>NC_081407.1:635110228-636366478 GCF_030272615.1 Cryptomeria japonica
AACACGAGGCTCTAAATTTTAGGTGTTGTGAAATATGGAATCATGAATTGGAATGATTTCAAAAGAGGTGTCAACTCCTATTACTAAAAGCTAATGTAAAAGTGGTAGGACAATAGCATTGGGCACTATCATTTTTAGGGTTTGTGAAATATGAAATTCGACACTCTCTATTACAATCCACTATGACCTCCTTTAACTCTTTGCAGTCAAAAAATTCCTAATTTGTACATGTACACATGAAAGAAGGGAAATGGTTGTGCTGTATTAGGGCTTGCCTTAATTAAACCCCATGTTTGTCTTCCCACCTCTACAATAGTAATTATGATGATGATAAAGAGTGCATACTTGTAGAATAGCAAAGAGAAAATAAATAACATAAATGTTGCAACAAATAAAGTTATCTTATGATGTTGGTGTTGAAGATGATGGTAAGATTGGAAACGCTCATAGACGCTCGAATAGGCTAGTCAACTACATGGTGAACAAAACTAAAGGTGAAAAATTAGTTGATTATGAGGAAGAATCAGAGGAGGAGGAAGCAACCGACAATGAGAATGCAGTTGAGGATGAAGATGAGGAGGAGGATGACACGTGGAAGGCAAAAAGTTTGGACAAACCAACTAGTGACAACTCTAAATAGAATTAACCCTTGACCTTGACCCAAGATGCAATGCTATAATATTTTGACAACTGGTAGGGGGAGAGTAAGCACGATTGTGTCAATTGTAGGACCACAATTGAGAAATTAGAGGCTTTGAAGAAGAAGGTGTTGGAGATAGAGTAGAAGATGGTCAACATCTCCAAGTTTAGTATGAGGGTGATGCACAACTCCACTATTTCCTTTTGGCTAATGCAAAAAAAATTCTTGAGAAATGATGCTAACAATGAAGGGAATTACAAGGAAATTTTTAAGTTCCTTACTTATGATTGGATTCATGTGCTCAAATAGCCATTGGTTGGTTGGTTTTATTTCTCTAGGCCTTTTGGTTTATGTTGTTAAGACTTTATTTTATTTTTTATATTTGGTTAAGATTCTATATAGTTTTTGATATTTGTTGTTAAGATGCTATTAGTTTTTGTGTTGTTAATGTTAATTCTTTTGATGGGTTGTTAGTGTAAAGGGTCAACAACCTTGTTTTGTTGCTTTTAATATAAAACAAAGCTATCTTATATATAAAACCCTTGCTTGGATCCCACTCAAGGTGATGATGTGGTGCTCTTTGAATTCCTCTAGGTGTTAGTGCATACCATAACAATAACAAATAAACAAGAAACATCAAAAATAGTTGAGTATAGCTTTGTTGTAATGAAATTGTACATCATAGTGTGCTTGAGTATTTTTCCTAGCTAGATTGTGTGTTTATATAGATTTTTAAACGAGAGAGAGAGAGGGTTGTCTATATATGCTTATAAACATTCATTGAAGACCTTTTTGAGCTAGGATGATAAGGCACAATTCTCAAGACACCAAAGGCCAAGATTTAAGTTTTTTTCATCGTTTTGATAATCACATATAGGCCACATGCTAGTGTCCCCAATTTTTTTGCACTTAAAATGCTAGGTATTTAGAGATTTAGCATAATTCCCTAATTGGACCCCAAAATGGTCACATTATAAATACAATTAATCATGCATGTAAAAAGGGTATGAAACCTACAGTGGAATTGTAAGTGGCTATAACTTATGATGCTACAAGGATTTTGTAAGCACTATTTGAGAATTTCATGTATCATATCTCATATATGGTAGGTTCTTAAGATAGAAGTTGAGTGTGAGAGTTTTATATATGTTGAGTTGCTTTTGGATCTTTGGTTGGTGTTACTCCTATGAAATCTTACTATGTAATTATATTGTAATCTTGTTGATTTTTGAACAATGTATTAAACGACTTTTGGAGTGTGATGTTTTTTATTTCGAAAGGGCATTTTGTATGTAGATCATTGTGTTATGGTATGAATGGTATTTATGGTTGTTTATATTTAGTTTATATAGATATTGTGATGCAGGAGCATCCCCAAGCAATGGGAAATCTTGCATCAACCAAAAATATTTCCTTTCAGTTTTGTTCTTGTTTAGTTCATTGTGCAGTTTTCTGTGTTCTTACCGGTTGGTACCAGTAACTGTTTTCTTTTCATGGAAGATCTTATTTTCAGTTTCCATGCTAGTTCATGTGCTTAAGTCCATATTTTCAGTTCATTTGGATTCTTTTCCGGTTAGTTATTGCTTCCGGTTGACTGTTTCTGGGTTCCGGGACAATTCTTGTGTTTGTCGGTTGATTTTCCTTCATTTTTGACGCGATTCTTGGCATGTGGATCTATTTTGGGTCTTTTTCTGTTGTTCTTTGGCATGTGGCTAACCTTCCTACTGAACCACACCCCTTGGTTGTTATTTTCTGGAAAGCTTTCTTTAATTCTTAGGTCCAACTGAGTTACATGTTTCATTTTCTTGCATCGGTAAATTTAATCTTATGAGGTCGACCCGGATATGTTTCGGTGGGTATAAATATGTTATTATGTAATCATTTATAGGGGCAGAGGAAGTAGAATTCTGAATAAGGATTGAGATTCACATTTAGTGATCTAGTTGATTCTTAGAGTCTCGGTTGGATTGTATCTGGCTGATAGCCTGCATGTAATCAGTTAACTACCAGATGTTCTTTGATGATTATATGATGATAACCGGATGGTTGTTGGAAGTTCTAAAGCAATAATATGATCTATTTATGTAATCTTGTTGCTTTCATTATGTTATTCTTCCTGCATAAGCCAATTGATTCTCTTTGAGGGTCTTATCGGTTATGGTTGCATCAAGTGGTATCAGAGCTAGATATGGACTGGCTGGTGGAAGAGTTGTTTACAAACATTAAGGAATTCCTTTGGGTGGATAGATTTCTGATTGGAGGTAGGCTGCATATGTGTTTAATAGATCATCGAGGGGAGGAAATTGAAACTAGTAGTCATATTACCAAGTTGAGGCAGTTCACTGGAGTGGAAGAAGATATGTCGCCTAGAAGGACAAACCCCCAGAGGGTAGAGCAGATGATGGAGGACTTCAAGAATCAAGTGAGGAATGAAATCCGAAACACTTTGGCTAGTTTGCATAGAAACCCTGAATCTGAGGATGAATATGAAGAATCTGGTGAAGATCTTGAAGAAGCTGAAGGACCAGAAGGTGAAAGAGAGGAAAGATTCCTAAGAGTAGTGGCTCAAGCGAGTAAAGTTCATAAAGTTGAAGTTTCCAACTTTTCTGGAACACTAAACCCAGAGGATCTGATTGATTGGACCAGAGATTTGGAGGACTACTTTGAGTTTGAGGATGTCAAGGACCCACAGAGAGTCCGGTTGGCACAAAATAAGTTGAAAGGGCATGTTGCCTTATGGTGGAAAGAGTTGCAGAAAGACAAAATGGAGAATGGTGAATTGAAGATCACCCGATGGAGACAAATGGTTGCAAGATTGAAGGCCACGTTCATATCAGGAGACTATGAGTTGGAATTGTTTAAGAAGTTGCAGAACCTGAAACAAAGAAACATGACTGTGAAGGAATATACTGAGGAATTATACATGGTGGTGATTAGATATGGACATAGAAGGATGGATAGAGAAAAGGTGGCGAGGTACATAAATGGACTCGCTTTTAACATTTGGAATGAAATGAGTATGTTGAGGCTTTTCATAGTTGAGGAATCTTACCAGAATGCTTTGAAGGCTGAGTAGAAGATGAAAAGAAGACAACTGAATAGAGGGAAGGATAAATTCAAAGGATAGATAAGTGATAGTACGAAGAAACCGGTTGAGGAACATGAATCAAAACCTAAGTGGAGTAAAGA
Source organism: Cryptomeria japonica (assembly GCF_030272615.1). Classification (NCBI taxonomy): domain Eukaryota; kingdom Viridiplantae; phylum Streptophyta; class Pinopsida; order Cupressales; family Cupressaceae; genus Cryptomeria; species Cryptomeria japonica. The sequence continues at coordinate 635,114,058 of NC_081407.1, forward strand.
ACTGAAACATAAAACATAGAGGAAAGGTAGTAGTAGTACCAGTAGAGAATTTATTGGCAAATGTTTCAAGTGTGGAGAAATCGGACATATATTTTATGAATGTAAGCAGGGAATGGCAAGAAGTTGTGTGGCTAATAAGGAACTGGAAAGTGAAGGTACCGAATCTAAGTGTGCACCGGAGGAAGGATAATCTCTTATGTTCAGAAGAAAGGATACTGGATCTACTCAAAGGAAGAGTCTTTTCCGGACTGCGTGTAAATCAGGTGGTAAGTGTTGCAAGGTTATGGTAGATAGTGTAAGTACTAACAATTTGGTATCTGAGGAGATGGTTGTGAAGCTTGGATTGAAGAGGCTTATGCATCTTGTCCTTATGAGGTAAGTTGGTTCCAAGATGATTAGAAGATATAAGTAAAGGAGCAATGTTTGGTAAATTTTAATATTGGGCCTTTCAGAGATGAGGTTTTGTGTGATGTTGTATCTATGAGTGCTTGTCATGTCTTGTTGGGAAAACCTTGGCAGTTTGATAGAGGAGCTATTTATGACTGTAGAAGAAACCTAGTCACTATTGAGAAGGATGGACATAAGTTCACATTGATTTGTTTGAAGGAGAAAGAGGAGGTGAAGAATCTGAGTCCTGAGAAAAGTTGCAACTACTGAGAAACCAATGGCAAAGGTTATACGAGAAGGTTTGAAGAAAGATCTGATAGAACTGGTTGTAAAGGTTATATTGAAGGGTGACATGAGTTTGCAGAAGGATTTGATAGATGAGCTTGGTGGACAAATAGAACCAGATGACAGAGAGCTTATAGTGACAAACCAGATGAAGTCTTGTGGCAGAAACAAAGCAGAGTTGTAGAAGAAAGAAGGTAGTAAACAAATACAATGTGTGGATTTGAAGCAAAGGAAGAGAAACAAAGAGAGTCAGGGGTTAGAGAAGTCGGTTGAGGCACCAGAGGAGCTAAAGCAGAGGTTGGCAGATAAGGAAGATGTTTGGATCAGAAATGAGCATGGGGTCTTTATCTCGAATCCTTTTAGATGTTCATGAGTTGTCTCTCATGGAACATCTTTTTCTACCTAGGTTGTCTAATGCAGGAGCATCCATGGTCAATGAGCAATCTTGCATCAACCAAAAATATTTCCTTTCAGTTTTGTTCTTGTTTAGCTCATTGTGCAGTTTTATGTGTTCTTACCGGTTGATACCGGTGGTTGCTTTCTTTTCATGGAAGATCTTATTTTTGGTTTCCAGGATGGTTCATGTGCTTAATTCCAAATTTTTCAGTTCATTTGGGTTCTTTTCTGGTCAGTTATCACTTTCGGTTGACTATTTCTAGGTTTCGGGATAGTTCTTGTGCTTACCGGTTGGTTTTCCTTCATTTCCGGTGTGATTCTTGGTGTGTGGATCTATTTTGGGTCTTGTTCGATGTTCTTTGGTGTATGGCCGACATTCCTACTGAACCGAAATTCTTGGTTGTTATTTTTTGAAAAGATTTCTTTAATTCTTAGGGCCGACCTAGTTACACGTTTCATTTTCCTGCATTGGTAAATGTAATCTTATGAGGTCGACCCGGATATGTTTTGGTGGGTATAAATATGTTATTATGTAATCATTTGTAGGGGTAAAGGAAGTAGAATGGAGAATAAGGATTGAGATTCATATTTAGTGATCCGGTTGATTCTTAGAGTCCTGATTGGATTGTATCTGGCCGATACCTTGCATGTAACCGATTAACTACCAGATGTTCTTTGATGATTATATGATGATAACCAGATGGTTGCCGAAAGTTCTAAAGCAATAATATGATTTGTTTATGTAATCTTGTTATGTTTTCTTGATGCTTTCATTGTGTTACTCTTGTTGCATAAGCCGGTTGATTGTCTTTGAGGGTCTTACCAGTTATGGCCGCATCATATTGTAAGAATTTGAGAAAATATCACATATTATTCCTCATAGGACTAGTGTATGAAATTTATCCACTACCTTAGCTTCCTTACTAGTGGTATCAAAGATTGATCATCTTTAGTTTCAAATCTAGATTGTTGGGTTTCTTTAATGAATCTAGTTTTGAGTGGGATATTGTGTAGAAGATACTTTGTGATATTATAAAAAAATTAGATGCCAAGCACATTAAGGAAAATATAGGTAGATATCTTTTTTGGGTAGAAAGTTTGAGATGTGAAAGTTGAAGATGGAAGATTTGTTAAATGATCAAGGTATGTGGGATACTATACATGAGAAATTTTCAAGGCCTACATATGCTACTTTGGTTGCTCATTATGATATTATAGACCATAAATCCATGTGTCTAATGCTATTATTCATGGAATTCTCTATATTAATCAATATTTATGAAGATTCCTCTACAAAAAATACTATGGAAGAAAATTGGTGAGATGCATTAAGCCAAATATTTAGTGAATAATATTTTATCGAGGAAGAAATTGTATTCCTTGAGAATGGAAGAGGGCGCAAATGAATTGCAAACCACCTAGAAGTGTTAGATATGTTGGTGGCTCAATTAGTATTATTTGGTGTAAAGATGGATGAGAAAGAGAGATGTTAGATCTTGCTTTGTACATTGCTTGATTCATGGGATTCGCTTGTTTTGGAAATTCAAAGTACTTATGTTGTCTTGAAAATTGAATATGTGGATTGTTTTCTTTCTAAAGAGATGAGGAGGAAAGTATTTATTTATTCATCCAACTAATTACGTATTTTTCTCTAGAGATTAACCATATCTTATTATTGTGAACATCAAACTAGAGGCCAACAAATTGAAAACTTATCATAAAATTAAAATGTCACTACACTTTATCCTTTGCTAACCTAGGTGGGTTTCCGTTTTTTCAATATTAGCAAATTATCAAGTTTATTAGGATATTGAGATAGCAAATGTGTTATATTAGATGTGAAATTATGCTAGAATTAGTTGAATGGTTTGCTAATTATTAGATACAAGAAATGGGAAAGTAAAACAATTAAGAATAAATTAAAAATGCTTATGATAGAACTGTCATTTTAAAACTATCTTAGAATATGGACATGACTAATTATTTAGATAAGTGTTTTACTTGGGCTAAAGAGTCATACAAGTCTTGAAAATATTTCTTTTTAAGTGAAAGGTGAAAAGACTCACAATAATAATATATTAATAGCCAAGAATTTACAATAGAGACTCCCATAAGAACTTAAAATTGGGGAGCAAACAGACGAAATTTAATAAAGTGAAGCCCCTGATCAACATTGATATGAATTAAAAAATATACCCACAAAATTGGGGGTTTTATAGACAAAATTAAAATATAAAAGTCCCTAACCAACACCGAGAAGGATTACAATACTTACTAATAGAACTAGAGAGCTATATATGACAAGAAGTTGACCAAAAAGAGATCCACCAATATGCAAAAAATGAGCATACCCTGAGGACCAACCAAAAAAATATGGAGAAGAAGAAGCACAACTAGGGCTAGGATCTCTCATGGGAGCCACAAAGGAGATGAGCTCACCATAAGTAACACCACAGAAGCTCAAGAGAAGATGAATCATTGATAATTTTTTGAAAGCATTGTCCAGAATCTCCATACTAATCAAAGCTTGAATTTGGGCCAACTCTAACATAGTGTCCTAAAAAAATTGTAGATAAGACCTATCTGAAGAGAAGATGGCATTTTTGCAAAGGCATTGTGCACCCCCAAATTGTGCAAATCTATGATGCCCCCTATAGGAACCATACCATTTTAGAGAGAAAATAATTGCAGTTCACAAGATAAGGCATCCAGAGAAAAGATATAAGATTGAAAAAATCAAACTCCAAGAGTAAAAAATAGTTCTTCACCTTGAAGAATATCCATGCAATTACTCAAGAAGCATGAAAAAAACTCTAAGAAAAGAGCATGCAAATGCTTGTTCAACCATTTCTTACCAAAGATAGTCCTGGAAACCACTTTAACATGTTCATTAGAAGGAGTGAAGGCCATACCGAACTTATTTGAATCATATGTAGATGACCCCTACCATTCCCAATTGCAACCTAGAAGATTTACTCTCCAAACACTCGCCAAGGCAATTAAATAGGAAGAGACCAATGAGAAAATTGATAGATAATGTAGACAAAGATAGGAACCAAACTATAGACACTAAAAATCCATATCACCTATGTTCTCCATTTTTAACCCAATTGCGTGTATAATCTTCATTATTCGCGCAATCCTGCCCTGTTTCGCCTTTTCCATTTTTAGTCCAAAAATTTCCATTTTCCCCCCATTTTAGGTTTAGGGTTATATTTTACCCTTAAATTAATCCCTTTTACATCAAATCTTTCTCTTTTCACTTCTACAGTGACGTTTTGCCTAATTGAGTCCCGATTAGGGGCTTTAAACCCCAATTCGGTCTTCCCATTTCACCTTTTCCATTTTTAGTCCAGAACTTTCCCATTCCTTCCCATTCCGAGTTTGAAGTTACATTTTGACCTCTCCTTTATCCTCTGTGTCGGATCATTCCCCTCTCACTCCGAGGATGTCAGTTTTTGACATGAACTTCCTCTCTCGATTTTATGGTTTTTTCTGCCTTCTTTTAGGTTATGTAGCTTCCCGCTTTCCATTTTTGGTCTTGTTGGCTTCATTTTTTCCTTATTCCTATTTTGAAGTTCCATTTTGACCTCTCCTCTAGCCCCATGGAGTTGCATTCATCCCTTTTCTGTCCATCGACTTGCTTTGACCCAGTTTACTCACTATTGCTCAATTTTACCCAGTTTGACCTAATTTTTTTATCTTCATTCAAATCTTGCCATTTTTCTATCCAAACATTTCCAATTCTTTCCAATTTCACCTATTTTGACCCAATTCAGGTCTTTGGATGTAAGTTTGACTAACTTGGCCTTTTAGGTTTAATTAATTATTTAATTAATTAAGCTTTCCCCTTTTACGAATTATTCTTCTTTAATGTTTCATCAAACCCCTTCCCCTTTAATATTAATTAAATAATATTAAATTATTTAATTAATTTTGATTCTTCCCCTTTATTAAAGGATTTTAATTATTTAATTAAAGGTTCAATTTCTAATAACCTATAGCTGAATAATTTATTTAAATTATTCAATTAGCTAATTATGTCATCGAAATTAAATAAATATCTTTATTTATTCAATTTCCTAATTATCTTTTTCGTATGAGGATAATATTTTCTTTTTCAATTTTTAGTTGCCTAATATCCTCCTGATTTTCGAAAATGGTAATTTTATCTTGGGATTTATCTTTGATTTTTGAAAATCCTTCTTTTTGGAGATATCTCATTATGTCTCAATTTTAAATTTGAAAATGAGGTATGCATCCTCAGAAAATATGCTTTTTTCTTTTTCTCTTCTTTTCCCTCATCTCTTTCATTCTTCCTCAAATGGTAGCTCTATCATATGTTCAATTTGGTCTGTCCATCTGATCAAAAATCTTTTCGATCTTGCTCGTCTGTCGAATCTCCGATTTTCTATAAATCGGGACCTCTCCTTCAATCAATTCATCTAGTTTTTAGTAATTTCATTCTGTCAATTTGTCTATAAATCCACTTTTCAACTAATTTTATTTTATCACATTTCTATTCAATCATTTAGCTTATATATTTTCATTTTGTCGAATCAATCACTAGCATTTAGCAATTAGTAATAATTTAACCACACATTCTTAGTAAATCTCAGATGTCATCCATTTTGCTTTCATATGTTTTGTGCACTTGGGCATACATGAGAGCAACACATCATCATTAGAGATAAAAGGAAGAGCAAAAAATTTTAACTGAAGAAGCACAAACAGACGGTTTGCATTTATTTTATGTTTTATTCTAGTTATTTAATTGGTAAGATTAGGAAGGTTAGCTTGTAATTCAAGTTTTGTGGTTAGCTTAGATTCAATTGCATGTGTTTTTTCAACCCGATTTTCTCGATCTACATCTAGTGAACTTGATGTGAATCACACTTTTATTTAACACTTTTTGTCAGATTTTTTATCAATTGTTGGAGCTAGAAGATCAAATTTATTGATTTCCATGGTCATCATTGTTTCTGCGCAAGCGACACCCAGTCCTACACAGTTGGCTAGGGTTCCTGCGTAGTTGGTTGAATGTTTTGCACAGTTGGTTAAATGTACTACATAATTAGTAGTTAGGGTTATTTCTTAGTCAATTTCTTGGCACATGCAGGGTTTTACTAACTTGGTTTGTCATTGGTAGGGTTTGGATCTATTTGATGCTTTGATTTGTAGGTTTTTGAGGATCTGACATGCTATTTGCAAGATTTCATCAATCAAAAATTTGAAAATTGAAGTACAAATATCATTTGGGACCTAATTAGGCATTAGATTAACCATTCATTTCATGCTACGATTCTCATTTAGGACCTAATTAGATATTGGATTAATCCTTTCATTTCATGTTACAAATCTCTCTTAGAATCTAATTAGGAGGATAATTTGTTTCTTTCATGTTACAAATTGCACCTAGATCTTAATTAGGCATTTGATTAACCTTTCATTTCATACTACAAATATCACTTAGAATCTAATTAGGAGGATAATCTTCTATAAATCTCATCTAAATCATAAGTAGGGGTATTAATTGACTTTAAATTTCATGCAACAAATCTCATATAGGCTTAATTAGGAAGTTAATTATTGTTTCCACTCTCCATTGTAATGGTGCATAGCTTAGAGAGTTTCAATTAGATTCATGATTCAAGATGGTTCTTCCTAGTACTAATATTACCCCCTTGCTTCAACCTGACCTAGTATACGATAGCACCAAGAGGACATCATCACGAGATTAAACAACCTAGCTTGGGAATCGAAAAATAGCTACGCTCAGTATACGAGTATTATATTTGTCATAGAAGAGGAGGAAACTATAGATGAATGCCTTGTGAAAGCCTTAAAGAAAGAGATTGAACAAGAGAGAGAACAAAAACTAGAAAGAAGAAGAAGGAATCCAAGCTTTTCAACTACCTCCTAAACCTCGATAGGAGGCTCTGTCTTAGTAGTCCTAAGTGTCTTGTATCCTTAGCTTAGAAAGTGTGTTGCATATTTAACATAGGGTTTTGTATTGCATTCTTGAAAATGAACCAAAGAACATAATGGCTTGTAGACTGAAGTCTAAGATTCCAGGGTACCGTAAGAGAACATAACATAAGAGATTGAACAAGAATTTTCAAAGAATCCAACAAGTTGAGACACTATTCATCGACCCTAACACATCTATTGCCCTTATCTTTATGAAACCTATGTCTTTGCTTATACATAGAAGTATCACATGTATCTAATCCCATCTACCTAAAGCCTTTGGATGAATTCATTGAATTGATATGGATCTCCTTGGCGAAGAAGAAACAGAAGCACCCATACTACAACCTGATTTGGGATTTCATGATAAGAAGGAAGACATAATATCTAAATTGGATGTTTTAGCTTGGAGAACGAAGAAAAATTGGGCCAAATTTTGACAAACAACAATTACCTTGAAGGAAGAAGAAGAGAAAGCACAACACATTGAAGAAACCTTACAAAGAGAATGCAGACAAGAACAAAGAAGACTTGAACAATAACACAAACAACGACACAATCGGATAAATCTTGCACCTCCACAATAATAATTTAACTCTCTTTTAGTCATTCTTTGTCTTTTCATGCTTAATTTGAGATTCTTATCTTATCAATTCTTGAATTTGAGCTCTATCTATTTTTTGTGCAGGCAGTCATACTTCTTGAGCAGTTGGTCATACTTTGTGCATAGTTGGTCATATTTTGTGTGCATTTGTTCATAGTTTTTGTACAGTTGGTCATACTTCTTGAGTAGTTGGTCATACTTCTTGAGTAGTTGGTCATACTTCTTGTGCAGTTGGTAGGTATACTTTGGATTTTGATTTGTGGCTCTTGCTTAGCTTGAAAAGGTTTCATTTCAGTTTTGGCATAAATTTCTTGGGTTACTAATGAATTTCAGTTAGCATTGTGGCATACATTGGACAAATATTGAAATTAATCAAATCACTTAGAATCTATTTGATGTAGGATAATTGCCGAATATTTAAAGCTCAAACAAACTTATGTGGTTTATCCTTTGATAGCATAACTCACACTTCAATTGTATTAATGGAATGAACATGCTTTGCCTTGTGATTAGCTTAGATCACAATTGCTATCTTTAAAGAGAATGAACCTCTATTTTATGTGTTTGGCACGCTTGTGCATGTGTGAGTAGACCTACTACTAACACACACTATCTTCTCCCCTAGCTTTTGTGGTCCTGGGTGCAAGAGAAAAGTTTTAGTGATGCTTAATTTTTATTTTCTTAGAAGGGCCTACCTCCCGAGAAGCCATTAAGACCGAGTGAGAGGGAATGACCCAAGCGGTACTTCTTCAACCCACTATATAAATTAAAAAGTTAGGTGAAAATCATGACTGCTTTGTGATGTGTATCTACATCGATGATTCCCTTGGGATATGCTCTTAAGTGAGTCACCGTTACATGGATCGACACCAGGTTCTGTTGAAGTTCCCCCACTAGAAACCAATTGTTTTAGTAGCAAAAAATCCTTCTATTTGTTGGCGCATGAGGTCAGACCTCTAAAGTTGTCTCACATTCTCGCTATTCAAAGTTGAGATAGCAAATTTCTCGAGATCTTTGGGTCTTTAGAAATTTGAAGCTTGGTATGCTTGAGAAGTGAGTGTCATGTAAGGGGGAGCCTATGATACCAATCTTCTAAGCTATCCACTTTGAATAAGTGCAACTCAGATTTATCCGCAGTAGGAAGTCAGCCAACCTAGGGTTTTAATTGAATGTGATCTTATTTTGTTCAAAATAAAATAGTCATTTTGTATTCTATGTTTGTTGATCACTTCAAATCAAAGATAAACATCTTCAAGGTTTGAAACTTGTCCATGAAATTTCAAACATCGTTACTCAAACAAAGTCAAACTCAAACATAGAAACCTCTCAAAATTATCTCAAACATCAAGAAGCTCGTTTCAATCAACATATAGATTTCATTTTAGAGCTGCATAATTGCATATCCATCATCCTAAAAATTGAATTAGCATAAGTCTTAGGACCAATCCCATTTATCCATTCATAAATAGATTGCATAATCATCCCTGTAAGTTTTAAGGTTTTGCATATAGCCTAAATCCATTTTACCCATTTCACTCCATCTAGCTTCTATCGGTCTACATAAGTCTTTAGTTTCATTTTCATCTCCCATAAGTCACCCCAAATAGTTTTGACTTGCATAATAGTTGTAAATGCTTAAGTTTCATACTACTCCTTCGGATAGATTTATCTTTCCTTTAGATTAGAATCATTTTGCATCACCCCCTTAGATTATCTTTGCATATTCATAGGTATACCACTTAGTATCCTCATATATTCTCTTATTATGTTAGTATAAAACTACATTTTTCATTTAGATCCTCAAAATATCAAGAAAAAAAAAACAACAAAAACATAGGTCATTCCATTCTATTTGCATTCCAAAATTCAATTTTTTTTCTCCAAAAACACTACCATAAATCATAGTGCATATGGTTGAAACATGTTCTCAAATCTCTAGGATAAAATGAGACATAATGGATGAGACACCTTTAAAATGATCTCAATCACAATCAATTCAATCAAGAAATATCATTCAACCTAGCTTCAATCCAGAAGTAGGTCTGAACCCGCAACCTCAATTTGACATGACATAAGTAGGGGTAGGAATTGATTAACAAACAATGAGACCACAAGAAGGAAATAGTCCCTTAATGACACTGATCAATTTATCCTCGAATCTAGACCTAGACCCATCAACTTGAGTCTACATGCAACCAAGACCATTTTCAGGAATGAAACCCATTTTGTATCCAGAATTTAGTTACATCAGACTTGAATCTCCCTTAAATATAAATGTACAATCAAAAGCATCATTTGATTCAAATTTCTCACAAGAGAGTCACCTTTCCTTGAGAAAAGTATCATAAAAATAAATTGATAAGGCTATAAGTGACCCAAGAATCATTGAAATTTAGACAAGTTGATCTTCACAAACCCGTTGCGATTCTTCAATCGACAAGAAAGAACAAGCCTCATCAACTAAATACCAAACCATGATAGAATAACTTTAATCCCAATTTGGAATGCAAGAACATACACAATAGGCTCAACAAACAATTCAAATGGACCTTCGTTAACAAACAAATCAAACCTTAGAACACACTAGTGAAGAACTAGGGAAAAGACCTCGCATTGTCCACATAAGCATTCAAAGACATCCTTCGGAAAGTTTGATAATCCCTTATTCAGTACTACATCATCAACACAACAAATTGATTCATATAATGCGATGATGGGAATCTTGGCAAACACTATCCAACCTCCAACCTAAAGTGTTCAACAACCCCTGGTCCAAGAAGTGGTTACATATACAACAACGATGTCATACATTCCCCTCTTGGATGAGAATACACAAACACCTTCCCTTGTGCAAACAATAACTGTTCATGTCCAAAAAAATTCATCACAAACGTAGTCCCATGAACAAGCAACTAGCACACGAATTGACATTCCCATGATGAAAATCAAGACCAATACACAAAAAACCAGCCAAGAAATGTTCTACCCCAAGAAGGCATAAACATGATATCCCAATCTAGGTCTTGTAAACACTGAAAGTAGAAAAAAATATACTTGACAACTTGCTTGGACAATTAGGATATAGACAATCAATTTCTCACGAACAAAATATTGCCACACATCACCAACAACAAGTGCGACCAACTATACAAATTGGTGCTCCATCTCAAAATATTGGACTAACACATCAAGTGACACAACAACAACCGATTGTTCAACCACTTCGACTAGACCAACAACAACAAACCATGCCTCAATATTAATGATAGATACCTCAAGTCCCCCGATTCCAACAAAAAATAGAACAATCAATAATTCAACAACAAATACCAATCACACAAATACAACAACAATGTTGTTTATTGCTTACAATTTGAACTCAACAACAACCTGTCCAACAAATGCAATAATTTCAACCTCATGTACATATCACAATGTAGTTTCCACAATCACAACAACAAATCAATACCAAGACACCACTATAGCACAATATGGCGATCCATACCAAGACACACCAATCACAAGCACAACTTGTTCCACTATTATCGAATATCAAGAACAAAACCCGCCTAGAGGAACAACATATAGGCAACGAGCTCATGGAGGAATAAAAAATGAACCCCTTAGACAAGGACCTTTTGATGTCATGATGCAATAAATTGAGAATTTATCCAAACAAGTCAAAGGATTACAAACAAGAGGAATAAAAAAAAGTTACACATTACATGATCTATGTCCTATGCCACTTATATGTAAATTCACTATGATTGACACATATCTCATGCATCTATTCCCACAAAGTTTATCCAGATAAGCGATGGATTGGTATACTTGACTACCTGGTAACATTAAGTCCTGAAACAAGCTAGCTGAAAAATTCATTTGCCACTTTGCCTTCAACATAGATAACAAAGTCACTATGATTGACCTTTTCACTACCAAACAGAAGATAGGATAGTCCTTTGTCACATTTTTACAAAGATGTGAAATTTAGTTAGCCGTTGTCCATTTGACATTCCTAAAGAACAACAAGTCAACCTATTTATAAATAAATTAGTACTATAACTGATGTATGAATTAAAGATCAAGATTCCTAGTTCTATTGATAAACTTGTCAAGAAAAGGAGAAACATTGAGAAAGATTTTGTACAAAAAGGGGTCATGAAAATCATTAAAGTCACTACAAACAATGATAATGGAAAATTTCGGTCTTAAAATAATAATTTTACCAATGGTGGGGTTGCGGATATGAACACTGGTAAACAACACACAAACATAACTTGTCCTCAAAGGAGCTACATCGTCGAACACTCAAATGAATACTCAGTTTCCTTAGCAAAATAATGTGTTCAATTAAGGACAAGATCAAGTGGCCAATACCATGCAACACAATCTACAATGATAACCTCTTTGAAACAAAGACACATCTCCTCGCCAATTTACACCATTGAGGGAACCCATTAAATTTGTGTTAAAATAGCTACTCCAAACAAACCCTGTACAACTACCCAAAATAAAAAATGAATTAGTAGTAAAACTTTGTTGGTGGAATGCCAATCAATATTGTGAATATCATCGCACAAAAGGACATAAAAATCCTTCATGCTTCCAATTAAAACATCTGATACAAGACTTAATTGACCAAGGTCTGATTGAAATATACTCTCAGGCAACTTCCTTGAATGCAGATTGAATACCATCTTTAAGACTCCATTACTAGATCACGATAAAGGAAAGGCCTCTACATCTAATTCTATTCCGAAAGGCAATGCCAACTACATGAATACTTCCCATAAGTATACCATCAATTGTCTCCAAATGTCTGATAGGCATGTATCTACTATAAGAATTAAAGATCCAAGTCCTTAGTGTGTGATAACCAACTGGTGATCTAAGGTTGTCTTACAAGGAGCTCCTCCTATGTCACAAGCTACTAGTCAATATAACATCCTTGATCATTTAGGAAAAACACCTATGTAGATCTCTATCCTAGATGTGTTGCACATCTCTCCCACTCGTAAAGAAGTCCTTGATAAAGCGTTGAAAGAGTCCTTAGTTCCTATTGACATAAATGTCGACCAATTTCAGGCTATGATAGAAAACATTTCTTCTTCACACCTAGTTACAATTACCGAGAATGATGTTATTCACAACAAGCTCGACCATAATTATCCTTTGTGTCTAGATATCTTTCTCCATAATACCAAGATAAGACGAGTCTTGATAGATGGTGGAGCAGGATTGAATATATGTCATTGAGAGTTGTTATAGCTCTTGACTATTCTGACACTGGCATTGATTCCTCTAAGAAGATAACTATCGAGGCATATGATGATGTAGAATGCCTTTCAAAGGGTATTATTGTGCTACCTATCAGAGTTGGACCTGTTACTGAAAATATAACACTGCAAGTCCTAGATCTTTATCTTTCCTACAACATGATTCTAGGTCGCCCCTAGATACGCCCCATGAAAGCAGAGTCATCTACATACCATCAGTACATAAATTTCCCATACAATAGAATAGAGATCACCATCCCTGGAGATATAGATCCTTTTCAATTCTATGGTAAGCATCTATGCAAATCACATACACAACATGGCTTAGGGGTAGGAATTCTATTCCTGACTTCGTAGGGAGATGCGATTCCTAAATCATATAGAATCACTTTTTCAGTGTACAAACAACAGTGCTTAGTATGAAGCCTTGGCCACAAGATTAAGAGCTATAGTACAAGGGGAGTTTAAGCATCTATAAGTCTATGGTTATTCTTAGTTATTCATTTGGAAAACAAATTATGAATATGAAATAAAATATGAGAAACTCATACCTTACAAAAAAATTGGTTGATTCTATAAAACTAGGTTTGTTACAATTGTTTTCAATCAAGTACCACGATTACAAAACAAGCCTGCAAATGCTATGGCTACTATTGCCTCTATGCTTGATATTCCTAAGAATGTTGCTAAATATGAGTTCTTGGTTGAATAACTATTGATCCCAACCTATGAAATCCTATAGTCTAAACTCGTGTTTGATATTGTTGGTCCCAATTCTCCTTGGTACCAAGACATGTATAATTATTTGAAAACCCAAAGAATACCTCCCTACTTGTTCAAAAACCAATTTCGCTCCTTCATCATCAAACCACTAGATATGCTATCATTGGTGACACCCTATACCATTGCTCCTTTGACCAAACCCTCCTTAGGTGTCTTTATTTCGTTGAAGTGCAAACTGTAGACACCTAAAATTGTCATGTCTAATTAAATAGATATTTTATTTATTTAATTATCTAAGCTTAATTCTTCTATTAATTAAATAAATCTTTATTTATTTAATTAATTCATTTATCCTCTTCTAGCCTTATTTCTCATTTAAATAAATACATTTATTTATTTAAATTATCATTTTCCTAAATTAAATAAATATCTTATTTATTTAATTGTCCTACTTCTTCTATTAATTAAATAAATCTTTATTTATTTAATTAATTCATTAACCTTTTCCACCTATGACACGTGTCATTCATCTCTTAATTCATACACTACCTACCCCTTTCATTATTTTATTATTTCCTTTACCTACCCTCTAATCTTAGCCGACCTCTCTTTTTACACCTCTCAATCTTATCCCTCCATTTCATATTGTGTCTTCTATTTAAGGAGATGCTTCCTTCATTGTCAAACCCTAATGACTGATTTTGGAGTACTTGGCTACACTACGATCCTACTTGCAACCACATTCCGTTCTTTGTTGAGCTCTTGTGCATACAAAAATCTGAGAGCAAGCATATCAAACAAGATCAATGGAGATAGGAAGAATGGAGATCAAAACCCTAGTGGACATGTGATGGTATAATCTTTGTGATTTTGAGTTATTTGCATTGTCTTAGGTTATCTTCATATGTTATGGTGGATCTTTGTTCATTGTTAGGCTAGGGTTTGGTGGTTGAATCCATTTTAGTCTTTCAATATTGTTATTATTGTTATCCATTTTCACCATATACATTTTGGCACGCCCGGTGGGACCCTTGTCCCTTTGCATTTAACATTTTTGTTGCAGATTTCGCATTTTTGAAGTTGCAGATCGGACGATTTCGACGACATTTTAGGTTTTTTCCGCGTCTGCGAGTGTTTGGATCGCGTTTTTGTATTTCAGAGGCGTCTGCGATATCTTGGATCGCGTCTGTGTTTCTGTCATTTTCTATTTTTGCAGGTTTCCGAAAGTCGCGTCTGTGATTCCGAATCGCGTCTGTGCATCATCTTATCGCGTCTGTAGCAGAAAGAAGCGTCTGTGTTCTTAGATCGCGTCTGTAAATCACAGAACCGCGTCTGTGTCGGGCAGACGCGTCTGTGTCTAGTATAACAGCGTCTGTGCATTCTGTTTTGCAAATTTTTCAAGTTTTTTTTTTCGATTCGGGTTTTCGGATTTTGTACTTAGGGTTTCAGATCTGGTTATTTTCGGCTAACCTTTGCAGATCTAGCTAACCTGGTTTGTGCAGCTTGCTTTGGAGGCAAATACGTTTTTGTTGAAGGCCCCTTTTCACAAAGTCTTTTTGGGTTTTCTAAAATTTACCTAACTTGTGTGCTTGCAGGAAGGGTTATCATTTGAAACAACCCAAACTACTAACAATTTTGTTGCAGGGCCTTGGCTAGGGTTTTTTTTTTTTTTTTCAAATTTTATTGTGTGCCTTGTTTTCATAGCTTAGCAAACACTTCAATTGGTGCACTAAAATTGAATCATTGTCTTTTGTGTCTTGAGCAATAGGCTCTTTTTGTTTATTCTTTAGAGGGCCTGTCTTCCCGTGTGGTCATTAGGACTACTAGTGAGAAGAGAACGACCCAAGTGGTAGCAAAAGAAAAGCCATCTTCTTCCAAGCCACTATAATCAAATGTATTCATGGTGAAAACTATGAATAACGTGTGCTGATTAGTTCATACCGACACTATGTCTCCCCATAAACCCGTTTGATCAAATTTATTTGATCATTTGTAGGGCGTAACCCCTACCGGCTGGGAGCCTTCTGTATTTACAGAGCTGAAAGTGCCGCATGTATGGCCACACAAGCGGATGCCCTTACTAGCACCTCATTGTTTTAGATCAGCGACGCCAGACCACTCTTGTTCATCTACAAGCATACCGGAATCATCTCTATTGAAACTACAACAAGAAAGTAAAGGGTAGGCATTTTGAAATCAGAGATTTGGTCCTTAAGATGAATCATAAAAATCAACAAGAAAGGGAGAAGCTAGGCAAATTTGAGCCTAATTGGCTAGGTCCTTATGTGATCATTGCAATGTATGGGTTTTGTTCTTATCAACTAGCTACATCAGAAGGGGAACCATTATTTGAACTAGTCAATAACTTGTACCTCCACAAGTACTATGCTTAAGTCAATATGATCTTGAAAAAAGTACCAAAAAAAAGATGTATGACCCTAAAAAAAGTACAAAAAAATTGAGATATGATATTGAAAAAACTACAAAAAAATTGATATATATATGGGTCCAAAAAAAATGAAAGAAGAAAAAAACATTTGCCCACTAGTGAAAACCTAGCAAACAGGCGCTCTGGGCAAATATCGTGGTGAAAACCTGGCAAACAGGTTCCATGCAAAGCAAGCCATTGCTCCATCATCTATCATCAATCTATCTGAATCTTATTCATATCTGCGATAGATTTTTCATTCATCTTGTCATTGGATCCCCTCGCAATCTGTCGTCATGACCTGGAATTGGACGATGTTCATTGTCTTCCTTGATACACAAATTGGTCTTGTATATTACCCCTTTTGATCATTATATATAGTTGCAGATAGATTGGGGGCATCTTCTTTATCATGATCAATAGATGGAGTATTTATCGTTGTTTGAATGGATAATGACACATGTACATAGCCAAAATGTCCCCCAAAAATCCCTAAAAATTATAAAATATCTTGAAACAATCCTAAAAATTGCAAAATGTCTTGAGAAAATCCTAAAAATTGAAAAATGTCTTGAAAAAATCCTAAAAATTGAATAAATGTCCTAAAAAATATCGAAAACACCTAAATAGTATCCTGAAAAACATTCAACAAATGATCCTGAAGAAATTTCCAAAAAAATCAAATAACCACAAAACCCTAAAAATTAGAAAACAACAAAATCCAAAAACAATCATCATTTTTCATTCCATCAATAAACTTGTCCTTTGCAGTAGACAAACATTTGAGTAGACACAGACAAAAAACTCATAACACTACGCTTATCAAATCATGTATCAACAGACAAACTATCAATCAAATCAACATGTCAGATAGATCAACTTTTTGCATCTATTAATCAATCAACCTATCAATTTTTCCTTTGTCTAACTATCATTTGTCTCATATAGGGTTGAGTATACTTGAAACTAGACATCATGAACATCCTATCAAACACAAATACAAGCTTTTAACTTTGACAACAAGATCAGATTGGTCATTGGCTCGCTTGGTCTAGTGAGTCTTATCTTTTGTTGATTTATATTTGGTCATTTTTCTATGCTACTTGAGGATATCACTAAGTGATGAGAGTGGCTAGGATGGTTCATGAACTTTCTTGTTATTATCTTCTATTTGTTGGATGTTGTTCATGATGTTCTGAAACATGTATTTCTTGGGAGTCTATGTTGGTTCCATCACTTTGTAACTACTGTGCATACCTCAACCCCTAACATATAGCCCAATTTTTCTGAACACATCATAGGTGCATTCCTTATTTGTAATATATCTCTCTTTTGCAAAAGGATCACATTATCGCTCTGACCATATATATTTCCAACACAATGTATTCATTTTTCCATATTAAAATAAAATCTGTCTATTGCTAAAGGTGCACAAATGAAAGCAAAGTTTTTCTTCATTTTTTCTCACATTTTATTCTTCTTATATCCCTTTTCACTAACCTTTTTCGTAGTTAGTCTCTCTGTCTCATACTCTAGTACCCAGAAATATGCACACAAATATGCATCCTGCATTCACAACATGTTAGTACATATGTATATCATAAATTACTCTCATCATTTCACTTTGAATACACATAAAAACATATGCATCCATCATATCATAACATCAAAACTCATGTAGAACCAACATATATCATATATATTATCAAAATGTATCAGAGTACATAATCCTAGTGTTTGTCTCAAAATGAAGCTCGTAGGCTCAATATAGCATCAAAAAGTGTCTACAAAAACATCAATTATGAAACTAGAAGTATCATAGGGTTCTCCCTCAGTCCTCTTAATCTTGTCTTTGTCTTGACGATGAAGCTCCCCCAGTCCCTTGTCCTATTTGTCTAGCTGGTCCTACCGCTCTCGCGTTGCTCTATGTCCTTTGTGAATGAGTCTTGCCTCATGATCTCCCCTAAATCTAAACCCCTACAAAGGATGATAATTTCTAATTTGGTGGTACCACCCCCTCATATAGGAACCTCCAATAATGGATCTCCTTACAGTAATCACTCATCTAATCAAAGGCCTTGTTTATAGTCATATCTTGTACCCCATCAATAAACTCCCAAACTCGCTCATCCAATCTTCGTGCCCTCACTATTGTTGTATCTTGAGAAGCTATCAATGAAGCTCTCTTTGATGCCCACTGACCCCTCTTTTCCCTATGCATGTCTAGCCTGCCAATAGTGTCACTCTCTCAGCACTCAATTTATCCCTCTCTGTATGCCTTCTCGACATCCCAAGCTACCCTATCCTTCTAAAGAGACACTATATGTCTCTCTAATCCTGCAATGTTCTCCCTCTAATATCTAACCTCTCCTTGCACTTCCCTATCTGGGATATCCTCAACATCATCTTCTACTGCTATGTCCTGTAAGCGCTCATCTTGCACTGCCTACAAGTCATCATGATGAATAATGATGAACTACTAAGGTCCTAATCGGTACTGAGAGGGGGGGGGGGTTGAATCGGTACACACACAAAAAAACTGCTTCAACACTTTATCATATTAAAACACAGCTAACCAGTTGTCTTCACCACTGTACTTAACCATAGCAATATCAGTTAAACAGAAATACTTCAAACAACTAAACCGGTTAAACAAAAGTACTTCAGACAACATTCAACAGATCTCAAATCTTGATGACTACTTTATTGATATAATCATGCATGAGTTGTATCAATAGTACCACAACCATTTAACATTGCATGCATATCTAACTTAATCAAAATCACACAATCATCACATGAAAAAGTCACACCCCATAACACACAGATTTTTCACGTGGAAACCCAAATGGGAAAAACCACGGTGGGGATGAATACCCACAAGCTTGTTTGTGAACTCTTTTGAAGTTTGCTCTGTTAGGAGCCTAGTCCAGTTAAAAACTTTACAATAAAGGTTTTTTTAGGAACTGATCCTGTTAGGGATCACCCACTTACGGGATGGCTATATACCTTGTTAAAGGTTGACACCCTGTTAAGAGTTACCTCGCTAGAGGATTTAAATAACTCAATGAACTTGAGCCACCTGGTTAGAGGATTTACAACAAAGCCTGTTAAAGCTACCGAGTCAAGGGATTTACCTTCTATTGAAATGGTTAGAAGACAACAGGTAAAACACTCTGATCTGATAACAACACTTCTTGCTAAGGAAGATCCTTTACAGTTCCTCTCTTCTGCAATCACACTCTATAGATTCCTCACTCTGGTTTGGCAAGTATTAAATCTCCAACACGTGGACACAAACACAACTTTTGCCAATCACTGCAATAACAAAACTCATTGACCTTATAGACAACAACTAGGTCGGTAGCATGAATCCTAAACACTAAATATTTCAAGTTTACACTTACAAGCAGTCCAATCTTGACCGTCCAAACACATTACATAGAATGAAATGATCTAAAACATATCTCAAGACATTCTGCATCATCCAATCTCCACTGCATCTGGACGTCAATAACCCATCACGTGCTCTTCACACACTGCTAACCAAATCGCTCATTCCTGAGGTAGGCATTCAATGCATTCAATCTTCACGTGCAAGAAACACAAACAAATCCTTCATGTGCACACAACTAACATGGTATATCAATCCTTATCTTATTCTTTAACTAACTCATCACAAAACATCATTAGTTGCACCACACAAGCCAAATCTCCAAACCGGTAATCCTAAAGCTGAAACTACCAACCGGTAGTCATACTTAGTGAACCCCAACACCGGTCCACTCCATTCTGGTTGACCAGAACCACTTTTGATCTTCATACTAGTTCATACAAGTTCATCTGCTTGAGCACTTATTGACATCAATGACAACATACATTATCACCGCTTCATCATATGCCAACACATCATGTTGCTCATCTCCTTGCTCATCTAAATCCTCATCCTCATCCTCCTTTTCATTTGCCTCATCATAGTCCTCATCATTATTGTCATTATCATCTCTTGGCTAATCTCCCACCTCTACGTCAACTGTACGACCATGTATCCTCCTCTACCCACCTCTGAATGAGACTCTTAGAATCAAAATCTCTAGATCTATCAAATGAATTAGTATATGCTCTACAAACCATATGTTGTATTCCTTTGTGGTACCTACATCCATCACATCCACTCCAACACCCCACTTTCTAGGCTGCAACTGCTTGAACACTAAGAAAGCTATATATAGCATGATACCTAGACCCCAATCTCCTATCTCTCTCCTAGACTGTGCATAGTAGGCCATACTTGTAGGGATATACTATCTCTCCCTGAACTACCTCCACACCCTCTGTCTCAACATCACTCATCCTATCAAGAACCTTTCCAGACTGCAATAAGGAATATGTTTGTCATCATCTGACCAACCCTCGTAATCCCTGTATGGTATCCAAGTAAAATCTCTCAATCAATCTAACTAGTGTCTCCAAAATAGATTTTATCCCATTGGTCCATGTAATAAGGCTCCATCATAGCAATATACATATTGTAATCCAAGTTGGACCTGTCTCTCTCTTATAGGTTGACACATTGCAATGTGCTCAAATGCCCATACCCACAGGAGCATCATCCCACAACAAAGTGTCAAAGTCTCTCTATATACTATTTGATGTAGATGGAAGTATAACATGCATGGTCCCCAAGAAAATGATGTCCCCTCTGACACCATGTGCTCTAACATTTGTCCCCATTTGATAGGAAATCCATGCCCTCTCCTGATTGATGCTACCAAACTTTCTAAAACCACACTAGTCACAATGCATAGGTCATACTCATCCACCTTGAATAGTTGACTCCAAGCCTCTCTCCCTGTAGCTGGATCATATACTGCTATCTCTCCATGAATAGGAATGCTCAGGATGCAACACACATCCTCTAATGTAACTGTAGCCTCCTCCATCGGTAGATGAAATGATTTTGTCTCTGAGTGCCACCACTTTTCTAATGTTGTAATAGGTCCCCTATTTTCCTTTATCTCATGCATGTATGTGATATGATGTAACCCTAGATGTAATAGGCAATCCCTCTCCCATCCCTCTAGTTAATGGCGTAGTGAAAGACATGAAGGTTGAATCTCACGAGTTTTTAAAGGTGGTAACTCGACCTGCAACATGATAGGAAAAATCAAGTCAGTCCCTAATCTATCCAAATCTAGAACTGATTGCTAATCCCATTTTAGAAAACTTAATTGTGTATCTAACAGGTCTATTCCAAACCCTAATTCACCTATCTCAAACCGCTAGTCAAACCCTAATTATTCTAGCATCCTCTTTTCATGCCTTACGTAGTTTGCCTAACCAACTATGTAGCAAGTTGGACCAACTGCATAGTTGGTCTCACCAATTGCGTAGTATGGTTGACCAACTACACAATAGGGTTGACCAAGTGCGCAGATGGTGCCACCACCTAAACCTGACCCTCCCACAAGCATCAAAAAATGAGAAAATTAACCTAGAAAATCTTGCACAGTCCAAATTGACAAGTTGGCACCCGAGTACATAACTCTGGTCTTGTGCCCTCTGGTCGTCGGTAGCTCTACATGCACTCCCCATTATGATTCTTGATTGGAAACTGTACCATCCTTGTTGATTCCTTCAAGCTTTAGAGCTCCAAATATTCAAAAGAGAGAGTACAAATGAGCTCTTTTCACCCACCAACCCCTTTTTATACCCCTCTCCCCTACCTAGATGGATGTGCATGCACTCCCATTTGCAATAGTCATGGTCATTTTTACCTTCCCGAGCTTGTATCTTTTACATGCTAACTTTGATTTCAATTCCATTTGATTCTTTGAAATCATTGCATCATTATCGACAAATTAACCTCTTTTTCAAATTTTTTGATCAATTTCTTGAGGGGGTACCCTTATACCCTACCTCTTTTGGGGCATGTTTAAATGTGATTTTTCATTTGTATCTTTTTTGAAACAATGTTCCAAATCACATTGTCCCAAAGAGGGGCAAATCGTAAACACTAAAAATCCATATCACCTGCGTTCTCCATTTTTAACCCAATCACGTGTATAATCTTCATTATTCCCATGATTCTGCCCCGTTTTGCCTTTTCCATTTTCAGTCTAGATCTTTCTATTTTTTTCCCATTTCAGGTTTAGGATTTCATTTTACCCTTAACTTCATCGCTCTTGCATTAGATATTTCTCCTATCACTTCTACCCTGATGTTTTTCCTAATTGTGTCTCGATTAGTGTTTTTTAACCCTGATTTGGTCTTCCTGTTTCACCTTTTCCATTTTTGGTCCACATATTTTCCCTTCCTTCCCATTCTGAGTTTGAGGTTACATTTTGACCTCTCCTTTGTCCCATTTGCATTGGATCATTCCCCTCTGGCTCTAAGGATGTCAGTTTTTTACCCGACCCCCTGTCTCGATTTTAGGGTTTTTTGCCTTCTTTTAGGTTCTATTGCTTTTCGCTTTCCATTTTTAGTCCCGTTGGCTTCATTTTTTTCCCCTATTCTTGTTTTGAGGTTCCATTTTGACCTCTTCTCCTGCCCCATGATGTCACATTCGTCCCTTTTCCGTCCATCGATCCGCTTTGACCTGATTTACTTGCTATTGCTCAATTTTACCAAATTTGACCTAATTTTTTGATCTTCATACAAATCTTTCCATTTTCTGTCCAAACCTTCCCAATTCTTTCCAATTTCACCTATTTTGATCCAATTTAGGTCTTTGGACATCAGTTTGACTAACTTGCCCTTTTAGGTTTAATTAATTATTTAATAAATGAAGCCTTACCTTTTTACTAATTATTCTTCTTTAATCTTTCATCAAACCCCTTCACTTTTAATAATAATTAAATAATATTTAACTATTTAATTAATTTCAATTCATCCCCTTTATTAAATAATTTTAATTATTTAATTAAAGGTTCAATTTCTAATAACCTATAGTTGACTAATTTATTTAAATTATTCAATTAGCTAATCATGTCATTGAAATTAAATATATCTTTATTTATTTAATTTCCTAACTATCTTTTCCTATGAGGATAATATCTGCTTTTTTAAATTTTTAATTGCCTAATATCCTCTTGATTTTAAAAAATGGCAATTTTATCTTGGGATTTATCTTTGATTTTTGAAAATACTACTTTTTGGAAATATCTCATTATATTTCAATTTTAAATTTGAAAATCCAATATGCATCCTCAGAAAATCTACTTTTTGCTTTTTCTCTGCTTTTCCTCATCTCCTTCATTCTTCCTTGGTTATGTGTTCAATCTGGTCTGTCCACCTGATCAAAAATCTTTTTGATCTCGTCCATCTGTTGAGTCTTTGGTTTTCTATAAATTGGGACCTCTCCTTCAATCAATTCATCTAGTTTTTAGTAATTGCATTGTGTCAATTTTTCTAGAAATCCACTTTTCAAGTAATTTTATTTTGTTGCACTTCTATCCAATCATTTAGCTTAGAAAATGTCATTTTTTCGAATCAATCACTAGCATTTAGCAATTAGTAATCATTTTAACCACACATTCCTAGTAAATCTTGAGCGACAATTGGGCATACACGAGAGGGACATATATGTTGGCACCTGGGCATACACTAGAGCGACATATATGTTGGCAATTGACACTCATCCGATGATTTCAGGAGACTTCTGGTGGTTGATTAGTTGTTTAGGGTTGTCATTAATGTCAACTCTTCATGGTGATTCGATCCGACAATCGTGACTTAGCTTATCCGGAAGATGGAGGTAATCGGTAGAATAGGGTAAAACATGGTATTTTGATAATGTGTTGATCTTGAATCATCTCCAGTGTTTGTGGTATTTGTGGTGATTATTTTTGTGATCTCGGTGTTTGGTAAGACCTATTGGAAGTGTGTTGCTATAATATTTTAGTTTGGTGCTATGGTGTGTTTGAGATTGGAGCTGACTTCATCTACACATTACATCTCTTGAAGCCAACTTGATGGAGATTATTTTTGTGGTGAGACCAAATATATAAGATCATTGTAGTGGTTGATTTTCGGTGTGTTATGATGTGTTAAGTGTTTAGTGATCAGTTTTGGTGCGATGGAGCATAGTTTCACGCACGTATTTTGCTTTTAGATCAACCGGTAACTGACTAAGATCGAAACAGGGTAATCAGTAGAACAGAGAATGTCAGTGATATAGAGCCTAACCGAAACTCAATTTTGCATTGTTGGATACTTTCTAAGAGTTCATCTCATTGTACATTCTCATTGTAATCAAATTGTAAGTTAGTGAGCCTTCCCTGAATGCTGTAGCCTTCTGGGCAATTGTAATTGAGTAGTGAGCTTGAGGCAGTGAGCTTGAATGCAAGTGCATTCCCCATCTATGTAATATTTATGTACTCCTAGCCATAGTATATGAATATTGTGGGTTAAAACCCCACCGTGGTTTTTCCCTTCCTGGGTTTCCATGTAAAAATTACGGTGTTGTGGATTTGTGCTTTTATGTTTATGCTCATATTTGTTATGCATTGTTAACCAGTGGATAAAGAAGAAGTTTGTAGTCTTAATTTCTGATAGATCACTGATTCACCCCCCCCCCCCTCAGTGATCCCTAATTCCAACAATATCATCAATAGAGATGAAAGGAAGAGCAAAAAGTTTTACTTGAAGAAGAACATATGTATGGTTTGCATTTGCTTTATATTTTGTTTCAATTATTTCGTTGGTGAGATTAGGAAGGCTAGAATGTAATTCAAGTTTTGTGGTTAGCTTAGATTCAATTGCATGTGTTGATGAACTAAAATAATAGCTCTTTTATTTATATGATTGATAAGTTTTTCCTATGTTTTAAGTTGCATATTGGGGATGATGTTTAGATCATGTGATGTATTAGAGTTTTGATTATGTGCGTTCTGAATGTTAGCCAAACCTACTGAACTCTGTATTGTTTTGACTTAGTATTCCTATAGTTATATGGATTGTTATGGTAATATCATACATGGATGTATAAATGTTGTGATTAATGGAAATGGGTATATGCACACTTGTATGTTCTAACCTTTATTGCAGGAGTAAATAAGTTGCTGCAGAAGCGGTTGTGCTAGGTCAGATGGAGGGTCACGCCATTAAAGAAGTTGGAGACATTATGGTGCAGGGGCAACCCATCAAACCCTTCAAGATGATAAATCAGACTTTGAGAAGGGAGGATAAGGAATCGAATATGTCTTTAGAATGTTTTGTATAGGTTTTCAATCATGCATTGTGTTTGTAATAATGAACCCCATCTTGTGAGCCAAACTCCTTTTGGCATTTCTATAAGTCAATTAGGACTTTTGGACAATAGGGGATAAAATGTGTTGGTTTTCATGTTTTTAGGATATTTTAGGAGGGGTTATAATTGACCCAAGGCATTAGGAGGCAAAAGATGACATTTTGACAACTTTTGCAAAAGTTGTCAAAAGTTGTCATGAGCAACTTTTATGCACTTTTTGCATTGTGTTTATCTGAAACTCCTCCAATAGCTCTAACCTCTTGGTTTTTGGTTCAAAGAATTTGTGGAGTGGTATATACACCTCGTCAATCCAATTCCCAAGGAGATATTGTACGAAGAAGAGTTTTGATGATGACAAACTAATAGAATTCTGAGTTTTTCTTGCAATTCTGGAGTTTTGGTCTGTGGTATGGTACTGTTCGGATTGGGATCCATTCCCAATGATTTGAATTGGTTGGAGAGGAGAATTAACTTTGTTTTGGGCTTTGGTTTGAAGTCTTATTTGTTTGTTTTTCTCCTGATATTCAAGTTTTATTGTAGGTCACCAGAAAACCATGGTTTACCTTGGGTTTTTCCTCCTCCATGGCCATATCTTGCACTTTATCAATATGAGACCCATGGGATTTGGTGAAAGGAAAGTATGGTCAGTATATTCTAATATTACAAGAGTTTTTTTCAGGAGGAGCAAGGGAGAGGTGTGTTTGGAGTGACTCTAGGTGGACATCTCTATGCGGCTACCTAGACCTTGAACAACAAAGTTACCCTTGTGTGCAAATGGTGATGATTCCAGGAGTGTAACCCTAGAATCCCTTATGGTTTATGGTTACCCACATTTCCATGGGATTTTAATTGGTCGGTTCATTCATCTGAGTATAGGTGCTTAACAAAAGAGGCCTAATTAGCCCTTCAGGATAGTCAACATCCTACCGGCTCATACCTTTGTTTGTCAGAACCTGACCCTTCCTTTTGGGGATTGGTGTAAATTCCAAAAGGGTACTTGCATCAATAATTTTGTTGTCAAGGTGTTTGGGAAAGTCTGAACTTAAGGTCTCTTTACCTGCTAAAAAGGGCTACAAGCCACTAGGCCTAATTGTGTTGGTTTCTTAAGGAATGGGGATGAATACTTACAACCGGTGCTTGGTCTGACCTTGATGAGTCTTGTTTCACCCAAAACCGGTATGCAAATGGTCAGTAACCCTTGGAGGTAGTGTAGAGTGTGTTGGGGAAAGGTACCCAAGATTGAGTAGGTATGAGTCTTGAAGATGGTGAGAGGATTGAAGTAATGTTGTAGAGCCTTGTCTTGATAGGATCCCATTATTGTTTTGAGGGGTCGGTGTCATACATTTTAAGGTGTTTGATAGGTTACAAGGAGGGCTCTGCATCACATTACAGGTCGGTTGAATATTTAAAACAATAAAGAAGATGGTGTGCAAGAGGAACGACAAAGGAATAGTGAGGCGATGCCAGATTCATTTATATTTGTCTCCATAAAGAATCAATCTAGTAACCACCGCCATGCTATATCCTTGGTTGCACTTTAGTTGAGTTCCACATTTTCTATGGATTAACTTCTTCTCTTCACTGTAATAAATGTTTCCACCTAAATTAATGGGAATGATCGAAGTAGTAGGAAGTTTGTTATAACTTTCTTATAAATAAAGATTTGCATCCTTTCACAGGGGTTAGACAACATTTTCCATAATTAGTAGCATTTCTTTTATTTCATGCATTGTATCAACTTTAGGAAATAATGAATAAAAGCTATGTTACTCTGAATTTATAGAATCATTTTGAAGTTTGGATACACTCATCCAAGGGGGGCCACTTGGTGAGTATTCCTGTGTGATTATTAGATTAAGTTTTTTTTTGCTACAGTAGATGTTCTAGCAACTGACTGTTACTGCAGGCACTGGAACCAGATCTTGTGACTCTTCCTGCAGCCAAGGGAGACAAAGTAATTCCTGTTTGTAAGATCTAAACTTAGTTAACAATTCTTTAGTTAGAATCCTTTGTTAATGTTAATATTTCCTGTAGCCATTCAGTTATTATACTTAAGCTTGTTATTCCAGATAGACTTAATTGCTGCAGGTAGTGTAGAATGATTTTTACTAGAACTTAGTGCATATACAATGCAGACCCATTTCAAGCAATATATCCCTAGGTTGAAAAGTAAATGAACCTCAGTCATGGAAATGATAGCTACTCAAAATGGATGACTAATCCTTGAGTTGGGAATTTTAGTCTAGTTATTGTTCTAATTGCTTAGGTAAATGTTTTTGGCGCCGTTGTCGGGGATGGTGTCAAACTAAGAACCTGTCATAGTCATGAATTTTTAAGTTTTTCAGTATAGTTGGTTTCGATAGTTCAAATTTGTTTAAGTAATTCTCATGAATTTGCATGCATAGATGAAGAAGAGATGATCAAGGTAGATTCCTTCCCAACCATTCTGATCATACAAGACTCAATCCAAATGAAGCACCAGATGTAAACCCTTTTGCTGCACTATACCAAGCCCAAGATAATTTGAACTCGCTTGCATTTGAACTTTTTGAGAACAACCTTCATTTCCTCTTTCGACCTCCTAAAGAGTACCCTTGTCCAATAACTTCTCCTCAAAGACCAATGCAAGGAAATCCACCCCCCGATTGGAATAACCTACCTCCACCTATGAACCCAACATTTGAGTTCCCCATTTCTAATTTGTATGACAATGCTAACCTCAAGAACATTCCAGCTTCTTCTTTGCCCAAATTTTATGGATTGGAAACAGAGGATACTGATACTTTCTTGTTTGAATTTGATGTCCTCTGTAGGAGTTATGCTTACACTACAAATGCCCATAGACTTAAAATATTCACTGCCAATCAACTTTGAGATGGTTTATGAGTGTAGGGAGTAGTACAATCAATACATGGGATGAGATGAAACAGTTGTTTCTTGTCAAATATAAAGATTATTGTAGAGGGAATGACCGCCATGGGGATGATATTTTTAGAATGACATAGAGGGACGATGAGTCTAGTAGATTATTTGGAGAGGTTTCTATTCAATGTTAAAAAGTCCAAGCATAGTACTTTAAATGAAGATTCTCTTGAGTTGATATTTATGTGAGGGATCAATTATGAATGCACAAATGCTTTAGACCTCATGGGAGGTGGCGATATAACTCAATCAATATGGAATGACATTGGTAAAAAATTTCATAAGTATTCCAGGTCCTCTACTAAGAAGAATAGGTGTTTCAAGTCAGGAGTGACTTCATCAACATCTAGTAATGGAGTTTCACGAATGGAGCTTAGTCACATTTTGAAGGATTTCAAAGAGGATATCATAAAAAAAATGGCTACTCAGCTAGACACACTTCAAGATAAGAAGAAGCATGAGGAAGCTAATGCAATGCTTGCAAAATTTTGTCCACATTGTAAGTAGAAGAAGGGAGACTGTAGATGCAAGATGGTTGCAAATCTTGTTCCTGATTTCAAGCCAATACATGGAGATGATGAACAAGTATTTTATGTTGCTCAAAGAAGGTCAAATTTTCCAAGAAAGGTATGGCTCTTGACCCACTTTCTTTTTCTGGTTATAATGAAAATTCCTATGCACAAAATAATCAGTGGCAACCCCCATATGCTCAAAATTTTGGAAATTATCAAAACTAGTATATCCTCAAGGCCAAGGGAATTTTTTTGCCAATGAATCTCCACAGTGGTAGAAGCCACAAGGAAATTGGTCTCAATCTCAGGGACGATGGCAGCCATTCTAGGGGAATTGGCAACCTACTCCTCAATGGAGAGGAAATCAACAATGGTCAAATAAGTCTTTTGGTTATCAACAACCTCTGCACCAGCCTCAACAACTTGCTATAATGCCTCCTCCTGCTGCTAATACCGCTCCATCTAAACCTACAGAGCTGCCTACTCAACCCATGCCAAATCCTAATAGAAAGCCTCAACAACAACAACAAGTATACTCAACTAATCCTAATCAGTATCTAGCATATTCTCTTACTATAAGTGATATTCACCTTCGATCAGGGACAACTTTGCCTAACCCGTCCCATCCAGTTATAACTAAAGTACAAAAGGAAAAGGAAGTATCCATCCTAGTAATAGAAATTCCATAGAGTCAGTACATTCCCCCATTTCCTCAAAGGTTGCAAGCTGCAGAGATTCCTCAGCAAGAAGATATAAATTTTAATATCATTGATCAACTGAAACATATATGTGTTAAGATTCCATTATTTTAGGCTATTAAGGATGTCCCTATCTATGGTAAGGCAATTAAAGAGGCGTGTTTAAACAAACCTGGTAGAAAGAAAAAGGATCTACAAATAGTGCATGTAATGGATCAATTGGCTAATATTATGTTGGGAAAAGTTTCAATCCCTAAATATTTTGACCCTGGTAGTCCTATTGTAAAAATAGTTATCAATGGCACTCATATAAGGAATGCACTAGTAGATCTGGGAGCAACAATCAATGTAATGACAAAGGACATTATGCAAAATCTTAATATAACTAGCCTCATACCTACTTCTACGGTCTGCAACTTGCTGATAGCTCTACAGTACAACATGATGGTATGATTGAAGATGTTGTGGTTACTCTTGATTCCTGGGAATATCTGACAGATTTTATGATTTTATCTCCTAAAGCTACATTGGGGGGATATCTGGTCATCTTAGGAAGACCTCTACTAGCTATAGTTGATGCATTTATTGGATGCAAATCAGGGGACATGACTATTTCTGATGGAAATTCAACCAAAACTCTTGCTCTGTATTCACCCGCTCAGCCACAACTCGATCAAGAACAAGTTGTTTGGCTTGACATGGGGAATGAATTAGAAGTAGAAATAAACTCTATCGGTCATCTTATGATGATAAAAAGAGAATCATTCATACGACTCCAAGATGATGATTCTATCCTATCTAATATTCTGGAAAATCAATATAATCAAGAGTAGCAATCGTAGGAGCTAACATAATGTATAGAAGCATTGGATTCTCCTGCAACCACTCACATATTGCATACCTTGTTTCCGTAGGAAGTACGCACTTCTTATCTATCTGAAGAAGCTCAAATCAATCTTATTGTCAAGGTGGAAGATGATCTAAATAAATATTTGAATATCAATAATCAACTCACCGAAACTCAAAGGCTAACACTGGTCGAATTGCTCAAATGTCATCAACATGCTTTTTTGTGGGATTACAAATATATGAAAGGAATAGATCCTACAATTTTTACACACCGTATCTATATCAAAGAAGGTCACAGACCGCTCAGACAACCACAATGAAGAATTAGTCCTACATTAAGGGAGATAGTTAGAGAGGACCTACATAAGTTATTAAATGATGGATTTATCTATCCTATATCGAATAGTCAATGGGTGTCGCCTCTAGTCATAGTTCCAAAGAAAGGAGGTAAATGCTGGGTATGTGTAGATGACAGAGCTTTGAACTCAACAACTAGGAAGGATCATTCCTTTACCATTTGTGGTTCAAGTGTTAGATTCCTTGGCAGGGAAGCGGTACTTTTCATTCTTGGATGGATTCAGTAAATACAACCAAATTCAAATTTCTCTTGAGGATCAGGAAAAGACTATATTCACTTTCCCTTGGGGAATGTATGCATACTCTATCCTTACCTTTGGGTTGTGTAATGCCCCAACTACTTTTCAAAGAGCAGTCATAAGCATATTTTCAGATATTTCCTAGGATAGCATGGAAATTTATATGGATATGTTGGCATTGTGTTGTCATTGATGTCATGAGATGATCACCGATAGTAGAGATGTATGTGTAACACCACTATGGAGAAGTACAGGATGTGATACCTTGGATATCACCTTGTATTGCAGAACACCAATTATGGTAAGGAAGGTGACTTCAGGGGTCACTAGTGTAGCAAGTTAGTGCATGAATTGTGTGATGAGACAAAAAGGTGTTTGAGTGGTTGTTTGTGATGAAGAGGCAGAATGCTATCTGAAACACATCAACACTGGAAGAGAAGATTGAACCGGTATGCTGTCAAGGTGGCAGAACAATAGGACTCCCACTGGATGTAGATGCCAGTACAAAGGAAAAGTGAAGTGTTTGTCATCTTGACAAACCGGTTGTGATATGGTCAAAGCTAATCAGGGAAAAGGCAAGGCTGAGTAGATGCAAACATAGGAATCTGACTTGACTAAAAGAAGATGGAGTCTTGTGAAGGTTGATGACATGAAGTCATCAATAGAGGTAACCGGTATGTGAGTTCACCGGTTATATAAGCAAGGTGCAGTTGCAGAAGACTTCCTAGTTGTGGGAATGAGCATACTTAGGATTTACCAGTCTGGATACTGGTTTGAGAATTCCATCAATAGTTCAAGATGAGGGATGATATGATAAGGTAACGGGTAGAATGGTTGAAACCAGAAGGGTTAGCAAACCGACAGAAGTAAGGAATCGGTATGGTGTTTTGTCAGTGATCCTACCTAGATCGATTTGGAGTGCCAAGCTGGTAGTTGATCGACATGGATGCCACATGGGATCAAGGTGGCAAGCTCACAAAGGTTGGTGAAGTGCCATGTGGGGTTAGGTATCTCTACAAGTGTGCATTGATAGTAGATCCTGTGATTTGTGGATCAGGTCAGAAGCATGTGGCTCGAGGAAGAATGAACAAACAGAGAAGAATAAGGGAGTTGTTGGTGTTTGAATCAAAGAAAGAAAAACAAATTGATTGAGGAGCTCAAAAAAGAAATAGTAGAGGCATTAATGGTAATTGACCGAGATATATGCGGACAGATTGTTTGTAGGCTGCTGAAGATGGAAGGCGTGGTCTGGAAAACACATTGATGGTTGACTTGTGCAGGTGGATGTCAAGAAGATCAGAGCGAGCAAGATCTTATTGGATTTGATCAGCCTTGAGGATTGTGAGGAAATCCTAATCGCCCAGTTTTTGAACTAGTTTTTGGTGGGAAGATTGGGCTATAAGTATGAAGGCCAAAGAGATTGTCAAGTGCTGCTGGATAGAATATCATTGTGCTTCTACAAAGTGGGATACTTCTGCAAGTAAGAGCATTGAGTGAGAGCAGAACAAAAGAGAGATGAACCGGTCAGGCTTACCAGTAGAGAAGCATGAGGTGAAGAGTAGCAAGAAGAGTGAGTCAGTGTAGCAGAGAAGATATCTCACCGATAGAGCAAGTATATGATAAGGTTGCAAGATTCACTTGTAACAAGATAACCACTTTTGTATTTGATGTTTATATTGTGAACAAGGAGTTGTAGCTCAATGCAGGGGTTGTAGCTCCTTGGGTTAGTTCCCTAAAGATAGGGGTTGGTGCACCTTTGGGTTGTAGCCCATAAATCAGGTCAGGGGTTGGTACCCTAAACTTTGTAACTGTGTTTTCATTGTGAGGTTGGACTAGAGAAGTAGACTTCAACAACATTGCTCACCAAGGTTTTTCCCATCTTCAGTTTTCCTCATACATCCTAGTGTCTTGTGATGTTCCTCTATGTGTGTGTGTACTTGAGTTAGTCTCCTCACTAACCATTAAGTCTTCATTATGTTTAATCTATAAAATGATATGTTCACAAAGGACTACAAAGGAGAAGAGAGTAGAGAACCACTGATTCACCCCATCCCCCTCTCAGTGGTGCATTGTGTCTAACAATTGGTATCATAGCCTAGGTTCCCAGAGAGACAAGTTTTCTCTAGCTTGGGTAGATTTTGACCGAAGGACACAATGGTTTGTTCAGTGTCAATCCCTGCTCTTGTGTTTGATGGTGCAAATTATTCTATTTAGAGTTGTAGAATGGAAGTCTTCCTATCCTCCCTAGGTTATGATGTTTGGATGGCAGTTGTAAGTGGTCTCCCTAGGAATGTGTGTCCTCCCACCAGCACTGAAGAAGAAAGAAGATGCATGTGTAATGAAGAAGCCATGAAGGCTATTTTCAGTGGACTCGCCAGTGATATCTCCTCACAGGTTGACAAATGAAAAACAACAAAGAGTCTATGGGATAGACTGAAGATGTTGTATGAAAATGAACCCTGCACCACTGAATCAACTTGTGAGAGTGAGAAGAACAATGCAACAGATACATGTGCAGATGACAGAGGCAGTTCAGAGTGTTGCAGTAGCATTGGTGATGTAGAGACTCATCTCTTCATGGCCCATGAGACAAACAGTAAGAATCACACATCAAAAGGGGATAATGTAGATAAATCCCACCAGTATGATGTGTTTGGCAGCGACCCTAAGGAAGGAGATAAGGTAGATAGATCTATTCAACAAGATCTATTTGGAAATGATGATGATGAAGAAGATGCAGAAGTGGATCTTGAGTGTGAACTGGTAAGTTCTCTAGAAGAGCTTCATGTTAGAAATAATTTTAAGAACTACAAAAGATCAGTTCTTGAGGATTGCAGCTAGTTGAGAACCTGCCTCAAAGTATCAAACCAAAAGGTGATGATTTGAAATTAGTCTTGGACTCCAAGGGAAGGGAAATGGAGAATCTCAGAAATGAATACAAAATGTTTAAGAATGCTAGAGTTGTTGAGAAAAATTGGTTGATCAGATGCCTTGAAGTATCTGAGAAGTATATCTCAAAGTTAAAAACTCAACAAAAAGACACCAAGGAATGCAGGCGCAAAGACCTAAAAGATGAACTAGAGACAAAGGATAAAGAGCATCAACAGATAATAGTTGAAATGGTTTTCCTCGGGAAAGAAATTGAGAAATGTCAAGATGAGCTCAAGCTAAGGATGAAGAATGGTGCTACATGGAGAAACAATGCAGATCAAAATGGAAAAGGGAAGATGAGGAAAGACACTACTACCAATAGCATGAATAGGAGAAGACCTTTTACTAGTAGAAGATAAAGAAATGATGCTGCCACCAAGTCAAGACAAGCATGGCCGAAGAAGAGATCAGATGGAAGATCTGCAAAAAAATGGACAACGCTAGATCCATTCCCGAAGAAGCAGAAATGTAGATGCCAAATCGATAAAATCACCTCATGTTTGGGAAAATCTATTTGTAAGCAATAAGCCTCCTCTCTTTGGTTATTGTTTTGGATGTAAATATTATGGCCATAGGGTAGAAGATTGTTGAATGAGGTCTAGGAATAGACAAGGTGTGCTTCCTAGGTATAATAAATCAGATGGCTATAGATTGCATTCTTATGAGCATAATGCATCTAGGGGTAGAAGCTTGCATACCCCCTCTCTCGGTATTTCTAATGTTGCATGTCATAAGTGCAATAGACCCGACCATAGAAATTGCGATTACAGGAGAAAAGACTTGCAGTCCTATGGCAATTGGAAAATCAATCATGCTCAGTATAAGAGCAGTTACAAGGGATATGAGTAGCACAGACCAGCTTGGAACAAGAGGAGAAATGCTCATGCAAAATCAAGGAATTCAAGGAAACTGGTAACCAGCCAAAATGAAATGATCAAAGGAGGAAGAGCTAATCGGTATGATAGAAAGTTCCCCAAGCATGAAGTGGGGATGAATGTTGTGTGCTACTATAGTACTACTTTCGATTGTAATGGAGAATTTGGAAGTGCAAGGATCAATCAGCAGGAGAAGAAGAGACTTGCTCCCAAGCCTGAAAATAGGAAGAAGAATGAGTCCAAGCATGTATGGAGGAAGAAGACCATGGACTGGCACCGTGCACCCAATGCATAGGTGATATCTCCTAAATCCTAAAGGAGATGTAGGATTGTAGGAGGAATAGTACATTGAATTTATTATTCACCCCCTTAGTGAAGAAGGCAACATGGAAGAATGTGTTGTTGCCTGCATAAAGGATGAAGTTGTAAAGATAAGTGTGTGTAGAGGTTGCCTTGACTACACACCTACAAATCAGTGATGGATCATCACTACATGTGTCAAGAAATAATGGTTAACAATTGACATCAAGTGTTAACCGGTATGTGCAGAATGTTACCAGAATGACTGCTAACAGGTACTTACAAGTTATGTAAGACAATGAACTTGGAAATCATTGTAATAACCCTGGTAGCATGGAATGTGGAGTTCGTGTCTTAGGTGGTATTGGAAAATACTTGAATGACATGTGATTGGCCTGGTTATTGATCATGCAAGCATGCATACTTTTGGGCTAATCGGTTTTTAATTTCTGGCATGATGATAACATTGTTTGGCAGTGTGTAGATCTAGGATCATATCTTAAGGTTGTGGTGGATATAATGGAGTTGAAGGATCATCAAATGATCGCATATGAATAGCTAAACTGGTATGGGGTGAATATTGGAGTCCCCATATTTTACTTGACCAAAGATAAGAACCTAAGATGTATGACTCAGGGGGAGTTCAAGTGCTTGTGATGCAGAGATGGCTTGCTTGAACTGGTAAGGATGTTGACTGCCCAAACTGCAGGAGATGGAAATTGCAGAGGTGTTACAGGTTGACTGGTAGGTGATTAGTATTCACTGACACATCAACAATTGGTATCAATCCTTCTTGGCTTCGGACCTGCATACTCAATTGATGTCAGTTGATGGTTACGATCCCCATCTCAAGTGCTGTGACTTGAGAAGATGTAACAACCGGTGACAGAATAACAAGTGGTATCAAAGTAAGTGTTACATCCAATGAAGACAAAGGGGGAGAAGGATTTTATCAGTGACCGGTACATACAAAGAAAAATAATATGCTGATAGTGCCCTTTGCCATTGTTGTCAAAGGGGGAGAAGGATTTTGTAGGATGCTAGATACTATATGTGTTGACATCAATGCCAAAGGGGGAGATTGTTGGCATTGTGTTGTCATTAATGTCAATCGGTATGAGATGATCACCAGTAGTAGAGATGTATGTGCAACACCACTATGGAGAAGTATAGGATGCGATACCTTGGATATCACCTTGTGTTGCAAATCACCGATTATGGTAAGGAAGGTGACTTCAGGGGTCACCAGTGGAGCAAGTTAGTCCATGAATTGTGTGATGAGACAAAAAGGTGTTTGAGTGGTTGTTTGTGATGAAGAGGCAGAATGCTATCTGAATCACATCAACACTGGAAGAGAAGATTGAACCGGTATGTTGTCAAGGTGGCAGAACAATAGGACTCCCACTGGATGAAGATGCCAGTACAAAGGAAAAGTGAAGTGTTTGTCATCTTGACAATTCAGTTGTGATATGGTCAAAGCTAATCAGGGAAAAGGCAAGGCTGAGTAGATGCAAACATAGGAATCCAACCTGACTAAAAGAAGATGGAGTCTTGTGAAGGTTGATGACATGAAGTCATCAAGAGAGGTAACCGGTATATGAGTTCATTGGTTATATAAGCAAGGTGCAATTGCAGAAGACTTCCTAGTTGTGGGAATGAGCATACTTAGGATTTACCAGTCTGGAGACCGGTTTGAGAATTCCATCAACAGTTCAAGATGAGGGCAGATATGATAAGGTAACTGGTAGAATGGTTGAAACTAGAAGGGTTAGCAAGCCGATAGAAGTAAGGAATCGGTATGGTGTTTGGTCGGTGATCCTACCTAGACCAATTTGGAGTGCCAAGCTGGTAGTTGATCGACATGGATGCCACATGGGATCAAGGTGGCAAGCTCGCAAAGGTTGGTGAAGTGCCATGTGGGGTTAGGTATCTCTACAAGTGTGCACTGATAGTAGATCCTGTGATTTGTGGATCAGGTCAGAAGCATGTGGCTCGAGGAAGAATGAACAAACAAAGAAGAATAAGGGAGTTGTTGGCGTTTGAATCAAAGCAAGAAAATCAAATTGATTGAGGAGCTCAAAAAAGAAACAACAGAGGCATTAATGGTAATTGACTGAGATATATGCAAACAGATTGTTTGCAGGTTGCTGAAGATGGAAGGCATGCTCTGGAAAATGCATTGATGGTTGACTTGTGCAGGTGGATGTCAAGAAGATCAGATCGAGAAAGATCTGATTGGATTTGATCAGCCTTGAGGATTGTGAGGAAATCCTAATCGCCCAGTTTTTGAACTAGTTTTTGGTGGGAAGATTGGGCTATAAGTATGAAGGCCAAAGAGATTGTCAAGTGCTGCTGGATAGAATATCATTGTGCTACTGCAAAGTGGGATAATTCTGCAAGTAAGAGCAAATCAGCCAAGTGCTCAACAAGCATTTGAGAGAAGTGAGTGAGAGAGAGGGAGAAATTGGTTGAAGCATTCAACCGGTTGGAGAGAAGAGTCGGTAGTGTTCATACCGGTCGAGTAGAAGTGAAGGAGACTGCAGAGAAGGTAGACAGAGAACCCGCAGGTTGTTAGTACCGGTGAAGAGAAGAGTGGTAAGGAGGAGATTGAGTGAGAGCAGGACAAAAGAGAGATGAACCGGTCAGGCTTACCAGTAGAGAAGCAGGAGGTGAAGAGCAACAAGAAGAGTGAGTCGGTGTAGCAGAGAAGATATCTCACCGATAGAGCAAGTATATGATAAGGTTGCAAGATTCACTTGTAACAAGATAACCACTTTTGTATTTGATGTTTATATTGTGAACACTGAGTTGTATCTTGGTGTAGGGGTTGTAGCTCCTTGGGTTTGTGCCCTAAAGATAGGGGTTGGTACTCCTTTGGGTTGTAGCCCATAAATCAAGTCGGGGGTTGGTGCTCCTTGGGTTGGTGCCCTAAACTTTGTAACTGTGTTTTCATTGTGAGGCTGGATTGGAGTAGTAGACTTCATCAACATTTCTCACCAAGGTTTTTCCCATCTTGGGTTTTCCTTGTACATCCTAGTATCATGCGATGTTCCTCTGTGTGTGTGTGTACTTGAGTTAGTTTCCTCACTAACCAATAAGTTTGCATTGTTTTTTATCCATAAACCGATATGTTCACAAAAGACTACAAAGGAGAAGAGAGTAGAGAACCATTGATTCACCCCCTCCCCCTCTCAATGGTGCATTGTGTCTAACAGGATGATTTCACCACTTATGGTTCAAAATTTAAAGAAGCATTAGATAATTTAAAGAAATTTTTACAAAGGTGTGAAGATTACAATTTATCCTTGAATAGTGAAAAATGCTTCATGATGATGCAGGAAGGCATCATTCTTGGTCATCATATTTCTATAACTGGAATACAGGTTGACCCAGCCAAAATTGAAGTCATTCAAAACCTTCATGTTCCCACAAAACAAAAGGATGTCCAAAGTTTTCTTGATCATGCTGGGTATTATCGAAGATTTATTAAGGATTTTAGTAAAATTGCGGGACCTTTATATTCTCTTTTGACTAAGGAGATGGAGTTTAA
Source organism: Cryptomeria japonica (assembly GCF_030272615.1). Taxonomy (NCBI): domain Eukaryota; kingdom Viridiplantae; phylum Streptophyta; class Pinopsida; order Cupressales; family Cupressaceae; genus Cryptomeria; species Cryptomeria japonica. The sequence continues at coordinate 635,152,613 of NC_081407.1, forward strand.
TGGGACTCCCGCATGCCATGAAGCTTTCTTGAAACTCAAACATGCATTGACTCAAGCACCAGTGCTTAAGGGTCCGAACTGGTCGTTGCCTTTTCATATTCATACAGATGCATCCGATTATGTTATAGGAGCAGTTTTGGGACAAAAGATGGACAATTTGGAAAATGCAATTTACCTCATCAACAAAAACATGTAGAGACCTGAGCTTAATTATACTGTCATAGAAAAGGAGATGTTGGCATTAATATATGCACTTAACAAATTCAGGCATTATATCACATGATATCAAATATATGTGCATAATGATCTTACATCAATCGGATATTTCATGAACAAGCCTTCAATTATAGGAAGATTGGCTCGATGGTTACTATTGATGCAAGAATTTGATATTACAGTTGTTGATAAACCCGGTAAAGCTAATGTTGTTACAAATTATCTTTCTAGGTTTCAATAGTAGGATAATCCTGAAGCTATAGATGATGCTTTCCTAGATGAACATTTGTTCTTGATAAAAGCTCACACTCCCCGGTATGCCAATATTGCAAATTATTTGGCTGGTAATAAGATGCCTTATAATTTTTCTCCTAAAGAAAGAAGGTTGCTAGTTGAGAAAAGCTTTAATTTCTCTTGGATTGCTGATTGTTTATTTTATACTGGACCTGACCAAGCCATGAGAAGGTGCATCAGAGAAGATGAAACATATGATATTCTTCATTCATGTCATGATGAGCCATGTGGGGGCCATTTTGCTGCTAACAGAACAATACTTAAAATTCTTAACACAAGATATTATTGGCCAACTTTGTATAAAGATGCAGCTTAATATACTAGAAAATGTGATAGATGCCAACACATGGGTAGGCCTACCAAATCCGATGAGATGCCATTGCATCTCCAAATATTGATTGTACCATTTGACAAATGGGGATGGATTTTGTTGGGCCTATTGATCCTCCTTTCAATGGGAAATCTTATATTCTAGTATGTACTGATTATGTTACAAAATGGGTGGAAGCAAGAGTGATGACAAATGCAAGAGATAATAAAGTGGCTGAATTTCTCTATGAGGAAATATTTACACGATATGGAGTCCCCAGGGAGATTGTTTTAGATCAAGGACCACAATTTACTTCCACATTAATTACAGTATTGGTTAATGAATATAATACCAGACACATAAAGTCTACTCTGTACCATCCTTAGACAAATGGTTAGGTAGAAGTTACAAATAGGGAATTAGAAGCTATTCTTACTAAGACAATAGCTCTTCAAAAGAAAGATTGGTCAAATAGACTTCCTGAAGCCATTTGGGCATATAGAACAACATGGAAGACAACAACTGGTTTTACACCTTTTGAAATGGTGTATGGAAAAAAAACCATGATGCCCATCGAGTTTGAGCATAAAACTCTTAGGACAACTCTACAATTGAATATGACTCTCTCAGAAGCATAAAAAGACCACATCATGCAGTTTAATGCCCTTGATGAACTGAGAAAGATGGTTGTCCAACATATATAAATTATTCAACATCAACATGCTAAATGACATGATAAATATATCAAGGAAAGAAAGTTTAAATATGGAGATTGGGAATTGTTATATGATTCCAAATAGAAGGATACAATGGGGAAGCTACAGACATGTTGGTTGGGACCATATGAGATTGATGAAGTTTTTCAGAATGGAGCAGTTTGGTTGACAACAATAGACTCAGTAAGATTCAAAGTTTTGGTCAATGGTCATTGACTACGCCTTTATCATAAGCCTACAACAAAACAAGAGTTCCTGCAGCAATTTGACAGCCAAGTGTCGACCTCAGTTCCTGTAGCCTCTGTAGGGGGTCGTCCTGGCTTCATTCCTGCAGCCTCTGCAAGGGACCTTTTTGGTCTTCAATCTTAAAATTCTTCTTGCATGCATTCATAATAAATATTTTCATATTTTATGGAAATACCATTCTCCGATTATAATCTTCTCCTCCACCTCATCTCATTTCATTTCTATTTCTGTCACATCATCCACTCCATGTCACCTCATCTCATATCCTGAATAACTAATCGTTTGATTGCATCATTAATTAGCATGACTGCAGGTATGTATAATATTTGTTTTTCTTTAATTCCACATTTAGACTTTCTTTATGATTTTTACCTGATATGATTCGCATAATCTGCATTCCCTTCCCTCTACCCTTTTTCACATGTGTGGACACGTGTCATCTTAAGTTGGGGTGGGGGGGGGGTTGTTTTATGGTTCTATTTATGGTTGCGTAATTATGTGTCCTTGTCCATGATGTGTTTTAATTTTCTTGATATCATTTTTGAATGAGTTAGTTTTGATGTGAAAGCCTGTAGTACAATTGAGTATACCTTTCCTACCACTAAAATTGATGAGAGGTACTGAAGAATAAATAGATGATTACGGGGCATGGATTTTGGACATGAATTTTCAAAATCACGTAGGATATTTCAAGCCTTTCATTTTGCTATGGTGATTGATTTTGAATTTCAAGCTAGCCATGGGAGGAGCCCCTATTTGTCATGAGTCCTTGATTCATGACACTTTGTTGTAGGATAATCAATGTGAACACTATTTCTAAACCTATGGGTGACTACATTTTATTCTGAAATTGACATTTTTTAATGAGGAGATTGTGTAGGAATTTATGCACACATTCAATGAAGGGGAGGATACTGTCCAAGGGTTACGGGTCATAGCCACAGAGCAGAGAATAGCTGAAGTAACCGTGTTGCCACAAGATGGAGAGTTATTTCCTGAGGCAAAAGATGCAAGAAATGCAAGGGCAAAGTTTACCCACCCAACTGATGGACCTCCAAGCATGGACAAGAAAGGAACTAAACAAATGTCTCTTCTAGGCGAATGGCCACAGGTTGCATTTTATATAATGAAATATATAACATGTGATGGCAGGTACTCCAATCAGCATTATATCCATTTTAAATTATTGAGTCATTTGAGTCATGGCTGAAGGATGAATGTTTTGAATTTCTTTTATGATTTGATCTCTATTAGTGCAAAGGAAACATAGAGGGGTGGTAACCGTTCTGTTAGTCATCATGAACTAATCAAATTGTTGGTAGAATGGTCTCTTAGAGATGTCTCATAGATGTTATGGGGAGAGTTTGAGGATATTGAGCAATTTGGGGAAGAAAATGTTCGTACTACAGAAGAAATTGCAGCCCAAGCGGAAAATGTGGGAGAACCCTCATCTCCTAGGGATTCTCCGATAGCTGAATCTCCTATTGCTGAAGAAGATTTGCCTGGTGCTAAAGCAACAAAATTTGAGCCAAGTATTGAACAACCCTCCACTCAAACTCAAAGTGGAGCTGCATCTTCTAAAATTAAAGGTCAAGAAACCATGGAACGGCCTCAAGAAGCGCAGGTTCCTCCTACAGGTAAAAAGCGAAAAATGAAAGAAATTTTTCTTGTAGCAGAATCTCCCGCAACAACTCAGGAAATGTCATTAAGAAGGAGTCATCAGGTTAAGAGAAGAACTCAAGCAATAGGAAGTGTGAGTGAGGTTATTTCTATGGAAACATCATAATTAGGGCACGAAAGTCCAAAAGAAGGTAAACTACAGGAAGAATATGAAGCCAAAAGACTGGAAAATTTAGCCCAAGTAGCAGAGCAGTTTGAAGAACCAGGCGATAAGATCTCAAGCCCTCACGTAACTATTCACAGACTCCCTTCATGTCTCACTAGCTTATCCATTGCACTCACATTTTATAGACAGTTAGAGATAGAAAGGGCTAGGCTACAAGGGATAATTGATAAGCAACAGAAAGAAAGTGAAAAGAGAGATAACCAAATTGTTGAGTTACAAACCAAAGTGAATACTATCGCAAACATGGTTCCCGAGTTAATGCAGTATAGGGCTCCACCGAGATTTTATGCTTTATATTTGAAGGAGCAGTATCTCTGTTTTAAACTCAACCGCATTGTTAGGGATCTTAGCCCTTCTTTTGATACTCCACAGGAGTTTTATAGTGTTTACTAAAGCTCTCCTACAACCGTTAAGAATTTGTTATGTGAGTTTCATTTGCATAATTATGCTGTCTCTTCTGACAATGAATGGAATCCCTTGTTGTATATTGGTGACATTTTGTTAAAAGCATTGATGTCTTGGATACATAATGGAATTAGCATGGGAGTGCAATCTAGAACGTACAAGAACTTGGAATTTGATTATCCACTACCGCTCAAGGATGAAGCAAAAAACCCACAACAGATGTACTATGAATGGCATAAATTATTAGCTAGACCTGATGTCAGAAGCCATGTTTTGCCATTAAGGGAGGAAGTATTTCAGGAATATGAAAATTTGGTTGGACTTGATAATCAAGTTGCAATTGAATGTCTGGCTTAGCATTGGAACAGTCTTCCAGAGGACCTAAAGCAGGGTGAACCCCATTTATTGCCCAATTATCATGCAACCACACAAAGAGCTCCCAAGTATATCCACTTGGGAAAAACAAAAGGAAATAATTGGTTACCCTTGATATTTCAGCCACCTATCCTTATGTGGACATTGATGGAATGCAGAATTACAGATAAGCCATATGAGGAGGCCACAGAGGAAGCCAGGTGAGCTAGGTTGGAAAAGATGAAAGGATTTTATTGGGACTTGGCTACAGGAGGCACAAGATAAGGTACCATAGGTGATTTTCGGTTCAGTGCCAGAGTAAGAAATTTTCCTCCTGCTGGATGACCAACAAGACATTAAGTTGGGGGCCAAATGATGAGCTAAAATAATAGCTCTTTTATCTCTACGACTGATAAGTTTTTCCTATGTTTTAAGTTGCATATTGGGGATGATGTTTAGGTCATGTGATGTATTAGAATTTTGATTATGTGCATTCTGAATGTTAGCCAAACCCACTAAAATTTGTATTGTTTTGACTTAGTATTCCTATAGTTATGCGGATTGTTATGGTAACATCATACGTGGATGTATTAATGTTGTGATTAATGGAAATGGATATATGCATCCTTGTATGTTCTAACCTTTATTGCAGGAGTAAATAAGTTGTTGCAGAAGCGGTTGTGCTAGGCCAGATGGAGGGTCGCACCATGAAAGCAATTGGAGACATTACGAGGCGGTTGAATATTTAAAACAATAGAGAAGATGGTGTGCAAGAGGAATGACAAAGGAATAATGAGGCAATACTAGATTCATTTATATTTCTCTCCAATAAGCATCAATCTAGTAACCACCGCCATGCTATATTCTTGGCTACGATTTAGTTGAGTTCCACATTTTCTGTGGATTAACTTCTTCTCTTCATCGTAATAAATGTTTCCGTCTAAATTCATGGGAATGATATAAGTAGTAGGAAGCTTTTTATAACATTCTTATAAATAAATACCTGCATCCTTTCGTAGGGGTTAGACAACATTTTCCAGAATTAGAAGCATTTCTCTTAACTCATGCATTGTATCAACTTTTGGAAATAATGAATAAAAGATATGTTACTCTACTTTATAGAATCATTTTGAAGTTTGGATACACTCATCCAAGGTGGCCCACTTGGTGAGTATTTTTGTGTGATTATTAGATTAAGTTTTCTTTTACTGCAGTAGATGTTCTAGCAACTGACTGTTCCTACAACCACTGGAACCAGATCCTATGACTATTCCTGTAGCCAAGGCAGACAAAGTTATTCTTGTTTGTTAGGTCTGAACTTAGTTAACAGTTGTTAATCCTTTGTTAATGTTAAGATTTCTTGTAGCCATTCGGTTATTATACCTTAGCTTGTTATTTCAGATAGACTTAGTTGTTGCAGGTAGTGTAGAATGACTCTTACCGGAACTTAGTGCATATACAATGCAGACCCATTTCAAGTAATATGTCCTTGGGTTTACAAGTAAATGAACCTCAGTCATGGAAATGATAGCTACTCAAAAAGGATGACCAATCCTGGAGTTGGGACTTTTAGTCTAGTTATTATTCTAATTGCTTAGGCAAACATGTGTTCTGATTTTTCAACTCAATTTTCCTAATCTATTGAAACATATTTAGTAGCATTCCCCATGACACGAAGTAATACAACAACAATAACAACATCAAGGGGATAAAAAAAATGACTATATGAAATGACCTCGAACATAAGAAAAAATGGCACAAAGAAAGGAGAGGGTGCCAAAACAATAATTTCATATGTACAACCATAGAGCCACCATAAATACCACCCATAAAAGGATAAGGAAGTCTTAACAAAATAAAGTCAGGATAAAAAAAATAATCCATAATGAAGTCCATATGCCTAGAAGGTGGATATTTCTTATACGCCAAACCAAGTTAGTAGTATGCATGGGAGATAAAAGGACAAACATAATTCATAACTCAATGTGTCCAAACAATAAATGTTGCTAGTAGCATAATCTTTAGATCATAAGGAATTTATAAGGGATCACTTTTCTATCTTTCTTTAAGATAACAATGGACATAAAATTCATTGCAAAGACGATTTCAAGGACCAAGTTCTCTTCAATAGCCTTATTTGCAAGGGAATTCATGCATCCATTGGCTTCCCTATAGAATTACATTACCTGAATCTCATTGAATAAAGTCAAAATAGATTGAATATTATATGCTAGATATTTGAGTTTCCAAGAGGAAATTGAGTTGTGCATGACTAAGTGAATTGTAACCAATGAATCTCTCTCAATGAAAAGTTTTTAAAAACCAAAATCAAGTGTAGGTTGCAACCCAAATCTAAGAGCAAAAAATTTTACAATATTATTTGTATCAAGAGGGAGAACCTTGCACACCACTTTTAGAACACCACCCAAGACATTCCTGAAAAAGATACCAACCCCAATTATACCTGGGCTACCATGAGAAGCACCATCAAAACTCAATTGAACCCAATTCTTAGGAGGGGGAATCCATTTATCTTGAGAACAAGGAGGCTTTACATCATGTTGAGGAATAGATCCCATGGGATTGGGGGTGAAGAGCTTTCCATTTATTCAATAGATTATGGCCCCATGAGGAGAATGCCACATTGTAACCTCTGATATAGATTTCTCAATGGTAGAAATAACATTAGATCCCTAAGAGGGCGACTTTCTAAAAAATTGATTGTTCCTCTCAAGCCAAATAATCCATATTAGAATGGAAGGACTAAGTTCCTAGATGCATGCAAAGGTTGAAAATTTATATAATAATGGCCAATTTTGGAGTGTCCAAGCATAGTATTAAGAAGAGGGGTATACCAGTCTAACATAAATTTCAACCAGCTCCAACAAGATTGTGCAAATGTCCAGTTCAATAGGTGGTGATCTAAAGACTAAAAAGCCTCACCACAAAGGACACACATGAAAAGAGGTGTCATACCCAATTTGTCCAACCTCATTCCTATCAAGATTCTATCCATAACAACAAGCCAATAAAAAATATATGCTTTTGAAAGGCATGATGCACCCCAACACAGTTTCAAAGGCCAAGCTACATGTTCCTCCTCTTTGACTAGGCTTTCATAACCCTTCTTAATCAATTAGTGCCCCAAAGATGCTTTTGTCCATCGCATCTCATCTTCTATTTATGAGTAAATAATTGTTCTTTTTTATAACTATAACTTCAAAGAGGCTTTCATATGATTAGGGATGGGCCTGAAATTAAAAGATTTTCATTTTGCCTTAGAAAAATAATTCATTGATAAACAAATAATGCCTATTTTTTGATCCCCAAAGAAGCTTAAGAATAATTTAAATAGCCAATTCCCTAAAGGTTGTAAAGGTATATGTTCATTCCACACAACCTCCCATTTATGTGCTTTCTCCCCATTACGAACAACCCAAGTTAAATCTAGGAGGAGGATATCCCTGTTGAACACACCTTAGGTCTGAGAGGGGGTGGATGAATCAATATGGACCTAATATTTAAACTTTATTGCTCAAGTCATAGTCTATTTAACCTTATTCTTATTAGTAGAAATGAAAGATATAACAAAGAAACACCTTGCACAAGAGAACACTAAATTTACGTAGAAAAACCACATAGGGAAAAACCACAATGAGAGTCAACTCATAATATATAATGATTTTAATATTGTTCATTGTGAAGGAAGCACACTGCTACCTAAAAGACTTGAAAGCTAGAGCACACTATCCTAGGGAAAGATACAATGCTTGCAGTATAAAGAAAACTTCTTCAGAGCAAGGTACCATGAATATATAAGTCAGGAGCAAATAGGCCTTCAACAATATTACCTTCGACAATCTCTATATATGAAGTTGTCCTTGAATCTCTACTTCAAGCAATAGACTTCACAATAGTCACCACAAACTTTCTCTATCACAACTTTGCACTACTAACTTCTACAAATGATATAATCATGTAGGTGCAATACACACCTTGATCTACACACCTCTCTACCAACATCAACTTGATCTTCTATATATACGATCTTCTTCATTGAAAACATTAATTAGGTCGGCCATAACAAAGGACAAAAATGTGTCCTATCAAGTCAACCACCATAACATAATTATGTTGAATGCAGTCCATTCCAAGAGATAGAGAGGACCTAAAACTACATATCACTTTTTTCTAAGTAGTTAAAATCAATTCACATTCTACCACACATCTTTGAAAGTTTGACAACTAGGTAACATGTAGATACACCAAGCAACACATCATAAGTCAGCCCAAAACATCTTCTAGAAGAGAAAGCCCAATGCAAATCACCACACGCTAAGGTAGGACCCAAAATCAATGAAACACAAACTTCAAGGTAGGCAAAGACATCCAAGGATTCATCGCAAACTAGAGAACAACACTAGTTGGTCAAACAAGAGTAGTTACCTTGAAATAAACACTCCAATCACAATGCACCATCACACATACCATATAAATATATGCAAAACATATCAGGATATTTGATGAATATCCAAAATAATTCTCAAGTCCTTCTTTCATCTTCCCACATCAAGATAATACTAGCACACCATTACTGATACTAAACACATTATTCTGGAGAGTTAGTCAAACATAGAACTCAAGATCACTACTTGTAGACCATAACATCATTTGAAAATTAAAGTGACACATAGCACAAACATTGTAGACATAACCTTAAAACAGTACCACTAGAAGCATCAATGTGAACAAATACAAATCATTTCCCATACCACTTTTGACGAAGAACTAGACTATCGGCCAACTGCAATCACCAACCATAACAGTTACAACAACAAGGACATGAAAAGATATGAGTGAAATGTCCACAGAGCATAAGAATGTTCCCTTTCTAGCACACATTATATGATGTTGTTGTTAGCCTATTTTTGCATGGTTTTGTAGGCTAATCGGGACATTTAGGGGATCTTGATGATATTTGGCCTAGGTAGTTCCAGCTGCATTATTTATAGTAAGTCAGTTGGGCTAGGTTTGGGTCGTCGGTGACAGTATCATGTCAATGGAAAATGTTCAACATTGACTGGAGAATTTATTATCATTGATATGATTTATTTATGCATTGATAAAGTTATATTATGAAAAATATAAATATTTAACTTTATTAATGTAGTACTATAGTTAAGTGGGAAATATTTAAATAAAAATGCTCCCTTATTTAATAACACATTGAAGACATAAAATGTAAATAGGGAGCTGTTTTATTTATCCACTGGTGAGTTGAGTGAGTGAACTCTTATGTGGGCATTATAAAGACTTCCAAGAGCTCATTTTAAGATATGCTTGGTTATGTGATAATTTGATATTGGAATTTCTCCATAATTGCTGGAGTAACAATGATAGCCATTTTCAAGGATGAAAACCCTTGGAAACTTGTGGGTTGGATGAAAATACAATTTCATGTAGAGAGGTGGATTCATCCAAAATTCATCATTGAGCTTATTTGCAAGTTTGGAATTAGTTTGAGTTTCAATTGGCTAGACTTTGTCATGAATTTTTGGAATATTTTTAAGCTTTAATGAATAGTGATGTTAATAGTTCCGCTACAGTGTCGTGCTACAGTTATCACTATAGTGATTGCTACAATATCGCTACAATACCCGTTATAGTGCTCGCCTCCATTGTTAGCCTATTGCTGGTTATTCATTCAAATTTAAAGACTTAATTTGGGAAGAAGCCTTATACCGAGGGTTTCATGGTTACATCTTTGTCTTAGGGGACTATTCTTGGGGAAGATTTAGCATTTGGTTTGGGCTCTTATTTGTCGTTATAATTATCATATGTACCCAAATTTGTATCAATTCCAACCCTAATCACTTCATTGTATGCCATTTCACCAAGAAGGGATTAATAAGTATTTTAAAAATTGGTTTTATTATTGATTTGTCTCTAAAAATTTCTATTTGGAATGATGTTATTAGTCTAGGACAAGTTGTAATGGTCATAAATAAATCAACCCCCAATTATGATTTTTCTTTTAAAAGTTTTTTATTCCTTGGATCCCTACAGTCTGAATTTTGTGCACTCTTAGTCCTTATTTCCTTGCAATATTATGTGATTTGGCATGAATCATCAAATCTCAAACTCACAAAAATAAATAAGAACTCAAAAAATAAGACCATGTATGCAAACTGTTTGACCAAATGTTAATTAACACAAATTGAAAATTAAGGGTAGAACTTGAAGGGGGTTCTTACAGTGGTATTAGAGCTTGGGTGCCAATTGTTTGATAAAATTCCTCATAAGGAAGATTGAAAGATTTAGGTGCAAATAGGGCAGGCCACTACACAAGGTAGGACCCAAAATTAATGAAACAAAAAAACTTCAAGGTAGGTGAAGACATCCAAGGACTCACCGCAAACCAGATAACAACACTAGTTGGCCACACTAGAGTAGTTACCTTGAAACAAATAGTCCAATCACAATGCATCACCACACATACCATATAACTATATGCAAATCATATTAGGATATTCAATGAATATCCAAAAGCATTCCCAAATACTTCTTTCATCTTCCCACATCAAGATCATACTAGCACAACATTACTGATACTAAACACTTTATTCTAGAGAGTTAGTCAAACACATAACTTAATATCACTACTTGTAGACCATAGAATCATCTAAAAATTCAAAAAACATAGTGTAGGGGAGGAGATTTTCCCCCTCCAAGATGATAGATCTTATAAGGCAAATCTATCTGCCGCTACCTCTTCGAACAGGCGCTAAGATGAGCCAGGGGATAACAATTAACTATACTAACTAAAATGTAGAAATAATAAATGTATAAAAACTGGATTTATAGGACAATACAATATCAAAAGTAGGTTATACCTTTCGGATGGGGACCTCTTAGGTTCTGGACGTCAGTGCGGCGCACTGTAGTCCGTACGACCCACAAACAAGGAAAACTCCAGAAAATAGCCTGTAAATGGTTTCTCGCGTGCAGAACCTGTTCATCACTTGCACACACTGAGACGTGGAAAATTGTTGGGGCTATATAAGGGCCAACCTCAGTCAGATCCCAGTTTAGGTGTTTCCACTGCCATAGACAACCAGATAGATAGATTGGAAAAATAAATTGGAACTTGGTAAATTGGAAAATGAATGCAAATGGAAACTAAACTTCATTTAAAAGAAGCTAACTCCTATTGCATGCAATAAATATTGGAAGATATTGGAATATTGGAAATAAATATTTAACAATGCAAAGGACTCATTGCATGTGAAAGAGATTGGTAAAAGAGAGAGAGATTGAGCATGAAGCCAAACCCTTCATATTTAGATTCGTGAGCGTGACGAAGCTCACTTGATTGCGTTGTTGATAAGAGTCCACCACGAGATGGCTGTAGCCTAATATTGGTAGAGTGTATGTCCAAGAGCATAAAGAGAGCAATGAGATATCAAGATCACAAATGAGAGCCAAGAGCCAAGAACCCAAAATCCAGAACCCTTCAAAATGAGCTAGGAAGGGTTCTTGAACCCGAAAGGGGCACGAAGAGCCATTACGACAAAACATGAGCCAAAGGACACACGTCAACCAACATCTGACTCTCTATCGGATTCAAGATTTGGTCAGCTTTTTGAGATGTAAGCGCGGCATGTGGATGTCCCCACGTCGCGCTTACGTCCATAAAAAATTAGACCCAAAGAGGCTTTCAAGGAACCTTGTCTTTTGAGTCCATGATGCTAAAATAACATAATTTTGATCATGGATTCGTCATAAATGCACTAGGCATCATGCGTAAGTGTCATAAATTCACTAGGCACATTTTAGGACACTACATGTTTCCCCCAATTTAGTGGACTAACCGACTATAGGGATCAGTCCCACTAAAGTAGTTTGGAAAGACATGTTCATTAAGCTCATGCAGTGCAATAAATGCAGTACATGCAATAAATACTTAGCCAAAAAGGATACTGTAGAAGCCAGAGAGGTCAAGTTAACAATCATGAGCAATTCCCCAAAGTATCCATGAGGAAATCAAGTGTTTGGTATGACAAATTCCATACTGCAAGAGTGGAAAAGTTGTTAGTATGGAAAATGAAAGAAGCTACTTCGGCGAGAAGAATGGTTAAGGAGCATTAATATGGATAGAAGAGAAAAATTAGATGAAAGTGAGTATATGCTCCCTTGTGTTTTTTGCCCAATAAGGCGGGGAAAAAAGGAAGTAAAACAAGCCAAAATTTGACCAAAAATGGGCAAAAGCCATTTCGGGCAAAAATTAGGCTATATACTCGAAAGTGGGCCCCAAGAAAGGTCATTGTTACTATCCACTGTGAGTGTTTGAGCTGATATTTGCATAGAGTCAGAAAAAATTCCATGCGGATGAGAGCTTAGGGCTAATAGGATTGAGGAGTTGTAGATCACGGTCGAGCAGGGTAGTGAGCCCAACTAGGTATGACTTGAAACATCCCTCGTTTTGTAATTTTAGTGATTTTGGGGAGTATTTTGGTTGGATGGCTGTGCAAGCATCCCTTGGATGCGTTGTCATTTGATCTATGCATCTACATCTTAGATGGGTACATTTGTTCGGATGACACACTGTCATCCTAAAGGAGCGTTGGCATCTAGAAGACGCGATGTCATCTTCTAGGTGCACAGTCGTCTTTTTGGAAGATGAACCTGGAACTAATGCAAAATTGTTTACTTGCAGACACTACCTGAGATGCAGGAGCATACATTGGGGCATCAGTTGTAGAGTCAAGCAGATGAGTTCCTAGCTGCCGATAGATGACTCCTCCGTAGGGTGGGTTTATGGTGGACATATATGTTGTCGGAGTTTCAGTTCCATGCCTCCATGCTATGGGCATTGATGGAGAGGTGGGATGCGAACACCATGTCTTTTCAGCTACCCATAGGAGAGATGATGGTGACACTAATTGACATCCACTGCATCCTACGACTTCCCATTTGGCGGGAGTGAGTGTCACCAGCAATCCTCTCTGTAGGGGAGCTCGACAGATAATAGGAGTGGGCCCTGGGGCGGAGGGTAGATGCCACATGACACGTGTACCTATGAGTGTAGGGCCAAGGATGAGTGTTGATTCCTTTGGTACGATGCATCATGATCGCGACTGTTGCACGATGGATTTTGATAGACGATCATGGTTTAGAGCTAGCAGCAGGGTTTGTTCCTTTGATCCGAGAGATGGAGCAGAGCTATATGGTATACGCATGGGGTTGCAACATGCTGGCCCATTTATATTATAAGCTCTCCCAATATGTGCACCACGATTACCATAGCCTCACAACATGCACTCTCCTACAGGTCTGGGCCTTCGAGCATATCACTTGTACGTGACCAGTTGGATTCCCAGTGTCGATGTCATTAGACATGCAACAGGCACACGCGTATCCACTATGGTGCAAAGGATAATGGATGGGAGACCTCACCTAATAGAGGGTAGCCTTCGACCATCTTGGTATTGGAGATGTGATCTGGCAGTCATACCGCAACATGGGGGTCTGGACCACATATCGTACTCAGCTTCCTTGGATGTAGAGAGACCGCTTCCTACTTAGTCGCCAGGACCATGTGGTGATGTCGTACTACTGGAGGGAATGCATGTGGTGATTTGGGAAGGTACAAACTATTTCACCTACCACTCTGACCTATGCACGATCAACCAGGAGTGCATTACGACCAGAAGACCAGCACCGTCCCACCCTTAGAGATGTACAAGACAATCTGTAGGGGAGTGACGATGATGACATCGCTCCACAGCTTGACATAGATGATGTCGGAGTCACACCAGGGTTCGCAAGCTGGTGGAGAAGGGTAGGTCTGAGACTAATCTTCCCGCTAGATGTAGAGGGAGGATTCATCAGAGCTCTTAGGGGAGACAATGATGACCATGTGTCTATGAGAGATGAGGGCGAGAGGCCATAATAGAGACAAAAGACAAGGAGTCCCAGTCCAAGCTGAGTTGTACCAGGTGCTAGGGCTCTTCCACTATTACTAGTTACACCACTAGCCACACCACAAATACAACCAACAATAGCAACGACTGCAAAGGGATCCTCCAACGGGGTGCCTCCATAGGATCCAGACTGGCAGAGAGGTGATCCTAGTATGTACTTATAGTTTCATTTGATATATTTTAGTTTGTTCTTTGTATATGCATAGATGTAGATATTTTTGGTCATGATGGGTACTGATATGACATATTTTGTGTCTGCAGAGGGTGTAGCGGAGTGGTTGAGCTTCATCCACTTGGCTCTTACAAAGGTCATCTCTAATTTGCAAACCCAAGGTCCTGTGTTGGATAGCTACCAACCCCTTTAGGTAGAAGGGAGACATGCGCAGTTGTTCGAGCCTGTAGCATGACTACGAACAACATATGAGGAGGGTTGAGTAGAGCTGGTGTAGGGAGCAACACAACTAGCCACTATGACAGAGCAATGGAATCAGGCCCTATAGGAGGTTTGCATTGTTCTCGAAGAGAGAGACCAGATGAGGACACAAGATGAGAGTGCTGAGAAGGAACGTGACACTCTACAGAGCCAGGTGGATGACCTTTGATGACAGGTGGACGCTGCACAATAGGGTGTCGTAGGTCACCTAGACCGCCCCTGAATGCGTTAGCTGATGGCATATCTCGAGGCATCGCAACAACAAGAGATGGCGGCATAGGAGGAGCTGATGACAGAACAAGAGGTTGTTGTTGAGTTACGAGGAGAGCTAAGGGGCCTACGATCGTGGAGCACTACGGCTGGGAAATCATAGTCAACCTCACTTAGACAAATTCCTTGTCGAGACCAAGATCCTACAGCACCAGCGACCTCGGGGACACGGCCCTGACACCAGTCGTGACATATTGTTGATGTATTCTATGTATAATTTTTTTTTGTATATAAACACGGGTGTATTCATGTATATCATAGACACATATGATAGCATCACGTGCTTTTGTAGTGATGTGATACATGTACATTGATATGATACATTGGCACACACACACACACACACACACACACACATATATATATAAGATTCAATATTGTGGATCTATCTTGTGTTTCCATTGATGGATGTTATTATTTTACATGCTTATGTGACGAATGATGTAGATTTAGATGCTTATCATGATTTAATTAACATATATGTGTATGCATGATTAAATCTTATGATGATCTATATATGACACATGTACATGCACACACACACACATGTGGATGTAACAATGCATAGTCACTTCATAATACAAAAAGGAATGTTGCATCAATGAAGGATATGTGTCCGGACGTGGTCCCTCAATCCCCCCATAGGCATCGAGGTATCAGTCATGAGACACATACTGCACATCTTCTATGCAAAGTATCTATGTATGTGTGAAACATTGATTGGCTCTTTAATATGAGTGTCATTCATGGAGGATAGGCCATAGGCATCATAACCATAAACAAAGGTGACAATGTATGGGCCTAACCAATTTAGGCTAAATTTTCCTTTTTGGTCAGGTGGCACATTAACATTTCTCTGGTTCTCATAAAGAACCAGGTCACCTTTCTTAAAGGTCTGAGGTAGCACAATTTGGTTATATTGTTTGGATAGAGACTTTTGATAAGCTTGAAGATGTTTAAGGGCCATTAAGCGACGCTCATCCAACAATTCAAGCTGATTTAGATGAAGAGTGCGATAAGAATCATCATCAATAACCCCCTTTAAGTAGACCTTGCAAAGAGGGAATCTCCAATTCAAGAGGCATAATAGCATCAGCACCATACACGAGGTTGTAGGGTGTCATTCTTGTGGCCGTACGAGCACTCATGCAATAGGCCCATAACGTGTAGATTAACTACAAATGCCAATCTTTACCATGTTTAGTGACAGTCTTGCATAAGATTTGTTCAATGGTTTTGTTAGATGCTTTTGCTTGACTGTTAGATTGCGGGTAGTAAGGTGTAGAAAAGTAGTGTTGAATGTGAAATCTCTCAAGAAATTTCTTAACCTCCTTGTTCTTAAAAGGCATACCATTATCAGAAACAAGGGTAACAGGCAAGCCAAATTGAGAAATGTTGTTATTCATGATGAAGCCATAAATCACATCAGTGGTAGTCGATCTTAGCGGGACTGCCTCGACCCACGTCATGAAGTAATCTGTATCGGTGATAATGAAGATGTGACCTTTAGATGAAGGGGGAGATATCTTTCCAATGATGTCTAATCCATGAATCTAGAAAGGCCATGGAGAGACCTGAGTGTAGAGATCCTGCGTAGGGGCTCAAATTAGTTTGCTATTTTGTTGACATTGAGGTAACTTTTTGACAAAAGCAAAGTAATCTTGTTCCATCATTTGCCAATAGTACCACATGTGAATCAGTTTGTGTATCAAAGACTTTCCTCCAAAGTGCCCACCTCTAGAGCCAGAATGGGCTTCCTGAAGGGCAAAGGGAACTTCATCTTTTGTTAAACACCATAAAAGAATACCATTGTATGATCTCCTATAAAGCATGTTAGATAGGAGAATGTAATGGTTGATCAACTTTCAAATTCGCACACATGAAATTTTGTTGGCATCATCAGGAAAACTTTTGGTTTTTAAATAATTAAAAATGTGTGCGAACCATTCTCCCAAATCGACATGGGCACACATAAGGTTATCGAATTGAGTTTTATCAGATACAACCATAGAGTAGAGAACTTGTACAACAAAGGGGTATTCATCCTAACAAAAACTGGGGCCTACAGGGGAAGCAACGCTTGCCATTGCATCCGCATGATGATTTTACCTCCATGAGATGCTATCAATTGTGTAAGTAGCGAATTGCTTTAGTATGGTCAAATAATAAATCCTTATACTGAGACA
Organism: Cryptomeria japonica; assembly: GCF_030272615.1. Classification (NCBI taxonomy): domain Eukaryota; kingdom Viridiplantae; phylum Streptophyta; class Pinopsida; order Cupressales; family Cupressaceae; genus Cryptomeria; species Cryptomeria japonica. The sequence goes on from NC_081407.1 coordinate 635,169,872, forward strand.
ACTTCAACTATTTAACACGATAGGCACCCGTCACTTTCTTTACAATAAGTTCAGAATCTCCATGGATGTGAATGTTGTTTACTCCCATGGCAATTGCGGCACAAAGTCCGGCTATCAAGGCCTTGTACTCAATGATGTTATTGGTACAATGGAACTCTAAATAGAAAGAAAGAGGAACTGGATTTCCTTCAGCTGAGATGAAAACCACACCTACACCTAAGCTAGTTTGACACCTCAAACCATCAAAATACATGTCCCATATGGAGTCCTGGTCAACGAGCAGAACATCCTCATTAGGGAAGAGGTCTAAGGTGGGAAAAGACTTGTCTAAGGGGGCATCAACTAACTGATCGACAATGACCTGCCCTTTGATTGACTTCTAAGTTATGAAGTGCGGGTCAAATTTAGAGAGCAACATCACCCACTTGGCTAGCCTTCGTGAGAGATCAGAGTTTGCAAAGAGGTGCTTAAGGGTATCATTCTTAGCAATGACTCGTGTTTCAGCATGGAGGATGTAGTGTCTCAGCTTCTGAGTCGCGAAGACAAGAGCTAAGCACTATTTTTCCACATCAGAATATCGGGTTTCGTATCTTACTAAAGTGTGGCCGATGTAATAGACTGCTCTTTCCTGCCCTTGATCATCGTTTTGGGCCAATAATACTACCAAAGCATGAGATGAGGCTAAAAAATACAGGAATAAAGGCCTATCAGACATAGTCGACATGAAGATAGGAGGATTAGCTAGGTAATCCTTGATGCAATCAAATGCTTTTTGACATTCTTCATTCCATTTGAAATGGGTATCTTTCTTCAACAATCATGTAAAAGGGAGGGTACGATCAGCCAATTGTGCCACAAATCGACGAATGGCCTGGATTTTCCCCTGCAAGCTATGAAGATGAGAGATGTTCTTAGGTGGAGGCATGTTCATAATTGTATCGATCTTATATGTGTCTATTTTAATTCCTCAAAGGGAGACAATGAATCCTAGGAACTTCCCGGAGTCAACAACAAAGACACACTCAAGAGGATTTAGTCTCATTTTATATAATCAAAGCCTTTCAAAGAACATATGAAGATTTTCAATATGCATTTCTCATGCTAAGGATTTTACCAAGATATCATCGACATAGTCCTCTAAGACCTTATGGATGAAATCATGGAATATCAAGGTCATGGCTCGTTGATAGTTCGCTCTTGCGTTCTTCAACCCAAATGGCATGACAACATAGAAAAAGGTTCCCCAAGGGGTTGTGAAGGCATTTTTATATTGATCTTATGGGTTAATATGGATCTGGTTATAACTTGAGAAGTCATCCATAAATGAGAGTAAAGCATACCCGATGGTTGAATCCATGATCATATTGATATTCAGGAGAGGAAAGTTATCCTTGAGGGAAGCTTTGTTCACATCCTGAAAATCGATGCAAATACGAATGCGACCATCGGGTTTGCTTACCGGGACAATGTTCAAGATCCAAAGTGAATAGTCATTGGGATGAATAATGCCAGCTTTTAGGAGCTTCTCTATCTCGACCTTGACTAATAAAGCCACCTTAGGATTCATCTTTCGAATCTTTTGCTTCACCAACTTAGCATCAGGACTAAGAACAATGTTGTGTACCACAATGGACTCATCAATTCCAGGCATCTCCTTGTAATACCAAGTGAAGATGTCAGGGAATTGATGAAACAAATTGGAATGTTCTTTGAATTCTCTGGAAGAATAATTTTTCCACTTTTATGACCTTGTTGGGAGCCTTATCACTCATGATGACATTAGTAGTTTCTCCACTAAGGAGCGCACTACGATCTTCTGGATAAGGAATAGACATGAATTCTGCAAAATATGCCTGAGCATTCAAGTAATATTGGAATCAACGTTTATGATGATAAGAGGGCAGCCCATTGTATGCACCCATGAATTAGTTCAAGGATTCTTCTGAAGGGAAAATATCCAAGGGAATCTCATTAGGTGATACAACATTGATGAGTTCTGGATGAACAAGCTTTAAAGGAAGGGGATTGGCTAAAATCATGTTAACAATTAACCATGGTTTTGCCTTTCGACCCGTGTGATGGCATCCTAGTCCAGTGTTGTGGTGATGAGGTTCGAGCTCCAAAGGAATCTGAGTACCTTGTTCATTAGGTCCACAAGCATTCCCATCATACCCAAGCTGAGACACAAGCTTGTATCCAGGACCATAGATGTTTTGTAATTCTATGAAAGTTGGTGGTTTCGTATAGAAAAGGTGATCGACATGATAAGCATCACCTGGCTTTATAGATGCATAATCATCTTTCGTAGTCGAGGTGAATGAAATCTTAGGAAAACTTAAGTGGACGGGATCTATTTTGTACTCACCAACATGAGAGTCGATGAAATCCAAAGAACCCCAATCGTCACCCAAGCATGCATTCACTTTTGAAGGTGATTTAGCTAGTGAAGGTTTTACAGGTGTAAACTCGAGCATTTTCACCTTAGGAGTATCTACCTTTGGGGATTTTTCTTTTAAATAATCCTACTTCTCAAGTGATTTCTCCTTTTTAATGACTTCCTTAGCGAATTCTTCCTTCTTACGCTCTTCCTTTTTAGGGGATGAGACAAAATCAAAAGTTACAATTGAAGAAGACAGAGTGGGTACATAATTTTGAAATGAAGTAGTAACAAAAGCCTGATTGACTGTGGCTATTTGACATAATTGCATAGCCTCAAGATCAGCCTTAACTATGACAACTTGATTATTATCCACGAACTTCATGAATCCATGAAGTGTAGATGAAACAACTCCAAAAGCATGTAGCCATGGTCTGCCTAAAACAAGATTGTATGATAAAGGGCCTGGCATAACGTGCACAAGGGTTGGAATAGTGACTGGTCCAACCTTCAAGGATAGTATGATAGTTCCCATAGTGATCTTACCATTGTTATCAAAAAACTTAGATGAACAAGGAGGAGGCTGCCAAAGAATTTGGGTCCACCTTGATCTTTGGTAATAAGTCTAGACCACAAACATTCAGTGTTGAACCTATATCAACAAGCATTCGTATGTCTGCTCAATTTCTCACTTTGGGGGGTGGGAGTTCATGTGGATAAAAGGTAATATTGAGCGAATCCGCATGAATATGATCCATTAGCGGATTCACATCAGTTGGTCTCACAGAGGAAGGTAGCAAAATCTTTTGCAAATCTTCCTATAGCATACCTTGATACATCAGAGCAGTTTGAAGCAAATCCCAAAGTGAGATCTTAGCCAGAGTAACCTTGAGTTGCTCAATAAGATCATAATCACTTGGTCTCTTGTCCACCGAAAAAGGTACCTTAGGAAGGACAGGTTGAGAGGAAGGTAGAGAAGTTCGAGGTTCAAGAACTTTTTTGTTATTCTGAGTGTTATATGTGTGAGCAATAGTGTTATAGAATGGTTTCTTGGATTGCATAAATCTAGTATATAAATTAGAAGCTTCTCCTTTGAAAGGTTTTCCATTAATGGTCTTAAATCTCTTAGGAGAAGGACTTGTCATTGTCACATGGATGTAAGATCTCTTAGGCCTTTGTGGGGGCACGGAGACAACAATGACAATCACAGACCCTTCATTTTCACATCAGGATGTCATGGAGGATGACTCACCCTTTACGTCTCTTGTAGGAGAAGGTGCTTCAAGGAAGTCACCCAAGACTTCATCCAACATATCAAAATCATCTTTCGAGGATGCTTTATCAAATGCATCGAACTCCAAAAGGAATAGATCCGACATTAGACATTCATGTCGGGTTCACCAAAATGTAGGGCAGGAGATTTTTCCCCTCCAAGATGGTAAATCTTAGAAGGCAAATCTATTCGTCGCTACCTCTTCAAATAGGCACTAAGATGAGCCAAGGGATAACAAGTAACTATACTAACTAAAATGTAGAATTACGATGCAGAAATAATAAATATATAAAAACTGGATTTACAGAATAGTGCAATATCAAAAGTAGGTTATACCTTCTGGATGGGGAGCTCTTGGTTTCTAGACACCAGCGCGGTGCGTTGTAGGCCGTATGACTTGTGGACAAGGAAAATTCCTGAAAGTAGCCTATAAATGGTTTCCCGCGTGCATAACTTGTTCGTCACCTGCACTCACTAAGATGGGGAAAATTGTTGGGGTTGTATAGGGCCTACCTCAGTCAAACCCTCATTTCGATATTTCCACCGCCATGAACAACTAGATAGATAGATTGGAAAAATAAATTGGAACTTGGTAAATTGGAAAATGAATGCAAATGGAAACTAAACTTTATTTAAAAGAAGCTAACTCCTATTGCATGCAATAAATATTGGAAGATATTGGAATATTGGAAATAAATATTTAACAATGCAAAGGACTCATTGCATGTGAAAGAGATTGGTAAAAGAGAGAGATAATGAGCATGAAGCCAAACCCATCGTATTTGGATTCATGAGCGTGATGAAGCCCACTTGATCACTTTGTTGGTAAGAGGCCACCACGAGATGACTGTAGCTAGATATTGGTAGATTGTATGTCTAAGAGCATAAATAGAGAAATGAGATATCAAGAGCACAAATGAGAACCAAGAGCCAAGAACCCAAAACTGAGAACCCTTTAAAACAAGCTAGGAAGGGTTCTTAAACCTAAAAGCGGCACGAAAAGTCATTATGGCAAAACACGAGCCAAAGGACACGTGTCGGGCAGCATCTAACTCTCTGCCAGATTCGAGATGGTCAGCTTTTCGGGACGTTAGTGCAGCACGTGGAGGTCCCTGCATCGTGCTTACATCCATCAAAAAGTAGGCCCAAAGAGGCTTTCAAGACATTTCAAGGAACCTTGTCTTTTGAGTCCATGATGCCAAAATAACATAAATTTGATCATGGTTTTGTCATGAATGCACTAGGCGCATTTTAGGAAACTACACATAGCACAAACATTATAGACATCTCCCTGAAATCGCAACACTGGAAGCATTATTGTGAAGAAATACAAAGCATTTCCCAGACCACTTTTGACTAAGAAGTAGACTATTAGCCTACTGTAATCACTAACCATAACAACTGAAATAGCAAGAAAATGAAAAGATGGGAGTGTAATGTCCACACAGCATAAGAATTATATCTAAGTCTGAAAGGCCATATCTAAAAAAGTTTGAGGAATGTGGATAATTCTTCCAAACACACATCAATACATACTTTTGCACCAACTTGCTTTATCAATCTTCCAAGGACCAACTTGTCCTTGAGACATCACCTTCTCACTTAGTATACCATATTCATTCTTTTGTTATACATCTAATCCTAATCTTGATATTCCAAACCATCTAAACTTTATTATGTTATTACTACTATTTGCCACATTGTTAGCATCATTAATTGTATCAACATATAATATTCAGGGTAGAATTAGACACCAAGAAGGTGAACATCCACAAACCATTTGTACACAAATTCTATTTGTTATTTACATTAATCTCTTTACATACTAACAACAACTAGCAATAAGTTGTCATAAATCAATCTCTTCATTGATCAATCATGAATATGTAGCTTTCTCAATAATTGCAATAATCACCACTCTCAAACACATCAACACTAAACCAACTACTGCATATTTGACTAAACAAATGTCAACATTACCACCATGGAAGACACAAGTATATTCATCAATTCTCTCCATAGAACAACATTCAAATATCAGTATTGAGATCATAATCTGCAACAATCTTCTACACAAGAACATCATTCATCTGAATTCACCATAATAACCATAGTCAACACTATCCATAGTCATCTTACCAAAATCAAATTGCAACATGTGAAAAGAAAATCAACAACTAACCGACAACCACCATGGAGAACCATCAAGCTATTGAAGATCAATCATATCCTCCTTGAAATGTTCATATGACCACACAACTTCATCATTGTTGTAGCAAGCAGACCACGTTAGTTACTCTCTCCAAAAAATCACCATATCATCAATGACACCTCAAATCACCATATCACCAATGACACCTCAACACTTGTCACAAGTTAGGGACCACAAATAAGACAACATATATTGTCAAACATTAGGTTGACATCAATAACAACACATATTCCCAACAATCTCTACATGAAGACATGAAATACTACTTTTTTGAACATGATAGAATATCTCACAATGTAAAAATCATTTCCCTCTTCATTTTATCTAGGTATTTGTTCTTAAGAAGTTCACAACAATGTGCATTGAGATTAGCATACATCCTCCAGATCATTTGATCACCTAGTGCCATGTTTTGAAACATTATATTCTTAATACTAGCTCCTCCTGATTCCTTTGGGATACAAACCTTATCACAAGCCACTAATGGAATCTTAGACCTTCCCTATAGGTAATTTGCTCAAAGGAAGGATCTCAAGTTTTTTTGAAGTTTATTTATCTTCTCCTTACGCATCTGAAGGATAGTCATGAGATAAATTGGAATGACACTTAAAATTGACTTGATCATAACTAATTTACCAACAAGTGTAAGCTATTTGAAGTTCTAAGTAAGAATTCATAAACAGACAATAGATATTACCTTATCCCAAAGATTATGTTTCTCCTTATTTGAAAAAAAGGAAATCCTAAGAATTTGCAAGGAAGATATTCACAAGGAAAACACCAAAAAATAGGCAATATTTTTTGAATCAAAGGAGGACCATTAAGGAAGAAAAATTTGAACTTAACCTTATTTATCAGTCATCCTGACATTGTAAAATAAGCATTGAGAACTTTTTGAATTGCTACTGCCTCTTTCATAGTTGTTTTCCTAGATAATAAAGTATCATCTACAAAAAGGTAATGTATAAAAGCATTTGGATAACAAGAAATCTTGATTCCTACCCATAATTTAAAAGAAGAATGACCTACATCAATAGCCCTACTCAGAGATTCAACCATTAAGATATAGAAAAATGAAGAGGGATTCCTTATCTGATGCCTTGATTAGAAGAGAAGAATGGACAAGGTGAGTCGTTAACCAACACTAGAAATTTTTCCCCTACAGTACAAGCCTTTATCTACTTAAACCAATTTTTACTGAAACAAAAACTTCTAAGAATGGAAATCAAAAGAGACTAGCTAACTCTATCATATACTTTCTCCATATCCAACTTTATAACCATAGTAGAAATCTCTTAAGTCAATATAGAATGTAGGATTTCATGCGCCACAATCGCTCCATCCAGAGTTTCCCTTCCTAGAACAAAACCCCCCTGTTCCTTAGAGATAATTAATGGAATTACTTTACCCAATTTGTTAGCAATGAATTTTGTAAATATATTGTAAATTATTTTACATACAGAAATTGGATAAAAAGCCTTGAAGGTGTCAGGGCCTTTTTTGTTTTGCACTAAAGTAATATGTTCGTTATTAAAGTTGGCCAACATAGCCTTGTTCTTTTGAGCTTCTCCCATAGCAAGAAAAACATCCTTCCTCACAATTGACCAGCACTTTTGAAAGAAGAGAGTAGTATAACCATTAGGGCCAAGAGCCTTTTTAGGAGATATTAAAAAAACTACCTCCAAAACTCCTAGATAAGGAAAACTTCTTCATAAGAATATTATTATGTTCTTTAGTAATTAGACTGGAGATACATGAGAGCAAAGGGTCCACTGGTGAGGTTTGAGTTGAAAGGGCCAAGATATTTTAAGAAAAAAGAGATAGCTTCCTCCTTAAATTCCTTTTGATCAGTCAACAAAGTACCAATAGAATATTGAATAGGTTCAATTCTATTAGCTCATCTCCTTAGCTTAGTGGATGAATGGAAGAATTTTGTGTTTTTGTCATCATTTTTCAGCCAACATTCCCTATATTTTTGGTGCAAATAATCTTCCTCCCTAAGTAAGACCTCTTCAAATTTTAATTTTAGCTTCTCCTCCTCCTCCTCAAAATATTTTTTAACCATCCCCTTTTACAAGACCACATGATATAAATCTACAAGCTTTTGTTCTAATCCAAGCTTCTCAAAAAATACATTTTTCATGTGGAAAGAATTCCAAACTTTGATATGCTATTTCAAATGTTTCAATTTGTTTTGTAGGATGAGCATTTTAGTTCCCTCAACATGGGGAGAAATACTCCACCAAGAAACAACTAAGGGAATAAAAGATGAATCCCTAAACCACATTGATTCCAACTTAAAAGGGGTCTAAAAGCAGGCTTCTCTTCCAAAATAGACAACTTTATGTGAAAATGATTTGATCTGGTATGAGGAATAATTGTGGTAGAAAAATTCAGGTTTTACGTCAATCAATTGTTAGAAACAAAGAATCTATCCATTCGCTCAACTATTAGTGAGAAATCCTTATGCCTTTTTGTCCATGTAACGGATCTATTTTTTGGAATATAGTCAATAACTTTTGAATTGTGAACAAATTCACTAAGGTCTTCTATAACTCTCTTATTAGGAATATTTCCCCCCATTTTTTAGAATAAGAGAGTAATGCATTAAAAGCCCCTCCATATATTTTGAATTCATTAGATAGAGGCAACTATGCTAAAAATTACTTATTCCAAACCATTTTCTTTTTCAGCACCATTAGGTCCATACACATTGAAAAGCCAAAACTTCTGAGAAGAGGAGTGTGATTGGATCATGACAAGAAGCCAATGAATCTCAGAAACCACCAAATCAAGAGAAACCTGAGAGTCATTCTAGAGTATATTTAGACTGCTCAAAGTACCCTGAGCTAGAGAGGCTACAAATTTTGATTTATGTCATTCATGAAAAAACAAAGGGGGTCGATACTCTGAAACCTCTATTTCTTGCAACATCATAAAATATTCATTGATCAAATATGATTGTTAGGATAATTTAAGCCCTAACATTCCAAGAAGAAATCCTCATTATGTTGGAGAAGAGTTTCCGACTCTCCTCAATTTTTGATTGTTTTCTTGAGATGAATGTATCCCAACAATAATTTTTTGGTGTTTGTCACCCTTACTTAAAAGTATTTCCCCCACTTCTTTCAAATTGCTAGCCTATTTCTTAGCAATTTTCAATTTTTGCACTATAGTAGAATGTATGATTGCATCTATTTCTTGGTGTATGTTATTGCTTAAAGGTTTCTTACCCCTCCTCAATCTTGTTGGAGTCTATTCATTACATTCTCTATTTGTTTGAGAAATAGGAAGAGAAGGAATAGGTGCAATTCCAAGATTCTAACTCATCTTTCTTGAGTTGTTCTACAACTTTATTTGAAAACAAAACTTTAGTTTTATCTGCCACCACTTTCATAAGTTAAAACAGTTTATCTTTAGAAATAGGCATCTCTCCTTAGGAAAAAATCAATCTAGTAGAGGATCTTCAAACATCCCTGTAGACTGAAAAAGCTAATAGCTGAGAATCCAAAACTTTAAAATCAACTTGGGTCAACATTTCATTACCAAACATAGTTTTTGGAATAGTATCTATCTCATCTATATCAGTGTTGTCTAACCTTGTTGTAAACAACCGTTGTTGTAAGGCCAACATACTTACATTGTCCATATTTGTTACCCTATTCTCTTTCTCAATATTGATATCTTTTATTTCAACCACCGATAGTTGAGCCTCTTCTAGTATATTTTCTTTTCCCCTCAATCCCTCCAACTATTCCATAGAAAATGTGGTGCAATCATATTCTTCAACAATACCCAAATTTCTTCTCAATTCTGGAACTATTTGGTCACAAATAGGGGTTTTAAGAGCACCAATTTTATAGGCTTCTTTAGGGAAAGGAGACTCAGTAGTAGATTCCATAGGAGCCTTATATGGATTAGTAATTTTTGTCATCTTCTTAGCATCAAATCTAAGATATGTTAACTTTAAAATTTTTTCCTTTACCTTAATAATATTACTCATAAAAAATATTTCTTTGGTTCCAATTTATTGATTCTATATCCCATTAAAATATTGTAATTTGACTGATTTTAGTAGCAGGGCCTTTTCATTCATAAGAACACAAATATTAACAATTAGAACCCAATTCTCAAATTCCATATGATGATTTTAAAATGACCCAAAAGACTCCCCTATCTTCATAAGAATACTAGATCAATGAATTCTAGGGACAAATATGGAAGAGGAAACAAAGATAGAAGATGATTAGGGTAGTTCATAGGAAACTTTAAATGATGCTTCCAAAGTTGAACCGCCAAGAAATATTGATTATGTCAATAAAAAATCTCTCCAAAATCTTATTTTTAGCTTCTTTAGACTAAAAAACAATGACAAAACATACTACACATAATAGGTGGAATTAAAGTGATGCATACCAATTCTTTACAATCCTTTTGTGCAAGTTTGTACTAGAAACTTTCCCTCTCTAGATCTGGACTAATACTAAGTTAGGCAAAAGATGTCTTGACAAGAAGTCAAAAGGTGATTAAAAGATATTGGTGAAACAAGCAAGATGCCATGATAATGTTTCCTTGTGTGCTCATTGATCCTTAGTCTAATATGTAGCCTTTAATCACTTCCTTTCTCGGCACCACCCATTCGCACCAAGATCTTTCTTTTGATTCAACCATGAAAAGCTATCTATATTATTATAAGTTGTTGTTTACTTCAATGCATCGCCATTTTTCCTATTGGAACCCAAAACCTTTGATTGCCTTCATGAGAAGATCTCCCATTCCTAGATCTAGAGCCCCAACTAGAGCGCTCAACATTCTTCACAAATCTTTCATTTTTTGTCCACTTAGGATCCCATCTCATCCACTTATTTGACTTTTCAATGCATGAAGACCCATTACTCTGATTCACGCCATCTCCAATATTTCTATTCACAATTCAACAATGTAGCTCTAGCCTGCATTTTTCCACCCATCTATCATTTTCTAAGACCCACTACGGAATCCAAAACCTGCAATCTTCCCTCTCTTGAAAATTAATATTTTGCCTAGAAAACATGTTCTATTCAATATTTTCTGCCCAATTCTCTCTCAATTTCCTTGAGTCAAGCTCATCTTTGTCATTATATTTAATCAAGACTTGAATGGCATGTAGAAGACATGGGTGTTTTTGAGCGAAGTGGATTGTTAAGATTCAAGGGCTTATAAGAGTAGCGAGAACTAGTCCTAAAAGTGTTCTTTCATAACAAAATAGCTCATTTCCAATGGATTATTTGCATTCATTACTTATAGTAATGCATATTACTAATGGAATATAATGCAACTCTACTTAATAATCCTTAAGATAACACAACACCCCCAATATTTAATTAAGAATATTAATCCATTACTTGAATAAAATAAATTAATTCAACATTTAATGATAATAATGTCAGATGAAATCCAATATCCTTTATCATTTCATTCAAGATAAATGTTGTGTTACAAAGAAGAGACAATGAAATAAACACATTATTTTCATATATATACAATTGAAATAAACTTTGATGCTACAAAAACCTCCATTTATAGACTTTTCTCTATCACCTAAACAAAACACCCACCAAAATATTTTCAAGAACCCTTTATAATGAGATAAAAGTACCCTTAAATAGAAAAGTTAAGCATGCAGGATCCTTAGCTTAGTCATATGACTCGTGTGACTCTTTACAATTAACATCTTTTATATTTTGTTAAAAAAAAATGAATAAAATTTGTTTTAAAATAATATTTACTTTTTAACATTTGACAAAATTTACTGAGATCTTTGGAAGAAACCGAAATTGATGCCAAAGGTGCCATATAAGAAAAAACTTGAAACAAAAAAAGCTGAAAGTGAAACAAAGTTGTTGGAGACAAAAAAGTATTATTTATTTTCCATCTTGTATTTTTAAAGCCTAATGTTTGATTGAAATGTAAAATTGCATCTACTCATTATACTTTTCAACCCAAGATGCATAAATATTCTCTATGGGCCATTGATATGATAGTACCTTTTTGACCTTATCAATATGAGCAATGTATTTGGCACTTAGAATCATTTTTGCATCCTTGCTAAAACTGTCCAAGATTGATTCCAATCCAAATATCTCATATAATGTGCTATTGAATAATTTATAATCTAACTTTCATCACTAGCACAAATGAATGGTGATATTGTAGGTACTATTGTACCAAATTCACTATTCTCTTGGTCAAGTGGCTTGATTATTCCATTGCTATCCAAAATTCTAGGAATGATTCTCTTTTCAATATCTTCTAGTAGCTTCAATTTATTCTTCAATTCTTGTTCTAGCCTTAATATGTAAGTTGTGACCTCTCCCAACAAGCTTATCATTTCATTTGTTGTTGCAAGAGCATTTGGCATGTTAAGACCAAACCTAGCACATTTGTAAAATTGTTCCATAGTTAAGTCTCTACGAGTCCATGTATATGTTATTCCTTTCAGACTCTCTTCATTTTGAAAATACTTGGCATGTGTAATTTTCAAGTTATTATAGGCTTCCCCAGTGTCTTCAAGATTTCCTACAATTTTAGAGAATTTATGGCCAATTAGATCATCAACCAAGTTAGTCACCTTTTTCCATTTTGCTTCCAACAATTGTTCCTCGAGCTCCTTAATCTGTGAGGATATAACTTCCTTGTATTACAATGAAGTGTTAGGTAAACTTGGAGGAGTGGAGACCTGTTGATGGGTGTTTTGACACACTCACCAACAGTTAGGTAGGATAAGAGAACATACACCACCTCTCTTGAAAAGCAATCAATCCCGAAAGACTAATTACTCCAAGGTCTCTATAGTCAAGTCACGATGATGTTGGATCACTCAGTGGCTAATGCGATTGTACCTGCCAAGGGGCTCGCTAGTTGTAACTAAGCAAACAAAGTTCCTTTTTTCTTGTATTTTAAAATTTCAATTAAAAAAATGTCAAAAGATCGATCAGGGTAGCAAGAGATGATAACAAAATCAATACATAACAACTAAATGAATTACGAAGTCAATGTACCACAGTAAGGTATTATCAATAACACTTAATCAACATTCAACGTAACACTCCAGCAAATATGCAAAGTCAGACAAATTACATATAAACAGAAATAAATATCACAAGATCATATAATTGCTCTACTGTTTCATTCCTCATATATCATTAACATGCGTAATATGATTCACAAAACAATAAAGTTGAAAGGACAAGTTGCTGATTCAAATGGAAGAAGATACCAGACTATGAAAAATAGTAACCAAGAGAACACGTTTTGTAGATCAGGCAATCCACAAGTTGCTTTTGTATTAATCTTTGTAAAATGAATTAGAGTGTTTCAAGAGTTCATGAGAAAGAAATTGCATAAAACCTAAATTCTCTAGCTAAATGGCCTTGAATCATCAATTCGCAGACCCTAAAAATGGCCCAAATTCTACAATTTATAGAATTTCACCCTACACCCTAGGAAGGAATTATGCCTACAAACTAGGATTACGAAATGATGGGAGTTGCATTCGACATGCACGTCGCTTCCTGTGAATTCCACTTAACTATTACTAAACAGGTGTTGGGAGTTCATGTTCTTGACAGTGCTCTAGCTCCAGCACCTTTGAATCATACAATAGGTAATGTGGAAGTAAGACAAGTGCAACACAATTGGCACTTGGTAAACAACAATTATTTATGGTGGGGATATTGCTTGATATGCATCACGTGGTTAGCTACCTGTGTGCCCTCTATTCCTTTCGTAGTTCTGGTAGTTGGTGATGAAGCAATCTATGGAAGCAACAGGTGGGTCAGCAACATACTGGATTTTGAATTTAGATACTCTAAGTATCTCCTTTACACTCTCCAACCTACTGACTATGTCATCTAGTATTAATTCATCTCCTTGATACTAGAATACCACATACATATATTTGTTCATTGTTTCCACAGTTAATTTCATAGTGGTTGCAAAGTGGTCAACAATATAAGAATCTCATCTATTGAGTATGGTCTCTTGATGTAACACCCGATTTTTCTTAAGACTGTAACCATACTTTCCTAACAACTTAACCAGGAACTAATCATATTGTTCAAGTGCATGAGGAGTGGAGGATGTTCTTTAAGAACCTTGATACGACCTTTCTCCATTATCTCCATATTTAAATCTAAAATATCTATACATGATTGCAAACTATTGATATCGTCTCCTCCCAGTAGGTCTTCCTTTACAATCACGTCCTCTCCTAATCTCAGTATTTTCCTAAGTATCTTATGTTGCTTTGAAAACTTGAGGAATTGTTGTTCCCATTGTACAAAACAGTACATAAGAGCATTCTCATTGAAATGAGCTTCTTCAAATATCTCCATTGTATCTTGCAAAAACATTTTTATTTTATTTAACTGATCTTGAGCCCATGTTTTAACCGTAATCGCTACTTTCCTCATCTCGTATAATGCTTTTAAGTCACCTTGTGGGAGAGATGAAGTAGACCATAAGGTTTCATCAGCCCTAGAGTCGAGTGTCTTAGCTATCTCCATGATCAGTTGTTTGTATTGTCTTAGTTGCACTTTAACTTCTACTTTTGTCTTATGTTCTTTTTCAATTCTGGTTTGTACAGTAGAAGTTGCAGCAACTAAAGTGGCAATTTCTCCCCACTTGATCTGCTTAGCCAGATTGATCTTTGACACTTGATATTTTGGGGAAGCTTGAGGTTGTCCTTCAGAATCCTGTACACGTGCTTCTATACTGGAAATCACATCTCCCGAGTCAGTTCTAGAAAGATGATGAATTGTCTTGGCTTTCTTGGCTCTCCTTGGAGACTCGGTAATTGCTTGCTACAAAGTGATATTTGGGAGGACAACTTTCTCCTTTTCTTGAAAGTGAAATTCAACCATTGAGGTACATTGTCATTCTATTCCCCTCCCTGCATCATTACTTCTGCAGTGATCATGTTGGTCTCTACATGCTATTCTTGTTCTTCATCTTGCTTCTCTTGCTATCATCTAATTCATGAGTTTGTTGCAGTGGAATACCTTCTTGTTGCTGAGGGAATTGAGAAATTTTTTGAGCTAAGTTATCTTGGAGCATTTTTTCATGAGCCTTCTATTGTTACTTAGTGATGCATGAGCATCCCCAGTTCATAGCAATCTTGCATCAACCAAAAATATGTTCTTTTTGTTTTGCTCTCTATTTGCAGTTTCAACTTTTCTTTCTGTGTGTCCCGATTTTGTCTCACCGAATCCTGTGGAGTTG
This sequence comes from Cryptomeria japonica, assembly GCF_030272615.1. Classification (NCBI taxonomy): domain Eukaryota; kingdom Viridiplantae; phylum Streptophyta; class Pinopsida; order Cupressales; family Cupressaceae; genus Cryptomeria; species Cryptomeria japonica. The sequence goes on from NC_081407.1 coordinate 635,184,995, forward strand.
GATCCTACTTGAAGACTTGATCATCTTTCTTGTTTCCAGACCGCATCGCATTTAGATCATTTTCGGGCAAGATATCACTATTGGTTTCCTTGATAGTTTCTTGTTACCAGTTGACAGTTCTTGTTACCGGTTGCCTGGACCTATTTTGGTGATCTACCAGAACCCCTTTTGAAGCTTGTGGAGCCTTGGGCATTGATTCTAATGTTCCATGGCATGTGGCCGACCTTTTCCCATAATCTACGTTTCATCCTTTGGATTTTCCAGAGGAATCTCTTGGCGGAGGCCGACCTTCTTATTTTACATGTTAGGTCTTGTTCTTCGGGTTTTGATCCCTTTTGGGCTGACTGGATCCTTTGGACCGATATATATAATTGTAATTGCGCATTAGAATGTAATCAATAGAAGAATCAAGTAGTGAGATTGTGCATAGAAGATAGATCTTAAGATTCAAGGTCCCAGTTGTGACCTATTTTGTATGTTCTACCAGGCCTGTGAGCCGGTTATGTTGTAACCCAGTTGTTATCAGTTGGTTGTAATCAATTTTCATGAAATAAAAAAATCTATTTTGCATTGCCTACAACATATCTTTGTGTTTCCATTGTGTTTAATCTTGCTGACTGGTCTCGATTAATCTCTTTGAGGTCCCTCCTCACCGTTGACTGCTTCAAGTGGTATCAGAGTGAAGTTTCGTTATGGAGGTTGTGTGTCTTGAAATTTTGTTGTAGGGTGGCGGATTGCGGATCCAACCTACAACTGTAGAGGACCGGCCTAAACGATGGTGCAAAGAGGAGCTAGGAATGGTGTAGCACATGGGAATGCAGACACTGCTATGATAGAGATGTTGTGTTGTATAGTAGCCCGATTGGAAGTTGTAGAGACAACCCAGAGAAGAGGCCAACATATGGAAGATGTAAGTGAAGATGAAGGAGAAGAATCCCCGGTAGAACAAGCAAACCCACCCGCGGTTGATCCGGATGAGGAAAGGTTTTTGAGGGTTTAGAGTAGAGTGAATACTAAACCTTATTTTACCCCACTAGAATATGATGGGAAGTTAGATTTAGATGAATTGATGGATTGGATCTCAGAGATGGAGAAGTATTGCAATTTTGAAAACACTACAGAAGAGAGGAAGGTGAAATATGCATGTACCCGATTGAAAGGTCATGCATCTCTTTGGTGGGAGAATTTGCAAGTTGATAGACAAAGAAGAGGTAAAGAGAAGATTAAGTCATGGGATTAGATGATTGCTAAGTTGGAATCAAAGTTTATGTCAGCTGATTATCAAGTGAATCTATTCCAGAAGTTGCAGAATTTGAGACAAAAGGAATCAAGTGTGAAAGAGTACACCAAAGCATTTTACTAGTTGAATATTAGATCTGTACATGTCGATGATGAATTTGAACAAGTTGCAAGATATTTTAAATGTATTACGGATGTCTATACAAGATGAACTCAGTTTGATCAAATTGGAGAGTGTTGAAGAGGCTTACCAGTATGCCCTAAAGGTGGAAGAGAAGCTAAACAAAAGACATGAGCAGAGGCAGAGATATAAAGGTGGAATGTTTACCAGAGGAAGATTTCGAGGAAGAGGATATACTGGAGGTAGAGGAACTTGTATAGATCAAAACAAGGACAAGGAAGTGAACAAAGAAGGTAATTCATACCAGAAGGATGATAGAAATTTCTACTAGAGGAGAGAATCAGATGGCTACCGAAATGAGAATTTTGGAAGACAAGACAAGAGAACATTTAGAGGAACTTGCTATAAGTGTGGAGGAGAAGGACATCATGCATTAGAGTGTAAGAAGATAGAGAATACTGAAAGAGTAGCAGTGGTGGACAAAAACCCCATCGGATCAAACAACAAACCAGAAGATGGAGAATTGTTGGTGATGAGGAGAGCTTTGTGTCATACCAGAGGAGATGAAGAGCCCTTGCAAAGGAAGATTCTTTTCAAGACTAGATGTGAGGTATCTGGTAATTGTTGTAAATTTTTTATTGATAGTGGTAGTTCAAATAATCTTGTCTCAGAAGTGATGGTGAATAAGTTGAATTTGAAAATATTGAAACACCCTAAGCCTTATCAGATAGCATGGATTCAGGATGAACATAAGTTGTTAGTAAGTGAACAATGCTTGGTGAAAATTAGGAATTATCATGATGAAGTCTTGTGTGATATTATGCCTATGGATATTTGTCATCTTTTGTTGGGTAGACCTTGGCAGTTTGATAGACATGCAGTACATGATGGGAGGAAGAATACATACACTATTGTGGCCAATGGGGTGAAGCAAGCCTTGTTGCCTTTGGAGGAACCTTTGAAGAATGAAGTCTGTACGAATGCTAGAATCTGTTTTGTAGATGGAAGTAAATTCTTAGATGGATTGAGACATGAGAATGTGTGTTTTGCCTTAATTCCCAAGAAGACTGAGAAACTGGAACTGAAAGGAGAAAAATTGGAAGAGAAAATATTTGTTGACAAAATATGAATACATCATTTCAGATAATGTACTTGATGGATTGCCACCTGTGAGAAGTATTAGTTATTGCATGGACTTAGATCCCGAAGCTAGTTTGCCTAACAAAGCTGTACACCGGTTGACACCGGTAGAGAATGAAGAGCTGAATAGATAAGTGCAGAAGTTGTTGAAGAAAGGTTTGATCAGGGAAAGTTTGAGCCCTTGTGCAGTACCAACAATATTAGCACCTAAGAATAATGGGGAGTGGAGAATGTGTATTGATTCCATAGCAATAAACAAGATCATAGTGAAATATCGGTTTCCTTTGCCTAGATGGATGACATAATGGATTGTTTGATTGGAGAAAAATACTTTCCAAAGATAGAACTGAAGAGTGGATATCATTAGATCGGGATCAGAGAGGGAGATGAGTGGAAGAAAACATTTAAGACAAATGAAGGATTGTATGAATGGTTGGTGATACCTTTTGGATTGACTAATGCACAGAGTACTTTCATGAGGCTGATGAATGAGATATTGAAGAAATTATTATGTAAGTTTGTTATTGTGTATTTGGATGACATTTTGATTTTCAGTAAGACAAAAGAGGAACATTTGTTGTAGTTAAAACAAGTTTTGTAGAGGTTGAGAGAAGAGAAGTTGCTGATAAATATCAAGAAGTGTACTTTCATGAAGGATGAGTTAGTCTATTTGGGATTTGTGATATCTGAGGATGGTTTGAAGATGGACCCTGAGAAATTGAAAGCAATTGTTGAGTGGCCTACATCAAAAAGCATTGGAGAGGTAAGATCATTTCATGGATTGGCTAGTTTTTATCGAAAGTTTATCAGAAATTTTAGTTTAGTTTGTAACCCTATGATTCACACCATGAGGGGAGATTGGAAGGAATTCAAGTGGACCACCGGAGCAAACAAAAGTTTTGAACTGTTGGATCAGAAAGTGATAGAGCAACTTGTGTTGGCTTTATCGGATTTCAATAAAGTATTTCAAGTGGATTGTGATGCAAGTGGAACAGCAATAGGAGCAGTCTTGAGTCGGGAAGGGAGAGCAATAGCTTATTTCAATGAGAAATTGAATGGTGCCCGCAGGAGATATTTAGTGTATGATCAAAAGTTTTATTCCATAGTTCAAGCCTTGAAGAAGTGGAGACATTACTTGTTTCCTAAGGAGTTTGTGTTGTATACAGATCATCAAGATTTTGCAGTATTTGAATAGTCCGAGTAAGTTGAATCAAAGACATATGAGATTGGTAGAATTATTGCAGAGTTACACCTTTGTGTTGAAGCATAGAAGTGGGAAATCTAACAAAGTTTTTGATGCATTGAATAGGAGAAGGAATTTGCTAATAGAGATGAGAGTGGCAGTATTAGGATTTGAATATTTGAAGACCTTGTATGATGATGACCCGGATTTTGCAGAATTTTGAAAAGTATGTAGAGAACCGGTTATGGTAGATAGAAGCAAGTGGTTGTATTACTTCATTCAGGATGGGATGTTATTTAGAGGAGTTTAGTTGTGCATACCTAAGAGTTATATGAGGGAGAATCTGATAAAGGAGAAACACAATGGAGGTTTAGTTGGACATTTTGGCATTGACAAAATAATAGCATTGGTGAGTGAGCAGTACTTTTGGCCCTAGATTCATAAGGACGTTAAGAGATATGTGCAGAGTTGTAGAGTTTGTCAAGTTGAAAAGGGTAGTAGTCAAAATGTGGGATTGTATAAACCTGTGACAGTACCAGTAAGACCTTGGGAGGATATAAGCATGGATTTTGTACTTGGATTGCCTAAGGCATCGAGAGGGAATGATTCTATATTTTTGGTTGTGGATAGATTCTTGAAGATGGCTCATTTCATACCTTGTAAGAAGACATTAGATGCATTACATGTAGTAGACCTATTTTTCAAGGAAGTCGTGAGATTGCATGGATTACCTAAGAGCATAGTTTCAGACAGAGACACTAAGTTTGTTGGATATTTTTGGAGAACACTTTGGAAGAAGATGATGACAAATTTAAAGTTCAGTTCTACTTTTCATCCATAGACTGATGGACAGACAGAAGTTGTTAACCAGAGTTTGGGAAATTTGTTGAGATGTTTAGTTGAACATAAAACCGAAAGTTGGGATTTGATTCTTGCATAAGCAGAGTTTGCCTACAACAATTTAGTGAATAGAAGTACTAGAAGAACACCTTTTGAGATTGTTACCGAAGTGCATCCTAGAGGTATATCAGAATTGAGAGACATTAGCAGTGAAGACCAAAGAAGTTCATAAGAAAAAGACTTTGTAGATCACATGGCAGTGTTGCATATTTAGGTTAAGCAACATTTGGAAGACATGAACATCAAGTATAAGGATAAGGCAGATGAGAAGAGGAGACATAAGGAATTTGAATTTGGTGATGAATTGATGGTATATCTGATAAAAGAGAGATTCCCAGTTAGAACTTATAACAAATTGCAGATGAAGAAGTTTGGACCTTGCAGGATTTTGAGGAAGTTCAGTTCTGGAAATACATATGAAGTGGAGTTACCGGATAGTCTGAGTATTTCACTTGTGTTTAACATTGCAGATCTTCATGAGTATCATGAACTGAAATTCAGTGAGGGAAGTAGTTCAGACTTGGAGAAACGGTTGCCCCAGAAGGAGCCATATCAAATTGAGGAGATTTTGGACAGTAGGATTGGGCATAGTACCTAGAGCAGTCTGTATAAGGAGTATCTTGTGAAGTGGAAGGGTAGACCAGTTGAAGATTCATATTGGATATCTCAAGAAGAGGTAGACCACATTGGTTTTCCTTTGACCCCAGCAAAGTGAGAGGCTCACTTTTTCAATAACCCTGGATTTCTGATGCAGGGGCATCCCCGGTTCATAGAAATCTTGCATCAACCACTTTCTGTTTTGCTCTTTGTTTGCAGTTTTGGCTTACTTGTCTGTGTGTCCCAATTTTGGCTCATTGGATCCTGTGGAGTTGGATTCTACTTAAATACTTGATCATATTTCTTGTTTCCAGACCACATCGCATTTAGATCATTTTCTGACAAGATATCGCTATCGATTTCCTTGACAGTTTCCTGTTACTGGTTGACAGTTCTTGTTACCAATTGCCTGGACCTATTTTGGTGATCTATCGGAACCCCTTCTAAAGCTTGCGGAGCCTTGGGAGTTGATTCTGATGTTCCTTGGTGTGTGGCTGACCTTTTCCCACAATCTATGTTTCATCCTTTGGATTTTTTGGAGGAATCTCTTGGTAGAGGCCGACCTTGTTATTTTACACGTTAGGTCTTGTTCTTTGGGTTTTGATCCCTTTTGGGTTGACTGGATCCTTTGGATTGATATATATAATTGTAATTGCACATTATAATGTAATCAATAGAAGAAAAAGTAGCGACATTATGCATAGAAGATAGATCTTAAGATTCAAGGTCCCGGTTGTGACCTATTTTGTATGTTCTACCAGGCCTATGAGTCGGTTATGCTGTAACCCAATTGTTATCGGTTGGTTGTAATCAATTTTCATGAAATAAAACAATTTTTTCTGCATTGCCTCCATCATATCTTTGTGTTTTCATTGTGTTTACTCTTGCTGTGAAGTCCAGATTGATCTCTTTGAGGCCCCCCCTCACCAGTGACTACTTCACTTAGCCATCTCTTCTAGCTTTTTACTTACTCCTTCAAACATTCTTCCTATTTTTTTGTCTTCTTTTATACAACGCCTTCCAATTGTTTGAGTAATATTTCTTGATCTTGGGGAGTTAGAACCATTATTTCATCTTGTTCTTCATGTCCCTCTTCATCCATCATTTGTACTTGCACGTCCATAGGTTGCACTTGAATTTTAGGTTCTTCTTGGGCCATTGGCGTAGCATGAACTTCAGTGGCCTACTTTTTCTTTATCTCACCTTTCTTTCTTCGAGAAACCACTACAATGGGATCATCATCGTCTTGATCAAAATCAATTTCAATATTATGAATAATTACCTGCTCTTGTGTTGGAACAAGACCAGGTGTTGGTGTATGCGTTGTAGGAGGATCTTGTTCTTTGGTGATCTCAACTTGTGCAGTACCCTCTCTTGGCACCATTCCAATGATTGGAACAATGAGATGAATAGAATCTTGAGGGATATCTTGCAATCTGGTAGTTATCCTATATTCGACAATAGTCTTTAACAGCTGAGATTCCTTCATTTTTGCATGTAGCTGCCTTTGAAGCTCTTGATTCATAATTGTTTAAGTAGCGGTCTCCGGATCAGTAGGAGTATTCTTCCTTGAGTCTGATCTTGTCCTCCTAGAATACTCCTTGGTTGCTTTGGATTGGGTATTACATATACCTTTATGCTTCTCTTTTGTCATGCTTGGTCTATATCTCAAACCCAACCATTGCATTGTTCTTTCTATTACTTTTTCTGAAATTTTATCTACATCAACATTTTCCTAATCTGACCACCTAATAGGAGAGAGTGGTATCTTGTCAATCCCCTTTTCCATATACACTAGATCTAGTATCTCCTCGCCATCCCTGGGATCCTGAGGAAGACTAGTTTCTATTTCAAAGTTCCTTATCTGAGGAACTGTCAATCTATAATAACTTCTCTCTTTGGCCTTAAAGCTATCCTACATGTTTTCCCAAAAATTTTCTAATGCAAACTTGTTACTAGGATATGATATTGACATCATCTACTTTAATTTATAGCCATTGGGTCATATTTCTCCCTTGCATAATTAACCTCTTTCAAACTAAGGTCCTGCAGCTCTTATTCAACTGCCTTAGTTGCTTGTAGATTTTGACAAGAATAATACTCAAGTGAAATAGGGAATGTGACCCCAGTTTTATGCTTAAGGGTCAGAAGTGCTTGCAAACCTAAAATTTGTCTGGTATATTCGAGAATGATTATCTTATTGCTATAAAATCTGGGAAGCAGGAATGGATTGCCAGTGAAGCCACTCACCTTGATGTAGGTAGAGCTTTGGTTTTGAAGGAACCAACAACCCCACTCACTCACCATTTTCATAGCCTCTGGTGAGATTATGAATACTACATCACCTATCAGTTTAATTATGACTACATAGATAAATGCATCATTTATTCTTTTGAAGTGGAATTTGGCTTGGGTGATGGGTAATTGGGTCTAGTACTCCCACACCTTTTTATGCCCAGGGTCTTCTCCTAATCTACCTTCAGTCTTCAACCCTAGATATTTACCTGCTCCTTCCACTAACCAAATTATATAAGAAGTCATATAGAACTTCTTTGTCTATAAAATTGTGGTGAGTTGATTATGGATGTTGTCAGACACGATCTGCTCCCAATCAAAATATTCCTTACCAATGAGGATCGTGTGCATGTAGTGAAACATCCATGAATGAAAGTGTTTGCAATATGCTTTACCAAATGCCTAGCTCAACATGATTATCAAGTCTTTGGTAGGCTCTTTGAAGTCTGCCCTTGAGATATCATAAGCTTTCAATCTTGTCTTTCTTGGGTCTTCTAGCCAGGCCTCATTAACATGATGCTTATTGTTTGACATATTCTTCATGAATATTATGGTTGCCTCCTCTTCATTTGTCAGGTGTACTTCTTCCCTGTTTGGAATCCCAAAGGTCATACCATTCATCTCCATAGAAAGGTCCACTATAACATTCACGTCTACATCTATACATTTTCTAGTTTCTGAGTTATAATATTGAGAAACTATGAGTATTAATTTGAGAGATTGCATTGCCTGGGGAAAGATGGTTGCTTCAACCAACCTTGATGTCCTTATTCTTTTGTATGGTGCATCTAGATTAGGTTGGGCAACTTGTTTCTTTATGTCTTCAATTTTGATGTGACTAATCTCTATGTCAGTCACCCATTGTACCTCATTATCTAGTTTGGATACCAAGGTATGTCCTTGGTACTGGTATTTCATAGTGGCAGGATTCTTTTCCAACTTAATTTCCTCCCTAGTCTTCTTCTCGCTAGATGCAGATGCTTCCATAAATTTGCCTTACTCTACAAGAAAGATTCATAATCAGTTTACATAACATATTGGAAAAACAAAATAGACTTCAGAACTCCGGGGTTCCGAGGTGTATAAGCACTATTTATGACCAATTTCGGGATTCCTGGACCCCGAGTTTACAATGTAAGAACAAGGACTTTCTTTGGAGTTTTGGAATCCCGAAGTAGGTAAGGGTATAAAAAAGGGGCATTTTGGAAATCTAGGGTTCCGATGTAGAAAATCCTTGGCAAGATCGAATTTCGAAACTTTGGGATTATGGGGTTATGGGTGCTCAAAACATCTTTAAAGATAATTTCGGCATTCCAGGATCCCAAGTTTGAAATTTAGGCATTCAAAATATTTTCAGAAAGTGGGATAAACTTGTCGTTAAGACAAGTTTTGAGATCTCAGGGTTCCGGGATCCCAAAGCGGGTAAACTTGGGAAAAAAAGGGGAACTTTGGAACTCCGAGATTTTGGGGTTCCAAGGTTGGGAAAATCAAAACTTCAGGATTCTGGGATCCTAAAGTGGACAAACTAAGCCCACAATCCTATGCAGTTGAAAAGAATCAACTTTTATTCAAAACATGAAATCTAATTTAACCATAGACTAGGAAAGTAGGAAAATGAACAAACAAAATGAGGAAAAACAACAAAAGACCAACCTAGGCAAGGATGGTCAACAACAAACTTATGCACTGCGGGAGAGGAAATCGTCGAAGGAGAGCTCGGGTTTTCACAAAGACTGAGTGCACAAATAAGTAAAAACAACTCATTTATCCCTATTTATACTCCCTTCGGGTGATCGTATGACCCATTAAATGCACATGCATTGGGATTCCGGGATCCTGAGACAAAACACAGAGAAGCTCAGGATCCCAGGGTTCTGGGGTTTCGAGGCTCTAAAGAACAAGACACAAAAAAACCACCTCGAGACTCTAAGGTTCTGAAGTTCCAGGGTGAGAAACCAAACAAAGATAGAGAAACTGGGATTCCAGGGTCCTAGGGCTCAAAGAGAAAAACAAAAAATAGACTTCGGGATCTTGGGATCCTAGGATTTCAAAATTTGCTAACCAAAGACAAAACATGTAGAACCTGGTATCTCAGGATTTTGAGGTCCTAGGGCTTCAAAGTAAAATGAACAAGCGAGACTTCAGAATCCCAATATTTTGGGGTTCCAAGGTCTTGAAGGAAATAAAGGAAAGAGGAAAGAAAGAGCTTCGGGATCCTAGGAATCTAGGGTTTTGAGGTGAAACAAAGGAAATAAGGAAGCAAAAGAAAGAGCTTTGGGATCCTAAGGTTCCAAGGTTCCAAAGAAAACATAACAAAACCACAAAGAAATAAAAAGAAAGAAAACAAAAAGGGGGAACCCGAATTTTCAAATCAAAGACAATGATGGGGCTAAATATGCAGGGCATAACAAATGGCGACTTTCTGGGGAAAATGACTCGAGGCATTTTAGAATTTCAAAATATCTGGTTCACTTGACCTCCAAGGCTACTGTCATTCAAGGTAATCCATAAAGGCAAAAGAATGAATGAACGAATGATCAAACAATCAAGTTAGGGATTAGACATGATCAACTTGTAAGTGTGTGCTTTTGATTAATTACCCCATCTTTTCGATCATGAAGATAGACCAAGGAAATTGGGCCCAAGCTACATGAGTGAAAACAATCTTGTGTTTCATGCAATATTATCTTGGGCATAGCTCCGCTACTAGCTAGATGTCCATAGTCCCAACAAAGATACCTCTGGTCCCCGTCAAGTAGTGCTCCACTGCCAACCAGGCGTCCATAGCCCCGGTGGAGATTACTTGAAATGCCCAAATAAGTTGCAACAAGTAATCATGTTGCTTTTCTTTTTTTTTTGGATATCATTTTATTGGATATAAAACCTTTTTTGCTTTAAACTTAAAGCAACTTTTAAAATAATGAAGTTCTCAAACTCCATAGGGGACCACGGTAGACAACATGAAACAACGTGGTTCCAGATTTTTAAATTGGAAACAAATTCCTCTGACATCTTCAAAGATTTCATGATGTATTTTAATGTGTTGGTGGTGCTGAGTAATTAGGTCAACCTTCACCAATTGAATATCAAGAACTCAAATCGTCATTAAACCATTATATACCACCTTGGACTAATGTCGGCAAGGATTTTAAAATTAGCCAAAAGATAATGAAGTTATAAAGAGCTAAGAGTCAAAGTCTCCCAAAATTTCTCATCATTATGCAAAGAATATCTACCATATCAAAAACTTTGAGAGTAAAATAACCTTCCCCGAACAAGACAAAACGATGAACAAGACAAAACAAAACAAAAACAACAAAACCAAATCTACTAAACTATTCTAATACAATAGATCGAGCTAGAATTTGGATTAATCAAAATAATTCTTGAGGAACTGACCATTGATAGGCAATGGTACAAGTTCTCCAGTAAACAAGCTCAATCGAAAGGTGTTCTCCCCTAAAATAACAATAATTTGATATAGACCTAACCATAGTCTTTTGAATTTGTGGTGATCACCCTTCTTCTCCTTGGCTTTGTCCCATAAAAGGACTAGGTCAGAGATCCAAAAGGCTTTTACCTTGGCTCTTTTTTGAAACCATCGCTTAATGATAGCTTGATGCTTAGCAAAATGCTATAAAGTATTCATCCTCTATTCATCAAGTTTCAATAGGATCAGGAGACGAACCTCCACCCGGTCCTCAATTTCAAGTTCTTTCATTGGTTGGAGGACTGGGATTTGTAAATTAACCTGAAAAACTAGATTCTAGCCATAGACAAGGTAGTACAGAGAAGTCCCTAGAGAAGCATTAGCTCTTGTTCTATCAACCCAAAGGGCATATTTCAATTGGTTGTTCCAGTCTCTAGGGTTTTTCTCAAGTAGCTTTTTAATAACATCCAAAATGTTCTTATTAGTAGACTCGGCTACTTCATTTCCCTAAGGATAATAATTAGAAGAGAACTTAAGGACTACCTTGAATTCATATGACCATTGCATTAACTGTGCAAAAGTAAAAGTTGGGTCGTTGTCACATACCAGAGAAAAAGGCATTCCAAACCTAGTGACAATATGTTCTTCAAGGAATAATAACCGTCTCTACGGTAGTGTTCTTACTTGATTAGGCTTTCGTAGATTGAGTGCAATAATCCATGGTAATTAAAATGGACTTGTGCCATGCAGATGAATTAGGGTTAATTACCCCAACAAAATCAAGTGCCCATTGGGTGAAAGGTCTGACTTCAAATACTGGCTAAAGAGACATGGTTGGATTCATTTTTCTAGAAGTTGCAGTCTGATAGGTATGACAATGCCTCACATGTTCACGAGTGTCCTTGAAGATATTGGGCTAGTAATAACTTGATTTTATGTTTTGGTGCATTGTTGCGACTTGTACCATACTTCCTGTGAAATTCCTCAATCATCTTATGGGATTCTTCATGATCTAGACACCTAAGATAGATGCCTTCATATTTTTTTCTACATAGTGTTGAATCCTTAATCATGTAGTTGGGACTCTTGAGTCTCAAGGCTTTTCTTTGTATGGTGGTCAATCCCTCAGGGCACCTATTTTTTAACAAAATAAAGACTCCAAAGTATATTGTTTAAGAAAATAAAGAATCTGTGTACCAAGGAACCCGAGTGAATGACTCCAAAGTATATTGTTGGCATTGATGTGAGGAGTGTCAGCTATGTGTGTGAAATTTGGAATTTGTATCTAAAAAAAAAACACTCAATAAGTCATTGCATGCATGGTTAGTTGATCAAAATCAATAAATGTAAAAACCATAACAAATCGACCTATTACCTCCTAAAAGATGCGAGTATAGATTTGCTCTCAGATTTATCTAAGAAATACCAGTGACTATAATACACCAAGATGGAGGATTTAATCTATATGAATGCAAGATTAAGCTATATGAAATCTAGATGCAAGCCATAATTATCAATTTATATGATTCTATCAAGCTAACACGATTAAGATAATATGTGATAAGCTAAGCTTCAATATTCTCAATGACTCTAGAGAAAAACCAACATGATAACAATAAAATCTCTAGCCTTTTTTATTGAAAGATGAGAGCCCGAATTTATAGAAAATCCAGAGAGAAAGCAACGGTCGAGTTTGATTGTTGATGAGCGGTCTAGATTCTCCCAGAAGTAGCACAATCCATGTGATTTGATGTGATTGGCTGCTTTCTTCAGATTTGAAGGAGATAAGATTGAGCTAAAATTGAGATAAAATCAGAAAAAACTGATTTATTCCATTTTCCTTTCTTAAAGCAAGCTTTCTTTGATTTATTCCCTTTTATTCAATTTTGCTCCTTTTTTGAAATTTCTTTTTCAAATTATCTCAAATTAATTCCTTTTTCAAAATAATTCATTTTTTGTGATTTATATGGAAAATTAATATATTAATTAATTATGCTAGGATATTTAATTAAATAAATAGGATAATTGATTAAAGAGATTTTGATGATTTATTTAATTGAAAAGATTAATTTTCCATGTGACATTGATGATTTAGGAATTAATTAATTAGGTGCTCAAAATTGATTTAATTTCCTTTGGTTAGGACCTTGGTGATGTAATCGAGATTAGGGGCACATGGTTTAGATGACCATTTTTAGGGCATTACATTTTTTCCTCTTTGAATTGATGTGTGAGAAGTGCATTGATTCAAAGAACAGTTGATGTCGAAGAGATACCAGATCTGAACTTGATGGATCACGAACGGATAAAGAGTGAGATATTCAGCTTGATTTGAAATGATTTAACTAAATAGATTGATCAAAGCGATACCAATCCCAAACTTGATTGAACTAGGACCGATGAAGAGCGAAGATACCGATGTTGAACTTGATGGATCAAGAAGAGGGTACCAATCTAGAACTTGATTGAACTAGAATCGGTTGAGCGAAGAGATAATACCAATTCTGAACTTTATTGAACAAGAACCGATTAGCAAAAAATAATGTCCAGCTTGATTTGATGCGATGAAACTGAACGCCTATTTGGATTGAGTGTGTGATCGCTGTCAAAAAGACTCTTTAAACCCTTGATTAGGTTTAAATGAATAACCAGCTTGATGAGGTGTGATAAAACTGATTACCATTAAGAGATCGATTCAGATGAAGACAATATCACCTTGATTTGGTACGATGAAACTGATATGCCCCTAGAGAACCTCAACTTGATATGATGTAATGAAGTTGAGATGCCCCTAGAAATGAGGTCTTGTTTGATGAGATTTTATTGATGTTCGATTAATCTTTGATTGAAAAGATTTGTTGCTCGACTTTTGATGAAGATTTGAAAAAAAATTGTCAACTTTTGATGATGTACTCATTGATAATGATGATGTAATAAGTATGCCCCCTCGGGAGCGAAATCGAAAGATGGAGAGATACCACAGTGATTTTAGGCAATTCGAGTGATAAAAAGATTTAGCGATGATAATTTGAGCACAGAGAATGATTTAAGAATTGATTTGAGATAAATTAAAGGACTTCTGAGTTGATTGGAAAAGATTTGAGTGCAGAGTGATGCAAAGATTGACCTGAAGATGAATGTGCCAAGTGGTCAATGTTGTGATAATTTGACTACAAAAGTGATGTCAGATTTTGATTTCGATCCCGAAAATGGACTCATGATGGTCAATTTAACGTTGATGATCATGAATGTTTTTTTGTTTTCATATGCAAATGAATGACTTAATGGATAAATATGATGATTCTGATGCAAATGTGAATTCCATGTTTTCTTTTTCTTTTTCAATGTGATAATATGGATGCAAATGAATATGCAATGGATTTGTGGATCTATATGATATGCTCATGTATGCGGCTAACATCTCATGTAGGAATTGTGATGTCAATACACAGGTACTCAATCGTGTCAAAGATGATGATATGCAGTTGACCACTTGGCAAAGAAATGATGATCGTTTTAGATTCAAGCTTCATTCAAAGGAAAGGAAAAGTAAAGTTATCATGCTGAAATTTCTTGAAATGCACAAAGCGTAGTATGAATGCAACCTAAGACTTTAGTCACTGGATTTGTTGTGCTTATTTGTCATCACTGAGCATTTTAAAATGTCAAAGATAGACATAAGCACCAAGGCACAAAGAGCCAGGATGACCTAAATGTCATGTCCTTTTGATTTAGCAAGCGAACATAAGCACCAAGGCATAAAGAGCCAGGATGACCTGAATGTTGCTTACGTGCAAACACACCAAACAAAGCAGAGTTCCTTTTTTTTACTATGAAATAGTGATTATCTTGTCTACAATGAACCTTTTATCATTCATATCCAAGGATAGATTAAGCATGAATTCATATTGCATAATAAAGAAAGTTACTCAAAATAGACAAGGAAATAGTTCCAACCTCCCTGTAGCATACAAATAAACGGAGTCGAGGTATGTCTGGAAATTTCACCTTGATGTGAAGGCACTTATCACAGACACCCATTTTATGAGATGTTTCCAGGTCATCAGAATCATTCCTTCAAGTAGAAAACAAAGAAAAGTATTATGCCCCCAGTTCGTGCTCCTCTTAGTCAAGATAGACTTCCTTGAGTTACTCAAAGACAATAATAAGTGAAAATGAATTTAAAAGACAACATACAAAGAAAATTTCAATCATAGCTCAAACAATTTTAGTGATTGTTTTCACTGTCCTTGCTTTGTGTGTTTGATGAGATGTCAGTGGCAAAACCCTGCAGTGGTTAGGAGACAGGTAACTGACTCGGATTGGATGACCCGATACTACCAACATAAAGATGACTTGGTTAAACTGCTTAGGACATTTAGATTGATCAATCAATTTCCCTAAGACTACGATGTTGATCGATTTCAAGCCATGAGGGTTCCAAGAAGAACCAAGGTGTCACAAAAGCAACTGAAGGATATGTACAAGCTAAAGAAAAGATGTAGGAAAGCAGGAAATAAAGAAAGAAATTCCAGATTTGCATTGATAGATTAAGCACTTTAGTACAAGAGGTGCCTGTTTACAAGATTTTCACCTTCTTGGCGGAGATTTTTTTTTTTTTTTAAGACTTTTTAGCTGTAGAATTTCTTCAGGTGGATGGTGTTGATTGGTTCATGGAGTTGTTTTCCTTTCAGTATTAAGAGTTAGTAAGAACCAATGCCAAAGACTATGGTAACAATGTAGGGACCCAACAAGTTGGGTTCAAACTTCCCTTTTTGTTCCCAATACTATTGATTTTTAGAATTCTCTCTCAAAAGAAGGTCACCAACCTAAAATTCTTTGTGTTAAACTTTCTTGTTATAACCTCTTGACATTCTGTTCTGGTAAGCTTTTAGATGATCGAACGCCAATTGTCAATGTTCATCCAGCAACTTGAGTTCTTGCAATCTAGATATTCTGCGATCTTCATCAGTGATAAGACCTTGCAAAGAAACTCTCAAAGAAGCAATTTCAACCTCAATAGGTAAGATTGCTTCGGCCCCATACACCAAAGCAAAAGGTGTAGCCCTAGTAGGTGTTTAGATTCTCGTTCTATAAGCCCATAGCATTGGATTGAGCTGCATATGCCAATCCTTTCCATATTTGTTGACTGTTCTATGCAGGATGGTCAGCAAAGTTTTGTTAGATGCTTCATCCTGTCCATTACCTTGAAGGTAGTATATCGAAGACCAATGTTGTATGATTTTGAACTTGTCACAAAGCTCATCTATATCATTGTTTTTGAAATGCCCCCATTGTCAGTTACAATTGAGGAGGGTATACCATACCTGCAGATGATGTAGTTAAGAATGAACATAGCCACTTGTTTGTCGGTTGCTTTGATTAGCGGAACTGCTTCAACCCATTGTTGGCATTTTTGATAATAATGTTGTGATTGTCATTGATGGACATGCACTTGCTTTCAGATCACTTTTTGTATGTATAAGTTATGCTCAACTAGTATGTGTTCCAAACCGGTATTATGTATTATAGTCTTTAGACTATCGTTGTTTTGCATAAAGTGTTTACTGATCCCAAGCGATATAGTGGTTCGAGGATCTCAAGCAATACGAAGGAACTGAAGCGACAATTATCATTTTCCCAGTCTTCATTTTTGGAGAACCGGTAATTGGTTTAATATTTGAACCGGTATTACTTTGTGATGAGTTACCAACCGGTAATCGGTAAAGTTGTATGAACCGGTAATACTCTGTGATGAGTTACCAACCGGTATTTTTGTGATGAGTTACCATCCACCGACGCTTTGAAGGTGATTTTGTGTCATGTTACCAAATGTGTCTAGATGCAATGAACCTAGGAACTTGCAATGTAATCCTATTGGACCGACATGAAAACATATTCCTTTTTAAGGACATCATGTCTAGGGTTTTAGGAGTGGTAGCTGTTAGGGTTTTTATGTGGTTGATGAGTTTTTGTATGTGCGATCTTAGAAGAGAAGATCAAGTCTATGTGTTGTAATAGAGTGTGGATTTACTAAAGACTGAAGTAATGCTGAAATGCATTAGCAATGAGCTATCATGGATCTAACCAAGCAGACTGTTCTATTTGCTAGATCATTCACTTGTTGATTACTCACATCTTCGACAAGTCTGAAACCCTTAACCAGGTAGGCCCAAAAAAGCCTTTGTAAATCCTCTAACTGAGTGGTTCACAACTGTGGATCTGAAATCCTCTCACAAGGTAGTCTTTAATCGGACTTATCTCCTAACAGAGATTGAGATTCCTAACAGGATTTGTTTTGGTAAAGAACATTGTATGACCTTAACCAATCTGGTTACTATTCTGCAGATAATTACTTGTGAGTTTCATCTCACAGTGGTTTTTCCCATTTGGGTTTCCACATCAAAATCTCTTGTGTTATGGTGATTGGGCTTCTGTGGGTGAATGCCTTATTTGTTGTTTAGTTTGCATTTGTGTTAACCGGTTTGTTAGTTAAACTATTATACCGATTTACTGCTAAACTGTTTAAGTGTTTAAGTTCAGTATTTTTTGGTATACTAATTCACCCCCCCCCTCTTAGTATTCATCAATTGGTATAAGAGTCAACCTTTCTATAAGTTTAACCACTTGGAAAGAGATATGGGGGAATACACTGTGAGGAAACTTACTCATCGACTCACTTAGACTGAGAAAGCCTATGATGAACTCAAAGTCAAGTATAAGACCTCTCTGGCAAAAACGAGAGAGCATGCTGAAAAACTGATGGAACTAACTGAAAACAGTTCCTCTGATGAAGCAGACATGGAAGCCCTAGTTGAAGAAGTTGAAAAACTGAATGAGTCTAATGCGAACCTAAGAAGGGAATTGGAAGGACTGACTATCAGGATGTGTCAAGAGCTTGAGAACCGGAGAAAAGTTGAAGATCTGGTAAAAGACAAAGATCATGAGATCTCCAAGCTGAAGCAAGAAATCAGTGCACTTACAACTCATCTCCAAGAGAGCAAAGTGGAAAAAGAAGATATGCAAGGTGAACTAAACTTGGCTATTTCTGAGAATGAAACCTTGAAGGAGTCCAATGCTGCTATCACCAAAGAACTCACTGAGTCAAAGGAAATACTTGCCAAATTCAATAAGAGAATTGTTAAGCTAGAACAAAAGATTGAATCAGCAAAACCGGTGAAGAATACCACTGGACTTGGTTTTTCTAGTTATGAGGAAGGTGAGACCTCTGGAACAAAAGATGGAGCATCAAAGAAGAAACCGGCACCAAAGAATAAAGGTAAGAAAAAGTTCAAACCTATTTGCTTTCATTGTCTCAAGGAAGGACATACTACTAATGTATGTAGAAACAAGGCTTACAATAACTTTCCTTACTTTCTAAACAATAAGCCTAGATCCAATAGATTCAATGGAAATTGCTATGCATGCAACAAGCTTGGGCATAGAGCATTTGAATGCAGGTTTGTCATGCACAATACTGAAAGGTATCCTCAAAGGAGTCAAGGAGTCTTTCCTGAACCCTCTGGGAACCAAAATCCAAACCGGTTTAATACCTATAATCATCAGTCGGGTAGTGGTGGCTATCAAGCGGCAGCCAAATGGAGAGCAACCTATTTGATCTATCATGGAAATGATCACACAACTGCAACATGCCGAAGGAAGAATGGAAACATGAATAATGGACCTTGGAGAGCACCTAGAATGGTTTGCTATCATTGCAACAAACCGGGTCATACATCAAGATTCTGCAAGATGAGAAAGAATATATCAGATGATATACTGGTCACTCCAGAAGGAAAGATTGATGTTGAAACTGTTCAAGTGGATATGAAGAAAACCTGGAAAAAGAAGTCAGAAGAAGTGTCTTTAGAAGAACCAGTTTCCGCACCTAGTGTGGAAATCTTTGAACCAGCAAACTAAGCTATAGGAAAGCTTAGGGGGAAACAAATCAGTAAAATGTTTCGAACCCCCGATTTACACCGGTAAAAGACCTTAACCGATATGTGATACCTGTCAATTGGCGGAAGACCTGAAATGGTAAAAGGCAAATTAGGGTTTACACCCTAATGGTGGAGAATTTATTATGGTAGGTGGAGAATTCATTTAAAAGGGATTTTCAAGTCATTTTTACTTATCAATTTTTGAGCGAAGAAGTTTTCAAGTGCAGAGCGAAAAAAGGCGATTTGTCTTGCAATTCAGAGAGATTTCAAAACCTTGATGAAGAATCTGAAGATAACATCAATCAATCAAGTGTAGAACTCAAAGCGGTAATCCAACAACTAAAGTAGTGAGTGGTGAAGTGGAATTTGCAAGCCCTAAATCTCAACTTTCGAAGGTATTTTTTGAGTTTCTTTGTTTATCATGGCTTCAGCATCACACGCTAGTTCTAGTGCACCCGTTGATTCAGAAGATTTCATCCAACAAAAGGTAAAATATAATGCACTATCCCAAATACCCCTTGGTGTTATAGTTGAGGAAGGTATTTCGGATTACATTGACTGTAAAATTGAAGACCTAGGATCTCTAGTGATCCATTCTTAGTTGAGTTTATTTTGCGGGAAGGACAAAAAGATCAAACCGGAATTTAGCATATTGGAAAAGAAGAAGCTTCACAATGTCGTCTATTTCCTTGAAGAATTCATAGATGACCACATCCGCATCATTATAAATAGAGTGCACGGTGACAAAATGTATTTGGAGCGGACACACGACATCACACCAGAAGTGATTCATGTCGTCACCAGTTTCTATAACGTTGGAGAAGTGCCAACCCTAAGGAAGATCAACAAGATCGAAATGACCAAGCTCACCGGTTCTGTGAGCGACCAACGGGGAATGACCATCAATACCATCAAGGACAATCTGGTCGAGTATGCCTACATGGTGATAGGTTACCGAACATTCTATGCTAGCAGGATCAACGTTGTCTTTGCTGCAGCGGTAAATGTTGGCTACAGGATGATCATGGAAGATGCCTCGTTTGATTTATGCACCTGTATGCAAAGGCAACTTCTGGTGAACCTAAAGTCAATCAAACAAGACAATGCCTTGAGATTTAAATTCGGACAACAATTGGTTGGATTGTTCTTCTACTTCCAAGGCTACTTCCCAGGAGTCGGTGATATTCAGTGTCTACTAACCAACCGATTACAAAGCAAATCAGGGAAAGTCTTCAAGCGGTTGGAACCAGTTATCCTGACATTCTGAACAAATACTTTGATGAGTTCAGATGCAAGATGACCCAAAGGGTAAGAATATCTTGTGATATTGTCAAGAAGTATGAAGAGGACATCTGCTTTATCATCAAAGTAGATGAGTGCATAATGGAGGTTATTGAGCCTAGAAAGGAAGAAGTGGAGCCTATGGGTTATGAGGTGATATATGACATGCTAGACGGGTATACTTCCACCGTACTTGCCTCACCGCTTGATCCTAAAATGAAGAGAACCGACACCTATCTGGAAAGAGTTACACCGGTTGAGGAGCCCTCTATGAAGAAAGGAAAGGCAATACCATCTGTATCGGCACTGGTTACTTTAGCTAGTCCTAAAGTGACCAAGCGGTCACCGACAAAGAAGAAACCAAAAGTTACACCCACCAAAGTCTTTGAGAGAAAGTGGAAGACAAAGGGCAACACACTGGACTCAGAGGACACTGAATCTAAAGAACAGACTAAGAAGACTAGGAAAACAAGAAAGAAGACAAAGACAACCAGCAATGAACCGACATCATCAGCACCAGTAAATATTGATATTTCCTCTTACAAACCTTTGATACATTATCAAGGAACTATTAAGAACATTAGGAGAAAAGTGCTAAGTGATTTGGTAGATTATTTTGATGATTTCAATGATAATGAGAAGGAGGAAGTAGAACAAGAAGTCATTCAATATTTATGTATTAATGACCGGTCGCCATCAAAAATTAAATCTGTGACACTGGATTCTTTATATAATTCTTTACACAACAAATGGCGCATTGACATAGAAAAGGAACAGGAGATAAGAGAGGAAATATTTACTCAATACTTTTTTGATGTGTCTAATTCCAAACTTTATGAAGTTATGGAAAAATATAAAGGCCTCTTCTTTATGCGAAGAAGGAGACTCTTGTTGCTAGAAGGGAAAGTCCTTGAGGTGGTGAAAGATACCCACTCTCATGCCAAGGAAGCTCTAAGATTGCACCAAGTATCTGAAGCCAACATAAAGGATGAACAAGAACCAAAAAATGCAAAACTGGATGAGGTGTATAACAGTGAAGGAGAACAGGTCACTGAGAAAATGGACCCTATTCATGTTGATGCTTTGGACGGTGAAGATGTTACTCCGGATACAGCAACAGAAACGGCAGGACAGGAGAAAGAGGATGAGGAAAAGAGAAAGGAGGAAGAGAAGAGGAAATAGGTAGAAGAAGAGAAAAAGCATAAGGAAGAGGAGAAGAGAAATGAAGAGGAGAAGAGAAAAGAGGAAGAGAAGAGAAAAGAGGAAGATAAGAGAAATGAAGAGGAGAAGAGAAAAGAGGAAGAGAAGAGAAAAGAAGAGGAGAAGAGAAAACAGGAAGAGGAGAAGAAGAAGAAGGAAGAGGAGAGGAAAGAAGAAGAGAAGTGGAAAGAAGAAGAAAGGAAGAAGGAAGAAAAGAAAAGAAAGAAAGAAGATGAGGAGCAGAAGAAGGCAGAAGAAGATGAGCAAACAACCAAGGAAAAGGAGGAAGCATAAAAGAGTGTACATGTAGAGACCCTAAAGGCAACCGGTGGTAAAGCCAAACCGGCTGACATCACCAGTCCCATTGACCTCCAGTCTGCAAATGAAATGTAGCTACTACAAAGCATTAAGCTTGCTCAAGAGCGACTAGAAGCACTAAGGAGGAAAAAGGAGGAAGATGTGATTCAAACTGTGGTGGAAACTCTCACTAGTTTGATTCCTGGTACCAATCTCCCAAGTACCGATTCCTCTCTAGCTCAATTGAAGCTCCTATGCACAGTTGTAGAGGACCAAGTGCAATGTCTAGAAGATGTTGCTGAAGCCAATGCAAAAGAGATGCATCAAAAGGCTCTGAACACTGCTTTGGTAAAGAAGTTAAATAAGCTCCGGTCTGATCTATAGAAAGTACACAAAGACATAAAATATGTTCTGAATGATGGGAATCTACTGCTTAGTAAGATATGTCAACCCCATCTATTCTATGATGATGTGCTTGCTCAGAAAGACAAACTGCAAACTGATTTGCAGACATTCATAAGCACCTTCAAGATACCCTATGATTCCTTCACCGCTTATGGGCTAACTGTTCACCGGTTTCAACTCTAGACTGCAAGAATAGAGTTAGAGATCAGAAAATAGAGAAGAGATTTGTAGGAACTTCAACTGATTCTACTACCAAGACTGCAAATACTTCAGAAATACTATCTCAATCTGGATGTCTTAATGGTCACTCAAGAGATGAGTACCTTGGACGCCATGGAGGAATAGGTATCCCAGATGCAAATAGAGAGTGAGGTTGCTACCTCATTGCTTGAGTCATGGTCCTTATCCATGAAAACATTTATGCAGGACTTTAAATCAGTTTTTGACAAGATTCACTCTTTATTGTCATAAACTCTTATGATTTTAATGATAATGGAAACAGTGGTTTTTTCAGTTGTACTTTGTCATTGTTGGCAAAGGGGGAGTAGTATTTTGTATTTAAAATTTTGATGCATGTTATGTATACTTTCATATTTATCTCTGTAAGGGAGTAGTATACATTGTATTTTCTGCAACAGGGGTAGTGTATATACTTAGGGGGAGTAATTTTGATTATGGCATATTTTTGTTGTAAAACACTAAGATGTCAAAATTTTCCTAAGTGTTGCTATCAATGCCAAAGGGGGAGATTGTTGGCATTTTTGATAATAATGTTGTGATTGTCACTGATGGACAAACACTTGCTTTGAGATCACTTTTTGTATGTATAAGTTATGCTCAATCAGTATGTTTTCCAAACCGGTATTATATATTATAGTCTTTAGACTATCAGTGTTTTGTAGAAAGTGTTTACTGATCCCAAGTGGTATGAAGACCTCAAGCGGTTTGAGGATCTCAAGTAGTACGAAGGAACTGAAGCAACAGTTATCATTTTCCCAGTCTTCATTTTTGGAGAACCGGTAATTGGTTTAATAATTGAACCGGTATTACTCTGTGATGAGTTACCAACCGGTAGTCGGTAAAGTTGTATGAATTGGTAATACTCTGTGATGAGTTACCAACCGGTATTTTTGTGATGAGTTACCATCCACCGACACTTTGAAGGTGATTTTGTGCTGTGTTACCAAATGTGTCTAGATGCAATGAACCTAGGAACTTGCAATGTAATCCTATTGGACCGACATGAAACTAGATTCCTTTTTAAGGACATCATGTCTAGGGTTTTAGGAGTGGTAGCTGTTAGGGTTTTTATGTGGTTGATGAGGTTTTGTATGTGCGATCTTAGAAGAGAAGATCAAGTCTATGTACTGTAACAGAGTGTGGATTTACTAAAGACTGAAGTAATGCTGAAATGCATTAGCAATGAGCTATCATGGATCTAACCAAGCAGACTATTCTATTTGCTAGATCATTCACTTGTTGATTACTCACATCTTCGACAAGTCTGAAACCCTTAACCGGGTAGGCCCAGAAAAGCCTTTGTAAATCCTCTAACTAGGTGGTTCACAATTGTGGATCTGAAAATCCTCTCACAAGGTAGTCTTTAATCAGACTTATCTCCTAACAAAGATTGAGATTCCTAACAGGATCTGTTCTAGTAAAGAACATTGTATGACCTTAACCGGTCTAACCTTAACCGGTCTGGTTACTATTCTGCAGATAGTTACTTGTGAGTTTCATCTCACCGTGGTTTTTCCCATTTGGGTTTCCACATCAAAATCTCTTGTGTTATGGTGAATGCCTTATTTCTTGTTTGGTTTGCATTTGTGTTCACTGGTTTGTTAGTTAAACTATTATACCAGTTTACTGCTAAACTGTTTAAGTATTTAAGTTCACTATTTTTTGGTATGCTAATTCACCCCCCCCTCTTAGTATTTATCACCCACTTAGTGAAGTATTCAATGGTAGTTATGATAAAATTATGTCCATTGGGTGATGAAGGATAGATTTGGCCAATGAGGTCAAACACCCATTGTTGAAAATGCCAATGTGTGACAAAAGGTATGAGATCCCTTGTTGGAGCATGTATGAGATTGCCATGCAGCTGGCATTTCTAACAAGTTTCAGCAAATTTAACAACATCTTTTTCCATATCTAACCAATAGTAGCCAGCCCTTAGTAGAATCTGAGCTAGAAATAGATCGTTTGAGTGAGATCCACAAATACCTTCATGGACTTCAGATAACGCATGTTGAGACTCTTCAAGTTTTAGACACCTAAGCAAGTACCATCTAGACCTCACCTATATAGATCGTTAGTGATGATGAAATACCGTGAAGCATTATAGATCAGGTTTCTTTTCTTATTGCGATTAAGGTTATCAGGGATGACTTGGTCATGTAAGTAGGAATAGATATGGTTATAGTGAGATGATTCATGCCCAATGATAGAACAGACCATCTTGGAATCAGGGGAATCATAAGCAGGATAGTGAATCTCTTCCACTAGGAACTCATAGTAGAACTATGTTTCTTGTAGTTGTGGTATAGATGCCAATGTAGCCATAGAATTTGTTGCTATGTTTGTTGATCTAGGAATCTGTTGAAATAAAACAAAGACAAAGTATTTCTTAAAGTCATCAATCATTATTTTATAGGGCATTAGTTTGTTATCTCGAGTTTGTTACATATCGTTAATCTGGTTGATTATCTGTTGAGAGTCACCATAGATGTATAGCTCAACAACTTTCCATTCAATAGCCAATTTGATTCCATTCACCAAGGCTTCATATTCTGCAATATTGTTGGTACAAGGAAAGAGGATCTTGTACGCCTTTGGAATTGAGTATCTCTGAGGAGTAATAAAAATGATCCCAACACCAGAACCTTGTTGAGTAAAAGATCCGTCAAAGAACATTTTCTAGGATCACTGAGTAAGATGCATTATGGATTCATCTGGAAATTCTATGTTAGGAGGTTGATTATCTTCAAGTAGAGCACCAAAAAGTTGATCCACAATGACTTGTCCTTTTATAGATTTGTTTTCTACATACTCAATGTCAATTTCTGTGAGTATCATAACCCATTTAGCCAATCTCCCTGTGAGTGTTGCTTTGCTTAGAAGATATTTCAAAGGATCAATCTTAGCAATCAGTTTGATAGAATGTGCCAGCATGTAATGTCTCAATTTCTATGAAGCGAAGACCATTGCCAAACAAGATTTCTCAATGATAGTGTAATTCATCTCATAGGACACCAACGTCCTGCTTATATAGTATATAGTTCATTCCTTGTTGTTCTCATCCTGTTGAGCCAAAACTACCCCTAGTGATGTGTCAGTAGCTGATATATAGAGAATCAAAGGTTTGCCTTGAATTGGTGGCATCAAAATGGGTGGGTTGGAAAGATATTCCTTGATTTGTTTGAGGTGTTGTTCACATTCTTCGTCCCACTTGTATGAAACTCCTTTTCGTAATTCTTTTGTGAATGGTTGAGCCTTATCTCCTAGCTAAGAAACGAGGCATCTTATTGATTGGAGCCACCCTTGTAGAGTTCTCATTTGGCTTACATTCTTTGGAGGTGGCATTTCCATTATAGCTTTAACTTTTTCTGGATCAACTTTAATCCCTTTTGTTGAAACAATGTGTCCTAGCAGTTTTCCATATGTAACTTTGAATGCACATTTCTTAAGATTTAGCCTAAGTTTAAACTTTTCCATTCTGTCTAAGATTAGACCCAATTTTGAGAGATGTGTCGATCTTTTCATAGATTTGACCAGCGTATCATCGACATAATCTTCCATGCTTTTGTGCATCATGTCATGAAAGATTGTAATTGCATCTCTTTGATAGGTAGCACTTGCATTCTTTAAGCCAAAGGGCATGGCATTCCAGCAGAAAGTTCCCCAGGCACATGTGAACACTGTTTTCTCTTGATCTTAAGGTGCGATATTGATTTGGTTGTAGCTGAAAAAGTCATCCATTAGAGAGTACATTTCATAACCAACAGTCATGTCCACTATCATGTCAATGTTAGGCAGTGGAAAATAATCTTTTGGACATGCCTTGTTTAAGTCTCTAAAGTTTGTGTAGATGCGGATTGATTTTTTCAGGTTTTGAAATAGGGACAATGTTGGATATCCACTCAACATAATCAATTGCTTGCATGAATCCTCCTTTAAGTAATTTCTCTAGCTCAACTTTAACAAGCAATGCAACACGAGGATGCATTTTTTGGAGTTTTTTGTTTGATAGGTTTGACTCCAGGAGCAATAGAAAGATGATGCATTATAAGGTCAAGATCCAAACCCGACATATCAAAATATGTCCATGTGAAGTTGATCTTTTTCTCTATGAAGAAATCAGTAAACTCTTTCAATTCTTTTGTTGATAGGGATTGAGCCACATGTATTATATATCGAACTTCCTCTATTCCAATGTTCACTGGTTATGTAGGTTCAATCAGTATTGATGATCGCTCTTGAAAGTGATTAGGAAAAATATCAAGCATCTCACCTTCAGGTGCCTCGGGGAGCTTTTCACCGTCAAATACGTCTTTTATTTTTACTTTTTTCGGTTCTGATACTGCCACAGTGTGATTTTGGCCTGAACACTTATTTTTCTTCTTTTCATATTTGAGACTAAGATACTTGACATCCGCTTATGTCATGTTCACACTCTATTCATTGATGGAAGAGTTCATGGGTTCAACTGCATTAAGGTAACATGTTAAGGCATAGTCATTGGAAAAAGTAGGGATATCCATGGGTTGGTCTTGTAAAGTACGGTAAATAAGCTTAGGGTATACAAAGGATAAAGATTCGATAGGTTCAAGGGAATTCACAGTATTGTCATCACAACCTTGGACCACCAAGTTGAGTTCTAGAAGACTACCTTGAGTTAGCATCTTGAGATCGGGAAGAAGCATAACATGATTATCGAAGCCTACATTAGCATTTAGAGAATCTAACTCAACAGACCTACCATTAGACCCTTCTCCTACTTCAGTCTTGACTACGTATTGTGGTTCAATAACAATAGCTTCTTCAGACAGAGTTTCAACATTCATGACAAAGTAGTCATAGTTTGGTGTTGAATAGGTAATATCATAGATGGAGCTCATTTCAGGCCGATCAAAGTTAGAATATGAAGCATCTAAGTCCCCTTCAAGCGACTTAGTAAAAGCATGTATGGTATCAATAAGAACTTCTTTTATGCCGCAAATTCCTTCTTGTTCTGGTTTAGTGATAACCTCTAGTTGACATACATGTTAACATAGCCTTGATGACTCTGTAATTTTTTGTCTTCTTTACCATTCAGCTTCTTCTAGGATGATGATCAGTCTCGCTTGACTAGCCTCCGGTTCTTTAGTTGTGTTCCCATACCTTTTTTTTTGTCTCATTAGATGGAGATATAGTAGGTGAGTGATTTTCTTGTGCTTTCTCTTTTCTTAGCTGCTACTCATAAGCTTCTTGTATTTTTAGTATAACTTCCTCTAGTTCTCATTATAGCTTCATGTGTGCTATTTCTTGTGCTTCATATATAGTATCATTGGATTCTTCAAGATTTTCTTCAGTAGATGCATCTGATAGAGGTTTTAGACCCCATTCATACTCATTTGATTCTATTTCTGAATCTTCTTTTGGCATCATTCTCGTATATGTGACAAAAATGTTTAAAGGTGCAAACGTTTCTTTGATTCTTTCCACCTGTTCTCTCATTTCTTCTGGAGTTTCTACTTCTGGTCTTTTTCCTGTCAGTACCTTTGGAACTTGTTTATAAGCTTCTTCTTCTCTTTTGATCACCAGCTCTTCTTGTTCTTTCTCATACTCTTCCTGAGTTTGTTGTTTGTTTACTTCCTCTGGTGTTTGATGTGGCTGATAAGATTGGCGCTTTTGACTTGATGGTTTATCTAGATAGTACCCAAGTCCGGTTTTGTCCTTTGTAGACTTCGTTTGCAGCTTGATGGGTTCAGTAATTCCTTCGTGATGTTTTCCCAAAGGACCTATACCTGAATACTCCATGCATTAGATTATCTGATAGCCTTTACCATATTGTTCAGGGGAAATTTCACAATGTTGCACTTCTCTATCTTTATTTTCCCCTCTGTAAAGCCATTCGAGCACAACTACCTCTTCTATTTAATTTTCAAAGGAAGTAGAAGATTGCACAAAAGTACCATCATAGATGACATTTGCAGGTGAAGTTTGTGGTTTCATAGCTTCAAATGGTTTTCCGAACTATCTAGGTGATGGGGGAAGAGACATCATTGAAAGTACAGGTTCTATCTTGTATCCACCCATGCTGGCATCCATGATTTTATGTTTCTTTTCTAAGTCCTTCATCATAGATTTTGAACTCTCAGCGATAAAGGCTTCTCTGTTGTGAGGAACAAGAGTATCAACACATTATTTTAATGCATTGCAAGCATAGCTGGTATCAATAGGAACACTAACCTCAACTACATTATAAGGAAACTTTAAGCATTGATGATATGTAAATGGCACTGCTTACATATCATGAATTCATGGTCTGCCCAGTAAAATGTTGTAAGATAGAGGAAGGTCAAGCACCTGACAGATAACATCTCTTTCCACGGGTCCTAACTTGATTAGTAATAGCACCAGACCCTTAGAGGTTCTCTCTTCTTCATCATAAGCTTTCATTGTTATCTTCTTTCTTGGATCTATAACATTCTCAAAAAATCCCAATTGTATGAGTAGATTGTAAGTACAAATGTTCAGCCCATTGCCTCCATCTATCAAAACACGTTTCACTTAGTGTTTATGAATCATGGCTGATTATGTGGATGAGTCAAGGAATTATCGTCTTCTTCAGAGAAAGATAGGTAGTGTGGTGAAGTTAGGTGACCTACCATAGATTGAAAATGATCCAGATCTAAGTTGTTAGGGATGTTGGTAGTGAGCAAAGATTTGTCCATGATCTCTCTATGAACAGGAGAGATCTTAAGTAGTTTGAGAATAGAGATTTGAGCAGTATTTCATTTTAGTTGTTCAACAATATTGTAACCGAAAGAAGATGGTGAATCCATTTGTTTAGATGGGGAAGGCTTAGCAGTGATTGTAGCTGGTTGTTTGTTTGAAGATGTTGGCAGTTTTGATGATGTCGATGGATTTGATGATGATGTTTGATCGAAAGATGAGGAACCAACTCCTTTGAGAGTAACTTTTCCTTGAGCACGGGTCACAATGTTTGCAACTCTCAGTTTTTTTTTCTCTTCTTTGACTATGATTACATTGCAATGCTCTAATTGAGAAGGTTCAAGCATGTTGATGATGTTATCGTTGTTGGTATAGGTGTAATTTATCTTGGCACCTCTCTTGGATTTAGAGGAATCTCCTTGCTCATAAGTAGGAAAGGGATCTTTGAAAGCTTTGTGATCAGAGTTGGTTGCATGATTCCCAACATCAATTTTTCCATTATCGATAAGGTCTTGAATCTCATTTTTGAGTTCATGCAGTTATTAGTTGTGTGACCCTTGTTTCAGTGATATTCACAGTAATCATTTTCCCTCCACCATTTGGGTTTGACTTCAGGATCATATGGTTTGGATTTGTCAGGCAATGTGACCAGACCATTTTCCAAAAGAGTCTTTAGAGTTGTTTCATAGGATTCTCCGAGAGTGAAATCACTTTTAGGCTTTCAAACCCAAGGCTTATCTTTAAACCACTCTTTTGATTTCTTAGGAGGGTTTTCTGCAACACTTTCAACAACTTTAAGGGCTTGTGTGCCACTAGTCACATTAAATACTATTGGTTTTGGTTTTGGTTTTGGTTTAATAGTATCAACTACTCCATCGTTCACAACATTTCTATTATTATCTTTGCCATATTTCTAGTATTTGTTTTTCTCTTTAGAACTAGAGTCATGTTGTGTTTCCTTATAAAGTGAGATTTCTCCTTTCTTCACAAGCACATCTTCTATTTTGAGAGCACTTTCCACCATCTAATTAAATAAAGGATGTAATTGCATTTGAATATTATATTGTAACTCAAGTATTAGATTGTTAACAAAGATTTTCATCTTTTCAGAATCAGGAATGGGTCATGAATATCTAGAGAAAATCTTTTTCCAACGTTCAAGGAAACTGAGGAAAGGTTCTCCTGTTCTTTGTTTTGTATTGCAGGGGTCAATCATGGTGATTGGATGACGGATGTTGTAGGAGTATTATTGGAGAAATAGGTCGACTAGCTCCTAAAAAGATTTAATTCCCATCTAGGCAGTTTTCAAAACCACTTCATAGCTTGTCTTCCTAGACTTCTTGGGAAGAGACGCATAAGATATGTCTGTTCATGCATAAATTGCATACATAGAGCACAAAATTATTAGACATGGTCTTTAGGATCTGATTTTCCATCATATTTGTCAAATTTATAAATTTTTGTTCTTGAAGGAAATGGAGGTATGTGAAGATTCTTGCCAAATGAGAACAGGAAGATTGTGTCCAAGGAATATTGTACAGAAGATTTATCTTTGCCTTTCATTTTTTTGATCTCAATTTGTAATGCTTGAAATTGTTTGGTTACCAATGATAGTGGTGTCTCTTCTTCTTTAATGATAATGTTTTCAATGTTGTAGTCAACGGGAAGTCTAGCTCCTTGTTTAGCCAATTCTAGAAAATGTTCTTTTTCTCGGGCCATGATAATTTTCATTATTTTTTTGAAATCCTTGTCCTTTTGACATTTAACTATAGTATCTTCTTCAGGTTCAGAAGGTTCAAAATCACTAGATGAGGTGTCACTATCAACAGCATGAGTGCTAATGTTATCGTGAGCACTGCGTTTAGAAGCCTCTCTTTCTTGTCTTTCCCCAGACATATTGGAAGATAAAGGTTGATAAAAAATTGGTTGGATTGAGGATGAAGGTTTGTCAAAGATTGGTTGTTCTTGAAAGAATGGATTAGTTTGTAATGAGAAAGACTACCTCTTTCTTTCATCAAAATTCTTATAAGAGCTCCTGGTTCGAACATGCATCTACAATTGATGTGACCGAGAGCTAGAAGTGATACAGATGTCAAGATCAAATCAAAGCTAGATGTTTGTTTGAGGTGATGATGGATGAAGAGATTGAGACCAAGTCTGGTTTCAGGAATGATCTATCCTATATAAAATGTGATTTAAGTGGATCAGATTGATTAGATTGATCAGATTGATGGATGATTCATTGAATCGGCTAGGATATAATCAACAAAATCATGTAACACAACGACCAGGGCATACTATCAAGATGTTATTCTCAGGATGAAAAAGACCAGGTATATGTTGTCTTGTGATGTATTAGGATGAAAAATACCAAGTATATGTTGTCCTGTGATGTATCAGGAGTGACCAGAAAAGTATGACAGAGGTCTGTAAAAGATATCAAAATCATGCAAATAAAGTTTTCTGGACTCCGGAAGACAAATTTTCATACGACAAAATGCCTAAGACCATATGACAAACTACAGGTAAGCAAACAAAAAACTAGGTTATTGATATGAGATGCTATTATAAGTGTTCAAAGAAGACAGTGAAAGTTGCAGGCTCATATGACAATTATTAGAGGCTCATACGATAATTCTTAGATATCAGTACGACAAACTGGGCAATTGAGGTTTTATTAATTAAATATGCTAGGATTTTTAATTAAATAAATAAGATAATTTATTAAAGAGATTTTGATGATTTATTTAATTGAAAAGATTAATTTTCCATGTGACATTGATGATTTAGGAATTAATTAATTAGGTGCTCAAAATTGATTTAATTGCCTTTGGTTAGGACCTTAGTGATGTAATTGAGATTAGGGGCCCATGGTTTAGATGACCATTTTTAGGGTATTACATCAACTGCCATAGCCTGTGATAGACTTTGACCTCTTGCCAACTTCATGGGATGCATTTCCAAATAAAACTCTTGCAAAATGGCCATCTATTCCTCACAACACTCTCCAAGTTCTAACTGCATCTGTAATGACTTTACTGCTTGATCTGGTACAATTTCGTATATCTTACTTCTCAAGATATAGTGTCTAAATTTCTGAATAGTTCTCACCAAAGAGAAATCATTCTTCTCAAGAGAAAAGTATCTTATTTCAACATTTTTAAAAGGTGAACTCATAAAGGAAATCGACTTTTCATCGCCCACTTGTCTCTGTGTTAAGACAGTGACACTAGAATGCAATGAAGCAAAGGAATATATGTAGAAGGAAAGGTGTAATCAAGACTAGTCAATACAAGAGCTTCCAAAATGGATTTCTTTATATGAGAAAACAATTCCTTAGATTCAACGTTCCATTCTACTTTGGCATCTTTCTTCATCATCCCATTCAACGGTTTGACAATTTTCACGAGTCCAATGATGATTTTCACAAAATCAATCTTTTCAAAGAAAGATCTCATTTCTTTCTTACTTCCTGGCATCTATAATTTCAACAGTTCTTCCACTCAATCTGGATCGATTGATATTCCCCTTTTAGACATCATGTGACCAAGGAGCTTCCCTTCAGCAACCCCAAATACACACTTCTTGGGATTGAGAGATATCCCATATTGCTGACATCCTTCTAGTATCTTGTCTAGGTGATCTAGATGATCTTTTATGTCCTTGGAGAATATAGTGAGGTCATCCATATAGACGATGATGCATGTGTTGATCAAATCCTTAAAATTTGTATCCATGGCTCTTTGGAACGTTGTATTGACATTTATCAATCCAAATGGCATCCAATGGTATGCATAGGTACCCCACTTGGTGGTGAATATTGTCTTCATGTGATCTTCATAATTGGCTAGCACTTGGTAGTACCCAGAATAGCCATCAAGGAAAGACATCATTTGTGAACCGTTTACAATTTGCAATACCTCATCGAAAGAAGGCAGGGGATAGTTGTCCTTTTCTGATGCCTTGTTGAGATTGCAAAAATCAACGCATAATCTGATATGTTCATTCTTCTTCCGTACCGCCACCAGATTAGCCACCCAGGTGGAGTGGCGAATGGGGAAGATAATCCTAGCAGTGAGCAACTTCTGGACCTCTTTGAAATTGAGGGGTTTAATCAGTGAATTAATCGGTCGCTTCTTCTATCTGAACGACTTGGTGTTGGGATTTAGAGGTATGACATGTGTGATAATAGACGTATCAAAACTTTTTAAGTCCTCATAGCCCCAATCTATTACATCAATAAACTCTTTTAGGATTTCTAATATTTTCTCCCTCTTAGTGGGAGTACAAATCTTCCCAATGTATACTATCCTTTCCTAATCTTTTTGACCAATGTTATGTGGTTCATATTTTCCTACATCTGTGTCAGTGGTCAACCTTTCCTTCACCCTGTGGTTTGAATCAAAAAGGCAATCTAAGGTTACTATACCCTTGGGGATGATATTTGTTGGAAGGTTGACAATCTCATCTTCAACTCCCTCATCAAAGTCATCTCGTCTATCATCTTCATCTATAATTTGATCTTCAAAGGCACTGGAACTAGCAAGGAAGTATAACATGTGTCTATCATCCTCAAAAACCTGAAAGTGAGTAATGTTGTTGGGTATAGTAGGAGTCGGAACCAATTCTACAGAAAATCTCTTAAGTGGAGATTGACTCATAGGCTCCAATGTACTTGCAGCAACAACCAATGCGTCTGAGATACCATTTCTTTTATGGGGTACCAATTGGATGTCAAAAGCATCAAAATCCTCAATCAGTCCCCTCACACGGTTTCGATATGTTGCAAGTATTTTGTCATGACATGCATATTAACTCCTTACTTGTTTAACCACCAACTCCGAATCTCCTTGTACCATCAAACATTTAGCACCTTTCTTGAGGGTGAAAAGGAGTCCTCTGATTAATGCTTCATATCTTGTCATATTATTCGTACAAGGGAATTGGAGTTGATAAGAAGCTAGGAAAGCTTTCCCTTTAGGATTATTTAACTCCACTCCTGCTTTGCTACTTTGTTTGGATCTAGACCCATCAAATTTAAGGAGCCAGATCTCATCTTTGATTTTCTTAACATTCTTTTGTTTGGGTCCAGTGGTTATCGAGGTTTGAGTCACCTGTAATGCTAGTTGTTTTTCTTTAGGGACAACATTAGTGTTGATCTAAACTTGTTCTACCACTGACCTTTGTATCTCTGGGAGAATTTCAGCCATGATAGGAATGGGCTACTGAAGTGGAGTTTTTGTAGGAGATTTGATTTGATCAATGGTTTTCTCATCTTCCTCCCACTTATGAACCTCTACTTTAGATTCCTCTTGTTGAAGAATTACTATTTTGGAATCCAACTCTTTGCTTTCCTCAGGTGCAGTGTCATAGTCAGTTTCTTCATCAAGAGAAGGGCTCGTCAATTTTTTAACTCTATTTCTACAGGGGATGTAGGCTACTTCTGAGTTTTCTCCGTGATGAATCATGCACCATTGCAATAGTAAAAAATCTTGCAAGCGTAGATCATATCCTAACAGATGCATCCCTTGTCTCATTCTTACAATAAAGTTCATAATACTCTCTAAATGATTAGGAGTAGCTTCTTGCTAAGGAATGAAAGTGGTAGGTGTAGTGAAGGTTAATATTTCATTGACTTTGTAAACCCCTAGACTTACGTCAATATATGCCACATCATTAGTAGCTTCATAATCAGTGACTAGCTTCTTTAACCTTGGCTCACTCTCAATCTGTATCTGATTACTGACCCCTTTCCATGGAAGCCATAAGTATGTAAAATATGTGGAAAAGTAACCTCCCAAAGCCTTTGACTAGTCCCTACTGAGAAGCATCCCGTATACTTTAGGTATGTCAACAACTTGAATGTAGATATAGCGATATACTTGCGGATCTGCGCCTAGCTAGATGTATACATTTTTCAATTCCCCAATTACATTGACCTTAATTTTGTCTAGCTACACTACTTTTTTGTTGGTATGAATTAAGTTAAGACCCAATTTTTGACAAATAGAGTAAGGCATCACGTTTCCAGATGCACCTGAGTCTACCAAACAGTTGTGTAAATTCTTCCCAAAAATCTATATACTTAACAAGAATGGTGGGTTCTTAGTTGCATTAGGATTAATAGTATTAATTTCTTCTATCCCTTCCATCTTGACTTCATTACTTTGGGATTCCAACTGATGGAGCCTTTTGAGGAGGGATTCCTTTTGTTTGGGGCAATTTCGTAACACCTCCATTAGAGACATTGTGGTAGCAGTGTTCTCTATTTCTCTTGTAACATCATATGATTTCTTCATGAGGTACTCTTGACCTTGTCCGAGTTTGGAACACACTCCTTAGGATGCCTAAGGTGGCGAAGGATTAGTGCTCGTAGTAGGATCTGGTGGAACTTTCTCGTCCTTGGGAGCTATAGGCATAGTAAATGGTCCTTTCGCTTGACTTCTCAAATTGTAAGTGTTTCTTATATTCTAAAAAGTTTGTGCATCATAAACCTATGTCTCACCCTCCGCCTCTACTTAAAATTCTCTGAACGGGAAGGTATCAACTAGCATAGTAGTGTTAACCTTATCAGGTTCCTCGATGGTAATCCTTTTGGATGTGAATCAACTTGACCAATCCTAATCATCTTCTCCATTTGAGAATAGTTGACCTTCGAATGCGAGTCTGTGTTGTGTAACCTACACCAATTGGTCATCAAATTCATGTCAGCCATATTAACAGTTTGTGTATGGTTAGTATTATCCCTTGCCTCAGGATGGTCATGGTTGACACCCCTATTATTTGTACCAATGTTCCATTGTTTATTGTAAAGTTTTGGGGTTATATCTTTGGTTTTGGTTCTGATTTTCATACCCATGATGTTTATTGTATGACTAAGATTGGTTATACCCTCCTTGAGGATTCATCTTCATTTGGCTCAAGTCAGAAGTGACTTGGAAAAGTATTTTCTTCAACGCTTCACTTTTAAGGAGAGGTGTGAACCTTGATTGGTAGGTACTGAGGTTGCTGCTTGGTTTGTCACTATTGAATTAGGAGCATTGTATTGTTGTGCCACTCCATGGGTTTGATCATTGAAGTGAACCTAGGAAGCAATAGCATTGCGATTGATCCATTGTAAAGGTTGAGTCACCATTTATTGGTTTTATTATTGATTTGCTATTGTTTGAGGTCCGTATAACATAATGGGATTCATTATCAGTGCTTTGACTGGTGTTGATGATGCTACTCCTAGGAGCTGATTGTAATTTCCATAATTCATGCCAATAGGAAGGTTATGTCTGATCCCTGTAGGCGTCTGATTCAATTCTTGGTTCATTTTTATGGCCAAAGAAAAGACTTTTGCCAGAGTATCTCTTTCTGTTGTAGCTACATTTTATTTGATGAACATCGCACTCTAAGGGTCAATGGCCCTAAAATAATCTATAATGGTTATTGGTTGTTCAATTTGATAAGGGTCTTGCAATGTTTTGTATGCCCTTTTGAAGCTCATATTGATAGTAGTCAATGGTTCATTTGGCAACTTCCTTAATGAGGCAAACTGATGATATAGGGTTGTTGGATCTATGTATACCCAAAATTGGGCAATAAAAGCTTTTTCCAGAATATCCTAGTTGGTAACACAGTTAGAAGGTAGTGTTAGATATCAATTGTACTCATTGTCTCTAAGTGAGTATGAGAAGAGTTGACATACCACATCTTTGTGTTTGATATGATTATAGATGACTACATCCTTGAATGCTTTGATGTGCTCTTCCAATGTCCTAGGTCCTCCAAACTCATATTTACTGTAAAATTTATCTGGTTTCCTAGGTAAGTCATGAATTCCTCCAAGTATGTTTCCTAAGGGTGTATGAGTTTGGTTAAAGAATTCCATTGAAGGTCGTGGTGGATTCTGATTCACAAAAGGTGCAACAATGGGTTGGGGATTGGGTATGACTTGGTTTTCTATGGTACGTTGAGATTATTGTAGAGGGGAGTTTGTCGAAGATTGTCCTTTAGCTTTGTTTCTCTTTCTTCTAGTAACAGGTCCTAATTCGACCAAGTTTGATGGAGAAGAAGTGCTCCTAAGAACTTTATGAAACCGCTCTAGAGAGAAAGAAGATATACACTCCAACTAATTACCTCAATTTATTGGTTGCTGAGAAGGTGGTTGAGGGTTTCTTTGAGCAAGGAGTTATCTTTGGGCTTCAGTTTCTCTGTGTCTACCTTTCTATCTTTCGTTGTCAAGCACATCACACATGCACAACCAATAACCGTAATTATTTATACTATTCCAAGCAAGGGGATATAGTTGGGAAATGATTTCTTCTTGTTCATAACAAAGGTTGGTTTGTGTGAATGGGAGAAGTTTGTCACCTAGGAGTACCATATTAGATCATGTTGTGACAATGCAATGGTAACTCAAACATGTTTTGTTACTGGCCCTCCTTCTAGCGCCAATTTCTATTGACGGGTGTTTTGACACACTCACTAACAGTCGGGTAGGATAAAGAACATCCTCCACTCCTCAATGCACTTGAAAAATATGAGAAGTTCCTCGTTAAGTTATTAGGAAATTATGGTTACAATCTTAAGCAAAATGGGGTGTTACGTCAAGAGACCATACTCAGCGGATGGGATTCTTACATTGTTGACCACTTTGCAGCCACTGTGGAATTCACCATGGAAACAATGAATAGATATGTGTATGTGGTATTCTAGTGTCTAGAAGCTGAAGTAATAATGGATGACATGGTCAGTAAGTTGGAGAGTGTAAACGAGATACTTGGAGTATCTAAATTCAGAATCCGGTATGTTGCTGACCCACCTGCTGCTTTTGTAGATTGCTTCATCACCAACAACCAAAAACTACAAAAAGAATAGAGGGAAAACATGTAGTTAACCATATGATGCATATCAATAAATATCCCCACAAATAGGTAGTTAAACAACTAGAACTTGTGTTGCACTTGTGTTACTTCTACATCACCCCTTGTACGATTCAAAGGTCCTAGAGCTAGAGCATCATCAAGAATATTAACTCCCAACACCTGTTTAGTAATAGTTAAGCAGAGTTCACAAGAAGCTACTTGCATGTTGACTGTGAATCCCATAATTTCATAATCCTAGTTTGTAGGCATGATTCCTTCCTAGGGTGTAGGGTAAAATTCTATAAATTATAGAATTTGGGCCATTTTTAGGGTTCACGAATTGATGATTCAAGGATAGAGAATTTAGTTTTTATGCAATTTCTTTCTCATGAACTCTTGAAATACTGTCATTCATTTTACAAAGATTAATACAAAAGCAACTTGTGGATTGCCTAATCTACAACACGTGTTCTCTTGGTTATTGTTCTTCGTAGTTTGGTATCTTCTTCTATTTGAATCAACAACTTGTCCTTTCAACTTTATTGTTTTGTGAATCACATTATGCATGTTAATGGTGTATGAGGAATGAAACGATAGAGCAATTATATGATCTTGTGATACTCATTTCTGTTTATATGTAAATTGTTTGACTTTACATATTTGTTGGAGTGTTACATTGAATGTCGATTAAATGTTATTGATAATACCTTATTGTGGTACATTGACTTTGTAGTTTATTCAGTTGTTATGTATTGATTTTGTTATCATCTCTTGCTACCCTGGTCGATCTTTTGACATTTTATTTTATTGAATTTTTTTTTTTAAAAAGGAACTTTGTTTGCCTAGTTACAACCAACAGGCCCCTCGACAAGTACAATTGCATCAGCCACTAAGTGATCCAACATCATCGTGACCCGACTATATATACCTTGGAGTAATTAGTCTTTCGAGATTGATTGCTTTTTATGAGAGGTGGTATATGTTCTCTTATCCTACCTGATTGTTGGTGAGTGTGCCAAAACACCTGTAGACACCTAAAATTTATTAAATCAATATTTAATCAATTTAAGCTAGTCAACATAATTAATATATTTAATTGTGTTATCCTTATTCTTCTCAGTGTTAATTAAATCTAACTTAATTAATCCTATCACTATTGTCCAATAATTAATTTATCAAATAAATAAATTATTCCCATATTCTTCTAAAGTCCCTCTAATAATTATTTCCTCTAAACCCACTCAGTTAATTAATTTTAATTAATTAACCTAACTAAAGTGATTCCTACAAATCACTTTTCCTAATCTCACTTAGCCTAATTAATTCTTCTAGAATCTCTCATAATCCCACTTATCATTATTCTCCAATTTTAAATTCCCCACTCATGTCACATCAACATTGAACCTGTCAAAGAAATTCAAATTTCTTTGAATCCCCCTTTGCATCCTCATTTTGAAATTTGAAATTTGATTCCCTCCTTTCCCTAAGAAATTTAATATTCCTTTTTATTTCCTTCAAGGTATCCTTGATCCATGCCCACTACATCAAACCAATCCTATCCCTTCATGATCAAATCAATCTTGGCCCTCCATTGGCCTCCTCCAATCTATAAATTGGAGGATCATTTCCTCACCAAACAACAACATCATTCTTCTAATCTTATACTGCCTTTTTCTCTTCTATCTTCTTCCTACCATACCATCATAATACCCTCATAATCCTTCAATTTTCCAATCTAAATCTATCTAAATCCATCATAATACCAAACTCAAATCCATATCCAATCAATAACCCAATCTTGTTGAGCAAAGGAGAGCAGTCCACATCCACATCAAAGGAGCCAATCCAATCAAGTGGAGCATAAGGGCCCCTCCACTTCATTCAAGGCTCAATTCGAGGAAGGAGTCAAGCTTTGAAGGTATACTTGGTTTTGGTAGTTTATGTGCTTATGCTTGTTTCTTATTTTATATAACCATTCCATCCCTTCTCATGTTTGCACGTCTTCATTCTAGCACGTCCGTTGGGACCCACGTCCCTAATTTGATGTTTTTGTAAGTTTTTGTGTCTTCAAAAGTTGCAGGTTACGTTCCCAGCGCAAAAGATCGTACAAATTTCTATTGCGTACAAGACGATTATTCTTCATTGCTTGTATGTGCATCTACTAATTGTCATACGTGCATGTGTGGATACTCGTATGAGTTTTTGTCTTTTGTCTTCTTTCTTTCTGCTAATACTTGTACATGTTTCTTTCTGGTCTCGTACGAGTTTCTGTTATGTATCATACGAAACTATGTAGTTTGTCGTATAGGTGCCTGAGAAAACTCGTACGAGTTGTTGTTTCTTCTCACTCGTATAAAAAATAGAGGGGTGTTTTAGGGGTTTTCTGATATCAATTTACTAATGCTAATGTTGACCTCTCCTTGTCCTCTATTTTTTTGATCTTTTTGACAACCTAATAAGTGTTTGCATATTTCTCTTGTCAAGGAATTTATCAATCAAACCAACTCTTGTCAAATAATCCAATGCTTAAACTACTAATCCATCATTCTTGCAGGTTGCCTAAGGAGACATAAGCAAACATTGTGTCTCTTTAATCATTTTCTTAGGCATTTGGATCTAATTACGGGTAAAAGAACAACTTGCTTGATGTGTTTGAGAAAAGTGTAGAGGTAGGAGAGTATGCTCTTATCTGTATAGACAATCAGAAATCCAAACCCTTGAAACTTTTCTAGTTTGTTGTGTGTATACCCTTAGCGGGCCTTCCCTCTCAATTTGGTGAGAGGGGAATGACCCAAGTGAGTACGGCTAAAACCGAAGTATTCCAACTCACTATAATAAATAGGCCTTTTGAGATGAAAATCTTGGAGGACGGAGCTATTTGAGTTTATACTCATATTGAGCACTTTGTAGGGCCCCTTGAGGTCTAAATCATGCTTGTGTGACTACCAATGTGCTTGGTACTTTGTAGGGATATAGGCCTCAATCACGCTTGCATGACTACAAGGGGTAGTCTTCGAACAAAAATCCCTACTAAGAGCCCTAGGAATAGAATCCACTCGGTTCACCTCCAAAAGGTGGATAATATTTGTGCAAGGGAGATAGTAACTCCCCCAAGAGACTTTCAATTTTGTGCCCCCATTAACATTTGGAATCGACTAATACGGCATTGAGAATCCATTGTGTGAGACTCAACGGTCGTATTCTAATTAGCTATTGGGTGTGTACCTGAGTCAGCAAGCAAATGTTTTCCTCCTCATCCAACTTCTTAGGATAGCGCATTGTATGGTCAACGTGTGTTCATTAATTGATATCTCTTGCCAAGTCCATCCTTTCTCCAACCAATAAATCCTCCCTCTTTCAAAATTCTATCTTGTCATCATCAAATCCCTAATCCATTGCTATCTATCTAAACAATTCTCCAATCCCGAATCCACTTTCATCCATCCAGACAATCATCCTTCCTCAACCAACATTTTTGTCAAAACCATTCATCCGACTTTAGGTAGCCTTCCCCTTTCTTCTTCCTATTATCTATCCATTCTTCTATAATCATTCTCCTTCTAATTGATTCAAATCTCTAAAATTCCAATCAATCAATCAATCCATCTTTTTAATCCGGTAATCCAATCCAATCCAATCAAGTCCTAATCCAAGGATCAATCCAAATAAAACAAGTCCAATCCAAATCAAATCGAAACCAAATCCAATCAATCCTCAATCCAATGCATCATCATTCGAAGCCAAGTCCTAATCCCCATCTTCATTCAACATCATCATATCATATTTCTCCTCCAAAATATATTCATCCAATTCCAATCTAGTCCCTCATTCTCAACATGGCTACCTAGAATTTCAAAGCTTGGTATGAGTAGATGCTCTTGGAAGTTCATGAACCACCTCAACCTACCTACCAAGTCAGTCCCATAACCTCCCATCCATCTATCATATCCCGATCCATTTCATCTCAACACATTGTATCCAATCCTAATGTATATCATATCTCTTACCCTTCCTCTACCTTTGACAAGGGAAATCCATCTTATTCCCCATCTGTATCTCCATATTATCCCTCATCTGCATATATACCTCTGTCTATCCTCCCATACACATCCCAATCCTTTTACAACACATTCATTACCTCTACTCCCCATCCAAATCCTTTACTCCATAGTCCTCCAAGCATTAATCATAATCCACCAATCCATCATCCCAATCCTCCATCCAATCCTTATCCCCCATCTAATCTCAATCCTCCATCTAATCCTAATCCTCCAAAATCTGTATTATCCACATCCTCCAAGTCCACCATCCATAATCTTATCCAAGACATGCTAGCAAAGGAGACAAAATCCCCACCTTGAAACAAAGTTGACAAATCTCCTCAAGTCCTCCATCATCCTCCATCACCTCCACCTCAAAATAAATCTCGATCCCCCACACTTCATGATACCCCCATTCCTCCATCTACTCACATTGAAGCTTCTGTATCCTCCTCCATCACACCACTCCCACAACCTCGAACATGCCAAAATCTTGTTCCAAAGCATGCTAGCATAGAATCCTCTCCATCTCATGATGCATCACCCTCCACTCCATCTAATGGTCCAATGCCCTCCACTTCCTCTCATGATCATATGATTCCTCTATCCAACCCTCTGCCTCCATCTCATGATCCTCTTCCATGTCATGATCCAATCACCCCTCCCACTCCATCTCATGATACCCTCCCTAGTCAAGATCAAAGTATCCCTTCATCTCCATGTCATGATCCCAATCCATCTAAATATCCTAATCCTCCTTCCACATCCCATCCCCCTCAAAATGGACTCGCATCTTGTTTCCAAAATAATAAGGGTCCTCAAGCTAACACTCAAGATGTTGGTACATCTCCTATTCCTCCTAAATCCAAAGGCCCTTCATATAAATCAAAATCCCACCATCGCTCATCTTCCATATCCATTTTGGGACCCTATGTTCCAAAGCTAAATCCTCCATTCCTTCTATCCTTTTTAGGTCCTTACATCCTTCCATTCACCAGTCCATCACCTCAAATAATCTCTAATCAAGATAAAAAAAGGAACACATCATTGAATACCTCCCAAAACTCTCCTTCCATCATCCCACCATCCATAAAATCCCTAAAACCTTCATTCTCATGCACCCATCCCATTGCTATTGAAAGCAATTTGGATTCCCAATCTAAAAAGCATAAAGCTCAAAATCCAGAAAAATCAAAGGATCAAAATGTCCCCTCAAAACGACATGCTCAAAAGAAAAATATGATCCGAAAGAAAGGACAATCCAAAAGGCCGCAAAGGCTCCAAAAATAAAAAACTAAGTGGATTCCTATGATACTTCTAAAAGAAGAACAATCAAAATTGGCATCCAAACTTGCTAATCCAAAAGCTCCATCCATGCATAAGTCCTCCAATCCTCCATCTAACACTCCTCCATCTTCAAAATCCATTTTGGGTCCTCATGTCCCAAAATCCACCATACCAACTGCATCATCCCCTTCTTCTATTTTGGGTCTTCATGTCGCAAAATCCACACTTTATCCTCCATCTAATTCAAAACCCTATCCTTCACTACTCCACCACCCTTCAAGGTGTGTGCCAATTTTGATCTTCCACAAATTTTTCAAAACCCCATCCGTTATCCACCATCCATTTTTCACAATCCCATCCCGTTAGTCCAATCCTTTGCAAATCATTATCTTCCATCCCCTATCCATTTCACCTCCCCAATTATTTTTACCAACATCTGTGAGCATACCTCTAGTTCAAAGAAATACGAAGGGATACCATCCATGGAACTAGATGCTTGAGTCCTCCCTTCCTCCTTCACTCATCCACTATCTTCCATATCCACTCATCCTCATCCTT
Source organism: Cryptomeria japonica (assembly GCF_030272615.1). Classification (NCBI taxonomy): domain Eukaryota; kingdom Viridiplantae; phylum Streptophyta; class Pinopsida; order Cupressales; family Cupressaceae; genus Cryptomeria; species Cryptomeria japonica. The sequence goes on from NC_081407.1 coordinate 635,228,699, forward strand.
ATCCATTCAAACTATTCCAAAAATTCAAAAAAAAAAGAAAAAAATCAAAATAAAAAAAAACTAAAGAAAAATCATTTCATCCAATGGTGAAAACCACTTCTTGCGGCACCTTGGGTAAGTACCATGATGAAAAACTGGCAAACAAGCATCATGTGTAATCCCCTCATCTTCTTGCACTCTACACTTGGGGGCAATCTTCATCCATGCCATCCTACCATCCACATTCCTCATCTTCTATATGCATCCTATCTAAGTCCATCCTTCTTTCCTATCTTTGATCTTGACTATCCTATCCATATCCATATCCATATCCATATCCCTCATCCTATCAAAATGAATCCTCCATTCTTATCTTTGGTCTTGATCATATAGAGGCAGAATAATGTATATGCATGTATGCTTTGGAAAAAACACAAGCCTTAAACCTCTATCCATCCATATCGATTACATATTATCCATCCATCTCATACATTATTATCCACCATCTTTCCTATCCTTCATTCCACTACCTCTAGTGTGGGGCATTGCACTCCTTTGCAGCATAGTCCTTGGGTCTCCATCATCTTACCCTCCATTTCTTTATTCCTCCATATCCCATCCATATCCATCCACTTGATCCATCTGTCTTCTATCCAAACAGAAATCTCCCCATCCATCCATTCTCTTACCAATCCTTGGTTCTCCCTTGTCATTCGTTCTAGTCCATCTATCATATATCCACCAATCCACCCCATCCTATCCAATTATATTTCTAATCCAATCCTATCTCATCCAATCATATTCTCCATCTCTTCCAATTCAATCATTAATCCCATCCATAATCCAATCCTACTCAATCATCCATCCCCCTTTTCATCCTATCTAATCATTTATCATTCTTCCATCCTATCCAATCCTTTAAATTGAGTTTTTCTCATCTACCTGAGCTTACACTAACTTGTGCCTAATCCAAGCACCCATCCATACTGTGCTAATCAAACCCAAGCAACAATTCTCTTGTATGTAGACCTTTCACATCCAACTTGTCTTTTTTCATCCATCAATCTATCCACACCTTGCCCATCAAGATGAATCCTTCCCATGTCTTGCAGTTTATCCAAGTCCATCACCTGCCCATTAGGATGCATCCTTCTCTAGTCCGACAGTTTATCCAAATCAATGTCCTACTCTTGGCAAGAGATATCAATTGGTCATGTGCATGTTGTTTGCATGCTTGATCTTTTTGCTTTGATTTTTATCTTGTGTCCCAGGACTATACTTGCTCATGGCTGCCTTGATCATCCTATATCTTGGTATGTCTCGGCTTGGGTATAATGGGGCATCATCTTTGCAGTATGATGTATTTGAGTGTCTTTCTTGTATGAACCTACAACCTTGTATCAGTGTTTCTCAACGCTTACATGGTTGTGTGCAAGAGATTCCTGTTTGTATGAGCATCAATCCACGTCTCGAATCTTTATATCATCCTGGTTCTTATAATTAGTGGTGTAGACTATCCATGGAAATATCAAACAGAGGTTTTCTCTCTATATTTTCTCAACAAGAAATCCCATCCATTTATCATTTCTTTATCTCATTTCATTCACAAGACTTCAATCCATCCATTCCTCTTGATAACTCAATGATGAACGAATAGTACCAAACTAGTACTGAGAGGGGGGAGGGTGAATCAGTACAGACAAAATACAGTCCAAAACCGGTTTGACAACAAATACTCCAAATAAATGGAAAATAGTGACACTGGTTGAAACAGAGTCCAACTGGTAAGACCCAAAACAACTAAAACAAACACAAACCAGTTACTCACTTAGCTTTCCTCTTAGCTCAATACTATAGTACCATTACACCCTCATGCATGAACAGGTAAACTATCATTAGATCTTCACAATAGTTAGTTCAATATGTTTTATAGACAAGCATAAAACATAGAACCATCATATGCTTAACAAGTAATAACAAAGCATCACAAGATAAAGGCATCACACATGACACACATATTTTTCACGTGGAAACCCAACTAGGAAAAACCACGGTGGGGATGAATACCCACAAGTTGCTTTTTGAACTCTTTAGAAGTCCGCTCTGTTAGGAGCCTTGTCTGGTTAAAGACATTACAATAGGTCCTGCTAGGAACTGATCCTATTAGGGATCACCCAGTTAAGGGATGGCTATAATACCTGGTTAAGCGTTAAACCTGGTTAGGGTTACCTTGTTAGAGGATTTCAAGAACTCAATAGCTAAAGGATCTCCAGAGCTTTATAGCTTCCCAAAACTCAATAACTTCGAGTTACCCTGTTAAAGGATTTGTATCAAGCCGGTTAAGGCTACCCTATTAAGGGATTTCACAACTGTTGAAGTGGTTAAAGATCAATAGGAATTACAATGATCTGGTAATAGCACTCAATGCTAATGCAGATCCGTTTTGGCTCCTCTTCACCTTCTACACATTCACTTGGTAGGTATCTCTTCTCTCTTTTGGTCTGCCAAGAATCACGTATCACTTCCCTTGGATACACACATACAACTTTTGCCAACAACTTTAGAAAGAAACACAACATCGACCTTATAGGAAACAGATAGGTCGGTAGCAAAAACCCTAAACCCTAAACATGTTAGGTTAAGAAATTCAAATGATTCAATCCTAACCATTGAATCATACTGCATTAAATGCAACAATATTGAATCGATCTCAAGACATTCTCCATCGTCCATTATCCACTGATTTCATGGCGGCTGATAACCCATCATGCATTATCACCATTTGACAAACTTCGCACATTCCCAAGGTGGATAGGGATATTCTTCTTCATGCAAGATCCTTCATGCGCACAAGGCTTACGTGGCAACACAATCTATTCTTCGTTATGTTGTTAACTCATCACACAAGGATCACCGATTGAGTCACATGGGCTTCAGGTACTCCAACCAAAAGTCCTGAAGTGGAAACTACCTACCAACCAGTAGTCATACAATGCTTCCATGTGCTGGTTCCCATAACTACATGCCGGTTCACCTTGACATGTCGGTTCATCTTGAACCAATATATCGCTTCACTCTGGCATATATACCAGTTCACACATATGCCGGTTCTCTCTTCTCACATATCACATATGCCGGTTCACATCATATCACTTATTGACATCAATGACAACATACAATATCATTATGTCCTCATACCGGTTCACATAATGCCAACAATCTCCCCCTTTGGCATTGATGGCGATATACAAAGATATCTCTTCGCTTCACATTTTCTCCCCCATTTTTTGCAGATATCTTTTCTGCTTCACTCCTTCTCCCCCTTTGACAACAAGGCCAAAGTGGAGGCACAAGTATCCCTATTCCATTATGATGATCCCCCTGAGGAGTAGCATCCTTCAACACATCAATCAACAAAAATTTGACTATGCAATACTTGACTGATGTGGAACAAATACTTTTAGTTCACCTCCTGAAGGGGCAGTACCCCCAATTCACCTCTTAAATGCACAAATGTAGTCTTTGGGAGAGGCTTGGTGAATATGTCTGCTAACTGCTCCTTACTGGAAACATGTTCCAGTGCAATCTCTTTATTCTGAACCTTTTCCCTCAAGAAATGATACTTAAGCTCAAAATGCTTGGTTCTAGAATGTAAAACCGGATTCTTTGAAATATTGATAGCACTTGTGTTATCATAGAATATACTTACCGGTTCAGATATAGGGATTTTGAAGCCATTTAAAACATGCTTCATCCAGATTGTCTGAGTGCAGTTCATGAAAGCTGCATTATACTCTGCTTCCACTGTAGACTGAGAGATACAACTTTCTTTTTACTCAACCATGAGACCAGTCTACCACCGAGAAAGAATGCACCACCGGTTGTGCTTTTCTGGTCATCCACATTACCTGCCCAATCAGAATCTGTGAATACTTTTAGAATGAAATCATTGTTATATGGGTACCACAATCCATAGGCAATTGTTCCCTTCAGATACCTAAGAATCCGCGTGACTGCAACCAAGTGGGATTCTCTTGGATTTTTCTGGAACCTTGCAGTAATGCCAACTGCATGTGCAATATCCAGTCTGCTATGCACTACATAATACAACTTAACAATCATTGATTGGTATTCCTTCTCATCAACCAGTGCGGAATCATCCTCTTTTGACAATTTGCAACCGGTCACCATCAGTGTACCAACCAGTTTGCTATCTTCCATGCCAAAGGTCTTCAACACCTCTTTGACATATTTGGACTAAGTGATAAAGTGGTGCAGGAGCACAAAATTTAAAAACTTGATTATCCTACCTTTTTATGACTCTGAAGGAGTCTTGGATTGTTTATTTCATGCTAGGAGTCATTGGTCTTGTTTTTGATCCATTTGTGAGGCCTAGTCCCAGGTTTGGCAATTTATGAGCCACTTGGTCAACTATGGTCAAAGGGTCATAAAACTTTAGTTTTGAGTTATTTTATTGTTTTTGGGAATAAATTGGTCCTTCATGACCACTGGTAGGATTTAGAAAGTTAGTTTGCACTTTTAAGTGCTTTTGAGCAAAAATTGTCAAAAAGTGTCAATGTTGTCATCACAACAATTGACAACTTTTTGTTTGTAAGTAAATATCCTTCCCCATTGGCTAATTAGTTTCAAAATTGGTTGTAACTTATGGGGGAGGCCTTCATAAGCCCTTTTAGGTGGGTGATGAAGGAGTTGATGTAAATTTTCATTTGGCAATCAATAAAAAAACCTTGTTTTCCTACAAATAGTCATGTTTTTGCTCTTGTACAGATTATTTTCGGACTACTGGGAGATTCTAACTTATGGATTCAGATTGAGGGGCCTCTTACCTTTCTTTTTATTTTAATTTGAGGCCTCTAAGTGCTCTGGTTCAAAAGTTATTGCATTTTTACTAAAAACAGTTTTGAAACCCTCCTAAACCTAGGGTTTTGAACTATTTTTGCATTTCCTCTCATGGCCACCATACAAAAATTCTAAAACTTGGTGGAATGAGAGGTTTGTATATGTACTAAATGATTCTAGAAGAAATTTTCAGGTTGGCAGGTTTTTTTGGTGTTTGCTTTGATTTTTAGGTTGGCATCCTCATGTGACAACCTAGTTTCAAAATGCAAAATTGGTGATAAAACAAAATAGGGGTTGAAACAATGCACAAACTCTTGGATTTGGTAAATTTGGGTGTGGGAAACACTTTTTAAATTGGTGAAACTTTCTAATCAATCACATTTCATACACTTTCTTCACAAACCCATCTCCTTAAGCCTAATTAGGCCTACTTGCATTTGTGAAGGGTAGTAGGTCTCCTTTGTTTTCCAGACCACCTCCTTTTGGATTTAGACCTTTATCAATAAAGGGTATTTGGATATCCATTTTTTTGTGTTGGTCATTTGCAAGTTTGCAAAGTTGTTTTGATAAGTCCCCTTGACTATACAAGGATTTTGGGGTTTTACAAAGGAACCTTGTTGGATTGATCAATTTGTTGTGTCACCACACCTTGAGCATGTTTGTATGGGAATTTTAATCCACCTTGACCATTTGGTTTGATTCCTGCTCACTATTTTGTCAAAATTCCAACTTGAAGCCAAGTTTGGTGTCCAGCCGGTTTGAGTAGGCTTGAGCAGTTTTCAACTTTTGATCCTAAGATCTTGTCAATGTTATCCTTAGGGTCCAGAATGTTGTTTATGATTAATTGAAGAGTGTATGTAAGGTGAAAGTCTGGTTGGTAGGGTGTTTTGGGTTTCCTTGGTGGCCTATTGTGACAATTTTGTCCTGAATTGCACTCACCTAACCTAGCACTTGCATCAAGTGGTATCAGAGCTTAGGTTTTGAACCTAAGGAGTGAAAGATGTCAACGAATAATGCAGATGGAGATAATAACAATGAAAGGCTCCCACACCACATGAAAAATGTGGAATTGGCAAAGAGGGTGCAATCCCTAATGAATCAAGTAAACAGTCTTAACCAGAAGCTTAATGAGATGAGACAAGGAGAAGACCTTGGAGAGAGGGTTGAAGAAGAGGAAGAACCCTTGTGGCAGGATGATGCTAATGATGTACTTGTAGACCAAAGGTACCTTGTTAATTCCCTCAAGATAGTGGCAAGGAGAACCATTGATAGTAAGCTTGACTTGCCTTCCTTCAATGGCAAGATGGACCCTGATGTGGTCATTGAATGGGTTGATGCCCTAGATTGTTTCTTTGATTGCGAAGAGATCCTTGAAAGTTAGAGGGTCAAGATAGCGAAGTCCAAGATGAAAGGTGGAGCTTTGACATGGTGGAACTTTCTTCAAGGAGAAAGGGTGAAAGAGGACAAGAGTTTGATTACCTCTTGGAAAACCATGAAGGCCAAGATACATGAGGCCTATATCCCTCTAGATTATGAAGTTCAACTTCATAGAAGGAGGCAAAATCTCAGGCAAAAGGACATGGACATCAGCACATACACCAAGGAGTTCCAAAAGTTGTGTTTGAAGTCCAAGACCGTGGAAAGGGAAAGTGAAAGGTTAGCCAGGTACTTGAATGGCTTGAAAATGAATATCCAAGATGAGTTGAATTTATGTACCCCCACCACAGTACAAGAGTGCTACCAATTGGCACTTAAAGTGGAAGATAAGTTGAAGAGGAGGCAAGACCAAGGCAGCAAGGGTAAAGGCAGCAATTTCAACAAGAACTCCAAAGGCAAGAGCAATTTTTGGAGTAAAGGGCAGTTAAGTAATGACAACAAATCTTGGAAGTAGCCCCAAGGAAACAAAGAACAAGGTAACTATGGTGGTAGAGGAAACTCTAGAGGGAGAAGACCTTTTGGTAGAGGAAGAGGGAGATCAAATGAACCCCTCAAATGCTTCAATTGTAATCAATTAGGACACCATGTTGGAAGGTGCCCTGAAAGAGGAAACAACAACAACCAAGGTGAAAGAAGAACTCAAGTGGTCCAAGAGGAGAGACATGAACTTGATGCTGAAGAAGGTATGGTCCTAATGATGAGGTAGGCCTTCCTACAAGTTCCCCACACCCAAGAACCCCCCCAAAGGAAGAATCTCTTCAGGACAAGGATAAGGTGCCAAGGTAAAGTGTGTAACCTACTCATATATTTCGGTTCAACTAAAAATTTGGTTTCTAGAGAAATGGTAGATAAACTTGGACTAACTAAATCTACTCATCCTTTTCCTTATCATGTTTCTTGGCCTACTAAGGGGCAGCAAACCCTTGTGACTGATCAAACCATGGTTGAGTTCTCTTTAGGTGATTTTAAGGACAAAGTTTTATGTGATATTGTAGAGATGGATGCTTGCCATCTTCTACTAGGGAGGCCATGGCAATATGACATGGATGCCACCTATAGTTGTAGGAAGAACACCTACACCATTGTAAAAGATGGAGTCACCTATACCAAGAAACCATTGCCTAACACTAAGGCAGAGACAGAGCCCACAGTCATAGTAATTGGTGAGAAAGAGATGGTAAAAACATTGAAAGAGTCTCAAGAAGAGAGTTTTGTTTTGGTTGTGAAACCCAAGGACAAAGATGAATCTGATCCTATAGCACCTATTCCCAATGTTGTGAAAGATTTGCTTGACAAGTACAAGGAAGTCAACACAAGTGAGTTGCCCTCTACCCTCCCACCCTTGAGAGATGTTTGCCATCAAATTGATTTGATTCCTGGTGCATCATTTCCCAACAAGGCACCATGCAAGATGACACCCAATCAGAATGCTGAGATCTCAAGACAAGTTCATGAGATGTTGAACAAGGGACTCATTCAAAAGAGTCTTAGCCCTTGTGCTGTACCAGCAGTATTAGCACCCAAGAAAGATGGGAAATGGAGGTTATGCACTGATAAAAAGGCTATAAACAAGATCACTATAAGATATAGGTTCCCAATTCCAAGGATGGAGGACCTAATGGATCAACTTGGTAATGCTTGCTACTTCTCTAAAATTGATCTCAAATCTGGTTATCACCAAATAAGGATCAGATCGGGAGATGAATGGAAGACTGCATTCAAGACAACAGATGGTTTGTATGAATGGCTTGTCATGCCTTTTGGTTTGAGCAATGCTCCAAGCACATTCATGAGGTTGATGAATGAAATATTCAAAGATTTCAATGGTAAGTTTGTGGTTATATATCTTGATGATATTCTAATTTTTAGAAGCACTTTAGAAGAGCATATTAACCATTTGGAGCAGGTTATAAGGAAGCTTCATGAGCACAAACTAATCATCAATCTAGAGAAGTGTATCTTCATGCAGAAGGAGCTCACATTTTTGGGCTTTGTCATCTCTCAAGGCACACTAAAGATGGATCCAAGCAAGGTAGAAGCCATTGTAAGTTGGCCTCAACCAAAGAATTCAGGTGATGTGAGAATTTTTCATGGATTAGCCACCTTTTATAGGAAGTTTATTAAAAATTTCAGTCATATTTGTGCTCCATTGTTGGATACAATTAAAGGTGGTAGAAAAACTAAGTTTTTATGGACTAATGCAGCCAATGAGGCTTTTCAATATTTGAAGAATAGGGTGGCACAATATCCCATTCTAACCTTGCCTGATTTTGGCAAAGTGTTTACAGTTGAAACAGATGCTAGCAACTTGCCTATAGGGGTTGTCCTAAGCCAAGAAAACAGACCTATTGCTTTCTTTTTAGAAAAAATCAATGAGGCCAAGAAGAAGTATTCTACTTATGACCTTGAACTCTATGCAATGGTTCAAGCATTGAAAAAATGGAGACACTACCTTCTACCAAAGGAGTTTGTGGTTTTCATAGATAATCATGCTCTTAGCTACCTGAACTCACAAGAGAAACTAAGAGTTAAACACATCAAATGGATGGAGCAACTTCAAGCCTATACTTTCATTATCAAGCACAAAAAGGGTCAAGCCAACAAAGTGGCTGATGCATTAAGCAGAAGAGTGGGTTTGGTTCAAGAAATCCAACTTCAAAGCATTGGTATTGATGCCTTGAAGACTCTCTATGTAGGTGATTCAGATTTTGGTGAAGCTTTTGAGGTTTGCTCTAAACTTGTGGGTAAATATCACACTGATTTTTCAAATTTTCTCATTCAAGATGGTTTATTGTTTAAAGGATCTCAACTTTGTATTCCTAAATGTTCAATGAGGTCTAATATTATCAAGGAAAAACATTGTGATGGCATGAGTGGTCACTTTGGTATTGATAAAACTCTAGATCTAGTTAAAAGGAGTTATTTTTGGCCTAAAATGGCAAATGATGTCAAAAAATTTGTTCAAACTTGTACAATATGTCAGCAAGCAAAAGGTGTGTCAACCAATCAAGGATTGTATTAGCCCTTACCAATACCTTCTAGACCTTGGGAATCAATCTCAATGGATTTTGTAATGGGATTTCCTAGGAGTAAGCAAGGGTATGATAGTGTTTTTGTCATTGTGGACAGGTTCAGCAAGATGGCACATTTTGTACCTTGTAAAAGCACAAATGATGCTTCACATATTGCCTATCTCTTCTTCAAAGAAGTGGTCAGAATTCATGGGTTACCAAAAACAATTGTCTCAGATAGAGATGTGAAGTTTCAAGGCCATTTTTGGAGAACTTTGTTCAAGAAATTGGGCACAAATCTGACCTATAGTTCTGCATATCACCCACAAACTGATGGCCAATCAGAAGTGGTGAATAGGTCATTAGGTAATCTACTTAGATGCCTAACAAAGCAATATAATCAGAATTGGGAGATGATACTCCCTCAAGCAGAGTTTGCATTCAATGACTCTCTAAACCGGTCAACAGGGAAGACTCCTTTTCAAACAGTGTTTGGCATGCATCCTCGGGGTCCCTTAGACTTGGTAGACCTACCATCTGATTTCAAAATCAATGTACAAGGAGAGGAACTTGCAGATTTGATAGCAAAAGTGCAGGAAGAGGTGAAACAAACCCTTGAAAATACTACTCAAAAGTACAAAGCCCATGCTGATAAAAAGAGAAAGGAAGTACATTTCAGAATGGAGAAAAAGTTTGGGCATATCTCAGGAAGGAAATATTGCCTAAGGGAAGATATCCCAAGTTGCATATGAAGAAAGTGGGGCCATGCACCATTTTGAACAAAATGGGTGACAACGCCTATGAGATTTCTCTTCCTCCTACTTTGCAAATTTCTCTGATTTTCAATATTTGTGATCTGACCTCTTATAAAGGTGATGTAGGTATTGACATTGTTGCAGGTCCTTCTGAAGGTGCAGGTACTTCTAATGATCAAATCTTTCATGACCAAGAAGACTATGTCACCAACCTTCCTCAAAGCAAGCCAGTTGAGTTGGAAAAGATCTTGGATTCTAAGATTCTAAAACAAACCAGGAAGAAGATATATTTGTAGTACCTGGTAAAGTGGAAAGGACTCCCCACCATGGATGCCACATGGATGATTGAAGAGAAGATCCACAATCATGGATCTTCACTTGATAAACTTGACTCAAGTGGGAACTTGAGTTCAAAAACTCATGGGGAGTATGGTGCAGGAGCACAAAATTTAAAAACTTGATTATCCTACCTTTTTATGACTCCCAAGGAGTCTTGGATTGTTTATTTCATGCTAGGAGTCATTGGTCTTGTTTTTGATCCATTTGTGAGGCCTAGTCCCAGGTTTGGCAATTTATGAACCACTTGGTCAACTATGGTCAAAGGGTCATAAAACTTTAGTTTTGAGTTATTTTATTGTTTTTGGGAATAAATTGGTCCTTCATGACCACTGGTAGGATTTAGAAAGTTAGTTTGCACTTTTAAGTGCTTTTGAGCAAAAATTGTCAAAAAGTGTCAATGTTGTCATCACAACACTTGACAACTTTTTGTTTGTAAGCAAATATCCTTCTCCATTGGCTAATTAGTTTCAAAATTGGTTGTAAATAATGGGGGAGGCCTTCATAATCCCTTTCAGGTGGGTGATGAAGGAGTTGATGTAAATTTTCATTTGGCAATCAATAAAAAAACCTTGTTTTCCTGCAAACAGTCACATTTTTGCTCTTGTACGGATTATTTTCGGACTGCTAGGAGGTTATAACTTATGGATTAAGATTTAGGGGCATCTTACCTTTCTTTTTATTTTTATTTGAGGTCTCTAACTGCTCTGGTTAAAAAGTTATTGCATTTTTACTAAAAACAGTTTTGAAACCCTCCTAAACCTAGGGTTTTGACCTATTTTTGCATTTCCTCTCATGGCCACCATACAAAAATTCTAAAACTTGGTAGAATGAGAGGTTTGTATATGTTCTCAATGATTCTAGAATAAATTTTTAGGTTGGAAGGTGTTTTTGGCATGCTTTGATTTTTAGGTTGGCATCCTCATGTGACAACCTAGTTTCAAAATGCAAAATTGGTGATAAAACAAAATAGGGGTTGAACCAATGCACAAACTCCTAGATTTGGTCAATTTGGGTGTGGAAAACACTTTTTCAATTGGTGAAACTTTCTGATCAATCACGTTTCATACACTTTCTTCACAAACCCATCTCCTTAAGCCTAATTAGGCCTACTTGCATTTGTGAAGGGCAGCAGGTCTCCTTTGTTTTCTAGACCACCTCCTTTTGGATTTAGACCTTTCTCAATAAAGGGTATTTGGATATCCACTTTTTTGTGTTGGTTATTTGCAAGTTTGCAAAGTTGTTTTGATAAGTCCCCTTGAGTATACAAGGATTTTGGGGTTTTACAAAGGAACCTTGTTGGATTGATCAGTTTGTTGTGTCACCACACCTTGAGCATGTTTGTATGGGAATTTTAATCCACCTTGACCATTTGGTTTGATCCCTTCTCACTATTTTGTCAAAATTCCAACTTGAAGCCAAGTTTGGTGTCCAGCCGGTTTGAGTAGGCTTGAGCAGTTTTCAACTTTTGATCCTAAGATCTTGTCATTGTTATCCTTAAGGCCCAGAATGTTTTTTATGATTGATTAAAGAGTGTATTTAAGGTGTAAGTCTGGTTGGTAGGGTGTTTTGGGTTTCCTTGGTGGCCTATTGTGACAGTTTTGTCCTGAATTGCACTCACCTAACCTAGCACTTGCATCATAAAATTCCATCTTTCATCTGCTGGATCTGTAGTCCAATGAAGAACTTAATCTCCCCTATGAGTTACATCTCAAACTCTTTCTTCATCTCATCAGCAAACTCATGACTCATCTTGTCATCTCCACCAAAGATAATGTCATCAACAAAAACCTCACAGATTAGGATCTGATCTCCTTCAGACTTGAAGTAGATATTGCTATCTTCACTTGTTCTCTCAAATCCAATCTTCACAAGATGGGAATGTAGGCACTCATACCATGCCCTAGGTGCTTGCTTTAGACCATATAAGGCTTTATGTAGCCTACATACCATGTCACTGTCTTCAAATAGGGCAAACCCATCTGGCTGCTCAATATACACCTCTTCAAGTACACCATTTAGGAATGCAAATTTTACATCCATTTTATATACTTCGAACCCTTTAAAAGATGCATATGCAAGAAGCATACGAACTCCTTCCAATCTGGCTACAGGAGCAAAGGTTTCTCCATAGTCTTCTCCTTCTTCTTGAGCATATCCTTTGCACACCAATCTGGCTTTATTCCTAATCACTGTGCCATCCTCATTCAGCTTGTTTCTGAACACCCATTTAGTGCCAATGACATTTTTATGCTCTGGTCTGGGTACCAAGGACCATGTACCATTTTTCTCTATCTAGTCAAGTTCCTCTTCCATTGCCTTGATCCAGTCTTCATCTTTATGAGCCTCGTTGAATGATTTAGGCTCAAATTCAGAGATCATACATGAGTTTTCTCTGATATTTCTTCTTGTAAGGATTCCTGCATCCTTATCTCCTATGATCTGCTTAGGATCATGACTCAGCTTGACATACCAAGGAATGGTCTTGATTGGTTCTTCTTTCTTTTCCTCTTCATCCTCATCTTCATCAGTATCAGCATTCATCGGTTCAGGAACACTGTTACTGGTACTTGGTTGACTGACAACCAGTTCCCAGAAGGTTGCAACCAGTTCATTTGCAGTTTGCTCACTGTCGGTTCCCTCAGCTTTTTTAGAAGATTCATCAACTCTTACATTGATACTTTCCATAATTCTCTGAGTCCTATTGTTGTAACACTTGAGAGCTTTACTCTTGGTGGAATATCCTAGGAATATTCCCTCATCGCATTTAGCTTCAAATTTGCCCTGATGTTCACTCCTCTTGATGTAACATTTGCTACCAAATACCCTAAATTAGCTAACCACAGGTGTCTTACCGGTCCAATACTCATAAGGAGTTTTGTCCTTACCTTTCTTAATGAGTACTCGGTTCATTGTGTAGACTGCAGTGCTCACCGCTTCTCTCCAAAAGGTGTGAGCTGCCTTTCCTTGAATCAACATGGTTCTAGCTGCTTCAACCACAATCTAGTTATTCCTCTCTTCTAGGCCATTCTGTTGTGGAGTTCGGGGGCAGAAAGTTGCCTCTTGATGCCAAATTCTTCACAATACTTGTTGAATTCACCGAAAGTGAATTCCCCTCCTTGATCAGTTCTGAGACACTTGATCCTTTTATCGCTTTCTTTCTCCACTAATGCTTTGAAAACTTTGCACTTCACAAAGGCTTCAAACTTGTCTTTCAAGAATGTGACCCACATCATTCTTGAGCGATCATCAATGAGAATCATGAAGTACCTATCACCCTGCACACTTCTAGTTTTCATAGGACCACACAAATCAGTATGCACAAGATCAAGCAAGTTGTCAGTAGTGAAAGATTTACCTTTAAAGGTTGAGGAAGACATTTTCCCCAATTGACACTCTCTGCACAAGGTATTATCCAGTTTTCTTAGCATCGGCAACCCTCTAACTGCCTTGATCTTACTAGCCTTCACAATGTTATCAAAGTTTACATGGCAGAGTCTCCTATGCCATATCCAGCTTTCATCAAACTTAGTCATAAGACATGTAATTATATTTGCATTCAGATGAAATAGGTTACCTTTGGTCTGCATACCGGTGGCCACCAATTCACCATCTTTTCCTTTGATTCTGCAGACTCCATTCTTGAATTCCAGAGTGAGGCCACTATCATTTAGCTGGGCAACACTTAGAAGGTTGTGTCTGAAACCATCAACCCAGTACACATTGTCAACACTGCTCTTTCCATTCAGAGAGATGGACCCTCTGCCTTTGACCATGCATGGTGCATCATTGCTAAAGCAAACCACACCTCCATCATACTCCTCCAAGGATAAAAACTTGCTCTGGTCACCAGTCATATGGTGAGAATAGCCACTGTCAATGATCCACTCATTGGAATTATCAAACCAGAAGACAAGAGCCTTCTTGTCTGACACATCTTCTTTGATAGCAACAAACACAATATCTTCATTTTCTTCATCCTCTAATTCTTCATCTGTGACACCTTCATCAACTGCCACAAAATAGTTTCTTCGGTTTCCTCCTTTGAATTTCCTGAACCTTTCTAGTTTGTCCTTGTTATCGCCATTAGGACAATTTATAGCAATATGTCCTATCTGGTTACAAGTGAAGCATTTCAAAGGTAGGTTACCTTTGTATTTACCGGTTCCTTTAGGAAGCTTCCTGGCAAGGAGAGCTTCAAATGCCATCAGAATCTCCTCGTCATCCATTTCTCTGCTCTGTCTAGGTTCACCACTGGTGCTAGCTTCTTTTCCTTTTCTGGATGGTATAGCAGAGGCTTTAAAAGCTAATTCAGTCTTTTGAACACTGGCATCAAAACTATTTAGCTCATAGGTTGTCAACTTGGCTATGATGGAATCCAAGGATACCTTAGTCTTGTCTATTGATCTTAGCTCTTGAATAGCAGCAACCGTTATTGCATAGACCGACAATAGGGATCTCAGGACTTTGCTCACCATAGTGGAATCTTCTATTTTACCACCTGCACTCTTGATTTCTCCAACAACTCTTTTGATTCTTATTCCATATTGTTGGATGGTCTCTCCTTCAACCATCCGCATATCTTCAAACTTCCCTCTCAGGCTTTCTTCCTTAGCTTGTTTTACATGTTCATCGCTACCATAGATATTTTCAAGAGCATCCCATACCTCTTTGGGATTTACCTTGTCCTGAACATCAATAAACTCAATGTCAGATAGACTACTAATAAGGGCTTCCATGACTTGCCCATTTTCTTGTATCTCTCTCTTTTAGTCATCGGTGAGAGCACCGGTAGGGACAACATAGACATTCTCAACATAACTCCAGTGTTGAGCACCCATGCTTCTGATGAATATCTTCATCCTATCTTTCCATATACCGAAATTCTCCTTGTTAAACTTTGGACCTTCCCTTTTCATCATTTGACTGGGATCTTTACCTCAAGCAGTTAAGCTTACAACACAGAGGACTTAGAGGGCTCTAATACCAAATGATAACTCAATGATGAACGAATAGTACCAAACTGGTACTCAGAGGGGGGGGTGAATCAGTACAGACAAAATACAATCCAAAACTGGTTTGACAGCAAATACTCCAAATGACTGACAAATAGTGACATTGGTTGAAACAGAGTGCAACCGGTAAGACCCAGAACAACTAAAACAATCATAAACCAGTTACTCACTTAGCTTTCCTCTTAGCTCAATACTATAGTACCATTACACCCTCATGCATGAACAAGTAAACTATCATCAGATCTTTACAATAGTTAATTCAATATGTTTTATAGACAGGCTTAAAACACAGAACCATCATATGCTTAACAGGTAATAACAAAGCATCACAAGATAAAGGCATCACACATGACACACATATTTTTCACGTGGAAACCCAACTGGGAAAAGCCATGGTGGGGATGAATACCCACAAGCTACTTTTTGAACTCTTTAGAAGTTCGCTCTGTTAGGAGCCTTGTCCTGTTAAAGACATTACAATAGGTTCTGTTAGGAACTGATCCTATTAGGGATCACCCTATTAAGGGATGGCTATAATACCCAGTTAAGGGTTAAACCCAATTAGGGTTACCTTGTTAGAGGATTTCAAGAACTCAACAGCTAAAGGATCTCCAGAGCTCTATAACTTCCTAGAACTCAATAACTTCGAGTTACCCTATTAAAGGATTTGTATCAAGCCAGTTAAGGCTACCTTGTTAAGGGATTTCACAATTGTTGAAGTGGTTAAAGATCAACAGGAATTACAATGATTTGGTAATAGCACTCAATGCTAATGCAAATCCGTTTTGGCTCCTCTTCACCTTCTGCACATTCACTTGGCAGGTATCTCTTCTCTCTTTTGGTCTGGCAAGAATCATGTATCACTTCCCTTGGATACACACATACAACTTTTGCCAACAACTTTAGAAAGAAACACAACATCGACCTTATAGGAAACAGACAGGTCGGTAGCAAAAACCCTAAACCCTAAACATATTAGGTTAAGCAATTCAAACGGTTCAATCCTGACCATTGAATCATACTGCATTAAATGCAATAATATTGAATCGATCTCAAGACATTCTCCATCGTCCATTATCCACCGATTTCATGGCGGTTGATAACCCATCACGCGTTATCACCGTTTGACAAACTTCGCACATTCCCAAGGTGGATAGGGATAGTCTTCTTCATGCAAGATCCTTCACACACACAGGGCTTACGTGGCAGCACAATCTGTTCTCTGTTATACTGCTAACTCATCACACAAGGATCACCGATTGAGTCACAGAGGCTTAAGGTACTCCAACTTGAAGTCCTGAAGTGGAAACTACCTACCAACCAGTAGTCATACAATGCTTCCATGTGTCGGTTCCCATAACTACATGCTGGTTCACCTTGACATGTCGGTTCATCTTGAACAAATATACCGCTTCACTTTGGCATATATACCGGTTCACACATATGTCAGTTCTCTCTTCTCACATATCACATATGCCGGTTCACATCATATCACATATTGACATCAATGACAACATACAATATCATTATGTCCTCATACCGGTTCACATAATGCCAACACCTCTTTCCCTCTTCATCACTCTCATTCTTTTATCACCTCATCTTCTCATCCATTTTGAGAGAACACTCATGTTCTTCAAACTCACATGTCCTCTCAAGGGGGCATACAACTACTTCCTTGTCATCCTTCCTCCTTGTCATTCTTCCTCATCTTATGATGGGGGGATCATGCTACTAGTCCTTATCATTTTCTTCCACTATGTTTTATTCTTCTTTGATATAACATCACTTCATGACGCTATATCAAAGAGGGGCAAAATGTAGACACCTAAAAGTAATTAAATCAATTTAAGCTAGTCAACATAATTAATAGATTTAATTATGTTATCCTTATTCTTCTCAGTGTTAATTAAATCTAACTTAATTAATCTTGTCAATATTGTCCAATAATTAATTTATCAAATAAATTAATTATTTCCCTATGCTTCTAAAGTCCCTCCAATAGTTATTTCCTCTAAACCCACTCAGTTAATTAATTTTAATTAATTAACCTAACTAAAGTGATTCCTACAAATCAATTTTCCTAATCCCACTTAGCCTAATTAATTCTTCTAGAATCTCTCATAATCCCACTTATCATTATTCTCCAATTTTAAATTCCCCACTCATGTCACATCAACATTTAACCTCTCAAATAAATTCAAATTTCTTTGAATCCACCTATGCATCCTCATTTTAAAATTTCAAATTTCTTTACCCCCTTTCCCCAAGGATTTAATATTCCTTTTTATTTCCTTCAAGGTATCCTTGATCCATGCCCACTACCTCAAACCAATCCTATCCCTTCATGATCAAATCAATCTTGGCCCTCCATTGGCCTCCTCCAATCTATAAATTGGAGGATCATTTCCTCACCAAACAACAACACCATTCTTCTAATCTTATGCTGCCAATTTCTCTTCTATCTTCTTCCTATCATACCATCATAATGCCCTTAGAATCCTTCAATTTTCCAATCTAAATCTATCCAAATCCATCATAATCCTAGACTTAAATCCATATCCAATCAATAACCCAATCTTGTTGAGAAAAGGAGAGCAATCCACATCCACATCAAAGGAGCCAATCCAATCAAGTGGAGAACAAGGGCGCCTCCACTTCATCCAAGGCTCAAGTTGAGGAAGGCGTCAAGCTTGGGAAGGTATACTTGGTTTTGGTAGTTTATGTGCTTATGCATGTTTCTTGTTTTGTCTAACCATTCCATCCCTTCTCACGTTTGCACATCTTCAATGCCCATCAACAAAACCACTACTGTAGTGATTCTCTAAGGAGATGGTAATAATGATTTTAGATTATTATTTTGTAATATTAATTTAATGTAGTTTGCCTCAAGTTTAGATATTTTTCGTAGCATCCTTGGTGAATAGGGTTATAATTATAATAATATATGTTGCTTGTGGAGCTGAAGTATCTATTATAATTTAAACAATTAACCTCCCAATCAAATATTTTATACTTCCTGCTACTTGGGGCTTGTTAGTTGTTGGGATCATAGCCCAAATTGCCAAACTTTAAAACTTAGTGCTAAATTTTAATCTAAAGTATGCTTTATCATCTTTCTCTTTAGTTACAAAAATCTTCCCTATCTTGCCTTCTAATGGTGTGTAGAGAAATTTTAGAGGATATATCTTAGTCTTGTAACAAGAAAAGGCCACTATCTTGGAGCAATTTTCTCCCCTCCTTTGGAGTAATGTTGACTTGAAAGTCTACCTATTTCATAATATATCAAGTCAATTCCTAGATTTAAGTTGAGTTTGACTCTTCCCTAGCCTTATTAATCTTATCGTGGAATTTATTTCTTCTCAATCTCAATAAAAAAATCCTTAATTTCTTGATATTTAACAAATCCATCATTGGAAATGAAATATGTGCATGCTAAGGCTCTGATATCATTAGCATCATCTTATTTAAGCTTGATATTGATAGCTATCATGTATTGATGAATCCCTAAAATGTTCACTCTTGGGGGTGAAAACATAAGTTGATTGAATTCTTCTTCACCTATTATATTCTCCTCAATTTCCTTAGTTTCATCAACATCCTCAATATGCAACCAAAGGAACCTAGTCAATTTTTATCTTCTCATGTTGTTGATGTGTAGGAATGTCAATTGATGGTACATGCTCTTATTGCACTTGATGAAAAATCATAGACATTTATTATTTTCTTTTTCCTTGTTACCATACATCTAAGTAATTCAACAAACACTTGTATAAGCCTATGTAGAAAATATAAGAATTGAGATAGATATTGGGGAGCTTCTAGAAACCATGTTAAGAGATTGTATGAAAATATAATAACTAGATATGGATACACCAAGCAATCCATTTTCTATTGAGGAAAAATCAGACAAGTTGATGAATTTCATGAAGGACATATTCTATAATGTATCAATAAATTAATATAGGTTGCACCTCAAAATGTACCAACTCATTTTAATGAAGGACAAAGGATACATAAAAAGCCTTACACCTAATAGTTTGTACAATAGACCACAATAAAATGATAGACAAGTAGCCACTAAGAAATCTATGCTTAGACAACAACAAAAAGGATACATCAAATTCATTGAGGAGACACCATAAAAACTTCATAAAGTTAGCATCTTGGTGTAGGTGTTATTTTATACCTCATGATCCATCAAACTATGTAGTTTCTCTTTCAATGACTAGAGAAGAATAATTTATAAATGAATGCAGTGTCGAGTAGTATAAGGATGAAATTGAATAAGTAAATAATTTTAAACATAAACTAGAAAATGGGGAATATTACAATGATATTTATGAGGTAGAAGACTATATATTTCAATATGAGTGTATTTTTGGTCTTAATCACTATGAGTTGTTGGCTCTTGATTTTGAGCATTTGAGGGAACACATGAATTAAAGATATAAGAATTTAAGAAAACCTGTTAGGTCCAATATGGAAAGCTAATTTACTGAGAGGGGAGGGGTGAATCAGTACTTCAAAACATTTCTTCAACAATATCTTTACTGTTATGCATAAACCGAATAGTGCAGTAACATAATATAAAACTAAAACAAATAGATAACAATCATACATGATTCACTCCATAACACATATATTTTGGTTACGCAGAAACCCTTGGTTAGAGAGAAAAACTGCGATGGGGATGATACCCAAAACTTCACTACTGCAATAATAAAGGGTGCTCGATTAGAGCTACATGTTTAGCTATTTCTGATAGCTTACCCTGTTAGGAGTAACAAGATCTATTAGATATACCTTGCTAAAGGATTTTACAACACTTCATCTAAATGTTGCACCTGGTTAGAGGCTTTACAATTTATAGACTTGATTAGAGTCTTTTACCCTGTTAAAGGTTCTCTTTCAATTTCACAATATTACAATAAAATCATTACAAATATCTGCAACTTTACATCTGAAATGTTATAGCAGATTCTATGTGCTCAGAATAGATTACCTTGCTTATAGCATACCTCAGTAACCCATATAGTAACTCAATAAACCCTTATGTTTACTCTGTTCTTCGACTGTTCTCTAAAAACCTTCTCGATGACCTCTGTGTCTCTGTAATAGTCTTCTTACACTCATGCACACACCTTTAACTCTTAACTCATGTTGTATAAATAGATCTCTTATGACGGTGATCCAATTTATTGCTTCGATCTTACAAACATGATTTATTGAATGAATAATCATGTAAAATATTTCATTGGTTAGATAACCTCAAAATCATACACAATCTTTAAGTGCAATTTCCAATGTGATAACGGTTAGATGTGCCTCGATCTTGTAACACATTTTCATATGCATGTCCAGGTTCAATGAATCTGGTAACATGTTTCACTCGGTGCAAATCAACTTGGTGTGTCATCTTTGCTACTCGATAGACATGAAATGATACTTGGTAGACAGCTCGGTGTATACTGCGTTTTGTGACTGCTTTCTTCTGTAACCGACTAGATTGTACATACCGACTGAATATTTCGGTAATAGATAACCGACTAGAGTATATAGTATAACTTTGACATAAAACTAATGGCAATCTGATAAGTAGTAACAATCTCCCCTTTTGACATTAGTTGAGATGTTTGACAAAAACTACTTTCAAAGTTATAACTCAAAAATCTATATACTTTGCAAAATGACTATACTGACAGTATATACAATAGTCACTAAAATAATATATCAGATATACTCCCCTTGTCGATATATTGTACATAACTCTGATTTTGCATGCTTGGTGATCGGTTCTTGTGCTTTGCTTACTATTTTGTATACTGCTCTTTGGATACTTTGCTTACTCGACTCGGTATACTCCCCCTGTATACTATACTCGAATACTATATCATTCTCTCAATACTGTATCAAAACTATATCACTCCCCAAATATATTGTATTGCTCCCCCAAGACTATCATATTACTCCCCCTTTTTGACAAACATCAAAACTTAATTTCCATCCGGGGGCGGTAACTGGTCAAAAATAGATTTGTACTTGGTCTAAGCGTCGGTGAGAGCAATAGAGAGTGCATCCTTTACACTATCCATTAAAGAATTTTGTGCTTGAATATCAGCCAATAGCGATATTAAGCCATCTAGAGTGCTTCCCTCTTGAGTAGTAGATAGGTATGTGGCTCGGTTGATCTGTTCTTGGACTGATGAAAGATGTGGAAGGAATAATGTCTGAAGTGTCATTATGTCCATCCTGATCTTGTGTTCTTCATTTCTTAAGTCCAATTGTTGAGCCATGAGTTGTTGAAGCTTTGTATAAAAATTCTGAATTGAATTTGGCTTTGTGGTCAACGTGCTTGAGAGATCGGTGATCTCTTTCTCAATTGCTTCTGTTTTATTCTTAATGTCTTTAATGAATAAAGAAAATGTGCAAAGTTTCTGAAATAAATAATGAATGTGCTTGAGTTGAGGATTCAACTCAACAATAAATTTGACAAGTTTAACTTTGCCAATAGCGATAGCTTTTTGTACCTCTTCTATCATTTTGGCAATGAGCTCTTTGTCTTTCAACTTGCTCAAATACTCCGATGTATCTACTCCAGATGTTTCTATCTTTGTTAGGAGTTCATCCAGTTGAATGTGGATGGCTGCATCTGTTGATACTGTAGCTTCAGGTAGCATATCTATTAGGAGTGCTTTTACCTTCTAAAGTACTTTATTTTTCTTTTGAATGGTCATTTGCTTCTCTTGTTCGGCCTTTGCTTTGCATAGTTCACCGAAATCAATGAGGGCTTTCCCTTTCAATTTTGATATATCAACATTGGGAAACACTATTGGTTTTGACAAATCAAGTTTAAAACTATGCTTCTTCACTTTCTTTTCTTTAGATTTCACCGATGGAATTAAGACAATTGCTTGTGAGGCTTGATTACCCTCAGTAGGTTGCTCGGTAGAGGCAACACTTTGATTGGTTCTTTTAGTCTCTGTAGAATCCTTCGGTGTCTCGGTACTTCGTGTCTCAGTTGCAACATTCTGAGTGCCAGAAGGTGCTTGAGATGTCTTCTCTTGAGTAGTATCTTCTCCTGTTGCAAATTTGTGACCTTCAGTGCCTTGATCTATATCTTGAGGAGTTTCGATTGAGACAGGTTGCTTGACTGGTGGATAAGGCTGAACTTGTTCCAAGACGGATTCACTAGATACAAGTTTTGCATATGTAGTGCCTTCTATCATTTCCTATTCTGGGGCATCTGTATCCATGACATCTTCATCTATTTGAATGGTGTCAGCAGGGTCTTGTTCGATAGCATCAGGACCTTGCTCGATGACATCAAGATCATGCTCAGTGACATCAATGATTTCAACTGTAGCTTGCTCACCGACATCCTTG
Organism: Cryptomeria japonica; assembly: GCF_030272615.1. NCBI lineage: Eukaryota > Viridiplantae > Streptophyta > Pinopsida > Cupressales > Cupressaceae > Cryptomeria > Cryptomeria japonica. The sequence continues at coordinate 635,251,478 of NC_081407.1, forward strand.
ATTTTGAAGATTTCTTGCCACTTTGCTTTTGTCTCATTTTCTACGTCAATATATAGCCCATTCATCAGTTTTAAGGCTCTTTGTTTGACAAGAAACTTTGAATTGTAGGTTGTCAGATGTTCCTTTATTTCAGCTACTGACATATCAAGAAAGAGATGGACTAGACTTCTTTCTCTGATTTGTTTCTCTGAGTCCATTGCATACTTCCACCTATTATCAATATGCAGATATAGTTCATTTGGAAGTGACTTAGCTAGTTCCAATGGAGCTAACCAGAACTTTAGAAGTGTGCAGATGACAGCTTCTTCAATTTGTCTCTTTTCATCATTGTTCCTGGTTTCATACTTAACATATCTAAATCCTCCAAATCCACCATATTCTTTCAGATTAGCACAAAAGTTTTCAACACCATGTACATTTACCTTCTTGCTCTTGACAATCTAGAATTTGCTTGCATCCTCTGATTCAGTATCACTAGACTCTTTTGTCAAAATGAGTCTCCAAGTAGATTTCTTGTATGTCTTTGTTACCTTGGGAACAGTAACACTCTTTGTCTTCTTACTCGGTGAGGCTGCAGATGATCTAGTGTTAGGTCGCTTTACTGGAGGTGGAGTCAGTGAGACTTTTGATGTGTCCTATTTCTTTCTCTTTAACACTTTACCCTTAGGCAATTCAGTGCTCAGTGTTATAGCTGCCTCTTGGGCTTCAGATTCCTCTTCGGTAATGGCCATGGTGCCTTTGACAGGTGTAGAGGAAGAGTCTTCTCCGAATTTCTCAGACAATGCCTTAATCATCTTTGTTGCCTTTCTTGTAGCTTTGGGTACTACAATATTCATCTTTACCTTTTCCTTTACTTCCTCATAGGTACCATACCTTAGCTCGGTAGCATGTCTAGGCAATGTAAGAAATGCATCAATTTGTTGTTTTGTGATGTCAAAATCAATCTCGTAACCCATTGGTGACAAAGATTGAGTCCTCGGTTCCACAACATTCACATAACAGTAATCGGTGTCAACTTCAAAACATATATCATTTTTGTATTTCTCTACTAGTTGGGGTGGTATCCTATATCTGTTATACATTTTCTCTTGAAATTTATTGAAGTAATCATCCATGATATCATTGAAATTATCTCCTAACTTCTTAATGAAGTCATTAATCTGATGGGTGATTGGTCGGTGTAGCTCTCAAACAACTTTACCGACTGATGGAAAGAATTTTTCAAAGTAGAAAAACATGCATACCAATAGTGATCCAAACTTTAGAGTATTAGTCAAGTTATTCTTCTTCGGCTTCCTGATGGTGTTCAAATTTTCAAATAGGTTCTTTAGCAATACCTCGCATAGGTCAATTTTCATTCCCTTTTTCACAATTTTGTATGCCAAGTCTACTGCTGCACAGGGAACATTGTTTTCCCTTGCTGATTGGAAGAAACAGTAGCCCATTACTCTAATGGCAAATTTTAATTCTTCATCAGTGACATTATTCAATTTCAATCCTCTACAATCAGATTCCACTCCGGTTAAACTGATCAATTCCTTCTGTGATATCATCTTTTGGGCTCGTGCATGATCATAGATAGGGTAACCGGTAATCAGATGAATGATTTCCTTGGTAATATTGAATGGTTGCTCTTCTAGCTACATGAAATCATCATGAACTCTGCTCAAAACAAAATTGACCCACTGGGGCTTGAACACATGAGGATAGGTTAGGGCTTCAGTTAATCCCTTGACTTTGATGTGCTCATACTTGTTGTTCAATATACCATCGGTACATAGCTCCTCATAGGTGTCTCTGATTTCAACATGACCGAGTTCTTCAACATGACATTTGGTGAAGAATCTCACATCTTTGACTAACAACACTCTGTCTGGGATGAGTGAAAAGGCGGTTTTGTCATCCGGTTCAATAGCGACTTTGGGAGTCAAAGAGTATTTCAGTGAGGGCTTCTCTACATTCTTAACAACTATGGGATCTTGGATCTTGGGCACCATTTGAAGATTTTAGATAAAAAAAACTAACAAAGAGTCCTTAGGGTTTCAGGATTTCAAATAACAGACGCTTTATACTTAGCAGATAATGGCAACTAGATACGCTCGATAAATCAGCTTAACAATGTGTTGAGATTTGATGTAAATACCTTGAATTTGCTTTGTAGGAGGTTTGATCGCCTTTGAATCGCTTGCTCTGCTTTTTCGAAAACTTGGTAAGTGTAAATGACCACGAAAATGCTTTTAAGTACACAAAATACCTTATCGGGCTCCGTGCGGGTTAGGTCAAAAACATTAAATGCACTCGGTTCACCTTTAACCAATTTACTCTCCTTTTTCCATTTTAACTGAGTAACCAAACTTCCTTCATTTACCGACTTGATAGACTTCCTGTATTCACTGACTTGACAGGTTTCCTGTAAAGTGCTTCAAAGACTTTGATAAAATTTCAAACTTACTATTACATCTTAACTATGTAGATTTTGAATTTAGTACATAATAGAATAGGTACTGTTAAGATTTTAACCTTTAGAGAATGCAGTCCCTTCATACCTTTACCGATTAATTTGGAATAGGAGCACCTAACTCGGTAGGTAAGGTGCTTTCTTCATTTGTCACAATTTCCTTCTTTTTCCAAATCATCTTTAATTTTTCTTTTATTTCCTCAGTGTCTTTTCTAGGTTGATCTCTGCAATCTCCAGCTAAGTGTCCCACTTTGCGACAATGAAAACATGCCATACCAGGATTTCTCCATGATCTTCGGTTGTTCATTCCAAACCTTATAAAGCAGTTAGCACTAATATGTCCATATCTTCCACAACATTCACACCATATCCTTGTATTGTAATCCCATGGTACTGCAGAAACTACTGGTAAGGATCTGTGTGAGTTCGGTAACCTCTAGCATTTGCTTAGTGTGCATACCACATAAAGTTCTTTTGCTTAAACCAGCACTTCTCGGTACTATGTCCATATCTATTGCATTTTTTACAAAACCCTTTGAATTTTGCCTTCTGATAATTGTTGATAGACTTTGTCCTACATTGATTAGATGTGTGACCATATTATTGCAATTGTAACAATAACCATTGGACTTAGTGACATTCGGTTGCTTACCTTTTCTGACTTGACATATGTTGGCATTGTGACCTTGATTTCCACAGTAGTTGCAAATAGGCTTCTTTCTTTTGATGTTATTCCTGTTTCTAGCTTGCTTTGATGATTCTCCTCTCTCGGTAATATGAATTCCCTTCTTGGTAGAGTCTTTTCCTTTGTAACCGAGTCCTACATCTTTGTTGGGTCGTCTTGTGTTCAGTTGCTCATCCAACATCTTTGATGCTTCATAACTCTTCTTTAGTGTTTCTTTGGATTTCTTCTCTGTTTCAAGTTCATCGGTTAACTTTGATACTTCAAGTTTCAATTCTTGATTCTCATCATTCTTTAGAATTGCTTCATGATGTGCATAACCTAGTTGATCTGATAGGTTTTGTTGAATTCCAGTCAACCTTGTGATTTCATCATTCTTATCAGATACTAAGACTTCAAGTTGTTGTTTCTCTCTTTCTAGATCTCTTACTTTATCCTCAGCTGTTCTCAATGCATCTAGATTTTTAGTCATTTGTGTGCTGAAATGTTCATGTTCTCTTTTCATTGCTTTTAGTTGATCAGCCAGTGCTTTGTTATTTTCTTTCAATACTCCAATCATTTCTTCAGTTTCTTTAGATATACTTTTTTTAGATGATGTCTCAATTTGTTCCACTAACTCTTGAGAGTCCTGCAAATCATCAGATAATCTTCTTCTCACTTTCAGAGATTTTTGCATTTGCCTTTGCATGTCTGCAATCACTTGATTAGCATGATCTAGCTCTTCTTGTAGATACACAATCCTCTGAGATTGTTTATAGCCTTCCATTGATAAGATCTTTCTCTTTAGGTAGTTAAACCCTTTTCCAAGATATGAGCTCTGATACCAATTGTTAGGTCCAATATGGAAAGCTAATGTACTGAGAGGGGAGGGGTGAATCAGTACTTCAAAACATTTCTTCAACAATATCTTTACTGTTATGCACAAACCGAATAGTGCAGTAACATAATATAAAACTAAAACAAATAGATAACAATCATACATGATTCACTCCATAACACATATTTTGGTTACGCAGAAACTCTTGGTTAGAGAGAAAAATTGTGGTGGGGATGGCACCCACAACTTCACTACTGCAAAAATAAAGGGTGCTCGATTAGAGCTACATGTTTAGCTATTTCTGATAACTTACCCTATTAGGAGTAACAAGATCTGTTAGATCTACCTTGCTAAAGGATTTTACAACACTTCATCTAAATGCTGCACCTAGTTAGAGGCTTTACAATTTATAGACTTGATTAGAGTCTTTTACCCTGTTAAAGGTTTCTCTTTCAATTTCACAATATTACAATAAAATCATTACAAATATCTACAACTTTACATCTGAAATGTTATAGCAGATTCTATGTGCTCAGAATAGATTACCTTGCTTATAGAAAACCTCAATAACCCATATAGTAACTTGGTAAACCCTTATGTTTACTCTATTCTTTGACTGTTCTCTAAAAACCTTCTCGGTGACCTCTGTGTCTCTGTAATAGTCTTCTTACACTCATGCACACACCTTTAACTCTTAACTCATGTTGTATAAATAGATCTCTTATGACGGTGATCCAATTCATTGCTTCGATCTTACAAACACCATTTATTGAATGAATAATCATGTAAAATATTTCATTGGTTAGATAACCTCAAAATCATACGCAATCTTTAAGTGCAATTTCCAATGTGATAACGGTTAGATGTGCCTCGATCTTGTAACATGTTTTTATATGCATGTCCAAGTTCAATGAATCTGGTAACACATTTCACTCGGTGTAAATCAACTCGGTGTGTCATCTTTGCTGCTCGGTAGACATGAAATGATACTCGGTAGACAGCTCGATGTATACTACGTTCTGTGACTGCTTTCTTCTATAACCGACTAGACTGTACATACCGACTGAATATTTTGGTAATAGATAACCGACTAGAGTATATAGTATAACTTTGACATAAAACTAATGGCAATCTGATAAGTAGTAACAAAACCTTATATTGAAAACATCAAGGTTCTCACTAATGTAGTAGTAGTGCAAACTCAAGTTGAATATAAAATACAAGGTAGGCATGTACCAGCCTAGATATAGCCTATTGTTGGGACAAATATAGTTGATAAATAGGCTAATGATGAGAAACATAGAGTAGATGTTGGAGATAGAAATAAGATCCTAGATAAATAGGAGATTGAGTTAAAAAATACCCCTATATACCTTTTATTGGTGATGCAAATGATGCAGCTATTCCATATGACACACATCCCTTCCAAGATATCACCCTATTGATATGACATAAGTTTTCGATCAAGTTAGGATCTTTTTACCAATAGGGGAACTCTTTAGGGTTGTTGAACATAGGGATAGGGCTTTATTTTATGTCACTTTTTTGAATGTTCTAAGTTAGTCTACTATCATAAATGATGAGAAAATGATAAATATGATGAAGAAATTATATAGAAGTGTACCTAGGAGCTTCTTTAATTAATAGTCAACATAGTCTTGATCCTTTTTACACCACCTTAATGATTAATGGATGGTTGTTACATAATTATATGATAGACTCTAGAGCCTCCAATAATACAATGACACTTCAAGTTATGAATGAATTATGATTGCAAGTATCCAAGTCTTCTAATAAAAAAATTTATATGGACACTGGAGAAGTGAATGTCATAAGTATTGTGAATAATGTTTAGGTTCATCTTGATACATACCCATATAAATCATTCTTTAACTAGGGTATGTTGCCTATGAAGTGGATAACATCTATTGGAGTTATCATTCAATGCATTTTTCCTATGCTACTATCTATGGGTATGTGGTATATGTAAAATTATGTAGAGAATAAAAGATATTGGACAACACAGAGGATTGGTGAAAAATCACTAATGTGATTGATTTATGGACATGTTTTTTTATGATGTTTTTTCAAAGGATGGTTTATTTCAAGTTTTTTCTTGGCTTCACTAAATGTTTAATCATCCAAATTTTAATTTAAGCTAATTTTTTAATGCACAAAAATATTATTGTGTATGAAGATTTATTATTAGGACTAAACATCACTCATAAGCATGGGATTAAGTGTCTAACAATCTAGGGAGATTCATAGCTAATAGTGCATCGAGTAAAGAACATCTATGCAACTAAGGAAAAAGGATTGAAGACACACATAAATGTTTTTTAGAATAACATGGAACTATTTGATGCAATTGGAATAAAATGGTTGGATAGGTTAAAAATTATAGACATTTATGCTCTAGTAGTTGTAGCATCCAAATATAATTTGGAGGTTTTTTCTCTCACATATCATTGCATTGTGGAGATTCTCACAAGACCAACTGTTCCAAACAATATTCACAAATAGAAAGTATTTGATGATAAACTATAAATATATGGTTTCCTTAAATATATAGATGATTTGACAATTAAATTCGTGACTAATGACCTATGAATGAAGTTTAGGATGGAAAAAATATTGTTTAAGAATGATATTGTGTAACTAAAAATATACACCCTTTCTAAAGATCTTATTGCATTAGAAAAAAAAATTTATAGTGGAGATTGATCATTACAAGAATAGGAGCAAGCCAGTTCACGAAAATGATGTTGAAGGTGTAAACCTAGAAACTAAAGCAAATCCCAAAATGATTTACATAGGGAAGAGATTGAAGCCTTAAAAATAAATAAATAGTAGGATAATACTATTTAAAAAGTTTATAAAGTGTTTTACATAGTATTATGATTCATTTAAGGCTTATAGGGAAGACCTTATTTAGCATAACATTTCCTTCCAACTAGATGCAAAAGCCTTTAGGCAAAAGTAGACACCTATTAGCCCTACCCTTTCTTTACATGCAAAAATGAATTGATAAAATTAAAAGAGGGAGACATTATGAAACCTATTTCCAACCTTGTTCCAATAAGGGAGAAGAATGGATAAATAAGGTTGTGTGTCAACCTTAGGGAATTGTATATAAATCCTTTAAGAAAAATTACCCCCTCCCAAGTATGGATCGTTATTGTAAAAGGTAACAAGATCAAAGTTAGATTCTCAAGATATAATTACTCAAGTAGTTAGAGAATCATAAGACAACATTTACTACTCCTTGGGGTGCTTATTTTATGTGGGGATTCCATTTGGATTGAAGAATGCAGGTTTATATTTTTAGAGAGCAATAGAAGTTTCCTTTGTTAGTCTTATCAATAGTTATCGACTTGGTGTCTTAGGATTATCTAACTACATACTCCAAAGTGAGACGTGACCATTGTAAGCACAAGGATTTGAATTTTAATATGTTTCTAGAGTATGAAATTTCACAAAATGCCAATAAATATATATTTAGTGTAGAGGGAGGTAAGTTTTGGGGATACATTGTATCAAAAGAGGGGGTCAGGGAAGACATAGAATGAGTTATGGAAATTTATCTCATTCCCTAGGATAAGTTTGTCAAAGGAGTGTAGTCCTTATTTGGACCAATAAATTTTGTTAAGAGGTTTGTTGCCAACTTTGCTCAAAATAATAAGGTCATTAAAATGATGATAAAGAAATGAAAATCAATTGTATGGAGTGATGAATTAACCAAGGTATTCAAAGGAATAAAATAAGCTCTTAAGGAAGCACTTATTATGGTAATTACAACCTATTTTAGATATTTTTATCATTTTTTAGTGCTTCCATTTGTAATACTTATTGTTTTGATTCAAAATAATAACGAAAGATACGAGAAATGCATATTATTCTTTAGAAATTATTTTAAATATGTTGATTTCATATACTTATCCATAGAAAATTATGTGTATGCCCTAATAAATGTCATAATAAATTTTAGACCATACCTTATAGGTACAAACGTGATCATTTATGCATTGAATTCAATCATAAAGGACATCTTTATTTAGCATGAAGCCTTGAGTAGAATATATATATATATATATATATATGGATCATCAAGATCCAAGTATATGACATGGAGATATAGATCACAAAACTAGTTAGAGTTTAAGTGCTAACTAGGAAGATGGTGAATGCCAATTTGGATGTAATTGGGTTAAATAAGGTGCTTTTCAAAAAATTACTCTAGATCTTGTCATTTAAAGGATGTTCCATGATACAAATAGTAATTATTTATATTTATAAAACATGATTTAAACACCTAATATAAGACAAAATCAACAAATAGTTCTCAAGTTGTAGTCTTAAAGGTATTTTTTTATACATGATAATTTGATGTGGACAAATCATGATGGATTGTTGCTCAAATATATTGACCAAGCATTACTAATTGAGGTAATACATGAGCATCACCATGTGATTTATGGGGGAAATTTCAAAGCCAAAATTGTACTACCCATAAGATCCTTAGGGAAAGATATTGGTGGCTCACATTATTCAAAGATGTGGTTGATATGGCAAGAAAATGTGATGCTACAAAAGATTTTTTAGTAAGATAAAGTTTTTAGGTGCACCCCATCATAATAATCATATTTTAAGATCCTTTGTAATAGTGGGGAGTTAAGTTTATTGGAGAGATTCATGAGCTATATAGTAATGGTTACAAGTTGAATCTTATAACCATTGACTACTTCACCAAGTGGGTGGAGGCATTTTTGACCCACAATGCTACATCTAAGGTGATATTAGATTTTATGATCAACAATATTACAATCAGGTCTGGTATCCCTGCAATGATCATTTTTTATAATATTATGTGTTTAAGATTCCATGAGGTGTTAACTATATGGGATATAAGTATGTGATTAATTTGATACACGCATCTCCACATCATCCTCAAAGTCGTGGGCATGTTGAATCTAGCAATTAAAAGTTCATGAAAAACATAAGAATGAATTTATATATAAATAAAAAGAGTTAGGATGTCAAATTGAAATATGTAACATGGTCTAATTAAGTCACTTTTAATAAGACTGGTAAATCCCTATTTGAATTGATGTGTGGGTTCGATGTTGTAAGGAAACTTCTAGCCATCTTTATGGCAATTTCCACATAACCCATTATAGATCTTAATCAAATCAACACATAAAAGCCATATGCAAAGAATAGACAACATACCCATGTAAATGTGACACAAGATATATCCTAGGAAAACCCTCATGAGGGAAAAACCCAGCCTCCAAAAGCATCATCCACCATGTATTATCAACAATGCGTCCATTACAATAAAAATATGGAAAGCTTCTGAAAACCCTACCATAACAAGCCATCAACAAGAGCTCCATGTGACCAAGCATGAATCCACACATCCCATGCCATGCTTCCTCCTTCACAAATGCTAACCTGGCTAACTGACCAACCCAAACAACTACCCTTATGGTTGCTTTTATAAACACAAGCTCCCACAAAACCACCAAGTGATATTACATCAAAACCATGTGACAATAAAATATAATATTTTTCCTACCTACCCTTTACCCATATTTAATATTAGGTACTTCATCACAATTACATTCTCCAATATTAAATAAATACAATAATACCAATGTGTCAATACAACTCATCAAGTGGTTACAAGAATATTCCAAGGGAATATCTACATGGTGCACTCCCATCTAGGTGCTCCTAGGTGCAACAATACAATATAATTCCACGTACACCTCACACAATAATAAATAATACAACAATGAAACACTATTATGAAAGGTGTACAACACAATTTTCCCAACATTCTCCCACTTGTTGTATACATTGCATAAGGGCCAAGAAGTAATTTGTCACACGAACAAGAGACTGATCACTCCAGGCACATATACCATCATAGTATCCAAGTGCTCCATGTGCTCCACCAAGATACCTGCAAAAAGAACAAAGTGACCACCATCTCATACATGAATGCTCCCACCCTCCATCATGCCACTTCCATTGGACATGAAAAGGCTATCCAAAGAGAAAGCCACAGAATATGTCACAACAAATGATAAGTCCTACACCAACTGATATCCGAACACAAACACTAATCCAAAGGTATCTAATGTAAAGGTAGTTGTTTACATAGCTGAAATAAAACCCACAACAAGTTTTAATACATTAACTATACATGCCTCCAAGGTATACAAACCAAGTGAATAACATCTCATCAACATATGCAACTTGTAACATGCAACCATAAGCCCCAAGTACAACACCTGCCATGTATGTACACCAAGGAACTCCCACTGCATAGGTAATGTCAATATCAGAAATGAATCCACTAACAACATATAAAATAAGTGTAACCATGTAGTATCAAGAACATCCACATCAATATGAACATCATGTAAACCGATAACCTGCAAGTACCACTCTCACACCATGTCTCCAACATTCTCCCATGTTCTCCACACCAACAAAAGAAAGAGATAAAGGAACCTATAAAGCGGAAAAATCGAACCCTAGTCGTTCTCCCCTCCCCAACTCCAAGGAGAGAGAAGGGGGAGTCACTAGGGTTGATGGTTTTCACTTAAGAGAGACTTTACATTCAAAAGAGGGGTTGAAACCCACAAGATCCAATCCCATGCAATGCAAGATTGGATTCTATATGAGTTTCAAGGGTTAAGACATCAAGGATACCCTCTTTTGTAAAGAATGTAGAAAGAAAGATTGAACTAGGAATGCATGTAAAGTAGGAAAGATTCGCTTATAAACAGAGATAGGGATATGGGATGAAGCTGCGGACCTAGAATTAGCAGTAAAATGTCGAGACGGTGCTGTTCTGCAAATTTGAGCGAAAGTTGACGGGACGATGGCGCCCGGCGTGCACACGGTCCTCCGAAAAATCTGCGAAACGAAGGGGGATCTGTTCGTCTCTGCACAAGGATTCCAGATCTTCAATTACAGCCGCGTACCTGCAACCTACACACAGAAAAGAGAGGACGATTGGGGGGTTAGGGATGAGGGGTTTGCCTTTAGGTCAAACCCCAGTTTTGGAATTAACCAAGAAATGAGAATGTTGTAAATGTAAATGTTTGTAATGTAAACAAGTATTGATACCTTGTTGTAAGAATGTTTGTATTCTTACATGAGAAGGTGTAATGTATGTAGTATGTTGTATGTTGTATGTGATCTCCTCTTCAATGGTTGAATCCTTGTCTTGAATGCAACACTTAGCCTTGAATGGAGACTTAGAATGCTCAATTGCTTGAAGGAAATGCTTGAATGCTTGAATGCTTGAATGCTTGAATATTTGAATATCGTTTCCGCCTTTTTTGCACAACTCTCCTTCCTTCCCAAAATGGGAGAGGAAATGTAGTTGATATACTTGTCAATTAGGGTTGATAGACTGATTTTCCCGACCTTAGGCCGACCAGGAAACATTAATTTCCAATTTGCAAACTTAAAGACCCGAAGCCCCATAAGAGACCGGGCCCAAAATAGGGCCAGGGACCAGGGCGCTGGGCGCCATGGTCCCACCTCCTCGGACAGCAGGGTGCAAGGAGGGATCAGGCCAAGGTGCAGAGAAATGCAGTTTTTGATGTCATGAACAAGTTTTGGGGTCTCCATTCAGGTTCAGTGTTGCGTCGCCATCGTGAAGACCCAAATGCGGTCAAAATTGCAAGTGTCGCAATTTTAGGACGCTACAGAACCTCTATGCCATCTCCCACATGACAACACATGAACACAAAACCAGTAAACACATAGCTTCAAACAATCTCCAGCCAATGTAATGTGAATACAAACATCCAGGAAGATAAACGAAACAAAGAGAAAAATACTGCAAATCAAAACCTGTAGTATGTCCTTCAACACACACCTCTAAATGTTAACTATGTCAAGTATGATCTCCTCCATAAAACCCCAAATGAAAAGCATCACAACACCCAAACATCATTCAGTCCCTTGGACCAAACAAACATATATAACATGTAATCAAAATGGATGTAAGCCTCTTATAACCAAGAAGATCAAACTAAATATCCATTCCCAATCCCAAGGGAATATGCCCAATGAAAACCATCTCCCAAACTAATATCAATGACTGCAACCATCATAATAATAACTCAAATTCACAAGGAGATAACCAATGCCATACATCTCTCAAACTGAATCCTCAAAAACTAACAAACTCCATGTAGCTCAAGAACCATATCAATGAAAGATAAGCATAACATAATGCATCTGAAAGGAAGCAATGGGAAATACCTCTCAATTAGTAAACTGTCAAGTAGACCAAGAGTGGGGAATGAGAATGCTCATCCAAGATATCCAAGTCACCATGACTCATCTAAGAACAACCTCCTCTCAATTCCATACTAGGTGAATGCTCCTCGGATTTCCTGCTGAAACTGTCAACCATTCCAACAAATATCTCTAATCACAAGAGACTACTAGGATCACCAACATCCTCCAAGTATCCATGAGTACCTCTAATTAATAAATCCATGCCAAACTCCAAATGCAACATAGCATCACCATGAAGTAATCAAGCAAATGATCATGTACCCAATACAAAGAGAACTACCAAGATCAATGTCAAAGCTCCAACCATAGAATCGGGAACATAACATGACAACATGATCTAACCATCTCCTCCAAAGAGATAACATGCTCCATATGAACATATCAAATAACCATATCATGCCAAAACTCTAAGTTAGCCATCCAGAGTGCACCATGACATAATATCAATCATCCAATCAAGCAAGGATAACATATCAAATGAAAGCATAAACCACACCTTAACCAAGGACTTCTTGAGCCCTCAAGATGTCAACATCCTCAAATATCATGAAGATCACCATCTCCTACCAGTGTACCCTCAAATGTGAAAGACCCTTCTACAGAAACATGATCTAAGGCATCCTCCAAACATCTGCACACTAAGAAGATCATCCACCATCCAATGGTGAATACACATCACTGCTACAAACTCTCACTGAACCATAATACCAAGCTCTCCATAGCATCATGATAACCATCTCCTAAACAAAGAACATTCAGGTCTACACACATCAATTGAAATGTCAATAATAACAAGTAAACCATGAACTTCATATCAAGAAGATACAACCACCACCAACAAACCACCAATCAGGAATAAATCCTACACTGCCAAGTCATCACTGTCAAAAGCTCCCACTGAAAGTGTAATCAAATAAATAACCAAGCTATCATGACATCATGATAAATACATGCTACAAGTCCCATACCAACTATCCAAGTACTATAACATCATCCATCCTCTCATCTCAAAATAACCATACCAATGCACAAATGACCACAAACAAGGTCAACTAAGGAGTATGCACCACAATGAATCAAACTTGGTGGATATAGACAGTCCACATCTGAGCCATCCCACTGCAACTGAATAGGTGAGCTCAAACCTACCAATCACATAAATCATAGATCCAATCATTGAACATGCAAACTCATCATCACATTAGTAAATTGTAAACTGAGATATCAAAGAGAATAATACATGTAGACAACCATGACTCAAACGCCAAATCACCATCCAATCTGATTTGCCAAACATGTCCACAAACTAGTACCATAGTTAAAGGAACTAAATAAGCATCAAGGAAAAAAGAAGAACCTCCTAATATCAAACTAAATCACCACAATCATGACTATGTCATGTCAATGCAAAACATGTACCCGCATACCCATGACACCATAATCATCACCTGCAACCAACTGTCACCCATATAAAACTCCAAGTCTCAAACCGAGTCCAATCATGTCCTCAAACTAAGAACAACATGTAAACCTCTCCATACTCATAAAAATAATACAATAATAATGCCAAACTGATTTAGACTTAACACCCTCTCCAACGCCTATTCGAAATCAAAAAACTGATTCCATATGCAAAAGATATGACCAAAACTGCATCGAGGAGAATATCAGGATTCTAGGCTCCAAAAACATGTCAAAAAGACAAACTCACTGAACCAAACCTATACCAAATGGTAGTGCTCATAATCACCTCTCCAACGAGTATAAGAAGTCGAAAAACAAACTCCCCGAGTGAAAGTTATGCCCATTTAAATAAAAAAACTCATTTGCCCATATACATACTCCATGGTGGACCCTACTCTATTCAGACAAATTTTATATTTTCAAAAATTTGGAATTTCTTAAAAAAAAATATGACCACCATTTCAAATAATATAATTTCACTTTCCAAACTTTTCTAAAAGTAGATGGGGTGATTTAAAGTTTTACCATTTTAAAAGAGCTTTAATTTAATTTAAAACATTAGGAAAGTGTGGGGCAAGCTCATAAAAAACCTTTACAAATTTTTAAGGCGATTTCTTCTTTTATTACGTCAAAGGCGTCTCCTACTATGAAATGCACCGAGCTTATTTTTACCATCAACAATTGATATTGCATAATATCAATGCAAGATGATTCAAACGTTTTGAACCGTCGATTGCAAAGGATTCGGTCGTTCGGTTTTTGCGTGAAATAAGTAAGTGGAAGACCTATTTTCTGCAGTGACGTGTCTGCTGTAAGTCCCGCGATTGACCTGTCTTCTCACATTTATAGGTGAGATAGAGCTGCGGGTCACCCCTACACCGATGAGACTGCGAGACTACGTAAATGCTCCTCCATAGAACTCAAATTAGACTCTCATTTAGCCCTCCCATTTGCCTTCACCTATAATTATGAAAAACAAACGTCTGATTCGATTTGCAATTACCATGAGCATGGATACAATGGTAGTAGCCATGACTATTGTCAGAATCCTCCCTATTCTATAGTTGTAGACAATGCATTGGCAGATTTATTCAGCGATGAAAATTTGCGTGCTTGCAACATAATGTAATGTTATTCACTTATTGTACAGAAAGTTTCCCTATTTGGGGAACATTTTTATTTACAGAGTTCTTTTTCTTAATAACGAAGGAACTCAGGAAATGCGTCATTGAAAGAAGACATTAAAAGCATAACGGAATGTGATGGTTCTTTATATGAAAGGGACATGCCATCTCATGGACTGCAATCATTGCAGGATACACACAAAATGGATGTGTTGATAAAGATTTATAAATTTTTAATCAAATTCAATTGGTAGGTGTAAATCAGAATTCCATAACCTTTGCCAACATCCTCCCTGCCTGTGCCAAATTGGGAGCTTTGGAACAGGGTATGGACATCCATCAAAGCATAAGGGAAGGGGGATTTTTATCAGACGTTACAGTTGCAATTGCCTTGGTAGACATATAAGCAAAATGTGGAAGCATAGATAACGCATGTGAATTGTTTGACAGAATGTCTCAAAGAGATGTTGTCGCATGGAATGCAATGACTGCAGGATATGCACAAAACGGATTTGTTGATAAGGCTTTAGAAACTTTTAAGAGAGTGCAATTGTCAGATACAAAACCAACTCTAAAATCTTTCCCAGCATCCTCCCTGCCTGTGCCAAAATCAACGCTTTGGACCAGGGTATGGATATACATAATAGCATAACGGAAGGGGGATTTTGGTTAGAAATTATGGTTGGAAATGCTCTTGTAGACATGTATGCAAAATATAGATGCATATACAAGGCACGTGAAGTGTTTGACAAAATGCCTCACGAAAATGTGGTTTCATGGACTACAATGATTGGAGGATATGAACAAAATAGACTTGTTGAAAAAGCTTTTAGAAACGTTCAAGCAAATGCAATTGACAGGTATAAACTAGACTGGACAACCTTTGCCACCTGCCTGCGCCAAAATGGGAGCTTATTACCATTTAAACTCATTATTTAGAATTCATAGCAGTAGGATTTAATAATTAATCAGTGCCACATCATATATAATTTGGTCTTTGAGATAATCCTTTAAAAATCTACAGATTTCTTATGGCCTTTGAGATAATCCTTTAAAAATCTACAGACTTCTTATGGCTTGATTTTCTATTTTCACATCTCATCATATATAATTTGGTGTTTGAGATAATCCTTTAACAACCTACAGATTTCTTATGGCTTGATTTTCTATTTTCACATCTGATCTCTACTAAATTAATGTTGTCTTTTACTGTGATGAGGATGGGTAAGAATTTAATTCAAGAAGGTAAGGAAGAAGGTAAGGAGGAAGGTAAGAAGGTAGAAGGTAAGGAGGTGACACTTTTGGGAAAGATGAGGTATAGTAAAGAGTGTGAGACTAGCGATATGATGCTAAACGATTTCATTTCTTATTATGAGAAAGATATCGAGAATTTGAATATGCACTTGTGGGTTTTGAGAATCTAAGGATTAGATAAGGGAATTAATTGGCACCCTACACAAGGATGATTAAGTGGGAAATGAACATCAAACTTTCTGTCAGATTATCTGTCCAATGTATTCCACTTCATAAATATGGAGAAAGACAATGTTTAACCAAGGCATTTTGTATTACAAAAACATCTCTCTCTCTCTCTCTCTTCATAAATATGGAGAAAGACAATGTTTAACCAAGGCATTTAGTATTACAAAAACATCTCTCTCTCTCTCTCTCTCTCTCTCTCTCTCTCACACACACACACACACACACACACATGTTTCTCCCTCCCTATCTATATATCTATATCTAACTCTTAATCTCTCCACCCCCTCTCTCTATCACTTAATTTCATAATAACAAGATATTAATTGAACCAACATTGGATGAACAATTTTTTTCATTGTAAGTGACATTCACACTATGCATTACAAACCAATATACACACAAGGTATCATGGCAAGCACAACGACACATAGGATGACCACCACTGCATCAAGCATGGTGCCACAATGAAAAGGGTTTCACTAATCATGTGAAAGGTAATTGTTAGCTTTGTTGCACAAACACCATCATTTTCTGAATGGCCTACCAATTGAACTCACGTGTTGCATAAATGTATGCAATTAATAGGCCAAATATTTTCTAATTGGTCTTCCACATCTTTTTGGCGTACCCATTGCACACCAAGGTGCAATTGCTAGTTTTATTTTTCTTTTGGCACAGGCTTAGTTGAGGGGCTGACAAAATAGTATGCCAACCTGTCAGCTACAGGTACCAAAGAGTATCTATGGGTACATAGTACGCAGTCCCATCCCACTTCAAATTTTTAAACACTTTTTCACAAAAATGGTCCCTTTAACTTTATTTAGATTTTTAAATTTATTTATTTTTGACATTTTACAAGTGAAAATAATTTATGACAGGAATTATTATTTTAATTCTAATTTTTGGTTCAGACATTCTGCAGATTAAATTTGACGGTCGTCACGATCATCAACCACAATTTTTTTTTTTTTTTGCCTTTTTTTTCAACTGTCACCGAAATAGGTTGAATTATATATTATTTTTCGTATCTTAGCCAACCTCATAGCCATCAAACCCAAATAACATAGATCTGCAATAACAACCTGCAAAACCATATATATTGCCTTGTCTTTTCATTCTTTTATATATTCATGGATTTCAACTAGGGTTATAAACACCATTAAACCGATAGCTTTGATACCACTTGTAAGGAAACTTGCAACCATCTTAATGACAATTTCCACATAACCCATTATAGATCTTAATCAAATCAACACATAGAAGCCATATGCAAAGAATAGACAACATACCCATGTAAATGTGACATAAGATATATCCTGGGAAAACCCTCATAAGGGAAAAACCCAGCCTCCAAAAGCATCATCCACCACGTATTGTCAGCAATGCATCCATTACAATACAAATATGAAAAGCTTATGAAAACCCAGCCATAACAAGCCATCAACAAGAACTCCATGTGAGGAATCCACATATCCCATGCAATTCTTTCTCCTTCATAGATGCTAACCTGGCTAACTGACCAACCCAAACAACTACCCTTGTGGTTGCTTTTATAAACACAAGCTCCCACAAAACCACCAAGTGGTATCACATAAAAACCATGTGCCCAAAACCATGTGGCAATAAAATATAATATTTTTCCTACCTACCATTGACCCACATTTAATGTTGGGTACTTCATCACAATTACATTACCCAATATTAAATAAATACAATATAATAATATCAATGTGTCAATACAACTCATCAAGTGGTTACAAGAATATTCCAACGTAATCTCTGCATGTTGCACGTCCATCTAGGTGGTCCTAGGTGCAACAATACAATATAATATTACAATATAATTCAATGTCCACCTCACACAATAATAAAATAATACAACAATGAAACATTATTATGCAAGGTGTACAACACAATTTTCCCAACAGATGCTAAGATGCAAACTAGTTTGGAATTACTGATGCATAAGTTGTTATAAGATCGTAGGGAAGAAGATGGTGTATTATTGTAGAGAATAGTAGAATAAATAGAATTAGATGAAAATGTGAGAGATAAACAAGAAAGAATACTATCAAAAGAGCAAATGAAAAAGCATCTTTTTGACAAGAAGACATTAAAAAGAAATTCTAGGTAGATGATTTAGTTTTGTTATGAAATGCTAAATTAGAAGATAAGGGAGAACATGGGAAATTTGAAAATTTATGGCTTGGGCTATATGAAATTATTGAAAGGTATGATCTTAATGTGTACTAACTTAAGATCTTAGATGGAATACTCATAAGTTGCTTGTGCATGACCAACATATAAATCACTACTTGATGTAAGTACTAAATCTTTCTAATAGTGAATTATACATATATTTTCTCATTTATTTATTTTAATATTAATGGCTCCTATTTGCCCTGATGAAGTGTTGTGTTCATAGTCTTTGCTTGCACTATTTTGTTTCCCTTTTATAATATTATCTCAAATCTAGTTCTTAGGTAGATTTTAGTTGTGCTAGCAAGTTACGCACATCCCCAACTAAAAAAACTATTGAAATTGCTTTAGAAATTTATAAAATCCAACTATGTCCTTGATATTTTGTCCCAAATTTTCCTTGTGTGTATGTTTATGTTTGGATCCCCTCATGCTAGAAGTGATGCGTTCTTTCATTTTCATAATTTTTTATGTGTTTTCTATGTGTGGTCCTTGTTCCCTCTACCTATGGGGTACTAGGTAGGATTGTGACCTATTGATATGATCCTTTATCAAAACCATGATCTCATCATATATCCTTTTATAATCCTTTTTTTAGCTCCTCCTTAGGCCTCGGGCCCATGGGGGAAACTTGGACCTTTATACTTAATACAAGGTGCTAAGTTCCTATGTCGCTCTACACCTCACCATCTCCTCACTATCACATTTTTCACTTGAATGTTGGTTCTCAAAAGGACCTTGGACTTAGGGAATAGGTCCTAAAGTCTAGTCCCATCTTAGTGTCTCAATCCCATTGTTATTCCTAACATTGTTTTTAATTAGGTTTCCCATTAGATCTTAGGGTCATAGGGGAATGTTAGACTAAAACACCTAGTTTCAAGTACCAAGTTCACCTTGGTCCCTAATCCTTGACATCCTTTTTCTCCCAACCTTGGTTCCAAGTACTTGTTCTCAATACATGATCTCCTATTGTTCTTGTAGACACCTAAAATTGTCATGTCTAATTAAATAAATATTTTTATTTATTTAATTATTTTATCCTAAGTCTTCTATTAATTAAATAAATTCTTATTTATTTAATTAATTCATTAACCCTCTTCTAAGAATTTTCTCATTTAAATAAATACTTTTATTTATTTAACTTGTCTTTTTCCTAACTTAAATAAATATTTTATTTATTTAATTGATCCCACTTCCTCTGTTAATTAAATAAATCTTTATTTATTTAATTAATTCATTAGCCTTTTCTACCCATAACACATGTCACTCATCTCTTAATTCTTATCTTACCTACCCCCTTTATCATTTAATTATTTCCTCTACCTACCCTTTAATCTTAGCCAACCATTTATCTTTACACCTCTTAATCTTATCCCTCCATTTCCTACAGTATTCTCTACATAAAAGGATGCCCTCTTCATTATCAACCCTAATGAGCATACTAATGAATGACAAACTTCAGCCTTCTTGCAACCATGCTATCAACCACATTTTCATTCTTTGTTGAGCTCTTGTGCACACATAAAATTTGAGAGCAAATATATGAAACAAGATAAATGGAGATAGAAAGAGATGAATATTGAAACCCTACTAGACATGTGAATGGTATATTTGGTTATTGTAAAGCGGAAAAATCGAACCCTAGTTGTTCTCCCCTCCCCAACTCCAAGGAGAGAGAAGGGAGGTCACTAGGGTTGATGGTTTTCACTTAGGAGAGACTTTACATTCAAAAGAGGGGTTGAAACCCATAAGATCCAATCCCACACAATGCAGGATTGGATTCTAAATGAGTTTCAAGGGTTAAGACATCAAGGATACCCTCTTTTGTAAAGAATATAGATAGAATGATTGAACTAGGAATGTATGTAGAAGCAAGAAAGATTCGCTTATAAATAGAGATAGGGATACGGGATGAAGCTGCGGACCTGGAATTAGCAGTAAAATGTCGAGACGGTGCTGTTCTGCAAGTTTGAGTGAAAGTTGACGGGACGATGGCACCCGGCGTGCACACGGTCCTCCCAAAAATCCGCGAAATGAAGGGGGGCCTGTTCGTCTCTGCACAAGGATTCCAGATCTTCAATTACAACCGCATACCTGCAACCTACACACAAAAAAGAGAGGACGATTGGGGGGTTAGGGATTAGGGGTTTGCCTTTAGGTCAAACCCCGGTTTTGGAATTAACCAAGAAATGAGAATGCTGTAAATGTAAATGTTTGTAATGTAAACAAGTACTGATACCTTGTTGTAAGAATGTTTGTATTCTTACATGCGAAGAAGTAATGTATGTTATGTGTTATGTGTTGTAAGTGATCTCCTCTTCAATGGTTGAATCCTTGTCTTGAATGCAACACCTAGCCTTGAATGGAGACTTAGAATGCTCAATTGCTCGAAGGAATACTTGAATGCTTGAATGTTTGAATGTTTGAATATCGCTTTCGCCTCTTGCTCTTGCTTATTTCCTTCCTCCCTTTCTAGGAGAGGAAAAGTAGTTTATATACTTGTCAATTAGGGTTGAGAGACTGATTTTCCCGACCTTAGGCCGACCTAGAAACAATATTTTCCAATTTGCAAACTTAAAGACCCGATGCCCAACAAGAGACCGGGCCAAAAATAGGGCCAGGGACCAGGGCGCTGGGCACCATGGTCCCACCTCCCGGGACAGCAGGGTGCAAGGAGGGATCATGCCAAGGTGCAGAAAAATGCAGTTTTTGGTGTCACAAGTAGGTTTCGGGGTCTCCATTCAGGTTCAACGTTGCGCCGCCATCGTGAAGACCCAAATGCAGTCAAAATTGCAAGTGTCACAATTTTAGGACGCTTCATTTAGCCCCCACTTTAGCAGGAGTATAAGCGTACGCTCATACTTCCGGTAAAGTACAAGGAAACAACATTGAAAAACTTTCACCACGTCAAGGAGGCAAGATACACCAAGCCCCCAGTGGACTAAGGATCTTATGACTTCGATTGACAAAGTAAAAGGGAAGATCATGAGGGAGAACCATGACTATCAGTAGTAAGGTTCCCTCACTATGAGTCATGCAAGAAAGATATCAAAAATTTTCAAGGCAAAGCTAAATTTGCCAAGAAATTTTCAAGTATCTTGAAAAGATATGAACGGGATGTATGCCCCCCTACGTTAAAGTGATCGCACACGCCTCACCGGGGGTGATTTCTTTAAGGTAGTGATACATATAAGAAATGAGAAAGGAGCACGTTATCACAAGGATTTAGCCCCCAAGTGTGAGATAAGCCCAAGGATAATAGACACAAAACACAAAGCACAAGGTGACTTCGCTTTCCTCGGGGTCAGTATGCTGTATGATAATTCATGTATATCATATGTATGTATGCATAATTGTTCTTCATTCCCCAATCAAGGAAGGTCACCTAGAAGAAGGGAACACATGTGTCTTTTGAGTCAACATGAGAGAGACCAAAAGAGATCTCAATGCTTTGCATCGTCCTCAAGTAGACAAAACTAAGGACAACAAATAGAAGAATGAGAATAACACATAGAAGAAGTAACAAAAGAGATCAAGAGAGGAGGAGAGAGTCTGCTATGCTAATGAAACTAGTCTAGCACGTCATCTACCCCCCGATCTTGTTGATCAATATTTCGGGAAGGTAGGAAACATGCTAGAGGAGGAACATCCAACATAGCAGATGGAGCTATCACAAGATCCAAACAAGGGCTATGCTCATGATCCGAGCCACGTTGTTCTTGTCTAGGAGCTAGGATAAGTGCTTTAGAAAATTCGTTAGATAAATGGTTATCAACATCAACATATTCATATTCACTATCAAAATGAAGAGGAGTAACATTTTCATCATGAATAACATTTTCATCTATATCATCATCAAGATTTATAAAAATAGGATCTTTAACTCGCACAGGATCAAGACCATCATGCATCTTATGTTTAGGAGATTTCGGCTCAATCTTCGGCTGAGGAGAAAATGGAATAATACTGGCTGAAGGTGTTTTTGGGGATTGCAAAGTTTGAGAAGCAGCTGCCTGAGCTCTAAGACGATGCTTTCGTCGGTGTTCACGTGCAAAACGATTTCATCTAGTCTTAGTAGGAAGTTGAGAAGATTGAGGAGGAGGCATGTTCTCATCCTTTTCACTTGGGTGTTTAGGTTGTGGTCTCTTAGGTTGAATAATAGGAGAAGAGGAAGGTCTGTTCTCTCCATAAGAGGAAGGAGGAGGAACTGCTCCATATAAGGGAGGAATATTTGGTTTAGGAAGGAGACCAAGTCCATCATGACGAGGAGGTATAGGTCTACTTTTAGGAAGTTTATTAGTCATAAATGTAGTCACATCCATAGGGATGGGTTGGGAATCTTCTTGAGGAAAGACATTAGTTTTATCTTTCAAAGGAAGAACTTCCTTCTCAAGAATGATAGGATTATCAAGTTTGGGTGTTCTAGGTTCACTTAGAGATAGGATCATATCTTTTTTCCACCTTTGATAAGATTTAAAAAGATGATCACTTCGCGGAGGAAGAGATTGGAATTGTTCAGGCCAAAAGTAATCAATAGGAACGCTAGAAGTTCTTTCAGCTAGTTTAAAGAGGTTATGATTGACAGTAACAACTTCACCATTATGGGGAAATTTCAAACACTTGTGAATAGGAGAAGCAATAGCTTTCATGGAAGATAGCCAAGGATAGCCTAGCTTCACACGAAATTGTTCAGATGATGGAATAATAGCAAAGTCCACATCAAGGGATTTGTTATGGACCTCAATAGGTAATGTAATAGAACC
Source organism: Cryptomeria japonica (assembly GCF_030272615.1). Taxonomy (NCBI): domain Eukaryota; kingdom Viridiplantae; phylum Streptophyta; class Pinopsida; order Cupressales; family Cupressaceae; genus Cryptomeria; species Cryptomeria japonica. Next base: position 635,274,798 of record NC_081407.1, read on the forward strand.
AATTGCAGGAGAAGAAAATGCATCAAATAATTTCACAACCACATTTGTTTCATCATAGATCACTTGATTCAATTGCAAAGTAAAAAGAAATTCTTCAGTAATGATATTAACCATACAAGAAGGATCAATAAGCACTCCACGGCAAGGTGTATTCTTGACTTTTGCAACTATATATAAAGGACCATCAGGTGCCCTGATAGTTTCACTGGAATCAAAGGTGATGGAAGGTTCTTTAGGGATTTTCTGCTGCTCTACAAAGTTAATCACATTCGGAGTCATAGACACAAGATCATCAGGTGAGATAGAGGAATCATTAGTATCAATCGCATTAGAGGTATGAGAAGGCAATGGATCAGTAAAAATCTGAAGATTTTGGGTAGGAGGAGCTACAGATGTGTTGCCTTTATCATTCACACCAGAAACAGAGATAGTATTATTATCAATCAAATCTTGAATTTTACCCTTTAAAGCAAAACATTTTTCAGTATCATGCCCAGGTTGACGATAAAATTGACAAAAAGATTTGTTATCAAAATAGGGTCAATTAATCTTTGCAGGATCTATTTTCCTAATAGGAGGAAGAGTAAGCACATTTTGTTCCAATAACTTATTCATAATACTATGCAATGATTCATTCAAAGGAGTAAACTTTCTTTCTTTCTTGAAAAACTTAGAAATACGAGGCACACCTGATGCTGCATTCACATTGTTGTTGATGATGTTTTCATTGAATTTAATGGACTCTCTGTTCAGTTCAAACTTCCCAAATGGTTGTTGACTACTATCACCCTTATCACTCGGAGCCATAGGATTTGCTTGTTCCATTTGACTCATAGTCAGTTGATAATTGTGAAGAGTTGCGCACAACTATTGGAAAGAAGTAAACTCAGAAAACAGAAGTTTTTCTCTAATATCTTTTTGTAAATTAGAAATAAAGATTCTTTGAATGTCATTGTCAGGTACAGGAAAAGAAATTTGAGCATACAAATGCTTATATCTACCAATGAAATCAGTCACTTTTTCTTTAACACCTTGTTTACAATGCATTAAATCAATCAAAGTAACTTTAGGACTTATATTGTTTTGAAATTGTTGAATAAAAGCATTTGCAAGTTGTTCGAAAGAAGTAATAGAATAGGAAGGCAACGAGCAATACCATTGTAGGGCTTTATCTCTTAATGTTCTAGTAAACAGTTTTGCAAGCAACCTTTGGTCATAAGCAAAATTAGTACATATTGTTTGAAAGGTCTTAACATGTGTTAGAGGGTCACCCTTACCATTATAAAGCTCCAAATGCGGAATTTCAACATGTTTAGGGGGGATAGCTCGAACAATGTCAAGAGAAAGTGGGCTCGCAACATCAAATGTGGGCACACTAAACTTAGATTGATTCATAGAGGCAATTTGTTGCTGTAAAGAAGAGACAGTTTGTGCAAGATTGTTGATGGTCGCTTCAGTCGAAGAGTTCATATTAGACATGTTAGATTGTGATGGAGGTATTATGTTATTGAAAGAATGTATTGATTGAGAGTAAGGTGGCGGGACACTATGATAGTTAGTCATAGGAGATGACTGGAAAGGAGGAACACTACAAGGAGGAATGGAATGGTTAAATGAATTGCCCCCTTGCGTCATGTTTATTTGTGGAGATGTAATAGGGACACTCATTGAAGGAATGAATGAAGAAGTTGGATTGAATGAAGGAAGAGGGTTGATTGAAGAAAAAGGATTGCCCCCATGACTAGTGATCGTAGGAGGAATGTCTTGTATTGAAGTAGTCATTATGTTTGATGTAAAAGTAGGTATACTAGCAATAGGAGTTGTCAAAGGAATAGAATGATTAACTTGAGTAGGAGGTTGTGTATAACCTAAAGTTTCGGCACAACTCTTCATAGGCATCACATTTGAATCCACAATATGTGCAATACCACACAAAATATCAATTCCATTCTTATCACTTTGAACCATACGTTTTAGACCCTCAATTAATGAAAGAGCTTCACTATCAGGGTATTGTTGAGACATCCATTGTCGAAAATCATCAAATTGGTTATCCAATTTTGAAAGTTGTTCTACAGAAACCTCATGGAGAGCTTCTTCATCATTGAGAGGATTAGAGGAATTACCCATGTCCTCGTTAAATAGGCCATTCAAATTAGGTTCCATCTCCTCAGTAATTAAACCTTGGAAGGACTTAATTCTAAGGCTTCGTCTAACGGGAATAGTGTAAGTAGGGCTTATTGTTGTAAAACTCATGCACTAAAGAGAGAGAGAAGATTTTGAATTTTAGAGGTAGCAAATTTCAATAAAATCAGCCAATCTCCTAGATTTAAGCTGTTAAATGCAATCAGAACAATGTCCCAAAATTTCGGAAAAAATGTCGGGGACCGTGGCGAACGGAGTGCACACGGTCCTCGCAACTTTTTTCAAAATTTTCAGGGATGAAAGTTATGATGATTTTAAAGCTAATCTGAGAAAATTGAGTGATTTTACGATCTGTAGATAGGCCAAATTAAAGTTGCAATCTCAAAATTGAACCCTACCAAGATTGTTGAAAAATGTAAAATTTGAATTTTGAAAAAGAGGGGGAAACTGAAATTTTGAATTTTATGATTTTAGAGGGAATACTAAAAGCAATGCAAGTTTTGAAATTTTAAGAATTGACTCAATTTCACGCAAAATTCAATTTTGAAAATGGAAATCAAGGTTGTTGCAATTAAACACTTAATTTCAAAACTCACAAACTGCAAAAATTTGAATAAAGCACTGAAATTTTGAATGAATGCCAACACACTTTTCAGATTTAGGACTGTAAGAAACACAATTTTGATATGAATTTCAATTTCAATGATTTTTGAATGATTATAAGCCTTTATCCGAGCAATCGCTAGACCAACTTTGACTTTAATTTTGAAAATGTTAAAATTGATAAAATCAGCCAAAATTCTGGATTTTAGCAGAAAAATACAGTAAGATCTAGCTCCCGAAATTTCAGAAAAAATGTCGAGGACGATGGCGCTCGGGGTGCACATGGTCCTCGCAACTTTTTTCCAAATTTTCAGGGATGAGAGATATTATGATTTTATTGCGGAATCCAAAGTTACAGCCGATTTGGAAGTGTTTTGATTAGTGAAATTATCAGTCAAAGGTTGAATCAAGAAGGTCTTAAAAATTAGGGTTTTGACATTTAACCACTTAATTTTTAGAATTAAAGCACAAATATGAATTGACAATTTGCAATAGAAGGGTAGATCTAAAACAAGCATTAACAATTAAACATTCCACAAGTTTAATTACTAAAAAGAAAATTTTAGGGTTTTTATGCAATTAACCTCTAAAATTTGCAAAAGATCAAACATGGAAATGTAATTAAGGAAGCAAATTTTTTCAGATCTAACCATGAATAATCAGAATGAGGATGTTCACGTCGGGTTCACCAAAATGTAAAGCGGAAAAATCAAACCCTAGTTGTTCTCCCCTCCCCAACTCCAAGGAGAGAGAAGGGAGGTCACTAGGGTTGATGGTTTTCACTTAGGAGAGACTTTACATTCAAAAGAGGGGTTGAAACCCACAAGATCCAATCCCACACAATGCAGGATTGGATTCTAAATGAGTTTCAAGGGTTAAGACATCAAGGATACCCTCTTTTGTAAAGAATATAGATAGAATGATTGAACTAGGAATGTATGTAGAAGCAAGAAAGATTCGCTTATAAACAGAGATAGGGATACGGGATGAAGCTGCAGACTTGGAATTAGCAGTAAAATGTCGAGATGGTGCTGTTCTACAAGTTTGAGCGAAATTTGACGGGACGATGGCGCCCGACGTGCACACGGTCCTCCGAAAAATCCGCGAAATGAAGGGGGGCCTGTTCGTCTCTGCACAAGGATTCCAGATCTTCAATTACAGCCGCGTACCTACAACCTACACACAAAAAAGAGAGGACGATTGGGGGGTTAGGGATTAGGGGTTTGCCTTTAGGTCAAACCCCGGTTTTGGAATTAACCAAGAAATAAGAATGTTGTAAATGTAAATGTTTGTAATGTAAACAAGTACTAATACCTTATTATAAGAATGTTTGTATTCTTACATGCGAAGGTGTAATGTATGTTATGTGTTATGTGTTGTAAGTGATCTCCTCTTCAATGGTTGAATCCTTGTCTTGAATGCAACACCTAGCCTTGAATGGAGACTTAGAATGCTCAATTGCTTGAAGGAATACTTGAATGCTTGAATGTTTGAATGTTTGAATATCGCTTTCACCTCTTGCTCTTTCTTATTTCCTTCCTCCCTTTCTAGGAGAGGAAAAGTAGTTTATATAGTTGTCAATTAGGGTTGAGAGACTGATTTTCCCGACCTTAGGCCGACCTAGAAACAATATTTTCCAATTTGCAAACTTAAAGACCCGATGCCCAACAAGAGACCGGGCCCAAAATAGGGCCAGGGACCAGGGCGCTGGGCGCCATGGTCCCACCTCCCGGGACAGCAAGGTGCAAGGAGGGATCATGCCAAGGTGCAGAAAAATGCAGTTTTTGGTGTCACAAGTAGGTTTCAGGGTCTCCATTCAGGTTCAACGTTGCGTCGCCATCGTGAAGACCCAAATGCAGTCAAAATTGCAAGTGTCGCAATTTTAGGACGCTATAGTTATTTTATTAATTTACATGCTCTTAGGTATCTTCATTTGTGTATGGTGGATTGTTTCATTGTTAGGCTAGGGTTTTGTGGTTGGATCCTTGTTAGTCTTTCAATATTGTTGTTTTTCACCATATACATTTTGGCACACTAGGTGGGACCCTTGTCCGTTTATTTTGACTTCTTGTTTGCAGATTTTGTGTTTTTGAAAGTTGCAGGTTCGACATTACGACGATTTTGCATTTTTGTGTATCTGTGACAAATCTAATCGCGTTTGCGTTCTATTTTCATGTCTACAACTATTTTTTTTGCGTTTCTAACTTTCTGCTGTTTTGCGGATTTGTCACCCTGAAATCCCGTCTGTGCAACATATTGTCATGTTTTTGTCTTAAAATCATGTTTGTATTGCATATAGTTGTGTTTTTGTTTTTGCAGGGTTTTTTCTCAATTTTTCTATTGCAGGTTTCTGGAATCGTATCTATGAGTTGTTTTGTCACGTCTGTGCTCAAATCTTGCGTCTGTGCAGGTTTCTGTCGCATCTGCATTTTGCTGTCTATTTTGTAGGTCTCAAATCTAGAAATTGTGTTTGTGTTTCATCTTTCTGTGTCTGTTATCTATTCCTACGTCTACATCTAGTACAATTGCATCTGTGTTTTCAGTTTTCCATTTTTTCTTTTGTTTAGGGTTTTTAGATTTGGTTTTTAGGGCTAATCTCTTTTGATCCGACTAACGAATTGGTGCAGTTGTTTTAAAAGGAGAAAACATCTTATCGAAGGCCCCTATTTTACAAAGTCTTTTGGGATCTAAATTTTACCTAACTTATGTGCTTGCGGGAGGGGTATTATTTCAAAACTACTAACAAGTTTGGTGGAGGACCTTTAGAAAAGATTTGATTTTAAAATTGTTTGCTTTGTCTTCTTTAGTTTAGCAAACACTTCAATTGGTGCTCTAAAATTAACAAGTGTCTTTTGTGTCTTAAGCAATAGGCTCTTGTTTTTCCTTTTAGATGACCTGCCTCCCGAGTAGCCCATAAGGCCAAGTGAGACGGAATGACCCAAGTAGTAAGAAGTTAAAGCCAAGCTCTTCCAAGCCACTATAAATAAGTGTTTGTGATGAAAGTTGCAAGCAACGGGTGCTAAATGTTGCTATAAGGATGTTATGACTCCCCATAAACCCTATAGAGCGCAAGCTGTATAGGATGGGAGGCCTTCACTTTAACACAGCGTAACACACTACTGATTATAGCCACCCAAACGGATTCCCTTACTAGAAACCTTTTGTGTTAGAAGACCAAAACCTTCTAGTTGTTGGTGTAGGAGGTCGGACCTCTAAAGCGACTCACATTCTTATTGGTGCTTGGGTGCCCCAAAGAATTGAGCATCTAGTGTAGGAGCACCCTTCTAGGCTCTTCCTCCTTCTTTTTTTTGTTGGTGTTATGCTTCTTTTGAAGCCATTGTATATGTAATAAGAGCCATGAGCTCATTTGTTCTTGACTAGGTCCTAGTTTTAGGTCCTTAGTGTTTTTGTTGTGATTTCTTGTGCAGGAGAGGTTGAGTGTGCCTTGGATGTGTGTTAGGCCTTATTGGCATGATGTTGTCCTTAGGATAGCCCAAAATAGACCTAGGAGTCATGAAAAGCAACAATGGCAAAGTTGCTCAAAAGATGCAAAAGTTGCATGACAACTTTTAAAAGTTGTCAAGCAACTTTTCCACCCAAAAGGTCAAAGACCCTTATTGAGCATGGAGAGCCCTAATTTTGGCACACCGACCAAGGTCTGGGTAGTATAAGATGTTTCAAACCCTAAAAAATGGGGGGGTTAATCATTATTGTATGGCCCAAGTAAGGAAAGCTTGACTGTGACCGTTTTGTTGGTTACCAGTCAGTTTGAATGAAGCAACTAAGCAAGTTAATGGTTTGATATGAAGACTAAACTATGTGGAAATCTTTGTGTAGTGTTTGATCTTTCATTTTTGGCAATTAGATAGTGTGTGTGGTGCAGGTTTAAGTCCTCTTGTAAATAGTTTGTATAATACACTGTCACTGCCCAGTTTTGGGACAGTTTTGTACGAATGGGTTAGCATTCCATTCTCCATCATGGAGCCACCATGAAACCATGGGGAATGGAAGTGAAGACCTTGTACTATAATGAAATGCAAGAAGGGCCTTTGAAAATGCAGGGAAGCCAACTATTTAGCCACTCCTAGGTGAGACTGGATAGTGCCCGGTTAGGAATGGTAGCTGGTGCAGAGGTCTTGGAGAGCAAGGTTGGTCAAAGGAGAGTGCACCCTTTGGAGGAGGTGTAGAGGAGTGTGTGAAGCACCATTGGTGTGAAGGAGGATCCTCCACCAATCCAGACAAGGTGGCTAAAACACAAAACATACACTATGACCCAGGCAGACCATAAAAACCCTCACAAAACCCTTAAAAACACCAAAATTCGCCCAAGGCACTGTACGGCCACTTGGAGGCCCAAAACCAGAGAAATCCTTGAGCCCTTTCCAAATTAATAGCAGTCCATTTTGGGAGTTTAGGTAGTTTGTGCATTGTTTGCAAGAGAGATCCCTAAAAGTCCGGATTGGAGGCCGAATAGGGCTTCTCCTTGTAGCCCTATTTTGTGGGAAATGAGCAAAATGGTGGAATCGGTAGGAGGGATGAAGGTTGAAACTTCTTGGAGGCACATGGATGGATGTAAAACATGGTTTAATACCTACCCTAACCTTCCTAGGACCTAGGAAGCAGTAGGACAAGCCAAGCCCTTATTAGCCATAGTAAGGGGTTTTGAGTCTCATGAGTAGGTGAGACCTTAGGAGCAGCATTGCAACTCATTGGTGGGTGGATTGGGCAAGGTCAGGGGATTCCTCAAGCAAGGGAAGTCCTAGAGACCCTAGGGTGTGAAGATAACACCAGGTGATCCAAGGGAAGGATCCAAGAGCATAGACTAGGCTAGTCTATCCCAAACCCCATTGCATCAGATTGGTATCAGAGCAGCTAAAGATTTGTTGGACTGTGTATGTCTCTATATACTGGTGAATTAGTAGGGGAGAGTATAATGGTTAGTAATGCAGAGCTAGCTAGGGAGGTAGAAGAGCAGAAGGAGAAGAATAGACTCCTTGAAGAAGCTATGAGTGAGATAAGGGATAAACTATAGGAAGTGGTGGATCAGAGGACACAAGGACCTTGGGGAGAAGACACCAAAGATAAAGGCAAGAAAATCATTGACATAGATGACATTATACCTGAACCAAATCCCTTATTTAATGAAGAACCATTTGTAAAGGCTATTAAGGCTTTGAACACCAAAGCTTTTGAAGGGTTGCCACATTTCAGTGGAAGGATGTACATTGACACTGTCATGGAATGGATTGAGGGCATGGAAAACCACTTTGAGTGTGAGGGAGTGACAAAGGCTCAAAAGGTTAAGGTTGCCAAATCAAGATTAAGGGGAGCAACTTTGACATGGTGGAAGTACTTGGAAGGAGAGAGAGTTGGCATGGGAAAGCTACCTATTGCCAATTGGAAGGCCATGGTGAGTAAGATCAAAGAGAACTACTTACCAGAAGATTATGAAGTCCAACTTCATAAGAAGAGATAGGGTTTGAAGCAAAAAGACCTTGATGTGACCTCCTACACCGAAGAATTTCAAAAACTTTGTCTTAGATCCAAAGTCCAAGAAGATGAATCTATTAAGGTGGCTAGGTATCTAAGCGGCCTAAAGTGGAACATTCAAGAGGAGATAAGCCTATGGACTCCTACTACTGTTCAAAAATGTCATCAACTTGCTGTCAAGGTAGAAGAGAGGAACAAAAGGAAAGGAGACTCTAATAACAGGGGTAGAGGTAGAGGTAGAGAACAAATGAATCACCAAGGTGGTTACCAAAGCAAGGAAAATGAGTAGAGGAACCAAGGAGAAGCCAAGTTGACTGAACATGGCAGTGAAACCAATCTTAGAGGAGGCCATTCTAGAGGAAGAAGTGCACAAGGTGGTCCAAGTAGGGGTAGAGGTACTGGCAGGGGTAACTCCTACTTTGCAACTATGAAGTGCTACAACTGTGGACAATTGGGACACCTAGCATATAGATGCCCTAACAAGCCTACCTCATCAAACAGTGGAAAGAGGGTTGCTTATGCACATGAAGGCTCTTCAAGCAGCAAGACACCTGAAGTGGACCATATTGAATCAGAGACTAGAGAAAATCTGATGTTCAATAGGGTCTTGATAAGACAGCCAGTCAAGAATGAACCTAAACATAGGAGAGCTTTGTTTAGGGTGAGATGCAAGATCCTTGGTAAAGTTTGCAAGGTGATAGTTGATTCAGGGTCAATTGATAACATAGTATCAGAGGAAGCAACCAAGAAGTTGAAATTCACAAGGATACCCCACACTAACCCATATAAGGTGACATGGTTGAATCATGAGTAGAGTGTGCTAGTCAATGAACAGACTTGGGTAGAGTTTTCTATTGGAGGATATAAGGATAAGATCCTTTGTGATGTGTTACCTATGGATGCCTGTCACCTATTACTAGGTAGACCTTGGAAATTTGATAGGAAGGTGATCTATGATGGAGAGGAGAACTCCATTTCATTCAAGAAGGACAACAAGACCTTTAAGATTCAGTCTTTGACAGAGAATGAAGAGGGAACTTCAAGAAAACCTAGTGTCTTATTGGCTACTGGTAAAGAGTTCTTAAACTTGCTACATGAGGAGGAGATAGTGAAGTGTGCCATCTTTGTGAAACCAAAGGAGGAAGACAAGTTGCAGGCAGAAGTACCCAAGGAGGTGAAGCAAATGTTGCAAGAGTATAAGGACATAGTGAGAGATGGAGCACCTGCAACACTCCCACCAAGAAGGTCTATAAGTAATCAAATAGACTTTGTTCCCGGAGCATCCCTACCTAAAAAAGTTGCATACAAGCTCACACCTGATCAGAATAAGGAAGTAGCAAAGCAAGTGCAGGAGTTATTGGAATAAGGACTGATTAAGAAGAGCATCAGCCCATGTGCAGTCCCGGTAGTGCTAGCATCAAAGAAGGGAAGCAAGTGGAGACTTTGCACTGATTCAAGGGCAATCAATAGGATCACCATAAGGTATAGGTTTCCTATTCCTAGAATAGAGGATTTGATGGACTGTCTAGGAGGTGCTATGTATTTCACCAAATTGGACCTTAAAAGTGGTTATCACCAGATTAGAATCAAGGAGGGAGATGAGTGGAATACTGCTTTCAAGACCACAGAAGGATTGTACTTGTGATGCCATTTGGACTCACCAATGCTCCAAGCACCTTCATGAGGTTGATGAATGAGGTGTTAAAGGATTTCACAGGCAGATTTGTGGTGGTATACCTAGATGACATTCTCATCTATAGCAGAACCAAAGAGGAGCACCTTGAGCATTTGAGGTTAGTCTTAGAGAGGTTGCATGAGGAGAAGTTATCCATCAACCTAGAGAAGTGTGAATTCTTGAAGCAAGAGCTGGTCTACTTAGGATTTGTGGTGTCTAAAGGAACCTTGAAGATCCAAGCAAAGTGGAGGCAATCTTGAATTGGCCTACACCTAGAATAGGGACTAAAGTTAGGAGTTTCCATGGTTTAGCCCAATTCTATAGAAAGTTTGTGAGGAACTTCAGTGGCATATGTGCACCAATCCTTGACACCATAAAAGGAGGCCTTAAAACTAAGTTTAAATGGACTGAGCAGGCTGACAAATCATTTCAATTGTTGAAGCAAGAAGTAGCCACAAAACCTATCCTTCTCCTACCTACTTTTGATAAGCTATTAACATTGGAGTGTGATGCAAGTGGAATTGCAGTAGGGGGTGTATTGAGTCAAGAGGGAAGACCTGTGGCATTTTTCAGTGAGAAGGTTAATGAAGCAAAGAAGAAGTGCTCAGCCTATGACCTAGAGTTGTATGCATTGGTGTAGTCACTTAAAAAATGGAGGCATTACCTACTCCCAAAGGAATTTGTGGTGTTCACAGACAACCAAGCATTGAGTTACATTAACACTCAAGAGAAGCTTAGCAATAGGCATTTGAAATGGATGGAATATCTCCAATCCTTCACCTTCACCATCAAGCATAAGAAGGGGCAACTCAACAAGGTGGCAGATGCATTAAGCAAGAAGTTGTTGACAGTTCAAGAACTATAGCTGCAGAGCATAGGAATAGAAGGTTTCAAGGACCTCTATGAAGGAGATGAAGACTTCTCATCAGCTTACAAGGTTTGTAAGGAGTTTGAGAACCATTTCCATGGTGAGTATGCATATTACACTCTCCAAAATGGTCTCTTGTTCAAGGGTAATCAGTTGTGTGTGCCAAGAGGATCCATGAGGAAAAACCTCATCCAAGAGAAACACAATGGTAGTTTAAGTGGACACTTTGGAGTCAACAAAACCTTGGATCTAGTACAGAGGTACTACTATTGGCCAAAGTTGCCAAGAGATGTGAAGAGGTATGTGGAGCAATGTGGTGTATGCCAAAGAGAAAAAGGAGGATCAAGCAATGCTGGTCTCTATCAACCATTGCCGGTCCCAAATAGGCCTTGGGAATGTATAAGTATGGACTTCCCAAGACAAAGATAGGTATGGACAACATCTATGTGGTAGTAGATAGATTTTCCAAGATGAGCCATTTCATTCCATGTAAGACTACACATGATGCAAGATATGTTGCACATCTCTTCTTTAAGGAGATTGCTAGGATTCATGGACTCCCTTTAAGCATTGTTTCAGACAGGGACAACAAGTTCATGGGCCATTTTTGGCAAACATTATGGAGGAGACTAGGAACTAACTTGTCATTTAGCTCAGCTTACCATCCTCAAACTGATGGTCAAACTGAAGTTATCAATAGGATGTTAAGCAACTTGTTGAGGTGTTTAACTAAGGAGTATGGATAGACATGGGACCTAATCATTCCTCAAGAAGAGTATGCATATAATGACAGTGTGAATAGGACCACTGGTAGAAGTCCTTTTGAGGTTGTGTATGGCAGACATCCGAGGGGAGTATGTGAGTTGAGAGACCTTGGTACTTTGGAAATGAAGAGTGGGCAAGCAGAGGACTTCACTCAAACCATCAAGGAAGTCCAAGAGCAAGTCAAGAAAGCCATCCTTGAATCCACTCAAAAACTAAAGGCAAAAATGGATGAGAAAAGGAGAGAGGTTCAGTTCAAGGTGGGTGACTATGTGATGGTCCATTTGAGCAAAGCTAGGATGCAAAGTGGTAAGCCTACCAAACTGCAAATGAAGAGGGTAGGACCTTGTAGAATTCTGGAAAAATATGGAGAGAACACTTATAAGGATGAACTTCCTTTAGACTTAGCCATTTCACCAGTCTTCAATGTTGCTGATCTGATTATGTACAAGGGTAAGATAGAAGGGCAGACTGAGAACCAAGCCAAGGTGCTGCAGGACCTAGATGTCAATGTCTTACCACAGGTGAAGAAGCCTATAGTAGAGGAGATCTTAGAATCTAGAGTAAAGAAGTCCACCAGACACCAGGTCTACATGGAACACTTGGTGAAGTGGGCAGGTCAGCCTGAGTTTGAAGCTACCTAGGTTGAAGAGAGCAGGTTCAAGACACTTGGCATAGACCCAGCTCTCATCTCTTCTTCTATTTCTTAGTTGTGTGTAGAGGGGGAGTATGGTGTAGGAGCACCCTTCCAAGCTCTTCCTCCTTCTTTGTTTTGTTGGTGTTATGCTTCTTTTGAAGCCATTGTATATGTAATAAGAGCCATGAGCTCATTTGTTCTTGACTAGGTCTTAGTTTTAGATCCTTAGTGTTTTTGTTGTGATTTCTTGTGTAGGAGAGGTTGAGTGTGCCTTGGATGTGTGTTAGGCCTTATTTGCATGATGTTGTCTTTAGGATAGCTCAAAATAGGCCGAGGAGTCATGAAAAGCAACAATGGCAAAGTTGCATGACAACTTTTAAAAGTTGTCAAGTAACTTTTCCACCCAAAAGGTCAAAGACCCTTATTGAGCATGGAGAGCCCTAATTTTGGCACACCGACCGAGGTCTTGGTAGTATAAGATGTTTCAAACCCTAAAAAATGGGGGGGTTAATCATTATTGTATGGCCCAAGTAAGGAAAGCTTGACTGTGACTGTTTTGTTGGTTACCAATCAGTTTCAATGAAGCATCCGAGCAAGTTAATGGTTTGATCTGAAGAATAAACTATGTGGAAAGCTTTGTGTAGTGTTTTATCTTTCATTTTTGGCAATTAGATAGTGTGTGTGGTGCAGGTTTAAGTCCTTTTGTAAATAGTTTGTATAATACACTGTCACTGCCCAGTTTTCGGACAATTTTGTACTAATGGGTTAGCATTCCATTCTCCATCGTGGAGCCACCATGAAACCATGGGGAATGGAAGTGAAGACCTTGTAATATAATGCAATGCAAGCAGGGCCTTTGAAAATGTAGGGAAGCCAACTATTTAACCACTCCTAGGTGAGACTGGACAATGCCCGGTTAGGAATGGTAGCTGGTGCAGAGGTCTTGGAGAGCAAGGTTGGTCAGAGGAGAGTGTACCCTTTGGAGGAGGTGTAGAGGAGTGTGTGAAGCACCACTGGTATGAAGGAGGAGCCTCCACTAATCCAGACAAGGTGGCTAAAACACAAAACATACACTGTGACCCAGGCAGACCATAAAAACCCTCACAAAACCCTTAAAAACCCCAAAATTTGCCCAAGGCACTGTATGGCCACTTGGAGGCCCAAAACCAGAGAAATCCTTGAGCCCTTTCCAAATGAATAGTAGTCCATTTTGGGAGTTTGGGTAGTTTGTGCATCGTTTGCAAGAGAGAGCCCTAAAAGTCCGGATTGGAGGCCTAATAGGGCTTCTCCTTGTAGCCCTATTTTGTGGGAAATGAGCAAAATGGTGGAATCGGTAGGAGGGATGAAGGTTGAAACTTCTTGGAGGCACATGGATGGATGTAAAACATGGTTTAAGACCTGTGCTAACCTTGCTAGGACCTAGGAAGCATTAGGACAAGCCGAGCCCTTATTAGCCATAGTAAGGGGTTTTGAGTCTCATGAGTAGGTGAGACCTTATGAGCAGCATTGCAACTCATTGGTGGGTGGATTGGGCAAGGTCAGGGGATTCCTCAAGAAAGGGAAGTCCTAGAGACCCTAGGGTGTGAAGAGAACACTAGGTGATCCAAGGGAAGGATCCACGAGCATAGACTAGGCTAGTCTATCCCAAACCCCATCCCATTAGTGTCGAGGGTGGATCCATTGGGGTCAAGCATCTAAGTATTTGCTCTAAATTGCGTAGCTCAAGGTAAACCCCCAAGTGAGATTCAACAGCTATTGTCCTAGCCAGCCCTAGGATTTGTGCTTGCATGATCAAAACACTCAAACATTTTCAAACCAAACAAAGAAACATTGTGTCTACCGTGTTTTCGAGTGTATGCAAAAACATTTCACATCACATTTCAGATTTGGAAACATTTTTTATAGTTTGGACAAAACACCTTCAAACATTGAGTCTTCATTGTTATTGTCTCCTCTTGCCACAAAAAGAGTCAAAACATTGAGATTTGGTCACAGTAAACAACTTTAAAATCAGATAGAATTGTACAAAGTATTAGAAAACATGTCTGTGACTGTTAAAAACATGTCTATGTCAGGAAATTGTGTCTACACGGTATAGAATTGCATATGTCTTACAACAAACTATCAACAAGAAATTGTCACATTTTCAAAAACTGCGTCTCTGTCAGTCAAAACGACGTCTGTGTTGAGAAACCACGTTTGTGGAGAGCAGCATTGCATTTTTTTTTTTTCAAGATAAAATTGTCATTATCATTAGGAAACCACGTTTGTACTCAATGAAACCACGTTTGTGATCAGAAGTCACGTATGGGTTGGTTAAAATTATGTTTGTGTTCACAGTTGAAAGATTACAAAAAAACTCTTGAGAAAAAAAGAGACTTAAGTTTTCAAATCTAAAGAGCTTCTAAGGTTGCTTCCTATAGGGCTTCATTATTCAGTCAACCTATCTTGGTCACACAAAGTCCATCATTTTCCTTCATTTGCATTGCCCTCATGCAACTCTTCTAAATTTGAGTCAAAAGGTTAGCTTTTCTTGTCCTCATCACACTTTGCAAACATACTACAACACAACACTAGGTGATTCCCGTATCAAGATCTATCATCTTAGGGTCTCATTTGGTCTTCTTGAGTCAAGGTCAACTTACCTCATCAAGAGATCCATCATCTCTTTGGAAACCATACCTTACTCTCAAACGTACATACTTTGGTCTTACATTCTTGGACATTGCAAGTTTACCTTAGATTCATCTACACTTCATACACCTCTTGGTCTTCCATAGTCTTTGCATCTTCATCTGACCTTTCATCTCGGTCAAGACTTTAGTACATGGTTGAAACCCACTCCCAAAGGTCTAGAAGGGAAGTTGAAGAAGCTTTAAGGTCTTTAAACACGAGTACTTATGAGTTTTATGGAGATGAATTTTACAATCCATTTGAAAATCATAGTAATATACCAGACAATGACAATAACAATGGAAATGATAATTACAATGACAATGCATCTGTGGATTCTGCAGAAGTTGAGGAAACTATCATGGATCCCCATTTTAATAAACTAGTTCAAGAAATCATGAAGAGGGATATACACTATTTCCTACAAGTTATGGCACAAATTGGAACAAGATTACCCTGTGATTTTGATATGTCACAGATTTTGGACGATGATACAAACCAAATAAATCAAGTTAATAATAGACAAAGGAGGCCCAATAGTGGTGGTAAGAAAGAGCGTCTCATGCTTGAGTCACCTTACCTCTCAGAGTTGGGCTAGTTACTAAGGATGTGGTATGTCAAGTCCTTGATTTAGAACTCACATACAATATACTATTGGGACACCCATGGATTCATGAAATGAGAGTTGTTCCTTCTACATATCATCAATGTATTAAGTTCCCACACAATGGAGTTGAAGTGTATGTTAATGGTTGATCCAAATCTGTTCATATATTGCAACAACCTATGATCAAAGCTGGAAACAATAATACCAATCAACAGAGGGGCAACTCCATCATTTGCATATATTGATCCTGAATCATTAAAACCTTCAACATCAAAACAAGGTGAGTTTAAAGAGAAATATCAAGATAAAGGCATGGGCAAGTATACTCTAAATGAAAATATGTACCTAAGACAAGTAATGGATTCTCCAAAAGAATATGGATGCCCACATCCTTCTAAAAGGGTATCTATCATTGCACTAAAATGGAATCCTACTATATTCCAAAAGTGGGGTGAGATGGAAGAAGATGACTTATATAAAATGCTTTATAAAGAACTTGAAGAAGATACACAAGATCACATTAAAATACCATGTGAAAACTATGGCAAAGGATTTAAGATCTTGCAAAAATTTGGATATGATGGTAAGAGCCCTCTCGGCTTACAAAAAGAAGGTATCACTCAACATTTGCAACTAGAATTGGCATTCAAGAATCAGTGCTCCAAAAGATTTGGCTTCATACCTTTTATGTTAGGTACTTACAAACCTCAAGAAGCATTGCAAATCATGGACTCTACCGATCAACAAGAAAAACACCATTCCACCAATTCCAATGAGTTGGAATGGGATTCAGACAAATCATCTAGTGATTATGAGTTCACCGAAACATTCAAAGAACTAGGAAAACCCATAGAGGAAGAAGAGTTCAATAGGAAATTCAGGGTTGGTCAAACTACTTCAGAGTCTATATCACAAAAAGAGGATAATAAAGGAAAAACTCCTGAGGATCCCAAACAGTATGCGTTTCTAGGTTCTAGGTCGAAATCACGAAGAGTGAGGAATCCCATTGCCGAATGTGCCTTTAATGATGCTAATTTGGATTCTTTCATGATCAAGGTAGAGGAGGAGAGTCCTAGCGATGACCTTAACAATAACCTTGATATACCTGAAGACAATTATGTCTTTACACTTACTCCCACTGACTTTGAAAACATTGATGGCCTTCCCCTCGTTCACCCACAACTCATTGATTGGGACCACAAAGGACCTTTACAATTAGACACATTTCAAAATGATGATGCTTTCATAGATTATTTGGGCATACGAGATGATCTTCTTCTTGGGGATCATAAAGCGGGGTATACTATAGAACTCATTAGCATGGCATACTTCGGTCAGGGTGTTGGACCTTCTAGTCGCAAAAATATAAAAATAAAAACAAATCATGGATCTTATGGTGAAAACCACACTGTGGCGCTATCTGACTCTAAAAAAGTAAAAAGAAAGGACGTATATGAGAGTGAAAACCTCTCTAAGGTGCCCAAAGATGGAAGGCTTGACATCCTCCCAACATCATATGAGGAGAAATCATCCATGTTGGTGGAGGAGACTATCAAAACAAACACTGGCACATAAGAGATTCTGCATAACATATTCTTAGCACAATCCCTGACAGAAAAGAAAGACCGAAGTTCATAAGTTTCTTCACAGAATGACAAATCAATTTTGCATGGTCATATGCAGATATGTCTGGACTAGATCCTAATCTAGTAATGCACCATTTAACAGTTACACTAGGAGCAAAGCCAGTGAAATAGAAGTTAAGGAAAATGCACCCACAAGTGACACTATTAGTAAAGGTGGAACTTGAGAAATTGTTGGATGTTGGATTCATAAGACTAATTGATTACCTTGAGTGGATCTCTAACTTAGTACCAGTTAGCAAGCCAGATTGCAATATCAAAATATGTACAGATTTCAGAGACATCAACAAATCTTGTCCTAAAGATGACTTTCCACTGCCAAATATTGACTTAATAGTAGAACTTACAACTGGTCATGCAATGTTATCTTTGATAGATGGATTTTCTGGCTACAACCAGATAAAAATCACACCTAAAGATCAACACAAAACAACATTTACTTGTCCTTGGGGAACTTTCTACTGGAATGTCATGCCCTTCGGACTAAAAAATGCGGGTGCCACATACCAAATAGCTATGACTACCATTTTCCATGATCTTATGCATGTTATCGTGGAATATTATGTTGACGATCTCCTGGGCAGACCATTAGAAAGAGAAACACATTTGGACATTCTTTCAGTGATCTTTGATCGGTTAGAGAAATACAAAGTAAGATTAAATCCTAAGAAGTGTGTCTTTGGAGTAACCTTCAGGAAGCTACTTGGATACATTGTCTCAAAGAGAGGAATTGAAGCCGGTCTAGCAAATGTTAGAGCTATATTAGAAATTCCACCACTAAAGAATATCAGTCAACTTCAGTCTCTACAGGGAAGACATTAGTCTATACGAAGATTCATTGCTCAACTTGCAGATAAATGTCATCCTTTTCAACATTTACTCTCACAAAAACATCAAATTTAAATGGGATGATAAATGTCAGCAGGCTTTTCAGACACTTAAAGATTATCTCCTAAATCCACTAGTTTTGATGTCACCAATTCTAGGAAAACCCTTGTTACTATACATATCAGCTACACAAATAGCACTGGGCGCACTCTTGGCACAACAGGACAATGAAGGCAAAGAAAAATCAATATATTACATCAGTCACACTTTGGTTGGCTATGAACTTAACTACACACCGGTTGAGCATGCATGTCTTGCTGTGGTTTTTGCCTCACAGAAATTATGACATTACATGCTAACTCATAAAACTAAGCTCGTCGCAAGGATATATCCACTAAAATATCTTCTCAATAAGGCAATACTCACTGGCAGATTAGCTAAATGGGCTATGATCCTAAGTGAATTTGACATCAAATATGTAGATAGAAAAGCAATTAAAGGACAAGCTATCACAACTCAATTCGTAGATGCACCCATGGTTGATGATACTCCTATAACTTTAGAGTTTCCAGATGAATCCATTCTAACAGTGACACACACAAAGCCTTGGCAATTGTACTTTGATGGTTCATAAATACAGAATGGTGCAGGAGCTAGCATCCTCTTTATCATACCTCAAAGGGATTCCATTCCTAAATCCTATCAGTTGTCATTTCCTTGCACTAATAACATAGCAGAATATGAGGCATTGACAACACGATTACGAATTGCAGTTCAGTGGAAGTTCTAAGAACTTCATATTTTTGGGGACTCTCAACTTGTAATTCGTCAAGCAAATGATGACTACCAAACAAAAGATGAAAAACTATCGCCTTATAAGAAAATGGTAGATGATTTCAAATAATACTTCACAGAGATAATCTTTGAGCAGATTCCGAGACAAAACAATTGAGCTGCAAATGCCATGGCTACTATTGCTTCATTGATTGATCTACCGCAGAATGAAACTCGCTATGAGTTCTTGGTGGACAACCTTTTGGTTCCCTCATATGAGATCACTCCTGTTGAGATGATGTGTCATTGGTCCCGATTCCCCTTGGTATGATGCCATTTGTATATACCTTTGCAACAATATCCTTTCTCCTGACCTATCCAACAACCAGCATTGTACTTTCATCTGACAATCTTCCCGCTATGTCATTTTAGCCGATACCCTTTACCGTCGAGGTCTAGATGGCACTCTTCTTAGATGTTTAGAAAGGGACGAAGCTTAGATTGTATTACGAGAGGTTCATGAAGGTATATATGGTGCTCATTCAAGTGGTCCAGCCTTAGCCAAGAAACTCATCAGGACTGAATACTACTGGCCCAGTATGGAAAAAGATTCATATCAGTTTGTCAAAAAATGTAAGCAATGTCAAATTCATGGAGACCTTATTCATGCCCTAGCTCAAGAACTTCAACCGATCACGACCCCTTGGCCCTTTTGTCAATGGGGACTTGATCTCATAGGGAAGATTCACCCTCCTTCTTCCAATGATCATAAATTCATTATCACTGCCACAAAATATTTCACAAAATGGATTGAAGTCGTTCCACTCACCCAAGTCACTGGAAAACAAATTGCTACATTCATCCTTAACTACATTATCTGTCGCTATGGTGTCCCTCTTTCTATTATCACAGATAACGAATGTCCCTTCAAGAACCAGGATGTTCATGAACTTTGTGATCGCTTCCATATTAACCACTACTTCTCCACTCCATACTACCCTCAAGGTAATGGTCAAGTTGAGGCGCCTAACAAAACCATTCTCAGAATCCACAAAAAGATAGTCGATGACGTTGGTCAAAATTAGCACATCCAACTTAACCCCACACTTTGGGATTATTGTACAAGTGTTTGTACACCTACAAGAGCTACCCCTTATTCACTTGTTTATGGTGTCAAATCTATCTTTCCTATTGAGGTCGAGTTACCATCTTTACGAGTCTCTTTGCACGATATACTCAGTGATGAAGACTATAGGGTCTCCTGCTTACAGGAACTAGACTATTGGATGAGCGATGACAAACAACTTTTAATCATCTTAAGGCTTATCAACAAAGAATGAGTCACAACTACAATAACAAGGTAAAGCCTTGCACATTTGAGGTGGGTGACTTAGTATTGAGAGAGAATCCTATGGATCAACAGGATCGAGAAAAGAAAGGAAAATTTGAGCCAAATTGGCTTGGTCCTTACGTCATCACAATAGTCTATGGATCAGGTGCATATCAATTCTCAACACCAGATGGAGAACCTTTGGAGGATCCTATCAACAACATGAACCTTCATCGGTTTTACACATAACTCTTCAGATATCCCAATATAAAAAATATAAAAAAAATCATAAAAATAGAAAAATTGTTACTTGGTGAAAACCTGGCAAACAGGTGCCTTGTGACACAAAAAATTGAAAAAAATTGAAAAAATTAATTAGAAATAAACTCGTCCAATAGTGAAAACCACTTCGGTGGCGCCCTAGGAAAGTACCATGGAAAACCGGGTTACCGACGCATGTGTAGAGACATTGCTCCATCCTCCTTCAAGATTCAATCCCTTTTCCACTTCACTTTGCACACACTCATAGCCTACGCATCCATAATAAACTTACCCATTCCCATCAAGGCTTGTTATTGATCTACCTAAGATTGGTTAGCCATTCTTAATAAAAACTCTCTTTTCACCCTTTCCTTCCATAATAAATTAGGTCTAATCTACAATTAGGGAAGAATCCTAAATCTAGTGATGGAAGTGGTACCCTAAGCATCACATGTTTTGAGGAGCATCATATTTTCATTCCTCCTTCTTTTCGCGCACAATCTACAATAAAAGATCACTTGCACCGCCAATCCGCAATAAAGTTTCGTTCTTCTTCACAATAAAGTATCAGTTTCATGGATTCAGTCAGTTCCAGATGAGACAAAAGTAGCAGTGGGATTTCAACAAATCAAATCCTTCAACAAACTTTGGCAACAACATGGGTTTTCAGTATAATCTATCCTTTATCAGGATGACAACATTGTGACCAAATCAAACATGTTAACATATGTGGCAAGAAACAAAAATAACTTGAAGATTTTAGTGTATGTTGGTGTCAAGTCTTGGTTTTATTTTGATTTCATCTTTTTGGTGACATGTCTTTTAGCATTTCTGGGATGTCTCTGACTAGAGATTATACCTCTAGGATGTCTTTGACTAGAAAGGCAAGGATGGGATATGATTCACCTACTATTGTTTTGTTGTCTGTGGATTGTCTCTTAGTAATACTATGACTTCTCCCAAGATATGAGGATATTGCGAGTCTAGTCTGAACTGGGGCATTCCTAGTTTGTGAATGTCTGATCTCCGTGCAAACGGGTACAATGACTTTCTGGGTCGAACCTATACCTCGATTGTCATAACCTATTTGCCATAATAAATCTCAATGATGATAAAGTACAAAAAGCTCTCTCACTTCCATATCTGCTATCTTCCATTCCTCTTTCACGATTGACCTCCATCGTCATTCCCTGAGTCCATGTAGCCCGCTATCACATGACTGAGTATAATAACACGTAAAAAATATATGCATTTCATATAGCTTTCACCTGCATCACCACATGTCAACATATCTCATTTTATAAATGCTTATAGATATCATAATTGCATTACATCCTGCACACAACACTGATTAGCCTATCATATATACATTTGCATTCTCATCATGTGTATAATCATACATCCATCTTCATTTAATACATTCATATTTACATTATAAAAAAAACAAAGAAAAACATATTCCCTATCATCATGTGCATATTTGCATCCATAACACAAGATCATCATATAGGATCATAAACATCATAACATCATCATAAGCATCATATATATAAACTACATCATCATAAAACATATAGAGCATCACATAGGTACACATGCATATAGATTCTGCAAGGTATGAGTCATCTCATATATATATATTACAAAATATTAAGTGCCATAATACAATGATGTCAAAATCCCATAAGGCTACAAAATCAACCAAAGGTGTCTATATCATCGTACAAAAAACTGATACAAAATGGGATCCAAGAGAGCTATGATGAAGACCCTCCCTCAGATTTAGCTGGCCTTGAAGGAGTTTGAGATCTCGAAGGTCCTGCCCCAGGATTGCCCCCTCTATCTCTCAAGTGGACCCATAACTCCACCAATGGATACTTGTTGTTTGTCTCCTCCCCCTGTGGTAGTAGTCCTGAAAGCTCTCTTGAATGTCCTAGCCCTCATCTCTGGAGGCACAACTGCATAGTACAGAGCTCTCCAGTAGGCTATCTCCTCCCTTTCCCAAAGGACATATGCATAGCTAGCCCCTGTGTCCTCAGCTGCTCTCCTGCCTACCCTCAGAGCCTCCTCGGCCTTAGTGTACCGCTAGATGGCCTGATCCCTCTCCCTCTGCATCTGTGCTAACTGTCGCCTCAATCGAGTCACGTCTCTCTTGAGATCCTTGATCTTATCATCCTATCTTGTTGCAATCTCTCGCAACGCTAGCAACTCATCCTCCTCCTCATCCCCACTCGAGCACCCTCCTATCTAGCCTGTCTCTCTACCTGTCCCGATGCATCTCTCCCTGGTGCCTGTCCCTATCCCTCTCCACCAACCTGTAACACATGTCCTCCTCTACCCCTCGGTGGTCTTGACGGTCTCCCTACCTGTGGATCTTATCTTTCCTTAGCTCTCTCTCTAGCATCCCTCTTTCCACCTCTTCTTCTCATCACCATCCTCATTGTTCCTCTCCTTCGCCTCCTCCATCTTCCTCCACCCATGTCATTATCATCCTCATCATCATCATCCTTTGCTGCCATAGGCTCATCTGGATCTGTCAACCTGGGTACTAGATGTGCTACAAAATAGGCATCATACTCCGCGTCTGTACCTCCATCAACAACATCCCTCAGTATATCCCAAGGCATCAGAACCATCTGCTCGAACTATGTCAGTGCAGCATCATAAGGCAAAAACAACCCCCAATGAGCCTACTCCCACACTGTCTGTGTGTTAGTTAACAAATTTGTCCTTCTAAATAACCATACAAATAAACTCAAAATGCCCAAAATAAAGGACAAAAAGCACTAACAGTTGGATAGATTATCATTGAAGTGATAATTTTCCTCTGAATTGAGAGGTACAACTCCCTCTTAGAAGATTTACAATGAATTAAATTGCTGATACGCTTTTAACAGAAAGCAATAAAGGAAAATAACATTCATCCATAGCCATGAAAATGAATGCCAGAGATTTACAAAACAGATATAAATGAAGACCATTAAATCAAAGTTTAATTGTCTGCACTTATGGATAATTTTTGGACTAAAAACTAACAGAGAATGTTGTTGCTCCAATATGGCTTACTTTCAAGCACACGGTCTTGTAATAAATCCATATACATAATCGATTATAGCAGAGAATACATTAATAAACAATTGCAAAGGCTCAAAGTCTAGCTACAGTCATGAGAATAATATTAACAACACAAAGATTGAAGATATCATCTACATTCTATTCATGTCTGAAAATCAACTCAAAGATTGATATTTTCTGCACAAAAAACATTGCTTAGAAAAGCTTCAACTCCTCCATTACAAATAAAAAAAACACTCCCTCTCCCCCACAGGCTGCTAGAAGAAAAGAAAAGAAAAAGAACTTTGCCTCTTTCAGTCCTTTTGCAATAAATAGCTACATGAGATCTTTATTCAGTTTTATAACTGAATCTTGAAAAACCTTTTAACTTATGCTTTTCACTTTCCCCATTACTCTTATTTATAGCATCAAATATTCATAAACATTAGAAATATAATTCTCTAAAGTTTATAAGAATATTTGGATAGGTGGCACTTGAATATTTTATCCCAAAATGAAAATATTCTTTATGTTGGGCGAACTAAAAATGTTTGTGACAATCAAAATTTGTCTCGGTGCAGGGGCCCTAACTATTGTTTTCACCATTGGATCATTCCAAATTTTGAATATGCTAGCCGAAACCTAGTTTTCTGCATTCTAACCAGAGCGATTTTAAAAATAATATCTGAGTCGAAATATATGTGCTACTGTGTGCGGGTCTATATGACTGCCATAAAATTAGACTTGTCAAAATAATGTTCTCAGTGATTTTCACATCTTCTGCTCTCAAACACACTGCACCATAACTTCCTTATTAGGTTGTATGTGGAGTAACTCGTTCATCATTATTTTTGCCCAATGTCACAAACATTTTTTTTTCAAATTATGTGCATTCTTTCTCTCTGCACACGCTACATCCAGATATGCTCATGGTGCTTTCCTCGGGATTTCTAAATGATTGCAGTAAGTGTTGTCCATGTTCTGGTTATGATGACTTTCCAACCACTTCTTGAAACAAAACTGCTTAACACAATTGATAACTAGTCAAATACGTGTTAGTTGATTAAGAGCCAAAACAAGAGCTATTGCAACCATTTTTGTTTACAACTCCAATGCTGTGTATAAACACCAATTTCTTTGAAATTGGAATCGACCTTCTATAGATTCTGATCATTATAGATATAACCGAGATGAACAATGATAATTCATATGAGATTTAAATCCATCTAAAGTATTTGAGTTGTCTTATCGTGACAACTTTTGAACTTGGCCCTATCGAACCATCTGTACCCGGTGGAACAGTTGAATTGCTTAAACTTTATCATACCTGTTGAACTTTTTGAACTAGTTGAACTTGGTAAACCTCAATGAACCAATTGAACCTTAAACCTGCGAGGTTCAAAAACACAAACTACACCCATATGCTTCATTGATTGATTTGCCTTTCTATTTTGGTTGCACGTTGAACCTTTGAACCTTGAACAAAAAGGTTCAAAGTTCAAGTTTAACGACCAAAAATTACAAAGCCTATTCCAGTTAAATTCGAACTTTGAACTTGAACCCGAACTTTGAACGTTTTGAAAAGGTTCAAGGTTCAAGTTCAATGACAATTATTCTTTTGGGTTGCCATAGAAAAACCTGCATAACTTTTTACTGAGGGCTCTGTTTCTTATGAAATTTTAACTATAGAATAAATGGGCCTAGTAGAGCATAACCCAAAAATAATTTTTGCATAGGACACATAAGACTTTAGTTTTAATTGTTTGGGTATATGGGTAACCCAAAAATAAAACAATTAAAATCTCCCAGTTGACATGGAGTTTGGCCATAAAAACTTCAACATTAAAACATTAACAATAGTTGATTTTTAGCTGATCATGAGGCTTTAGGCACGAGCAAAAATATAGGGGTAACATTGGCTTTGATTGGGGACCGGGACTATAAAGGACTAGGATAATCCCAAATGTCTCTGAGAGAGATCAGTGCCTGGCCATTGGGCAACAGAGTCAAGAAAAACAAAGCACAGGGAGCTTCTTGGAGAAGGTGAAGGGGAGAAGGGCAAACCCACAAGCCAAAACATCTAATCCTATGAAACAACAAAAAGACTAAATATGTACATGGTCACAAGACCCTATCAGAATATGTACAAGGCTAATCATGCAAATCCATTAACCAGTTGTGAGAAAAAGGCACCTTTCTGAAGTAATGGATTGTGGCCATTTGATGCAGCTAGAGATACCTACCATTCTGTGACTCTCTTAATGTTGAACCTTAGATTTATGGAGTGCAGTAGTAGCATGTAGGCGTACTCAGATCCAAATAACCACTTATCATCAAAAAATGTTGAATCATTCTGAGCTCCTTGCATAGTATTACTCAAGCAATTTTCTCCTTCTAATTGATAAAAATAATGGCCAAGATTTTCTAGAAAAGGGGGGGCTTCTTATTTAAAATTTGCATTGCTAAGACCATCATTCTTAAAAGAATTTTCAACGATCAAACCAATAGTGTGCAGGAATAACCTGTGCAAATTCTCATCGCCAAAAGCCACCTTTCATCATAAATTTCTGAGTTCTCTCGACTACCTTTTATAGCACTATTCAAGAAATGCACCACCTTTGATTGTACATTAAAATGCTGAGAAACTTCTTAAGAAATGGCTGCATTATTCTTACAATTCTCAATGTGAAAATCATCATACTCAAAGGGAATTTCAACATTTACATCACCTTTGGTATAAAGGGAAACTTCATCAAGCATATGATCAGCATAAGTTTGAAAGACTTCATCCTTTTTAAAATTAATCAAATCTGAAAACCCTCTATCCAGGACAAAAGCATAGCAATAATTTATACCTGAGTCTTTTGTAGCGAAGTCTTCATGCTCAAGGGAGGATAAAAATTGATCTATGATTTCTTTACAAAAAGAAGTGTCAACCAAACCATTCAACAATCATTGAGGCTGCAATATTCTATCGATCCGACCATCATTTTGTCCCACATTTACATCAAATATTTCTGTTATACCCTCATTTTCAGATTCTAACAAATATTTAACCAAGCATGATCTTTCTTTATCTTCGTTACAAGCTTCAACTGATAAATCAAAATGAAATGATTCTAACATACATTCATTCAAAACTTCTAAATGTGAAGAATCATTCTTACCGCTTTCTTGTGCAAAACTGAAAGTTGTATATTCTGGCTGCAAACTAATTTGAAAATCTTCATCTTTACAATTTTTTGGGACAAGTCCACTTTCACTGGCCTCAAAATTGAAAGTCTCCCTTTCTGGCGAAGAAAAAGATTCCAACATATCTTCACCTTCTAGACTCACAACTTCTCTATTGTTTTCTTGATCATCTTTGTCTGCTAAAGCTTGCTTTGTAACGGGTGTGCATGGCGATTCTTTTTCCCCGTTATAGATACTTGACAAAGAAATTTCATGCTTTTCACTTTCAGCTTGCCGTAACCTTTCTCTTTGCTGTTGATTATGATTCCAAGCCTTTGACGACTTGACCAAGGTTGGCTCAAGATCTCTTTCTCCAAAAACCGAGAAGATATAACAAATTGACTCTTCATTTTCTGATTTTTCTTTTAATCTTTCTACAATAGATATAGTCTTTTGCTCATGATTTTTGAGGTTGTGATACCTTTGATACACATTTTTCAGCAACAAGGCGGATTTGTGATCTTTAGCAGGATCTACTTTACTCTTTTCAGCTTCACAGATACTTTGCTTATAAGCATTCCAAAGGTATTGCAACATTGGGTCATTTTTAGCCATTATTTCTTCAACAATAGGTTTCTTTCTGAATTGCTCTGTTGCTTGGATTTCTTGATCTCTCAAGACTGTGCAATTTTGTAAATGGAATGACTTTTGGGCAACATGATCTTCTTCATCATCATTATCCCTTAACTCCTCTTCCAGCTGCGATATTTCCCTTGCATAAACTTGCAAAACTCTTGTCTTTTCTTTCAATTCTTTTAATTTGTGAAATCTAACGCAAATACTTCTCCATAGAAGAGTGGATGCATGATCATCTTCCACACTTATATTATTTCTAACAGCACAAGAAATACTTTCTTTGTAATGCTCTAAGAAGTCATGCAGTATTTTATCACCTATTGCAATCATTTCCAAGATCGAAGGATCTGGTCTTTTCCCCTTTCTCATTGCTCTTGCCAACATGATGTTTATATACATAGTCGCCAATCTCCTGCACAGAGATAAATCTAAAAATCTAAGGAAACAAAATGCACTAATCTTTGATTCCGAGTCCCCAGCAGAGTCGCCAAAAATTTGTTAGTTAACAGATTTGTCCTTCTAAAATAACTATACAAATAAACTCAAAATGCCCAGAATAAAGGACAAAAAGCACTAACAGTTGGATAGATTATCATTGAAGTGATAATCTTCCTCTGAATTGAGAAGTACAACTCCCTCTTAGAAGATTTACAATGAATTAAATTGTTGATACACTTTTAACCAGAAAGCAATAAAGGAAAATAACATTCATCCATAGCCATGAAAATGAATGCCAAATATTTACAAAACAAATATAAATGAAGACCATTAAATCAAAGTTTAATTGTCTGCACTTATGGATAACATTTGGACTAAAAACTAACAGAGAATGTTGTTGCTCCAATATGGCTCACTTTCAAGCACACAGTCTTGTGATAAATCCATATACACAATCGATTATAGCAGAAAATACATTAATAAACAACTGCAAAGGCTCAAAGTCTAGCTACAGTCATGAGAATAATATTAACAACACAAAGATTGAAGATATCATTTGCATTCTATTCATGTCTGAAAATCAACTCAAAGATTGATATTTTCTACACAAAAACATTGCTTAGAAAAGCTTCAACTCCTCTCTTACAAATAAAAAAAAACACTCCCTCTCCCCCACAGGCTGCTGGAAGAAAAGAAAAGAAAAAAACCCTGCCTCCTTCAATCCTTTCGCAATAAATAGCTACATGAGATCTTTATTCAGTTTTATAACTGAATCTTGAAAAGCCTTTTAACTTATGCTTTTCACTTTCCCCATTACTCTTATTTATAGCATCAAATATTTATAAACATTAGAAATATAATTCTCTAAAGTTTATAAGAATATTTGGACATGTGGCACTTGAATATTTTATTCCAAAATGAAAATATTATTTATGCTGGGCGGACTGAAAATCTTTGTGACAGTCAAAATATGTCTCGGTGCGGGGGTCGTAACTATTTTTTGCACCGTTAGATTATTCTAAATTTTGAATATGTTGGCTGAAACCTAGTTTTATGCATTTTGACTGGAGTGATTTTAAAACTAATATTTGAGTTGAAATATATGTGCTACTGTGTGCGGGTCTATATGACTGCCATAAAATCAGACTTGTCAAAATAATGTTCTTAGTGATTTTCACATCTTCTGCTCTCAAACACACTGCACCATAACTTCCTTATCAGGTTATATGTGGAGTAACTTGTTCATCATTATTATTTCCCAATGTCACAAACATTTTTTTTGCAGATTATGTGCATTCTTTCTCTCTGCATGCACGACATCCATATATGCTCATGGTGCTTTCCTTGGGATTTCTAAATGATTGCAGTAAGTGTCGCCCATGTTTTGGTTATGATGAATTTCCAACCACTTCCTGAAATAAAATTGCTTAACATAGTTGATAACTAGTCGAATACGTATTAGTTGATTAAGAGCCAAAACAAGAGCTATTGCAACCATTTTTGTTTACAACTCCAATGCTGTGTATAAACACCAATTTCTTTGAAATTAGAATCGACCTTCTATAGATTCTGATCATTATAGATATAGTCGATACGAACAATGATAATTCATATGGGATTTAAATCCATCTAAAGTATTTGAGTTGTCTTATCATGACAACTTTTGAACTTGGCCCCGTCGAACCATCTGTACCTGGTGGAACAATTAAACTGCTTAAACTCTAACACACATGTTGAACTTCTTGAACTGGTTGAACTTGGTAAACCTCACTGAACCAATTGAACCTATTGAAATTTGAACCTGCAGAGCTTGAACCTTGAACCTTGAACCTGCAAGGTTCAAAAACACAAACTGCACCCATGTGCTTCATTTATTGCTTTGCCTTTCTATTTTGGTTGCGTGTTGAACCTTTGAACCTTGAAAAAAAAGGTTCAAAGTTCAAGTTCAATGACCAAAAATTACAAAGCCCGTTCCAGTTAAATTCAAACTTTGAACTTGAACTCGAACTTTGAACTTTTTGAAAAGGGCTCCGTTTCTTATGAAATTTTAACTGTAGAATAAATGGGCCTAGTAGAGCATAACTCAAGAATAATTTTTCCATAGGACACATAAGACTTGAGATTTAATTGTTTGGGTTTATGGGTAACCCAAAAATAAAACAATTAAAATCTCCCAGCTGACATGGAGTTTGGCCATAAAAACTTCAGCATTAAAACATTAACAATAGCTGATTTTTAGCTGATCATGAGGCTTTAGGCATGAGCAAAAATATAGGGGTAACACTGTAAAAACTCTCCTGAACCCCAAGGCATCCTTTGTTGTCGTCCAAACTGCCTGCATACCCTGCTAATCAGATGCCTGTCTAGTATATAGGGCACCAACGCGATCAAATACCTGCTCCTGAAAACATAAGGTAGCTTTGTGGCATCCTCCTCCCAGTCCTCACAATCTAGATAGGGTCTCCATATGACACTATATGTGTCATCTATCACCCATCTCCAATGGTCCACCTTCCCAATCCATGGCTGGGAAGTGATCATGCTGTACAAATGTGCAAAGGACTGTCCATGTCCTCTCCCTTTGAAGTGCACTGGTCTTGTCACTGCAATGTGCTCATATGACCACGCCTGTAATAGAGTCGCCCTGCAACCTAACCCGCAACCACTGAGATATGCAAATTGGTGAAGCTCATGATA
Organism: Cryptomeria japonica; assembly: GCF_030272615.1. Classification (NCBI taxonomy): domain Eukaryota; kingdom Viridiplantae; phylum Streptophyta; class Pinopsida; order Cupressales; family Cupressaceae; genus Cryptomeria; species Cryptomeria japonica. Next base: position 635,305,090 of record NC_081407.1, read on the forward strand.
TAAATGTGCAAGTACACACGAGACCCATGCATATCTAGTATGCTATGTCACCAATGTCTCCAGAGTCCATCCCCAGCCAATAGCAATACCTCATGCCACCCTGTCCGGACATAGGTAGTCACTAATCACTCCTCTGACTACTACCGGTAGTCTGCATCCAATAGCTAGCATGACGTCCCAGCTAACATGACCCGATCTCATCTCCAGCTCTGGGTCTCCAAAGACTTGTCTCAGTGCATCCCTGTCTCCCTCTCTGTCATAAGACACTAGCTCACCATGGATCGATATGCTCAGGATCCTGTAAACATCCTCTAATGTGACTGACATCTCGCTAGTCGAAAAATGAAATGAACAGGTCTCAGAGTGCCATCTCTTTGCTAGAGCAATCAGTAATCCTCTATTAGCCCGAATCTCAAGCAGATACATGATGTGTCTCAATCCCATACCCTCGACAGTTGCCTGCTCCTCAAAGGTCAACTTTGGTCACAACCTCTGTGTCACAGGGAATCGCTCTCTAGACTCTATCTGGGCAAGTATTCTTGCATCAAACTATATCAATCATGTCAATCCTAGTGGTACTCATGTCTATCACATAGTGCTGCTTCTATCCTAGTGCTTATGTCTATCACATGGCACTGCATCCTAGTGTATATGTTTATCACATTGTGCTTGATCCTATTTAGAGGCTTTGCTCGAGTGTATCCTCTCAACAACTTATCCAATTGGCAACATATGTTCATCACATAATTGTCAATTCTAGCCTATCTCTCAGTTTGTCTTTCTAGGGCACCTGCTTGAGTGAATCCTCTCAGCAGCTTATCCAATCGACAACGTATGTTCATCATAGAACTGCCGACTTGTGCCCCCTAAGACACAAACACATTTTCACAACACATACGTGGTTTCTATCAAACCAAACATGATTTCCTGCCCTAGACACGCCTAAACAACACAGACGTGCCACTATCCTACACAAACACATCTTTGTGACACAGACGTGCTTTCCGCACATAGACGCATCATTATTGAACATAGACGTGATTACATTCATAAATGCGACCATATTCGACCTAAACACACTTTTCCATCCTAGATGTGCCTGACACCAACCTGGACGCGTTTTTAGTGCAAATATTGATTTTGCGTTTTTGTTTATCTACTCTAAAATGCATTAATGACAACAATAAATGCAAAAAATTACAAAGTGGCTTCAAGGTACTTACCGACTCACCTATGTCATCTGGTCTCTGATATCGCCGGACTCGATCGAACCTGTGAACTCTATCCATCGTCACTGACTGTGCTAACTGCTCTAAGCTCTCTCTTTGCACTCTAAAATCTTAGGTGTGTGGATGCAAATGAGGATGTTTTCTTTGTGGCCTTATCTTATAGGCTACTTGACCCTTAATCTCCCGTGTCAGTTTTTCTTCCCAGTGTCCATTTTTTTTCCAGCGTGACCTTGTCACCCTATCTTGTCAATCCTTCCTAGCCTTTCTCTTTTTTTGAGAGATTGTCTACAACCCCTCTCAGTCTTTCCATCCAATCTCTCAAGGGGGCATATCATTCCCGTCATGGGGCAACTTTGTATCAGTTTATCTTATCTTCTTTGAGCCAACGCGCCAAGCTGCATTGTCTCAAAGAGGGGCAAAATGTAGACACCTAAAATTGTCCTATCTAATTAAATAAATATTTTATCCTAGATCTTCTATTAAGTAAATAAATTCTTATTTATTTAATTAATTCTTTAATCATCTTCTAAGCCTTTGCTCATTTAAATAAATACTTTTATTTATTTAAATTGTCCTTTTCTTAAATTAAATAAATATTTTATTTTTTTAATTGATCCCACTTCCTCTATTAATTAAACAAATCTTTATTTATTTAATTAATTCATTAGCCTTTTCTACCCATGCCACATGTCACTCATCTCTTAATTCTTCTCTTACCTAACCCTTTATCATTTAATTATTTCCTCTACCGACCATTTGTCTTTACACCTCTTAATCTTATCCCTCCATTTCCTACAGTGTTCTCTATATAAGAGGATGCCCTCTTCATTATCAACCCTAATGAGCATTCTAATGAATGACAAACTTCAACATTCTTGCAACCAAGCTATCAACCACATTTTCGTTCTTTGTTGAGCTCTTGTGCACACATAAAATCTGTGAGTAAATATATCAAACACGATCAATGGAGATAGGAAGTGATGAAGATTGAAATGCTACTAGACATGTGAATGGTATATTTGGTTATTTTATTGATTTACATGCTCTTAGGTATCTTCAATTGTGTATGGTGGATTTCTTTCATTGATAGGCTAGGTTTTTGTAGTTGGATCCTTGTTAGTCTTTCAATATTGTTGTTTTTCACTATCCACTTTTCACCATATACAGTTCCTTTTTCCTCTTCCTCCCTAAGATCTAGTTTTTGACATACTTCGTTTCATAGTTCCCTTTCTTAGTTCTTCCTTGATGCTCTTTCTCAATAAGACCCCTTGGTTTCATAAAACTTTCCCCCCTCCCTATTAGTTATAGATCCATTTTCATCCCTACTATTGACTCCTATTCATTCATGTGCACTTCCTCAGGTCCCTCCTTGACCTTGAATATTTTTGGGCATCTACATATTCAATATTTGCACTACAACTCGATGCACTCCTCAATCCATAGTAATGAATTTTGGTTTTCTTCATTAATGCTCTATTGTATGTTTTTGACACCCAAGGGTTTTTACCACCCATAAAAATACTTATTTTTGTTGTTTTATGACATTTGAAAGGAAAATCTACTGATGAGGTATGGGCTATGTTGCTAGTATTATGAGGGTCGCTAAAGTTCTTCTCGCTCAAATCCACCCATGAGAGATTTATACTATTTGTTTTAAAGTTGCTATGAATTTGGAATAGGCTTGCACACCATGTCCATAAATTTGGTCATCTCTTACAAACTTGGTACTAATTTCCTCTCCTTCCTCGAGATCCATGGGTTGTTAGGCAATGGGTGTTAGGGGTTATAAATATTGGCTTGCAGATTATTTTAGGTAGTTGATCATTTTTCGTTCCATAGTTATCAAAGTAATCAAACGTTTCAATTCATGCTAGTTCCAACTTATTTTGAAAACAAGAACTTTGTGAAACCAATAAGGGCTTAACATTTTAAATTAGCTTGTGTTAGTCTAGGAGAGTCTTCTAGTCATAGGTAGGGATTATTCTTTACCACATTTGTTGACATGAGTGTAATATTGAGTTTGATGAATGTGGTTGTGTCCTAACACATTATGAGTGACTTATAATGGTTTTTTCAATGATATACATGGATTGATTTAGTTTTTGTGATGGATTATCAAGCGTGCCATATTCATAACTACATTCATGTGATACATGTATATACAAAGATCATTAATTTCTATGGTTTTAGTTACTTTTCTTATGAGATGTTGTGACTTTGTTTCCTAATAGATGGGCACTAGTCTTTGGAACTAATGTTTTAATCACCCATGCCTAAAAAAGAATAAATCATTCACCACTATTTTAGGATTTGAAGTATTTTAATGTAGTTCATGAATTAGTAGTTAATTGGGGAAACATCATTGTGAAACCCACCAATTTATGTAACCTTGCTGATTATGTTAACCTAGGTGCATATTACACTCCTTGCAATAGTTCCTATGTACACTATATGAAAGGTCATTGAGTTGTTGATTATCTTTAACCAATTGACAACCATTCGGGTTAAGCGTACATCTATGAGCATCAAAATTTTCTTCATCTTTCAACAATCTTGACCTTTTGAAAGTGCCTCTTAGAATACCCTCTTGAGTCGAAGCTAAGCCTCAAGTATAGGAGATAATATCTACTCTCATCAATTGGCACTATACCCTCCTTTGTGTAAGTTGAGCTTAAAGTCTAGAAGATAATAACCACTCTCATCACTTGGCCTTATATCCTCTTTTATTTGTTGATGGTTTTAGTTTTACCTTCTTGAAGACATCCCTTGGCCTTAAAGGTGAAATTGTTTTGTAGGATTTCAAAGTAGTGATTTAGACCTAACATTATATATAAATAAAACGAAGAATACGAGGAGTACATATGGTCATAATTACTAATGACAGAAGAGTCAAACATAAAAAAGAGGACATAGATTAAACAAAACAAGTCATGGATTAAAAATTAAACCACAATAATGTGAAACCACCAAATTCTACGAGAAAAAAGTTTAAAATAAGCATGTAGACAAAGCAACTGAAGAGGAAAAAGTAATACCATATGTTTGACTTGAATCCCACTTATGAACATGACAAAAAAAATACATAAGAAAAAAAAACCAAATGGAAAACAAAAATGGTGAGAGCCTAATTAAGGATTGGATCACACCGATGCAAATGTGAGATGGGTATGTGGAAGGTTCTAGAAGAAAGTTGGAAAGATATTATAATATGTATTTTTTGCAATTTGGGCAAAGCATAAATGAAATGATAAATTGTATCATGGAATGAGTTGTATATGATGCATTTGAGATAATTATTAGGACACCTTGTAGGCGAGCTTGTTGTCTACCATATTTGATGAGGGGAATATTAAAAGGTAGGAAAGTTTTAGATAGATTTCATAAAGAGAATGAAACTTCAACAACATAAAAATGATGTACATCCAAATTAGGATTGAAAGTACAAATCTAAGTAGAAGTAAAAATGCCCTATCATTTATTTATTCCATCCTTCACCAGTTATGTTTACCTAATTAACTATTTTAATGGAACTAATCATTTTAACTATTTTTTAATCTTTTTTAGCTGAACCTTTTATACACTTTAGTTTTAAAGATGTTAGAAAAATCATTTTTTCTAAAGCAAAACCTTAAGTTATATCAATTACAACCAGATTTACCTTCAATTTTTTTGAAGTGTGAATGATGACTGGACCGATCCACTCTTCACGCAATTCCATGTCTCTTGTAATTATTGGAGAGCAAATAAAATCATTATTGTATTGGTGTGTGATTGCATGATTTCCGCTCCACAAGTAAAATAGTCGGATATTTTGCACATGGGCTGTAGGTTTTCGATTTAAAAAGTCAAAAGGTTGAGTTATTGAAAGTACCACCTTATAATTTTGTTTTATCTACAGAGCAGACCACCTGCATACTCTTTGGCTTTCAAAATTTCTATTTATGGTAGGCTAGTGGATTTTAGTTTAATTGGTAGGAAGATGATACGTTTGATCATTTATGAAGGCTTAAATTCTTCAGAGACTAGATTGATTCAATTCTAAATGATTTTCAGAGACTCGTTTGACAAAATGCTTCTGACAAAGGAATGGCCAAGTCCATTGCCGTATTTTGGAAATTCCCTTGCCAATGCCCGTGCCATTGCCCACGCGAGCTCTAATATTTCGATTCATTTTTCTGCATTATTTGCTCCTTTTCTCGATACGGCTGAAGGGACTTGGAGGCGGAGCAATACTTAACTTTTATTTTACTGGTAAAGCACATAGTTGAAGCATAAAGAAACCATAAATTTACAAGTTCGACTCATAGCTCAAGAGATACTTTACTGTACTGGTGAGAATTCGTATCTTACACAACGCCTTTCTTTATCCAGGGATAGTGAACTGGTTAAAATATAAGAAAAGATACCTTTGGACCGGTTTTTTAAGCGAGAATAAAAGCTGTCTCTTTACAAGATAAATTGATAAATGTTTCACAAATTGAAACCATGTCAATGTAGATCAATAGCTGCCTAGGATTCTAAATTACGAAGATAGGGCTCTGTTAGGGAAACTACTCCATGCAGATATTCTTACTACCAACAGAAAACTGCACCTGCATAACAGAAAATAATTAGGTCATATGAAACCGGGTTTTAGACTGATCAAATCTATGATAATAAAGAATCTGATTGACAATGTTAGAAGGCTTCTTGACGGTTTAATGACAGTGAAGGACAGCTTTTTCCTCTTTGTTTGGTTTTGATGGTGTGAAATGATCTCGTAATTCAATAGTTGTCAATGTGGGTTCCTAATCAAAATATCAAAACAGGGTCTTCAGCAAGAGGCCCATTTATGAAGCTGTTAAGGCAAACTGTTGCCTGTGTTGGATTGTTTCAGTTCCGAGATTTCAGATATGCATTCTGAGATTGGGGAAACATTGTTGGAGAGTTGCTTTGCTGTAACTTATTTTTGAATTGCCCAATGTTCCTGCATCAGTCTCTGAAAATCTTGCGAGTTTCAAGTTTCAACAATTGAATGGATTACAGAATTAATGCTGGTTTTTGGTTTTCGTCTGTACAAGTGAAACCTTTCTCTACTTTGCACTCTAAGATGTTGGAGTTGGGAGTATTGTAGTAGTGGGTGGGACTTGTTTACTAGGGTTGGCTAGCTGCGTTGCTCTGTGTCTGTATTAGGATACATGGGTTTGGGTTGGAATATGACAGAGCTAGGCAATGCTGCCCAGTTAACGGGCCTCGATGCTGTTGGTCTTATTGGTGCTATTGTGAAGGTAGCAAAGAATGCTCGAATGCATAAAAAGAACTGCAAGCAATTTGCTCAACATCTGAAATTGATAGGCAATTTGCTGCAGCAACTAAAACTGCCTGAATTGAAGAAGCGACCTGAGACAAGTGAACCTTTGGAGCAGCTTGAGGATACACTGAGGAAAGCTTATGTGCTAGTGCATAGCTGTGAGAATAAGAGCTACCTATATTTGCTTGCGTTTGGATGGAACATTGTCCATCAGTTCAAAGAAACACAGGCAGAAATTGATAGTTTGCTGAGGCTGATTCCACTTATCACTCTTGTAGAACACCACCAAGTGAGTAAATTTAGGATGAAATCCTTACCGTATTTTTTATGAAAAATTGTTGGAACACTATTATGGAGTAGAATCTTTTTCCATTTTAAAAAGTGAAGAACAATGACTATATTTTGGAATTTATTTCTGATAAATATTAGAAAAGTCACTTCTCTAACTGTTTTTGGGCATTGGTTGGAATTTTCCTTTGATGGCCATGGAATTTTTTTATATGGTACTTGTCTGATTCCTACCTGACATATAACAGAAAATAGGATTTAGGACTCAAGCGCAGAACTATTGCTTCAACAAACTTCAAAAAATATGTCAAGTACAAACTCTTCTACTGTAAGTATTGGAAAAGCAACAGAGATTAGTAAAGTTGGATTAGTGATATGGATTTATTCTAAACCTAAATTAAGGAAAAAGCAAAAAAGATTGCTAAAGCTCCTTCTTTGACCTTTGCTTCATCTCTATCTTTTTCCAACACGAACACCTTCTTACTGCACATGATAACAAGGTAAAGGAACAAAACCACCAAACAAGAGGATACCCACATATAATCAAATAAGAGCTCTAGGTTACCAAACCATAATTAACTCCATAGAGATCCATAATCATGTGCTTCCAATGCTCAACATAGATCACATTGATAACATCTGTGGTTTTCAATCTCACAAATCTGCAAAACAAAGTTAACTCAAATAACCTTTATTGCAGCCCCAAAAGCATTCCAACAACCTTTAATTCCTTCTAATAGATTCCCACAAGCTTGCCAGGCTAAGGAAAAAAAAGGAAATACCTAGAACCAGTTAACCATCAACTCTAATACCAAATGCTGGGAAGTAAACAGGCTCAATACCAAAGATTGTGAAGATCAACCTCTATCCAATAAATCAATCAAAGGATGAGATACAAGGCTTAGACAGCTACAACATGAAAATCTGCAACTTATATGCAAATCTGGAAATTAAGTTGCCTTAATTTGGAAAACCATGATCAAATCCTTTTTCTTTATGACGCCAAAAATCAGCCTACATATCATGCTTAATAAACCTATCTTATGTGAACTTACAACAGCAAAGAATAAAGAATAACATCACCATAAGATAGTAGCAATGACACGCATAAATCAACAACATAAGAGTACTCCCTAGTTTCTATGGATACGGATTTTTGTACCCTACTGATCATGGTCTATGTGAGATTGGTGTGGGAGCATTCGAGTGCATGAGCGATCAGCATCAACCAAAAAAATTTTCAGGTTCAATTTTAAGTTTTGTTTCAGTTTTTGCTTTGTTTCTATTGGTTTTGGTGTTTTCTTTAGGAGGCAATTTTGTAGATTGAATTTTGGTCAAGTGATGGTGTTATCTTGTAGAGGGGTCTAACGGGTACCAGCAGTTTAAAAGGATGAAATTTGTTGAAGTTATGCCAAATCGGAGGTTTCAGCCTTCTTTAAAACTGAATTGGAGGTTATGGGGGTTCCTGGAACTCCAAGAACCCTTGATAGGTTCTTGTTCCCACTCTAGTTCCCAACAGGTTCCTAGTCGCTGACAAGTTCTTGAGCGAGTTGATTTTTTTGGTGAAGCACTTAGTTGTTTTCATGAAGACAAGGTAGTTATCGACATTTCATGGAAGACTTAATGGTTTGTAGAGTTCCTTAAGATTGTGGAGTTCTTGGTCAATTGAAAAGCTCTAAGTAAAGCTAAGGGTTGGAGGTGGGGTCAGTTCTGGGATCTCCCAATGGTTCTTGTTGCCACTCATACCCTTGACAAGATGTTGACTCTTGGTTCCTGTTGGGGATGGAACTGATGAAGACGACAAAGAGAAAATTTAAAAATGATGAAGTGTTTGAAGAAATTATAGGAATTATTGAGAGGAGGGGGTGAATCAGTATTTCATTCCTTTTTTTAAACAATAAAAGAAATAGGCAACTCAAACAAGAAACCAACAATAAAGGCTCAAAATAGTGAAACAAGATTTCTCGTGGTTTTGGGTAAACAACCACATAATAATCAGTTGTCTTTTATCCTTAAGGGCATTAACCCAAATTACATAACAGAAAAACAGAGAGCTTCAACTCTCCAAAGCACCAACTCCACAGATAGAGGCTCCAACCTCAACCAACATAGGCACCAACCTAAAGTAACGGAGGCATCAACCTCAAAATACAATAACGGAAAATACAGTTTGAAACTACAGCTTCTTTTTAATCTAAAATCCTCTATCAAAATCCACTCACACAACTCCACAATACTTTCAGTCAATTTTCTGTTTGAAAGGTTTAAGAAAAACCACACAAATATTTCAGAATTGCAAACAACTTCTCAGAAACCCCAAGACATTCAAATGTTTATCATGCCCAACAATAACATAACTAACTTCAGATATAAACACACTATTCAAATCCGTTCACAAAAAGAACTCTTTACAATATCTTTAGAGAACATGACACGACTCCCATCTCTGCATTCACCGGAATATACAGCAACTCACAACATTATTTCAAAACTTCACTTCATTGTCTTCAAAAGAAATCGCACACTAAGATGATTGTACAAAGATTTTTTTTAAATCGCACTGCTCAACAATAATATCCATATTCATTCTAGCCTCGTTGGAGACAAAATACGAACACTTGATTTTCACTCAAACACCTCCTTTTTAAAAAAAACAAAAACGCTCCAGCTCATAATTACAGCTCCAACAATTTTTATTTTCTTTATATGTTTTTTCTCTGCTACACAGTATGATAGTCTTAAAAAAAACAACGCTAACATCTACAACACTATCAAAATGTAGAAACCCGTCTTTTTTGAAAAACGTATTTTTACTTGAGATATTTCTACACATTTTATCGACCTCTAATTTCATTCTTTACAACCACCATGCGATAATCATAAAAAAAACGATGCTCCAAACGGTGCAGAAGGTAATAAATAGAGTGCTCAAAACTGCCATGATACAAACAAACAATACTTTCGAATTGAAACAACGACGCCAGAGAAATGCCATCCACTTAGGAATACTTGTGATTCTGTAAAACACAGTTCTGAAAAAACAGTCTAAAAAAATGCCTTGCTCCTTTACCAAACACGACTAGAAAAACACTCAAATTCCAATGTAACATTTTTGGCATAAATACTGCATCATCATCACCATAGAAGATACCTCTGTACGCACAGGTTGCATAGGTCGAGGAGAATAATACTTAGCATGCATCAAAGATTCATACCGAAGATTCATATGCTAGAAACTAATGTTGAACCTGAATTTGCAGAAACACATTACAGCCACTGAACCACGTTGACACACAACCAGACAGTCAAATGCATCGAACACCCCAAATTGCTATATTCGAAACCAAGCAAATATTCATGACATCAATGACAAAAAATCTCAACAAACTCCCCCTTTGTCATTGATGACAACCTTTGAAACACTCCCCCTGACAGACTACTCCCCCTTTGACATCAACGACGAAAACCAATTGAGAAACCTGATTCGGGGCAGGAAGAGTAACATTAAAAGTCCCCCCTGAGTCCAACCTGAAAATTAGTGATGGAGTGAAATCACTCCCAGCTTTTGCCTGAGAAAATCAAATGTTTCTTTTGGTAGTGGCTTTGTAAACACATCAGCAACCACATTCCAACTTAACAACCTGATTAGTAACCTGTTCTCACAAAAAATGATGTTTGATTGGAATATGTTTAGTTCTAGAGTGTAAAACTGGATTTTTTGATATATTAAGAGCATTCGTATTGTCACAAAAAATAGAAATAGGATCAGAATACTCAACCTTGAAATCTTGCAAAGTGTGTGTCATCCAAATACCCGAGTACAACAAGATACAACTACAATGTACTCAGCTTCAGCTGTAGACAGAGAAGTAGAAGCCTGTTTTTTACTTAGCCAGTAAACAAGATAGCCACCAAGAAAGAAAGCACCACAACTCGTGCTCTTTCTGTCATCTATCGAACCTCCCCAATCTGCATCAGTATAGGCTGTTAGTGTAAAATCTGAACATTTAGGATACCATAAGCCAAAATTCAATGTACCCTTTAGATACTTAAAGATCCTCTTTACTACTTGCACATGAGTGTGTTTAGGTGTAGCCTGAAATCTTGCAACATGCCCAATTGCAACATAATATCAGGTTTAGTAGCTATAACATAAAGCAAACTGCCTACCATAGACCTGTAATAAGTCTAATTGACACATGGAGATTCATCCTCTTTATTAAGTTTACATCTTGTTACCATAGGAGTACTTACAGGATGACAATCTTCCATTCTGAATCTTTTTAGCATCTCTCTAATGTACTTGGTTTGAGAGATGAAAATACCTTTTTTAGTTTGAATTGTAATCCCAAAAAGAAAGACAACTCTCCTAGCATAGACATTTCAAACTCATTCTTCATATTGGCTGCACATTCTTTGCACAGACCTACACAGTCACTGCCAAAGATTAGATCATCCACGTAAACCACAACTATCAACATATGTTTACCTTCCTCTTTCACATAAAGGTTGTTGTCCACTATTCCTTTTCTAAAGCCCTGCTGCTGCAAGTACTTATCCAACTTGTCATACCATGCATGGGGAGCCTGTTTAAGGCCATACAGTGCCTTTTTCAGCTTGCATACATAGTCATGTTTGTCAGATAAAACAAATCCATATGGCTGTTCAACATAAACATCTTCATTCAAATGTCCATTAAGAAAGACAAATTTTACGTCCATTTGAAACACTTTAACACCTTTATAAGATTCAAAAGCAAGAAAAAGTCTAATTGCTTCAAGACGTGCAACAGGAGCAAAAATCTCATCATAATCTATACCTTCCACTTGAGCATACCCTTTGCTTACTAATCGTGCTTTATTTCTTTCTACTTGACCTTTTTCATTTAACTTGTTCCTAAAGGCCCATTTTGTGCCTATCACATTTATATCCTTCGGTCCAGGGACAAGCTCCCTTGTCTCACTTTTCTGTATTTGGTCAAGTTCCTCCTTCATGGCAACTATCCAGTGCTTAACTTTAGCTGCTTCTTCAAAACACTTAGGTTCAAACATAGACAACAAAGAAACATCTTCATCTTCAAAATAATTAACATTCCTTCTAGTAACTCTAGCTCTATTTTCAGGTAAGATTTGATCAATAGGATGATTTATTTGCACAAACTTAGGAGTCTTAAAAATAGTCTTACCATGATCATCTTCTGATTCATTTTCAAAATGAGTATTTGCTGTTCCAAACTGCAGACTAGAAGAAGGGGAGGCATCTGTTTCTCCTGATTGGGCATTCTTAGGACTATTTTGTGCATTACTACTTGTTGTCCTAGCTTGTGTGTATGAAGATGAAGGTTGAACAACACCTCCCGTTTCCTCATTTTGAACACTGCTATCACCATTTCCATTCTTACCACAAGTGTTATAAGCTCATAAACTTTAACATTGACACTTTCTACACTTTTAGATGAGTAGCCCTAAAAGATACCTTCATCAGATCTAGGATCAAACTTACCTAGATTATCATCTCTTTTTATAAAATAGAGACTACCAAACATTCTGAAATACTTGCTGGTTTACCTTTCCATAGCTCATAGGGAGTTTTAGTATGCTTTTCTCTCAACAAACCTCTATTCTGAATATAAACTGCTGTATGAACAACGTCTCTCCAAAAAGCATCACTCACTTTGACCTCATTCATCATGCTATGAGCCATTTCTTGAATTGTTCTATTTTTCCTCTCAACAACACCATTTTGTTGAGGTGTTCTAGGTGTTGAAACCTGTCTCTTAATTCCATTTTTCTCACAGAAACTGACAAACTCGTTAGAAGTAAATTCACCACCATTATCTAAACATAAACACTTTATTTTCAAATCCTTTTCATTCTCAACTAAAACCTTAAAAGGTTTGAATTTTTCTAAAGCTTCAGATTTCTCTTTCAAAAAAGTCACCCAAGTCATGTGAGAAAAACCATCTATTAATAACATAAAATGTTTTTCACCTTGTAAACTTGCTATCCTAGTAGGTCCACATAAGTCAGTATGGACTAACTCAAGTGGTTTAGTAATGGATAAGTCTTTAGATTTAAAACTTAGTCTAGTTTGCTTACCCATTTGACAATCTTTGCAAACAATGTTTGCTGGTTTATCAAGTTTTGGCATGTGTCTAACAACTTCTTTCTTGCTGATTTGAACCAGATTATCAAAATTCATATGGCCAAGTCTCCTGTGCCACAACCAAGCTGACTCAAACAACACTTTTCATCATTAGAATCATCAAGGATATATAAATTATTTGCTCCTGTAGTTGCATTAGCAAGATGCTTTCCACTTTTGCTTATAACACAACAGTTTGAATTAAAGACAAGATCATATCCTTGATCGCATAACTGATTGACACTCAACAGGTTGTGTTTCAAACCTTTAACATACAAGACATTCTCAACTTTAGTTTCTCCATCATTTAAGACAAGAGTACCTATACCTGCAACTCTTGCTGAAGAGTTACCTCCAAATCTGACTTTACCTCCATTCATTTTTCTAAGGGTCAAAAATTTTCTTATGTCACTAGTCATATGCTTGGAACAACCACTATCAATGTACCAAATATCTTTCTCATTTTGAGCTAGAAAAGCTGTTTGTACAACTAAGGCCATTTCTGAACTTAGCTTCTCCTTTTTCCTCCAAACTTTGACATTCTCCTTTGCTTTCCCTTTTGCATCCACCTTTTTGGATGAATTTGTCAAAACACTCTTACAAAACTTTGCAGAATGACCAAGGTTATTGCACTTATAGCAAACAATATTATAATTCCTTAGAGGAGCAAAAGGATTTTGATTCACAAAAATGAAATTTCTTCTAGGAAATATTTTGCAATTTATAGCTTTGTGACCAAAATAGTTGCAAGAAAAACAATAACCATAGAAATAAACATTGTTAGATCTAGTCATATGAGTTTGTCCAGCATGAGAAAACTTATTACCATTTCTGTTTTTCAGATTAGAACCCGCATTAGACTTCTGTTGTTCACCTTTAGAGGATTTAGAACATTGACCTTTATCATAGCCAACTCCACTCTTGTCAAGAGACTGTTTCTGAGAACTCAACAAACCATCTAGAGTTATAGTCCCTTTTTGAAAAGTGTTCTCATTACTAAATTGCTGTGAGGATTTTTCTAACATTCTCAATGAGACAACTTCATTTTCAAGCTTTTCACAAATGAGCTCTTTATCCTTGAGTTGTTTTCTAAGTTCTTCTTCAAGCTTTTTGGCTTCTTCAATCTGTACTTTAAGATCTTCAATTAGTTTTTCAACAACCTTCAATGCAATAATTTTTTTAGAAACCTTGTTACCTTCCTCGTGTAGCAACATTTTTAGACTGTGTTTCTTCTTTCTAAGCTTCTTAATTTCATTGAGGGCAGAAATAAGTTCTTGTTCCAAATCAACTTCAACAACTTCATCATTTTCAGACAAAGTTTCTTCTACAGCCGTGAACATGACTTCATCATTTAGTGATTCTCTTTCACTAGCTTCTGACAAACTGCTTTCCTTTTTCGAATAGAGACTTCTTTTGGAGAAACGAATTTTTTTGCCTTTCTTCAAGAATTTATTCTTGTTGTTTTTGTGTTCATTTTCATAACAACTGTCTTCTTCCTTCTCATAAGGGCATTTTGAAGCAAAATGTCATTTCTTTCCACAGTTATAACAAGTTAAAGACAACTTGCCTTTAAACTTACTAGAATTTTTCTTAGATTTTCTTGCAAAATGAGCTTCTTCACCATCACTTTCTTCCTTTGAACTGTCACTAGATGCAGGATGGTGCAGGGGCACCAAGGTCACTTTGAGTCCATAATGTACTTAGGGGTTTCATTTTGAGTTTTCTGTTTCTCTATATGTAATAAGGTCCTTTAGGACCATTTTTGATATATTTGGGTCAGGTCCATTTGGCCTAGTTTGTCCATAGTGTCAAAAAGATGTAAAAGTTGCAATGTTATTTTATGTCTTTATGATGTATTTTGGAGAACCAACGGTTGTAAATTCAAAAAGTGGTTATGAATGTTGGTTCCCAAGTTAGCTGGAGGCAAAACATATATGTATCTGCTCCTCAGACTCGAGGTGGTTGTTGTTGAAGAGATTTGGAGGAGAAATAATAAAAACAAGCTTTGTTTCCTGTACTTTTTCCTGTTTTTGCTCTGTTGCAGCATGAATCACGTGCCTGTACGGACAAGTTGCATTCTCAGACCAGATGCATTTGAAAGTGCTTTGAGACTTTTTTCATTTGGCACCAATTTCATTCATTTCCATAAGCTTTTGAGCATTTTGTAGGCATTTTTCTGAAAACTGCCCAGAAACCCTAGTTCCAAGGATTTGAAGAGAAAAATGTTAATAAAACCTCCATTCCACCTTTGTGAATTGCCAAAATTGGTGGAATGGAAGGGCTAGGGGTACTACAGATGGGTTTTGGAGCACTTTTTGCAGGAAGTGGAGTTTGGAGCACTTTTGAGGCAAAATTAGCCTAACATCTCCATGTGTTAGGCCTAGTGAACATAGATAGAAGTAAGGGTTTGGGTTTTGACACTTGGATGGTGCAAATAGGTGTTGTAATCTGCAAATTTGGACCCTATGTGTTGTGTCTGAACTTGTGGAGTTGAGTTTTGAAGTTTGGCACTTGAATTGTTGGCACTTGCTTTGGAAAAGTGGCCTAATTAGGCCTAGTTGGCAAATTACCAGTAAAAAACAGAGGGGTGCTTTATGAAACAACCCCTAGATCCAAGTTTATATGTTGTAGATGAGCCAAAAGGGTACTCATAAATTCCCTTGTTCTGTCCTGAAACCATTCGTACAAAAAGTTATGCCTTGAAAACCCTCTGAGTAGGGCTACTAGGAGATTAGTCTGGTTGTGAAGCAACTCATCAAAGAATTTGTTGGAGGTTCATACCAATGCATGGAAGATGTTTGTCTTGATGCCCTAAGATGTTTTACAAGTCTGCCCTTGAAGTATTGAGCCAGTTTCAAGCCTTCACCAAGTTTGTGCCCAAATCGGTCTATGTCTAAGAGACCTAGTGAGGAAGATAGGTGAGTTGGGAGAAAGATCTCTATTTAATGGTCACATGTGCCTTTGTAGGTGATTGGTTCAGGTTGTTTTGTGAAGTTGGTGTCCTGCTTTGCATCACAGGACTTTTCTCTTTCCCCTTCTCCAATACTTTGAAGGCAGTTTCTCTTTTTGAAGATACTTCAGCATTCGTTCTCATTTCATAAGCCATTAGGATCCCATGCAACTTATCAATTGTAAGCTTATCAAGTTCAGCCATCTCTTCAATCGCTAAAAATTTAGCATCAAATCTTAAGGGCAGTGATCTTAAGATTTTTGGAACAACAACTTTATCATCCAGCTTCTCTCCCAAACCTTTCAAGGAATTGACCGCTTCATCTACTCTTAAGAAATATGCTGCTATGCTCTCCTCCTCTCGCATTTTAGACTTTCAAACAACATTCTATGTGTTTGAAGTTTTGCATTTTTCACCTTCGCGTCTCCTTCATATGCATTATGAAGTTTTTCCCACATAGCCTGAGCCGAGTCATGGTGCATGACTTTGACAAACTCTGACAACCCACACAAAATAGCATTCATGGCCTTGGCATTATTTTCAAAAGCCTTCTTTCCGTCAAGATTTGTGGGTGGGTTAGGAGGAGGTGTGTAGCCATTAACAAGACTCATATAGACATCAAAACCTAGAGACATGATATATGTATACATGCAAACACTCCAAAGTGCATAGTTTGACTCATCAAACAAGGGAGCTCTATTGGTTGCTAGACCTTCTAGGGGATTCATATTAAACTATCAAGATCAAATCTTCATGCTTTCAAGCTTTGATAGAAGATGATTGGCTCTGATACCAATTGAAGAAATTATAGGAAATACTGATAGGGAGAGGGGGTGAATCAGTATTTCATTCCTTTTTTTTAAACAATAAAAGAAATAGGCAACTCAAACAAGAAAGCAACAAGAAAGGCTCAAAATAGTGACACAAGATTTCCCGTGGAAAACCCTTTCAGGTAAAATACCACGTAATAATCAGTTCTCATTTTTCCTTAAGGGCATCAACCCAAATTACATAACAGAAAAATAGAGAGCTTCAACTGTTTAGAGCACCAATTCCCATATAGAGGCTCCAACCTCAACCAACATAAGCACAAACCTAAAGTAGCAGAGGCATCAACCTCAAAATACAATAATAGAAAATACAGTTTGAAACTATAGCTTCTTTTTAATCTAAATTCCTCTATCAAAATCCACTCACAGAGCTCCACAATACTTTCAGTCAATTTGTTGTCTGAAAGGTTTAAGAAAAACCACAAAAATATTTCAGAATTACAAACAACTTCTCAGAAACCCCAAGACGTTCAGATGTTTATCATGCCCAACAATAACATAACTTCAGATATAAACACACTATTCAAATCCGTTCACAAAAACAACTCTTTACAATATCTTTGAAGAACATGACATGACTCCCATCTCTGCATTCACCGGAATATACAGCAGCTCATGACATTATTTCAAAACTTCACTTCATTGTCTTCAAAAGAAATCGCACACTAAGATGATTGTATAGGAATTTTTTTTTAAATCGCACTGCTCAACAATAATATCCATATTCATTCTAGCCTCATTGGAGACAAAATACGAACACTTGCTTTTCACTCAAAGTTCCCCTTTATAAAAAAAAAATGCTCCAGCTCATAATTACAGCTCCAACGATTTTTATTTTGTTTATACGTCTTTTCTCTGCTACACAGTATGATAGTCTTAAAAAAAAAATCCTAACATCTACAACAAACTCAGAATGTAGAAACCTGTCTTTTTTGAAAAAACGTATTTTTACTTCAGATATTTCTACACATTTTATCTACCTCTAATCTCATTCCTTACAGCCACCATACGATAATCATAAAAAAAACGATGCTCCAAACGGTGCAGAAGATAATAAATAGATTGCTCAGAACTGCCACGATACAAACAAACAATACTTCAGAATTGAAACAGCTACGCCAGAGAAATTCCATCCACTTAGGAATACCTGCCATTCTGTAAAAAACGGTTCTGACAAAACGGTCTTAAAAAAATGCCTTGCTCCTTTACCAAACACGACTAGAAAAACACTCAAATTCCATTGTAACATTTTTGGCATAAATACTGCATCATCACTGCCATAGAAGATACCTCTGTACGCACATGTTGCATAGGTCGAGGAGAATAATACTTAGCATGCATTAAAGATTCATACCGAAGATTCATATGCTAGAAACTAATGTTGAACCTGAATCTGCCGAAACATACTACAATCATTGAACCACGTTGACACACGACCAGACAATAAAATGCATCTAACACCCCAAATTGCTATATTTGAAACCAAGCAAATATTCATGACATCAATGACAAAAAAAATCAACAGTGTTTGGTGCTAGTTTGTAATGGGGTTGAACACACATCAGAAAACAAAGACAAAAAGTTCTTTAACTTGTGCAACAAATTCAACAGTGTAAACCCTATAGAATTTATAATTTTTGAACTAAGATAAGAAAACCTTAACTTATCAATAGAAGTCATTCCAAAGATTTGTTCAAGATTTTATATAGAAATGACAGTTTGTTGCACAATGTGCAAAGGAAGTCCAAAGAAAGATTGTAAGTTGAACATATGAATAATCCACAATTGATAGAGAATAAAATCAACACAAAATTTAGTGATATTCCTTTATTTCTTTGACTCTTGAAGTGCAAAATCTATTTAAAATTCCTGTACAACAATTGTTTGAGAAGCAAAAGGTTCTTTACATCCAAAAATCCCTTGTATTTATAATTTCTTCTTTCTAACTGACTCATAACTATTGTAACTAATTCTTTAGAATTTTTAAGTTAAAGTTCACCTTTAAGTCTTTATAATTGACTTAAGTTACGTTATCGAAAAAGTTCAATACATTAGTAGAATAAAAAGTTAAAAAGAGAATTTGTTATGAACTTTGTTGAGAAAAAAAGAGGGCTTGTCCCCTTCCAAGCTTTGACCTTCTGAAGTGGCCACTGGAAGTTGTCACTGTTGCTGCTGTAAAGGTTTCGATTTGTAAGTTTTGAATTGGTGAACATATTGGGTCATTGTTGTGCTCTTGGGAACAATGACACTAGTCAATTGAATTTTCCAAGTATCTAATGAATCATTCATTTCTATGCTCTAATTAAAGAACTTAGGTAAATTCTTGTGACATTTGATGAGTGAAAATGAGATATTGTTTAGCTTCAAGATCAAACATCTCTTTATTAAACATTATTCTGGGATTATTTTCTGAAAGCTTTTCTTAACCTCAACTAGATCCAATTGTTTAGTTTCATCCTCCTCTAGATATTCAGAGTCAATTGATCCAAAATCAGCTTGAATATTGGACTTTAACTTTGTTAAAAAAATTATCAGGCTTTTGGAATTCTTTGAGAACTCCCTTGAGAATTGGCAAGTTCCACTTGACACTTTTGAACTAGACCTGTGAAAAGTTCTCTTTAGTTTTGGTAAAAACTTGTCCAACTACAAGGAAATTTTTGTCTATGGATGTCATTTCTTGGACATCCCTTATCACACTTTGCTACAGAGATTCTTCCTTTCTAATAGACTGAATTTCATCATTTATCTATTTCTTATCAATTTCAATTGCAATACAAATTTTTCCTGCCTCCTTAATGAATTTGAGGTCATCTAAAACTATCTGCTGAACCTAGGTTTTTGTAACCTTTCCAAATGTTTGGTACTTGCTGATTTTAGCATTAGTATCTTTATTGATGTTACTACTTGGAGCAACTTCTGTGGCAGAGGCAATGGGAGTTATAGGTTGTCTGTCCATGCTAACCATAGATCTAATATAGGCTGTTAATGTTAAAAATTATTCTTCCAGCTACTCACTAGTTTGCTTTTATTCTATTGTCCTTTAGACCAGATTGGCAGCTGACACCAAGAAGTTATGAATATCCCCTTAATGCATAGATGAACCAAGGCCTAACTTGGGGACATTGAATCTGCCATTGTTATTTTTCTTTGTTTTCATCAATGGTGGGCCTAGCAATCTCAACATATTGTGTGTTTGAAGAAGTATCTATCATCAATCTAGATGCAATAGTGGCCTTTTTGGGAGTTGTAGCCATCTGAAGTAAATTTGTGATAGCATCAAAACTAGGTGTTGTTGATGGGTGTTTTGTGACCACACCAACACAAAATAAAGTGCCAAAGGACACTCTATCCTCTTTTGAACAAAGACCCCTCGTATGCTAAGATTGCGAAGATCATAGAGGTGACTCCAAGGTTCTGTTGTGCGAATCGCACACCCATCCCCGTCTTGGACAGGGACCCCCCAGTTTGTGCCTTTCTGTCCTTGTGGAAGAGGAAGGGGATATGAAGGGTCAAGTGCCGCTAAAACCAAATTTAGCCTCTAGGGCCATATTGCGAACTTAAAACTCCCCAATTCTCGCAAAATCGCCTAAATGTGAAGAAAGAGTTAAGGCCTGCAATGATGTTGAAATGCCGATTTTTGCCAAGGGATACAAAGGAGATAAAGTTTGCGGAAGTGCCAAGGTTGACAAACTCGCCCAAGTGCCAAAACTCGCACTTTTTAGTGAAAAGTTGGCAAAATGCCTCAAAGGGCCGAAATTCAGACCTTTTAGCCAAAATGTTAGAAAAGTGCAAAGTTGGCAAAATGCCTCAAAGGGCTGAAATTTGGACCTTTTAGCCAAAATGTTAGAAAAGTGAAAAGTTGGCAAAATGCCTCAAAGGGCTGAAATTCAGACCTTTTAGCCAAAATGTTAGAAAAGTGAAAAGTTGGCAAAATGCCTCGAGGGGCTGAAATTCGGACCTTTTAGCCAAAATGTTAGAAAAGTGAAAGTTGGCAAAATGCCTCAAAGGGCTGAAATTCGGACCTTTTAGCCAAAATGTTAGAAAAGTGAAAAGTTGGCCAAATGCCTCAAAGGGCCGAAATTTGGACCTTTAAGTGAAAATGTGAAAAAAATAAAGTTGGCAAAACGTTCAAAAGGTCCAAAGTTTGCAAAACACTCTAAAATACCGAAATTGGCCATAAAGGGGTGAAAATGTCAAAGTTTTTAAAGTTTGCAAAAGTCCCTAAAATCCCGAAATTGGCCATAAAGGGGTGAAAATGTGAAAGTTTTTAAAGTTTGCAAAACACTCTAAAATCCCGAAATTGGCCATAAAGGGGTGAAAATGTGAAAGTTTTTAAAGTTTGCAAAACACTCTAAAATCCTGAAATTGGCCATAAAGGGGTGAAAATGTGAAAGTTTTTTAAAGTTTGCAAAACACTCTGAAATCCCGAAATTGGCCATAAAGGGGTGAAAATGTCAAAGTTTTTAAAGTTTGCAAAAGTACCCAAAATCCCGAAATTCATTGTTAAGGGGTGAAAATGTTAAAGTTTTTAAAACCTTGCAATTGCTCTCAAACCCCTCGAAAATGTGAAAATAAAATAGTAAGGCGTTAACAAAGTTTGCGGAAGTGCCATTTAGGCCGAATTTCAAAAATGTCTAAGTATGAACTTTAAAAAAACAAACTTTTCAAACACCCCTCTCGCTCGAAATTGCCAGGAACAACTAAATTCGCGGAAGGAGTAAAAGCGTTAAAACTTAGGAAATTTTCAAATGACCCTCCAGGCGTTAAATTTTAATATTTGTTAAATTAAATTAATTAATTTTTCAAATTGATTTATTGAAATGAAATTGATCGTTCATAGGTCGCAGGACGTCATTAGAGAACCAGGAGAAAGACTTGAAATGCAAATCGAAGAAGGATCACAATCAAGGCCAGGCGCTGAAGATTGGAAAAGAAAAAAGATGTGGGAATGCGCTGCAGGAGCGCGAGAGCAACCAAACATTGGGAACCGTGCTGTTGAACAAAGATGAAGTCCACCACCGGGATCAAAGACCAAAGAACACTCTGAATGCTACAAGTTTATGCCTTCTCGAGAAAAAGTACACAGCTGGATTTAATTCTAGGAATTCAATTCTAAAAAGCTGAAATTATTTTATTGTAAAACTACTTGTAGGTCCCACTCAGATATTTTGAAAGAAAGGGGAAACAAGTCAGTTGTGGACAGTTATGTCCAACTACCAAATAGACTCAAATTGAAGCCAAATAGTGGTAGGTAGTTGAAATTATGGTTGAATGGATGAGTGAGAGTTTAAGGGGCATGGGTTAAGGCTGCTAGTTTCTGGAAGGCAGATCAGGACCCTTGGATGTAGTCCATCCTGGCCTCTGATTCAATATTGTAAAAACTATAAAAGGCAGAGGCCTTTCTTTTGTAAAGGGTTAGATAGTTAGAGATTCTTGTTAGATAGTTAGATTTTAGAAGTTAGAATAGGTTAGATCTTAGTAGTAGCATAGAGATGCTGCAGAAATTGTTGTAATAGGCAGCTGAAATCAATTTATAAACATTGATTTGGTGTTTATTGTCTTGTTTTCATCCTGCTTGCATGGTTTCTTTCAGCATTTTAGATAGATCTTTCTGTTTTGGGTGTGTAGGTATTTGATAGATTTAGGCTCATACCATTGAGGATATACTCATTGTGTATCCTTTTGTATGGTTAACCTGAGCCTTCGATTGTGCTTAGTTCAATTGCAGGTGTCCGTCTGAGCTGCGCCAGAATTGGGTGCTTAGTCGTGCATTTGTAGTCTGAAAATCTTCCAAGTCCCCTAGAAGATTGCATCGTTCCTGCAAGGTTGTGAGCTATTCTGGCCAAGCAGGAATTGGTTATGTTGAACCTGTCTACCTGCATACCTGTGTTGTTAGTTTTAGATCTCCTAACCCTTTCCTTTTGCTCTTTATTTCGTAATTCGAGAATCGCAGCAGACCAGCTTGTTGCAAATTGTAAGTCCCCTTGTGCTCCCAGCAAATCACATCGACCACTGAGTAATCCCGCAGTCAAGACCTGACAATCAAAACCTTGAGGTCGTCCCCTTTGATCAAACAAAAAACAACATTAGGGATTTCCTTATCTCAAGAGAGGATAGGATACTCAGCGAGTACATTCTATTCTGCGTTGGCCGGATGGAGTCTACAGCGATGCGACTTTAGACACGTCAACAGGTTCCTACTATTAATGTGTGACTTTATGTTGGATATGAGATCGTTTGTCTTGATGTATGCTGGTAATTCGAGGGGCACTTACGTGAGGTGAATCAATCCTTTCTTAAGAAGATTTAGACAATTTTGAACTAAAAGGAAATATTGTGAATGATTTGGCAATGAGAAGTCTTTTGAAATGTTCCACTGAAATATATTGAAAATAAAAGAGAGTAAGGGTTGAGGGATTCTATTCTACTCCTAAGGACAATGATGTCAATGGATAGTGCTTTGATGGACGAATTCCAAACAAGCCAAGTTTTGCTTTGCCAAGATCAACTACAACTCCACAAGGACTGGTGCAATATTCCAAGGGTTATGCAAAGGATTTTCATATCATAATGAACACCATCATAACAAACAATGAACATTCAACGATTTAAGTTAGCTATCCATAATAAAAGGGCTTCGACTAACTTTACATTGCAACTTATAACAATAAGATGAAAAAAGTACGAGCCATGGAAATTCGTCAAACACCATCGCATTCTCCATTAAAATCAAAGTACATCTAGCAATTTGAAAGAAAATCTAATCTATTCAAGGGAGAGGAAACCATGCAAACTCCCAAAACAATACAAGTAATCACCAAAACTTCAATGAGCTACTTTTTTTATTTTGGTAGTTTCTATCAACGATTTCACAAAATTCTCCCTTTATTAAAATTGAAGGGGGCAAACCCCTTTTATAGGCCTCAAAAATGATAATGAGTAGCCGAGATTGAATTAAAATATAGGGCTGAGATTACACCACACAAACCCTATTTAGGGTTTGACTAATAATAACCCTTGTGGCACAAGGTAACGTTGTGATGTTTTCACACATCGCCCCATTGCAAATGGGGACCCCCACTTTTTTGCTTGTTAGGGTAGATGTTTTGTGTAGTTTCCTAGTTTTAGCCTTTGCTTATGAGAGGATGTCATTTCAAAATGCAATGTTAAAATGATCCTAAGTGTCAAGTTGCTTTAGACTTTTGATTTATTCTTGCTGAGTGTCGAGTTTCAATTTTGCCTTGAAATGTGGGCGCAAATGATAAAAATGTTGCAAATTGGTGTGATTTTTGTGCGCAGGTGCTAAAAGTCCCTACAGGAGTCATTTTTCCACTCCTAGGAGGTGAAATATGTCAAATGTGCACAAAGTCCCAATGGACCCCAATTTTCCACCCCTCAAATCTAGTTATAATGTTAAAAGCCTCGATGGAAATAGAATTTCCATTGAGCAAAAAGATAAAAATTGACAAGTTTGGGCTTTTACAAGGTAAAAATCATCATAGTCCTAATGGAAAACGTTTTTCCCCCATGAAATTAAGGTATAAAAGTGATTTGTCCTGATGGGAGGCGTTTTTCCACTAAGTTTCAAGTATTTTTGGAAAATCTCGATGCATCTGGATTCTCCACTGAGGTTGTCTTGTCGAGGTCGTTTTTCCACTAGTCCATTGTGAGCAAAAATGTACAAGAAAGGTGAGTCCAAATGACCCACGTTTTTCCACCAAGCGGAAAATGGCCAAGTTAAGTGCATTTACTTGTCTAGATGAGGTTCAAATCTCCACCAGACTAGAAAATAAGCAAGATAGAGTGAAGTGTGGACAAATTTGTGTTGTCCCGATGAGGTGCGTTTTTCCACTAGGATGAAAATGTGAATTTTGATGAATTTTAATTGTCTAGATGGAGTTCAATTTACCCCTGGATAGATTTGTTATCAAAATGAATGATGTGATGAAAATAAGTTGTCCAGATGAGGGTCAATTTTCCCCTCAAGGGTTTAAGTTGCGAATGGAGATGAATTTAAGTGAATTAATCCAGATGGGGTGCGATTTTCCCCTATGTGGTTGGAATTGAATTCAAATGAAATTTTAATGGCAAAGTGTGCCCAAATATTATTAATTTTGCCATACCACAAACATTTTATGATCAAACAAAATGAATTTAATGCTGAGTGTGGAATCCCTATGCAAATTGTTTTTCCACTAGGCTGATAAAGCAAATTTTATCCCACATTGCTTGTATGGTGAACTTGGAAGGTTAAAAAAAGAATAAAAGGACTCAACCAACATTAAAGTAATATTATAATGCCATTGATTTGACAGTTTACAGGCTGATTGTGGTGCCATTGCTGGTTTTAAGGTTCAAATTTGTCTAAGTGTGGCTGATTGCGCCATTGGTGGAAGGATCTCCAAGCTTTACTGCAGATTTTGGAGGCGATTTCGTTCTTGTGGCACCATTACTCAAGGGTAGCGATTTTATAAGTGGCTGATTGCACCATATTAATGGGCGATTTTGAAGTGATTTGCATGTGGTGCCATTGTTTGTGAAGGGGCAATTTTGCCTAAGCTTGTTTTGGGTGCCATTATTGAAGGGGTTTGAGACATTGTGTTAGACGCCATTGCTGAACCATCATTACCAGCATTTTTCTTAGACTGAGATATCATTCCCAGCCATACATTCGGGCAAAATGTAATCATTTCCAGCCAAGTAAGGGAAAATTGCTTCAGACATATGAATTGCACCATGAGGGAGATGATTTCCAGCTGATAAAACACGATTTTCAGAGATGTTTCAGACATTTATACTCGGAAATTAGATCCGAGATAGCAAACTGGGTTGCAATACCATTCATTTTCTGAGTTTGGAAGGACATTTTCAGACTTAAGCATCAAAATCAGACCATTCCTAAGTTTGAAAACTAGGTTCTCGAGGAGAATTTTCCAGATTTTAATGCGGACCTTCACATTTTCCAGAATTGGTGCTACAATTTTCTAATTGGAACCTAAGTTAAATTATTCGTTCAAATTACCTATCGCAAGTTGGGACAAATCTTGGGACAATGAGTCCCGATTGGGGTTAGATTTCCACCAAGTGAAGAAATGGACAAAGATAATATAGATGTTTCAAGGAACTGATCTGTCCCTATAAGGATCATTTTCCCACCAAAATTGAAACAAGTTTTATCCCATAGGTGTTTGATTCAGTATTTGTTTGTTTTGCAGGTCTATTGCAAGGAAGGGAAGCATGATGATCAAGGCTTGAGGTGAAAGAGGATTGCCCAAGGCAGGGACGAGACTTGACAAAGATATATTTCGATGAGGAAGATCAACATTTCAAGGATGGGAAGAGATTCCAAAAGTAAGGATGTGGATTAGCTCAAACATGAGGAAAACTTCACCATGGTGGTGAACAAATGAAGTAAAGGCAAATCCAAGACATGAGCGTTTGGGATTCCACATTATGATGTAAGGACTACATCAAAGGATCTCAAAGTCAAAGAATGTTAAGTAGGAATTAGTTCAAGGAATTCCCTAACATAAGGATGAAATGCAAAATATCACAAGGAATTCCAAACATCATGAAGAATGTTCAAGGCAAATTGATTAAGTCTACAAGGCAAGCTGAGGTGGCATCTTGGTCACCATTCATTCAATCAAAGGGTACCAAATCAACATTCATTCAAGGAGGGAATAGGTGACACGTGATGCTACATCAAATATTATTTATCTTACCTACCCTCATCTCTCATTGGCCAATGTAATGGTGATTGTAACAAACCCTAATTAAAGTTTTTATCTTGTAATCTTGGCCATTGATCTTGAATCAATCTGAGTCATTCATTGTAATGAGACCTCTATATAAGGCTCAGTGCTCTCATTTGTAAAGGTTAATAGTTGGAGAGCTAGAGATTAGGAGAGTAGATAAATTAGGAATTAGGAGTTAGAGTAGAGTAGAGTAGGAGAAGAAGAAATTGTTGCTAAGACTTGTAAATGAATACACTCTTTTCATTGAAGACATGGTGAAATGTGTTGTTTCAACAAGTTGCATGGTTTCCAATTCTCATTTGCTTTCATGTTGATTGGACAAATGAAAGGAATTGTGAATGATTAATGGTGAAGATCATTTATCCATACCACTTGCGATTTGCTGATTGTAAACTCACCTTGCGTGGTCAACTGGAATCCTTAAATAAGCTTAACTTCAATTGCTATTCACACCTTGATATGCATTGCCTTGATGGTATCCTTGTTGTTAATGGTGATTTGAACATCATTTGCCTACCTTAGAAGATCGCACTAGCTTTGTGGAGTTGTTTGTTGATGGCAAAGAAAAGTTTAGTTGAGTTTTACCCAATCATTTACTGTCTCTTACATTCCTAGGAGTGGATTAGTCTTCCTATGTTGCAAGGTATGCACCCTTGGTCTCCTTGTGCTGTGCAGGGCAACGCTCGGGTTTGTGACATGGATTAACCGCCTCCTGTGGATTCTATAAGTCTAGTGGTTGTATCGGGCATTAATAGGTCAATCTTTTGGTGCAATGACAACCGCACTTGTAACAAGTGGTATCAGAGCTTGGTCACAGGTTCAAACCCCTCGCTTGCACTGGGGGGGATTGTTGCAAGGTGTGTGCCCTTGGTCTCCTTGTGTTGTGCAACGCAACGCTCGGGTTTGTGACATGGCTTAATTGCCTCCTATGGATTCTATAAGTCTAGTGGTTGTATCGAGCATTAATAGGTCGATCTTTTGGTGCAACGACAACTGCACTTGTAACATCCTAAACTCTTTCCTTTTTGTCCTTTTTTTTAATTCAAGTTAGTTTAGGAGAGAAAGCATCACAAGATTGCAATATCAGATGATCAAGTTATAACATTATTCAAATGTCAGAGCATTCAATGTAAGTTCCCTTGTGATTCCAACAATATCACATCAACCATTGAGCTTATCCACACGTCAAGACCTGACATTTCAAAACCTTGGAGTCTTCCAATTGATCGCATAGTTTAGCATTTGGGGAGACTTTGTTCAAGAGAGGATAAGTTACCTTGGTATTTTATTTTGTGTTTAAGGTGCCTACAAAACACATCAACAGGTAGTGGGTCTAGTAATTAATGAGGAAACAATGTGCCCACTAAGCATTCAATAACTCATCGCTTAAAATAGCGTGCCCACTATCCCTCTCTCTGGTGGCAAATGCAATGAATCAGGTCATGACTATTTCAAGCTCACCCATAGAGACACTTGGCACAGTCTTGAGTTTGTACTCTATGACGGCCATGTCCTTTTCACCCTTGCTAAAAGTCTTTTCCCATCCTGACATTGCCTCTTGAGTTTTGCGCATGATGCTTGAGAATATGGAAACATTCTCTAGATCATCTTCTAAGAAAGATTCCATGTAAAAGAATTCCTCTAGCCTATTTCTCAAATTATTTGCTGCCATCTCTTCATCGGTCAATCTCTTTGTGAACAATGCTTCAACTGTATTGAGGATTCCTTCCTGAATGTTCTTAATTACTTTCCTCAATCAAGTTGACTCTCCATTTGACTTTTCAAATAATTCCTTCCTGGTTGTCACTGCACAATACCATCGAGGGAAGTCATATGCTTCATTTTCCCTTATGACTTCGCCATCCATCAGTGCTTGCTTGGGGATTTCAATTAATACTTTCAAGTGTGGAATGGTCTTATCTTGGTAAATGTGCGTATCTTCCCATGCCTGATCTACATTCTGTATTCAATCAAGAATAGCTAGGACTCTCTCGTACATCTGAGCCAAAATCTCAATGAACTTACATGCGTTAGTGTAAATGTTCTTCACCCATTTCTTGGTGCCTTGGGTGATCTTTGTCATTTCTTCAAGGCCATCAATTGATTCCTTCAGAAGAGATATAGGAGGAGCAAATGCCTGATCTTCCTGCCTAACTGGATGCATTAGGCGTTGCACATACCCACACAAAGCTTTGTTCTCTCTTTTCAATCTCTTGTATTTTTTTTCCATCTTCTTCATCTCTTCTTTCAATGCCTGAGTGAGATCATCAAAATCTTCTATTACCTATGCCTTGGTTGCATGTCCCAGATCAACTGTCGTTACATCATATTCTTTCGAAGTGATTTCATCCTTGGCTTTGTCAGTCCTTAGCACTGCTACATGTAGAATTCTGGATCTTGATTCATTCTTGGTGATCTTGGAGAATTTCTTTTCCTTTTTCTTCTCTATTGGCTTATTTATTCGGTTTAGAAATTCCCCCAACTCAAGCGTGGGATCAATTTCTTCTATGGGATCCTCTCTCATCCTTTCCCTTAGCTATTTTGGAGCTACTAATTGCTGACCTTGCATTTCTAGCTGTTCTTGGTCTTGCGTTATTTCCTCATGGAATTCTTCATCAATAATTCCCATGTCTCCAATTGCTATTGTTTCGAGTCATTCCTGGATATGAAACTTTGGATTTTGAGGGAGTTCTTGCTCTGCATTCCTTTGCTAAGCGAACTCTCTAGAAGCATTGACATTGTTTTCCCCCGAGGGGTGTGTGTGTTCAACAGTGCATAACAATACATAAATGTAGGAAATATGACAGTATACAACAATGCAAGTAAACAGAAGAACTCAGATGTATGTATTCATTAATGCCAAATGCCAGTACATTCAAAACATAACTTTCTTCGACAATATCTACACACTGAAATAGGAAACCAAGTACATATATATAGGTGTCGGTGTAGGTTGTCCGGTGCCAACTGCCGACAACTGTCACGTAACCACCGACCCTTAACACACGTAATGTTCTAATTACAATATGACATAATTACCCGACAACATCACCCCCCCAAAAAAAGGTCGTCTCCTGACGACATACAACAAAATGGGAAATGACACTAAGACCAAACATGAAAATCAAAGCTGAGGGGGTACAGAGGGCGTCCCTGATGAAGAAGGGGCCGGTGGTGGTGGTGCTGCCAACTGCTCCCTCAGCTGGTGAACCTGTTGTGTCCTATGCTAGAGATATCGCTTAGCTACCAACTGCCTCTCCCTGGATCGTTTCACCATAAAAACTGCTTCCATCAACTCCTTCCGTTTCCCATCCAACGCCTCTAAAGTAGATGTGAGACGGGTCTCAAGGGCTGCCCGTTCTGCTACCTCGTGTGCACGCCCCGCCGTCTCTTGGGCCAAGTCTGCCTTGGCACGAGCCAACTCCTCCTCTAGGCTGGTTGCTCGGGCTCTCTGTTGTGCCTGCTCCATCTCCATTGTATGCAGGTGAGTGGCTAGCTCCTCCTGAGCTGTGCTGGCTGCCACTCACTCTGTCTCTGCTGCCGAGGCACCATGCTAGGTACGTCTGAGCTGGTAGTACCCGTCCCGGAAGGCTTGCTCTACCTGCTGTAGCAGCAAGTGGACTCCACCACCCTCAGCCGTTGCCTCTCTCCTCCAACCTGCCAACATCTCGGGAGTCTCCACAGCAGGCCAACCCCTGGCCTCAAAACATCTCCCAAACTCCTCAGCACACTCGCCAGTGGCAAAGGTGAGGAGTCCCTCAACGACAGACTGCTCGACGGTCCGCTCCTGAATAGAGACTGCCAATCTCCTTGCGCTGGCCTCAACCTCTGCTACCATCCTCTGTGCACTGGCTCCCATCTTTGCCAAGAATATCTCCATGCCCTCCGGTTGGCTCTTGATAGTGGCCTGCTCCTGCTGCTGCATCTCTGCCATCTATTCCTCAAACCTAATGGTGTCCTGCAGGAAGTCCATTGCCAACTCCTGCTGTCCCGCCTCTTGATGAGAACTGCCCTCATCGAGGTCCACAATCTCAGGAAAAGGACGTGGCTGGGGTGAGGCAGGCGGGGGTCCCGGTGGTATCATGGGAGGCATCTCATAGCGACCCAGCCACGCATCCATGGTGGCATCATCATCTCCGGTCACCGTACCCTCTGCTGTCGAGACATCCGTATGTACCGGTTCCTTCCGTACGGTAGACCCAATGCAAGGAGGTTCGCTGGGAACCAATGACACTGCTGGAACTTCCTTTGCTGGAACTGCTGTGACAACCCTGGAAGGTGTAGGCATTGAAGGTCGGGGTCTCAACTGCCGAAATCTTGGGATGGGTACGGCTGGTATGGCTCCCACCGTCACCCTCGAAGTCTGGAGAGGTGTCAATCCTCCATCCTGAGTCAATACTACTGGTGCATACACCAGTCGGCCTACTCCCGCAGGTCACACTCCACCCGCCGGTAATCCACGGATTCCTCTCGTCACGTGCCCAAAAGGCACTGCATGGCCACTACTCTCCTTTGTACTAGGGGCTTTCTCTACTTCCTTCCTATTGGCAAGGCGGAACGTGTCATGACTTTGGCTGCTCCGAGAAGAATTGTTCTCGGAATCGTCCCCTTCCTTTGCACTACTATTAGCCTCTTCTACAGCCTCTTCTTCTACATCCTCGACAACTGTCTCCGTCTCCTGTTCTGTGTCTACTTGTGGTGGTCTCCGTCGCTTCCTGCTAGAATGGGCTTCCCCGCTACCTGCCATGGTATCCAGGTGGGTCCAATAAAAAATGAATGGTTGTGAAGGGTCCCTCATCTCCCGAGGTTTCCAGACATGCTTCTCCGGTGACACCTGTGTGCGTACAACGTCGAGGAACAACCCTATGGTGTGAAACGACATGTAAAAAGCCTTGTGTCGTAGGATCAAGAATTCGTGGATTCTGTCAAACAAAACTGTTGCCTAGTTGTACACCGTCCCGTTCCTCAGGCCATTCATAAGTGCAATCATGGGTACCGCCGTGTCGGATGCCCTGCTGGCTCCTATAAGTTTGCTTTTCATAACATCCAGCAGACTGCCAATCTCCTGGAACAATGTAGGACTTCTTCAACCCTCTGCCCTTGGGTGCCTTGATCGCAACAAATTCTTGATCTGAGAGATCACTTCGACAAATTAACCGCAACAGTTGTTCTTTCCTTTCTGGTGACATCTTCGTGGCATTCTTGTCTATTTTCTTGCCCTCGTGTGGGATGCCAAATACCCTAGCAAAATCGTCGGGTGCAAAGGAGACGGTCACAGTGCTTTGTTGGTAAGAGAAAGTTGATGCCCTGGTCGCGCTGACATATGTAGCCACCATCATTCGCAGACATGATTCGAAATCCCTAATGGCGAAGATGGGCATTTGAATTGCCCAATGCACCCGTGCTTTCCTGAGAGATTCTTTTATTACATAATCATCTGGGGTTTCCAGCCACCAGGTTCTAGCATACATTTCCACTCAATCCTTCGAATGTAAGTGTCAGGTGTGGTTTTCTCCGGCATTGCCTTCTTCTTGGCTTTTCTTGTATCCGCTGACCCTGCAATTTTCACTCCAGACTGCAACAGTTGCTTCCCCTTGTCCTTGGCTGTTGTGCTTCCCTCTGCCATTTTCCTTGACTTCGACAGTTGGTCTAATTGCTGCAACTGTTTTCTCCAGTCCATCTTTCCTAATCTCAGTTTTCCTAATTCCATTTGAATGATTTAGTTGCTGGCGCCAACACTTAATAATTTTTTTTTTCAAAGTCGTTATTTTCTGTTTTGCTGGCTACAGCGATGTTGGTACGGTGTTGTACTTCCTTGTATGGACTGTACGAAACCCTTGTCTTTTCATTCAACTCGCTTCATAGGCCACTAGTACGGATTCCACTTTGGCACCTTCTAATTTGTACAGATGATTGTGATGTATGGACTCCCTTAGGCTTTTGCAATTCGTCCATACATAATTGTTTACTTGCTCACAGGCACGACGTGTACGACTCTAGTCGTACGGAAATCGCCGTGGTCTTCCTTCTTCCCTTCGCTGTACATTGCTTTCCAGTCACCGTACGGTTGTCCTCTACTGCTACTGTACGGATTTCGTTTGTATGGACTCCAATTACCATATGGAATACTGTATGATTTCTCCTCCTGTTGCTCGCGTATGGAAGGAACTCTATCTAGCGTTTGTACGATGCCGTACGACCCTTTGGCTTCCAACTATCTCCCATGCGACCGTACGGTGTTCACTTGTCTCCGATTTTTGATTGTACGGAATTCCTCCCTGCACCCTGACGCGATGTACAACTATGGCTCGATTAACTGTGGCTTTGTATGGTTCATGTCGTACGTCCTTCGTCCCCATTGTCTGTATGGATTACCCTCCTTCGTTCGTACGGATTACCCTTTGGTCACCTTCAACATGCCGTACGGAATATATGCCTGCAAATTACCATCACCATACTGGTTGTATGGATTTCTAAATTGTCTTGCCGTACATACCGTACGATCAACCTTTATATATTTTTACCCCGCCGTAGGACCTCATTGTGCTCTTTCTTACTCTCTTCCGTACGGTGTATGGTCTTTTCACCATACGATATGTTTCAATTTTTTATTTTATTTTTTTAACTTTTCCAATTTTTTTCCAATTTTTTTCAATTTTTTAATTTTTTCAATTTTTTTCCAATTTTTTTTTCAGCTAAAAAATCAATAATTACCTTTTCAATTTGTCCAGCTGGGCCCTGCCTCTGGGCAAATTGGATCACTCCCTGCTACCTGTGGTAGTAAATCTTCAACTTCGACTCGTTTACCGTCTCCTTTATCGGCTGGTCGCCCAATATTGACAACTTAATTGCTCCATTCGCAGCTACTTCGCAGATTTTAAATGGCCCTAGCCGTCGGACTTTAAATTTCCCAAGCTTAATCTCATTCCGCCTATTATACTTCAACACCCACTGGTTTGGACGAAATTCCATGCGTCGGATGTGCTTGTCATGCCACAATTTTTCGTCTTCGTTGGACGGCTTCAGTGGCCCATTGAGCCATCATTCTACATTCATCCAACTTGCCTAACGCGTACAGCCGTTCCCGCAGGCTTTCCATATCTCCTAGGCGATTCTCAATCGCAATCCTTAAACTTGGAACCATGAATTTTGTCGGCACAATGGCCTCCTGGCCATACATCAACTGAAAGGGTATCTGGCCTGTGGTGACTTTGTAGGTGGTCCTGTATGCCCATAGTACTGACGACAACTTCTTTTCCCAATCTTCCTGTTCAACTCCGCAGGACTTATAGATCATCGACACCAGTATTTTGTTAGTAGCCTCCACCTGGCCGTTGGCCCTCGGGTAGTACAGGCTTGACAAGGAATGAAAAATCTTGAATTCCGTCGTGAGTAGCTTGACGACATGATTCAGAAAGTGCCCACCGCGATCACTCGTTAGTTGGATTGGGATGTCGTACCTTGTAATAATCTGTTCATAAATGAACTTGGCTGTACTCAAAGCTGAGTTATCCGGCAGTGCTCGTGCCTCAGCCCACTTCGTAAGGTATTCAGTCGCCACCACAATGTAACGACATCTCCGTGTCCTGCAGACCTTCAAAGGTCCAATGAAATCCAGACCCCAGCGTTCAAACAACTCCTGGGCATGGGATGGATTGAGGGGCATAAAGTCCTGCTTTAATGGTTTTCCTGCCCTCTGGCACGTATCACAACCCACCACCCATTCCCATGCATCATTATACAAGGTGGGCCACCATAGCCCGACCAACAATACCTTGTACGCGGTTGTGTCCGGACCCATGTGGCTTCCTACGGGCCCTTCGTGTGCTTCCCGGAGCACTCCCAGAATCTCTTCTTCCATCACACACCTTCTAAGGACTTGGTTAGGTCCCATTTTATACGGCAACCCATTAATTAGCTGAAATGTCCTGCTTCTCAAGAGCAGCTTCCTTCTCTCACTCGGTAACATCCCGGTTGGGAACCGAGAGGTAGACAAGTATTCCCCAATGTTCGCATACCACGGTGGTAGTGCCGCAATTTGGAACAAATGTGCGTTAGGAAAATCATCATTGACTCCCTCTGGCGGCTCTCCCGACCTAATCTGGGACAACTGATCAGCGATCACATGGCTCTTGCCTGGCCGTACAATTATTGTGAAAGTGAACTCCTGAAGGAGCAGTAGCCACCTGCTTATCCTGCCTTGGATAATGGGTTTATTTACCAGGTACATCAACGCTTGGTGATCCACATTGAAAGTGAAAGGCGTCGCCAACAAGTAGTGCCAAAATTTTTGTACGACATAGACGATTCCGAGGGCTTCCCTCTTGGTGGTACTGTAATTCTTCTCGGCTTTCAACACCAACCGACTGACAAAATAGATGGGATGATCCAACCCATGTCCCCCTTCCTATGCTATCGTAGCCCTAATGGCATAGTTCGAGGCATCCACGTGTACGTGGAATTCTTGGTCCCAGTTTGGATAGGTCAGAATAGGTGCGGCCACCAGTCTCCTCTTGAGTTCCTCGAATGCTTCCCCCTGTGCCGGTCCCCATATGTACGGTTAGCCCTTTCTTGTCAGTTTGTCCAGTGGGAATGAAAGTTGGGCAAAGTTCTTGATGAACTTCCGATAATATCCTATATGTCCCAAGAAGGACTTGACTCCCGTCACATTAATGGGCGACTCCATCTCCACAATTACCCGTACCTTATCTGGGTCAGTTTTCAATCCGGCTTTACAAACAATATGGCCTAGCAACTCTCCTTGCGGTACCATAAATCTGCATTTATTCGGATTCAAGGCCAGCCTGGCCCTCCGGCATCTCTCCATGCACTCTCTCAGTGCCACCAAGTGAGTGTCTTCGCTACTAAAAATCGACCAGTCATCCAAAAAGGCCTTAAAATTTCACACAGACATCTTATCGAAGATGTGAAGGACTATCCTCTGGAATGTTGCTGGAGCATTGCACAACCCGAATGGTATCCGGTTGTACGTATAGACTCCATCCTCCACCACAAAGGTGGTCTTCAACTTGTCCTCCTCAGCTATTGAAATTTGATTGTATCCAAAAAAGCCGTCCATAAATAAGTACATTTCATGGTCAGCCACCTCCTCCAGGATGCTGTCTGTGAAAGGTATAGGGAATGGATCCTTGATGGTGATTGCGTTGAGGCACCGAAAATCCACACAGATGCGGATCTGGTTGGCCTCCTCCTTCAGTGAGATCACAATCGGCGAGACTCACTCACTTTTCTTTACTCGAAATATGATGCCGGCCTTGAGCATCCATTCAATCTCTTCGTTCACCTTGGCCGCATAGTTCTTATTCATTCAGTACGGCCTCTTCCGTATCGGCTGGGCTCCCGAGACCAATTGTATCCGATGGACGCACAATTCTAGCAGGACCCCTTTCAGATCCTTGTAGGACCAAGCGAACACGTCCTTGTATTCCATGAAGATTTTGAATGCTACGGCCTTCAGCACCGGGCTCCAATCGTCTCCTACCTAGATATTTCGAGGGGTGGCAGTGTCTCCTAAGTTCGTCTCCTTCACGGTGGGGTCTTCGTACCCTAGTGATCAAGGTTTCGTATAAAATTTTTTAGGGTTTAGAATAAATCAAAGATGCAAAACTCAGTCCAGAAAAATTATTGCAGCATATATCAGCACTGAGAAATACCAATGACTTGGACTCGATAGTCACATCATTACAGTCCATTATACCCTGGATAGCAGCAAAAGAAAATAGCATTGCTTATTCATTGTTATTTTGTGAAAAACAGATAAAAAAATCCTTGACAAGAAGAAGATTCAGTCAAGTTAAACAATA
This sequence comes from Cryptomeria japonica, assembly GCF_030272615.1. Taxonomy (NCBI): domain Eukaryota; kingdom Viridiplantae; phylum Streptophyta; class Pinopsida; order Cupressales; family Cupressaceae; genus Cryptomeria; species Cryptomeria japonica. The sequence continues at coordinate 635,341,403 of NC_081407.1, forward strand.
AGCCCTTTGCTACAATAGATATTTGAATAGGAAAAAAGCATATTTTTTTCTTTTATTTTTTTTTTGTCACCTAATTGTGGAAAACTCGAGTTGCTGCCTGTGAAGGGAATACACACCTGATGCAGCCGTTAATGGGGAAGAGATCTGCAGGAAAATTTCCAGAATACCCATTTGAGCACTTAGAATGAGAGATGCAGCAAAAATCATGCTTAGAATGAGAGATGCGAGCAGAAAATCATGCCCAACACTAAAAAAAAAAATCATGGCAGCACTCAGAAAATTGCCAAGAGTGCAAGTTCGAACTCCAAAACCAGTCATGGTGGTAGCAGAGAGCAGAATATTCAAAGATCAGCCAAGGCTGTGGCCTTTGAGGTCCAAATCGACTTCAAATCGCAGAAGATGGAGGTCGAATTTGCAGAAAAGAGAATAAATGCAGCCTCAACGTTTTTTTTACGCAGAAAATCAACCATGGCGGCACATATGGAGCACTCAGAATCAGAAAAAACTTTGCAGTTTGAACCAGAGAAACCCTCATGGCGGCAGAAGCAGAATAGAGCATATCAAATGAAGGGAAGAAATGAATTAATTTAGGGTTTGCTTTCCCTGAATATCATAGAGGACATAAGGCATTTTTGCCTTCAATTTTGTTTTCTTCTTCATTCTTTATGCCTCGTGAAAAGGCCTAAGGGAGTCGATGTGTTTTGTAAGTGCCCCTATAATATTTAATAAGTGATTTATTAATGATCACTTAATAAATATTTGTCATTGTAATATTATATAATATTTATTAAGTGATGATTAATAAATCACTTATTAATATTATATAATATTTATTAAAGTGAATTATATAGCACTTTATTAAATGTAATTTTTACAAAGATTTGGTTTAATAATACAAATAATAAAATTATTTATTTAAGTGAATTATTTATCTTATCACTTTAATAAATAAATTTATTATTTGTAGTTGTTAAATGTAAAAATGGAAAAAATATAAATATTTCATAAAGTGATAAGTTATAAATCACTTTATGAGATATTTACCTTATTTTCATTTATTGAGAAGTCAAAGGGATATTTTTTATATTTATGAAGGCTTACAGGCCTGTCAGTGACATTTTAGGGGTCGTTAATGGGCATTTAAGAGCTTGTATGGCAAAGTATGGAGGGACTTGACTTTTTGCCCAAGTAGTTTCCCTTTCAGACCTATTTTAGGTCTTGGAAAGGGGGTTTTTTGGTTTTGCTCGCCCAAGAGGAGGTGGAATTTAATATTCATTGTTTGCTTTTGGAAAAGCATATATACCTCCTTCAGTCTTCATTATAAGGGTTCTTACTTGTTCATCTTTTGGCAGCCTGTAACCTGGAGAGTTCTTTCTGCAGAAGTGGATAATTTTGTAACACATTTTCAGATGTAATACAGATTGGTGAGACCTTTTGGCAGTGATAGTAGCTTGTGCCTTCTCATTTTTTTGTTACTGTGTGTCTTCAGTGTTATGGAGTTCATTGTGGTGAGCTTCTCCCCTTAAAATTGCATTTCATGTTGATGCCTTGTATAGGAATACATATATTTTTGTAGGTCATAAGCTGTGTTTCAGTAATTATCAGTCTTAGGTTGTGAAAAAAGAGTTTTTTTTTCTTAGGACTGTGATTATCAAGCCTTTTTATGAATTTTTGATGCAGAGATTATGAGCTACTGAGTTGTGTAGGAGAGCTTTATTATTACTGTTATATTGTGTGTTATTGGCTGTGTATTCTCAAGATATCATTTGGTGTATCACCTGTTAGATTGTAGTTTCAGTTTATGTTTTTTCCTCCTTACTCTTTTCTCAGCAAAAATCATTAAGTTTAGGTGATAACCAGTTAGAAAGAACCAACTTGTTCTAGAGGTCCACTTCATTTTAGGTCACCCACAACCTTGAAGTGTTCCCATGTTTCAATAGGTTACTGAAGTTCACAACTTTGGTGAGGGTGCAAGTTTTATTGATAACAGTCACAGCCTTTCACAATTACCACCCTTTGAAATAGCACAAACCCTCATAACCTCTGCCCTTTGAAAGAGTGACAACCTTTCACTAGTAGCACCCTTTCAAAGAGTACAATCCTTCATAATTTCTGCCATTTGGAAGAGTCACTTCCTTATTTACCTCCCATTCCTTTCTTTTGCCATTTATCCTTCTGTAATGTCCCTTTCTAGGTTTAGGCCGATTTGAACCATAATTAATCTATTTCAAAGTACTGATGACTTAAACTATCTTAATTAAGAGTCAAGGCTATCTTAACATGAAGCAGATCTGTGATATTCTTTCTTTAGTCTATCAAGTACTAGATAATTTAATCTTATTCCAGTTCGTCTATAAATCATTTACATATTTTTTATTACGAGTTTAATGGATTATTATATGTTACTGCAGAGTAGTTTCTAAAAGATATTACATTAATTATATTTGTTGTATTAATATCTGTTATTGTATAAATATCCTTATTAATAACTTTTATATTATTCCTTAGTGATATATATATATGTTTATGTATATATATATATATATATATATATATATATATATGTGTTGACAATGATTTTAATATTTCCTAATAACCTATTATTATTACTACTGCTGCCTAAAATATTACTAGTGATGGATATATTCAGTGGCTGGTAGTGGGAGACAGATCTGACGCGTGTCAGATCTGGTCTGCCACTTTCATGAACTTATGTATTCCTATAATACATATTTCAGACTGTTAATATTATTCTGCATAAAGAAATTATTGGGGTTCATATACTAAGCATAAATATTAATCACACCACCATGCATGCCATCGGAAATAAGCCTGTCCTGCCTGTGACATTAATAATAGTTCTGATCTGAATTGATAATAATTTCATTTTTATAAGCACCGATATATCTCCCCAATTGATAATTCCCTTAATTTAATCCCGAGACAACCATTCGAACCTAGAGTGAGAATTGGAATATAAAATTGATCCAGTTTACCGGAACTTAGTCCATTCACCCTTGGGGCTTTTAATTGAAGTGGTTTTACTCTGCCCTTCCCTAGTAGCACCCATCTCCCTTGGAGAATAGAAAATACAGAACTGGTTATGGTTAAGGATTGTTTTAAGACATTCTGTTTTCGTTTAACAAAAATTATCAATTATTTATTTATCCTGTTACCTATTTATTTATGAACCTCTGATTTGTATCTTTGATTTAATTCTTATTTGATATACTTAAATTAATTGGTAGTCGTGTTCTTTGATAAATTTATTTATTTATATTTGATGCATTTAGTGTCAATGTAAATCTGGTTAAGTACTCTCTACTTATAATCTTCAATGGATTACTAATTATTTTCTGTGTATATATTCATGTAATTTCTCTCTCTCTCTATATAGTTTACTTATTTTTTCCTTGATTTACCATATCATATTATTATTCTTTCTACTATTAAATTAGGATGTGAATTCCTTATATTATATTAATTTCTGCTGTCACTGTTAATAATTAATCATTCATATTATTATTATATTATTTACTGCTGTTATTGTAATTTCCCAGCATATATTTAGTGTAGCTTATGTCCTTCTAACCATGTTACCTTAATTATTATTAAGAAAGGAGTTTTCATATTATAAATAATGTAAGTTTATTTTCACGTACCACTGAGAAACTGCTTACCAGTTCGATAGCCCAGCAACTGCCAGCATCCGATATTCTTCCCCCCGTCTCCTCCATTTATGAGCAAAGACTATATTTAATTATTTCTCATCTATTCCATGATCGCAGACGATATCCTTATATGATTATCTGGTTATATTCCGTGTATACTTTAGTCTTTATATTCTTGCTATGGTTGGCATTGTATCTGAATATTCAACCTTGTGCTTCTGGGTCTTTACCTTGTAATTGGGTGGATTAATATCCCTTATTATGCAGTGTGAGAAAGTTCTGCTACTGTGGTCTGAAATAAATAAATAAAAATATTTCTTTCGATGCCTTCCTCCAAACTTATTATTTCCCTTAAATATTTACGAAAGGGGGTTAGATGGGAGAAGTCGTGTCCTCTCTATATATAACTCTTGCAATCATTTTTTTGTCATCGTGACTCTTAAAATATTTTTTTTTTTTTGACCTTGATCATACATCTTACTCTAGTTCTTATTTTAATCGAATAAGCATAAGATGATTTTGAGCGATGGAAGGTGTATAAGTTTTTATTCTTAAGATTGAAGACTCATGATCTGTATTAGTTTCAGGTTACATTAACATCATTATGTCATTTTGGCACCTTTAAGTTATACTAAATTAATAGTGTTTTTATGTTAATACATGCCTCCTATATCATATTAACAGTATAAGTTGTATAAGTTGTATTAACAGTATTAAATTATATTAATAGTATCAATATTAAATTGCATTAGTAATATTAATTGTATTAACAATATTAAATTCTATTAATAATAAAATGTGATTCACATATTACTAAATAATTTTTGTATAATAATTTTCAATATTAATTTGTGAATAATAATAATAATATTTAATAATTAATTATTAATAAATATTAATAATAATATTTAATAATTAAATATTAATAATTTCAAATAATCATTTGTTGATTATATTAGTTTATAATAATAATTGTTTCATTTAGATTATAAATAACGATCAAGGAGGGGACATGACACCTTCCTTGATTCACATGCGCATTCTTCCTTCCTTCCTCCATATCCCCTTTCAAATGAAGTTCTCTTCTCCCTCTTATATCTCATGTTTGAGGGAGTCAACTATTCATTTCATGCCTTTTGACCATTCATTAAACTTATTAAATTTGAATTATATTATATTTTAATTTTAATTTTATTTTTATTCTTTCATATTTTAATTTTATTATTATTTATTATTAAATCCTATTTCAAAAGGGGACATTACTAATGTGTGAATTATATCCAATGATTAAATTTTTTAAATTTATGGATGTTTTAGGGATAAATTGGCAAGAAGGGATGAGAAAATGCACCTCTTTTGATGAATGTAGGTGTTAGTAGCCTAAGTGAGTTAGGTTGTAGTATACAGAACATCAATATCCAAGTTATAACACCAGAGCATAGTAACACATTAGCACGGAATCAAGAACCCACAATACAATATACCACAATATATTCATGTAACACAAATTTCTATATTATATTCCTTTTCAATCCATTCCAATCCAATCTCCCCAAAATGTGCTACGAGTTAACAATATAAAGAGTTAGCAGTTGGTTAGGCCATCAACCGTCAGGCAACTAACTACCCGTAGATATAACTTAATATTGTTGTTTTCTTTTAAAGTATTACAAAAGCCTTATTTATTAATTAACTAGCTTACATCACCCCCCCCCAAAACTTGTTCGTCTTCCAGACGAACACCACAGCAAAATAACAAAAATTATCTACTTAGAGGGACAAGAGGATGTCCCTGTTCCCGTAGTGGTCCGCTCTCGGAGTATCTTCAGATCCTTTTCAGCAATGAGTTGCTTCTTCCGAGTTGCTTTCAGAAGCCTGAGTGCATCCATTGGGTCTTTCTCAGAGGCAGCCAACTCCCGTTCCTTTTCCAGTCGTGTGGTTCTCTCTTGAACCATTTCTTGCTCTAGAGCATTGATCCTTTCTTTCAACTCACTCTCTCGCTGTAGGGCTAAGGCATGGTCTCCTTCCATTTTGCTTGCTTTCCAGGTCATCCCTTGGAGCTGTAAGAATGTAGTACGGAAAGTCCGTTCCATGGAAGTGAGGGCTCTCCTTACTTCCTGATTACCTCCTGTATCTGTATGCCCACTAAGGATCTGTGGTACTCCCCATTCTGCTACTATCTCCAGAGTTCCCATGTCGGTCCAACCTTGGTTCCTAATTTTCTCTGAGAACTCCCTCTCGCAGCCTTCTGTCATAAACACCAGTAGTGCTTCCGTTGCTCTTACTATAGCAGGCATATCAGATCCTCAAGAATGATCTATCATCCTCTCCATGGCTGTCCTCATTACTTCCAACTCGGAAAGAAAATGCTACGCAATTGGTTCCCATTCTCGGATCCCCTCTGCTGGCGAGGATGTACTGTGCCCTTTCCCAATTTCTTCAATCCTCAGGCTCTCCTCCTGCTGGTCAGGCCCCAGCGATGGTGAAGGAGGTGGAACCTCTATGTCCATCTGGAATCTGGCCAGTAGGCTGTTTGTTTCTGTCTCCATGTCTGTTTCCTTGGTCCCCTTTCCTCTGTCTCCCTCTAGCTCTTCCGGGTGTATTTCCTCTTCTGTATTTCCTACCTCCATGATTGCAAGCAGATCGGTTATTGGTGCCACTACCAATGCGACAGCTCTAGCCGCTTTCACGCCCCTAGGTGTGTTTATATGGAGGGTGTGGGTCCCCGCACTGTGTCTCCTCAAGTCTATTAACTGAGATGGGGTCCCTGTGACCCCAGGTACCAATTGTGCCGTGGTGGGAATCTGTGCTGGTTTGAAAAGTACCTTTTTCCTTACTCCCCATCCTGGTACGGCTGGTATACCCCCCATATAGCTTTTCGTCTCTACCTGCCGCCGACCTACTACATGTCCTCCTTCCTGTTCCATGCCCATTGGCTCCAATGTTGGAAGTCCTGTTCTACCCTCCTTATCACCTTCTGGTCCGTGGCTTTGCTCCATACGAAATTCTCCTTAGTCTTCCTCTGAAGATGATATGTATGTTTCTTCTTCCCCTGTCTCTACCTCTTCCTCCTCTTCCTCAGAGTTGTTATCTTCTTCTCCTCCATCTTCTATGCTCCGTGCCAGTTCTTGCCTTTCTTTCTTCCTCGGTGTTGTCTCTGTGGCTACTACTGTAAAAGTGTCCAGGTGTAGCCAATAATACATGGCTGGCTTGAGGCCACAAACCCTCCTCTATTTTCCAACGCCACTTGAGTTCTCAATGCTTCCAAGAAGAGGGCAATGAGGTGATGGGGCACATATAGAGTTTTGTGTTTGAGGAGCATGGCTTCCTTTACCTGGCTGGAAAGGACTCGGCCCCAGTTGTAAATTTTGCCATTACTCAGTTCGTACATGAGGCGTAGCATCCATATTGCAACATCGGATGCTCGGCTTGCTGCTGTTAGCTTACTCTTTAGGATATCCATGACGCATCTCCACTCTGGTGAGGTGAGATAAGATTTCTTCAGGCCCCTTCTATTGCTATTCTGCCATAAACTGCCCCATTGCTCTTCTGTAAGTGTATCGCCGCAGATGTGTTTCAGCAGCCACTTCTTTTCTTCTGTAGGCATTCTTGCTGATGGTTTCATAGCTGAATTGCCGCTATTGGGAATTCCGAAAACCTTGCTGAATTCCGTGGGTGCATAAGAAATGACCATTGTCTGTCTCAAATAGTCAATTACTGATCTATGCTTGCCCTGCTCATACCCATGGACCATGGCCCGCAATATAGGCTCAAATTCTTTAGGTTGAAGATGGGCATAAAAATGATTTTATCAACCTCTGCTTTCTTCAGTGAACTCTTTAGGGGGTGGTCCTCCTCATTGTTTTCCCACCACCTCTTGCACTCGCTTCCAAGCACTCCTTCAAACGTGACATTCTCCACATTCACCTGTTCTGATGCCCTCTCTTGGCTTTTCTTGCTGGTTCCTGGCATAGCCATTGCTTGCTTGTTAGAGGTCTTGTAATTTATGTCGTAACTTCCCGTTCTAGGGTTCCCGTGACTCCCTTTCACCATCTCGTGCGTGTATGCTGCTGTACCCGAGGGCTGTGGACGTATACTCTGTGGCTGAGGTGTTGCGTACTTTAGGTGCCGTGTATGCTGTGTACGCTGCGATTGAAACTCCACACGACACCCATAGTATACACTATTCTTGGGGGCTACGCACGCGGGGAGCTGCGTAAGCCATAGCCTATTTACGCCACCCCTTCGGCTGGTGGGTGCGTACGCTTCCCCCTTCACGCCGCCTTCTCCCCCTTCACGCTGCTGCTCTATGTGCTGCCGTGTACGCTGCCTTGTTCCACGCCACGGCTCCACACTTCACGTACGCTCACCCCCACTCCGTGTACGCTCACTCTGCGTGCGCTGCGTCCCTGCACACCACGGCTCTCCCTTACCCCGCGTACGCCGCGTGTGGCCTTCTTTGCTCCGCTTCCTACCTGCGTCCTTCTCCCGTTCCTTCCCCTGGTTGTGCGTACGGTGGCATGCCTGATATGTTGCCTTTTCTCCTTGTCGCTCTCCTTCACTTTTTTGGTTTTAGTGTACACTAAGTGCTTCACGATTTTCTTATGTTTTTTCCTTGCTTTAATTTTTAATGTTTTGTCTTTATTTTTTGATATTTTGCCTTGGCCTTTTATTTTTAAATATTTTTGCCTTGTATTTTTTCTTATTCTTTTTCTCTCTCCGTTCTCTTCTCTCTTCGTTTTTTCTTTGTTCCACTTTAATCTACCTTCCCATATTTCTGTTGGGACTTTGTGGAAATCGGCTACTTAATTTTTTTCCATCACCATCACCTTGTCCTTGTGACCACCTATGGGTTCCACCATTTTAATGGCCACCATATTGATGGCTATCTATTCCCTTTCTTTGTAGATTTTTAGTTTTGATCCATTTACTGGATCCTTGATGGGACTGTCATCCAGGTTAGACAATTTAATAGCTCCATTTTTTCCCACCTCCCTTACTTTGTATGGTCCTAGCCATCGAAGTCGAAATTTACCTGGTCGGAGTTCATTACAGCCATTGTACTTGAGTACCAGCTGCCCCGGCAAGAACTTCATCTCCATGCCAAGCTTTTCTTCTGTTTTGAGCCACTTCTATGGCCCATTGTGCCATTAGGCGGCGCTCATCTAATTTTTGCAAGGTCATGAGTCGTTCCTTTAGGCTTTCCTCGTCCCCCCATCTGTTCTGTACCACTATCCGCAAGGTTGGCACAGTGTATTCTGCTGGCATCACTGCCTCTTGTCCATACATAAGCTGAAAGGGAGTGTGTGTCCTTGTCGCCTTATACATTGTCCGGTAGGCCCATAATACTGCAGGCAATCGCTCTTCCCAATCCCCTTGCTCTACTCCACACGTCTTGTAGAGAATAGATACAAGTACTTTGTTGGTGGACTCCGCTTGGCCATTCACCCTGGGATAGTACGGACTAGACAATGCGTGGAAGATCTTGAATTCTGTTGTAATATTGCGTATTACTTGATTGACAAAGTGTACCCCCTTATCACTCGTGATTTGCAGGGGTATCCCGAACCGGGTCACAATGTGTTCATAGAGAAACTTGGCGGTGCTCAAGGCTGTGTTGTCGGGTAAAGCTCTGGCCTCGGCCCACTTAGTGAGGTATTCTGTAGCCACCACAATGTAGTGGCATCTATGCACCTTGCTCGTCCTAAGTGGTCCTACAAAATCCAGTCCCCATCTTTCGAACAATTCTTGTGGTTGGGACGGGAAAAGAGGCATGAAGTCTCGTTTGAGTGGCTTACCTGCCCTTTGGCATGTGTCGCAGCTGGTCACCCATTCCCTCACATCTGCATAGAGTGTAGGCCACCAGAGCCCTGCTAGCAAGATTTTCCGTGCCGTGGTATTCGGCCCCATATGTCCTCCCGCTAGTCCTTCGTGAGATTCTCTTAGGACTCCAGGAATTTCTTCCTCCAGGACACATCTTCGCAGGATACCGTCCGGCCCTAGTTCATATAGGAGCCCTTGGATCAGTTGAAACGTGGTGCTTTTTAGTGCTAGCTTCCTTCTCTCGCTTGGGGCCATGTCGCCTGGAAATGTTGCTGTAGAAAGATACTGCCTGAGTTTCTCGTACCAGGAAGGTAACACGGCTATCTTGAATAAGTGACCATCAGGGAAATCTTCGCTCACCCCTCCTTCTGCTGGCTCCCCAGATTTTATTCTGGATAGGTGGTCAGCCATTACGTGACTTTGCCCTGGTCGCACCACGACATTGAAAGTGAATTCCTGAAGCAAGATCAACCATCGGCTTACCCGTCCTTGAATAACAGGTTTGTTCACCAGGTACATGAGTGCTTGGTGATCCACGAAGAATGTGAATGGTGTGGCTAAAAGATAATGGTGGAACTTTTGTACTGCATATACCATTCCCAAGGCTTCCCTTTCCATGGTGCTATAATTTCTTTCTGCCTTTGACAATAACCTACTAGCAAAATATATTGGGTGGTCCAAGCCTGAGGATCCAGGTTGCGTCAAGGTGGCTCCAATTGCAAAGTTAGAAGCGTCCACATGTACATGAAATTTATTCTCCCAATTCGGGTATGCCAAAATAGTTGCACTTACCAATTTGGTTTTGAGTTCTTCGAAGGCTTCGTTCTGCTCCTTGTCCCATACAAATGGTTCCCCTTTCCTTGTTAGGCGTTCAAGTGGAAGGGACACTTCTACAAATCCTTTAATGAACCGTCGGTAGTACCCAACATGGCCAAGGAAGGATTTTATCCCTGTAACATCCGTTGGGCTATCCATGTCGAGGATAACTCTGATCTTATCTGGGTCTGTTTTTAACCTCGCCTTACAAACTATGTGGCCAAGTAATCTCCCCTGTGGCACTAGGAACCGACATTTCTTGGGATTGAGTGCAAGTCTTGCTCGTCGGCACCGGTCCATGCATTCCCCCAGTATCCTCAAATGGTTCTCCTTATCACTATATACTGACCAGTCGTCCAGAAAGGCCTTGAAGTTCCTCGTGGCCATTTTGTCAAAAATGTGGAGTATGATCCTCTGGAAAGTGGCTGGGGCGTTGCATAGAAAGTGGCTGGGGCGTTGCATAGCCCAAATGGCATACGGTTGTACGCAAAAACTCCATCTTCTACAATAAATGTGGTTTTGAGTTTGTCCTCCTTCGTGATGCTGATCTGGTTATAGCCGGAAAAGCCGTCCATGAAGGAATAAATCTCATGCCCCGCTACCTCTTCGAGGATACTATCAGTAAATAGTATTGCGAATGGGTCCTTAATGGTTACAGCATTTAAGCTTTTGAAGTCCACGCAAATGCGGATCTGGTTTCCTTCCTTTTTCAAGGAAATAACAATGGGGGAAACCCATTCACTAGTTTGCACCTGGAAAATGATCCCAGCCTCTAGCATTTTTTCTATCTCTTCTTGCACCTTGGCCGCATAGTTCTTATTCATGCGATAGGGGCGTTTCCGCACAGGCCTCGCCCCCTCTATCAAAGGTATTCAATGAACACATAGTTCTGGGGGTACTCCCTTCAGATCCTTATAAGTCCAAGCGAACACATCTTTATACTCCAAGAATATCTTGAATGCTGCCGTCTTTAGCACAGGGTCCTAGTCATCTCCAACCATTATTACTCTTGGGTCCTTTTCATCCCCCAGGTTGGTGCTCTGGACCTTTGGTTCCCCGTATTGTACCACCTCTTTATCAAATTGATGTGCTCGGGTTCTGTCTACCTCTGCCCCTCCTTCCTCGTATTCAGCAAATTGTGGTGGGTAGGTGTCATCGTTTTCCAGCTCGAGAATTTCTAACACATTGCACTCTGGCTGGAAGATCTCATAGTCCTCCATCTGCCAGTGGAATAGTCCACTGAGAGAACTCGTCTCATCTTTTGAACAATTGCCGAGGCGGAGTACCCCTTCGTCATTCGGCTCTATCTCGCCTTTTTCCCTTGCGGTATCCTCCTCTGATCTAGAATCTGAGGCCACTTCTTGACTCACCTGTTGGTTCCGAAGGTAAATGACATATTTGTTCCCCTCACTTTCAATGGAAAGGGTACCTTTCTTCCAGTTATGGTCTGCTTTGGCCGTGATAAGCCATCCTCTTCCCAAGAGTGCATCATATCCCTTCCGCTCCAATGATATGACCATGAAATCTAAGAAGTGTTGTGTCTCGATGGTTACCTTTTGGCCCATAAGCGTGCCCAATGGTTTGATGTCATGCTGGTCAGCTCCTACGAGGTGGAAGGTAGGTGGCCACAGCGTCGGCTTTCCCAAGGTTTTCCATGTTTCTTCAGGTAGCACGTTTACAGCAGACCCACCATCTACAATGGTGTTAGTAAGCCTGAACCCGAGAATCTCCATTTCTACTACAGCTGGTGTCCTGCCTACCCCTACTGTCATCAACATAGGGTCGTTGGTCTCCTTTGAGTGGTTCCTTTCTTCCATTCCCTCCCTGTGGCTCGGCGTCTTCCCCTCCTTCTTGGTCTCCTCCACTTGGTTTATAGCTATCCACAGTTGTGGTAGTGTCTGCAACAAATCCACTACGCGGACCGGCACGGTGGTTTGTAGCAGCTGTTTCATTATGGTTGCTTCGGAGTCGGTTCGTATGGTGTTGGTGGTTTTTTAGGATGCTGTCTTTCTCCGTTCCTCACTCATTTCCCTTTCTACTTCCTCTTGCGCATCCTTTAGTCTTTCCTTTTCTGTACCCGGGTCAGGGTATATTAGTTTTCTTGTATGGGATCGAGTAATGGCCAGTACCTTTGGTGCCGACCGTACTACCTCCAACATGTTCACGCCTTTCTGCCTTGGACATTCCACATCTTCGTGATTGCCCGACCCACACCATTTGCAGAGTAACCCTCCCCCTTGTCCGACACCACTTTGGCAGTCGCGTGCAAAATGGCCCCATTCGTTACATCGTCGAGATTGTATCATTGGTCTGCCTTTTGCATCGTATTGGATGCGACCCCGTGAGGTATTATTATTACTGTTGTTGTTACTCCCCCTCCGACTACTCCTATAGCCACCTGGTGATGCATCTGAGTTTGCGTTCTTGGAGGGTGTAGTAGGTGGTGTTGCCTGTTCTTGGGTATATAGTACTTGGGCGCTCCTTGCCTTCAAGTTGTAGGGGCATTCCTTAATAGCATGCCCCAACACTTGGCAGATGTCACAGAAAGCTTTCTTTGGGCAGTTGGTTTTTGTGTGTCCCTCTAGTTTGCACTCCGTGCACCAGAGGTCCCTACCCTCCCTACTTTCTTCCTTTTGCGTCCGTATTTCCCACATCATCTGTCTCATATCCTTCCGGAGTGCTTGTATCGTTTGTGATTCTTCCTCGCTTTCCTGATCACTACTATCCTCCTCACTTGTGCGCTTCTTGCCTTTTGATGTCTTGTTCTCGCTTTCAATATCCATGGCTCTATTGTAAGCATCCATGAAAGTAGATGGAGGAACTACCTTCATCTTTTTCTACAGGGATGGTTGCAGACCCTCGATGAACCATCGCTTCTTCAACCCATCAGCTGGCGTATTGTCCATTTTTCCAATTAATTCTTTTAGTTTGCGGTAATAGGACCATACGGTCTCAGTCTTGCCATGTTTAGTGTTGTATATTTCTGCGACAATCTCGTCATCGTCCCTAAGTAGCCGAAACTCCTCAAATGCTTTGGCCAGTTTTTTCCAGGTATCCTTTGAAGTGGTGGGCAGGTCCGTGTACCAGTCAATGGCAATTCCACGGAGGGTGGCCGGAAATGCTTTCAACCAGTTATCCTCATCATCCTCGCCATTGGCCTGCCATATGGTGACACAAGTTTTACAGTGGCGAGCGGGATCCTCTGATCCAAGTCCGTTGAACCTGGGAAGTTTCTGTTTTTCGGGGTTGTGTGCCATCTTTCTCGTACTCCCCACTTTACTTTGGGAATTGTTGATTGACTCGGTCGGCGCGGTTGTTTGTTCCCAATTCTCACTACTTTCTATTCCCTGCGGGCTGTCATGGCTCTTGTCTCGGTAGAGTTTCAGGCGCCTCTCCAGTTGCTCCTGGATGCGCAGGGACCTTCTCACTATGTCTTCGTGGCTCCCTTCTTCTTCCTTTGGGGGTTGTCGGCTTCGATCTTTGTTGAGTGTATTTGGCATTAATTGTTGGGACTATGGTGATTTCGTCGCTGAGTGAAGTCCCTCTGTTCTTCTTCCCTTCGGTTCCTTTCTCTATACTGTTGAAGCACTTGCTGCCTTCGTTGCTCCCTCCGTGTGTTCTCTCGTTCCTCCACGTTCCACGAGTACACGTGCCAACAATCGTGGAAGGCTACCCAAGAGATCGTGCACGGCCTGGTTCACGTTGAGTTCCGCTCGTACCGTACCAGTCGAGACAACGCTCAGTTCCGCTTCTCGCTGTACGTACCTATCCACGAAAACGTTCCACGCGTGAATCAGGTCTTGTGTCAACTGATCCTCCCTGGTTACTTCCGTATTATCCTCTACGTCACTGTCTGTCACCAGGATGCTTTGGTCGAATGGACGACCCATTATACTTCCATCCCGCCAGCTTTCCCTCCTAAGACCTTCAGATTCGACTTAGGCAACGACGCCAAAATGTTAGTAGCCTAAGTGAGTTAGGTTGTAGTATACAGAACATCAATATCCAAGTTATAACACCAAAACATAGTAACACATTAGCATGGAATCAAGAACCCACAATACAGTATACCCATCCCCGTCTTGGACAGGGACCCCCCAGTTTGTGCCTTTCTGTCTTTGCGGAAGAGGAAGGGGATATGAAGGGTCAAGTTGGTGAGTGAAGGAGTCTGGAATGTCATCTTGATCTCCAAATGCCCTGAAATTTGGCTAACTCTGGAATGTCCTGATCCTAAAATTTGGCTAAGTCTAGAATGTCCTGATCCTGAAATTTGACTAAGTCTGGAAAACTGAGGAATCCTACAAAAACTAGAATTTGATATAAGGAAATGTCACTTATACTTAAATGTTATGTTCCATAAAATGATCCTTCGGCGAGATCTTGACAAACTCGCCCAAGTGCCCAAGCTCACACTTCTTGAGGAAAAAGCTTAAAATGCCCAATTTCGGACCCAGAAGCAAAAACTGGAAAATGTTTAAAAGTTGCCAAAAGCCCCCAGAGGTCCGAATTTCACTTAAGTCCTCCAATTTCGGGCCCTGGGGCTAAAATGTGAAAAGGTTCAAAAGTTGCAAAAAGCCCCCAGAGGTCCGAATTTCACTTAAGTCCTCCAATTTCGGACCCTGGGGCCGAAATTTAAAAATGTGGAAAAGTTGCAAAAAGCCCCCAGAGGTCCGAATTTCACTTAAAGCGTCCAATTTTGGACCCTGGGGCCGAAATTCAAACCGAAATTCAAAGTTGTATAAATTTGCAAAAGGGTGGTTTAGGTCCGAAAATGCCTCCAGTTCGCTAAAAACATCTAAACACTCCAAAATTTGCGAAAAAAAAAACTTGTAAAGAGTGGCAAAAGGTCCGAAGTTTCTTGTTGCAAATCATGTTAAGTAGTCCAAAAATTCTTTAAAGCTCGCCAAAAGCCCTGAAGCCGCGAAATCCCAAGAGCGATGAATGCTCCGAAGTTTGCATGAAGAGGCGTCTAGGTCCGAAACTCCGTGGTTCTTGTTAAAACGTGAAAATCGCAAAAGGCGTTAAAATTCATTCAAACACTCCAAAATTTGCAAAAGAGTGGTTCAAGTCCGAAAATGATAGAGTCCGCCAAAAGCGTTTAATGCTTCGAATTTGCAAAACACATTTAAAGGTCCGAAGTTTTTTACGAAAGGCATTTAGGTCCAAAAACTTTTCTAACTTGCAAAAACGCTTAATGCTCCGAAAATTGCGGAATCATACGAAAGGTCCGAAGTTTTTTGGCAAGGTGTTAAGCTCTGGAAATCGTCAAAATCGCAAAATACCTTGAAGCTCCGAAGTTTGAAGATGCAAAAACTTGCGAAAATGGGCCTAGGGTCCGAAGTTTTTAAATGAATTTGCAAACATGTTTAATGTTCCGAAAATCTTCAAAATCCCAAAAGCGTGGAAAGGTCCGAATTTATCTTTAAAATCGTGAAATTGCCCAGAGGGCCAAATTTCGGACCCTAAGGGCAAAATAAAAACTTGTTGAAATTGGCAAAAATAGGAAACATCCGAAGTTCGCAATTTCCTTGTGAGTGCCGAAAATCGCTAAAAAGGGAGTATTGTGGGAGAGTTAAGTTAAAGAGTTTAAAATTTGCAAAATCGCCAAAACCTCTCTAAGGTCCGAAATTTGCCATAGTACCCAGAATCGCGACGCACAGGCCCAAATATAGGGAATTCGAAATTGATAAACCCCCCCCTCCATTCTCCGAAATTCACCAGAAAAGCATGAGTGTCAGGATTTTAAAATTTACAGGAGCTCTTCAAACCTCTAGAATCGCGCTATAAGAAGTTTTCAAAATGCCCAAGACTCCAAAGGTAAAATCACGCAGAAGTAAATCGCCCAAACACTATCAAGACCAAGGATCAGATTTCACATTCAAAGAGAAAGGAGAAGCATTTTCAAGATACATCTCACAAAGAGCTTCTCAAGCCAGACGTCGTAATTAGATTTAATATTTGTTAAATTAATTAATTAATTTTTCAAATTGATTTAATGAAATGAAATTGGTTGATTGATCGCAGGATGTCATTGGAGAACCAGGAGAAGGCCTCAAACGCAAATCGAAGAAGGATCGCAATCAAGGCCAGGTGCTGAAGACTGGAAAAAGAAAAAGATGTGGGAACATGCTGCAGGAGCGCGAGAGCAACCAAACATTGGGAACCGTGCCGCTGAACAAAGATGAAGTCCACCACCGGAACCAAAGACCAAAGAACACTTTGAATGCTGCAAGTTTATGCCTTCTCGAGAAAAAGCACACAACTGGATTTAAGTCCAGAAATTCAGTTTTAAAACTGAAACTGCTTTATTGTAAACTACCTATGGGTCCCGCACAAGATATTTTTGTGGATAACTATTCCCAACCACCAAGAAGATTGGATAGACCTGAATTAAAGACAAATAGTGGCAGGTAGTTGAGATAGTTGCTGGTTGGATAACTGAGACTTAATTGGGCATGGGTTAAAGCTGCCAGCTTCTTGAAGGCAGATCGGGACCCTTGGATGCAGTCCATCCTAGCCTTCGATTCAAAATTGTAATATCTATAAAAGGCAGAGGCCTTTCTTTTGTAAAGGGTTAGATAGTTAGATAGTGAGATAATTAGAGCTTGTTAGATAGTTAGATTTAAGAGTTAGAATAGGTTAGATTTTAAGCAGTAGCATAGAGATGCTGCAGAAATTGTTGTAATAGGCAGCTGAAATCAATATATAGACATTGATTTGGTGTTTATTGTCTTGTTTTCATCCTGTTTACATGGTTTCTCTCAGCATTTTAGATAGATCTTTCTATTTTGGGTGTGCAGGTATTTGATAGATTCAGGCTCATACCATTGAGGATATACTGATTGTGTATCCTTTTGTATGGTTAACCTGAGCCTTTTAATAGGTCAATTGCAGGTGTTCGTCTGAGCTGCGCTAGAATTGGGTGCTTAGCCGTGCGTCTCCAGTCTGAAAATCTTCTAAGTCCCTTTGAAGATTGCACCGTTCCTGCAAGGTTGTGAGCTATTTTGGCCAAGCAGGAATTGGTTATGTTGAATCCGTCTACCTGCATACCCGTGTTGTTATTTTTAGATCTCCTAACCCTTTCCTTTTGCTCTTTATTGCGTAATTCGAGAATCACAGCAAACCAGTTTGTTGCAAATCGTAAGTCCCCTTGTGTTTCCAGTAAAAACACACCAAACCACTGAGTAGTCCCGCAATCAAGACCTGACAATCAAAACCTTGAGGTCGTCCCCTTTGATCAAATATAAAAAAAATAGCATTAGGGACTTCCTTATCTCAAGAGAGGATAGGATACTCAGCTGGTTATTCTATTCTGTGTTGGCCGTATGAAGTTTGCAGCAATGCGATTTCAGACACGTCAACAGTTAGGCCATCAACCGTCAGACAACTAACTACCCGTAGATATAACTTAATACTATTGTTTTCTTTTAAAGTATTACAAAAGCCTTATTTACTAATTAACTGGCTTACAGTAGGCTAGACAAATTGAGCTATAGGAATCAAAACAACATAGGGCATAATCCTTGAAATGACTAGTACGACATGCTTGGGTAGAGTTCTTGAGTAGTGTAAGTTGGAAATTGTGAGTGATATAAGAGCTTTGATTCTTATACTTTTTTTGACTTCAAATAAGCTTTTGAAGTTTTTAAATATCTCCAAATTCATTCAAGTTATGTGAAGCCTATGAAAATCATGTAAAAATTTTGAATTAATTATCTACGTACCTTTCTTAGAGATCTTAAGCATGTTAGGAAATTATTTTGCCAAATGAGTGTTCTAATGTACTACTATTTCACTGAAAGCTTTCAGCAATTTAATTGCTTGAGAAAAGTATAAGGTTCTGTAATGTCCCCTTTTTGGAGAGGGATTGATTAATTAATTTAATTAGTTAAGTTGTCCAAAAATTATTATTAATTTTCATGGATGACTTAATTAATTATTTTAATTAATAATATTAAGTTAATTATTTATATAGTTATCAAATAAATAAAAAATTAAAAGATGACTTTATATTTAATTAATTTAATAAAGTGACTAATTAAATATTATTTCATAAAGTCACTTCTAGAAGCTTTTGGATGTTGGGGTGAAAAAAGTATAAAGGGAGATGTAGATGAAGTTTCAAGGGAGCTTGGATTTGGATAATTGAATTGATTGGGTTTTGTAGGACCGAAGGGTTTATGCAGATCATAGTCTTTGGGAACGAAAACTCCCATAGATTGCATAACTGAGGGAGTGGAAGATCTCTCAAGGGGTTGCATTGAGGAGGTGATACTTCAGTCATCTCATTTGTGCTTTAATTGAGGCCAAGGGCCAACTTGCTGAGGTACAATTTTTGGAGGAGTCAAAGGGAGACAATTTGGGTGTGAAGTCTTCATTGGTTGCACTACACATATGCCGATTTCACCTTCTAGAGCTCTGAGTTATTGCTTCAGTATAATCAGAATTTAATCATGTTTGAAGGTGGACCACGATGTGCACATTGAGCCGAAGGAAGCCGCAAAATTTATCCCTTGGCTGTAGCGCAATCTTCCTAAGGATTGATCGATGGTTTGTGTGTGGAAGGAGGACTAAGCAGCTGTTCGATAACAGTGTAATCTGAGTCTCATTGAAGCAGGTGTCACGAACTTAGTTTGCAGTGCTTCAGGTTTATGGTGTATTCAGCACTCCTTCATTATGTTCCCTAGAATGCATAGATTCCAATAAGGGATTAACTCTAGCAGCAAACTGAAGATGAACAAGGGGATGTGCAGGTGTCAGTTCAGTTGGAACAAATCGGACTTCATTCTATTCACCCACGATTTTGCTTATATTGTTTGATTCAAACAACAAATCAACCATTGGATATGGGCGCTATATTTTAGGAAGGATGCCGATGAAGTTTTGTGATTAAGATGTGAACAAATTGCTAATCATCTGCAGACCAGCAGCAGGGGCGATTTTGGGAGATAGGTTAATTTGGCACGGTGGAGGCTCCAACCATCTCTATATTGCTTGTTTCTTCAATTGTAAGGTTAGGCGATTCATCTCAGGTTTTATTTGCATCATTACCGCCTTGTATTTCTCAGTTAGAAGTGTATGTCCATGGCTGTCAAGTATTTCAGACTTTCTGAGAAAACTTTGATTAATTGCTAAATGATTGAGCATTGATTAGATCATTGTAAAAAGCTTTTGGTTCATAAATAAGGAGAAATAAGTTTGCCTACCATTTGCTCATTGTTCATTGGTTTGAAGACAACTGTTTGACGAAATTTCAGTCATCTGTTAAAGTGTGATTTGTTTCCAAATTGGTGTAATTACTTCGAGTTCTAGTTGCACATTCATACTAGGGAATTATGTCATCATTGGAAGTTGTTTGTTAGTCATTTGTTGAAGAATATTTATGGTTAACATCTCCTCAATTAGTCTGAAAATTCTGAGACAACCACATCAGCATAACACGCAGAAATATAAAACGCATAACACGCAGTCAGAAAAGTCAAATATTCCGTGTTCTCAGTACAGGGGATATTACAGGTTCTAACTTCTAAGAACCACTTTGGGAGCTGGTTCCAAAATCCAGCCTTTTACCAAAGTGAAGTCTTTGCCTTATTTGAAAAGTGTAGATCGGTTGTTGAGTTGGTTCTTGGGACCATGAATCAGCTGAAAGCGAGGTGCCATGAACCATCAATTCATTGAAACAATGCAAGCTTCTTTCATTTGTAAAATTTAATTCTTTCAATGATTTTCATTCTTTTAGGAAATTGTATATTTCTCAAAACACTTTTGGGTCCCATAGAGGTTCTTGAAACCATCTATTTTTCTGAAATAACTTCGTAAAATGATGATGACGCTTTGTTGGTGAAATTTCCTTCATTGGGAACCATTGCAGTTCCAATCACTTCTTTCGATGCCAAATATATTCTTCAGAACTTTTTGGCTGTTGAAGTGGTTTTGGGAACTCTTTTAGTTTGCCAAAATAGAAGGCTCCAAGCCTTTGAAGGGAAATTAGTCAGAAGTTTGTTTGGCTCCAAGAACCAACCAACCGTTCAAAATATGGTGAATAGGAACACCTCCTAAAATTTAAATTTTTGACTAAGTATGGAAACAAAAACTTGGTGTCCTCACTTAGCTTATCTAAGAGCAGGGAAACTCAATTCATAGGGCAGAAAGATTTCACTTAACTAAAGGCAACCAAGGAAGAGAAAGATAGCATGAGCATTGAAGAACAAGGACTTTGTGATACATTTATATTGAAATGATCAAATATTTCCAAGTTCAAAACAAGGTTAATAGACATATATAGTATAAATTTGACAACATTCCACATAAGGAACACTCACTCATCTTTTGAAATTTGGACACATGCTGAGAACCATGTGGTTTATTTTCTCTAATACTCTATTAATCATCTCTTGCTTATGTTCCCTTGGTCTTTCATGTGTCTATTTTTTTCTATATATGAGGCAATGTTCATGTGTTTTACATTCCACATAAGTCTTTCCTCCATGACATTGATGTTCACGTATTTATGGAGTACTAATGCTCCGTTTAAAGAGCCTTTCCAAAGTGCAGTGACATTGGTTAAAAAATTAATGCTAATTTTCTCTTCTAGGATTTGACTTTTCACATTGTTTTGTTCTAACATTACAGGTATTCCTCTTTTTATTACATGAGCATATATCGAGTTTGATTCCTGTTTATTTGTTTCCAGTCATGGTTTTACTTCTTCAATATCTACTTAAACTAGTCTACTGTCAATTTATCGAATAGTATATTGCCTTATAATCCTATTTATGGTCTTTTAGGGTATTTATTTTATCCTTTGCTCCATAGCTGATCCAAGAAATTTTGAGTCTTTACAACTTGTCTACATTTTTTTAAGTATGTGTAAAAATGTGTCAAGATTCCTTAGCTTGTTGTTTGAGAAGTACATTTGTAACATAAGTGTCATGTTTCTAGCCTTGGCATGAAAGGAAGTGTAGGAATTAGTTTGTTGAATCTACTACTTGTTTTAGTTCTTACTTAGGCTTCAATGAAAAACATTAATAATTGATTCTCATTCAATCATTAGGAATTGGAGTTTATCAGGGATTTTGAGAAGTTCCTATCATTTTCTATCTCATTGAGTGATATTTCTTGTGAATTAAAACTTTCTAGGAACGATTGTATGCAATTGAAAAAGATGAAAAGGAGTATACAATGGGTGCAGAGGAGGCAAAGCTTCAAGAAACAATTTTGAAGTCAGAATGCTCAGAAACAGATACTAGAGCTCTAAAGCATTCATTATCACGATCTTATCCAGGCCTTTCCTTCCATGAAGCTCTTCAAAAAGAAAATGAGAAATTATGTCATGAATTAGAGCATATGCAGCTTCAGATGGACCTTGATAAATGTGATGTCATTAGGCACCTTATTGGTGTCACAGAGTCTGCATCTACCAAACCTCAAGAAAAGACCAATAAGAAGCAATCCATTGTCAAGTTTAATGTAGATTCCAATGGAGAGAATGCTATCCATGACAAGGTTGATGCTGAATGTGTGTACATTGAACCATTGGGCACAGAAATTGTCATTTACAAAGAGTAAGCTAATTTTTGTCATGCCATACCTTTCCATTGAATGAATGAATGAAAGATTTTAATGACGTCGACAAGACTAATTTTTTTCCGTACTTTTTCCATTGAACTTAGCATAATTTTATTTCTATGTGTTCTTGGTTTTGTAGATTCACAAAAGTTTGTAGTTTTCATCTTTTAGTTTTAAAACACATCCTTGATAAAAATTCCATCCAAAATCTTTACTTTATGCAGAGGCCGATGCTTATCAGCATATTGGGCAAAAATAATGAGCAGGAGTGAATATATAAAAGGAACTATGAATATTGTTTTTTTGCAAGGCATTTGTGTTTTTCCTGTCATTGGTTTTTAGTAGTTTGTCTATCCATTGCAATTCGTTAGAACATCAGTTACTCTCTGATTTCTTTGAGGTTTCTTCTGCATCTATGTTTTCCTGTTTTTGCCTCTAGTAACTTAAAAGTGTTTTCCATGTATGGAATGGTAACGAGGACTCTTAGTACATACTTTCTTTGTCTGCTCATGATGAGCACATGCTTATACTGGGGGGGTAAATCAGTATAATACAAACTTTTAGTTTTCAAAACTCAACAACCAAACAGGTCGGCCATGAAGACTTTGTCTTGGGCACCACCTTTCAATATTAATATGGAATCAATGCTTATTATATTTGCTCCCTTTAATCACTGCCTATTTATTGCTTCCTTTTATTAATTACTGTCCTTTCTTAAATAATTGCTGCTTCTATAATATTGTATCACTGCTTTAACCTTTATCTCTGCTCATTAATATTGAATTGCTGCATTAACCTTTATCTCTGCTCATTAATATTGAATTACTGCATTAACCTTTATCTGTGCTCATTAATACAAGTTTCATTGCCATTTTCCAAAGGAGTTTGGCTAGCATGAGATTATCAATTTAATTTATATTCCATAGTGCAGAGGAGGCATCAACATGAAGAGGAGTCAGTCAGCATTCTTTGACATACAAACTTTTCTTTTGGTCTTTTAATTGCATTCTTTACTTGAGTTTTTTTGACAACGATTAGTGGCTTTTGGCCTTCATCTGATATCATTCAAATGTCTTTGACATCAATGACAATTGATTGTCTCACCTTTGACATCAATGACAATATGTCCAACAGTTCATTAAAGGAAGAATGATTTCTGTGTCAAATAGAAACAGAACTAAAAAGTAAACAATTTCCTAAGGAATTAACCTGTAATAATGTCATCTCATCATCTTTGTGATGTGCTTCCTCATTGACACATTGTTTATGAATTCCCTTGAATCTAAGCTGTGGAATATTCAGTATATATTTCAAATTTGAAACAAATGCGCTCTATCTTGTACAGAAGAAAATGCTTCTTTAACTTACTTTGAACAATGTTTTGTTTTGCAGGCAAGATGCATCATCCTTATCTTATAATGTTGCCTATCCAAGATGGAGGAATCGCATTTTCCATTTTTACAGGGATCCTGGTTTATGTAAGATTTCTCAAAATCCTTCAACATCCAGTCTTGTATCTACAACTGATGTATAAAACTTTGCAACTATTTTATGACCTCTGTAATCAAAGAATTGACACAAAAAATTCTTATTGGTGTCATAATCTTGTAATTTTGTTTCCCTAATATAGAAAACAAGAGAAAAAATTGGAAAATAGTCTATGTCAGGGGAGTTGTCTGTAACAGGTCTTTTCAAGATGCCTGGTAGACCTTAAGATTTGGTTGAAAAATCATTTATGCTGAAGGTACAATGTTTAAGGAGTCTTTTGGAGTGGAAGTAATAGTCCTTTGGAGTGATTGCATCTGACAATAAAAATGGGCGTGCCAATTGTTAAAGACCTATACTAATCAGTCTATTTGGAGTATTTATAGCCGTCATTAATTTGAAAATCTTGTGAAATCTTTAGTGATTTGTAGGATCTACATTCATTTACTTGTGCTGGTTCATCTGTCATTGGCAGCACCCTTAGTATAGATGTTAGGTGTAAAAGGATTGATGAGGCAGATTTGTAGGACATAGAATCTAAATAAAAAAAACTGCAAGTTGAAGTAAATGGGAAAGGACAAAGCTGTGAATGGAAGACATGTACTAACACAAGTGTTGGAAAGGCCAATGTATATATACTTTGCAATACCTGCTTGGATTTGTGGATGTCAGTCAGGATGGTAATAAGGTAGCAATCCCTATTTCAACAAGGTGAAAGGTGTAGCCTTTGTTAACATTGGAAATAATAGATTTGAAAAATGGATTAGTATATTATATATAATATCTTTCACTTCAACAAGATAGCCAACCACAAAAGAAATTTTAGCACAAATTCAATAAGGTAAACATCGTTGGTTCTGAGTAGCACTCTCTTTGGTTTATATAATATTAAAAGAAGCTGGTTTTTATGTTTATTGTGCAATAAATTATAACATTTGATCAGTAGTAAAGGAATCTTATGGTGTATGCTTCAACTTCTGAAATCCATAAAACTGTTGAACATGTAGGACTAACTGTGGTTAGTTTGGGTCTATAAGCCTTTCTCTCTAGTTCTCTTTGTTTTGATTATTTCCTTTTGTTTCTCTTTGATTTTAGATTTTAGCTGTAGTTTTGGGTCCTTTTGAAACATGGATGTGTAGGTCTTTTTGTTCAATTATTCCTTTCTGTTCCATTTTAGATTCTTGATGCAGCTCTAGGCATTTTTGGAATTTGAGTTGTGTCACCTGTGAGAATCATTTTATCAACTTCCTCTTCTACTTTCTCATGTGAGAAACCTTCGATTTCTATTTTTGGTTGACAGCCTTGCCTCTTCAATGTTTGTTACTTTCTTTTGGTTGGTTGAAGCACGTTGCTATAGTCACAATAACTTTTAATCTTAAATGCAATTTCTTTGTAATTCAGTATTTGCTTCCAAATGTTGTCAAGATGCTTAAGAAGAATCTCTGTTAACAAACTCAAACTTTATTCTTTTCTTCCTTATACTTCCAATCTGAGAAACCTTTGATTTCTATTTTTGGTTGACAGTCTTGCCTTTTCAATGTTTGTTACTTTCTTTTGGTTGGTTGAAGCACGTTGGCTATAGTCACAGTAACTTTTAATCTTAAATACAATTTCTTTGTATTCCAATATTTGCTTCCCAATGTTGTCAAGAGGCTTAAGTTACGAAGAATCTCTGTTAACAAACTCAAACTTTATTCATTTCTTGCCCAACGCAAAATCGAGTTGATTTTGAAGCTCCTATATTAAATGTTTTCAAGGTCTTGTCTACCTAGAAGTTCACAAAGATATTTTACACCTAATTCCAAATAAGAGTTGTGGCAAAGTCTTAGGTATTTGTCTCTAATTTTAAAAATAATTCCAAATTCCATTTTGGATCTTTGAGATGAGAATATTCCATTGGAAATGATTTTCTATGGAAATAAGCCATATGAACAATTATTGAATGATGTTCTCTGCTACCATCCTAGTGTAACAAACCATCATGGAGAAGAAAAGGACTATTTTTGATGCGATCTAATGGTTACATAATCTAAGGCAAAAAGATGGATTGGGTCAATATGAATGTGATGTGGTAGTGCAGATGATGATGCGGAAATATTGCTAGTTGTTGATTGCTATTTCAAGGAAAAAGTTCAAAGTTCCAAAATTCAATGTGAAGTTACCTACTTGAAATCAAGTGACACCTCTAGATCTTAACATAAGTTACCAAAATGGAATCAGGTATTGGTATAAGTATGTGGGTACAACAATTTTTCTTAGGGTTGGATGCATTCATACAAAATAAAACATAAAAATCATAAATATATATGTATTTGCAGCCTAAAAAAAGGAGTTAAGTTTAGAATACCACATAGCATGCACATATGCTAAACAAAACTACAGTAAAGATTGATTACAAATTTAAAATATAGTATATTGATTCAATATCAATTTGTCAAACTCAAATGTCAAGATAAAAACTTATTATTCAATGTAAGAATAATATAATGGGTTTGCATCAAGACCAAGATCATTATTATCATTGACATTAGATGATTGTTGTGACGTTTTCACACATCGCCCCATTGCAAATGAGGACCCATGTTTTTTGCTTTTTAGGGTTTGTTTTCTAGGTCTTTTAGGGTTTTGTCAGTTGGCCTTTGCATTTTTGAGTGCTGTCGAGGAGATCAATAGGATAGCAGGTCCTGTTGGAGTGAAGTCCTGATCCTGAAATTTTGGCTAAGTCTGAAAGTCCTGATCCTGAAATTTGGTAAGTCTGGAATGTCCTGATCTTGAAAATTTGACTAAGTCTGGAAACTGAAAAACCTCAAAAAACTAGATTTTGCTATATAACTCCTGGAGGTCTGAAACCACTCTCAAACATCCTGAAAGTATATATGGAATATAACTTAAAGTATAAGAACTTATACTTAAATGTTATATTCCATAAAAATTATCTTGATAGAGAGTTCAAAAAGTCAAATTTCGCTCCTGTCCTTCACTGAGGATCCAGAGCGAATTTCGCTCCTGTCCCTCTCCAAGGGTCCAAGGCGAAGCGCTCCTGTCCCTCACCAAGGGTCCAAGGCGAAAAGGCTTATTTGAGTCATTCCTGACCTTGTTTGGTCAAATTGGAACATCAAAGGCATGGTGAAGGTCGAAATGAACGTGATAGAGCATCTAGACTTGATTAAAAGCAATGAAATGATGGAGTTTTTGTCTAGAGAGGTAAAAGCGCTCCTGTCCCTCACTGAAGGACCAGAGCGATTTTCTTTATATGCACAATTTTAGACCTTTTTTGGACATTAACTTTTATTCATAGCATGAAGTAAGGTGAAATCTTCCCTAGCAAAAGAATTTCGAGATGAAAAGTGAAAAGATTTGGCCTAGAGGGCAAAATTCGCTCCTGTCCCTCACTGAAGGACCGGAGCTTGAATTCCAAATATGCATTACCCTTGCAAGATTTAAGTGATTTTACGATTTGAACAGGTCAAGGGAAGTGTGTTCTGCCCGTTGAATATAACTTAAGTGGGCCACGAAGGAGAAAATCAACCCAAAAGATAATAGGCGCTCCTGTCCCTCACCAAGGGACCAGAGCGATTTTCAAAAGATGCTTTTGTCCCTCTCCAAGGGACCAGAGCGATTTTCTCACAGGACAAATTTCTAGCAAAGGTAAAGCGAATTTCAAGTTTGAGGTGAATGAAGAAAGGCATAATCGGTCCATTGGAGATAATTTCGAAGACTAGCAAAGCATAAGTGAGCTTATAATTGCAAAATTGCTCCTGTCCCTCACCAAGGGACCAGGGCGAAAAACACATTAACAAGCCTTCCTCCTCAAATTGGGACGAATCCAGGTCAAGGCACAAGATTGGAATGATATTTAAAAATGCTTCAAGGAGGAATGAAGTTACAAAGACCACGAAATTCGATGAAAATTGGCTAGGGCGCTCCTGTCCCTCTCCAAGGGACCAGAGCGATGTTATTGATATCCATTATTTTCCCCAAGCTTGAGCGCTTTCTTCAAACAAATCGCATTAAATGCCAAATTCACTAAAACCTTGAAATATTTTAATTAAATTGGCATTTAATAAGGGTGCGTTGGTATTTGATAATTAATTTAAGCCTTAGAAAATCGAAATTTTTAATTATAAAGGCATTTAAAATTAATTATTAAATTAAAATTCAAAATGGGAGCGCTTAAGGTATCATTTTAATGTTTTGGGGCAAGTCGGCCTTCTCCTTTTATTAATTTTGTTTATTTTTGGTTCTATTTTACCAAGTCGGCCTATGGATAATGAAATGGTGAGCGCCTATATAAGAGAGGTGTGTTGAGCGATTTTAATCCATCATTCACTCATCATTTCAAATGCGATTTGGAAGGGCAAAGAAGAAGTGCGAAATCTAGCTGGAGTGGAGCAAATTTCTACTAAGTGTGGAGACTAAGGAGGGCGAAATTCATATTGAAGACTATTGAAGAGGCAAATTTCTTGCTAGATTGGAGGATAATTTCCAGATTTTTGAAGACATTTGAAGGCGAATTTCCCGAAATCTAGCTGGAGTGGAGCAAATTTCTACTAAGTGTGGAGACTAAGGAGGGCGAAATTCATATTGAAGACTATTGAAGAGGCAAATTTCTTGCTAGATTGGAGGATAATTTCCAGATTTTTGAAGACATTTGAAGGCGAATTTCCAGATCTTGAAGAAGCTAGTGGAAGATGGAGTTCTTTTCCAAGCTAAAGGGGGCGCATTTTGCTAAAGGGAGTCTTGATCTACATTTTGCCTAGCGAATTCTCCTATTTTTGCATCATTTTTTAGAATTAATTCCCAAGTGAAGGTATGGCGTAATCACCTTGGCACCATTTTTGAAGATTTAAATTTTGCTTTGAAAATCCTAAATTAGGAAATGATAACTCAAGATTTATCATGAAGTTTCCTAAATTAGAATCTTGAATCTTCCTTTCTACACTTCAAGATATATTATTAATTGTGAAATGTTGTGTAGGTATCAAGATGGCGACTCCCAAGCTCGAAAGATCTACAAGTCGGAAGACTCTCCTCAAGGAAAATCAAGCCAGATCAAGGACGATCAAGCAAGGACAAGGGCGACCTCCTCCAGCCTAGCATCGACAAGGACGGCCTTCTTTGGACTAACGTCATCAAGGGCGACTTCTCCAATCCAGTATTCCAAGGCGAGGTACAACAATCATCTTGCACATCAAGGACACAAGAAGTTAGAACAAGGGTTCGTTGAAGAAGCAGATAGTTCCAGATGAATTAATTAAAGCTAGCTTCTCAACAACATCAAGTTGAATATCTACCAAGTTACAAGTGTCAGACGAGGTGGCATCCTAGTCATCACTTCTCCAGTCAGTGTGGTCCACCTCAGCATTTCCAGATTCAATGTACCTAACTCATGGAAGGTGGCACAAACTCCGATGTACCTACCCCAGCTATCCATTGGTTGAATTTTCTAGAGAGAACATGTGTCCAAGCAATACAATTTTATCATTGGTCAAGCATTAAATGTTATGTAATGGTTGTAACAAACCCTAATTAGGGTTTTCATTGTTGAATCTTGGCCATTGATCTCGAATTGATTTTAGCCATCGAATTGTATTGAGGGCACTATATAAGCCCTGGCATTTCATTTTGTAAAGGCAATAGTTAGAATAGTTAGGAATAGTTGGAAGCAGTTAGAAGATAGAGAGAGAATAGCAATTAGAGTAGAGTAGAGAGAGAAGGCAAAGATTGTTGCCAAGATGTTGTTGTAAAAGACTTGTAACTTCATTGAAGAAATGGTGAAATTTATGGGTCGATTCGACAATTTGCATGGTCTTTATACTTCTCATATTTGATTTCATGTTAGTAGATGAGTGGAAGAAATGTGCTTGATTGATGGTGGAATTCGTATATCCATACTACTAGCAGTTTGTTGATTGCAAACTTGCCTTGTGTAGTCAACTGGAATCATTCAGCTTAAGCTTAACTTCAATTGTCACCTCTTCATTGATATGCATCAACCAGATGGTGTCTATGCCTGCAGTGATGATTTGAACATCATAAAGCTTTCCTTCGAAGATCGCACTAACCTTGTGGAGATGTTCCTGTGATGTCAAAACAAGACTTAGTTAGAATTTCATCAAAGATCATTCATTGCTCTTACATTCTTAGTGTTAAGATTAGATCTTTTCCTCACCCTCATCTTTTTTCCTTTTTTTTCAAATCTAAGCTAGTAAGAGCCTGTGTTCCAGCAATATTCAAAGTAGATCAGACGTTCAATCATCAAATGTAAGTCCCCTTGTGATTCCAGCAAATCACATCATACCACAGAGAGCTTATCCACACGTAGAGATCCTACATCGAAGAACCTTGAAGTCATCCTGATTGATCCTTTTCGCGATATCTTCAGCATTCAGAGACTTTACTCAAGAGAGGATAAGGTACCCTTGGGTATTTTATTCTGTGTTTGATAGTGTACAAAATACACGTCAATTTGTCAAACTCAAATGTCAAGATAAAAACTTATTATTCAATGTAAGAATAATATAATGGGTTTGCATCAAGACCAAGATCATTATTATCATTGACATTAGATGATGAAGGTAGATTAGAAGAACCATAAGCAGCCCCCCCCACTCATAGTAAATATATGCTAGCTGTTTGATTCCTCAAAAAGTGAATGGCTACATAATGAGAGGAAATATGTGGCATTTCTTACTTTGACATTGTGGAACTACTTTTCCGTCAAATAAAATGTAATGTTATTTTTTCCTTAAATGACTATCAATTTATGGTTTAAGGTGCCATTTTGATGGTCAAAAGCTATATCACAAGGTTTGTGTTTCTATTTAAATTTGGTTAAAAAACATTTAGAATAAATTGGTCAATCAATAAAATTTGAGAAAAACATCAAATAATATAATTGTAATATTTTATGTATATAAAATTTAAAATATCAAATATATCAAAATTAATCAAACATTAAAAATATTTAAATTATTAAATATAATTTAATTTTAATAATTTAAATATATTAAATATTAATTATACTTGAAAATTATAAATTGTAATTAAAAATTACAACCTACAAACAAAATCACATAAATTCTATTAAACATAAAATTGAAAAGTTAAATTATTGAAAAATTTAAAACTTTATTTATAAGAGTTTTTAATTTAAATATAAAACTAAAACAAAATCATATAAATTTAAAAAACATAAAATAAAAATAAAAAAAATAAAAAATTAGAACATAAAAGAGAAAAACAAACATGTAATTTTTTCAAATGCAAAATCAAAACCTTAAAGCTAAAACTGAAAAACAAAACTTCTTTAAATGTCACTTCATTGCCACCACACACACACTTTGTTTTCACCTACAACCATGGTCCATTTGATTTTGTTTTTGCAAATGATGAGATCCAAGCCAAAGGAGACATGAATGCAAGTAGTTTTTGAATGATGGAAAAAACTTCATAGGAAACCAATTCACAAGGGCATAAGTGTAAGGATATGACATTGGTTGTGAAAGAGAACTGAAATCCTTTGAATTGCAAACGTAGTGTACAATAAAATGTTCAACAGTGGTGGTTGATGGTAGAATAAAATAGCACAAAACATGTTGCCAACAATTTTATAATGTTTT
Organism: Cryptomeria japonica; assembly: GCF_030272615.1. Classification (NCBI taxonomy): domain Eukaryota; kingdom Viridiplantae; phylum Streptophyta; class Pinopsida; order Cupressales; family Cupressaceae; genus Cryptomeria; species Cryptomeria japonica. The sequence continues at coordinate 635,372,388 of NC_081407.1, forward strand.
ATTTCGAAAAATGGTACAAGGTAAATTTTGAGAATTTTTAAATGAATTTTGTGGTGATTTTAAGTGTTCACCAGATTTTTAATTTCAAGGATTAAATCCAACAAACATAGTGACTCAGATCAAAAGTTAAACTGAATGCATTGAAATTGTTTCCTATGACAGGAATTGCCTAGGTATTCTCATAAATGATTCCAACCAAATTTGTGTGCATAAAAATTGTGCCCTAGAGAAATCCATAGGCAAGGATTTTGGCTGATTACATCTCAAAATCTCAATACTGAAGTGTCTTTGATAATTGCATTGCTATTGTCATGAATGAATCAAAGTCAATTGAATTTTATGGTTGCATCATTTGTATTAAAAATATAATCATGTCATTTCATGTTCTGCATTCCAGGCCTTTTTACATGCATGTATCCTTGTGGGACATTTGTTGATATTGCAGAGTTTGTTTCTGACGGTAAAGTATGTAAGTATGTTCTCTCCTGAAATAGTCTTTTTACATACATAGGATTACATTATCTTTGATTCTTTAAGATAAATGGATGGCCTACACTGAAATGAGAACTTTGTGTTTAAGTTAAAAAAAGTTGTGTGATGTCCCCAATTGAACAACCTTAGGAAATACATGATTTTTCGAACACATGCAAGCTGAAATGATAAACAAATACCAAATGTAGATACCAAACCCTGTTGAAATTAATGCTAATCAGCAATATGTCATAATTGCAAAACCCTTTTCAATCAAAATACACATCTTCCAACATCCTGCACAAGCTGATATGTGTTTTGGAACCCTCAAATGATGAAATTCATGAATTATAATTGTGCAAGCAGATCTGATGTATAATAGCTGGTAAAATATGTGAAACCCTTGTGTACACTCATAAATGCACCATAAATTATTAACTAAGACAGATTTGATTGTTTTTTTTTCGATCGGTAAACGGTACTTTGTATTGATATTCCAAAAAACAGTCGATTACAAATGATATACAGCCAGACAGAGCCCTCCAAAAAAACTTGCTACAAAAAAGCAAGACATATACAGTCTGCTAAGTAGATACAAAAAACTGTCAAGATGTTCATAACAAAAACCATCAAACAGAAACTACTGTGGTGCATTAACCACCACAATCTCCTTGCCTTTCTCGCATCCTTCCATGGTACGCACACGCTGGTCCTCCTCATCGACATGGTCATCATGGGCTTCTGAGGGGAGGCCAATCCACAACAACCTACCACCTGTGATGTTCTTGGAGCTTCGAGGCCTTCTGCGTTTCTTCTTTGGAGAGGAACTTGAGCTTGAGTCCCCACCTAGTTGCCTTCCAAGAGAGGGGCTCCATTTTTCCAGCTCCAGTTGAATTTCAGCATTCTCCCACGACCTTATGTAGTCCTGCACTCCTTGCATACCGATTTGGGCTGAAGCCCTACGAACTTCTTTAGTACAGTTCACACTCCATAACAGAAACAAATGTAAGGGGGGTTGGAAATCACACCAATGCAGCCAAACACCATTCGGGCAAACAAAGCCTTCCCCATCCCTTGCCATCTTGATGAAGCTTGTCAAGTCTCCTCTCCATTTTTCCTTCACACTATTCAAGACCAACCAATGCACTCGGTTCACCCCTAGTAGCTCAAAGGCCCACGTAGTAAACATGGAAGCTATATCCACATTAGTGTGGTATTTGAATTCACCCCGCATATATTCGTCCCCAAGAACAATCTTCACTCTGTTGAGAAAATCCCGGTCTTGAAACCTGAAGACGTTTGAAAGATGCTCATCAGAGATGGCACCCCAAAAGGCCACCATAGGACGCGTCGCCTTAAGAGAAAAGTTCGGCTCCATCACTGAAACAAAACACTAATCCTGCACAACTGACACTCCTGCAACTAAGTTGTCAAAGACTCACTTCTCTACGCTCATTAACCAAGATCAGTTTTGCTTCCTTACCACGATAACTCACTTCATAATTGCATATCATCCTTCGATATCCTTGAGACATTCCCCGACTGCACACCATTAATGCGAGTACCCTTTTCGCGTGTACATCACATCTGGCCAACTCTCCAGCACTGCCACCCTGCCTGATAAAACAACCCGCCTACGCGGAGGAATGTGTCATGTCCCCTTCTTGATCGTTATTTATAATCTAAATGAAACAATTATTATTATAAATTAATATAATCAACAAATGATTATTTGAAATTATTAATATTTAGTTATTAAATATTATTATTAATATTTATTAATATTTAATTATTAAATATTATTATTATTATTCACAAAATATTGAAAATTATTATACACAAATTATTTAGTAATATGCGAATCACATTTTATTATTAATAGAATTATTCACAATTTATTAATATTGAGCATTACCTCTATCAAAACTTGTTTATTACAAAATCACCGATCATATTATTAATGCATCGGGCTGTGTTTAATAATGACAAATTTAAATTAGAGAAGGCACGACTCAAGGGGGAGTCATATCCTTTAGGAAGGGTCGTGGCTTGTCAAGAAAATTAAATAACCTGACCACCTTCCTCCAGCAAGATACACGGGAAAGTAAGAAGAGCACAATATGGAAAGAAAGAAGACGCTGGCAGTCACATTGACTGAGAAAACTCTACGGTATGAATATGTGTGTTGCTAATGATTTTGTATGATGCTGTTTAATATTATTAATACAATTCAGTATTGTTAATACAATTAACATTACTAATACAATCTAATATTGCTAATACAATTCAATATTAATACTACTAATACAGTTAATATTAATACAATTTAAAATTGTTAACACAACTCAATCCTGATAGTATGTAATAATATTATTAATGTGATGTAACTGTCATAACCCCTCTTTGGACATTGGATTAAATAAAAACGATAATGAAAACATTTATTAATTAACATTTAATAATATTGGAAAATCGTCTCATTTATGAGACTTCACGATTTTCCTTTAATATATGATTATTAATATTTATTATTAGTTATGATTATTATTTATTATTATTGTTTTATTTTAATGTAACGTTCATATTTCAATTATTAATATTATATTAACTATTAAAGAAGTTTTACCATTAAAACATAAAATAGATATATTGAATATATTACACTGACCGAGTCAACTTAGCTCACTAATTAATATACATTGTATTATGTATATGAATCAACTATTATATGATTCGATTCTATGAGATAATTAATATGAATTGATTAATATATGAATCGATTCTATGTAATGCTTAATATATAAATCAGTTCTATGTTATGATTAAATATGAATCGACTCTTTGTTAAAACGTGTTAACTTAGTCTTTTAGACGTGTTAATGCTTGACCGTTCTAAGTGGGGGGAGACGTATTGGTTAATATCGTTTATGGTTGTTTGTTATTAATTATACATAACCGATTATATCTGTATCGGTTTGGTTATTAATTCCGATTACATTTACGAATCGGTTTGTCTTCAAAGCCATCGGTCTCTTGGTAAAGAGTCATGAGCTCTTAGGAAGACTTTAAGTTTCATATATAAGTATGATATATCTCTTTTGGAAAAAAAGGGGAGGAGGACATCAACAAGTCAATAATATATTGTATACGTGAATATATACATATAGATCGGGGGAAGTTTGTCTATTATTAGTGATCCATTTTGGATCGCTCCTTGTGAGCAATTACCTTGGGCATACTATCAATTGCATAAGGTACAAAGTCAGCAGTCCGGGAGAACACCATATCTTATTATAAAGGAAGAAATACCACGTGGGAGGCCTCTGATCTGACAGAGAAATCAGAATTTAAGGAAAAAGACTTCAACAGTAATTTAAGTTAATTAATATTAGAAGGAGCTTGCCAAAGTGCTTTGTGGGCCCACCCAATAATTATTCAGAATATTATAATAAAAGAATCTTCCAATAGTATTTGTAGAAAAGGTTGAAGATTTCACAACTTTTGTTGTGTGTTTTAGCAGCAGCTCCACTATAGGGAATGGGGCCCACTTGTAATATTTGGAGATATTGTTTGTGTTTTCAATTTCAACACCACTTAAGCTTTTACAAGGAATCTGGGAATTTTTGTTTGTGATTTGAGCCAAAGGGTTAACAAATGTTTAAGAGGAGTCAACAACATGCTGAAGAATTTTGCTTGGGAGAGTGCCAAGATAAGTACTACTCTTTTAAATTCAATATTTTAATGAAATGTGTTTTTTTTAAATAATTTTATGTTTATTAATATATTATCATTCTCACTTTAATTTGAAATTGATGTCTCAGTATTAAATTATGGTAAGTCTTAAATGGGGACATTACAGAATATCAATCACCATGGTCTGTCAACCTGTACCGCCGCCAAGATGCATTCAAAACTCAACATTAAATGCTCGTCATCTCAATTGAAACAGATAGTCTCTATCAAAATTTAGCCCCAAGATATCGCCTCTACTCGGATACTGATATCCTCATCACCCCAACCTCCAAATTCAAAGCCTCGTTTTCACGTCTATCTGCCTCTTGAGTGCCACCTCGAAGAGTGTGGGATATCTTGAAATCATCAAAGGATTTCAAGCAATACGAGATCATATCGATATCAAGACTTATTTTCCAGCTAAGCGAACTACCACAGATAATTGCATTAACAATCACAAGGGAATCCCCCTCTAGATGAAGCTTAGTCATCCCTATTCGACAAGCCAGAAGAACAGCAAGAATGGCCGCTTTGGCCTTAGCTTCGTTATTTGGACCATTTGGCAACCTTTGCCATCCTTCACCAATTATGACCCCTAGAGAGTTCTTCGCAACACATCCAGCACTCGATGGTCCCGAATTACCCTTGGACGCACCGTCGAAATTGATCTTTGTCCATCCATCTTCCGGGGGTGTCCACTCACCCCAGTGTCTACCGGATTAACCCGATCCTGCCCATTAACGGGCGAGACATATTTGATTGTTATGATAGAAAATGAGCATCTTTTATAGCAGATATCATATCTAGAATGAGGTGCTAAAATGTTAAATTAATCCCATGACAAATATTCAACAACAATATTCCTCTAGATAGCAATTTAGGCAAGCTTCAATAGTTATTTACCCAGAAATTTCATTTATAGTAGTTCATACAGCTACATGGAAGGGTACAAACCCTTAAAATGGATGTCAAGCATGCAAAAATGGAGCTCAAACTATATAGTAGTGATTGGAAAATGCATGATTGAGTCTGTAAACACCCTTAAAAGATTCCAACATGTCTGAAACTTCTATCAACTAGTAGCAACTCTTAGATATAAGGATTATAACCTTAATTCCTGGAAATCAGCAAGGTATTGGCTTCTGTAAATGACTGATACCAGCAATTGAAAGCCTAAAAACCCTAGAAAATCAGCTACAACATTAATTGCATGGAAAAAAAGATATCCTATTTGTTAGGGGTAAATAACGTATGTTAGTAAGAATAAGATTTATAAGTGTGTTATGTTGTGTTTATGTTATGTTTGTCGCCGAGAGGTTCCCGTCAAGTAGTTGGGAGTTGGTGACGGTTGGCAACTTGACCAACGGTCGGGTCTATATATTGTTTGGTTGGAACCTCGGCAGGGGGATTATGTATGGACAATTCTGGACACTAGAATAAAGATATAACTTTTCTGGTTTAAATATTATCATTGTCATTTATGTTATGATGTACAATTGTTCTGGTTCAAGAATACTTGGTACGTGCGGGAAATACTGTGTTATCTGATTATTCACCGACTATACATTTAGGACTAAACACTATTTATGTAGATCCAATGATATAAACAACACATGCTTTGAAACCCTAGGCACAATACTTGTTTTGGATGTGAATACTGATAAAAGGTTGGATGTGTAGCATCGTAAATTGTATTCGCTTACAATTTCTTCCTCACCTAGACCTCACTTTGGTGCTTCGGCATCTGATGCTCAATGTCTGTCTCGATTCTGCTCATGCCACCTATCAATCTCACATTTACCTCCTTCATTGTCTCCCCCCTCATGCTGGAGTCTTGATTCTCAAGACCAGGGCGTCCAATGCCGTAGCCCTCCTAATCATGACCCATTTAGGGTCCCCACAGTGGTCACTTCATGTGAGCGAGAAAATTGACCTCTTTTCGGCCTACTCCGGAAATTCAACTAATATTTGGGCAGTCAAGTATAAAAGGAGGTCTACCTCTCATTTGAAACCTAACTTTCTCAAGAGGCAAAACTATGATCCTAATTCAATTCAAGTTAGCAAGCAATCAGTCATTCATCAAGCATTGGAGCAGAAGTAAAGTCAAGTTATGCATTCAAGATGACATCCATGATCAATCTTCTTTGAAGGCATTCTACAAGACAACCTTAAAAACCTTGCATGAGGATCAAACACAACTTCATCAAGGTATATTTCAATTATTAGCATTGTTGTTTTAGATTTGACCTTTCCCTCAAAAGCAAAACATTTTGTAGCAATTTCCATTTCAATTCATATTTCAATTTAAAGGTTAATTCCTAAACCGAGAACCCCTATCCCCAACATCTTTCCCTCTCTTTTTGTGTGTAGGAAACAGGTGTAGGAGTTGTACTTGGGAATTTCGGCAGAGTTGATAGCGACGAATAGGTTCAACTTTCGATAGAAGAAAATTCAGAGGACCAAGGCGAATATTACTACCTGGTCTCGAAAAATTAGGTCGAACTTTTGGGAATAGGTTCTAAACATCTTTTGGCCAAATCTTAGTTTGTGGCTCCGTGGGATATCTGTAGCAGTTTGTTGTGGATAGTTGACTTCAATTATTCATGGTTTTAACCTAATTTCATAATTACCTTCCAAATTCAACTAAGAAAGAGGATAACTATCCCAACTAGTGAATCTAATCAGAATTTCAGCCCTTTTCTTATTTGGATTGTGGCTAAATCAATTAGGTTTACTCCTCTTGCAATGTATTGGGTTAATTTGGTTATTTAGTGGTTTTATTATCTTAAAACTCTAATTCCTAATTTTCGACCCATTACAGGGTGCAACATTGAATATCAATTATATTGCAGTTTCAAACTCTACAATAGAAGCAACATCAAGAGTCTGTCAAAATCTATCAATGTAATGTCCCCTTATTTTATGCTTTAAGAAATAGGGACATTTATCTTACAAAGATCAATTGCAAGAGACTTCTTTCCTCATTTCAGTATTAATACTTATAAATAATAATAGCGATGCAAGAATGACTTAATACACAATAATTTCCGCTTGCATTATGATGATATGAAGTCAATATCAATGCTATCTTTGTTAATGCATGATAGCTTCGGTAAGATAAATGATTGAATGAGAGATAAATGAAGTCTCTCATTCAATCATTTATCATATTGATAATTATCATAGAAACCTTCAAGCAATTAATTCCTCTTTGATAGCCATTCTACATTTGCATATAAATAACCTATTTAGTTCGATCAAATCCTTAACATTGATAATCATACTATATCATTTGTTTATGTTCATTGATTACTAAATCATTTTCATGCATTCCGATTTGTATCGATTAACATAATTGATAATAATAAATGATTAATCAAACACTGATTAATATCGGGCTATATGTGCTCCATTATATATCGGGTGGCATGATAAAGTTTACCAATAGTTATCGGTTGTTAAGTATACACCGAATAGTTATCAGCTGTTAAGGCTAAACACATGCCGATAACTATCGGTTGTTAGTATTATGCAAACACCGATAGTCATCGGGTGTTAAATACAATCATACACTGTTTGGCATAGATCGATAGTTATCGGGTGTTGAACATATACCGGTTGGTTAATAAACGCCATGCACTATTATAGCGAAGGGGCACGATCAAGTGATGTCTTGATCGGCCATGTCCAAAAGACATGGCTGGTCAAGGCATCGCTTGACCGTACCCAGCCCACTATATATGTCAAATGGTATGTGTGAGAATGGACAGAGAAATTTATAAATGCTCCTCTCACCTGTCACATAAAAGAAGATAATCAGATTCATAGTATAATTTAGTAATAGATAAAACAAGATAATACTAAGTAGAATATAACTTGCATATTGAATGTAAATTGAACATCATTAACATGGTATCAGAGCTATAGTTAAATCGAACCTGAGGCTGTTCAATTTTACGTAAAATTCAAATCAAGCATATATTCAAGATCACAATTCTATCAATGGCTAGCGCTATCAGATTTGAAGACAGGCTTGTAGGAGGTGATGACTTCTCCGCATGGAAATTCAGAATTCAAATGATTCTAAAAGAAAATAAAGTTGAAACATTTGTAAAAACTGAAATTGAAGAACCTGAGACTGAACCTGACAAAGCAATTTGGAGAGAAGGAAATGATAAAGCTATCAAAATCATAGTTGATGGGGTGAGGAACAACATTATGCCCATTATAAGGAAACATGAAACAAACTTCAATATGTTCAAAGCATTTGAAGATGCTTTTGAGATATCTAATGCTAGTAGAACCTTGACTCTAAAAAGAGAGATAAATCACATAGCCATGACAAAAGGAGAATTAGTCAATGCCTACTTCATGCGAATAGCTGCCCTAAGGGATGAACTAGCAACCCTTGGATATGAGATCCAAAGCAAAGAATTAACACTCATTGCTCTAGATGGGTTGCCTAGCATATGGGAAACATTCGTCCAAGGCATCAGTGCAAGGGATAACTTTCCAAAGTTTGATAGGCTGAAGGCTGACTATCTCCAAGAGGAATCAAGGAAAAATAAGAAAGGGATCAAACAAAAGAATATAGATGAAGATCTCCAAGTTCTTAATACGAACTCAAATAAGAAAGGCAAGCAGAAGCAATTCAAAAAGAGAAAAGGGCGTCATGGAAAGAACTCCTTCAAGAAAGACCTCTCTCAAATTCAGTGTTACAGATGTGACAAATTTGGGCACTATGTTGCCAAATGTCCAGAAAGAGCTAAACAAGCCACATTTGCCAAAGTAGGAAAATCCAAAAAGGAAGAAGACTCCGAGAAGTATGTACTCTATTCAACACTAACAAATCATGCATCAAACAAAGTGAACTCCTGGGTGATTGATAGTGGCTCATCCAGACACATCACAGGATTTAGAGAAGTACTAGACTCCATGAAAGAAGAGAATGATGAGGAAGTAACTATCAGAGACGATTCTACACACCCTGTCAAAGGAGTTGGAACTTGCACCATCAAACTAAAGTCGGGTGTATCATTACAACTTAGAGGAGTGCTATATGTTCCAGGCATCAAAAGAAATCTAGTCTCAATATCAGCACTGGAGGACAATGGATACAGAGTAACCTTCATGGACAACAAAGTACTGGCTTGGCCAAAGAACTTATCCATCAAGAAAGCTAAAACAATTGGTCAAAGACAAGGCTATTTGTATGAGCTATGTACAGAACCCAACTTAGCCCTAATTCATGAGACCACAGATGCAAATGAAATCTGGCACAGAAGACTAGGCCACCTAAATTTTAGAGCCTTATCATCAATGAGGGACCTTGTCACAGGTCTACCCAAGTTAAAGCAATATCAGTCAGGGGCATGCACAGGATGTGCCCTAGGTAAGAATACTAAGGGTGCTTTTCAGAATAGTACTAGGAAAACAAGTAAAATTTTAGAGTTAGTTCATTCTGATGTGTGTGGACCTATGTCCGTACCTTCATTCGGGTGATTTCTGTATTATATAATTTTTGTTGATGACTACTCTAGGAAAACTTGGATCTACTTTCTAAAATATAAAGAATTAGAAGAGATCCTTAATAAGTTTAAAGAATTCAAATCACTAACAAAGAACTACTCAGGGAATAAAATTAAAACCCTAAGAACTGACAATGGGGGGGAATACACATCAGAATTATTTAAAGAGTTTTGTAAAAATTCAGGGATTAAGAGGGAGTTAACAATACCCTATAACCCTCAACAAAATGGGATAGCTGAAAGAAAAAATAGGACAATCGTTGAAGCTGCCAAAGCTATGATTCTTGATCATAATCTAAATATCAATCTTTGGGCAGAAGCAACTAGCACTGCTGTATATATTCAAAACAGATGTCCCCACTTTCATCTTGAAGATAAAACCCTTGAGGAAGTCTTTACTAAATCAAAACCTAATATTAGCCATCTTAGGATATTTGGATGCTCTATCTATACTCATGTACCTAAGGAGAAAAGATTAAAACTAGAGCCTTCTAGAAAAAGGGGAATCTTTGTAGGATATAGTGAAACCTCCAAAGCTTACAGGATCTATATACCTGGTCAAAAGAATATTGAACTAAGCAGAGATGTGATCTTTGAAGAAGACTTAGCCTTCAAAAGAGCCCAAAGCTCTCTAAACTCTGAAGTCTATATACCTACCCCTAGCATAGATAGAGATCCTATTCCTGAGCTTCAGAGGGAGAATCCTGAGGAAACTATAAGTGATACTCAAAGTCCACCTAGAGAAAACCTCAAGGAAAGACCACTATGGGCCACCAAAACTGTAGCAGAAGCTCAGAAGTCTGTTGCTCCTTCAAGAACCTTCAGGGAAAGCAAAAGACCCAACAGATTCACTAGCTATGTTCCCCTTATGAATAATCTCTCTAAAGTCGAACCAAACAATGTATCAGAGGCTCTTGAACATCAAGTATGGAAGGATGCCATGTCTGAAGAGTATCAGTGCATTATGAAAAATGATGTTTGGGAGATTGTTCCTAGGCCAACTAAGAAATCTGTTGTTTCATCTAAATGGCTTTTTAAGATTAAACATGTTGCAGACGGTAGTATTGAGAAACACAAGGCTAGATTTGTAGCTAGAGGTTTCTCTCAAAGGGAAGGGATAGATTATGAAGAAACTTTTGCACCAGTTGCCAGATATACATTAGTAAGAGCTGTATTAGCCATTGTAGCATCTAAGGGGTGGAAGGTACACCAGATGGATGTTAAAACAACATTATTAAATGGCGAGATCTCAGAAGAAGTCTACCTAGAGCAACCTGAAGGGTTTGAAGTCTATGATGCTGAGTCTCATGTGTGTAGACTCAAGAAAGCTCTCTATGGGCTTAAATAGGCTCACAGGGCCTGGTATGAAAGAATTGACACCTATCTCTCAGGACTAGGTTTCTCTAAGAATGATGCAGATCCTAATCTCTACTACAAAAGAAATAACGATGATATGCTAATATTGATTTTATATGTTGATGACTTATTAATCACAGGAAATGATCATCTTATAGATCAATGCTAGAAAGATCTATCCAAAGAATTTGACATGAAGGACTTGGGACTCCTTCATTACTTCCTAGGATTGGAAGTATGGCAGAATTCTGACAGCGTTATACTAAACCAAGGGAAGTATACCTTAGATATGTTGAAGAAATTTGGAATGCTGAACTGTAGGCCCATGACCTCTCTTATGGAAACCAATTTACATAAACTTTAAGAAGCAGCAGCAGAGTCACAACCCACTGATTCTACTCATTACAAACAGATAATTGGGTCCCTGATGTACCTGGTGAATACAAGGCCAGATATCTGTTATGCAGTTAATGCCTTAAGTTAGTTCATGTGTGAACCCAAGGATATACACTTGGTTGCAGTAAAGCACATCATGAGATACCTACAAGGTACTCTAAACCAAAGTTGCCAGACTCGGACTCGGCTATGACTCGGCAAGGCCGACTCGACTCGTGACTCGGCTATGACTCGGCAACGACTTGGCAATGACTCGGCAAAATAAAAAAACCCTTGAAATTAAGAGATTTTTAACAATTTTAAACTTGTTTCATGCACCCATTATTGAATAAAGCCCAATTATAATGTGTGCTAGCTTGTTATGCCATGAAAGACATGTTGGTAGAGTATCTACTTGTTTGGGGCTTCTGTTTAGTATTTTCTTTGGCCAAATTGAAATTTTGGGAGCACCAACATGAGACGTCATGAACATCTTCACTTGGAAACTGTAAGGAGTGCTTGTGTATGGTAGCATTAAATAGCGTGCTTGTTGAACTTAGATTTTACCTTGGGACTATAGTTGACCTTGGTCTTTCTTGGACCTCTTAGTTTTTAGGCTATATATATGTTGGATGGAAGGGGGAATTGTGAGGCCATAAGGGTTTGAAATTATGCTCTTCAGAGACATGTCCCTTGCCAAAAATAACCTTGTGCCCCATGGCGGGATTTTTTGGGATGTGGGGATAGGTAGGAAATGTCCCCAACTCACCCTCTTTTTTCAAAATTTTAAGAAATATCCCTGTTGTTAGGTACTCACACATCGCCCCATTGCAAATGAAGACCCCCACTTTTTGCTTTCTAGGGTTAGCTCTTTTAGTTTTGTTGTTGGTCGTTTTAGTGTCTTAGCCTTTGCATTGAAGGGATTAAGTTTCTCAAAGGTCATCAATTCAAGTGGATCTCCTCAAGGTGGACTGAAGGAGGTTAGGTCAGTTGAGTGATTAGGGGTTATTTAGATCATTCCTAGGGTTTTTGTGTACTATCTGGTCACGCTTCAAGTTGCTAAATCAAACCTTGGTGTAATGCATAGTGTCCTCCTAGGTCTCGTCCCTTACATCAAGGTCAGAGTGAACTCGCCTTAAAAGTCTGGAATGTCATCCTGATCCTGAAATGGCTTGAAATTTGACAAAGTCTGGAAATTTGAAGGATCCTCCAAAAACTAGATTTCGCATTATAACTCATGGAGGTTCGAAACCACTCTCAAACATCCTGACAATATATATGGAATATAACTTAAAGTATAAGAAAGAGAAAAGACATAAGGAAATGTCACTTATACTTAAATGTTATATTCCATATATGAATCCTGATGGAGAGAAAAACTTGTCAAACAAGTCAAAACATTGACTTGTCGTGGCCGAGTCTTGGAGCTTGGACTCGGCGAGTTTTGCCATAACTCGCCTGACTCGCGAGTCAGGCGAGTTATGGTCAAAACTCGCCGAGTTCGAGTCCCGAGTCAGCAAAACTTGTCGAGCTTGGCTCGACTCGCCAACTCGGCGAACTCGCCTGACTCACGACGAGTTTGGGAACTCTGCTCTAAACCTTGGTCTCAAATATGAGACGCGAGTCAGGCGAGTTATGGTCAAAACTCGCCGAGTCCGAGTCCCGAGTCAGCAAAACTTGCCGAGCTTGGCTCGACTCGCCAACTCGGCGAACTCACCTGACTCACGACGAGTTTGGGAACTCTGCTCTAAACCTTGGTCTCAAATATGAGAAAGTTGATATAAACCTCCATGGTTTTACAGATTTAGATTGGGCTGGAAGTGTAACTGACAGAAAGAGCACTTCAGGGTGTTGCTTCAGTCTAGGTTTAGCCATGATATCTTGGATCAGCAGGAAGCAGTCTTCAGTAGCTCAAAGCTCCACCGAGACATAATACATTGCAGCTTCTATGGCTGCTCGAGAAGCAGTATGGCTTAGGAAGTTGCTTGTGGGATTGTTTGGAGAGCCTATGAAACCCACTGTTATACATTGTAACAATCAAAGTTGCATAAAACTTTCAGTGAATCCAGTGTTCCATGACAGATCCAAGCATATTGAGATTCCATACCACTATGTGTGAGATATGGTAGACAGGAATGTGATCCAATTAGAATATGTTTGTACAGGAGATCAAACTGCAAATATTCTGACCAAACCTCTTTCCAAAGTGAAGATTGATCACTTCAGAAAAGGTTTAGGTATGATAGAAAGGTAATTTGCTTTGTAATCTGTATTTTGCATATCAATAAGATGTTTAATGTGTAAACTTCTTGTCATGATAGGACATTTTGGATTTTTATCCCCTGAGTTCTTATCTAAGAGATGACGATCTCTCAAGATAATGAACACTTGTATGGGGACATTATAAGGTGACGATCTTATAATGTCCAAACCAGTTATCATGTTGGATCTCTGGTGTATCATGGATGTGCCATGATTGTGTTGTGATAAAACATTTGTATAAAGTGGTAGTGCACATATCACAACTTGGATAAGATTAGAAGTTAATCCTCCTCATATGATTATCCTTAAGTATTGCGTGTTTAGGCAATACTGATATCACATGCTTAAGTGATATCCCGTCATCAAAAGATTGACGTGATGGACATCTATATCACGTGTTTAGGTGATACTTCATATGATGTGATTAGGTGGTATGATTTTCTAGAATGTCTAAATTAAGTAAAGAATGCTAACTATCAATTGAATTGTGATGCTTGAATATATTGTTTACATTCATCTTACCTAGCTAAGAGGGAGTGTTAATGCATGATAGCTTCGGTAAGATAAATGATTGCATGAGAGATAAATGAAGTCTCTCATTCAATCATTTATCATATCAATACTTATCATAGAAACCTTCAAGCAATTAATTTCTCTTTGATAGCCATTCTACATTTGCATATAAATAACCTATTCAGTTCGATCAAATCCTTAACATTGATAATCATACTATATCATTTGTTTATGTTCATCGATTACTAAATCATGTTCATGCATTCCGATTTGTATCGATTAACATAATTGATAATAATAAATGATTAATCAAACATCGATTAATATCGGGTTATATTTGCTCCATTATATATTGGGTGGCATGATAAAGTTTACCGATAGTTATCGGTTGTTAAGTATACACCGAATGGTTATCATCTGTTAAGGCTAAACACATGCCGAAAATTATCGGCTGTTAGTATTATGCAAACACCGATAGTCGTCGGGTGTTAAATATAATCATACACCATTTGCCATACACCGATAGTTATTGGGTGTTGAACATATACCGGTTGGTTAATAAATGCCATGTACTATTATAGCGAAGGGGCACGATCAAGTGATGTCTTGATCGGCCATGTCCAAAAGACATGGCCGGTCAAGGCATGGCTTGACCGTACCCAGCCCACTATATATGTCAAATGGTATGTGTGAGAATGGACATAGAAGTTTATAAATGCTCCTCTCACCTGCCACATAAAAGAAGATAATCAGATTCATAGTATAATTCAGTAATAGATAAAACAAGATAATACTAAGTAGAATATAACTTGCATATTGAATGTAAATTGAACATCATTAACAATCTTTGACTTGACAGTTAAGTGTATGCAAAATGGTCTTGATCAATATATAAATGTATGTACTCTAATGTAATCAATGTTATGCAAAGATGGGTTATCTTTGCTCTTTCTAATATATTCGATGATGCTTGTGCAAGGATGATATCGAGTCTGCAACTTGCCGTTTCTGGTATAACTCTGTAGGATATGCTGTAGATGAGATGTTTCAATCTGCAGACTTAGAGAGAGATTTGTGCTCTTTTTGATAGGGCAATTGTATGTGTATGCTTTGAATCTCCTTCTCAAATGATAGCAATAATGCTATGTTGGCTATTTCTGATTTGACAATGGGATTATGCTGATAAATTCCTTCAATCCTTTAATGAAGAAGGTTGATTGCTGTTTCAGATTTGTACTTGTACGCAATATCTTGGTGCTATTTCTGATATAAATCCCTTTAACATGCAACCTCATATGCCAATGGAAAATAATGCTCAAGAGAGCAGATCTGTTAAGGATACAAATAGAAGACAAAATCCCATTCCCTCCCCTTTGGGATTGAGTGAGGCATTTGTTGTGACATCTTCACACATTTCCCCATTCTAAATGGGGACCCCTACTTTTTCGCTTTCCAGGGTAGTTGTCTTAGCTTAGCCTTTAGTAATTGTTGATTCTTTGCTATTAGCCTTTCATTTGTAAGACATGTAGTTGCTCAAAAGTTGGTCAAATGGTTAACTCTCGAGGTTAGGCTCCAAATGAAGTTTCTTTTGTCTTAGAGCATTGTCAATCTTAGTAGCTGAGGATGTAAGTTTCATGAAGTTGAGAGGTGCATTCAAGGATCAGGATCATTAAAGTCACCTAGGTCAATTTGGGTTTGAGATGAGGGTTTGTATCATCAAGTTCTAGTGTGAAAGAGTCTTGAAATGGTTGAGGATAAAGTATTGAATCAAGATTTGAGAGTCTGTCAAATTTAGTCTTAAAATCAGGATAGAACTTTAATCTAAGCAAGTTGCAATGTTCTCTCAATTTGCTGCCTAGCTAAAGACTTGCAATGACCCCCCTGATTTCCGAGACTTGCAATGACCCCCGTGATTTCCGAAATTTGCAATGCCCCCCCTGATTTCCGAAATTTGCACAGACCCCCTTGATTTCTGAAATTTGGAAAGACTCCCTTGATTTCCGAAATTTGCAATGACCTCCTTGATTTCCGAGACTTGCAATGATCCCCTTGATTTCCAAGACTTGCAATGACCCCATTTATTTCCGAAATTTGCAATGACCTCCCTCATTTCCGAAATTTGCAATGACCCCCTCAATTTCTGATTTTCTTGCAATGACCCCCCTAAAATCCGATTTGATGAAGAGTTGCAATGACCTCCTTAAAAGCCGCCAAAGTTGAAAGATCAAAGAAAAATTAAATTTTTTTCTACAAAGTCGGCCTCCAAAAGTGCAATTAAAAGTTTCTTTTTGACAATGAAAGTCGGCCTAGGAAACTTTGAAATGAAGAGACACACACTTTCAACCCCAGCACCTATATAAGAAAAGTGGTGACCTTCATTCTAAGTATCAATCAAAGCAAACCATTACAATCTGCTCTGCAATTTAAAGACAGCGAACTACACGAGACAACATTCAGATTGGTAAGGCAAACTCCTTCTATATCAGCAATTGTGAAGAAGACATCAACTTCAAGGCAACTTTCAGATTTACAATCAAGAAGGGTGAATTTCTTTTCATTAGCAAAACGAATCTGATCATTACACATTTGCAAGGAGGGAGAAATCAATTTGATATTCAAATCTGCACGTCCGAAAATCACAATTTTAAGGCAAAGCTCTCTACAAGTAGCGATTTTAAGGGTTGATCATTTCATTGATCAAACACTCATCTACAAAGGGGCGAATTCACCTATAGCAGCAATTTTGGATAGCAGATTTGATTATCTCATTGATCAAATACACATTGACAAGAAGAGTGGAATCAATTTGAAGATCATTATTCTGATTTTAAAGGCATTTTCAGATCAGAATCTCTTTTTAATCAACCCTACATTTGCATATAAAAGGTGGAATGAGATCTCCAAACATATGACTTAGACCTTGGAGCACTTCAAATTCAGATATGGAAATGAAGGATAGAATCACCATCTCATCATCGTCTTGACGATTTACCAAATTGTAGGTTCGTGAAACCTATCCATGTGTGTTTAATGCTATCTTTGTTTGTTTTGCAAGTGACAACAAGAGGAGTATAATACATTCAAAAGACTTTCATTGCATCGTGGCAACATGAAGAAGTTGGTTGATCAAGACAAGCTCAAAGACCTTCAAGATATCAGCTCAACATGAGGAAGTTGAGACACTAGAGCATGAAGGAGACAACTTCATGATCAAAGAAAGTTTTACAATCTTGAATTCCCTTCGGGAATCCAAGAATCAAAGTCAGTACATTGAGGAGCTAAACTCAACCAGTTGCACCATTCATCAAAGGGCGGATCAATCAAGGTCATCACACAGCCTTCATCAAACATGTTCAAGGAAGCAGATAGTTTCAGATTAGTTAATCAAGGATTGTTAGATCATAACAATGCTTCCCATCATCATCACATTGAGAAAATTGGATAATGTTGAGTATCAAGAGATATTGCTCAACACTCTTTCATGATGATGAATCATGTCTACAAGAACAAGCAGATTGAGGTGGCATCCCAGTCATCGTTCCAACAATCAGAGGAGTTCCACCTCAGCATGTCCAGATTCAATGCACCAAGGTCATCCATGAGGGCACAAACTCCCATGTACCTACCCCCACTATTTATTGGTCGAATATTCTAAAGAGGACATGTGTCAAAGCATTGTAATTATTTCATTGGCCACATTAAGGTTTGTTGTAACAAACCCTAATTAGGGTTCCATTGTAAAATTTCGTCCATTGACCTCAAATCAATCGGAGCCATCGAATTGTATTGAGAGCACTATAAAAGGCTCAAATCTGTCATTTGTAAATGTTAATAGTGAACAGAGAAGAGTTAGTAGCTTAGAAATAGCGAATAGCTGATAGATGTTGGATAGTAAGTAATTAGAATAGAGTAGGATAAGAAGAAATTGTTGTTAGGACTTGTAAATGAGATACTCTTTTCATTGAAGTCATGGTGAAATGTGTTATTTCAACAAGTCCCATGGTTTCTACTTCTTATTCATTTTCATGTTATTAAATTGAATGGAGGAATTTGTTGAATGCATTTGTGTGGAATCCGTTTAGTCCATACCACTAGCCCCTTGCTGATTGTAAGAGTGCCTTGCATGGCCAACTGGAATGATATGAGCTTAACCTCAAATTGTTATGCATCCATTGTTTATGCATTAACTTGAATGGTGATCAATGTTTGATGATAATGATTTGAACATCTTTGAAATGCCCTTAGAAGATTGCACTGAGCTTGTGTCAAATCATTCAATTTGATGATGAAACCTCGCCTAGTAGGATTCCATCTAATCATTCACCCATCTTCTTGCATTCTAGGCTTTAAGATAGAATTTCTCAACCCTATTTCTTTTGCCCTTTTTTTTTCAACTCAAGCTAGTTTAGGATAAAAAGCATCACAAGATTTCAACATCAGATGATCAAGTTCCAGTGATTCAAGCATTCAACAATTCAACGTAAGTCCCCTTGTGATTCTAGCATAATCACATCAAACCAACGAGCTTATCCACACGTTGTGACCCGACATACAAGAACCTTGGAGTTATCTCAAGTGATCCTTAAGCTAACCTTAAGCATTTGAGTAACTTTGTTCAAGAGAGGATAAGATACTTTTGGGTATTTTATTCTGTGTTCGCATGTGCATGAAAAACACATCAACAGGATCCTTATTAAATATCTTATAATACTAAGCGGTTGTGTCTCTTGATCTGCAATAGACAAATCCTTTCCTTAATCGTGACTCATCATGAATAATGCTTACTTATACAAATCACACTTTTTATTCCTAATTGCTGCCTTCAACCTTCCATATAATAATTGTTTGTAAACATATGCGATTCAAAATCGTATCTTTCCATGTGGACTAGTTCGCACCTATTGAGGATATCAAATTGCATCTTAAAGAGTAGTTACTTAATTAAAACACACCCCCCGAATGATTATTCAGCATCTTAACGCCTCCCTATGTTAACTATGTTTCTTGTCTTTTAGTTGTTTCTTTAAGATAATACTCTTTATCTTGGTTACCATCATACAGTAGCCCTCTATCATTGCTTGGTCATTATAATTTTCACATCCTTTATTTTAGTCACTACTTATCTTCTTGTAAATTCTAGCATAATACCATCATTTCCTTATCAAAGTCGTCCACATAAAATTGATTGTCTAACCAAATAAGCATAATGTTCTAACCACTATATTCAATTGTTTAATCATTGTATGGTCTTCATTATTGTTGTTTTATCCTTCCATCGAATTGCTACTCTTTAATCAAGTAGCTGCATACATATACATGGGTAGATATTATTTGATGTTATGGATCGCTGCATACATGGAGATTGGCTGTCGTGGTCATCATGTATTCGTTTGTAAAGTATCTTCATTGGTAAAGATAATATAAGAGCTTCCTTGTTTAGTTTGGGGATATCGCAATCAACCCCTGAGTTGTGCAATGATGCTTGGAGTGCAATAATGGTTGGAAACATAAGAAAATAGTAGATCCAATAGGGGTGCAGCCCTAGAATGATGAAAATCAACAATAATTGCTGTAAAATCAGTGATCCAATATGAAAACCAAAAGATTTGCTTGCAAGATGCCCAATCATCAACAAATTGTCACAATTGTGTCTCACAAATAGAATCAACTCCAATGGATAAGAGGGTCTTGCTGTGCCTTGCACACACTCCCCGTCTCTGATACGGACCCCCTCATTCCTTGGTTTGCCTCATCGAGGTCCTAAATAAGTCTTTGGTTTGATAGAGAGAGAGAGAGAGAGAGAGAGAGAGAGAAAGGTATCCTGAAATGCAATGAGAATCATACTTGAGCAGGTCCATAGTGTGATCCTGGAAGTTTGAGAGTTGCCATGGGAAGCTAGATATCGTTCAAAAATTAGGGAAACTGCAAAGTCACCGACTTATACTAATTAAGGGACAATATCTGGAATATGACTTTAGGTTTTGCAAAGCGATGAAGTGCATCGTTGTTGCAGAGTTGAGAGGTGTATTGAGGCCAGGGCTTGGAGCAGAAAGCCCAAATTTAGCCTTATTTAGCAAGCCTGTAACCCTTGCCTTGCAGAACTCAGAACTGCTTTGAGATGACAAATGCTTACAGATAAGCAGAAACAAGCAAAATTGAAGTTTGGCCTTTTTTAGGAGAAAGTGCAAGTCTAAAAATCCTTTTTAATGGCCTAGTTTATACCGAACAAAACCTCGGAAGGGATGACAAAGCAATGTGAATTAACAAGACAAGCTTCAAGGCTATCAAAAGCCAAGTTCGATATAGAGGGCAAACAAACGATTTAAAGAATTTCGGCCTTTTTCAACATGATAGTCAAGGGCGGATGTCTTTGTTTGAGCCCTTGACAAGACCTTAGGAATTACCGAAGATGGGCTAAAACAATTTGAAGACAAAACCAAAAAATACTGAGGAGGGGGGGGGCGAATCAGTATTTCACAAACTTCTAACAAAATTAGTAGTAAAAATTTAGAATAAACAATCTCAAAGCATAACACAATATTTATCTTGTGGAAAACCCTTTCGGGTAAAAAACCACGACACAATTAGCTTCCATTAAATGAAAATGGGCACCAACCCAAAGTTACAGAAGTGAGCATCAACTTACATACAAAGCAACAACTCTTTTTGAAGCACCAACTCCAATTCACAAAGGTTCCAACCTCAAACTGAGCACCAACTCATGAGATCCCTGTTTTACTCAAACTTAAGTAAAACTCTTATAGCTCATCACATAATCATGTCATTTGAAACTAAGACAACACATTTTTATCATTAATCATGGTTTTCTGTGCTCTCAAACAGAAATCAACGTGACTCTAGAAGTTTGCACATCATTGTTATTCACTCACAACCGAATAAACTTAGTTAGTCTGCAACATACTCTTAAGTCTACAAATACCCATCTTTTCATCACTGCTTAGATGTTTTAAAAAAAAAAATAGGTAGCCCAACTGTATATGTTTTTAAAAAAAAACTCTCTGTATTCAAATCACCAAATCATCGCATCAATCTGTTCATATTAATAACTCCACTGTCATGACAAAAATTTAGCATCTACCCTCCTTCAACTTCAAAGATGTGCAATACATAAGCATGTTTTTTTTAATGAATAGTACCACAACATTTTTTTTAGTCAACGAAGAAGCTCTTTTTTCACAAAAAATATGTTTTCGTAGCAACTCATAATTAAAAGAATGTCGCTATCTTACAAAACTTGACGCACTCCAATGATCTTTAGAAAACATTCTTTTTAAAAAAATGATGCTTTTCGAATTCTTACAAAAAAAAATGTTTCAGATTCCAGACTGAGATCTAACAACACAACATTTAAAAAAAACAGCTCTGCATCTTCTATTTCCAGATTGTGTTCAGAAAGATTAAAAAAAGACTTATATCATTATTGGCAATCGAAGTAGCTGCATGAAACGATTCTAAAAGTGCCAATAAAAATCAAAGGAACCAATTCTAAGACTCTTGCCAAGTAAAAAAAAAAAATGCCATAGATACGCCACAGTTAAAAAAAAACTGCCCATATATAAGCAAGTATTCATCCACGTGTAACATGTAGGCTTAAAAAAAATGGCGTTGATACTTGTTCCTGGCAAAATGATTCGTTGCAACAAAAAAACATCAACCCAAAAACTCAAGAAAAAAGAATTAATTCGAACACCTGTAGAATCCAGTCTTTAAAAATTCAATCACTTGTAGAATCCAGTCTTTGAAATAGATTCGAACACACAGAGACAAAAACAACTTGTCAACTTATGAACTAAAAACACGACAAAAACATGGCAAGCCCAGAACCATTAAAGAGTTGACATCAATGACAAAATGCCAACATAATCCCCCTTTGTCATTGATGGCAATCCAACCTGAACAAGAAGCTCCCCCTGTTTCACTACTCCCCCTTTGACATCAATGACTGAACCAAAACTATAAATCTAAAAGTAATCAGCATACCAGAAACAGGACATTAAAAGTATCAATGAAAACTCCCCCTGACTCCAATTGGAAAATCAATTAGGAAGTGAGATCACTCCCAGCTTCTACCTCAAAAACTCAAAAGTCTCCTTTGGTAGTGGCTTAGTAAACACATGTGCAATCTGTTTTTTAGAAGACACATATTCCAACTTGACCCGCTGATTAGTAACCCATTCTCTTAAAAAATGATATTTAATAGGAATATGGTTAGTCCTAGAGTGCAAAATTGGATTTTTGGAAATATTGATAGCACTCGTATTATCACAGGAAATAGAAATAGGATGATCATACTCAATTTGTATATCTTTTAAAGTTTGCTTCATCCAAAGTACTTGAGTGCAACAACTGCAATATATCCCGCTTCTGCTGCAGATAAATAAATAGAAGGTTGTTTTTTACTTAACCAAGAAAGGAAACAACTCCCAAGAAAGAAAGCACCACCACCTGTGCTTTTTTTGTCATCAACTGAACCTCCCCAATGTGCATCAGTAAAGTCGGTGAGTGTAAAATTTTTTTTACTTCTAGGATACCATAAACCAAATTCCATTGTACCCTTAAGATATTTGAAGATCCTCTTTACAACTTGAACATGAGTATCCTTTGGTGTAGCCTAGAACCTAGCCACAACCAATTGCCTGCATAATGTCAGGTAGTTGTAACATATAACAAATTGCCTACCATAGACTTGTAATAAGTCTTATTTATATTTTGCGACTCATCATCTTTACTAAGTTTACATCATGTTACCATAGGTGTACTCAAAGGATTGCAGTCTTCCATTCTGAACTTCTTCAACATCTCTCTGATATACTTGGTTTGTGAAAGAAAGATACCTTTTTTTGATTGTAGAATTTGTAGTCCCAGAAAGAAGGATAGCTCAACCTACAGTGACATTTCAAATTCCTTCTTCATGTTAGCAGCAAAAACTTTACACATATCTACACAATCACTTCCAAAAATCAGATCATCTACACAAACCACTACAACCTAAACATGTTTACTTTCTTTCACATAAAGGTTGTTGTCTGCCATTCTTCTTCTGAAGCCTTGTTGTTGTAGATATTTATCTAACTTGTCATACCAAGCATGTGGGGCTTGTTTAAGCCCATAGAGTGCCTTTTTGATCTTACACACATATTCATGATTCTATGACAAAACAAATCCATCAGGCTGTTCGATATACATTTCTTCATTCAAATTTCCATTAAGAAAAGTAGATTTTATATCCATTTGAAAGATTTTAAAACCTTTGAAAAAAGAAAAAGTTAAAAACATTCTAATTGTTTCAAGATGTGCAACTGGAGCAAAGGTTTCATCAAAATCAATAGCTTCCACTTGTGCATACCCTTTACAAACAAGCCTTGCTTTGTTCCTAACCACTTTGCCTTCTTCATTTAACTTGTTCCTATAAACCCATTTTGTGCCTATTACATTCTTATCCTTGGGTCTAGGCACAAGCTCCCATGTTTCACTTTTCTGTATTTGATCAAGCTCTTCTTTCATGGCTGCTATTCAAAATATATCTTCAGCTGCTTCAAAACATTTTTGTTCAAACATGGACAACAAGGAAATATCATGATCTTCATAATAATTTACATTCCTTCTAGTTGCTCTAGTTCTATTTTCAAGTAAGATTTGATCAACAGGATGATTCCTTTGCACAAAGTTAGGAGTCTTAGAAATAGTCTTACCATGATCAATTTCAGATTCATTTTTAGAAAGAGTATTTGCTGTCCTAAGTTGAATACTTGAAGAAGTGTTTGTTACCTCCGATTGAACATTTTCTGAAGTATTCTGTACATTACCACTTGCTGTTCCAGCTTGTGTATGAGAGGAAGAAGGCTGAACTGCACCTTCTATTTCATCTTTCTGAGCACTATTGTCACCATTTTCATGCTTGTCGCAAGTGTTAGTAATCTCATGTATTTTTACATTAACACTTTCGACAATCTTATGTAGCCTTTTGTTAAAGCATTTGTAAGACTTACTTTTAGAAGAATAGCCCAAAAAGATACCTTCATTTTCCCTAGTATCAAATATACCTAGGTTGTCTTCTCTTTTGATGTAACAAGGACTACCAAAAACTCTAAAATACTTTACCATAGCAGGCTTGCCTTTCCACAGCTCATATGGTGTTTAATTGTGCTTTGCTCTTATCAACCCTCTATTTTGAATGTAGATGATAGTGTGAACTACTTCTCTCCAAAAAATGTCTTTAACCTTTGACTCATTCATCATACTTCGAGCCTATTGTCCTCAATTTTTGATTTCAAAAATTGGACTATCATATATAAATTTTTGTTAAAAACTGAAAATTTTTACTCTATGGCATGCTTCCCGAGGCAGAAATTCGCCCCATCTTTGGACGGGATCGATTGTTGATCCATTACCACGCTACGTTTCGAATTTCGTCGCGTTTTGAGACCGTTTGCTATGTTTTTGCTTCAATGTAGGGGAATTTTTCAATGATTACTAGTAACTGGTAATTTGTTTTTCAAAACCCCCTTGAAGCTTTTAGGCTCGTAGGGGAATTTTTCTCTAATTGCAAGTTTTTATAAAACTTGTAATGAGGGTTTTAAAACCCCCATTACCAGTAGTTTGACTTTAAGTTAAAATAAAACTTGTAAATGGGATTTTGAAACCCCTTTACATGTCTTTATAACTTAAAGTTATTTTTATAATGTTAAAATAAAACTTGTAAATGGGATTTTAAAACCCCTTTGCATGTTTTAAGTAAAATCACTTGTAAAGGGAATTCTATTTCCCTATTACAAGTAATTTTACTTGTAATTCCTTTTCTAAAATCCGAAATTTGCCTTAGAGGCAAAAATATGAACATTTTGAAAACTTGTTGTTTTGTTCCTAAAACCCGAAATTTCTTCCATGCCTTTGCAAGCTGATTTGGGTTCAAATTTTTTGGAGGAAATATAGGGATTCCTTCCAAGTGTAGATTTGCTGCAACTTTGAAGGATTCAAACCCTTTTTCTACGCATTTATCCAATTCGTTCTTCGCCATTTGTCCTCTTGAAGCGTTTTTGTTTGAATCACGCATTTATGCGTTTGGTTATGGTTTAAGGGTTGGAATCCACCTATTTCCAAGGCGTTTTTGGCTCTTCAATAGAAACGTTGGATTCTAAACTTCATTCAAGCTATTTTATGCGCATTTTTGGTTTCGGATTTGCCAAAAAGGCCCTAAAAACTAGTCACGTTTTTTGCAAGATTTCACACCTTTCTCATTTAAGGTATGCTTTCAATCCTAATTCGTTTTTGCTTTGTCTTGTATTTAATGATGAATCAAATCAGTTTCGAACTACTTCCTTGGCATTTTTCATGGCATTTTTATAGCAAATCGGTTTTTTCTTTGGTCACCATGCGTGGCTAAGTTTCTTCCTTTGTGTAAATTCTATTTAAAGGGCATCATCTTCCATGTTGGGTTGATTCTCCAAGTTTGGATTTCTTCTCAACCTTGCAAGGTAATTTTTATTTTTTGTATTTCTTTCTTATTTCTTTCCTTGTATTTTCTTGTTTAGTTTTAGTTTTGTTCATGTTCATATTGGGTTTATGAGAGGAAATTCCCCATTTTACAAAGAAATTTGTAAAGTAAAGTTGTTCTTCCCCTTTGCAATTCTCCTTCTTTACTTGCATTAGGGTTTTAAAAACCCGATTGCAAGTAAGAGGAAAATTTGTGTTCTTCCCATTTTGGACAAAGACTTAACCTTCTTTGATCCAAAAGATCAAGTTTCGAAACAAGAAAGATGTGATCTTCCCAATTTGCAATCTTCCTAATTTGCAAAGAAATTTGCAAGTGTGAAAAGTTCTACCTCAAAATGTGTTCTTCCCTTTTTGGACAAAGACTTAACCTTCTTTAGTCCAAAAATCAAGTTTCAATGACGAAAAAATCAAGTTCTTCCCAATTTCGAGTTTTGAAATCTGGATTGCAAGTTGAAAGTTCTTCCCATTTTGGCATGACAAAGTTCCAAGTGATCTTCCCGAAATTCATTTTTACCTATCCGCTTCCAATTCCCTCATCTGTACTTATCATCTTCGTCATTTCCCGCATGCCTAAATACCTTTCTTTCCGTCCATTCCTTCGATTTTCAGTTTGTAAATAAGTTTGCATTTGGATTTAGAAAACCAATTGCAAATGTGTTCTTCCCAACTTCCAAACTGAAAATTCATTCTCCTTCCATTTATTCATGCTTCGTGTTTTGCAAGTATAATTGCATTCGGAATTTAAAACCTGATTGCACGTTTGTACTTCCCTCTTGTGTACGTGCAAAACATGTTTCAAAACCCGAAATAAGTCAAAAGCTTATTTTTCCACCTCTTATATTTCCTCTCACAAAGCCAAAGTACGAAAGTTGAACTTTCCCATTTGGAGGAGTGAAAATGTCTAAAGATATTGACTTTGATGTTGCCTTGATACTCTTGGATTTACATTGCAACATTCTCAGTTGTTTCCAGATGACAGATGTATCATCATCTCCCACTCAAAAAAAGATGAAATATAGGTTATGATAAATACCAAAATGAAGTTCTGCAGTCACAGGTTTCCTCCTACCTTGATCATATCAAGGATATTGAGATAGGGCATGTTGACATGTCCAAATTCATACAAAGGATTGAAGATCCGAAGGAGGGGGATATGCAACGGTTGCTGGACAGCCATATCCATCATGCCGCATCCTTTCCAGTTGCTGCCCTAGAACCGGAATTTATTCTAGCACGTGCTCATCATTTTGACAAAGAGACACGAGTTATTAAAAATGATGATGGAGAAGTGATCATTCGCCTGCATGCAGAAGCTATAGAGAGGGTTTTCAAAATACCTTCTAAAACCATCTATGTAGAGATCTCCAAGCAAAGTGCAGCTGAATACTTTGCCAAAAAGTAGAAAGACTGTAAGCATCATATCAACAAATGGATTTATGAACCTCGCACTGCGCTTACCAGGTGGGCTAAGTTACATCGATCTGATTTCAAGAATGAGATCGGTGATACTATTACCCTTCTGAGCCGTATGATGAGATTGGAGCATTCCAATGTTTTTTAACCTTGGATGTACCAATTTATTATGTTAATAAGGCAGTCTCAGCACATCTGTTGGGGTGAGATCATCAGTGATGCTTTGTGTGAACAACTTGTAGTCATCTCTACTACTTTCACCTTCTACATGAATTCATATCTCGTGTATATTGCTGCATCACTTAGACATTTCCCAGGTCTTTCCACCAAGGGTGACCGCATGCTTGTACCGGTTTGGGAATACTATGATCAGTTGCCTCTAAGATCAAGTAGGTCTCATTTCAGAAGGGTTCAGGACGCTTTCTTTGGTCATTATTTGTGTCAATTTGACAAGAACCTGAAAAACAAAAGAGTCTCAGATGAAGCATGGGAAAAGATGAAAGAATATGGTTGTTTGTTTCTCCAATTTCCAACTTTTACCTACATGAGAGCTGGATGCTATGGCGGGCAGCCTTACATGCTCCCACGGTACCCAACAGATAAGATTATTCTCATGGAATTGGGAAGGCAGATCATGGCTGTGCATACACATCAATCAGTCAAGCACAAGGTTGGCATGGGTATTTCTTCCAACAACCCATTGAAGATTGGTCAATATTCTCTAATGACTTCAATCAAGGCCAGGGCTATGGAGACTGAGTTGCAGGAAATTAGACTCAAAAGATTCAAACCTAGAGCTGATTTCGATTACCGAGGCATGAAGGAGAAGATCAAGAAGACCTTCATCCATGTACATCGGATAGAAGATAACTGGGTTGATCTCCGTACCGAAAAGGAGATTCACAAGATGGATTACTGCTGACTCACTGCAGAATAGATTGTGGATCTAAACCTCGTGAACGTGCCACAAGGTATGATTGATGATGGCAACGTTCTTGATCCTGAGTTTGTCAATCAGAATGTTGATGAGGCTCCACTTCCTTCTATCCACTGGTCCCATAAGGAAGGCACTTCTATCCTAGATAGATTTCAGTCAATTCTTGCCAATACCAATATCTGGCTTAAGAATAATGGTGTCAAGCTCATTAAGATTAAGGTTGGGAAAGAAGATGATTCTATAGGTCCTCTTGGGCGGAAGTTTGAAATTCAACTAGACAACAAAGAAGGTGCATCCTCTTCTAGTACGAGGATTAAATTGTGAGTCAGCCGTGCAATGGTGCTTCCTCCTCAGGAAATAACAGTTCAAGGCAAGGAGAAGCCACAGTTGGAAATTCATGTGATTGATCCTGAAGCTTCAGAGGAAGAAACTCAATCTGATAATGCTCCTCAGTCGCTTTCCTCCTGTGATAGATGTGAGCTCTCAATCTGCCCCTTCAGTTTTAGAATCTCCGCAGAACGTCCTTCCACTTTCAGCAGCTGAACCATCTCAAGGTCGTTCTCAGGAAAATTTGTTGAATATCCTTTCAGATGATCCTTCATATGTACCTGTGTCTAATATTGATACTTCTATGACCTGTTTTGATGAGTTCAGGACATCTTCATCACATCCTGTCGTCACTCAGCAGACTATGGTGGCTATCCAGACGGACACTTCTCCCAAGGTCACCACAGTTATAAAAACAGAAATTGTTTCTCCCTCTATCCCAGAATCAAAGTTAATGGCTTTACCTCCATGGCTCAGTTCCTTCACTGCAAAGAGGAAGAAGCAGGTGATCTCACCTGATGCCTTTGACTACCAACAGTTGAAACCATAGTTGAACTACTCGCGACTCAGCTCGACTCACCAAACCCCTGGGAAAAAAACTCGGCGAAAAGTCGGGAAAAACTCGGAAAAACTCGGCGAAAAACCTGGCAACTTAAAAACACGCTTAAACTTAGTAAAAAATGCATTTTTTTTTCAATTTTTAATGAGAAGATGCATCCAATGAGTCAATAAATGATAACACAAAAGAAACAAGCTGATTCTAGATATATTTAAATGCAAAGTGTCTACAAAATCGCATCCTCATGAGGAATGCTGATGGCTGGAAGCTTGAAGCAAAATAGTAAATTACTAAATAGTTTTTGTAAAAACAAAAGTAAATGCATCATTGCAAATTACAATTACAACTTCCTCTTCCCAGCTCTAGCAAAAACATGGGGAGAGGTAGAACTAGAGGGTCTAGATTGTCTAGTCGTATAAGTCTGCTGTGGGACTGGGCGTGATTGTGCCTCCTTGCTCGGTATGGTTGATTGAGACTCATCCTGCATCCTGGATGAAGCTATGTCTCCACCTGCCTCTGGCACTGGCAATGAATCCTCATCCTCATCCTCCTCAATGTCATCCAGCCTGAAACCAAATCCACCCCCCTCCTCCATAGCCTGCCTCTCCAAATCAGTGATGTCAGCGTCGGAAAACAATGGAGGCTTCTCCTGTGATGTCCAATCACTGTAAGGATAGGCTGCTCCTGTGATGTCCAATCACTGTAAGGATCTATATCATCCAAGTCAATTGGACCACCTTCTAGTTCCTCTACCTTCTTTACGCGCAATCGAAGATTATATTGCACATAGACAAGGTCATTGAGCCGTTTCTGCGCTAACTTGCTCCTCTTCTTCGTGTGGATTGCTTCAAACAAGCTCCAATTGGGCTCACAATTGGATGAACTGCAAGGCTGACATAAGACTCTGAGGGCAAAGTTTTTGAGATGTGGGGTGTTTCCACCCCAATTTTGCCACCAAGCATCTGTAAAATAAATAAAATGGAAAAGTTAGAAAGCAAAGAGAAAAGAGAAAACATAATTTATCAATCATTTTAGTTTTTAGATCCCAAAATCCAAATGGCAAATGTTATACCTGGGGTTTGAGTGGTTCTTCCTCTCCTAGCCAGCTCTGAAGAGAATAGCTTACCCCTTCCTCCCTCATAATTTTGGAGCTCACTCACAATGAGGTCTCTCTCCTCAACATTAGGTACCATCCTCTCAATGCATGTACTGAGGCCCTCCATGACTTCTCCATTCGAATCTGAGTAAGAACCCCCGAACCTAAAACGAGGGTTGAGGAAGTACCCTGCTGCATGAATGGGTTGGTGGAGCTGATTGTTCCACCTCCTATCAACAATTTCCCAAATGGGATCAAATTTGAGCCTATCCCCCTTGTAGTAATTTTTGATAGACTCCTTGGCCCTATCCATGGCCTCATAAAGATATCCCATTGGGGTTTTATCCCCATCCACCAAGCGAAGAACTCAAACCAAGGGCTCTGACACCTACAATTGAAAAATACAAATTACAAAAAGATCAAAATTTAAATAATGAAGTTACAAATTAGTAATGAGAGACTTGAATCAAGAATAACTAAAATTTAAAAATTAAAGTTTTGAAGTAACAACCTTCACAATCTCTGCAGCCCTTTGTGCAAATTGGTTGTCGAAGACTATGCATGTGACAACCTCTCCTTCAGGTTTCTTTGAATAAGGTGAGTTAAGCCATTCTCCACTCACAAACATTTGTTTCAAAGAAGTCAATGCAACAAGAATGCTTTGCAACGTCAAGAAAATCGTCGCAAACCTTGTGACACCAGCTCTCACCAAATCTTTCCCTTGCGTGTGTTGTCTCATCAAATTTAGGACCCAAGGGTGATTGTAGATATATTTGGTGATCCTCCTTGCATCTTCCACAACTGGAGTCACCCACTCAAGTTTTCCTATGTCCTCCAAAAGAAGGTCAAGGACATGTGCTGCACAAGGTGTCCAAAAAAGAGTGGGGTGCCTCTCTTGGAGGATTCTTCCTGCAAAAGAAGAATTTATTCTTAAGAAATATGCAACCAAGTAAAACAAAGCCCACAACAAATGAGAATATTGCTAATGCCTAAAGGTGATAATTCAAAAGGATTCTACTTGCTGACACATATGCTTCTGCATTATCTGTGATGATTTGCACCACATTCTCTACCCCCACCTCCATGATGACATGCTCCAACATTCCAGCCAATGTTTCTGCATTTTTCACCTTGTTGGAGGCATCAACAGATTTCAAGAACACTACATTGTCCTTGCAAGCGACCAAAAAATTGATGATGGTGCGGTTCTTGCCATCTGTCCACCCATCAGAAAGAATGGTGCAGCCATAATTTGCCCAATCAATTTTTTGATCCTCCATCACTTCTCTTGTCCTAGCAACTGCATTTGTGAGCAACCTGTAAGTACAAAGTGAAATTAGGTATTAGTACACAATTTTGATTTAATAAACAAGAAATCTAAAAAATAATTAAAAATGAAATCAAGTGGACTATGTAGTAATTTACTAACCTCCCACTCAAATCCCTGCGAGAAGGGGCCTTGTACCCCTTTCCTGAAACTGTCATAGCAGTCACCAAATTCAGCCAATAAGCATTCTCCGCCACATTGAATGCAATGTTGTTGAAGTACCAAAAATCAGCAACTGCAAAGTTAGTTTTCTCATGTACCTCCTTATTCCATCCACTAGCCTCTAATGATGGTTGTGCTCCAGGTGTGTTTCTGGGCACAAAATAATCACCTATCAACCCTGATCGTTGTGATGGAAGTGGAATAGGGCCAGGTACTCTACTAGAGGAAGCAGAAGCAATGGGCGAGCTGATGGTGGGTTTGCGGATACGTGGGCCATGTCGAGAGCCCACTATGCCCTCAAGTGCTTCTTCTTCAATAGAAACACCTTGAGATTCAGCTATGGTTGATCTCATGGCTAGCTTTGCCCTCTCCCTTTGCAATTTCTTCTCTTCCCCAGCTGCAAGTAGGGCATTCATTTGTCTTTTTATTTCTTCACTGGTCCCAGGGCATGCTCTAGCATCATGCCTATGTATTCCTGCAAGGTGGTATTTGAGGCGGTTGATGCCTCTATGAAGTATTCTCTCACACTTTATGCATATAATTGACCCAGGATCGGGTCCCTCATAGGCATACCTCCATGCCCCATCTCTAGCACCTCTAGGACGGGTGCTTATAAATCCAGATGGGCATGGATCTAGTGGCCATTGCTCCCTTGCCATGATTAATGCTTACTTAACCTACACATACAAAGTGAAAAAAAAAATTAACATTTTAGTTAAACAATTTAGCACTAAGCAAACTATCTACATTAGTTTAAATAAATTTAGACATCATTCGAAGTTTTTCTTCTAAAAAAGTAGGGTTTGAATTTTTTTTTGAAAACTAGATTCTTCAAAAAAATTGTGAAAATTCAACAAAACTTGTGTTAAATCTTGTGTAAATAACTTAGAAATGATTTAGACTACCTAGGAATCATTTGTAATCAATCTAAATGCAACAAGAAATAAACAAATTGTTTTAAAAAAGTATAGAAAAAAAAATTAAAAAACTTACCTGGAATCTGATTTTCCCTTCACATCCCCTTCAAATCCCCTTCAAATCCACTTGGAATCACTCAGTAACCACCTCAAATCACCTTCCAAGCCTTCCAAATGAGTTTCCCCCTTCTCAGCCCAAAACAATATTGGAAAACAAAAAATAAAAGCATTTTTAAGCTGTTTTCGGCTGATAAGGAAACGCGGGCGAGTTTTTGGTAAAAACTCGCCGAGTTTTTGGCAAAAACTCGACGAGTTTTCCTGGCGAGTAGAAGTCGTTACTACTCGCCAGGCCCAAAAACTCGGCGAGTTTTTGTCACTCGCCGAGTTTTCGGCGAGTGTGTCATCTATGGTTGAAACAATCAAAACCTAAAGCTGTTAAGAGGGCAAAGACAGTTTCGAGGGTGACCGTTGATGAAAATTGGATGAGAGGCAGAAATTGCTGAACCAATATCAGATAAACCAGTTGAAGAAATGCAAGCAGCTGATTATCGGATCGCCAAAGTGCAACTGGGTAAGCAGACTCATGAGGTTGTCAAGCATGATGCTCAACAAACAGTGGCTAC
The DNA here is from genome assembly GCF_030272615.1 of Cryptomeria japonica. Lineage (NCBI taxonomy): Eukaryota > Viridiplantae > Streptophyta > Pinopsida > Cupressales > Cupressaceae > Cryptomeria > Cryptomeria japonica. The sequence continues at coordinate 635,405,500 of NC_081407.1, forward strand.
ATTGGTACAACGGTATGATGAGGTGTTGACCAAGAAAGATCAATTGGAAGTAGAGAATCAAAGACTCATGGCAGCCATCCAAAGTATTACTCAACCTTCAAGTGGAGAAGGCCAAGTACCTATTTCCTCCAGGGTCATTGAATGAATCCAAGGTATCGAGAGAGCCGCCCAAAAGGTTCAAGCCTTAGACACCTGGGTTGATCAACTGCATGACTTATGTTCACAAGTCATAAGACAGGTATTTGAAGCAATGGTTAAATCGGAGATCATTGAAGATAAGTTGAATCAAATCTTGGGTGCTTTCAAACTAAATTTTGAGAAGATTGAGGGAAATTTAGTTTCTTGGCGAAAGATGCCTCAACATCAGTTGGGCGTTATTCAGGTGCATGACGTAATTCCTTCTAGAGTCATGTACATTGAATATGAGGAACTTCTGGAGAACAAATCTCTTGTTCTCAAATCACTCATTGAAGAAATTGATGAGACCTTAAAGTTGCGTGAAGCAGTCTTTCAAAATGTTACCTCCCGTTGTAAAAAGGCATCCTGTGACATTTTAAATCAGAATGATGAGTTGCTGCCCGAGGAAGAAGTTCTTGCAGATCTGCAACTCAAGATTCATGATGAATGGAGAAATGGGCAATTCTCAGTCGCTTCCATTCAAATATTGATTAAGTATCAAACTGAGTTGCAGGAAATCCGGTTAGCATTGGAAAAGGGCAATTCCATGCTATGCCAATGCCATGATGTCATCGTAAAGACTAGGGTGGTGGCTATGAACACTCATGAACCAGATCCTGATGAATTGCAGAAAGTTATTCAGAAGTTCGAATTGTTCATATCTTCAAGAGGTGCGACTTAAGTGTTTTTAACACTTAATTGTAAAATTCAAAATTGTAATTTCAGAATTGTAGTTTCCCTTTCGGTAAGTTTACTAGTAAAAAGCATTTTTGTAATTGCAAGTTGTCATCACTTGCATTTTTGTAATTACTTGTAAGGCAACTACAAGTTGTGTCCAATTAGGACTGTAGTTGGAATAAGCTGTAGTTAGTTAATGAAGTCATAATTAGTTGTTGAATAGGTCTTGGTGGTTGAGGGAATTTCTCAAGTTAGTTAGGATCCTCCCACCTTTTTCTCAAGGCTCCTCTCCTATAAATAGAAGAGAGGGTCCTTTGTAATCTTTATCTTTTGGGAAAGAAAGCAAAAACTCTGCCAAATTTACAGCAAGAAGTCTTTGAGCTTATGTATGTGAATTGAAGGTTTTGAAGAATAATAAAGAAGGATTACTCAAGTTTTGAGTCTTTGAGCTACAAGTTTGAGTTTGATTCTTTTTATTTATTCTATGCAAAGTGTTTCTAAAGGAGCTTAGTCCAATCTAATTTGAAGTCTTTGAGCTGCAAGTAGAGAAGATTAATTAAAATAGGAAATCTCTAGAAGGAGCAACAAGTCTTTGAGCTTACGTCTATTCTTGAGGAAAAATTATTGTTTGATAAGAAATAGCAGCAAGTCTTTGAGATTGCATTAGTTCTTGTCTTTGTGTTAAAAGAATAAATTATTCCAGTCTTTGAGTTGTTGTCTTTTATTCATTGTAAAATTTAGTATAGCAAAGGGTAGATAGGACTTCCAATAGTCAAGTCTTTGAGCTTGATATTGTTGTCCCATCCTGAAGGAAGTGATGGAAGTCTTTGCGCTTTCAGGAAACTTCATTTCCTTTCTCTTATTTTACTTAAAAGTGGTTACTACTGTTCATATTCAATCGCTATCCTTTTCTGTGAAGAGAAAAGGATATTGTCTTTCTTGAAGAAAGAAGGAAGACTGCTGTCCCATCCTGTTTTTATTTTAGTTTTAGTTAGATAGGGGGAGCCTTCCCTTAATTAGGAGAGTTTTTACTCGTGTGCTGTGGTTGAAACCACAATTTTGTATATTTCCCCAAGTGTACAAAATTTTCAACCAACAGAGGCATTTCTTGTACTGATATGTTTTTCCTCTCAACAACACCATTTTGTTGAGGTGTTCTAGTTGGTGAAAACTGTCTTTTAATACCTTTTTTCTCACAAAAATTGATAAACTCGTTAGAAGTAAATTCACCTCCATTGTCAGAATGTAGACATTTTATTTTCAGATCCAACTCATTTTCAACTAGAGCTTTAAAAGCTTTAAACATCTCTAATGCTTCTGATTTCTCTTTTAAAAATGTTACCCATGTCATGCGTGAATAGTCATCAATTAAAAGCATGAAATATTTCTCACCTTGTAGACTAGCAGTCCTAGTAGGACCACACAAATCTGTGTGTACAAGCTCTAGAGGTCTAGTATTGGATAACTCTTTTGATTTGAAACTAATTCTGGTTTGTTTGCTCATCGGACAATCTTTGCAAACGACATCTGAAGGCTTGGCAAGTTGAGGCATATCTCTTACTGCTTCTTTCTTGCTGATTTGGATTAGATTTTCAAATTTCATATGCCCAAATCTTCTATGCCACAACCATGCTTCATCCAGATGACTTAAACAACACTTTTCACCATTAGTATCATCAAGAATATATAGATTATTAGCAGCTCTACTTGCATTAGCTACATGATTTCAATTTTATTTTTGGGTCGGTAATGTCCTTTTTATATTGGAGTTTCTAACCAGTGAGGGTCATAGTTGGGGGACCCCCTCCCCGTGGTTACAGTATCATCTAAGGTATTAACACCTCCAAGCTCGTATGTGTGCAACCTATCGAAGCTTCACCATATCTATCTTCTACCCTTATCACTCCATATTACTCCTTATACCTCCTGCTCCTTATATCTCCCACTCCTTATCACTCCACATGCCTCCTACTCTGCTCCGAGCACCCTTATCGCTCCACCAACTGCGACCCCTTATCTCTCCATCCGTGCAGCTCGGAGCATCGACCCCTTAGCACTCCAACTTCGCAACCACCAAGAAGCTTTGACCATATCCCACCGAGTGTCCTATGTCCACAGTGGGCTTGCACATATATCGGTCTGCTGGCCCAAGAATCCACTATGCTCTGACGTAGGCAGTCAGTCAGCCAGCGAGCATCCTTTCTTGGTATTAACACCATTCAAACTCAGCTTTTATCAGTGTGTATCAACACGAGAAACGAGCGTAACCTGCAAGGAAGAGAATCGAATCGAAGACCACCCTATTCTAGGGCTCGTGACATACCGTCACGCTGTGGGGTGAACCCCCTACATGCTTTCCATTTTTACTAATAACATATCAATCTGAATTAAACACCAAATTATATCCTTGATCACACAATTGGCTAACACTCAAAAGATTATGTTTCAGCCCTTTAACATACAAGACATTTTCAACCTTGGTTTCACCATCATTTAAAACAAGTGTACCTTTACTGGCAACTCTTGTAGAAGAGTTACCACCAAATCTAAATTTACCTCCATTCATCTTTTTAAGAGTAAAATTTTTTCTCTTATCTCCAATCATATGTTTGGAACAACCACTATCAACATACCAGATGTCCTTTTTTTTTGTGCAAGAAAAGCAGTTTGCACAACCAAGGAAGTTTTTGTACTTCGTTTCTCCTTTTTCCTCCACACTTTAGTACTCTCCTTTACTTTTCTTTTTGTATCATCCTTAGAAAAATCTGCAATGCCATTTTTACACACTTTTGCAGTATGACCAAAGTTATTGCATTTATAACAAATAACATTATAGTTCTTCAGAGGTGCAAATGAATTTCTGCTCACAAAACTAAAACCTCTCCTAGCAAACATTCTGCAATTTATGGCTTTGTGACCAAAATAATTTCATGTAAAGCAATAACCATAGAAGTAAGAGTGATTAAACCTGCCCATATGAGTGTGTCTAGCTTTAGTAAACCCTTTAAAGGTACTATTTCTGTTTTTAGAGTTTGAATCTCTCATATTGTCAACGTCAAACTTCTGTTGTTTACCTTTAGAAGGTTTTGAGCATTCACCTCCTTCATGGCCAACTCTGCTCTTATCAAGAGATTGTTTCTGGAATTTTAGCAAGCCATCCATAGACATAGTACACTCGTGATAGGTGTTTTCTTGATTCAGCAACTTTGTAGATTTATATAACTTTCTCAAAGAAACAACTTCAGCTTCGATCTTTTCACAGTTTTCTTCTTTATCTTTAAGCTGTCATCTAAGATCTTCAATTTTCTTAGCTTCAACAATCTGAACTTTCAAATCAGCAACCATTTTTTCAGTAGCCTCTAATGCAAGAGATTTTTCAGTAGTTTTTTTACTCTCTTCTTGTAGTAGTAACTTTAAGTTCTGATTTTTCTTTCTCAACTTTTTGATCTCATTAAGCGCGCTGACAAGCTCTTGTTTAAGATCAACTTCAACCTCTTCTTCATCAAAAATATCTTTTTCTTCTTGATTTTCAGTTAAACTATTTTCCAAAGCCATAAATAGGATTTCGTCATTCAGTGACTCTTCTCCACTTTCAACTAATGAACTGTTTTCCTCCTTAGAATAGAAACTTCTTTTGAAATTGCGTGACTTCTTTCGTTTCCTTAACAACTTCTTATTTTTATATTTAGACTCCTCACTATTGCTGTCCTCTTCCTTCTCATTGTTGTCTTTATTTTTCAATTTTAAAAAATGTGACAATCTTTACAAAATTTTTTTTTACTGCAAGGTGCAAAACTCACATTTGTTAGTGTCAAATCATTGGGGGGTGTCTTCGCCATCATTGTCCAAATTTTGGTGAGTTTTGGTCTTCTTTTTCCTAGCCTTTTGTGCAATTTCGGGTTTCAGAGCAATCACTGCAGGTTGAAGATTTTACTCTTAAGGCACGCTTCGCGAGACAAATTTTTTCTCGTTAGTGAACTGGACTGATCTTCGGACCATCCTTGATCCACGTTTCCAATTTCATCGCATTTCGAGTTCATTTGCTGTGTTTTTTCTTCAATTTTGGGTTTTTTCTTCCTGATTGTATGTGGGAAATTTTCCTTTGAATGCAAGTTTTATTTTTCTCTTGTTTTAGTGTTGTTGGGAAAGTTTAAAACAATTACAAGTGAATTTAAAATTATAAATTTAAAAAGAACTTGTAATTTCTTTTGAATGTTCCTGCTTAAGTGATTTTAAGTTGTGGTAGGGATTCTTTTTCTCTATTACAAGTTTTAATGTCCTTTTTATATGTAATAGGGTTTTTATTTCCCTATTACATGGTTTATGTCCTTTAAGTCATTTTTTACTTGTAAAGGGGATTTTATTTCCCCATTACAAGTCTTTTTGTTCCTTTAAGTTGTGTTTTTTTAAAAACTTGTAATGGGGATTTTATTTCCCTATTACAAGTTGTTTTGCTCTTTCTTTTTGTCATTTCTTCCCTAAAACCCGAATTTGCCTTTGAAGGAAAAAATGAAGTAATTTAAAACTTGTAAAGGGGTTTTAGAAGCCCGAATGCATCTTTTGGAGGGGACATATTACTTGGAGTTGCAAATGAAGAACCCGATCTGCACATTTGTTCTTCCAAATCCGTTTCTTATGGTGTTTCTCCACTAAATCCGTCCAATATGCATGCAAAATCATTGGAGATTAATGTTTGTTGCCACGTTTTTAATCAAAAATGGATTGGGCAAACACATTTTGCATTATAGAAGGTGTTTTTATAGATGTTTTTGGACTTTCTTTGCTGGGTGTTGCCACGTTTTGGGGGCATGAATCTCCTCCTTGCCACATTTGCAACACATCCCCCATTGATGAGTGTTTGAGATAAAGTATCTTTCTTCCTCCAAGCCGTTTTTAGTGGGCAGATTTGAAGACAAAACTGATTTGGTTTGCTGGTTGCAATCATAATGTGGTGGCTTCCTAACCTTTTTAAAGAGCATTTCGGTTTCTTTCAAGTCCATTTGCTTTGATCTAGGGCATTTGCTCTTGCTCAGATTTCGGGTTTCTTCAAGATCTTCCCCAAATTGATAAGTTATTTGCAAAGCAATATGTGAATGTGCAAGATTTTCCCCCTTTTCATTTCTACTTGTATTCAGGATTTCAAAACCTGATTACAAGTAGCTTTCGTTATGTTGTCCTTCCCTTTGGTAAAAAGAGTTAACCTTCTTTTTACAAAAATTACAATGTTGAGAGTTTTTCCCGTTTTCCAAGTTGCCAAGATGAGAATGTCCCTCTCCATATCTATCCATGGTCACATAAAGTTTGCCATTACCGATTGGTATCATTCTTTCCATTTTCCCCTCATGTCAAAACCCCATTTCATCCATTCATTTTGTTGGTTGAAAATTTTGTACACTCGTGAAAGCAAATAAAATTGCGGCTTCAACCACAGTTGTGTGAGTATGAAACTCTCCTAATTAAGGGAAGGCTCCCCCTATTTATCTAAAACTGAAATAAAAACAGGATGGGACAGCAGTCTTCCTTCTTTCTTCAAGGAAGCCTATATCTTTTTCTCTCCTTAGAAAAGTGATAGCAAGAAAATGTATAATAATGGTAACAACTTAAAATGAAAACGAGAGAAAGGAAATGAAGTTTCCAGAAAGCTCAAAGACTCCCGTCACTTCCTTCGGGACGGGACAACAATATCAAGCTCAAAGACTTGACTATTGGAAGTCCTATCTACCCTTTGCTATACTAAATTTTACAACGAATAAAAGACAACAACTCAAAGACTGGAATAATCTATTCTTTCAACACAAAGACAAGAACTAATGCAAGCTCAAAGACTTGCTGCTATTTCTTATCAAACAATATTTTTTCCTCAAGAATAGACGCAAGCTCAAAGAATTGCTGCTCCTTCTAGAGATTTTCCTATTTTAATTAATCTTCTCTACTTGCAGCTCAAAGACTTCAAATCAGATTAGACTAAGCACCTTTTAGAAACACTTTGCATGGAAGAAATAAAAAGATTCAAACTCAAACATGTAGCTCAAAGAATCAAAACTTGAGTAATCCTTCTTTATTATTCTTCAAAAACTTACAATTCACATACATAAGCTCAAAGACTTCTTGCTTTAAATTTGGCAGAGTTTTTGCTTGCTTTCCAAAAAGATAAAAATTACAATGGACCCTCTCTTCTATTTATAGGAGAGGAGCCTTGAGAAAAAGGTGGGAGGATCCTAACTAACTTGAGAAATTCCCTCAACCACCAAGACCTATTCAACAACTAATTATGACTTATTCAAGGTTACAAGTCCTATTCCAAATTGACTTGTAACCTGCCTACTTGTAATTACAAAAATGCAAGCGATGACAACTTGCAATTACAAAAATGAGTTTACAAGTAAACTTGTCGAAAGGGAAACTACAACTTTAAGATTACAATTTTGAATTTTACAACCAAGTGTTAAAAACACTTAAGTTGCACCTCTTGAAGACATGAACAATTCGAACTTCTGAATAACTTTCTGCAATTCATCAGGGTTTGGTTCATGAGTGTTCATAGCCGCCACCCTAGTCTTTACGATGACATCATGGCATTGGCATAGCATGGAGTTGCCCTTTTCCAACACTGACCGGATTTCCTGCAACTCAATTTGATACTTAATCAATATTTGAATGGAAGTGACTGAAAATTGCTCACTTCTCCATTCGTCATGAATCTTGAGTTGCAGATCTGCAAGAACTTCTTCCTCGGGCAGCAACTCATCATTCTAATTTAGAATGTCGCAGGATGCCTTTTTGCAGTGGGAGGTAACATCTTGAAAGACTGCTTCATGCAACTTTAAGGTCTCATCAATTTCTTCAATGAGTGATTTCAGAACAAGGGATTTGTTCTCCAGAAGCTCCTCATATACAATGTACATGACTCTGGAAGGAATTATGTCATGCACCTGAAGAATGCTCAACTGTTGTTGAGGCATCTTTCACCAGGAAACTAAATTTCTCTCAACCTTCTCCAAATTTAGTTTGAAAGCACCCAAGATTTGATTCAACTTATCTTCAATGATTTCCAATTTAACCATTGTTTCAAATACCTGTCTTATGACTCGTGAACATAAGTCATGCAATTGATCTACTCAGGTGTCTAAGGCTGGAACCTTTTGGGCGGCTCTCTCGATACCTTGGATTCATTCACTAGCTTTGGAAGAAACAGGCACTTGGCCTTCTCCATTTGAAGGTTGAGTAATACTTTGGATGGCTGCCATGAGTCTTTGATTCTCTACTTTCAACTGATCTTTTTGGTTAAAACTTCATCATACCGTTGTACCAATGAAGCCATTGTTTGCTGAGCATCATGTTTGACAACCTCATGAGTCTGCTTACCCAGTTGCACTTTTGTGATCCGATAATCAGTTGCTTGCATTTCTTCAACTAGTGTATCTGATATTGGTTCAGCAATTTTTGCCACTCTCATCCGATTTTCATCAATGGTCACCCTCGAAACTGTCTTTGCCCTCTTAACTGCTTTAGGTTTTGATTGTTTCAACTGTCGATAGTCAAAGGCATCAGGTGAGATCACCTGCTTCTTCCTCTTTGTAGTGAAGGAACTGATCCATGGAGGTAAAGCCATTAACTCTGACTCTGGGAAAGATGGAGAAGCAGTTTCTGTTTGAACAACTGTGGTGACCTTGGGAGAAGTGTTTTTTTGAATAGCCACCATAGTCTGCTGAGTGATGACAGGATGTGATGAAGATGTGATGAACTCATCAAAACAAGTCATAGAAGTATCAATATCAGATAAAGGTACATATGAAGGATCATCTGAAAAGATATTCAACAAATTTTCCCGAGAACAATCTTGAGATGGTTCTGTTGCTGAAAGTGGAAGAACGTCCTGCGGAGATTCTGAAACTGAAGGGGCAGATTGAGAGTTCACATCTATCACAGGAGGAAACATGGGTACCTCAATAGGAAGTGAAGAAAGAGAATTATGTGGGGACTCTATAGAAAGCGACTGAGGAGCATTATCAGATTGAGTTTCTTCCTTTGAAGCTTCAGGATCAATCACATGAATTTCCAACTGTGGCTTCTCCTTGCTTTGAACTGTTATTTCCTAAGGAGGAAGCACCATTGCACGACTGACTCGCAATTTGATCCTCGTACTAGAAGAGGATGCACCTTCTTTATTGTCCAATTGAATTTCAGACTTCCGCCCAAGAGGACCTGTAGAATCATCTTCTTTCCCAACCTTAATCTTAATGAGCTTAACACCATTGTTCTTAAGCCAGATATTGGTATTGGCAAGAACTGGCTGAAATCTATCCAAGATAGAAATGCCTTCCTTATGGGACCAATGGATAGAAGGAAGTGGAGCCTCATCAACATTCTGATTGACAAACTCAGGATCAAGAATGTTTCCATCATCAATCATCCCTTGTGGCACGTTCATGAGGTTTAGATCCAAAATCTGTTCTGCAATGAGTCGACAATAATCCATCTTGCGGATCTCCTTTTCCGTACGGAGATCAACCCAGATATCTTCTATCCGATGCACATGGATGAAGGTCTTCTTGATCTTTTCCTTCATGCCTCGGTAATTGAAATCAGCTCTAGGTTTGAATCTTTTGAGTATGATTTCCTGCAACTCAGTCTCCATAGCCTTTGCCTTGATTGAAGTCATTAGAGAATATTGACCAATCTTCAATGGGTTGTTGGAAGAAATACCCATGCCAACCTTGTGCCTGACTGACTGATGTGTATGCACAGCTATGATCTGTCTTCCCAATTCCATAAGAATAATCTTATTGGTTGGGTATCGTGGGAGCATATAAGGCTGCCCGCCATAGCATCCGACTCTCATGTAGGTAAAAGTTGGAAATTGGAGAAACAAACAACCATATTCTTTCACCCTTTCCCATGTTTCATGTGAGACTCTTTTGTTCTTTAGGTTCTTGTCAAATTGACACAGGTAATGACCAAAGAAAGCGTCCTGAACTCTTCTGAAATGAGACCTACTTGATCTTAGGGGCAACTGATCATAGTATTCCCAAACCGGTACAAGCATTCGGTCACCCTTGGTGGAAAGACTTGGAAAATGTCTAAGTGATGCAGCAATATACACGAGATATGAATTCATATAGAAGGTGAAAGTAGTAGGGACGACTGCAAGTTGTTCACACAAAGCATCACTGATGATCTCACCCCAACAGATGTGCTGAGACTGCCTTATTAACATAATGAATTGGTACATCCAAGGTTCAAAAACATTGGAATGCTCCAATCCCGTCATACGGCTTAGAAGGGTAATATTATCACCGATCTCATTCTTGAAATTAGATCGATATAACTTAGCCCATCTAGTAAGCGCAGTGCGAGGTTCATGAATCCATTTGTTGATATGACGCTTACAGTCTTTCTCCCTTTTGGCAAAGTATTCAACTGCACTTTGCTTGGAGATCTCTATATAGATGGTTTCAGAAGGTATTGTGAAAACCCTCTCTATAGCTTCTACATCCAGGCGAATGATCACTTCTCCATCATCATTTTTAATAACTCGTGTCTCTTTATCAAAATGATGGGCACATGCTAGAACAAATTCCGGTTCTAGGGCAGCAACTGGAAAGGATGCGGCATGATGGATATGATTGTCCAACAACCGTTGCAGGTTCCCTTCCTTCGGATCCTCAATCCTTTGTATGAATTCGGACATGTCAATATGCCCTATCTCAGTATCCTTGATATGATCAAGGGAGGAGGAAACCTGTGACTGCGGAACTTATTTTTGGTATTTGTCATACCTGTATTTCATCTTTTTTGGAGTGGGAGATGATGGTACATTTGTTATCTGAAAACAACTGGAAACGCTGCAATGTAAATCCTTGAGTATCAAGGCAATATCAAAGTCAGTATCTTTAGACATTTTTACTCCTCCAAATGGGAAAGTTCAACTTTCGAACTTTGGCTTTGTGAGAGGAAATATAAGAGGTAGAAAGATAAGCTTTTGACTTATTTCGGGTTTTGAAACATGTTTTGCAAGTACACAAGAGGGAAGTACAAACGTGCAATCGGGTTTCCAAATTCCGAATGCAACTATACTCGCAAAACACGAAGCATGAATAAATGAAAGGAGAATGAATTTTCAGTTTGGAAGTTGGGAAGAACGCATTTGCAATTGGTTTTCTAAATCCAAATGCAAACTTATTTACAAACTGAAAATCGAAGGAATGGATGAAAAAAATGGTATTTAGGCATGCGGGAAATGACGAAGATGATAAGTACGGATGAGGGAATTGGAAGCGGATAGGTAAAAATGAATTTCAAGAAGATCACTTGGAACTTTGCCATGCAAAAATGGGAAGAACTTTCAACTTGCAATCCGGATTTCAAAACCCAAAATTGGGAAGAACTTGATTTTTTTTAATCATTGAAGCTTGATTTTTGGACTAAAGAAGGTTAAGTCTTTGTCCAAAAAGGGAAGAACACATCTCTCTTATTTTGGAACTTGATTTTTTTGGACCAAAGAAGGTTAATTCTTTGTCCAAAAAGGGAAGAACACTAATTTTCCTCTTACTTGCAATCGGGTTTTTAAAACCCGAATGCAAGTAAAGAAGGAGAAATTCCAAAGGGGAAGAACAACTTTACTTTACAAATTTCTTCTCTCATAAACCCATTATGAACATGAACAAAACTAAAACTAAACAAGAAAATGCAAGGAAAGAAATAAGAAAGAAAGACAAAAAACCTTGGAAAGCTGAGAAAAGATCCAAACTTGAAGAATCAATCAAACATGGAAGTTGAAGCCCTTTAAATAGAATTTAAACAATGGAAAAAACTTAGCCACGCATTGTGACAATAGAAAAGCCGATTTGCTATAAAAATGCCATGTAAAAATGCTAATGAAATGGTTCAAAACTGATTTCATTCATCATTAATCACAAGACCAAACAAAAATGACTTAGGATTGTAAGCATACCTCAAAGGCGAAGAGTGCGTAACTTAGCAAAACACGTGACTGTTTTATAGGGCCTTTTTTGCAAATCCGAAACCATAAATGCGCATAAAATGTTTGATCAAAGCGTAGAATCCAACGCATTTATGGTAGAGCCAAAAATGCCTTGAGAATAGATGTATTCAATCCCCCAAATCATAGCAAAACGCATAAATGCATGATTCAAAAAAAACAGCTTCAAGAAGAGAAATGGCGAAAAACGGTTTGCACAAATGCGCAAAAAATGGGTTTTGAATCCTTCAAAGTTGCAAGAAATCCACACTTGGGAGGAATCCCTAAATTTCCTCCAAAAATTCGAAGCCAAATCAGCTTGCAATGGCATGGAAGAATTTCGGGTTTTAGGAACAAAACAATAAGTTTTACAAAATGTTCATATTTTTGCCTCCAAGGCAAATTTCGGGTTTTAGAAAAGAAATTACAAGTAAAATTAATTGTAATAGGGAAATAGAATTCCCTTTACAAGTGATGTCACTTAAAACATGTAAAGGGGTTTTAAAATCCCATTTACAAGTTTTATTTTAACATTATAAAAACAACTTTAAGTTATAAAGACATGTAAAGGGGTTTTAAAATCCCATTTACAAGTTTTATAAACACGTAAAGTCAAGCTACTGGTAATGGGGGTTTTAAAACCCCCATTACAAGTTTTATAAAAACTTGCAATTGGAGAAAAATTCCCCTACAAGCCTAAAAGCTTCAAAGGGGTTTTGAAAAACAAATTACCAGTTATTTGTAATAATTGAAAAATTCCGCTACATTGAAGCAAAAACATAGCAAATGGACTCGAAATGCGATGAAATTCGAAACGTAGCTTGGGAATGGATCAACGATCGATCCAGTCCAAGGATGGGGCGAATTTATGCCTCGAGAAGCGTGCCATAGAATAATTTTTTTTTTTCATTTTTTAACAAAAATTTCTATGTGATAGTCCAATTTTTGAAATCAAAAATTGAGGACAACACATTTCACCTTCATTCATTTCTCCGATTTAAAATCTACTTGCAATCAGAATTTTAAAACCTGATTGCAGTTGTGTCTTCACATGTAATGTAGCTTCCAAAACCCAAAATTCACTTGTGAGTCCATTTTTGCATCAATTTATCCCTTCCCTTGTCAGTCTGGTTTGCACACACGACCTACCAAATCAATGAATTAAGGCATGGGCCTTATTTTGCAAGTAGATTTCAAGGTTGGAGGATGATACAAAGAAGAGATACAACAACAATTCATGGATGCAAATTATAGAATTCTTTCAAGACAGCAATAGGCTTCTTACTTCAACCTTGCAAAGGATTTCCCTCCTGAAAAGCTAGTACTACCCCAAGCAAGAAGATAAGATTGAAGTTCGTTGGCCAAGGACACAAAGACCATTAAGGATGCAAATCCCCATTCCGATTCAAGGTGTCTTCACCAATCCAGAATACCTCAAGTTCTAGCATCTTGTAGCAGCATGAAGATCATCATAGACAAAGGATGATGTAGTTAGAGTCATGTCTTCGGACACAGAATAATTTCAATTATGCATTTGTAATTTTGTTTTGACAAGTTACATGTAATGTCAAAAATTGTAATTGCAAGTGTCACTTTTACTTGCATTTTGTAAAATGTAATTACATGTAAAACAACTACAAGTTGAGTTCAATTAGGACTGTAGTTGGACTAAGTCATGGTGGTTGAGAGAATTTCTCAAGTTAGTTAGGATCCTCTCACCTTTTTCTCAAAGTTCCTCTCCTATAAATACTTGAGGGGGTCTATTGTAATTTTTATCTTTTGGCAATGCAACAAAATTCTGCCAGTTTGTATGTGCACTCTAAGACTTTGAGCTTAGATGTAAATCAGATTACTTTCAATAAAAGAGACAAGTCATGTTGAGACTTTGTGCCAATTCAAGTTGTTATGTGACGACATTTTCTGGAGTTGATTGTGATTTTTGTTCTATTGTTCAAGAGGGATTCAAGCTCAATTTTGTAGGCTCTGAGCTACTTATTGCGTTTGGAGTTTTAGATTGGTTTTTAGACTTGGTCTAGCAGACTTTGAGATGCTTGTCATGTTTGAAGCTAGCATAAGAAGCTCAAGTAAGAAAGTAACTTGCAGACTTTGTGCTGCTTTTATTTTCTATGTTTGTGCATGTAAGCTGAAGTGCATCATGTATTTAGACTTTGAGCTGCTACATACTGTGCTTGCTTAGCAGAAAATCATTTTGAGAAGGTTGATAGGATAGTAGAAATGGTGAAGACTTTGTGCTTTCATTTGTGTTTTCCCGTCCTGGGGAAGTGATGGAGGTCTTTGTGCTTTCATGGAAACTTTGCTTCCCTTTATGTTCCAAAAAATCCTACAAAAAAGTCTCATTTCTGTATTTGTTGTTATTTATTTCCAATTGCTATTACTTTTCTGTGAAGAGAAAAGAGTATAGTTTTCTTGAAAGAAGAAGAAAGACTGTTGTCTCACCCATATTAGATTAGTTTAGTTTGTAGATAGGGGGAGCCTTCCCTAAATTAGGAGAGTATTATACTCACACACTGTGGCTGAAACCACAATTTTGCACATCCCCCAGGTGTACAAAATTTTCAACCAGCACTCATATAGACATTTTGATGCAAAGTGTCCTATCTTTCCACAGTTAAAACATTTTAAGGGCAGCTTGCCCTTGTATTTATCAAAGCCCTTTTTTAATTTTCTCACAAAGTGGGCTGCTTCACAATCTGATTTTTCTTCTGAGCTTTCTCTAGATACATGTTGCTTATCTTTTCTTTTCTTCGAGGCTTTGAAGGCAATTTCTTTCCTTGAAGAAGATTCAACATTTGTTCTCATTTCATAGGCTGTTAGGATACCATGCAGCTTGTCCATTGTCATCTTGTCACGATCAACCATTTCTTCAATAGCTGAAACTTTAGCACCAAATCGCAAAGGTAGTGATCTTAAAATCTTTGGAACAACAGTCTTATCTTCAATCTTCTCTCCTAAGCCCTTTAGAGAGTTTACAACTTCATCAACTCTCAAGAAATAAGTTGCAATATTTTCTTCTTCACGCATTTTTAGACTTTCAAACAACATTATATGAGTTTGAAGTTTTGCATTCTTAACTTTCTCATCTCCTTCATATGCATTTTCAAGCTTATCCCACATAACATGAGCTGTATCACAATGCATAACTTTAACACACTCTGACTCAAATAAGCCACTTAAAATAGAATTCATGGCCTTAACATTACTTTCAAATGCCTTATTTCCATCAACCTCCGTAGGAGGTACAAAAGGGATTGTATATCCATTTGCAACACTCATCCAAACATCAAATCCTAGTGACATCAGGTATTCCTTCATGCAAATACTCCAAAATCTGTAATTAGACCCATCAAACAAAGGAGCTCTGTTGGTTGCTAGACCTTTTAAGGGCACTCATCTTAGACTACAGGAAACAAACCATCAGGGTTTTAATCTTAAATAGAAGGTATCTTGCTTTGATACCAATTGAAGGCAAAACCAAAAAATACTGAGAGGAGGGGGGGGTGAATCAATATTTTATAAACTTCTAACAGAATTAGCAGTAAAAAGGTAGAATAAACAATCTCAAAGCATAACACAATATTTATCTTGTGCAAAACCCTTTCGGGTTAAAAACCACGACACAATTAGCTTCCATTATATGAAAATGGGCACCAACCCAAAGTTACAGAAGTGAGCATCAACTCACATATAGAGCAACAACTCTTTTTGAAGCACCAACTCCAATTCACAAAGGCTCCAACCTCTAACTGAGCACCAACTCATGAACACAAAGCACAGTTTTAGAGGCTTAATCATAAATGAGATCCTTGTTTTACTCTAACTAAAGTAAAACTCTTATAACTCATCACATAATCATGTCATTTGAAACTAAGACAACAAATTTTTATCAGCAATCATGGTTCTCTGTGCACATAAATTGAAACCAATGTGACTGGAATTTTGCACATCGTTGTTATTCACTTACAGCCAAATAAACTCAGCCAGTCTGCAACATACTCTTAAGTCTACAAATACCCATCTCTTCATCATTGCTCAGATGTTTTTTTTTAAATACGTAGCCCAACTATATATGTTTTTAAAACAAAGCTCTTTGTATTCAAATTACCAAATCATTGCATCAATCTGTTCATATTAATAACTCCACAGTCATCACAAAAATTTAGTATCCACCCTCCAATTTCAAAGATGCACAATACATAGGCATTTTTTTTTAATGAATGGTATCTCAAAATTTTTTTTTAGTAGACAAAAAGTCTCTTTTTTCACTAAAAAAATGTTTTCCTAGCAGATCATAATTAAAAGAATGCTGCCATCTTACAAAACTTGACAGACTCCAATGATATTTCAAAAAAGTGTTTTTTTTAAATGATGCTTTTCGAATTTTTAGCAAAAAAAAAGGTTTCAGATTCCAGACTGAGATCTAACAATACAACATTTAAAAAAAATGGCTTTGCATCTTCTATTTCCAGATTGTGTTCAGAAAGATTAAAAAAAGATTTATCATTATTGGCAATTGAAGTAGCTGCATGACACGTTTTCGAGAATGCCAAAAAAATCAAAGGATCCAATTCGAAGACTCTTGCCAAGTAAGAAAAAAAAACGCCATAGATATGACACAGTTAAACAAAAAATGCCCACATATAAGCAAGTATTCATCCACGTGTAACATGTAGGCTTAAAAAAAATGGCGTCGATACTTGTTCTTGGCAAAATGATTCACCGCAACAAAAAAACAATATCTCAGCCCAAAAACTCAAGCAAAAAGAATTAATTCGAACACCTGTAAAATCTAGTCTTAAAAATTTGATCACTTGTAGAATCCGGTCTTTGAAATAGATTCAAACACATCGAGACAAAAACAACGTGTCAACTTATGAACTAAAAAACACGGCAAAAACATGGCAAGCCTAGAACCATTAAACACTTGACATCAATGACAAAATGCCAACACAATCAATCGCAACAAAAAAAAATTTGGACTTTTTTCTTTTCAAAAGGAAAGAGATGTTTTTTTCTTTTTTGTTATTGTCTAAAAGGGCCGAAAATATCCCCGCAAGTGCCAACAAAATATTCGGGAAGGGTCAAATGAATGTAAAAGTTCGGTTTTTCTTTGTAAAACGTCTTTGTTATTTCGCTTGCCAAAGGCGATAAAAACACCAAAAATGTCAAGGCAAGGTAGAAAGGTCAATAACAAAGTAAACTTCGAACATTTAAAAAAAAAGCAAAAATGCTTTTGTTATCGTACCTCATAATACCGGAAAGGAACAAAGCGTGAGTTTAAAGGAAAGAAGATAGAGTTCGAATGTCGAAAACAAAACTGCCTTGGATAAAGCTGAGTAATATATTGAAATTGCTTAAGTGCTTTTTAAAATCAAATAAAGTGAAGATCAGTATTTTTAGCAATAAAAGGGAAAGGGGTGAAATGAAACTTCTTTTCAAACCTCCTTCACAATCTTGAAATAACCCTCGAAATGCTAAGCGGGCTTAAGTGGTGGAAAGAGAGTAGGTTCAGGCTCTGCGTTGTGAAGAAAGGGTGTTTAAAGTCGATTCAGAAGGGCAAGATAAGTTTCAAGATAAATTTCTTACTTAATTTGGCCCTTTGACAAGAATGACAATAACTCAACAAGTGGTAGAGTTTGAAACCCTCCCAAAACTCAAAAACATGTTGTTGCTAATCTTCGAATAATCTTTCAACAACAATCTGAGCAAACTCAAACTGAGAGAAAATAATATATCTTTTTTGCACAATATCGTTTAAATCTACATCAATCTGCACACATGTGAACTTTGGATGAATTCATTAAGGATTGGGTAGGTGGGTTTTTGTCCATGAAACCAATATTTGCATTAGGATTTTCATCCTTGGCTGAATTGTTGAACAATAGCTCAGAATCATAGTGATTCACCAAAATGAACAACCAAGAATGAATGAACTGAGTCTTCTCAATGTCCTTTTATGACCCCCTATGGAACTTTCTAGAAGTTATATTAAAAAATCACATTTACAATAATAATCCTTTTAGCTCCTTTTAAATGACTTTATATTATTTTACTTTTTGATCTCTTAAGTCACTTATTGTTTCCCTTTTTAAATAAGTAAACATAAGTTGCCTTTTAATTTGACTTTTCGACAACTTAACATTTAACCATTTAATCCTTAAATTATTTTACATGTATCTAGCCAAAGTTATGGAAAATATTAAAATTGATCAAATATGAATTCTAATTGTGCCAAAATACTCTTAAGCTCTCAGGATGAAGAATAAATGAGAAAATTGATGCTTTCCAAAATAGAAAACTTCTCAAAGAAGTTTGGAGAGCTCCAAGAGTGTCGAAACATCTAGAAAGTACTGTTGGACTCATTTTGAATACCTGAGTTCACTGTCATTGTTAGAATTCGTTTTCGATAAAGTTGGCATTCTCCAAGAAAAGAGGAACTTCCCAACAATGTTGGATGGACCGAAAAGGGGACATTATGGTCCTCCATTCACATAATTGCTTGTTGTCAAGGAATACCAACTCAATCAATAATTGATCTTGGATAAACCCATCGTGATCCTAGGATCCCGAATTAACCTAGGAGGTTTGTGAATCTTCTTGATTGATGTGCTATGTTGCATCACACTTGCAAATTGAACCTCCTTCAAACATCTAGCTGAATTGCTGCAATCTTTTGCAAGTATGTAGAAAATTCTCCAAACATCGACTTTGTGCTACCCTATTTCTGCTGAGCCACTCTGATAAAAGCTGAAAAACCATGATTTTTTTTATCTTTTTACTTTTGGAGTCCTTGACTGTTGGCTATTACCATGTAGAAATCTGTTATCCTATATTTGTTCCAAGATTAAACCACTAACATCAACAATGGTGATAAGGTAGAAAATCTTCCACAATTTGTCTAAAAATCTTTCTATGGCTGTAAGGAAAGTGCAGAAGGGGCTGGAAATGAGGAGGGACAATAAATTCAAGATTGAGACCAGCCGGTGATGCCTATAGAGTCTAACTTCCCACTTATCAAATGATGCCTATCTTGCCAATCAACCTTTATGTATACAAGTGAACTCATGCAATTGTTGATTTGCATGATGGTAGCAACAAATAATCCTCCATGGTACACTACTCTCCAATATACTTGGGTAGTGATCTCTTGCATAAATACTCAACAATGAATCAGCTATGCCACTTTGGTATTCATGTGAACTTTGTCTAGAGAGCGTTTGGTGGTGCTTGAAGCTTTAACATTAGAAATAATGTTTTCTCCACACAACCATTCTCTAAATGATGATGGTGCTCACTGTAGATGGCAATTATGTCATCATTAAATAAAAACTGAGTTGTTAGCATAATCTAGCATGTAATGGGTACTTTTCCGAAGGTAGTTGGTAGTTTCGGTAGTTGGCATTCCTACCAACCAATCGAGTAGTTTATAGTTTGGCATTGTATCGGGAAGAAAGTGTTGTTGATTGTGTATCCATTACTGAGTGCAATAAAGACATCTTTCTGGCCTATATGATTGTGTGATGTTATGTTATTTACTTTATGACTATTATCTATGTATAATTCCTGTATTGTGCAATTCAACCTGACACTTGAAGGATCAAACATTTTGGCGCTGTTGCCAATTCGAATTCTGGAGATCAATATGGCGACAGGCGGTAACCACTAATGGGCTGACCATTCAAACAACAGTTGATAGTCATTGAAGGTGATACACATGAAGAGGTCACGTAGGCGGAAGCACAGGAGGATCAACTGACAGAGGATTTGGTGGAACTGTGGGACGTTTCCGTCACTCAATACGTGCAGAGGGAAGCTTGGGAGAGAGCGGTCCCTGAGGAACTCACAGTAAATTCTGTCGTATTTGATCTTCTTGGGAGCCTTCCTAGACTGCCGGCACAAAACCTGATTGAACGGCAAGAGCAAAGGGAAGAAATCAGTCGTGAACATCATCGGCAGCAAATTGTGCAGTAGTACAAAGAACGAAGCCATAGGGAAGAGGAAGAGAGGGATACGAGCAAACGCTGTACCCCTGGCAACTAATGCCCCTACGTCCCAACAAAGATCGACAACGTACTAGTACCAACGGAGAGGTAGGTGAGGGGTCGGTATGGAGATCCCTATGTATCAGAGAACAAAACAAGTGGAGACGTCGGCTGAGGGAGATTGTTGAAGGCCCAGAGAGTACGGAAAGGCCGAGCAAGAGTTGGAGTGAGTCGGAGCTGTAGTTGGGAGAGGCAGAAACCGTGTACGTGGAACCAGTTGGTAGAGGTTGCGAGCAACCTACCACTACCGGACATAGCGGAGGAAGATCTCACCGACTAGGCTACTCACTCGACGTGGAGTGAAGAAATTGAAACTCAGGCTGAGAGCAATCCGTTGGAGCAATCCGCCTCGAAAATAATCTGTATAGAATTGGGAATTTGTCTTTCGCAGAACAGTCAATAATAGGAGGGTCGGAGCCAAAAACCCCAGGAAGGAGGTACTATGGGAGGGAGGGTGACCAAGGTGCGGAGGATGGAGGGGGACGCATATAAAGCTTGCGTACAGAGCCGAATGGTCCAATCTGGTCGAACGCGTACGGTACCTTCCAGGCGGCATAGAACACCTCCCATGTGGGACAGAGTACCTTCCAGGTAAAAGCAATGGCACACAACGAGAACACTCTAGAGAGACAAACTTCCAAGATTCATGGGCGACGGGTTAGAGGATCCTGTATGACACTGCAAAACATGTTTAACCATATGGGAAGCGAATGGCCAAGATGACCAAGATTACTGGTTGAAAGCGTTCCCAACCACTCTTCGGGGGATCGTGATTGATTGGTATACGGACCTTGATGCCCAACACAAAACAAGTTGGAATGCTTTGAAGAGGGCCTTCCATGTTGGTGTTGGAAATAAGCCACACCCGGACCGATGATGGACTGGTCCAAGAGGGGCCAGTAGCTCAGTGGTAGAGCACTCCAACAGCGTATGGAAGGTCCTAAGTTCGAGTCCTAGCTGGTCCATGTCTCAACATGGTATCAGAGCCAGGTCCAGGCTAGGAGTCCCAAGCACATGAGATGTGTGGCTTAAGGGGGGGTGTTGGTGTTGGAAATAAGCCACACCCGGACCGACGATGGACTGGTCCAAGAGGGGCCAGTAGCTCAGTGGTAGAGCACTCCAGCAGCGTATGGAAGGTCCTAGGTTCGAGTCCTAGCTAGTCCATGTCTCAACATTCCAGGAGGAATTCAAGATCCTGAGGGATGATAATGAGATTTTGGCCGAGATCTATAGTACTAAGCAAGGGAAAAGTGAAAGTGTCCAGGCCTATAAACGTAGGCTGAAGGAGTTGCTAAACAAGATGGAGAATCAGTCGACCTGTCCCTTACGAGGAAGATGGGGGTGGTCCCTCCGCTGTCATATGAGGAGGCCTACAACAGAGCAATGGATATTGAAAGTGAAAGCAAAACATCAAAAGGGAAGAGGAGGGCAAGGGGCGACGACGATATGGATGAAGATAGTGATGGCGAGTCCAAGACCGTCCAAGCCCTCCGTAGGGATATGATGCGGATGACGAGGGAGTTGAAGGTCGACAAGGAGAATGGCAAAGAGGGTAAAGAACTCTGGTGTACCGATTGCAAGGCAGAAGGTCACACTAAGGGAACATGCCCACAAAAATCTTTTTGCGACATCTATCAAGTGTTGGGACAATCTAAAAACGTGGAGCACACAAGTGCTCCTCACCCAACCGGAGCAAATCATTTCGCTAGCCACACCACCCAAACCAACAAACTTCGATGCTTCACCAGGGGGATATTGCAACAATCTGCGAGGGAATAATCGGTCCAATAGCGACATGCCAAGGAGTAAAATCCAGTATGACGCAAAAGGGCGACCTATGATTCATTGCCGCAAATGTAATGAATGGGGCCACTTTGCTCGAGAGTGTCAAAACGGAAACAACAATGGCAGTTTGTTGTGTAAGTCTTGCGGTCCTAGGAACCATGAGGATATTGACTGCGCAAAATAGAAGGGGGTAAATATGCTGGATGTCAAAGAGCCAGACAAGGAGGTACTTGCAATTACAAGATTATAGAGCAAAAAGGCTGTGTACCCTGATCCTCATACAGAGAAAGAAAGGCTCTGGGAGGCAAAGGCTAATGTTGAACGGGCGATGGCAGAGGAACGACGGGCCTCACATAACGCTGCTAGTACCCCACTTCGGTCAGAGTCTAAAAGAATTATAATCAAATAGATGTTGCAAGCCACTGTACCTGTATGGGTATCTGACCTTCTGCAGACAATGCCGCAATTGAAGATGGCCCTCACAAATGTAGTCGGTAATAACATTGTCGGCCCGGAATGTAACCAGCCGATGACGAAATTATCTAGTAGGTCTGCCACGGACCCGTCGGCAGGAGAACTACCTGGCACGTCTGTCACGCATCCCATGCTACTTGTTGTAAGTATTGGCCGGAAGCAGCGATAGTGGAAATGGAGATCATGGGACGAAAACTAACGAATACCATTGTCGATGGTGGCTCCAGAGTGAACGTACTACTAGAAGAGACGTGGAGGGATCTCGGCAAACCAACCCTCTGGCCGCCAACATTCCACCTTGTCGGTGCTGACCAGCACGACATCAAACCCTTACGAACGCTCATGGCACAAAAGGTTGTGGTTGGCACACAACATTTCTTCCTTGACTTTGTGGTCATCCCGTTGGAGAGAAAGGCCTATGATGCCCTCCTCGGAAGAGGTTGGTTGATCATGGCAAAGGCAAATCATAACTGGAAGAGGAACACACTCTCCATCGAAAGTGAAGGGCATAAATATGTGATTGACTTGAAGAACCAGGCGGTAAGCGAGGAATTGGCATCATTTGATTCTGACTCGGATGGCTCGCATAATTGGGAATGCGGTTAACAAGATGATAGGGAAAAGATGGAACCCAACAACGAAGGGATATTAGAATTGGAGGGGTGCTCAGAGGACGAAACTAACGAAACTAGCTCTTTGGTTGGACTCTTCCACTGGGAGATGGAAGGCTACGAAGTGTTTCACCTTGATTGCCACATGCTACAGATATATGAGATTGAGGAGTCAGGTGATGCTACGGAGAACACAACCTTCCCTCCAGAGTACGAGGAGTACTGTGAGGGTGTCGCACGAGTGGATGATACACCCGTGCATCGGTTTGAACGGGATAAATCCATCAAGTACGAATAATCCAACGTGAAGAAAGTCAACTTGGGGGATGATGACAACCCAAAGGTGATCTTGGTCGGGGATGATTGGAACCCCGTACAGAAAGCGACAACATTTAAATTTTTTTTGGAATACAAGGATGTGTTCGCATGGACGTACAAAGACTTGAAGGGAATACCTACAGAACTGTGTGTACACAGAATACCCCTAGTACCTAGTGCCCAACCCGTACAGAGGAGGCCGTACATAATGAATAAGAATTATGCAGCAAAGGTGAATGAAGAAATTGAGAAGTTGTTGGAGGCTGGCATCATCTTTAAGGTGGAAACCAGTGATTGGGTCTTGCCAATCGTTATCTCTATGAAGAAAGAAGCAAATCAGATCAGGATGTGTTGATTTTTGCTGCCTAAATGCCGTAACAATTAAAGATCCATTCCCAATTCCGTTCACTGACAGTATTTTGGAGTAGGCGGCTGGCCACGAGATATACTCATTTCTGGACGGATTTTCTGAATATAATCAGATTAGCATTGCAGAGGAAGACAAGTTGGAAACAACATCTATAGTGGAGGATGGATTATATGTGTACAATCGGATGCCCTTCGACCTGAATAATGCTCTGGCCACCTTCCAACGGATCATATTGCACATTTATGATGGGATGTCTGTTGGAAGTTTCAAGGCATTCCTCGACAATTGGTCTATCTATAGTAAACAGGAAACCTATTTGAATGCACTCGGGGAGTGTAGGGAGAGATGTCGGCGGGCCCGATTGGCCCTGAACCCCAAGAAGTGTCGATTTATGGTACCACAAGGTAAATTACTAGGGCACATTGTGTTCAAGGAAGGGTTGAAGATGGACCCCGATAAGTTAGGAGTTATTGTGAACATGGAGAGTCCGATGGATGTCACTGGAGTAAAATCCTTCCTCGGACATGTCGGGTACTATAGAAGATTTATTAAGAGTTTTGCACAACTCTCCTGTCCCTTGGACAAGCTCACGAGAAAAGGGGAACTGTTCGAGGGGGGGACGAAGCAAGAAGCCTTCAAGAAGTTAAAATCCCGATTGGTGAGTGCACCAATCCTAGTGTACCCTGATTGGGACAAAGAGTTCCATGTCCACGTCCACACCTCCAACTATGCCATCGGTGCCACTGTAATGTCCCCAAATCCGCAATCTTAAAAAAAAACATATAAACAATGCATTTCAACAATTGATTTCGATGTGAATGATTTATCTAGAGTGTAATTAGTAAATTCTCTTAAGGTCACTTGTTATCAATAAGTCAATCCCATATTTAGTTCCTAATGAGATCAAGAGGACTAGCTGCAATAGGATGCCCGTAGCGCTTATCAGGCCCAAGGGCGGTACACTCCCCCTTGGCCCAACTGCCGGCAGACCTTTAGTCATCCGCAGTGGGTGGCCTACCTGACAGAGGCCTAGTTGCTGCTATCCTTGTTACTCTATTCTTCATAAATCTCATTGGTTTGGATATGCAATTGCCTCATTCATTAACATGGTAATATCTTAATTCATTCCTACTAGTCCTTAATTGAATAATGCTGTTTATTCTCAATTTGTAGTTGTAATCTATTCATTAGTTAATTTAGCACATGGAGGTTCATTCATATTGTATACCCACATGTATATATATATATATATATATTATGTGCTAATATATTATATTGATTTCCATTACATTAATCTCTATACAATTGTATTCCAGCCACATCTATGTATATGCTATGTACTGAATTAAATAAACTACATACTTTTATGTACTGATGAATTTAATGAACATCTATCCTTTGGTATGTAACCCTACTGATTTATAAATAACCTTACTGCAGAATTAATAATGGCGGCTAAGTGACTTACCTGTATCCCTTCCGCTTTTGACGTTATCCTTCACCCTATCCTATCTCCTGCGTACCCTGCCTTTTTCCCTCTTCCCCTCAAGTTATGCTTTTAATACCAACGGGGGGTGTTGGAGCAGAACCAACCAGGGGTCGTGACTGCTGAGGGTGATTGGTGGTGACTGTTGGAGTCACCGCTCCCTGGTCCCACGTAACTCCTTTCGGGCGCCTCAGTCTATACGCACCACATTACATACAATGCGATTGCTGGGTGCAATACGCCCGTGTAAAGACATTAAGGTTTAGTTGTTACTTTATAAGGTATTTGATATATTATAAGTATTTTGTATTGTATATTGATATTGGTTCTATTTAGTGATATCGTATGGTGATAAGATCTTATTTCTTAATAATAATAATTATAATGTATTAAGTTTTCTATTGTATATTTATAGTTTATATTTATTTAGTAATACATTATATGGTAAATGTTATGTATCAATAATTATATATTAACAACATTTTATGGTAAAGTTCAATTAAGAGTTAATAATTAAAACATGATCATTATATTAATATAAAACAAGGAGTCATTTCCGATTAAATAAAGGAAGGTATAAATGTTATCTTTTATTAAATAATTACAAAAATGTGGGGTTATGACAGCCACTCTGGCCGAGGTGGGCATACAAGGATTGGATCACACCATTTTCTTCGCCAGCCAACTGTTTTCCAAGGTTGAACGGAACTATAGCATGACGGAGAGGGAGGCACTTGGAATGGTGTACTCCGTACAGAAGTTCCGCCATTATCTCCTTGCAACACCATTCACCTTTTATGTAGATCATTAGGCCTTGATGTATCTAGTGAATAAGCCAATAATCTAGGGACGGGTAAGCCGTTGGTTGTTATTACTTCGGGAGTTCACCTTCACCATCATAGTAAGGTTCGGGAAGAGTCATGTAATTGCTGACCAACTATCAAGGATTGAATTCGGAGAACTCGCAGGGGTAAATGAGGACTTTCCAGACGCTCACTTGTTCCAAATAGCTGTACTACCTCCCTGGTACGAGAGCATTAGCAAGTACTTGTCCACCTTGACATTTCCATGAGACATGCCGCCAATGGAATGGCGTAAGCTAGCATTGAAGAGAAAAACTTTCCAGCTAATCAATGGTCTACTGTACAAGATGGGACCTGACCAGATCCTGCGCAGATGCGTGATGGAGGAGGAAATTCAGAGTGTACTAAAAGAAGCTCATGATGAACTTGCGGGAGGCCACATGGGACCTGATGCTATTGCACGAAAGGTACTATTGGCAGGGCTGTGGTGGCCAACCTTGCTTAATGATGCACGAGAATGTGTTGTGGGATGTGATACATGTCAGTGTACGAGAAAACCCCTGAAGCGGTATTTCATGCCCCTATTTCCATCTCAGCCTCAGGAATTGTTTGAAAGATGGGGATTGGATTTTTTAGGGCCTCTCAAGGTGAGCAACATACATAGATGTCGGTACATTGTCGTGGCCACCGAATATCTCACCAAGTAGGCCGAAGCAAGATCTCCCAGAAAACATCGCCGTGAGTACGACAAGGTTCCTGTAGTAGCAAATTGTGACAAGGTTCGGGATTCCAATTCAGATTACAAGTGACCGAGGAGTTCACTTTGTTAACTAGGTCATTCGAATGATGACGACAGAATTTAAAATCTTCCACAATCTATCCAGCCCGTACTATCCTCGGGCAAATGGTCATGTGGAAGCTACAAACAAGATACTCGTATTAATCATTCATAAGTCATGTGGAGTGGAATAGGAAGACTGGGAGGAGCATCTTCCTGCAGTACTCTAGGTGTACCATACAACAGAGAAGGTGACAATGGGTCACACTCTGTTCCAACTTATGTACAGCTAGGAAGCCGTGGTGCCGACAAAGTACACTGTACCAAGCTTAAGAATTGCAGTAGACAATCGACTCGAGGAGGAGGAAAGTTTGAATGCCCATCTTATGAACCTCACGAAATTAGATGAATGTCGGATGATGGCACAGTAGGTGACAAAATTGGCCCAATGGCGACAGAAGTATTGGCATGACAAACATCTCTAGCGGACGAACTTCCATCCCGGACAGTTGGTTTCCTGAAGAATAACAGCCTCAACGAACTTCGACCTGGTAAGTTCAAAGTTCGTTGGTTGGGGCCCTATAAAATCAGAGAAGTGGGGAAGAATGGAGCAGTAAAACTTTCCACCCTGGATAGTAACCCAATACACGACCCTGTAAACAACTCGAAGTTAAACTATATCAGGAATGTGATAAACAAGTTGTATCAATCAACATGCTAGGGTACTCGACGAAGGGGGACTGGACCATTGGAAGGAGTAAGGAAGTAGAAGAAGATCCTGTGGTCACTGCAAAGCCTTATAGACATAATGAAGATTGGGCCAAACTACTCACACTCATAGAAGAAAGGTTGGTGCTGAAGCAAGTTGAAGGCATTGCAGTGCCTCGAATTCATAAGCACCTTACGAATGCATATTTTGATGATCTAGCTGTGTGGATAAGGCTCATGGGACATTGGAGGAAGAGAACTCTGTATGAAGGGCCCCGTGAAGGCTACATTGCATATGACATGACGAAGAAGCAGAGGCGAAAAGGAAGGAGGAACTTGTCGGGAAGGAGGAAGAGCTAGTTGACCTAGAAGAAGAAATAGACTTGGAGGAGTACGGTGCGACTCTAAGACCATGTTTGAAGACGGTATTGAAGGTCGAAGATTTATTTGTGATAGCATCACATCCCGACGAACAAGAAGCGGGCCCCAATTCGCTCTACTAGGTAATTCCCAATCCCGTGGGCCCACCCCAGGTTGATGGAGAAAAGGTAACTTGGTACCAATAGTACGACAAAAGATACATGGATGGAAGATACAAGGGTGTGGGACTAGCACCTTTGTTGGACAAAATTTTTGATCTTAAATATGTGGGTACGTGTTGCTCAGAGGAATGCTACAGGAGACCACCGTACATGTGCGCATGGCTCCATGACTCGAAGATCAGAGTGAGACTTCAGGGAGATCCCACTAGGGTAAAGAGGAAAATACAGGATCTGGAGAATGAGAATGAGGCCGAAGAAGGACGAAGCAAAAAGTCAAAGAAAGGAGTTGGCAATAGGATAAAACTGAGCAAAAGCGTGAAACATCGAGTACAAAAAGCCAAGTTGCTTAAACAAAAGAAGACAGTATGAACTCCAAAAGAAAAGGTGGTACAAGGAGGCGACAGAAAAAGCACCGGGAGGAAGCAAATTGACAGGCTCCACGGTAAATTAAAGGTACAAAGGCTAAAATTTAAAAAGTTTTGCCAAGCGAAAATGTTGAAAGAATATTTGAAAAGAAAGAGATTAGAGATAGAAAAAGCAAGGCAAATATTAAAAAGTAAGGGGGAAGGGTTAAGCAATTATTAAAAAATTAAAACAAAGGGGAAATATAATAATATTATAAAGTTGGTGAAAGAAAAATTTCATGTGGTGAAAAAAAGATTTTTTTATAAAAAATTAAAGGCATATACCCTAACCTTGAAATGGGAGAAAATTTATAAATACTTCTACCCAGCCAAATCAAGCACAATGAACAGGTCAGAAGTCTATAGCAAGGTGACAGGCGAAGTAAAGAGGGGAAAAATGAGGGCAAGATCATACGAATACGTACGAGCAGAAGAAGCAAGATTGTACGGTACCGTACGGATTGGAGGGTGCAAGGGTAGCCGTATGGACGTAGAAACTCGAGGAATCCATACAAGGGATAATTCCATACGCCATCAAAAATCTCTAGTGGAGGAGCCTCCGTACAGGAACCACAGGCCACGCAACAGGTGAAATTGTCATGCGATTCTGTATGAGAAACACAACAGGAAAAGTCTTCGTACGACTCCGTACAAAATCAACAAGGTTATCAGAAGTCCTCGTATGACACCGTATGGAATCAGCAGGGTAAGCAGAAGGGGTCTTTGTACGGTTTTGTACAAAAGCGACAGGGTAAGTCGATGGGGTATACAACAACACCGTACGGATGAGTTGAGAGCATTGAAAATCAAAATCTGTATGATCAAGTAGTTGCATCATCGTACGAGCGACAACTCCATACCAGACGGGAAGGCCTGCGCAGAAGATTTGACCATATCTGTACAAGATTGCAGGAAGTCCATACAGAGCTGGTTGAAGGGAGTCCGTACGGTGGAGGCCTAAAGACGTTGTACAACGCTGTACCACAAACAAGCATGGTGAAGACAAAGCATGAGGAAATATACCCTAAGAAACTTAGTGAATTATAAGTAGCAATTGAACAAAAGATAAAGCAAAATAAGATTGACAATTACTTAATAGTTAGAGAAAGTAGATTCTTATTTCAACTAAGAGCATATACAAATTTGCATGAAACTTCTACTTTGCTTACATGCTTCATGTCCTTGGGAGTTGAGACAGATACTTGGATAAAAAAAAACTTATGAAAAAATAAAAAATGTTTGTTGAATTTATTTAGTTTTGATACCCCTACTTGTTGGGGTTATGATTCCTAGCCTATCAACTTGGATTGGATTACAAAATAAGAAAATCCAACAACTGCATGGCCAAATTCTGATCCAAATGGTCCAAAAAATGCAAAATACAAAAACAATAGAAAAAAATAGCACATTTACCAGCAGACCCGTCTCCTACCCCTGGAGACACGTCTCGGAGACAAAGACGTGTCTCTAGAAACTTCTTGATGCATAGGGTGCTTTTGGCTACCATCTCTGAAGTCTCCAAAGTCCCCCAACCAAAAATTGATGTCTCTTTCTAGAAACTGAGTGCAAAATGCAGTAAAAGACAAAAAAAGGAAAGAAATAAATAAAATAAGCCTACAACAAAGCAAAGTCATAGGGAAATGAGTAATAACTAATAAGGAAACTATGTTGGATGAAGACAAGAATCCATGTAAAGTTATAGTGATTGGATCTATTGATAGTGTAGACTTTTTGAGAGGGACATAATGATGCAGGAGCATCCCTGGTTCATGGCAATCTTGCATCAACCAAAAACATTTTCTTTTCAATTTGTTTCCCGTTTTTCAGTTTTAGCATTTCTTTCTACGTTTCTTTGCATTTGCTCACCGGATCATGCAGAGCTGGATTTTGTTCATGGACATGTTCTTCTACCTTATCCTATGTTTGCGGGACATTTGGATCCTTTTCCGGCAAGTTATCGCTTCCAGAATTTGAGACAGTTTTCTGGCTTAGAACACCAGAACCGCTTGGACCTATTTGCCATTGGCGAATCTTGCAGATCATTTCCGTAGCTTGTGGAGGTTCAATTCGTTGTTTTCAACGTTCCTTGGCATGTGGCCAACCTTCCCTTGGGTCTGCACTTCATTCTATGGATTTTCCAGAGGGATTTTTTTGGTGTAGGCCGACCTTGTTGTTTTACATGTTTCATCTAGTTCATCGACATTTGTTTCATCTTGGGCTGACACAAATCATTCTTGATCATATATATCAATGTAATTAAGCATGTAGAAGGCAGTTAGGAGAATATAGAAGAAGAATCATAAGGTTAGGAGGTCCGGGGTTGGCTCGCACTCTTGCTTGAGCTTAAATGTTGCATAACATGCATGTTTTGTACCCAGGCCTATGAGTCGAATCTTGTGAGCCCGCATGATGCCAACAATTTGTAATTGATTTTCATGATATAATACAGTCTGTTTCTGCATTGCCTCCATCACATTGTGTTGCTTTTGTTGTGTTAACTCTTGCTGCACGGTCCGGACTGTTCTCTTTGAGGAACCTCTCTGCCGTGATTGCACCAAGTGGTACAGAGCGAGTATTCGTTCTAGAGATTGCGGAGTCTTGTAAGATTTTGTTGTGGGGTGGCGGATTGAGGATCCAGCCTGCAGCTGCAGAGGACTGGCGTAAAGATGGCCTGGAGAAATGTTAGAGGTGTTGGAGAGCGTGGAAATGTAGACCCTGCTGGGATGGAAATGTTGAGAGGAATTGTAGCCCGATTGGAAGCTATTGAAACGGCCCAGAGAAGAGGTCGACACGTTGAAGATGTAAGTGATGATGAAGAAGTGGCTAGAGAACAAGGAGCAAATCCATCGGCGAATGATCCGGATGAAGAGAGGTTTATAAGAGCATTGTCTAGAGCGAATCCTAGACCACATTTTACCCCACCGGATTATGATGGCAAGTTGGATTCAGATGAGTTGTTAGATTGGATCACAGAGATTGAAAAGTATTTTGATTTTGAAGGCACCGCTGAAGATAAGATGGTAAGATATGCTTGCACAAAGTTGAAAGGTCATGCATCTCTTTGGTGGGAACATTTGTAGGTTGATAGACAAAGAAGAGGTAAAGAGAAGATCAAATCTTGGGAGCGGGTGGTTAGCAAGTTGAAATCAAAGTTTATGCTTGCCGATTATCAAGTGAACCTGTTCCGGAAGTTGTAGAACCTAAAGCAGAAGGAATCTAATGTGAAGGAGTATATCGAAGCATTTTACAAGTTGAATATCAAATCCGAACATATTGATGACGAGATCGAACAAGTTGCTAGGTACCTGAATGGGTTGCAGATGTCAATATAAGATGAAATCATTCTAATCAAGTTGCAGAGTGTTGAAGAAGCTTATTAATATGCCCTGAAGGCATAGGAGAAGTTGAACAAAAGACATGAGTAGAAGCAAAGAGGTAGAGGTGGAAGGTTTTCCGGAGGAAGATTTCAAGGAGGAAGAAGCTATTCCGAAGGAAGAGGACCCTGTACAGATCAGACAAAAGACAAGGAGGGTAGCAGAGATGGCAGTTCATACCGGAAGGATGATAGAAATTTTTACTAGAGAAGAGAACCTAATGGATACCGGAATGAGGGTTATGGAAAAGAAGTCAGAAGGCAAGATAAAAGGATGTTTAGAGGAATTTGCTTTAAGTGCAGAGGAGAAGGACATCGTTCTTTTGAATGTAAGAAGACCGAGCACACTGGAAGAACAACCTTGGTGGAAGAAGACCATACCGGATCAGCTAATAAACCGGAAGATGGAGAATTGTTGGTGATGAGAAGATCTTTGTGTCATACTGGAGATGATGAGGAGCCCTTGCAGAGGAGGAATTTGTTCAAGACCAGATGTAAGGTATCCAGTAAGTGTTGTAAAGTCATTATTGATAGTGGTAGTTTAGATAATATTGTTTCAAAAGAGATGGTGAATAAGCTGAATTTGGAGAGATTGAAGCACCCCAAACCTTATCAGATAGCATGGATTCGAGATTATCATAAGATACTAGTAAGTGAACAATGTTTGGTGAAATTGAAAATTGGATCTTATCATGATGAAGTTTGGTGTGATATTATGCCTATGGATAGTTGTCATATTTTGTTGGGTAGACCTTGGTAGTTTGATAGACAGGCAATACATGATGGAAGAACATATACACTATTGTTGCAAATGGGACGAAGCAAACTTTGTTGCCCTTGGAGGAGCCTTTGAAGAGTGAAGTTTGTAACAAGTGCTAGAATCTGTTTGGTGGATGGAAGGAAATTCCTAGATGGGATGAGACAGGAGAATGTATGTTTTGCTTTAGTCCCTAAGAAGACTGAAGATCCAGAGCATGAAGAAGAACAACCGGAGGAGATAAAGGAGTTGTTGACAGAATATGGAGATAACATTTCAAATAATGTGCCTGATGGATTACCCCTTGTGAGAAGTATCAGTCATTGCATGGACCTAATTCTCGGAGCTAGTTTGCCTAATAAAGAAACACATCGGATGAGACCAACAGAGAATGAGGAGCTGAATAGACAAGTGAAGAAATTGTTGAGGAAAGGTTTCATCAGAGAAAGTTTGAGTCCTTGTGCAGTACCAGTAGTGTTAGCACCTAAAAAGAATGGAGAATGGAGGATGTGTACCAAGTCTAGAGAGAGAAACAAGATCACAGTGAAGTATAGATTTCCTTTGCCTAGGATGGGTGACATAAGGGATTGTTTGAGTGGAGCTAGATATTACACAAAGATAGACTTGAAGAGTGGATACCATCAAATTGTAATGTCCCTACTAGTTAGAGATCATTAACCTGCAAAACAGATTGTTAGAACATAACAAACATATATATATATATATATTTATATAAGTACTCCAAATGGCAATCTAACTTCAATGCTCAATTTAACATAATCATAATTCTTATCTAAAAAAAGGATACAATGCCATACGTAAGTATGTCCTTAGGTGGTCGTGAGGCTCACCTTCTAGCCCTCTAGGAAATTGAAGATGAATTCGAATCTTGTCTTGGGTGTCACCTCTTACACCCAAGCCCTCCAAGGAAGACCCTTGCCTTTCCTTGCCTTGGGTGATGCCTTCATCATCCAAGTCCTTAGAGGGGATCGGTCCGACCTTTGAGTCCTGTCTTGGGTATAACCTCTTACACCCAAGCCAGCCAAGGAAGACCCTTGCCTTTCCTTGTCTTGGGTGATGCCTTCATCATCTAAGTCCTCAAGGGGAAGAGACCAGATCCTTCTCTCCTTGGTTGAGTTTAGTCAACCAAGCCATACATTTGCATAATAGTTTTAGTTCTTAAACGATCCTTTATGTTAACATGAATTCTTAATGCATCCTTTAATTATTTATATATATATATATATATATATGCATCAACATGATTTTCCATCCTTCACATTTGCAATATGTTTCTTAAAATACCTTATATTCATAATCCCTCTTGATATGCAACTTATGTATATGACATTTACAAGATTACATTTTATCCCTATTTTATGACTAGTGAATACTATACCTTATGATGTGTATAAATATTCACTAGACCCCCATGAACATTACCTATTAATGGACCCTACCCATTACCCATTGTTCATTAATTAATACTAACTAATATTAATGTGCTTTAACCCTTAATACTACCTATTAATATTAGTAGTAATAAAAGCCTTCATATATTATACCTTTAATTTAATTCGGGACAGGACTCTTACCTTACTGTCCGTTGACCTCCTTCCTTTTCTCTGCCGTGCGCTGTTTTTTTTTTTTTTTCTCTCCTCATTGACCGCAGCCTCCTTATAGCTTGTGAGGGGTTGTGTCCCCACGGGCACCCTTCCGCATGAAGGGGTGCAGAGGTAACCGTAGCCTAGGCTGTGGTTACCTACGCACCACTTTGTGCGGAGGTACCCAGCCCGTTCGAGATACCAGTTCCCCCCCTTTAAATATATTAATATATAAAATATAAGTGTTTAATTGTATTTTATATAATATTTCCTTTTAATTATTAATTGCATAATATATTATTTCTTTTTAATATGTTGAATATTAATTGCATTTCATATATTATTTCTTTTTAATATTTTAAATATTAATTACATTTCAAAAGAATATAATTTCCTCTCTTTTTTTATTTTAATATATACATTTCTTTTTAAATATATTCGATATTACATATCAAGAATATATTTAAATACCTTCCCATTTAACTATTTAAATAACTTTTCCCTTTATTAAATAAGTTAAATATATTTCCTTTAGATTATTTATTTCAATTTATTCCTTTACAATATCCTTAACCCCGCAAGTGATTTTAATTCTTGCGATACCGTAGGGGTTATCACACAAATCAGAATAAGAGAAGGAGATGAGTGGAAGACAACATTCAAAACAAATGAAGGATTGTATGAATGGTTTTGATGCCTTTTGGATTGACTAATGCATCGAGTACTTTTATGGGGTTGATGAACGAGGTATTGAATAAATTTCTGAGTAAGTTTGTTATTGTATATTTGGATGACATCTTGATATTCAGTAAGACCAAGGAAGAACATATGTTGCATTTGAGACAAGTTTTGCAGAGGTTGAGAGAAGAAAAGTTGTTGATAAACATTAAGAAGTGCAGCTTCATGAAAGAAGAGTTAGTCTATTTGGGATTTGTGATATCTGCGGATGGATTGAAGATGGATCTTGAGTAGGTAAGAGCAATTGTTGAATGGCCTACACTAGAGAGCATTGGAGAGGTAAGATCATTTCATGGATTGGCTAGTGTCTACTGGAAGTTTATCAAAAAATTTAGTTCAGCTTGTAGCCCTATGATGGAAGCAATGAGAGGAGATAGGAAAGATTTCAAGTGGACAACCGGAGCAAATAGGAGTTTTGAATTGTTGAAGCAGAAGGTGACTAAGCAACCTATGTTGGCTTTACCGGATTTTAGCAAAGTATTTCAAGTGGACTAAGATGCAAGTGGGAATGCAATTGGAGCAATGTTAAGTCAGGAAGGTAGACTGTTAGCATATTTTAGTGAGAAGTTGAATGATGGAAGGAGGAGATATTTTGTGTATGAACAGGAATTTTATGCCATAATTCAAGCATTGAAGAAGTGGAGACATTATTTGTTGCCTAAGGAGTTTGTGTTGTATACCGATCACCAAGCTTTGCAGTATTTGAACAATTAGATTAAGTTGAATCAAAGACATATGAGATGGGTGGAGTTCTTGCAGAGTTACACCTTTGTTCTGAAGCTTAGAAGTGGGAAATCAAATAGAGTTGTTGATGTTTTGAGTAGGAGGAATTGTTGACAGAGATGAGAGTGGAGGTATTAGGTTTTGAAGAATTGAAAAACTTGTATGAGGATGACCCGGATTTTGCAGAACTTTGGAAAGCTTGTAAGGAACCGGTTATGGTAGATAGAAGTAAGTGGTTGGACCATTTCATTCAAGATGAGATGTTATTTAGAGGAGTTCAGTTGTGTATACCTAGGAGTTCTATGAGGGCAAGTCTGATAAAGGAGAAGCATAGTGGAGGATTAGCTGGACGCTTTGGTGTTGATAAGACAGTGGCATTGATTAGTGAGAATTATTTTTGGCCTCAGAATCACAAGGATATCAGGAAATTTGTGTAGAGATGTAGGATTTGTCGACTTGCAAAAGGTAGTAGTCTGAATGTTGGATTGTATAAACCTTTGACAATTCTGGAGAGACCTTGGGAGGACATAAGCATGGATTTCATACTTGGATTGCCTAAGACATAGAGAGGAAATGATTCTATATTTGTAGTGGTAATAGGTTCTCAAAGATGGCACATTTCATACCCTGTAAGAAGACGACAGATGTAGTACATGTTGCTGACCTATTTTTCAAGGAGGTGGTGAGATTACATGGATTACCTAAGAGCATAGTTTCTGACAAAGATACTAAGTTTGTTGGATATTTTTGGAGAACACTTTGGAAGAAGATGAAGAAGGACTTGAAATTCAGTTCTACTTTTCACCCACAGACTGATGGACAGATAGAAGTGGTAAATAGAAGTTTGGGAAATTTACTGAGATGCTTAGTTGGAGACAAAACGGGAAGTTGGGACTTGATCCTTACACAAGTAGAGTTTGCCTACAATAATTCAGTGAACAGGAGTACTAGAAGAACACCTTTTGAGATTGTTACCGGAGCACACCCTAGAGGTATATCCGAGTTGAGAGACATTAGTAATGAAGACAAGAGGAGAGCGAAAGCAAAAGAATTTGCAAAGCATATGAAGATAGTGTATGCTCAGGTTAAACAACATTTGGAAGACATGAATAGTAAGTATAAGGAGAAAGCAGATGAAAAGAGGAGACACAAGGAATTTGAAGTTGGTAATGAAGTAATGGTATATTTGAGAAAAGAGAGATTTCCAGTTGGAACCTATAATAAGTTGCGGATGAGGAAGTTTGGACCTTATAAGATATTGAGGAAATTTAGTTCCGAAAATGCATATGAAGTGGAGTTACTGGATAGCTTAGGTATTTCACCTATATTCAACATTATAGACCTACATCAGTACCATGAGGCAGAATTCAATGAGGACAGTGGAGAAGACTTGGAGAAGTAGATACCTGGGAGGGAACCGGATTAGATTGAAGACATTTTGGACAGTAGGATTGGGCGTAGCACCCGGAGCAACCAATACAGAGAGTATCTTGTGAAGTGGAAGGGCAGACCAGTTGAAGATTCATCATGGATTTCTCAGGTAGAGGTAGACCGTCTTCGTTTTCCTCTGACCCCAGCAAAGTAAGGGACTCGCTTTTTCAACAACCCCAGATGTCTGATGCAGGAGCATCCCTGGTTCATGGCAATCTTGCATCAACCAAAAACATTTTCTTTTCAGTTTGTTTCTTGTTTTTCAGTTTCAACATTTCTTTCTGTGTTTCTTTGCATTTGCTCACCGGATCTTGCGGAGTTGGATTTTGTTTGTGGACATGTTCTTCTACCTTATCCTATGTCCGTGAGACGTTTGGAGCTTTTTCCAACAAGTTATCGCTTGCGGAATCTGAGACAGTTTTCTGGCTTTGAACATCGGAACTACTTGGACCTATTTGCCATTGGCAAATCTTGCGGATCATTTCCATAGCTTGCGCAGGTTCAGTTCGTTGTTTCCAATGTTCCTTGGCATGTGGCTGACCTTCCCTTGGGTCCACACTTCATTCTATGGATTTTCCTGAGGGATCTCTTTGGTGGAGTCCGGCTTTGTTGTTTTACACATTTCATCTTGTTCATCGACATTTGTTTCATCTTGGGCTAACGAAGATCATTCTTGATCATATAAATCAATGTAATTAAGCATGTAGAAGGTAGTTATGAGAATATAGAAGAAGAATCATAAGGTTAGGAGGTCCGAAGTTGGCTCGCACTCTTGCTTGAGCCCGAGTGTTGCATAACACACATTTTGTACCCAGGCCCATGAGCCGAATCTCGTGAGCCCGCATGATGCTTGTTGTCCTCATTTTTGTTTCCAAAAATGAAGGACCACTACATGAAATTTTTGTGAAAAAATGAAAAAAATTACTCTATGGCACGCTTCCCGAGGCAAAATTTTGACTAATCCTTGGACTGGCTTAATCCTCAGTCCATCTTTGAACTGCGTTTCGAATTTCGTCAAATTCTAGGTTCGTTTGCTATGTCTTTCCTTCAATTTCGGGTTTTCAAATCCCAAC
Organism: Cryptomeria japonica; assembly: GCF_030272615.1. Lineage (NCBI taxonomy): Eukaryota > Viridiplantae > Streptophyta > Pinopsida > Cupressales > Cupressaceae > Cryptomeria > Cryptomeria japonica. The sequence goes on from NC_081407.1 coordinate 635,443,374, forward strand.
TGCAGGTGGAGAATTTTCTTCAAACTGCAAGTTTTAATGATATTCATTGGTTTGGTTGTTGTAGGGAAATTTTTAGCTTATTACATGTGCACTTTTATTTAAAAAAATGTTATTTGTAATTTGTATTAAATTTCCCTTTCTTGTTTTTGTCTTTTTTATTGTTTTTTGGTCTTGTTTAGTTAAAATAGGGATTTTTTCGCCCAATTACAAGTAAACTTGCAGTTTGGTCAAAAAACCCCTACTTTAATGGTTTTTGCATGTAATAGGGATTTTAAATCCTCATTACATATGTGCAAGTATTTCTAACTTGTTGTAGGGATTTTATTTCCCTTTTACAAGTAATTAAAACTTGTATTCCTCTCCAAAAAACTCGATTTTGCCTTGCAAGTGCATTTTTGACAATTTTAAACTTGCAGTTTGCTCCAAAAAACCCGATTTTGGCCTAGTAAGTGAAAAAGTAAAATTTTTAACTTGCTATTTGTCTTAAAAATCCGGATTTTGGCTTGTAAGTGGAAAAAGTGAAATGAAAACTTGTTATTCTCTCCCAAAAACCCGATTTTCATTCCCTTGTGCAAAATCGAAGTTGTCTTTCATTCCAAAAAACCCGAAATGCAAGGAAAAACGGTTTTTGACCATTTCAAGGCAATTTTGTGGAGAAATTGTTGGAGGAGGAAGGCATTTTGGTTTGCATCCTATTCTCATGCATTCTTGGACATCTTTCATGCCAAATAGAGGTTGCTTTGACTGGTTTTTCACCCTAGATCAGCAGTCACGTTTTTATTTAATGCCACATTTTGGTTGATTAAATCCCAAACAAGCTGCAATCTCCTAAAATGTTTTGCCCTCTCTTACCTATGCGTGGAGTTTGAGAAGAGTTTTAAGCTATTTAATGATGCCATTGAAGATGCAAATGGTGGCCACGTTTTTCTCCACGTGATTCCTTTGGCCACGTTTTGCAAACACTTGTCACTATTTCTTCTACTCCTCCTTAGGCGTTTTGTTCCAATCCTCTTGGGTGTGCTCTCTCATTGGCATTTCGGTTCTCCAAGTTTGGAATTGCTGCTTCATTTATCAATTTGGGGCATTTTTGCAAAAATGTGTTAAGGGTTTGGCATTGCGGATTGCTTCTATTTGTTGGTTTTCCTTCTTCCTTCCAAGAATTGGTTGCATTTCTTGAAGAGGCATTTTCAGTTTGAAGAAAGGTATGTTCTCTTTCCTTTCTTTCCTTCATTTTGTTATTTTCTTGCTCTCTTGATTTTCTTTCTTAGTTGTATTTTTAGCATGTATTGTTCTTCCCCCAAAAATCGGTTTTTGTGAGAGAATTCTTCCCTTGGTATGCAATTTTTGAATTGCATTGTTCTTCCCTAAATTTTCCCTCTTTACTTGTATTCGGGATTTTTAATTCCGATTACAAGTTCACTGGAAATTCTTGTTCTTCCCCTACGGTTAAGGAATTTAACCATTTTTGGTTGAAATCCCAAGTCGAAAAGTGTGAAATACTCCTCCCTTGCAAATTCGGGTTTTGAAAACCGGATTACATGTTGAAGAATTTTTCCCATTTTCATGAAAATGACTTTCCTGGATTTTCCCATTTCTATCCATCCATGTTCGCCATATCCGTACTTTCCATTTCCGTCATTTTCTGCAAGTCAAAATCTCATTTTTCGTCCATTTCTCCATTTTCGAATTTACAAGTGTACTTGTATTTGGGTTTTAAAACCCCGATTGCATGTATGTCCTTTCCAACTTGTACATTTGCGAAAATTCTCCCAAGATCCGAAATTGGTCAAAGTCAAGATTTTCCCATTTCTACATATTTCCCCTCTTCCTCTCACAAAATCGTGAAATTCAAGGATCAAAGTTTTACCCATTTGGAGAAGGAAGAATGATATTTGTAGCTGACTATGATGTTGCCTTAACTCTTTTAAGTCTTCATCATAGTATCTCAGGTTCACAATCAATGTCAGATTTGCCAGCATCTCCAACTCCAAAGAAGATGAAATACAAATATGACAAATATCAGAACGAGGTTGCACCTTCACAAGTTTCTTCTCCTTTGGATCGCATCAGAGACACGGAGATACGGCACGTTGATATGGCAGAATTTGTCAATAGGGTAGAAGATTCACAGGATAATAACTTGCAGCGGTTGTTGGACAGCCATTTCCATCATGCATCTTCCTTCCCAGTGGCAGCCCTAGAACCTGAGTTCGTTCTTGCATGCGCCCATCATTTTGACAAAGAGTCAAGAGTCATCAAAAATGATGATGGCAAAGCTATAATCCGTCTTGATGCAGATATGATCGAGAAGGTCTTCAGAATACCTCCTGCACCTGTTTATATGGAAATCACCAAAGAAAGTGCAGCGGAATATTACGTGAAGAGGGAAAAAGATTGCAAGCGACACATCAATAGGTGGATCCAAGAGCCACGAGCCTCTTTCTCAAGGTGGGCGAAGTTGTACCGCTGTGATTTCAAATGGGAGATAGGAGATACCATCACTCTTCTGAGCAGGATGATGGGCCTTGAGCATTCCAATGTCTTTGAGCCATGGATGTATCAGTTCATTATGTTCATACGGCAATCACATCACATTTCATGGGGGGAAGTCATCAGCGATGCCTTGTGGGAACAACTTGCAGCAGTTCCTACCACCATGACCTTCTTCATGAATTCTTATTTAGTATATTTAGTAGCATCACTTAGACACTTTCCAGGTTTTTCTACCAAGGGTGATCGCTCACTTATACCAGTTTGGGAATATTATGACCAGTTGCCGTTGAAACCCAACAGATTACATTTCAAAAGGGTCCAAGATGCATTCTTTGGATATTTCATGTGTCAGTTTGATAGAAATCTCAGGAAGAAGAGAGTATCAGATGAGGCATGGGACAAGGTGTGCGAGTATTGATGTTTGTTTCTGCAGTTTCCCACCTTTACCTATATAAGGATCGGATGCTATGATGGTCAGCCATACATGTTTCCCAAATACCCAACTGATAAGATCATTCTTATGGAATTAGGAAGACAGATCATGGCTGTCCACACTTTTCAGTCTGCTAAGCACAAGGTTGGAATGGGGATCTCTACCACAAACCCATTGAAAATTGGCCGGTACTCCCTTGTCACATCTGTGAAGGCTAAGGCCATGGAGACTGAATTGCAGGAAATCAAGCTTAAAAGGTTTAAACCTAGAGCTGATTTTGATTATAGGGGTATGAAGGAGAAGATCAAGAAATCCTTTGTGCGTGTTCATCGCATTGAAGACATCTAGGTAGATCTCCGCACAGAAGCTCAAGTCCTCAAGATGGATTACTGCAGGCTCACTGTTGAGCAAATTGTTGTTTGGAACTTGGTGGATATCCCACAAGGGATGATTGATGATGGGCATATACTTGATCCTGAATACACTTCACGGAGGGTTGAGGAAGCTCCACTTCCTTTTATCCAATGGTCACACAAGGAGTGCATCTCCATCCTTGACAGATTTCAGCCTATCTTGGCCAACACCAACTCATAGCTGAAAAGTAATGCTGCTAGACTTATCAAAATCAAGGTTGGTAAAGAAGATGATTCTACGGGGCCTCTTGGACGAAAGTCTGAGATTCAGATTGACAACAAGGAGGGTGCTTCATCTTCAGGCACAAGGATCAAGTTGCGAGTCAGTCGTGCAGTAGTGCTTCCTCCTGAGGAGACGACTGTTCATGGGAAGGAAAAAACACAATTCCATGTTCAGGTGATCGATTTGGATAATCCAGAAGAGGGGCAACAATTTGATGATGCTCCTAAGTCTCCAGTTTCAGACTCGCCTCATGAGGTCATTCCTCTAGTTTCCATTGAGACGCCTCTTTCTCCTCCTAATTTGCTTGTGGATGATTCTCCTCAGAATGCAATTCCTATTTCAGCATACGAGCCATCTCCTGGTCATCAACAAGAGACTATGTTGAAAGTTCCTGAGGATAATCCTGCTTGCATTCAGTTGTCAGAAATTGATACTTCCACTTTTGGTTTTGAAGAGTTCATGAGGCAATCTTCATGCCCATTGGTAACTGATCAAACCATGGTCGTTGTCCAAACAGAAACTGCTTCTCCTTTGCCTACGGTTGTGACTAGAGGGGAGTTGATGACTTTGCCTCCATGGCTTAGTTCTTTCACCCCGGAAAGGAAGAAGCAAGAAATCTCACCTGACCCCTTTGACTATCAGCAACTGAAACAGTCCAGAGCTAAAGTTGCTAAGAAGGCCAAGACTATCTCCAGAGTAACTGTTGATAGTAACAAGATGAAAGTAGCTGAGATTGTGGAACCTATTGCAGATAAGCCACTTGATGAAATGTCAGCTACTGATTATAAGGTTACAAGGATAGAGTTGGGCAAGCAAACGCATGAGGTCATTAAACATGATGCTCAGTTTTTTGTTGCTTCACTGATGCAAAGGTGTGATGATCTTCTAGCAAAGAAAGACGAGCTAGAAGAGGAAAACCGACAGCTTATGGCAGCCATTCATAAAATTACAAAACCTGCTGCTGAAAGGAGTAACTCCATAGGTTCTTCTGGTTCCCAAGAATCGATTCGTGGAGTGGAAAGGGTTGCTCAAAAGGTACAAGCACTGGATTCTTGGGTTGATCAACTTCATGATCAATGTGTACAAGTAATGAAAGACATTTTTCAAATAATGTCTAAGCTAGAGACCATTGAGGAGAAACTAGATCAGACTTCTAATACTTTCAAAAAGAATCTGGAAAGTGTTGAAGAAAGTTTGACAATCTGGCGTACCATGCCCCAACAACAGCTGAGTGTTCTACAGGAGCATGTCATCATCTCTTCCAGGATCATGTACTTGGAATTTGAAGAACTCCTGGAAAACAAGGCCCTTGTTCTTAAATCCCTCATCGAGGAGATCAGTGATGCAAAGAGATTTCGAGGCGAAGTTTACCGAGATATTGTCTCACATTGTGAAAGGGCCTCTTGTAACTTATTAAGTCAGGATGGAGAGCTGATTCCAGAAGAAGAAGTTCTTGCTGATTTACAAATGAGGATTCATAATGAATGGAGGAGCGAACAATTCTCAGTTGCTTCAATTCAGACATCGATGAAACACCAAGTCTTTCTGCATGAAATCCAGTCTATCCTGGATAAAAACAATTCTGCACTCCTCCGGTGTCATGACACTATTGTGAAGACTATGGTTGTTGCCAAGAACACCCATGAACCAAATCCCGAGGAACTACAAACGAGCATCTAGAAATTTCAAGGATTTGTGTCTTCACAAAATGCAACTTAAGTGTTTTTCAACACTTAGTTGAATTTTCCCTCTTTTGTAATCTTTAGTTGTAATTTAGTTTTGGCAAGTTACATGTAAAAGTATTTTTTGTAAAATGCAAGTTACACATTACTTGCACTTTTGTAATTACATGTAAGGCAACTACAAGTTGTGTCCGATTAGGACTGTAGTTGGAATAAGTCTTAGTTAGTTGGAGTAACTCTTAGTTAGTTAATGAAGTCTCAGTTAGTTATTGAATGAGTCTTGGTGGTTGAGAGAATCTCTCAAGTTAGTTAGGATCCTCCCACCTTTTTCTCAAGGCTCCTCTTCTATAAATACTTGAGGGCTCTATTGTAATATTTATCTTTTGGAAAGCAAGCAAAAACTCTACCAAATTTACAACAAGAAATCTTTGAGCTTATGTATGTGAATTGAAGGTTTTGAAGAATAATAAAGAAGGATTACTCAAGTTTTGAGTCTTTGAGCTACAAGTTTGAGTTTGACTCTTTTTATTTATTCTATGCAAAGTGTTTCTAAAAGAGCTTAGTCCAATCTGATTTGAAGTCTTTGAGCTGCAAGTAGAGAAGATTAATTAAAATAGGAAAATCTCTAGAAGGAGCAGCAAGTCTTTGATCTTGCGTCTATTCTTGAGGAAAAATAATTGTTTGATAAGAAATAGCAGCAAGTCTTTGAGGCTGCATTAGTTCTTGTCTTTGTGTTGAAAGAATAGATTATTCCAGTCTTTGAGCTGTTGTCTCTTATTCATTGTAAAATTTAGTATAGCAAAGGGTAGATAGGACTTCCAATAGTCAAGTCTTTGAGCTTGATATTGCTGTCTCGTCCCGAAGGAAGTGATGGGAGTCTTTGAGCTTTCAGGAAACTTCATTTCCTTTCTCTCATTTCACTTGAAAGTAGTTACTGCTGTTCATATTCAATCGCTTTCCTTTTTTGTGAAGAGAAAAGGATATTGTCTTTCTTGAAGAAAGAAGGAAGACTGTTGTACCATCCTGTTTTTATTTCAGTTTTAGTTAGATAGGGGGAGCCTTCCCTTAATTAGGAGAGTTTTTACTCGTGTGCTGTGGTTGAAACCACAATTTTGTATATTTCCCCAAGTGTACAAAATTTTCAACCAACAAAATTTAGTATAGCAAAGGGTAGATAGGACTTCTAATAGTCAAGTCTTTGAGCTTGATATTGTTGTCCCGTCCCAAAGGAAGTGACAGAAGTCTTTGCGCTTTCAGGAAACTTCATTTCCTTTCTCTCATTTCACTTGAAAGTGGTTACTGCTATTCATATTCAATCGCTATCCTTTTCTGTGAAGAGAAAAGGATATTGTCTTTCTTGAAAAAAGAAGAAAGATTGCTGTCCCATCTTATTTTATTTTCCAAGTTGTAGTTAGATAGGGGGAGTCTTCCCTTAATTAGGAGAGTTTTTACTCATGTGCTGTGGTTGAAACCACAATTTTGTATATTTCCCCAAGTGTACAAAATTTTCAACCAAAAATGCCGACAGTTTGTAACAAATTTTTATGATATAATACAGTTTGTTTCTGCATTGCCTCCATCACATTGTGTTTCTTTTGTTGTGTTAACTCTTGCTGCATGGTCTAGACTGTTCTCTTTGAGGACCCTCCTTGTCGTGACTACACCACATAAGCAGTTGTATGACTGATTTCTTGTCATTGTAATTGTCTAAAGAAAAATTGTCTTTACTATTTAGCCAGCAATATTGAGTGTGCTCAACACCTATATTACCTTACTTTCACTAAACCATTTAGACTAGCTATGGTACTAACAATATAACCAATTTTAAAGTTAATGTTAAACTTTACCACTGTTCTTGTTTTCAAAGTTTTCTATCATGATATTTTTGGAAATTATTAAATTATAATATTAAAAAAATTGGCATCTCCAATTACCCCCATCTCCTATTTTTGAAAATTAGCCGTACCAGTCTCCGGAGTCTCCAAGTACCCCCGTCTCTTGGTAACTGTTGTCATTTTATGACACACTTGGTCCATCAGTGAGAACCGATTAGATATATGTTCCATGGACGAGCGCTGCCCCAGTTTGATCAAAGAGGAAACAATGTAATCATGAAGTGTGAAGTGTTGTCTTGCCAGAAATTTGGAACCCCCAGGTTCCCAAGTTCCTAAGTCTTCTTACTCAACCCTAGAACTCTAGAACCCCCATGTTCCCAAGTTCCTAAGTCTTCTCTTCCTTGACCCCCACAACTCCGGAACCCCCAAGTTCCTAAGTCCTTGACCCCTGGAACTCTGGAATCCCGAAATCCCAAGCCTAAGTCTTCCCAACTTCGGGAACCCGTGTTTCCGAAGTCTTCAATCTTCCCAACTTCGGTAACTTGTTGCCAAAGTCTTCCCAACTTCGGTAACTTGTGTTGCCAAAGTCTTCCCAATTTCGGTGACTTGTGTTTTTGAAGTTCTCCCAACTTCGGTAACTTGTGTTGCTGAAGTCTTCCCAACTTCGGTGACTTGTGTTTCTGAAGTCTTCCGTCTTCTCAACTTCGGAAACCCGTGTTTCCGAAGTCTTTCGTCTTCCCAACTTCGGGAACCCGTGTTTCCGAAGTTTTCCGTCTTCCCAACTTCAGGAACTCGTGTTTCCGAAGTCTTCCAACTTCCTTCCAACTTGCAACACTTCCAAATGGCGTGATCAACACTCAAGGCTCTTAATTCTCCAACAACTCTTGCGACTTGTACACCTTTTGTGGAGCTACAGGGGTGCATTGAATGATTTTTGCAAGATTTCCATCAAGGGAAGTACATGGCCATGCTTATTTGTGGTTACTTATGTCATGCCTGCATGCTCTGGCTTTGGAGTGCCAGTCAATCCACCTTCTAGAAGTGCCTTTCTCCTTGGGATTGCATTTTCAGGGTATGGCCAAGTTGCTTGCATGTACACAATGTCAGGTGCATGCACTTCCCTGCATTCCCTGACTGACATTTCTCTGCACACACAAGGGTCAAGGATTCTCTTCCTTGACCAATGGTCTCTCCTATATGGCCAGTTTTCTATATAAAGGTTGTTAAGCCTTGTTGTAAAGGGTTCTCTCCCTGCTGGCTTGATCTATTCTATGCTCTTTCACTTCTCTTGAAGACTTGTATTTATCTTGCATTTCTGCAACTGTAAGTTTGGCCATTGGCCTTATAATGAATTGAAATCATCATTCTTGCCTTACTTCAACTTATGAATGTTGTGTATGTGTTCTTACCTTCATTATAAGTGTATGTTTGTGGCTTTCTTTCACATATATGCTGTGTTAACCTGTTTCTGGGTGTGACTTGTGGGAAGCCTTCTCCCCTCTTGACATTCAGCTAGTTCTAACCTCCATACGTGCGATAAGGTCATTCATGCAACTGAATTTTGTGCATCTCCTGGGTATTTCAGTTGATTCTTTGTGCCATTTCGGGTGGGGAGAGAAACATCTCTTATCTTGGTGCATCACCTCCTTTTATTTTAAGCATTTCTCTCTTCCCTTTTCCTCTGCAAGTTGTTAGGATAGGTTTAGAAGTAAGATTTGGAGTGTTGAGTTGGTTCAACACCTGCACTTGGATTGGGAAGGAAGTCAACCTTCTCCGGAGATTCAACCCCCTTGCGCAAGGTCCCACACTTTGGGGTTGTTTCAATGTTTCACAAGGTTGCTGAGTTGATAGCTCACCAAGGGTGCAAGCTTTTGTGATAACAGTAACCTTGAAAAATAGTTTTTCAAAAAAGTTCATATCTCTTCATATGTTACACGTGTGGGGTACTCATCCCTTTATTGGACTTTCTGGTTCTAGGATTCCTATAATATTATTTGGATGGAGTAGAATAGGTGTTCTAGATTGTTCGTTTTTCATTGTTGGTTTCTAGTACATGGTTTTGGCCTAACAAAGACATTTTCATTTTGGAAGTATTTAATGTCTATATTATTTGGGAAATTTGGTAGATATTTTTTGGACACTAATCTATGGTTCCCTTTGCAAGTGCAGCTAAAGAGGAAGCTTTGAATAATTTTTTGAGTGCCTCACTTGTTTTGAGTTGCTTCTTCTATTCATGTTGTGTTCGTCGAAGATTACGAAAGCGTTTCAATATACCGGTAATTTTTTTCATGATATGCATTAATTTCTAGATTATATTCAATATATTGAGTCATTCCTATCATCTAACTAGACCATATTTGGTGTTGTATTGAATTTTCTAAGGTTTGTATTTCTACAATCTTGTGCTCAGGTGTCATCATGCTTCACAAATATCTTTGGAGACACATGTACATATTCTAGAACATAGAGGATATCATATCTGAAGGAAGTCATTGAGTTATGTGAAATCCATAAAACACAATGTCGCTTCCAATAACTTAACTTTGACATGCTTGCAAAGTGTTGCAGATACATGCAATGGTTAATACTTGTTTTCTGTTTTACTTTTTCTCAAGCTTGTTTAATAGACTGGAAACAACATCCTTTCCTATGTAGCACTACATAGTTGAGAACGCTATGCCCCTTTTTTTGAGACTTGACATGATTTTTAGTCACTTCAGCAACTAATTTGGAAGATGCAATCTCATAAGCAAATAAAATATAACACAAAAAGTAGTCCTAATCACCTATACTTGTATTCGAGAAATCAATATACATGTAGGGAAGTATAAACACAAATTGTGTTGTACCCTTCATTGCCTATTTGGCTAAATGTGAAAGCATCAATTAAATGTCTTTCCATGACAGACTGCTCAAAGGTTTGAGCTGTTTTTGTAATAAGTGCAACATGGTATATACTTTGTTATTGGTTTGTTTTTGTTTTACATTTGCATTTGTAAGGATGCCATAGTTATAGAGTTGGTCACCAATGGATTAAATTTATCATGAATAATTGTAATGGAGATATTGCAGAAGGGTGTTTCTCTTAGCACTGTGGTTACCAAATTTATGATTGGTAGAGACTCATCAAGTTGATGTTCGGCTTGGAGTCAAATACAACATAAAAACTCCACATTAGAAAACATGATATAAAAATAAGTGGATTTATTAGGTTAAGATAGTGATATTCCATGGGATTCCTATTGGCATTAATACCTTTAGTGAAATAGGTGGAAAAGGGAGCTTATTGATAACCTTCTTCAAGCAAAAAACATGGAAGACCAGATGTATTTTTGTTTACTCGGATAAATCCAATTTGTATGGTACATTGTCAATCTTCTACAAAGCCTTATAAAAGCCATAATACTTGCGTACAAGTTTGTTTACCTTCTTTTGTTGTTTTATTGACATTTTCTTATATGGTTGTAATCATACAAAGACCCAACTCCTACTTGAAAAATCCTTTCACTATCATGCTGATTAGTTTGCTACTTCATTCTGTTTGTGCCATTGCCAAGTTCCCCCCAAGACTAGAGAGTACTTGTTGGTGTTGAATGTGTTATTTGACTAACCTTTCAGTGTGCCCACAATTGAGAGGTTATTGATGGTGGATGTTACCCATATAGTGCCAAAAATGGAGACATATATGATGAAGTGTGGAAAATAGTGTAATACCACCAATTTACTAGTGGCAACCATTGCACCAATCTCTCTTGTTTATCTGAAACAAAACATTGGAGACGCCCCAAGAACTTGTTGAACACCTTAATCTATCCATCTAATTGGGGATGGTACGATGAGTTATGAGCAAACAAAGTGCCAAAGCACATAAGTTAGCCCAAAAATTACTTGCAAAAGTAGTAACATGAACAATTATGATTTTTTAAGTCCCATGCAACTTCTAAATGGTATCCATAAACATTTTTTCTATACTACTTGCTACAAATAGGTGTGATAAATCAAAAAAATGTACATATTTAGTGTGTCAAACCACAACCACCGTTATGACATTTTTTCCTTAATACTTGGGTAAACCTATGAGAAAATCCATGTATACTTCTTCCCACATTTGGCTTGGAATAGATAAGTATTGTCGAATACCTAAGGTATTAATTGTTGCCCCTTTATTTTGTTGGCATATCATGCATTTTTCCACAAATTTTTAGTCATCCCTTTTGAGCCCATCTCAAAATAAATCTTGCTTGATTCTATGATAGGTCTTCAAGAATAAATCTTGCTGGGTTGTGGTGAGTCGATTTACAACCACCATTATGAGGTTTTTTCCTTTAGACCCAAGTAAACCTATGACAAAATCCCTGTATACCTCTTCCCACCATTGGCTTGGATTGGATAAGGACTGTAGAAAACCCAAAGTATTAATTGTCTCCCCTTTATTTTATTGGCATGAAAACATTTTTCTATGAATTTCTAGTCATCCCCTTTGAGCCCATCCCAAAATATTTATGCTTGATTGCTTGATAGGTCTTCAAGAAAATTGAGTGCTTGACTACTAGAGAAGAATGTCGTTCTACCAAAACCTTAAACGGGTTGAGTTCTTACATAGGTACAACTTATCTTTGTATTGTAGAGCATTTCCTTTCCATGAAAATTTGTTTGAGACCCTTGCATTTTGTTGGGGTTCTTCAATGAGAGTTCTCTTGTTATGCCTCAAACACTCAATCTGCTTGCAATATAGAAATAATATACAATAATGATTCTATGGGCTCATCCCTCCTAGATAGAGCATCGACCACAACATTCTCCTTTCCTTTCTTATATGTGATCTCAAAGTCATATGTGGATATCTTTATGACTCATTGTTATCCTCTAGATGACAAATTTTATTCCAAGAAGTATTTAAGAAGTATTTTATTCCCATTATATAAGGTCTCCATTGTTTGACTGCATGTAGGATAACCATCATTTTCTTCTCATAATCTAGCCTCAATAGTTTTTAGCTTTGAGTCTATGACTCTCAAATGCAAGGGTTCTTCCCATTTGCATGAGTATTGCTGCTATGCCATGTTCAAGAGCATCACATTCCATACTAAAGGTTTTAGAAAATTTTGGGGTAACTATAACTGGAGTTGTGCATATGGTTTTTTTAGCTTCTCAAATGCCCTGGTGGATGCCTTATTCCATTGGAAGGAATCTTTCTTCAGTTTAGCCATGAGAGGTGCTTCTTGTTGGTTGAAAATTTTGTACACTTGGGGGAAATATACAAAATTGTGGTTTCAACCACAGCACACGAGTAAAAACTCTCCTAATTAAGGGAAGGCTCCCCCTATCTAACTAAAACTGAAATAAAATGGGATGGAACAGCAATCTTTCTTCTTTCTTCAAGAAAGACAATATCCTTTTCTCTTCACAGAAAAGGATAGCGATTGAAAACGAACAGCAGTAACTACTTTCAAGTGAAATGAGAGAAAGGAAATGAAGTTTCCTGAAAGCGCAAAGACTTCCGTCACTTCCTTCGGGACGGGACAGCAATATCAAGCTCAAAGACTTGACTATTGGAAGTCCTATCTACCCTTTGCTATACTAAATTTTACAACGAATAAAAGATAACAGCTCAAAGACTGAAATAATCTATTCTTTTAACATAAAGACAAGAACTAATGCAAGCTCAAAGACTTGCTGCTATTTCTTATCAAACAGTAATTTTTCCTCAAGAATAGACGCAAGCTCAAAGACTTGCTTCTCCTTCAAGAGGGTTTCCTATTTTAATTAATCTTCTCTACTTGCAGCTCAAAGACTTCAAATCAGATTGGACTAAGCTCCTTTAGAAACACTTTGCATAGAAGAAATAAAAAGATTCAAACTCAAACATGTAGCTCAAAGACTCAAAACTTGAGTAATCCTTCTTTCTTATTCTTCAAAACCTTCAATTCACATACATAAGCTCAAAGACTTCTTGCTGTAAATTTGGCAGAGTTTTTGCTTGCTTTCCAAAAGATATATTACAATAGACTCCTCCAGTATTTATAGAAGAGGAGCCTTGAGAAAAAGGTGGGAGGATCCTAACTAACTTGAGAGATTCTCTCAACCACCAAGACTCATTCAATAACTAACTGAGACTTCATTAACTAACTAAGAGTTACTCCAACTAACTAAGACTTATTCCAACTACAGTCCTAATCGGACACAACTTGTAGTTGTCTTACATGTAATTACAAAAGTGCAAGTAATGTGTAACTTGCATTTTACAAAAAATATTTTTACATGTAACTTGTCAAAACGAAATTACAAATGCATAACTAAAACTATTCCATGTGTCTTAAGACACGACTCTAACTGCATCATTCTTTGTCTGTGATGATCTTCATGTCGTTTCAGGATGCTAGAACTTGAAGTATTATAGATTGGTAAAGACATCTTGAACCGGAACGGGAACTTGCATCCTTGTCTTCTTGCTTGGGGTAGTACTATCTTTTCAGGAGGGAAAGGGTAGCCTTCCTCTTTTCATGTCATGACCATCTTTTTCTTGAAAGCATTCTATGCTCTCAACCATGAATTGTTGTTGTATCTCTTCTTTGTATCATCCTTCATTCTTGAAATCTTCTTGCAAAATAAGGCTCATGCCTTAATCCATTGATTTGGTAGATCGTGTGTGCAAACCGGACTGACAAGGGAAGGGATAAATTGATGCAAAAATGGGCTCACAAGTGAATTTCGGGTTTTGGAAGTTGCATTACATGTGTGGGAAAAACAAGAGCATTAACTTGCAAATGTGGGAACAAACATGCAACTTCATATGTGTAATGGGTAACTACAAGTTTGCACTTGTAATTGGACCTTTAAAACTCATTTTCAAGTGTTTTTTGAGTGCATTTTGGACCAATTTCGGGTTCTGGATGGCTGACTGCAAGTAGACTTTAAATGGGGAAAATGAATGAAGGTGTGAAATGAGTGGATGAATTGGTATGTACGGATGAGGGAATTGGAAGCGGATAGGTAAAAATGAATTTCAAGAAGATCACTTGGAACTTTGCCAATGCAAAAATGGGAAGAACTTTCAACTTGCAACCCGGATTTCAAAAAAAAGATGGTTAAATCTTTTATCCGTAAGGGAAGAACAATGATTTTCATCCAACTTGTAATCGGAATTTAAAATCCCGAATACAAGTAAAGAGGGAAAATGGGGAAGAACAATGCAATTCTAAAATTGCTTTACAAAAGGGAAAATCTCTCTCACAAAATCTGATTTTTGGGGAAGAACCAACCATTTACAAATTTACAACTAGAAAGAAAAAAAAAGAAAACAAGAAAACAAGAAAAATGAAACAAGAAGAAAATAAATCTTACCTTGCTCCAATCTAAAAATGCCTCTCCAAAAGATGATCAATCTTTGAAATAAAGAAGAATATCTCTTAAAAAGAAACTAACCGTATTCCAAAACCCTAGCCACGTTTTTGAAAAAATGGCAAAAACTGAAAAACGTGGCAGCAAATGCATGAGAAATGGCATGGAAAATGGCCAAGACTCTTTCTAACCTCAATACCTTAGCATACCAAGCCAAAACGATTCATAACATTGCTGATTCGTGGCATTTTTAATGAAGAAAAACGTGGTTTTTTAGCAAAAACGTGTTTGCTGTTATAAACCTAAAAACCAGCAAACTTAACCTCCATGCGGCGTGAAAGGTGTCTAAAAATGCATGGAAATAGGAAGGAATCCAAAACGCCTTCTATCTCCCAAAAAATCTCCACAAAAATTTGCTAAAAATCTTCAAAAAACATGTTTTTCCTTGCAATTCGGGTTTTTTGGAACAAATAGCAAGTTTAAAATGTATGAAACAATGAAAATCGGGTTTTTTGGAGGATATGACAAGTTTAAAATTTCACTTTTTCAACATGTTAGGCAAAATCGGGTTTTTTTGGCCAAATAGCAAGTTTAAAATGTCAAAAATGCACTTTATAAGCAAAATCGGGTTTTTTGGACCAAAGTGCAAGTTTTAAATTGTCACTTTTTCACTTACAAGGCAAAATTGGGTTTTTTGGAGCAAACTGCAAGTTTTAAATATTTGTAAATGGGAAATAAAATCCCTACAACAAGTTATACTTGCTTGCACATATGTAATGGGGATTTAAAATCCCTATTACATGCAAAAACCATTAAAGTAGGGGTTTTTTGACCAAACTGCAAGTTTACTTGCAGTTGAGCCAAAAAATCCCTATTTTAACTAAAAATGACCAAAAAACAATAAAAAGATAAAAACAACAAAGGGGAAATTTAAAATAAATTACAAGTAACATATTTGAAATAAAAGTGCACATGTAATTAGTCAAAAATTCCCCTACAAAGACCAAAACAATGAATATCATTAAAACTTGCAGTTTGAAGAAAATTCTCCACCTGCAGTTGGGGTTTTAAAACCCGACTGAAGGAAACACATAGCAAACGAACCCAGAATTTGATGAAATTCGAAACGTAGTTTGAGGATGGACTGAGGATTAAGCCAGTCCAAGGATTAGTCGAAATTCTACCTCGGGAAGCGTGCCATAGAGTAAATTTTTTCATTTTTTCACAAAAATTTCATGTAATGGTCCTTCATTTTTGAAAACAAAAATGAGGACAACACTTCTATGTTGCCATAATTTTTTACAAATTAGTGATAGTAACTAGTAAGCCCTAAAAAACCATATAGATCCTTGAGGGTCCTGTGTACTTTCCATTCTTCTATATCTTCAATCTTGTTAGAGTCGACATTGATTCCCTTGCGAAACTCTGTGACTTAGGAATGCCACCTTTGTAACTCCAAAAGCATATTTGGATGGCTTAACATAAAGCTAATGTTATTGAAAAATGTCAAAAACCTAATTCACATGTTGCAAGTGTTTCTCCCAAGGTTTTCTCTATGTGTTAAGTTGTCATAAAAAAATGCCAAAACAAACTTTTATGAAAATGGTTTGAAGATAGAGTTAATCAAACTTTGAAAATGGTTTAAAACATACATACAAAATGCTTAACGAGAAACAATAATGCCATAGATACCAAATGATAATATCAAGCAAACAGAAAAGATACTATTTCCATTCATAATCGTGTTCCTTACAAGCTACCTTACATGGTACATAAAGGTACCGAGGGGGTGCGAGGGACAACCGTCACACCCGTAACTACCAACCCTCGGTTACATTACTAACAAAGTACTACCTAATTAATTACTGTTTATTCCCGTACAATATTACCACCAACATCATCCCCCCAAAAAAACAAGGTCGTCTCCTGACGACTGAAAAAACAAAAAGGGATGATTAACAACATAGAATTTGGGACTGAGAATGGGGTGGAGGAAGCATCCCTGGTGAGGAGGGTGCTGATGTGCGAGGTGCGGCTGTCAAGCGAGCCCGTAACTCATAGACCTCTGCTTAGTCCTCAGCTTGATGTCCTGCTCTGCAACCATCTGGCGCTTCATCACTGTTTTCACCATCATCGCCGCCTACAAGACCTCTTTATCCTTCTACTCCACCATCTCTAAGGCACTACCTAGGCGGCTCTCCAACATAGCCCTGTCCTCACGGGATTCCTCCAACCGTGCCCCCAAGACATCCCTCGCCGATCTTTCCTCGGCCAACACTGTGTCCAAGGTACGCGTTCTGCATCCCGTGAGGCCATCTCCTGAGCCAATTGCTCTCTGTGCGACTCCTCCATCTGTTGGAGTCGAGCAGCCAAATCTTCTCGTGCCAACAAAGCCTCCTGGCACTGGGTCTCGGTACTCTCAGCAATATACTGCGTCCTTTGCAACTCATAGTAGGTCTCTCGAAAAACCTGCTCTATCCTCTGCAACAATGATTGTCTGTTGGTCTCGCCATCCTGCTCCGGGAGGCCCCAATCCTCCAACATCTGTAAGGTTTCTATAGTAGGCCATCCACCAGACTCAAAACACTGCGCAAAGTGTGTAGTGTACCTACCCTTCATAAACCCCAGTAGCTGCTCTAACTCTTCATCTGTCCAGGCATCTCCCTGAGACCTGGCAGAGGCTACCATCCGCTGGGATCCGTCAACCATATCCGCAAGAAACTGCTCCAATTCCCTGTCACCCTCCACTCTCCGAGATGCTAGGACACCATGCTCCTAAGCATCCCCGTGAGGGCTCTCCAGTGGCTCTTCATGAGGGGGGCTCTGGATCAACTCCTCCTCCTGCCTAGGACTCAACACCAACTCACAAATGGGTTAGTGGTCTCTTTGTACCATTCGTGAAGTCTCTGGTGAACTGTCTCCAACCAAGTCCACAATCTTGTGAGGGCTCGGTTCACGCCGTGGGGAGAGGACTGCTGCTCCAACCGGTGCTACTGGTGTCATTTTGTACCGACTCATCCATGCACTCATCCCTCTAAGAAGGTGTACCACTCCCTCCAGGACGCTCTGTTGGTACCGTAGCCTCCCTAACAACTGTCCTGCCATTGTCCCCAACCTCTACTGCTGCCATGGGACTCCTATCGTCGACCAACTGAGGCTCTAGTAAGGCTACCAATGTTGCAGTCCCGTGTGGGGAATCATAATCACTGGTGCCCGACCTTGCCCAAAACCAGGAACTGGCACTGCCAATATTGCCGCTCCAGGCAGAGTCCGAGTGGCACTTGCTGAGACCGTTTGCTAGGATAACTCACCCGAGGGCCGTGTGGCTGCTACTGGCACAACTACGAGAGGTGGAGGTGTGGCTGTCTGCGCAACTGCAGAAGATGTTGCCCCCGTCTCCTTCGGTTACCTCTGTAACTGCCAGATGATGTCGTGGTGTTGGCTTGAGGCTGCGATGTGCCTGCTGTCATTGACGGCTGCTTCTGGGTGAAGAGCACTTGGTTTCCCTGTGTCTTCATGTTGTAGGGACATTCTTTGGTGGAGTGTCCCAACACTTGGCAAATATAGCAGAAGGCCTTTTTTGGGCAGGAGCCTTTTGTGTGACCTTCCTCCTTACATTCCGCACACCACACTTCCTCATTTTTGTTGGTGCTTCCCTTCATGCTCTTGAATTCCTTCATCATGCGATGCATATCCTTCTGAAGGGCTTGCACCTTTTTACTCGACCCCTCATCGCTGCTACTTCCGTCGGAGGAGTCCTCTCTAGAGGATCTGTCTTTCTTTTTCCTGGATGTCTTCCCTTCACTTTCCAGGTCCATTGCTCGGTTATAGGCATCTTCGTAGGATGTGTGGGGTACAATTTTCATTTTCCTTTTGAGTGACGACTTTAAACCCTCCACAAACCACCTTTTCTTCAATCCATCGTCGGGTTGGTTGTCCATTCTTCCTAGCAATTCCTTTTGGGCGTCAACTATATGCTCGGATGGTCTCACTTTTCCCTTGCTTGGTGCTCAGGATTTCTGCTACGATTTCATTATCGTCTCTGAGGAGTCAAAACTTTGTTTCGAAGGCTTTGTGCAATTCATCCCAAGTTGTCAGCTTGGTTTTATCAGCATCCGAGTACGGCTACTCTTTGTAGAGTGGTGGGGAATTGCACCACCCATTCCATCATATCGGGCACGCCATTGGCCGACCAAATTGTCTCACATGTACGACAATGCTGTACGGGGTCTTCTTTCCCGTCTCCGGTGAACTTCGGCAATTTTTGCCGATTCGCCAATACATTCCTTGGCAATGGCCCAATCTGCCCTCCGGAACTCGAACTTGACCCGCTAGGAACTTCTCCTCCAGACACTAGTCCTCCCGAAGGTACTCCATCAAGATTTGGTCCGTTGGGTCCCACCAAGTTTCTCTGACTACCAGGGTGTGATGAGCTTGCACCGAACAGATTGCTTCTACTACCGTGACCTTGTGTCTTCCCGACACCTTCGGTTGCACCGGTATCCTCCGCCTCTCTGTTCTCGGTCTCTGTCTCCTCTTCCATTCTGGTCTCGACACCTCTGTATGGCATGTATGGCTCTACCGTACTCTCGTCACCAATCTCTTCCAATGTCAAGGAAAGAAGCTATTGTGCGTTGCACACGCTTCCTGTCGCCGACAGGGTCCCCCTTCCCTTTTGTTGAGCCTTTCATCTTCGCCCTGTTGAGTTTCGCACAGAGTGTCTCGCGTCCTTTCGAGCAAGCCCGCGACCGGTCCGTGAAGTGATGATGTTGAAAGAAAAGAGCCGATGATTCCATTAGGCTAGTCTAGCCCTCGGGCACGAATACCAAGAGATTGTTCAAAATTGTGAAATCGCCTTGGATAGGCGTAAGGTGATAGAAGTTGGCGAAGCCCGCCAAGCAAAGAGCAACGTGTTTGAAGGTCGCATGACGACCCAAAATTGTCGTTTCTGTGTAAGAGCAATGAGATAGATTGCATGAGGTTTTGTTTTTGCGGAGTTTACAAGATTTGAACGAATGACGATTTTCGACAGCCAGAGAAGGAGGAGCGAATTTCGTTGCAAAATGCCAAAGACCTCCAAACTCGCCCAAGTGCCCAAGCTTGCACAAAATGAGGGAAATTTCAAAGGCTTGCAAAATCGCCCAGGGGGGCAAATTTTGGACCCTGGGGACAAAAGGAGAGATTTCAAAATTGACAAAATCGCTGAAAAAGTCCGAATATTACCTTTCAGTTTGCAAAAACCCCCCCAAGGTCCAAAATTCACTTGAGTTATCTAATTTCAGACCCTGGGGTCGAAATTTCAAAATACTTTAAAATCGCAAAAGGCATTGAAATTTCAAAATACTTTAAGTCGCCGAAAGGCGTGAAAACTCTGAAGTTCGCAAAAGGCGTTAAAGCTCTGAAATTGCAAAAGGCGTTAAAACTCTGAAAATTCTTAAAGTTGCAAAAATGTGCTTAAGGTCCGAATTTGTATTAAAGTTTAAAAAGGGGCCTTAAGGTCCGAAGATTACCTTTCAGTTTGCAAAACCCCCCCCCCCAAGGTCCGAAATTCACTTGAGTTATCTAATTTCGGACCCTGGGGCTGAAATTTCAAAATACTTTAAAATCGCAAAAGGCGTTGAAATTTCAAAATACTTTAAGCCGCTGAAAGGCGTGAAAACTCCGAAGTTCGCAAAGGGCGTTCAAAGCTCCGAAATTTCAAAGTTTAAAAATCGCGAAAGATGCCTTAGGGTCCGAAATTTGTTAAGTCACCAAAGAACGTGAAAGCCCCGAAAATCGTAAAGGGCATGAAAGGTCCGCAAAAAATAAAGAGCCGAAGTCCTTCAAGGTAAAACGCAGTTTAGGCTCCAAAAACCTCCATTCCACCAAAGTCGCAAGCTAGAGGATAGCCGCGAAGAAGCAAGGGCAGTTCTGGCGAAAACCCAGAATGCTCCGAAGTCTCCCATTTCTTTGAAAATCGGTGCGCAGAAAGTAAAGTAGGTGATAAGCATGGAGGCACCCGAGGATCGTGTAGGATTTTGAAAGGCAGAGCCAATTTTGTGCGATTTGTATCCAAGAACTATCCATTCATCTTTGCGCAGCAAGTCAGGCAATTTATCGCCATCCATTTTTCATCAGGTAAGTACGCTTTGTCTCTCTTGATCATCTGAAATGTTTTTTTTTTAATTGGATGCATGCTTGTGCAAAATTGATTAGAGTGCTTAGGTCTTCAAAATTCACATCTTTTTCCGACTATTAAAGCGTCATTCAAAGCAGTCGAAAATTGGAATTTGCTCCTAAAATTTGACCAAAAATTGCATTTTTTTTTAAAACTTAGGAGAATTTTTTGAGCTTTGTCCCTTTTGAAAATTAATCCAGAAAGTGCTTAAGTACAAATTCGCGATCAAAAGCTTCATGAATAAATGTTTTGCTCAATCAAGCTCTCAGCTAGCAATATCACTCTGTTTCCAATCTAAATTTTGAATTAATTCTTGAATGCTGGAGTATCCTTTATCTAACCCGCCTTACTTCTTTTATATCGCCTCGTAATCTGCGTCCGGCTGTGCAGGATAAATGCCTAAATCAGCGGTAGAATCATCAAAGACGCCCGCTACAGCCGAGACATCGCGAGCATCCAAATCAGATATCCCATGCAAAGTTGAAAGGATGAAGTACCAATATCAAAGAGGGGGATTGAGGGAGTCAAAAGTTCAAAGCATCTGGGACAATGTCGGTGATACTGACCTCGGCCATATTGACATCCAGGACTTCAGGAATCGGGTCTTCTCCCCTAACGCATATGGCAAGCCTAGACAGATGGTAGAAAGTGGCATCGCCCAAGCGGCGGGATTTCCTCCAGCAGTACAAAACTATGACTCTCGCCAACTTCACTCCTTAGGCCATTGGCGATGCATTCAACATTCCCTTCCCAAACAATCCCACGGCCACGACTATAGATGAAGCACAGGGGGCATATGATATGAATCCGGCCAGATGCAGAACACTGATCAACGAAGTGGTACAAGGAGAGAAGGCTTCCAAGCGCTAGAATTGGGAAAAAGACCCCAAGAAGTGACTTTCATAATGAGCATGGGGATATGGTCACATTACTCAGCCGGGTTATGGGACTTCCTAAATCCAACTACTTTGAAGAGTGGATGTTTTATTTCACAGAGCAAGTCTTCGCTAGGAAGTCTAAGTTTGATTGGGCCCAGATTATAAGCGACAACATCCACGCTCAGCTAATTGAACTTGAGAGCAAAAAGTACTTCACTATGACCTCTTACTTGGTCTACATGTTTGCCAAGAACCAACCGCTGCCAAGTTTGATAATGAAAGGTGAAATCGGGAATGGGCCTGATTAGGTAAAGGTCTATGATTGTTACCCGGAGCTGCACTACCAAGATATAGCTCAGAGAGAAAAGAGCAGCCCAGCTTATGCAATTGGCCAATATGAGCGCGTTAATGATGCCTTCACAATGCGCCTGGTCAGACTAATGCAGGGAGGATTACACATAAGGCTCTCAGAGCAAGCTACTATTCTAATATAGAGATACGGAGCCTGGTTCATCCAGTTCCCAAGGTTCTCCTATATCCGAATAGCGGGCTTTGATGGTGCCCCTCTCCGACTTCCACGGTACCCAACCGACAAAATAGTTCTTATGGAGGTCGCAAGGCAGTCACATCCAGCCGACATCTTACTCAGAGAAAGCAAGCAGGCTGGATTCGCGTTCCCCATGATTATAGGCAACTAGGATGTCCATCTGAAGACCCCCACCCTAGCAGAGGAATCCCTTGCAGAGCTGGCCTCTTATGGCCTACAAGAGCACTTCCTGAGAAAATATTTCGATCACGATAATCTGGCAAAGAGAGCCTATGGCAGGCGGGACAGGGCAAAGGAATCAGTGGAGGATTATTGGAAGAACTGCTCTGATGACTATGAAGTCCAAAGGTGTGAATATTCCAGGCTGAGTGTGCAGTAGATGCGACTCTATGAATATCGTCGGGTCCTAGATCAACTCACAGATTTAGGAAATTGCCTCCAGGTCCGAGAATTTGAGGCAGTAAGGCATCTTTTGCCAGGCGTTGATTGGTCACAAGACCCTATCACTGATTTTGATGCAGTCATGGCAGCCCCAGCAAGATATATTGACCAATGGTTGCATCAGCAGATTGAGAGACTAATTCACAAAGGAGTCCAGTTCACCTACCACCTAATGGGTAGCCTCGATTCTCAGTCCTCCGAAGATGAGGGAACGTCCAGTGCACCCAGGGAAGAAATTGAAAAACCCGAGAAGAGAAAGAAGGCTAAGGCTTGCAGAGGGATTCGGACGTCGAAGAGAACAAGAAGGGAGAAGATTCCTATAAGGAGACCAGAGGTCACTTCATTGTCAAAGGACCCCAGTTCGTCCGACGATGTAGTAGAATTAGATTATATACCTGCTCCGCCTTCCCAGAGTGACATCGATGCATTTGGAGCTGATGATCCTCCCGCACCCGACATGCTAGAAGCTGAGCTGAGGGCCATTGAATCAACCCAACCGGGTAACCAAATAGAGGAAGGAGAGATTCCATCCATTCAAGGGATCGAAATGCATGAACCCACACCATAGAGCCGCCATGAACTGCTGCTCCATAATACAACCAAAGATGACTCTACCGTTGAAGGAGAGCAAAGGGCAGAGGAGACCCGCGAGCTCGAAAGGACTGAAGAGCAACCATCACACGAAGGCACCAGACAATTGTTCAGTGAAGTGGGAGAAAGTTCAGCTGCAAGTAAGGAACTTGGCACCTCCTCCACCCCTCCGGTAACAGAACAGCTGCAAATTTGTGATGAGACGGCTGAAAACATTAAAGAACGGAGTGAAAATTTAACCATAGCGTTAGCCCAGACTATACCTCAGGACTGGTTAATTGCCAGAGCCCAGCGCAAGGCCACCACCAAACCACCTATCAACCTCGAGGACATATTCTCACGCATAGACCAAGCTAAAGCTAAGGGGAAGAAAAAGCCCAAGGCATATTCCAAAATGACTAAAGATGAGCAAAGGAACCGTACTCTCCACATTGCCACCCCACCTGTAGATAAGCCAGCAGATTAGATCACACTGGCAGATTATAGCATCACAACCGTCCCCATCGGACGAGCCACTAAGGCACAGGAAAAGGAGGAATTCAAGGATTCAGTGCAGAACATACTCAGGCAACTTGAAGAGATAACAACTGAGAAGGATATGTATTGGGCTCGTGCTGAGCAGGCCGAAGGGTACATCGATCAACTCCTGAGACCATTATACAATGCCTCCGAATCCCACATTCCCCCGACAACATTGGCACAGAGGACCACAACAAAATTTGAAGGAGTATGGGACACCGCAAGGGCCGTCAAGGAAAGGATACAAGGTATCAAAAGAAGGGGAGAACGAATCCTTGAGGAAGTGAAGGAAATGGCTCGCCACCGAGAAACCACTTTGGTTAAGTTATTAGAGGTAAAGAGGGAATCCCTCCACATCCAGGAAGTGGCTGCCACTACTCTTCCCCTCATGAACGCTCTTTTTTGGACCCAGGCACAGATCCGTACACTCTCCGACATCCTGCACCCTCATGGTATCGGCATTTTCAAAGAATGGTACTGGACTATCAACATGAAGAATGATGCGAAGGAAATCATCGATAGAGAACACAATGCATACGAGGTAATTCTGAAAACCATGCAGGAACTTGGCAAGATAATCCTTTGATCAATGGTTTCGGGATGGGTAAATGACCAATCTGATGAAGTAATACTGCCAGACTGGGAGGAAAGATTGGGAACAAATAAGATCACTTATTCTACTAAGGACCTAGGCTTTGCCGGTCAATTCCACTCGGACATGTGCTTTGAGCGTAATTGTTCCAGTTGGCAAGATGGTCTGAAGTAGGTAGACCAATACCTCGAAGGCATGCAACATAAAATTCGCCATCCTCCTATGCCTCCATTCAGTCTTCTTTTCCAATTATGTATCAGGTTCCAAGATTATGTTCGTGAGGAACGTGCAGTAGGTTGAGATCTCATTTGCATGAAGAAAGTCAATTTTTGATAAAAGGATTTGAAACAAGAAAAGAAAAAGTGCTTTCCTAAAAATGCACCTTTTTCCTTTTTAAATTTTGAAAAGTGCACTTTTGGCCAAAAGGGTCATATTTGACTTTCAAGTCAACTAAAATGTAAAACTTTATGAATGTACCTCTTTGGATAATTTTGGATGAGTTTTAATTATCCTTTTTGGGTAGTTATTGCTCATTTTGGGGTGGTTGTTGATATTTGCCTCCCATTTATGGGTATGGGCAGCCATGTTTTTTGGATGAATCTGGGTCATTTGTTTAGATTAGATCTGGGCCATTCATCCAATTTTGGAGCCTATTTAAAGGGGACTGGTTTTCCCTCATTTTGTAAGAAGTTCTTGAATTGTTGCAAAAGCTCTAGCGAAATTTACAGGATTTAATGCAAAGTTAAGATTGTTTCCAAATTTCCTTGTGAGTGCATGGTCACCTTCTTCATTAATTTAGAAATTTTTCAATTATGTTTATTTCCTTTATATAGCATTTTCAAACAAACATCCGACAGAATCCTTGCAATTCACACCATTAGGGAATGGCTGATCGCCTTTCTCTCTGCATGGTTAGTTTGAACCTTTCGTATGCTTAGTTCAGTTATTGAATGCTCACTATGAATGTAAAAGTTCTAATGTTGTAGTTGATAACATGAAAATCCTATTTTCCTTTGAAGATTGCACTAGATTTATGCAAGTATTGTGCTTAAATAGTTGGTGATGCTTAGTCTAGTTATTTGGAGGTGTCTATCTGTACTCTGAATCTGCTATCTTAGTTAAAATTTATGTTTCATGTATCTCTCTCTCCCTATCCTTCCCTCCTTTTCCCCCTTTTTTTATCAAGAGAATCCGCAGTCCCATTGAAAACAGTATCAACTCAACTGAAATCATTTGATAAGAAAGATCATAAAGATTCCAGGGAACTCATCTATCAATCGCCTATCTCACCATAAGTCCCCCTTGTGTTTCCAGCAAAACACATCAAACCACTGAGTAATCTCGCAGTCAAGACTTGACAAACGAAACCTTGAGGTTGTCCCCTTTCATCAAACGTAAAAGATAGCATTAGGGATTTCCTTATCTCAAGAGAGGATAGGATACTCAGCAAGTTTATTCTATTCTGCGTTGGCCGTATGGAGTTTGCAGCAATGCGATACTAGACACGTCAACAGGTCCCCCAACCATTTCCTGGTGGTTTCTATTAGTACGGAAACTTGGCCCGCAGCATCATTGCCAGTTGTGTTTTCTTCAGCAAGTTTCTTCAGTCGTCGCCGACGTTCTGCTTGTCGTTCTGACCTCAGCGTTCTTGCTGCTGCCTCGTGCACATCTTCTTCCTCCCTCGGCACACAATTCCTATCCTTATTTAGTGTCACGGGCATCAATTCCTTCTTTCCGTGGCGTTGAAGGTTCGTCGACGACTTTCGTCATGTTCCTCCTCTCATCGACTCTTTTCTTCAAATTGTTGCAGAATTTGTTGTTGACGAGTCTTGCGGTAGGTTTCTTCCCGGCGAGTTTGGAGAGCAAGGAACGCTTGTGCCAGCAAGTTTGGCAAGTTGTTCATCAGCCGATTTACGGCGGGGCTTATGCCAAGGGCACTCCACACTGCGCTCTCAGGGACGTCCTCAGTCGTGGCCTCCCTCCGTACGTAAGTTTCAATGAATGCCTGGAGAATGCAGGTGAAATCCCTCGTTAATGCTCCCTCTCCTTCGAACAACTCTGTTGGCTCTTCCTTGGGATTGCTGCTGATTCCCTCACTCACTAGTTTCCCCATTATCATCGTGCCATGTAGTGGGTTCCTGTCATTCCAAGTTCAATTTGGAAACGACGCCAGATGTTTACCCTCTAGGTGAACAGTTTAAAACATACAGACAATGCTTAACGAGAAACAATAATGCCATAGATACCAGATGATAATATCAAGCAAACAGAAAAGATACTATTTCCATTCATAATCGTGTTCCTTACAAGTTACCTTACATGGTATATAAAGGTACCGAGGGGATGCGAGGGACAACCGTCGCACTCGTAACTACCAACCCTCGGTTACATTACTAACAAAGGACTACCTAATTAATTACTGTTTATTCCCGTACAATATTACCACCAACAGTAGTATGCATTTGTAATGCCAAAATGCATCACCAAAATTTCATGGTGGCCCTAATGGGTTTGGAAAGCATCTTATGCACATCCTAATCTCTAATAGTAATTTGATGATAACTAGAATAAAGTTCGAGATTGGTAAAATAAATAGCACCATTAAGCTCATATAACAAATCATCAATTATTGGAATTAAAAACTTATCTTTTACAGTGCACTTATTGAGTTCTCTATAATCAAGACACATTTGCCAAGTGTCATCTTTCTTTGCACCATTACCACTAGAGAGGAATAAGCACTTTGACTATGCTTGACCATGCATACCTCTAGCATCTCTTGTACCATTTCTTGATCACACTTTTCTGCACATATGGATACTTGTATGGCCTAATGTTGGGTGGTTGACTCCTTGGTACTAGTTGAATGACATAATCATGATCTTTTTTGTGAGGCAATCCTTTTAGCATCTTTCTTAAAACTACTAAGCTCCTATCTAGAATTGCTTGGAAATCCAATGGTATAAAAGCCTTCGATTGCTGCACTTTTAATAAAAATAATTGGGCCACAAACCCATTTGCCTCTTTGCCAAGAATCTCTATGCGAACCTCGTCATTCCACTATCTTACCCGTTAAGTGGAATTGCATGAATAGCACTTTGGAAGTTCATCTCAATTGTTTCCCATGTAGTAAGATAGTGAATTCCCAAATCAATGTCTACTGCACCCATATGGATAGAAAAAATAGGGCAACCTAGCCTATAATCTCCCATGGAAATTTTAATGTTATGGCATTTCCTTGAACAATTGATTGTAGCCCCATCTGCAATCATGATTTGAAATATTTGAGCTGGACAGAAAAAAATTTAGACTAGAAGCTAACTTCTTGTTAAGGAAATTGTGAGTGTTGCCTGTCTATCAACACTATTACTCTATTTGTAATGTCCCTAGCCAGAATATTGGCCAGATTTCACCAAATTTTTAAAATTCAACACAAACGCAAGCTCTTTTTGATCACCAAGATTCTGATGTGAGCATACAAAAATTGGGAGCTGGATAATAAGCAATTAAAGTTCCAAACTTATTGGCAGCAGTTGTCTAGTTTACTATCAAAGTTATGTATGCAGATATAAGCAATATCACTAGAAGATTACAAGGAAATTTGATCAATGCCAAACTGGAAAATAACAAGGAGACCTGATATGCCAAATGAGTAGATTATAATAGGACCAATTTAATAGAAAATTGATAGATGACAAGCAGATCCTAGATCAATACTAAGTTGGTGGATAATGATATGCAAATTTAGAAAATGGATCCAATGGTTAAACCATCCAAGAGTTTCCTACAACATCATGATTAACCTCTAATTGGCGGTAAACCATCCAATTTGTACAAATGATTAAATAATAATTCATATTGGAAGATCACTGATATTTTCTTGATTACAACAGCATACACCTCTAGATGATTATAACAATTTATTGAAAGTTGAGCATAAAACCTCCGAACTAATTGGTCAGATATGGAGGTAGAGTTAGCAAGATGGTATTGTAAAAGTGGAATATTGTTGTCACTTACAGAGTATTATCGAGGGTTGGAGCTGTACAGGTGCTATTGAGACTGCCCAGCTCTCTCCCTCTGATGTTACAACTGGCTGCATAAAGTCTACAAGAATAGAAATGAATGTTTCAGTTGTTGTTAACAGCCTAGAAATGCAGCAGCTCCTAAAACCTTAACTCATCCTGGTTTGAACTCAATATCAGCAAGTGCAGCAATAGAAAAATGGAAATTCAAATAACAGCTCCTAGAAGTTGTGTGGATCTTACTATTATTAGTAAGGCAATAAGGAATGACTTCATGCTTTGACAACACTTGTAATTAAATAAATTGCACAATAGAAGAATGAAACAGCAAATACCTGGAAATAAAATAGTAATACTTGTAAATTCTCAATAATAATAAGCTACTTAAAGGGGGCAAACCTCCAAAAGTCTTTAACAACAAATAGAATTTGGAATATGATGATCTGCTACTCACTACCTCCTATATATACACTATGCTTAAACCTTGGATGCCATCTAAGCCGGCCAAACTACCTATATATTACTATATAAATGATTATATAACTTAAATATGGATTGTGTTGGATTGTGCTAGCCACAAGTTGGCTACAAATATCCCAATACAATCAATGGGTTAAGAGCATGGCACATGCTGCACATGGATAACCCAAAAACAACTTGAAGCAATTTTTCACACTAGAACTTTCGAATCTTCCTAATCTTCTGAAATCCCTAGCCATGATGAATTCCACAAACAAATGACTATTTACCCCAACATGATCTTTTCAATTCAAAACTACTGTCTAGGGTTTGAGAAGATAAAAAATTAGAAGTTGAAACCCTAGCAAGTTAAAACTTCAGCACAAGGATCCAATGAAGTCTTGCAATAAGGCCATGAAAACTGTCACAAAAGTCTGTGATGGGTGATACCATAATAGTTGTTGAGCTTTCTTTCAGAACCCTAGATATCATCCTTAAATCTCCACCTCAACTCAATGTTTCCATGGCCACCAAAAATATGTATAAAATCTGATGCATATTGATGGAAATAGAGGTATTTGCTGATTTTCCTAAAGTGGCCATAATTAGATCCGCCTTTACACATTTCTGCTTACTAAAACAGGATAAACAGCCCTGCCAAACAGCTTTGGATATTGCCCCAACTTGCCTTCCCTTACCATCGCTACCAAGGTCCTGAAGATAATCTCCAAATCCTTTCCTATAAGCTGAACTGCATGCTTTTATTTCTGATTTACTTTTTCAGACCGAGTCATGGGTGAATGCCTCTTTTTCATGATTTCTCCATGTGAAACTTAGGCATATTCCTCTACAAGGTGACCTACTTGACTCAAGGCGGAAGAAAGGAACAGCAATGCCAATGTGAAACTCCATCACTTTTGAAGCTACCTACTTGGCCACACTTTTCTAATTTTATAGCCAACTCTAATCTTCTGAGCAAAATTTATAGGTGGGTAAGCCATTAAAAATGTGCACTCCATTTATGCCCTTTCAACCCTTCGCAAAGATCACGAAAGAATTTTGCTACTTTTTGCTTAAGTTGTGGCAGAACTTTTTACTGGTTTCAACCACACAAAAAATGCCCATATTTGACTCTCATACCCTTGTCTTAGGTCAAATTTACTAAGCTGTTTTCTACCTTTTTGAATGTCTTAAAACATTTCCCTCAACTAGCATGCTTTACTCATGACATTGCCAATGTTTTTGGCAAAGATTCGAGGATTTTGACATCTAAAACATGCAGCTCAACCTGATTTCATATCCCTTGCTAGGTGCACATCACTTGATTTTCTTCCACATATTGATAAAACTGACTTTGGCAAAACTATTTGGTGGAAAAGCCATGCAAAAAGTCTGGCTTAGATGCTTTATCTTGCTTTTAAAAGGTAGCGGAATTCACTTAAAAGTTTCCCTATTTTGACAATGTTAATCAAAGCCTTTAGGTGTCATTTGCACTCCAAAAGTTTGCAAGTTATCTTTGACTTCCCTTCTTGCCTCTTAATGCGAATTGCTTAAGCTCTTGCCATTTTTTCACAATTTTTGGTATGATGTTATAAGGGTTTTGTCCTTCAAATTGTGTGCCAAACTTATGATCATTCTTCCCTTTTATGCTAGGCATGGATTTCAGCCGTCCTTGCCTATTTTTTGGCCACAGATGACAATGGTTTGAGCCATGATAAAGTGTGCCTCTTGCCTTAACATTTCTCCTTGAAAGATAGGCGCATATCTTACTTGTCTAAACATGCCATCAATAAGTGCACCTCTATTGTGAAATATTCAACTTTTATCTTTACTAATGATAACCAAAACATTCCTATGCTTCTACCCTGTTTGCTGTTCTTGCATGGTGACCTGTTCTTTCTCTGATTTGGCTTTGAACATCATCACCATTTATTCCTTACTGGGATCGAGGTGAGCATCTAACCCTGCAAAAGTACTTCGCAGAAAAGACAAAGACGGGACATCTGTAGGCTAACAAGGAGGACCACAATTGACTCAGTATTGATGTGAATTCGAGGATCAATTGACAATGGACTAACAAAAAAGGATAAAAAGACTGAGCTTCGTATGGGTACAACACAGAACAAGTTGAAATAGTTCATGTCCCGAACTGCTTGAACTTCCAATTGCTTGACAACCTTGTGCTCCCTGATGGTTGGTGTTCCAATCCTACGTTTTGAAGAAGAAACCTTATGTGGACGCCCTACATGTAGGATTGCTGATTGTGCAATAATTGCTAGGTGGTGCATGAAGGCACATGGAGTCCTGTGGTGGCATGCATCAAGCAGTGACTTGTGTGCAAGACACACATGATGTTGTTGGAGCTTATGCATCTAGCACAATTTTCTTCGAAGGCATGTGCAATATTATGTAAGACTTGTGTAGCTGTGTTCTAATCATTCCATTTCATTTTTCACATGAGTAAAGTATTTCTTATCATCAACCAAAGTTCTTGTGAGGTCTACAAAATTACTCAAAAGATTGTAATTAATTGTGGTATTATTTGTAAAAGATTTCTTGTAGATTTATAAAAAGAGTTTCGTCTTATTATAAATTGAAATTGGAAATTCATAGTTTGAGACTAGATTTACCGTGGCTACCATTGTTAAGATATAGCCCTCGTGAATCTAACTGATGGTAAATCGGTTATTATCTGGAGAGTGATATATTAACAGAGCATACAGTTCGGAAATTAAACATAAACAAACTAATTGTTATGACCAGTTGCCTCCATAGGGGCATGTCCATACGTGGCAACTGCCACATATGGACATGTCCCTACGTAGGCAACCTTTCCTCTTGTATTTAAACCGGATTCAATGATGGAGACGATCAATAACTCACAGCAATCAGTCTTCCAGAATTGGTGTCATTATTCTTCGATCCATATTTCACAACATGGTATCAGAGCCAGCATATTAAGAGAATAAATTAGACAGCCATATTACCCATAAGCATTTATCGGAAGTAAATAACAAATTGACGCAGAGGCTATATACGCAGAGGATATATCCGACTAAGAAAATATTCAAAATGTCAAGTAATATGAGAGTGGAAGATAGACTCGAAGGAGCCTCCAACTTCGTTTCCTGGAAGATACGAATCATTGCCATTCTTGAAGAACTAGAATTAGAGTCTTACATAGAAGAAAATCTAGACATGCCAAATGATGAACCAGAGAAATCTACCTGGAAAAGGCGTAATAATAAAGCAAAGAAAATAATTATTGACTCAATCAAAGATCATATTCTTCCATCTATAGCCAGACTGCCTAAAGCATATGAAGTATTTAAAACCATTAAAAATACATATGAAGTTAACAATGTGAGTAGAATGTTAACCTTGAAACAACAACTTTTAAACTTAAAGATGAATAAAGATGATACAATATCTACATACTTTTCAAGGATATCTGAAGTAAAAGACCAATTACAAACTATTGGAAATGAGGTAGATGATCAAGAAATCTCTCTCATAGCCCTAAGAGGATTACCAATTTCATGGGAATCCTACATTCAATGTATTAGCAAAACACCCCCCTTACCCAAATTTGAACAACTTAAGAATGAGTGCATTCAAGAGGAATCTCGACTAATCTCAAGAGGATTAGGGCCAAATAAAGGAGAAATCCAAACACTTAATACAAATACCTTCAACAAAAAGAAAAAGTTCTCCAAATGGAAGAGAGGAAATAAAAACCATCAGAAAAGAGAGATGTCTAAAATTCAGTGTTACAAATG
The DNA here is from genome assembly GCF_030272615.1 of Cryptomeria japonica. Lineage (NCBI taxonomy): Eukaryota > Viridiplantae > Streptophyta > Pinopsida > Cupressales > Cupressaceae > Cryptomeria > Cryptomeria japonica. The sequence continues at coordinate 635,475,782 of NC_081407.1, forward strand.
CGAAAAATATGGGCACACTCGTAGGAATTGTCCAGAATGGAAGAAAACACAAGCTACTCTAGCCGAAGTCAAAGGAGAAAACTCACTTTTCTTCTTAGCCCTATCAAGCGAAATAAATACAAATAAAAACACTTGGATCGTAGACAGTGGAGCATCAAGGCATATAACTGGATTCAGAAATCAGTTTGAAACACTTAACGGGCACTCAAGTGAAGAGGTTACTGTAATGTCCCCATTTAGCAGTTGACCAAGTGTATGTGCACTATTCATGCGGCACTATTCACATGACACTATTCATGTCATTGTAGCAGCAAGATTGGAAAACATTTGATGGAGCATTATTGTTGGAGTATTTAGTGAGTTGAAAAAATCTGCTATGTATTTGATTAATTCTGAAAATAATATCATATCAGCAGTAGTTCAATTTCCAGTTGCATATTATTGTAGTTTCATTCTTGTTCATATTCTGTGATTTCAATTCCATGTAAAACAAACCAACATTTCATTTCTGGAGCCATAAGGGAATTTAAAACATTAAACGAAGAAATAAGGAGTTGGATGCAAACTGTTTGATAAAATTCCTAGCAGCAGTTGGTATGGTTTTTGGGCATTCTGGGGTGTCCATTACAGTGGTATCAGAGCTTGTTTTTCCTGCCATCCTGTGAGGGTTTCATGTGTCCAGCACATCAGTATTACTTGAGGAGAAACAGGTCAAACACAAACCTACAGAATTCACCAGAGATTGAAGAGGAGGGTAACCCTTTTTCAGCACCAGCCATGGGTGACAGAGATGGGGAAAGGGGAGAACCTAGCACTAGGGAGATGCTCAGTGATCTTGCTAGGGGTCAGAGGGAGCTCCAGGCTACATTGCAGCAGATGGCTATAGCATTTACACAACATTTGACGAGAGCAGATCAAGGCAATAATGCCAACCGAGGTAATAATGGCAACCAAGGTAATAATACCAATCAGGGTAATAATGCTAATCAGGGAGGTGGACAGAGTAATGGAGGTAATGGAGACGCATCAATTAACAGGAGAACCAGGACATATGCTAGAGCAGGTTCTTCTACTATGAGACCACTCATGCCACAGTTTCCTTCGAGACAGAATGACCAGAATAATGTCGGTCCTACACAGCAAGAGATTCAAGATATGATTATGGATGATTGGAGGGACTCTAGCCCTGAGTTACAGGCTGAGATGACATTCAGGGAATATATGGATGTTAAACTCAAGAATATGCCCATGAGAGGAAACCGACAACAGAATTATGAGATGAGGAAGAAGTTGGGAAAGTTGTCTATTCCATACTATGATGGTACAGGGAAGGCTTCAGCACGGACATGGGTCCAGAAATTAGATACTTATTTCCAGCTTAATCCCATGCTTGAGGAGGATGCGATTAAGTATGCTGCATTGCACTTGGATGGGAGTGCACACGAGTGGTGGCACCATGGTATGGTCACATTGGGCCATAATCAGATAGACACATATGCAGAGTTCACTGAGAGGTTGATTGACAGGTTTGATACGAAGGATCCAAAACTCCATTTCAAGGAGTTAGCTCAGTTGAGACAGTGGGGTCCTATCGACAGTTACATCTCAGATTTCCAGAGACTATCAGTGTTGGTTACAGACATTTCGGAGAGGAGGTTGATTGTACTGTTTGTGGATGGATTGTCAGAGCCTCTTTGTGGTTGGGTGAAGGGACATGATCCCCTCACATTGCAGGATGCCATTCGGAAGGCGAGAGATCTTGCACCTTCCGCTTCTAGGAGTAGGTTCACTCCTAAGGATCCACACTTCAAGAAGGATAAGGATAATAAACCTCTACATAGGGATTCTCAGCCTCAGAAAAAAGAATCAAAGAGGTTAGACAATGAGACACTGAACGAGTTGAGGCGGAAAAAACTATGTTTTTAGTGTAGGGAACTGTGGGATTAATCTCACAAGTGTCCTCTGAAGGCTAAGGCCAACCAAATGGAGTACTTCTCTGCTGAGGAGTCACAGTCAGAGGATGAGGAGTAGCAGTCAGAATCTGATGGTGAGAGCAGTGCCACTGAGGAGGGTTCAGGGAATGAGAAGTCCCTAGCTAGATTGACAGGTGCTCAAAAGGCAATTACTTTTAAGGTGCGTGGCACCATACAGGGACAGAAGGTGGTTGCTTTGCTGGACACTGGGGCCACACATAATTTCATAGATTCATAGTTAGCGGCTAGGAGAGGGTGGCAAACTGAAGAACATTCAGGATTCCGAGTCATGGTAGCTAGTGGTCACAAGTTACTATGCACATAGAAGATTACAAATCTTCGCATCAGATTGGGAGATGGTTATGAGCTACAGGATGAGTTCTATGTTGTGGACATGGGTGATTATGACGTTATCTTAGGGATGACTTGGATGACATTGTTGAGAGTGTTTACTCTCAACATGGAGAGAGTAGAGATGAGGTTCCAACATGAGGGCAGGACCGTGGTACTCAGAGGATTATCAGATGGCAGTTGTAGGGTAGTTTCTTTGAGAAGGATGGAGAGGTTGTTCAGACATGATGATGTTGAGTGGGTAGCGGAGTGCTTGATTATGCCAGCATCACCAGAGCCACATGTTAAGAGTCATCCGCTTGATATGCAGGACATCCTTGATAGACATGCCAAGGTATTTGGCAGTATTCCACATGGCATTCCTCCAGATAGGGGGATAGAGCACGTCATCGAGTTAGAAGAGGGGGCTAAGCCCATTATGATCACGCCCTATCGTCATCCAAAAAAACACAAGGATGAGATAGAGAAAGCCATCAAGGAGTTGTTGGAGATGGGGCACATTAGGCCAAGCAAAAGCCCTTTTGCTTCAGCAGTTGTTTTGGTTAAGAAGAAGGATGGAACAATGCGCATGTGCATTGACTACAGGGCCTTGAACAAGAAAACCATTAAGAACAGGTACCCCATTCCCAGGATAGATGAGCTGATAGATGAGCTACATGGGGCATGCTTCTTCACAAAGATAGATTTGAGATCAGGGTATCATCAGATCAGTATGAGGGCAGAGGACATTGAGAAGACAGCTTTTCGGTGCCACTATGGTCATTTCGAGTTTCTGGTTATGCCATTTGGGCTAACCAATGCTCCTGCTACTTTTTCAGAGTTGCATGAACCAGGTGTTCAGGGGGCATTTAAGGAGATTCGTTTTGATTTTCTTTGACGATATTTTGGTCTTTAGCAGGACATGGGAGGAGCATTTGCAGCATCTTGAGGAGGTGGTATCTATCTTGGAGAGAGAGTCACTGTATGCCAAGGAGTCTAAGTGTGAGTTCGGGATGACAGAGCTTTTGTACCTTGGTCATATTATCAGTGCAAAGGGAGTTCGGATGGATCCTGAAAAGATTAGAGCTATTGTTGATTGGCCCACGCCTACGAACCTTACTCAACTTAAGGGGTTCTTTGGCTTATGTGGTTTTTATAGGAGGTTTGTTAAGGGGTTTTCTCAGACAGTTGCTCCTTTGACAAATCTTACTAAGAAGGGGGCCTTCATGTGGATAGGGGCAACACAGAGGTGTTTTGAGCATTTCAAGCAGGTGATGTCTTCATGTCCGGTCCTAGCTCTACCAGACTTCACGAAGCCTTTTGAGCTTCATTGTGATGCATCAGGTGATGGGATTGGAGCAGTATTGATGCAAGAGAAGCACCCCATCGCTTTTGAGAGTAGGAAGCTCCGAGGTGTAGAGAGGAGCTATTCTATTTATGATCGTGAGATGTTGGCCATCATGCATGCCTTGGCCAAATTCCGATCCTACTTGGTTGGAGGGAAGTTTGTGATCAAGATGGATCACAACAGCATAAAGTATTTCATGAGCCAACGAGACTTGAATGACAGGCAGCAGAAGTGGGTCACTAAATTGCAGGCTTATGACTTTGACATTGAGTTTGTCAAAGGGAAGAAGAATGTAGTAGCTGATGCCTTATCCAGAAGACCTCACATTTGTGCTCTTGCAGAGATTACAGGAGATTGGAGGGATAAGATTATAGCAAAGTATGTCGGAGATACTTGGGCTTCTGGTTTGATTTTAGGTACTATATAGGATGATCGCTATGAGGTGATAGATGGATTGATCAGATTTCAGGACAGGGTTTATTTGATTCCGTCATCACAGTTGAAAGAGGCGATACTGAGGGTATTTCATGATGCACCTATAGCTGGGCATCCAGGGGTCTTCAAGACCTACAGGCAGATTCGAGAGCGGTTCTCATGGAGGGGGCTCAAGGATGATGTTCAGAGGTATGTCAGGGAGTGTGCAGTTTGTCAGCAGAATAAGGGAGAGCACACGTTTCCTGCAGGTTTACTACAGCCCTTGCCCATTCCAGACAGGAAATGGGAAAGGATTTCTATGGACTTCATCATTGGTTTACCACGAGTGCAGGGAAGAGATTGCATTTATGTGGTGGTAGACAGATTGACGAAGTTTGCTCACTTCTTTGCTATTCCCTCTTCTTACACAGCAGCTCAGTTGGCAGATTTGTTCTTCAAAGAGATTTTTAGGTTGCATGGGCTACCGAGATTTATTGTTAGTGACAGGGATAGCAAGTTCATGAGCGCCTTTTGGCAGGAGTTGTTCAGGTTGTGTGGTACAGATCTTACACCTAGTACGAGCTACCATCCTTAGACAGATGGGCAGACAGAGATAGTAAATAAATGGGTGGAAGGTTATTTACAGAACTATGTGACTGCGCAACAGAGAGCTTGGGTCAAGTGGTTACACATGGGGGAGTATTGTTACAATACCACATATCACATGACCATCAAGATGACTCCATTTATGGCATTGTATGGGTATGAAGCACCAAGCTTCATGGATTTGGCTTTGGGGGACAGCAGAGTGCCCAAAGCCAAGGATCTATTGCAGGATAGTCAGGATATCCTGAGAGCGCTCAAGGAGAATATACAGCAGGCTCAAAATCAGCAGAAGTTGTATGTTGACCAACATAGGGTAGAGCGCAGTTTCGAGGTGGGGGACATGGTGTATTTGAGGCTACAACCATATAGGTAGTCACCGCTCAAGAGGAGCGGAGCAGAGAAGCTGAAGCCTGGATTTTATGGTCCCTACAGGGTGACTCGCAGAGTGGGCGAAGTCGCCTATGAGCTTGAGCTTCAAAAGGACAGTCGGGTACACAATGTATTTCATGTGTCTAGGTTTAAGAAAGCCATTGATCAAAGTGTAGTACCTTCTGCAGATTTACCCCCTTTGGATGAGGAGGGGAAGCTTGTGTTAATAACTGAGGCTATTCTGGACACCAGAGAGAGGAAACTCAGAAACAGGATAGTGAAGGAGTATTTGGTCAGATGGAGAGACCTACCGGAGGAAGATGCTACATGGGAGAATGAGCAGGTGATACAACAGGTTGGACTGAGATTGCTTGAGGACAAGCAATTTCAAGGGGGGCGGACTGTAATGTCCCCACTTTAGCAGTTGACCAAGTGTATGTGCGTTAGCCTATCTCTACATGGTCCCGAGGGCTAACGAAGGGTTTAAGGGGATCTCGGAGTGTTTTGGCCTAGTCATTTCCAGTTTGGGCCAAAACGGAGTTGATTTACTTAGTTTCAGGCATACTTACTATTTTTAGTAAGTCAGCAAGACACAACGGAGGCTAGTTTTGGTGATTGGATTCGATACTCCTTGGCGAGAGCTTTCCGACGAGCTATCACTCGCGCTATTCGGAGTCCGATTGCTAATATATTTTAATGCCTGAAGTGTTATTAAAGTAACATTTAATTTAATTGTAAAATATTAAAGTGTTACTTTAATTTTTATTTTATGGGGATGTGTGCAAATCAAAGGGGCACCCAAGGGAGACATAAGTGAATATTTTAATATGTTTTATATTGCACATCTTTTATCCCACATTGCTCAAGTGAGTTGGGTCGACCCTTGGAGAAAGAATAAAAAGAAGCTTTTGTGGCTTCATTCAGCATGTTGAATTTGAGAAGAAATTGATGTGTGAGTTGCAGATCCTTTCTTGGCATTAGAGGACATCTATCCTCTCGTGTGGCATTCTAGACGTCATTCCCTTGGGGTTTGGCCTTTGGAATCCATTGCTTTCAGCTTCATTAACAGGCAGATTGGGTGCATTTTGGGTGCATTTCCAGCTACAGGCAGCAACACTATTTGGGTGTATTTCCAGCTACAGGCTGCAACACTATTCACGTGGGCACTATTCACGTGGGCACTATTCACATGGCACTATTCATGCAGCACTATTCACGCAGCACTATTCACGCGACACTATTCGTGCAGGACTATTCATGTCATTGTAGCAGCAAGATTGGAAAACATTTGATGGAGCATTATTGCTGGAGTATTTAGTGAGTTGAAAAAATCTGCTATGTATTTGATTAATTCTGAAAATAATATCATATCAACAGTAGTTCAATTTCCAGTTGCATATTATTGTAGTTTCATTCTTGTTCATATTCTGTGATTTCAATTCCATGTAAAACAAACCAACATTTCATTTCTGGAGCCATAAGGGAATTTAAAACATTAAATGGAGAAATAAGGAGTTGGATGCAAACTGTTTGATAAAATTCCTAGCAGCAGTTGGTATGGTTTTTGGGCATTCTGGGGTGTCCATTACAGTTACTATTGGAGATAACTCCACATATCCTATGAAAGGAATTGGGACCTGTACTATCAAACTAAGAAATGGAGTATCTCTACAATTAAAGGATGTTCTGTTTGTACCTGGAATAAAAAGAAATCTAGTCTCAATCTCAGGCCTAGCTGATCAAGGATATCGGGTTACCTTCAATGAAGATAAAGTTCTACTCTGGCCTAAAAATACAAATATCAAAAATGCCATAACAGTAGGTTCAAGAGATGGTAGCCTATACAAACTATGCAGTGATCAAAAGGAAGCACTAAATCTTGAAGATTCAAATAATAATGAATTATGGCACAAAAGATTAGGACACCTAAGATATAGGGCTCTATCCAACATAAAGAAGATTACTTCAGGACTGCCCCAACTAAAATCTGAACACACAGGCATTTGCAAAGGATGTGCCTTGGGAAAGAATGTGAAAGTTTCTTTTCCCTCAAGCGAGCACAAATCAAAAGTTATTTTAGAACTAATTCACTCAGACCTATGTGGTCCCATGTCAACACCATCCCTAACTGGATCCTTATACTACATAATCTTTGTTGACGACTACTCTCGAAAAACATGGATATATTTTCTAAAGTTCAAAGACTCAAATGAAGTACTATCTAAGTTCAAAGAATTCAAGGCACTAGTAGAAAACCAGTCAGGGAAGAAAATTAAGGTGTTAAGATCCGACAATGGGGGAGAATATACATCTGACAACTTCAAAGACTTGTAATTCTGTTGGGATTAAGAGGGAGTATACTGTACCATATAATCCACAACAGAATGGAGTAGCAGAAAGAAAGAACAGAACCATAATTGAAGCAACAAAAGCCATGATGTATGACCAAAACTTACACACTTCATTCTGGGCAGGAGCTTCAAATACAGTAGTCTACATTCAAAACAGATGTCCACACTCAGTTCTAGAAAACATAACTCTTGAAGAAGCTTTTACAGGGAACAAACCAGACTTTAGTCATTTAAGGATATTTGGCTGTCCTGTATATATCCATGTTCCTAAGGAAAAGAGGACAAAACTAGAACCATCCGGAAAAAGAGGTATCTTCATTGGCTATAGTGAAAATACTAAAGGATATCGCATTTACATTCCAGGGAAAAAATCTGTTGAGATAAGTAGAGATGTAAAGTTTGAAGAAAACACTACACTCAAAGAACCTGAGGATGATAACATTACTAAAGAAGAAGAAGATCACATAACTGAGATTGAGAGGGAGAATATCATAGAAAATTCCGAACCTTCAGACACTGAGAGGGAGGACATCATAATGAACCTCTTGTTGATGAAAATATTGAAACACTTAATAACAAGAAAAGACCTCTATGGGCAAGGAAAATGATTGAAGAGAATAATGTAGAACCAAATGAAATTTCCAAAGAAAATAAGAGAACAAGAACTCTAAAATGTTATGCTGCACTTCTAACCGAACTCACAAATTCTGAACCAACAAATCTCAGAGAAGCCTTATCAAAACAGGCTTGGAAAGATGCTATGGTTGAAGAATATCAATCTATACTAAAGAATGATGTTTGGGATATAGTGCCTAGACCAAAAGACAAATCAGTTGTCTCATCCAAGTGGTTATTCAAGATCAAATATGCATCTGATGGCAGCATTGAAAAACATAAAGCTCGCTTTGTGGCCAGGGGATTCTCTCAGAAAGCAGGAATTGATTATGAAGAGACATTTGCCCCAGTTGCCCTGTATACGTCAGTAAGAACAATCATTGCAATTGCAGCATCCAAAGGATGGAAAATTCACCAAATGGACGTAAAGACTGCCTTCCTAAATGGCTCAATTGAAGAAGAAGTATATATAGAACAACCAGAAGGATTCACCATACGTGATAAAAATTGCTATGTTTGTAAACTAAAGAAAGCTCTCTATGGGTTAAAACAAGCACCTAGGGCCTGGTACGCAAGGATAGACAACTATCTCTCCAAATTAGGGTACTCCAAGAACCTAGCAGATCCCAACATCTACTTCAAGGTTTCAAATGGCAATATGATTATATTGGTCCTTTACGTGGATGATCTTTTGATAACAAGAGAGGATAATCTCATTGAGAAATGTAAGCAAGATTTGGCAGCAGAATTCGATATGAAGGATCTAGGGCTTCTACATTATTTTCTGGGATTAGAAGTATGGCAGAAGAAAAACTACATCTTCCTAAATCAAGGAAAGTACACCACAGATATTCTAACTAGATTTGGGATGATGGAGTGTAAGCCATTAGCTACACCAATGGAAACTAATTTGCACAAGCTGAAAATTGAGGCGGAAGATTCAAAACCTACAGATCCCACACTCTACAGACAAATCGTCGGTTCACTCATGTATTTGGTAAATACTCGTCTTGATATCTGCTATGCTACAAATGTATTAAGTCACTTCATGTGTAAACCTAAGAAGATACATCTAATGGCTGCTAAACACATTCTAAGATATTTATGAGGCACAATCAGACTTGGCTTAAAGTATGAAAATGTTGAGATTCAACTTGAAGGATATTCTGATTCTGATTGGGCCGGAAGTACCACTGACCGTAAAAGTACTATAGGGTGTTGTTTCAGCCTTGGTTCTGCTATGATATTTTGGTTCAGCAGAAAACAGTCAGCAGTTGCACAAAGCTCCACCGAAGCAGAATATATGGCAGCCTCCATGGGAGCTTGTGAAGCGGTATGGCTAAGAAAGTTATTATTTGGATTATTTGGAAAAACTCTAAATTCAACAATAATTCATTGTGATAATCAGAGCTGTATCAAGCTCTCAGTAAATCCAGTTTTTCACAATCGATCCAAACATATTGAGATCCCTTATCACTACATAAGAGATATGGTAGATCGAAACGTCATAAAACTAGTGTACATTAGTATTGAAGAACAAAATGCTGATATCTTCACCAAGCCACTTGCAAGATTGAAGATAGAATACTTCACAAGTAAACTTGGTATGACTAGATTATAATTGAGATTATTAGGATGAAATTCCTACCATGTGTAATTTGTTCATAAATAAATAAATAAAATGTATATTGCAATATTCTAACTGTGTTCAAGAAGATGACGATCTTCTTATGTTTAAGGTTACTATTTCAAGGTGACGATCTTGACAATAGTTGACAAGTGTCAAGATTGACTACATTAAGTTGTTGTCCCGGACTGTGCCGGATATCTTGATCCTAAAGTTTGTGATCATCTCATGATTGACTTCTTAAGTGATTGTCCCGGACTGAGCCGGATATCATGATATTGAGTTTATTGTCATGACAAGACTATATTAAATGTTGTCTCGAATTGTGTCGGAAGTCATGACAGAATATGCTCCCAAGAAAATTACTTAGATCCACTCCTGCTAAGAGGGAGTGTTAAGATATAGCCCTCGTGAATCTAACTGATGGTAAATCGGTTATTATCTAGAGAGTGATATATTAACAGAGCATACAGTTCGGAAAATAAACATAAACAAACTAATTGTTATGAACGGTTGCCTCCGTAGGGGCATGTCCATACGTGGCAACTGCCACATATGGACATGTCCCTACGTAGGCAACCTTTCCTCTTGCATTTAAACCGGATTCAATGATGGAGACGATCAATAACTCATGGCAATTAGTCTTCCAGAATCGCTGTCATTATTCTTCAATCCATATTTCACAACAACCATTAGTAAAGAAAATTCAAATAATTAGCCGATAGGCTATATATGGTAGGGAACTCCCCATTGGATTCCACAATTCTCACGCTTGAGAATTTTTCCAGTTGCCAGTAAAGGTACAGTTGTCAGATTCCAGCTCTTTACACTCAAACAAGCTGAGAGAAGTCAGCCTTTGTTGGCGAGTGACGGCATCATGTAGGCATTTCAGCTTAGTCCGCGAGACATTGAGATACTGAAGCCTTTTAGGTGTCCCAAAGTGATGGGCAAGGGTTCAATCCCTATCATGCTCGAATCGAGTGTTCTCAGCCAAGTCAATCCCCTTGAGAAAGTCGGGCAGAATGACAAAAAGGCATTCACTGTAGCAGAGGATCAAAGAGTGCAGTCCACAACATTAACCTCTTCAAGGAGACAAGATATGTGCTTGCACAAGAGAGATCCATTGGTGTTTGTGTTGGCTGATCTCCTTGGAAGGGAATTTAGCCAAATTATCTCCACAACTATTTTTTGATTCATTCACATTGTTGGGTGGCACTTCTAGATGGGATAAGAAGTGATCATTTTTGTTGGGCAACACCCCATACTAGGAGGAATCTCTTTCTCTCCACATGCTTAAAGATCTCAGCTTTGCCCTTCTCTTCTATCAAAGTTTGATTGAAGGGCATGTGTATTTAGTTAGCAATGGTCCTTTGCAACCAAGATATTTGGCCATTGGAGACCGTTTCCCAAATGAGGGCATCAATCTCAAATGATTTTTGAACATCTTTGCTGTTCCACACGCACTTCATCAGTAGGGATGCACGTAAAATGTTCAATGACATGGCAGAAGGAGATGTCTCCTCATGGATCACCATAATTGCATCTTATAGAAAACATGCCTATCCTCGCGAGACATTGACAATGTTCCACCAAATGCAATGCATAGGCGTCAAACCTAATCAGTTTGCCTTTTCCATTATGTTGCCAGTTTGTGCCAAAATAAGACCTTTGGAACAGGGTATGTACATCATCTGAGCATAATTGAAAGGGGATTTTATGTTGTAGTTTTAAGTGCACTGCTAGACATGTATGCAAAATGTGGAAGGTTATACAAGGCATGCAAACTGTTTGACAAATTGTCTGTAAGAAATGTGGTCTCATGGAATGCACTGATTGCAAGGCATGCAGTGTGCACAATATAGTGTTCTTGAAGAGGCTTTAAGGCTTTTAAAAGATCATGCCTCAACCAAATGTCACTCCAATCATTGCTGGTTTGCACACAATGGAGTTCTCAATGAGGCTCTAACGTTTTTTAGGAACTGCCTCGAAGAAATGTGGTTTCGTGGATTGTGATGACTATAGGATTAGCCCAATATGGATTTCTTGAATAGGCTTTCCATTTTTTCAAAGATATGCCTCAAAGAAATGTGGTCTCATGGACTACAATGGCTGCAAAATATTCAAAAAATAGGTTTTTTGAAAAGGCCTTGGAAACCTTCAAGGAAATGCAACTAGCAGGTGTAAAGCTAGAGTCTACAACCTTTGAGAGCGTTCTCCCTGCCTATGCCCAAATGGGAACTTTAGAACAAGGTATAAAAATCCATTTAAGTATTATTGAAAGTGGTTCTTCATCAGGTGTCTTAGTTATTAATGCCCTGATAAACATGGATAAAAAATGTAGAAGCATATTCAAAGCACGCATTCTATTTGAGAAGATGACTCAAAGAGATGTAGCTTCGTGGGATTTGACGATTGCAGGATATCCACAAAGTGGATTTTCTGAAAAAGCCTTGGAGACTTTTAACCAAATGCAATTAGTGGGTTTAGAAAATACTCCATAACCTTTGTTAGCATCCTCAGAGCTTGTACCAAAATGGGAGCTTTAGAACTGAGTATGGACATCTATGGAAGCATAATTGAAAGCAGGTTTTTAGTAGATGTCGCAATCGCAAGTGCTTTGGTTGACATGGAAGCATACATAAAATTGTTTGATAAAATGCCTAAAAAAGCCATACTCTCATGGAATGCTATGATTGGAGGATATGCACAGAATGAATTTTGCAAGGATGGTCTCAAACTCTTTCAATCAATGGAGTACTCTTGGAACATTCTTTAATTATATAAGTCTTCTGTTTTATTTGCATGCAGTCATGCAAGTTTAGCAGATGAGGGTTGCAAGTACTTCAATGACATGAGCTTCTCTTATTGCATTACATCTACAATTGATCAATATGTGTGCATGGTTTATCTTCTTGGTCATGTTAGCTATTTTGAGGAAACACTAAATTCTATCATTAAAATGCCAATTAAAATCGTGGTGATTGTGTGGACGTGTTTGTCTTCTTGTTTGCAGATTTTATAAAAACATAAGGTTAGGAGTATTTACAACAACCCTCCTTTTTGAGTTGGATTCTAACAACACCGCGACTTATATTCTTCTATTAAACATCTATGCAAATCTGGGGAGGTGGAGTGAGGTTCAAAGAGTAAGATAGACGAATTAAAAAGATAATTGGATGTAGTTGGATTGAAGACCATAAAATGGTACATGCTTTCTCTGGAGGAGAGAGATCACATCTATGGACACGAGATCTATATGAAAAGTTGGAGGAAAATTAAGTTTGGGTTTTTTTCACTAAGATGTAAATAAAAGTATGTTTTCCTTACTAAGATGTAAATTAAATGTGGTTCTTATTTTTAAGTTAATGACCATACCTTTTTTAGTGGGATGTAAATTAGGTGTGGTTTTGGGATTTTAAATTAATAACCAACATTCCACGAGGACGCGTCCCCCCCCTTTTTGGGCGCGTCCCCCCATCAGAAACGTCTTGGGGACGTGGGGACGGGGACGGGGACGCGACGTCCCCCGCTGTCCCGCCACCGCCACCCAAGCGCCGCCGGGACGCGGAGACGTCCCCGCATCCCCGCGTCTCCCAGGGAGACGGGGAGATGTGGAGATGTCTCCTTGGGAGACGTCTGGGCGTCTCCCAGAGAGACATGGAGACGCCTCCATGTCTCCTTGGGAGACGTTTGGGCGTCTCCCTGTCCTTGGAGAGACGTTTGCACGTCTCTCCAAGGACAGGGAGACGCCCAGACGTCTCATGTCGCCCCCACGTATATGCAATATTTAATATTAAAATTTAAAAAAAAAGTGACTTTTTAAGTTTTTTGAGGGTTAAGGGGTAACTCTAATTGGCGATGCCCCTTGACCCCAACTTGGGGGCGCTGCCCCCAAACCCCCGCTGAAAAATATAGGGGGAAACCGCGCCGATAGAAGTAGGGAAAATCTAACCTCCGAGTCTGATTAGGCTCCATATAACAACACAACTTAGAAATCTTGGTATTTAGATTTAGTATTTCAAATTTCCTAGTCTCATTTGAAATATAATTCTTACATTGTAATACTGTCATACATCTTTTCAAAACTAGTTTTTAAAGTACTATATGTATATGTATAACTATATCAGCACCACCACCCCGCCACCCCCCCACCGCCGTCCCACCGCCGTCCCCAAACTTAGGCCCTTGGTCCCCCCGTCCCGGAAACGCTTCCCCCCGTCCCCGCGTCCCCCCGTCCCCAACGCCCGTGGAACACTGTCAATAACCATACATTGATTCACTACTAAATTCAATTTTCACATTCCAATATATTTAACTATATTTTACTATCGGTGTTACTATTGCGCCTCCTTTTGGTGCAAGTGCTAGTTTACTCTGTTTTAGGAACATACGTTGCTATGTTTAAAATTGAACACTTTTTTCGAGTTCAATCTGTTTTAAACTTAGTCATTTAAGAGAATATGTTCTTGCTACACATCACATGAATGCGTTTACACAGACTTGGTTTATTATATAGAATTGGGTCATCATAATGTGAAAGTGAAAATCTTAAGGTTTAGAATTTTTTTTTCATAAATGAGGTGGTACATGGGTTACCACCCCTGGTATTAACTTCAAAAATCAATGGTTACATTCCAAGCATGTATCTTATTCTGTGATAGCAGGAAACTTAACTATAAGCGAGTTAAGCGAGGATTTTCTGTGGCTACATTACTATAGAAATTTCAAAAGATTCTCTTTCCACTTTTAAAAATATGCATTGCTATGTTTACAATTCAACAATTTTTGGAGTTTCGATCCATTTTAAGCATACTCATTACGAAAACTTGTTCTTGCTAGGCATTGCATTTAAGAAAGAGATTTGGGTCATATAATTTGTAAGTTGAAATGTATAGGTTGAGAGAAGATTTACCGTGGCTACAATAACAAGGAAAATTATCTGAATTTTATTTCTGTTTTAAAAAAAATGTTGCTATATCTAAAATTTAATACATTTTGGAGGTTCGATCTGTGTTGAACATAGTCATTAAGAATATTCGTTTTGTTGGACATATCATAAATGCACTTACTCATATACTTGATTTGAAATATAATTTGATCACCACAATTGCTAATAAATCCACTGTAGTCTTCTAGGTATGTTGCTAGTATTACCCTTGGATTTACTCGGGACATATATACCATGCTCAAGTATGACATTCACTCAATAAGATATTATGGCCTGTAATGCAGGGAGGATCATGTGATGACTACTGGGCGCATGCTTTATGCTTTCCTTGTGCTCTTATTCAAGAGTGGAGTGAAATTACTGCTCGTGAGGATGCAGGTATGTTTGCCTTCTGCATGACAGTTAGATCACATAGACATACAAATGTATATCTGGACATGAATCAAAATCAGGTGCTTATTTCTACTTAGGTATACAAACCTTGCCAGATTGTGACCAAAATTATTGAATAGTTTACTAAACATAAGATAGATGTTTAGGTTTCAATTTGAGCATTTTGATGCTATCATTCTTCATCATCTGTTTTAGGTGTAGACAATTATTTTTTGTTTTTCAAATGTTGAAGCTTTATGCTTAGTGAATACGATTCGTTTTTTAAAGTTTATCCCTAGCATATGAAAGATCAGCCTTCTACAATATCCATACATCATATGTTAAAACTTCGGCCATTGTTAGCGTAAGTTATTTTAATGGGTCTACTAATCATCTTTGTTTTTCAATAAAGCTATTTTATTCTTAATGTAACTTTTTACTATTGTCATAGTGTGGAACTCAAACTATATCATGCATTGCTGTGACAAGTTTTGGTGTTTTGAAGGCTTGCTTGAATCCTAAATGCTTTCTGAAGGTCTATCCTAGTATTCATGCCTGTTTTCATTTGTTGTTTCATTGGACCTTCTGTTGTATTAGAGGAACGATAACGAGATAATGAACAGATATTTTCAATTCGTCTAAGTATCAAGGCTATCTTGCAGCAATGATTGATGTCTGACCATGTGATTTTTATACCTTTTGTAGATTACTTGAATACTAGCCAATTCTTTCTTAAAATCCATCCAAAAATTCATGCCCGTTTAATTTTACTGATTTTTTCAGGATAACCTTGTTTCAGATTAAAGGAATGATTAGAAAATATCAAAATAACATTCTCAATTTATTGAATTCTAAGGTTATCTTGTAGCGGAGAGTGGTCCTTTCCTTAATGATTTCTACTATTTTTTGGTGAAAGAAAAACAAGTTCCAAATGCATATGAAAGTAAACATAAATCAATTCTGTTTGCTTTATGATTGTTGAGATCTCTTCCGTAACATGTGCAAACCTTCAGACATTTGATTTCTATGTGAGAACAGGGACAATATACTTATGCTTAATAAATCAAGGAAATTGTAAACATGGTTTATATGAAAATCGCTATAATTGGTTGAATCAGATAATGGGTGATGCTCAAACATAAATACAGTTAGAACTCGAGAGGTACTTCTAATGGATTCACTAGATACTATTGATGTTGATTAGCTTTAATTGTTCTTAATGGATTTAAGTTATATAGCCGTTATGTGCAGGGGATGAACCGGCGAAAATGGAGGCACCAACAGAGCAATACATGGATAGATAATGACATTCTCATAGCTTCACTAAGGCAATGTGCGCATCCATTTTAGAAAATTTATTTTTAATTCTCATCTCTATATCTGGTTTCTAGACGCCTTTAGGTCTTTTTAGGGAGATTTTTGCTACCAATATTCTATTCAAATCCATAGTTCTCGAATGCCCATAAATATAAGAGGATATTGATTTGTCAAACCTAATTTTATTAGGGTAAATGGTAGCCTTTTTTATAAGTCTTGTGTAGAAGTTTTGGTCCATACTCATTGTTTATGTGATCTTTATAATTCTCCTACATGGAGGTTCAAGGCCCAATCTTGGGGTGATCATTTAGTAGTATTATTTGTCTAGGCTAATGATAATTTCTTATTTGAATTTTTGTTTTTGGAAACATCTGGATTTTATATTTCTTATTTTTTATAATTAAAACATTATGATTTTTTTATAATGTTATTTTGAATAATTATGTATTTGGTGGTGATAGAAATTAAATGTTTTATATCTGATTTTATTTCTTTTATTTTGGGCAATTAATTGTGTTGTATGTAGCTTCAGCTATATTTTAGCATTAATGTATTTGGCATGCTTGCGTACACAAATCATGGGTTTAAACATGCCAAAATTTAGAACAGTAACCTATGTGCCAAGCCATTTAGTCCTCTATAACTTTTAAAGAGAGGTTGTGAATCTTGTGTAAACCTTGTGCAAATGAACACCACTGAGACATAACCACTCGTATTGTTCTCATCGATTTCAGCTTGGCCGAAATCGTGAGGCAGCCCTATGAAACTTGTCCGTTTCGTACCTCATGTCCTCCGAGAGAGGCTAACCTACTCCGTTGGTTAATCAAAATTTTCTTTTTGTCATTTTTAAGTTAGTGTTTTTTGTAGTTTTACCTGCAGATCGGACTTTAGAGTCCGACATGCAGGGTGTTTATATTTTAAGTAGCTGCACATCGGATTTTAAAGTCCGATGTGCGTGATTTGTAGTTTTTAACTAAAGTCCGACCTACAGAGAAGGTAAGCTTCTGGTTTAACTGCACATCGGACTTTAAAGGCCGATGTGCAGTCTTGTCAAGTTTTAATTACATGTCAGATTTTAAAGTCCGACCTGTAGGGGTTTCTAATGTGCAGATCGGACTTTAAAGTCCGACCTGCATGGCGCGCTTTGCATTAATTAGTCATTAATAACCTTTTTGTTAAGGTTTTAAATTAGGTTTTGGGTCATTTTTAATTTGTTTTGAGTCGATTTTCTTTAGTTTTCGCTCTGCTCTTCTTCCAAGCTTAATGTTTCTCGGATTTTTCTCCTGTGCAAGCTTGTTCAAGGTGTGGTGAGCCGATTTTCTCCCTCTTTTCGGTCTTCAGGTGTGTTTTTCGTTTTTTTCTTTGGTTTGTGTTTGTTTTTCAGTAATTAGGGTTTTTCGTTTTTCTTGTTTGTTTAGGGTATGTCGGATTTTGAAATCCAAATACCCTAGAGTTTTTTTTTTCCCAAATTTATATCTTCCCGCAAGTCGGATTTTAAAATCTGACATGCGGGAGTTGTTTTGCCCATGATCTTCACATCGGACTTTAAAGTCCGATGTGAAGAAGTTGAGTTTTTCCCTCGACTGACATGTTGGACTTTAAAGTCCGACTTGTCAAATCCTTTGCTCTTCCTTGATTGACAGGTCGGACTTAAAGTCCGACATGCAACTGCCTTTGTAAAGTTTTCCACTTGCAGGTCGGACTTTAAAGTTCGACCTGTGTATGATGTTTGTTTTGCTTGCAGATCAGACTTTAAAGTTTGACCTGCAAAGTTGTTCTTCCCACTTGCACATCGGACTTTAAAGTCCGATATGCAACTCATGATGTTTTTCTCTTGCACATCAAACTTTAAAGTCCGATGTGCAAGTATTGGTCTTCTAATTTGCAGATCGGACTTTAAAGTCGAACCTGCGATTTTTTGTCTAGTTTTTTCCCAAGTCCTTTTTGGCTCTGGATTCTTGTTCCAATTGATGAAGTTTGCCCTTCTGATGTTGATAATCTTCAAAATACTAATGATCGGTATTGAATGCAGTGCTTTGCAAATGTCTAAGCCCACTCAAGGCAAATCAAAGCCTTCTTCAAGTCAGTTAAAACCTTTGCCAAGCATGCTGTCTATGAAGAAAATGAAGAACAAGTATGATAAATACTTGCATAAGTTCCCAGAAAGCCCAATTGAATCAAATGTGAAGGAAATCAGGGACATTGAGATTGGTCATGTGGACATGCAAGAATTTCTTGATCGATTTAAAAAGGCTCCATCTCATATGACACGCTTGATTTTAGAGTTGCATAAGTATGCTTCCTTCCCGGTAGCAGCTTATGATCTAAACTTTGTACTTGCAGTGGCGGATCGTTTTGATCCTAATACAAGACAGGTGAAGGATGCAGATAACAATGTTGTTATGGCATTAGACAACATTTTCTTTAACAACATGTTTAAGGGTTATCCAGTAGAAGAGGTAGCAGATGTAACCCAGGATAGTACTCAAGAGTATTATGAGAAGAATGAAGAAAACTGTAAGAAGATGGTTTATACAGTTTTCTTATCTTCAGCCAAGGTTTCCACTACTTCAAGATGGCCAAAATACTTTCACATAAGTGATTTTAATGAAGAATATAATGATATGGTTACTATGCTTTCCCGAGTAAAAGGTCTGAGAGATTCTCATTACTTACAAAATTGGATGTGTTATTATATGAGCATAATCAAAAAAGGGACTACCAAAATTGATTGGGGAGAGCAAATTAGTGATGTGTTATGTGCATAGCTAAAGGAGGTCAAAACAACACTGAAATTCTATATGATCTCATACCTTGTCTATGCAGCCGCCTCCATGAGGCAATATCCAAGTTTGTCTACCAAGGGTGATAGGAGGCTAATGCCAGTGGGATTATTATTATCAACTTACAATTAATAATCAAAGAAGTCACTTCAGAAGGGTTAATGATGCTTTCTTTGTTGTTTGGAAGCATATGTTTGATAAAGGGTTAGAGAAGAAAAGACTTTCAGAAGCAACATACAACAAAGTTTCTTTCTTTGGTTGTGTATTCCTTCAATTTCCCACTTTTACATATATCTGCATAGGATGTTTTTCAGGTGAACCATTCATGCTACCAAGGTATCCTTCGGATAAAATTGTCCTCATGGAATTATGTCGACAATTGATTCATGTGCATGAGAGGCAGTCGCAGACTCATAAAACTGGCCTCAAATTTCTAGAATCCATCGATCGATATTCAGTGTTGACTAACCCAAAGGCTGAAAATATGGAAGATGAAATGTAGTGGGTCACTATGAGGAGGTTCAAAGCTCATGATAATTTTGATTTTTGTGGGATGAAGAACAAAATCAAAAGGAGCTATACACATGTATATCGGCTTGAAGATGTCTGGGTAGATTGTGAAGACGAGGAAGATGTAAGGAGAATGGATTTCAGTCGCCTTACTTTGGAACAGATTGAGAACTTGAATTTGGCTAAGATCCCAGACACAATGGAAGATACTGATGACATAGTAGACCTGGTCTACTTTGAACGAAAGATTGCCGATTCTCCCTTGCCACTCATCCAATGGTCCAAAAAGGAAAGTAAGTCTATTACCCAAAGAATTGCTCCTATTTTGGCTAATACCAATATATGGTTGTTGAAAAAAGGGATTAGAATGAAGCGGCTTTCTTCCAGTTTGGGTGATGATGATGAAAGTGAAGGCCCAGTTGGCAAAATAGTTGAATTAAGGACTGAGAACAAAGTAGATGTGCAAGCACCTCCATCAATCCCTTCGATACAATCTATAAGGGAAAAGGACCTAAAATCAAATTCACTGTCAAAGGGTTAAATAAAGGTGAATCTTCATCAGTTGTACAAGTGACACAAGCAGAAGAGCCTGAGTAGCCTGCTGTTGAAGAGGCTGAGAAAGAAAAAGAACAAGAAGGAGAAATTCCTCATGAAGAGGAAATGCAAGTTGAAGAACCAACTCATCAAGGTGAAAGTGATACTCTCATCACTTCACAGGTATCAACCCCCACACAAGTTGTTATTCATTATATTGAATTAGATTCAGATCAAGATGTAGAAGAATATGATGGTGAAGGATTGAATATAGAATTACCACAAGGAGAGGGCGATCAGGAATATGTGACATTGTCCAGCCTCCCAAGTTTTGATGATGATCTTGCATCCATTATTGAATCTTCAATTCTGGATTTTACTGAATCTTTGGAGCAAATAGTTGTAGAGTAGTAGTCTATTGCCCTACCTTCTACAACTATCATGGCTGAAGCTTCACCTATTGTAAATACCATTGTTACTACTGAAACACCATCAACGGTTGTGACCACAATTGTTTTTGGGGAGGCACCAATAATGACTATCGTTGCTTCATCAGAGCCACCATCCGTTAGTACAACTGTAGTGCAGGTAATTCCATCTTCTGTTGCTGCGTCAACAATTTAGAATGTGTCTAAGGTGTCGGTGACTACTTAGAAGGAGGCCACAACTCCAACCACCAAAGCAGATCTTCCATCATGGATGCATGTTTTGGCACCTAAAAGGAAGAAACAAGTGATTTCACCAGATGACTTTGATTTCGAGCAGTTAGTTCTATCCAAGCAAAAATGGACTAAAAAGTCGAAGACTGTTTTTCAGGTGTTTGTGGATCCTGCTACAAAAAGAAAATATGTTGAGGTTATGGTGCCATTTTCAGATAAAAACAAGGATAATATCCAACCTGCAGATTATACTATGCAAACTATAGAACTTGGTGTGGAGACACATGAGAGTGTCAAGTTAGACTCTCAAACTGCTTTCAATTCTCTTGTGCCCAGGTTTGATCAAGAAAGAGATGAAAATAATGAATGGAAGCAGAAATATGAGCAGTTGACAAGTGTGCTTCTCAAAGTCACACAATCTTCCCAGGAGGTTGAGCCTATTGTTTCCTCAATTGATATTGAGGCTCTAAAAAAGGTGGAACAGGTGGGCGTCAAGGGCCGAGTCGTGGATGAATGGATTGATCATTTGAAATCAAAGGGCTCTCTTCTTTTGAATTCAACGATCAAGTTATTAATGGATTTTGAAATTGTTCAAAGTCATATGCAAGGTACCAAAACCACTTTGACCAAAGAAATGGAAGACATTGAAAAGAGTATCTCTTTGGAGTAAAATGGATGATTTCAGGATTGATGTTCTTGTAGAAAACAAGGTAATAACAACACGAGAGAAATACATCCAAATTTTGTCGTTATTGTCTCATAAAGGTAAAATAATAAGGTCAGTAATCTCAAAAATAGATCAAGAAAAGAAAGAATGTGATAATGAGATTGATCAGATTTTGGCAAGGATAGCTAAGATTCCTTGTTGCTTGTATGATGAGAGTCAAAAATTAATATCCAGTGAGAACATCATACAAGAATTTCTTTCCCTAATTACTCATTGGGCAGAAAAGGACTTCTCATTGAATGTATTTGATAAACTACTTGAGATATAGGTTAGTTGAGGTTCTTGCCTCAATGTTGAAAGATGGAAGAAAGAAGAATGTGAAAGATGGAGATTTAGTTTCTAGAGTTCATGTCATCACTAGTTCTACCACAATGCCGGACAAAGCCAAGATGGAAGTTGTTTTGGCTCAGTTCGAGGAATTCAAGAAAATCAATGAGAAGAAAGATGAATTAAAGTTTCCCCATTGACACTATCTTTTCATGTAGTTGCATTCCTAGTTATTGCAAATTTTCTTGCAGTTGCATTTTCATGTTATGCAATAGTTGTAGTCAAGTAGGACTATGCAGTTGAATTAGTCAACTGTGCCCACCTTTTTCTCAACTACTTTCCCTATATAAGGAGGACCTCATTTGTACATATTTATCTTTTATTATGCTTAGCAAAATTGTGCCAAATTTTTGTCTCAACAAAGATTTTTGTGCTTTTTGATGTAGATATTGATTCAAGAGAAATAAGATAGCAATCCGCTAGTTCTCAACTTTGAGTGAGCCGAAGATTGTGATTATGATTGGAATAATTTTGATGTCTATGTTCTCATAATCATTTCCTATACACTTGAATCTTTTTGGTGAAATTGTGAATGCTAATGAAAGAGATTTCTAATTGTGTAAAATAGACTTTGTGCTATCTACATATTTGGGAAATCTTCTGACAATTAAGTGATTACGTAGGAAGCTTTGTATTGCTACCAATTACTTGTAGTTTTAGGAATCATTGATCACATCTTGGAGACTTTGAGCTACAAGTTGTGATTCAAGTTGAAATAGTGGTGATTAAATTAGTTGCACTCACGTAAGACTTTGAGCTTACATGATTGTCTAGATATTAAGAATCTTTGTTAAGAAGTTCTATTTAATTGTTAAGTTTATTGAGTTATAAGAAATATCACCAAGTGAAGGGAAAATACATTAATTTTGAAAAAAGAGAATTACATGCCCTAAGCTTACACCCGAATTTTATTTTGTATAAGTTGTTGAGATACCCAAAATTCCAATAGGGAACCTCCCCTTGTTGAGAGGAAAGAATATGTCTTATCATAGTTGTGTGTGAAATATATATTTTGTCATTGGTACGTCGTCGACAAAATATTCACCCAACACGTATGATTAAAGTATTGTTTCATTTCCTTCGCATTAGACCATTGTTTTTATGTCAAGTTATAAAAGCTATTAGTTTGGACTGCAAGTGTTACTTGTGTTAAGTGATGTTACACATTTCATGTTTGACATTGAAAATATGGTGTAATAGTAAACCTAAGCTTATGTTTGTGTATACCATGTCTAAATGTCAGTTAAACATCTAATATTGAATGTGAGTTTGTTAGTGTTTTAATTTGTACCTTGTAGTATGACACAAAATATAATAGATATGCAAATTGCTCTTTGAATTAGAAGGGAAAGCTCCTTGTAAACAAAAACTAAATTCAAACAATATGTACTTGCTATTTACAAGTTTTATAGCGTTTTTTTTTCCTTCAATATTTCAATGTGCTTCATCCTCATGTCAAATAAAAATAAAGGTGTTTTTTTAAGTTCACTTAGGATCAAATACTATGGCAATGCTTCAACTTAATGAAAATTATTTTTATCCTTTTTATTGAAGAAAAATCTTATGATATCTACACATTTAATTGCTTAGTTAAGTGTTGAGAGTTAACAATGCAAACAAACATAAAGACTAGGTAGGTTTAAACATAAAGACAAATGTTTTCTAGAATTAAATTAAGAGATTAATACAAAGCGAAAATCTCCAATCAATCAAATTTGCATTACAAAGCTTGCAAATAAGCTAAAAGTAATTTGATCTTCCTCAATACACATAACAAACAATACAAAACATCTTAATAGAAATTTAAAAGAAAAATAGGGATTGCTACATTTGATTCAAAGTGTAGTAGATTTTGAATTATCAATCATAATATGCAATGATTGATAATTGCAGCAACAAGCAAATATAAAAATTGATAAAGGCAATCTTAGCATAAATGACACTTACTGACAAGATTTATAAAACATTACTTTTATTTAGCTACTAATTGCTTGCATGCAATGCAAATTTAATTATAAAATCATATCCACAAAAACTTAATTTAAAACCATGTAATAATTAATTAAATTGATAATACTTCAATTATTTCAAACTAATATTTAAAGATCACATCTCTTGCATGGCAAGATATCTAAAGATAAATGATTTTAAAATAGTCGATGTAAATAAAGAACACTAAAACTAGAGGAAAACAATAAATGACAGGCTATAACTAGTGTTGATTAAAAATAGCAAACACATAACACATTTTTCTCCGTGAAAATGTGAAGTTGTTTTTAGCATAGGTTAAGATTGGACTTTTAGATAGGTGGATTTAGATGATTGGATGAAGCCTTTTTGTGTTCTAATCATGGTAGAAATTTTGAACTTTGACCATTCATCTCGATGCTTCAATCAAAAGAACTTTCTTTTGTTGATTTGCATCAAATCTTGATTGAAAAGTGCAATTTTAAATGTTCTAAAACTTTAGTGTGTTTGCAAGTACCCTTTTTTTGAATCTTTAGATATCCTTCTCAAATTACCCCCTTTTTCCAATCTGTCTTTGAATTTGTTGATCTATTTCATATAAAAAAGGAAGATTTACACTACTATATTACCATGATGAATGTTGTAATGGTATACTTAACTTCAATTTTAGTGTTTACTGTTTTGTTGATATCAAAACTACTTATTTTAAAGACTAATCTACTTATTTTGTTTCTTTCACCTCAAGATGGTTGAAGAGTGATAAAATAAAGAAGATTCCAAGAAGAAGACTATTGTTTGTTGATGATTATTTGATTTTTTTCAAAATCAATGTACTATTGTTCCAAAAGGTTGCTTAAACTTGCAAAAATAAATAAATCAATTAATGCACCTTGAAGTTTTGCTGTTATACTTTGATGCTCTTTTGTGTGAGTTGCTATGTGTCAGATTATGAACGTGAAAAGGGTTTATTTAAACACAATTCTCTTAAAATGGGTGGCATCTATTCTAAGTAAAGTCATTGATTCCATATTGGTAGTTGTTGCCACTTGAAATTGCATCTTTTGTTGATTTCAGCTCAACATTCTAATGACACAATTTGAATGAATTCAAAGTGTGGGACCTTACTGTTGAGATCAAACCTCCATAAAAAGGGTTAATTCCTTTCTAAACCTAGATACATGTGTTGTGTAACTGTACAAGTTGATCCTATTCTACTAATTTGTCAAGGAAAAGGGATAGAAGGAACGTAGAAGAGGAAAAAGAGGCAATATATTGAAATTTAACTAAGTATGCTCCTTGCTCACAATAGCACAAAGAACTAACAAAATCACCTAAACTCACACAGGTCTCTATTTAACAACTCCTACACATAGATATAGAGATAAGAGATTCGACAATCACTAGGAAGAAAGAGGGAATCCAAAGATAGCTCTTGTAAACTGTTGTTGCACAACATATGTCTTTAAAAAGGCTAGCAAAAATCATAACATAACATATTGGAATTGCAAGAAATAAAGTGATTTTATTGATTCATATGCATGAAGCTTCTTTATATTAGAAGAATTGTAGAGAATGCAAGTTGCTGAAGAGAAATTTAGAAGGAACCCCTTTTGAAGTGAAAAAAGATGTATATCCCATTCTGCAAGTGTCTAGAAAGGAAACATTTAGACAAGCACAAAGAACCCTAAATTTAGCAATTTTTGCAACTTCAAATAATGGCCATGCCATCTTGTCAAGGTTTTCATCATTTCAGCCCTAAAATTTCCTCTACATCGTGTTTTGATTTTGTTCTCTTTGCTTACAAATGGGTCATGGTGAAGTTGTAGCTTAAGGGGGAGAGTTTGTATTGCTAGTCATTGCATGAGGTCGAAAAGAGATCAAAGAGTAAATTAAAGATTGAAAAAGAGCCTAAAGAGCTTAGAGATTAAGAGAAATTTGATGCTGAAGTAGAAGACCCAAATCAGATTGTGGGTAATGTGAGGAAATTGTTGTAGCAGTAGCTACTAGAAAGAGCATTTGGAAAAGAAGAGGAAATCTTGCAGAAGCAAGGGCAACCAGTCAATTGATAAAGCAAATCAAATTGTAGTTGAGATTGAAGGTTTGCGGCATTGGCTATCCCAAGGATTATTTGCACCCTCATGTCATGCTCCATCGACATCCACCACGTATGCCCAGCCTCCAGCCTGCTCCGTACATGC
Source organism: Cryptomeria japonica (assembly GCF_030272615.1). Lineage (NCBI taxonomy): Eukaryota > Viridiplantae > Streptophyta > Pinopsida > Cupressales > Cupressaceae > Cryptomeria > Cryptomeria japonica. Next base: position 635,501,758 of record NC_081407.1, read on the forward strand.
TTCCAACCCACCACCCTCCAGCCTGCTCTATATGTGCTTCCAGCCTACCAGAAGATAGTACAGGTGGATTTAATGTTTATTTTTTTTAATAGTTTATTTTTATATAGTTCATATTCTTAATTTGTTTTTAAGTTTCTTATGTTTTATATATTGTTATTATTATTCTTTTAATAGTCTATATTATTTTATTTTTTATAAGCTACTTTTACTGTTTTATTTATTTTATAGATTTGTAAAATTATTTTAATTTTTTACTAATTTTAATAAATAATATCATTAAAATATATAATATATAATTAAGTGATTTAAGATATGTATTATATGAGAATTTTAATAATGAAATATTTTAATTTTTAAAAATACATATAATTGTTTTTTCATAAATATAATTGCTTTTAAAATTATATATTTAAATTTTTAATAATAAATTATATATTTAATTTTATTATTTTTTTTAATAGTATTAATATTTAAACTTTAAAAATACATATACATATGTGTATATAATATTTTTTTATGAATATATATTTTTTAATAACAAATTATATATTTAAGGTTTTTTTAAATTTTATATCTTATTTTTTATTTTTTTGTATTAGAAATAAGGAGATCAAAAATACAAAAGATCACAGAGTATCAGAGTTCAGAGGCCAAGCCTCACACCATCAAAAAAGAAGTATATACAACGAATCAGCAGGACAAAATCATAAACCAAGACACCTAGTAAAGCACTTCATCTCAGGTGTCCACCCAAGCCACCCATCCCATGGAGCCATCCATCCATACCATGCTTTTCTGATCTTGGATTTGTTTCAGCGTGTAAGCCATTTCACTATTAGCATTGTGAGGTCTTCTTTTAATCTCCTTGCTAATTCTGCTGAAGGTTTGATTGAAAGCATGTATATTATCCAGGTGCAGCCTCCAGAAATATCCATTTTTAACCTCATTTGTAAAAAAGGTAGCATGACCATCCTTGAGCAGCCTTTTGAATTTAGCCTTGTTGATTTTCATGGTCATCTGAATCTGCGAAAAAATTTTAAAGTATGTGAGACTTCGAAAAGACTCAGTAAGCATTCTAGGGATATTTTGAAATCTTTCTTCATTTCTACACTTCCAAATTTGCCATAAAATGTTAGATGAGGTAATATCCCAAAACATATTATCATCTTTTCTAGCTTTAGAGATAAAACCAGTAATAACTTCAAAAAAATTGAAATTAGAAGGGATAGAAATACCAAACATTAGCCAAATCTCTTTGGAAAAACTACACTCAAAGAAGATATGCTTCCCCGTTTCTGGGGTACTGCAAATGCTGCAATAGTTAATATCAGAAAAAGAGTTCCTAATAGGCAGCTTATTGAGAATAAGTAACCATTTAAAATATTTAATTTTAGGATCAATAGAACTTTTCCAAAGATAATTAAAAACTTTCTTCCAAGAAGAAATATCCAAATCAGTATTCCAAATATTGTTAATATGATTGATGATGTCAACATTATAATTTAAAACAGAATAAATATTCTTAGCTTTAAGTTTGGAGATGGTGATACCATCAGGCCATTTTATCTTCAAATAACTATTAGAGTCCACATGACATAGGGTAGGAAAGTTTTTACTAGCTTTAACAATCATACTATATGTCTTTTTATGAGAATCAGGAAGCTTAAATTTATTCTTTAATTCATCCCAAGGGATAAGTCTGTCCATTTCAAAGATATCAATGAATTGCTTGATTCCAAGGTTAGCCCAATACTTAGCCGAGCACCCTTGGGTAAGAGCAAGGGGTTTATTACCAAGCTTAAGGTTCCACCAAATGGATCTTTCACCATGGAGGGTTTTATTATCATAGAAGTCTTTGTTAGTGATGAATTGCCTAACATGGTTCCAGGCTTTCCAGATGGATTTAAAAACCGCCGAGCCTTGAACCATAATAGGAAATTCACCACAAATGAGATCAATGAGAGGAAGATTTTTCCAGAATTTAGCATTTTTAGGACATCCCCTCTCAATATTATTACGAATCAAAACTTTCCAAGGATCATCTCCCTCTAAGGCATGAAAGATCCATTTGGAGGCCAAAGCAAGACCGCAAAGTCGTAGATCTTTCAACCCTAGGCCCCCAAGGAGCTTATCAACATGACACCATTTCCAATTGACAGAGTGCAGCTTTTTATTTCCCTTCCCATCAGACCAGAGATAATTTCTAATAGCTTTCTGGATTTCCAAAACTTGGTAGTCATTAAACATCCAAGCAGAGGCATAATATATGTTGTAAGAAGACATAATTTTTTGGCAAACTTGGATTCTTCCAGCAAGAGATAGAGACCTATTGTGCCACTTGTTCAGCTTATTATGGATCTTATCCTTGACCCAACCCCACATCTCTTTTAAAGAGGGATTAACAGAAAAGGGGATACCCAAATATCTGACAACTTTAGAGGGGCCACCCCATTGGAAATCAAATTTACTAAACCAATCAGGAGGTTGATCATTCCAACCAAGACAAATAGATTTGGCATGGGATAATCTAGCTCCAGAAATTTTACAGAAGAAATTAAGTTTATTGATCATGGCAACAAAATTCTCTTCAGAGGCTTCATGAAACAGAGAAGTATCATCAGCAAACTGACAGTTTATAATTTCCTTATTATTAGGAAGGATGATGCCTTTAACAGCAGGGGATAAAGTGTTGTCCCTAAGAATATAAAAAAGAGCTTCAGAAGCAATAACAAAAAGGGCGGGAGCAAGAGGGCACCCTTGTCTAATCGATCTTCCCAAAGGGAAGATGGTAGACAGGGATCCGTTAACATCAATTTGAGCATGAGCATCCTTGAGAAGCATTTTCACAATACCACAAAAGAAGGATGGGAAACCAAAAGCCTCGAGCATCATATTAATAAAATTCCATTCAATTCTGTCATAAGCCTTCTCAAAATCTAGTAAAAACATAGAAACATTTTGATTAGTATGCTTAGCCCAATTAAGAGCTTCCCAACTAGTAATAAGATTCTCTAATATATATCTACCCTTCACAAATCCAGTTTGGGTAGGGCAAACAAATTTGGGGAGAATGGCTTCAAGCCTAGTTGACATAATCTTAGCCAAAATTTTATAAGAAACATTTAAAAGAGTTATAGGCCTCCAATTCTTAATAAGGGATTTATCACCCTCCTTAGGGATGAGTTTAATGATACCAGAATTAATATCCCTACCCAGGGTTCCAGTATCGATGGCTTCATTATAAATATTAATTAAGACTTTGCTGATCCATTTACTGTTAGCCTTGTAGAATTCCGCAGGTAGCCCGTCAGGCCCAGGAGCTCTATCATTATTAAGGGAATTGATAGATTTCTCAATTTCCTCAAGAGACAAGGGTTGCTCAAGAATAGAAGCATCCTCAGCCGAGATCCTTTTAGGAATAAGATTCATACATTGATCTCTAAGGGCCCTAGCCTCCTGAGAATCCTCCGAAGTAAAAAGATTTTTATAAAATTCAGCAAATTCACTCTTAATAATATCAATATCAGTAATCAATTGATTGTCAATAAGCAGTTTATCAATAGATTCCTTAGCTTGCTTATGTTTAATAAGATTAAAGAAAAATTTACTACCTCTATCTCCATAATGTAACCAATGGGCTCTTGAACGAATTCTCGCCCCTAGAGCTTTTTGATGTTGATGTTTTCTGAGAGCATTCTTAGCATGGGCAAGCTGGTGACAGAGATAAGGATCATCCAGGTTATTTTGGATATCAATTTCAGCATTGTAAAGATTATCATTAAGCCAGGATTCCTTAAATCTATAATCTTTGGCCTTCTTTTGACCAATAGTTCTTAAAAAGTTCTGCCAGGCAGAGACATCTAGACTCCACCTACGGATATAGGATAAAGAGGGAAAATGAGACTCATTGATGAGCCTAATAATGGAAATGGCAGCAAGAATGTCATTATCCTCCAGAAGGCTAGTGTTGAGAATGAATTTACGGTTAGAATGATTGCTATAAATAGGTGAGCAGCCAAGATTAAGAGATATAGAAATAGGGTGGTGATCTGAAAGAGTGGTAGGGGAGACAAGCACCAAGTTATTATTCTTATCCGGAATCACAGAAAAGAAATTGCTATCAAGATAGAATCTATCAAGTCTAGAGTAGATTCTATACTGATCCTTCTGAAAATTACACCAAGTAAACCAGAGGCCAGGGTTATTATTCTTGCTTCCCCTTAAAGGATCAAAAAGGGATTTAGTCCTTTTAAAGTTATTCCAGGTAAGTCTTTCCTGCTCTTTCCAAGAGAAAGGGAGACCTCCTAGTTTATCTTCTTGATTCTCAATCATATTGAAATCACCTCCAAACATCCAGGGAATGTCAGGAAGCGAGCTAAGCCAAGACCAAAACATACTCCTTTCCGTATAATTATTGGCAGCATAAACAGAACATATACCAAAATCCATATCATTATGATTAAAGATCAACCAAATAGCTCTATTACAAGGTGAAAAACCGAAACTTTTAATTTTAGGTCCCCATTTGGGGCTGAGTAAAATCGCCACTCCCCCTCTACCCTGAGGGTGATTAGTGGAGAATTTGATAGCATCTCTCCAGATAAAATTAAGATTGGATTCGAGATTGAATCTAGTAGACTTAATTTCTTGCAGCATAATCATATCAATATTAATTCGAGAGCTGAGAAAATTCTTAATAACAAACTTTCTATCAGGACATTCCAGTCCTCTAATATTCCAAGAGACGCAATTCATTGAGATAGAATAAGAGAATTAGACGCCTCAACACCCACGATGTCCTCCATAGGAGAAAAATCCTCAGAGTCAGTTTGATTCTGCTTCTTACTGTTCTTGTTTTTGTTCTTGGATCCCGGAGGTCTTCCTTTCCTTCTAGTAGTGAGGATATCCTCATTATCAGACAGAGAAGGGGAAGAAGCCTCCAGCACCGGAGACTGATTATTAACAACAGCAGGGGTTGCCGGAATGACTTCAACTATGAAATCATCCAAGATCTCTTGAAAATCTTTCACAGGGGGATTCTGTTTTGAAGAAATGAGTTTGGTGGGAGCCTTAGAAGCAGATAGAGGGGGGACAGAGGGTTTAGTATTGTCTTTAGTAGTCATATTAGCTGCAGAAGGAGGGGATACAAAAGGCATATTTGGAGTCGAGTCTTTTTTACTCGACCGATTTTTCCTTTTTTTTGTAACAGTTTGAAAACCATCTGTATCCACTATGCTAGTAAATGATACATTTTGAGAGAACGGTGCTTGAAGCGGAGAGGGGGGAGATTGTGAGGGGGCAAGTGGGGAAGGCATAGGATTAGTTTTAGCAGAGGAAGGGGGAACCGACTGGGTAGAAATGGGGAGGTTAAAAGGATTAGTATTCTTTTGGGTTTTATTTCTGATAATCGGGCAATCTTTCCTAAGATGCCCCTCTTTTCTACATAAAAAACACGCGTTCAAACCTCCTAGGGTTTCAACAGGGCAGGAGACCTGCTCATTAACTATAGAAATGTTAATTTCTTTGGGTAAATCCTGCCCAGGCTTCAAAGCAATAAGAACTCTTGCATCTAAATGAGGGACTAAACGAGCAGAGTCATCCATTCGTAAGAATTTTCCTAGGGGTTCAACCAACTGAGGAATAAAACGCCACAAAAAAGGGGGAATTTGTTTAATGAGAACCCATCTTGGAGCTGAGAGAGCAACCACCTCATCAAGGTTAGCCTCCGCATTCCAAGCCAGAGCCCTGAATGTGGTGTTTCCAACTGTCCAATATTCTTTTTTTAGCACAGCCTGTTGAGATTCATTATTGATAAAAAACACAACAAACAATCCTTTCTGTATCTGCCTACAAAAAGAAATTTGATAGCCAAGCTTTAAGTTCCAATAATTATAAAACCAGTCATCTAAGAATTTCCTAGCAGGCACTTTATCAATTTCGACCGCAGAGAAGAAGATGGTGGTATTTCTTAATCTTTCTTTTTCCTTAATAATCTCATTTAACATTTCAGGGTTAGGAGTAACATGAAATGCAGAAGGATTACCGATTGTTGTGTTTTCATCTTGTGTAGGTTTGGCGAAGCGAGCACCAGAAGCGATTGCAAGAGATGAATTTGCAATCGCCTCCAGAAAGGATCTCGGCTTGTTGCCAGGGTTTGAACTAGGTCTAGGCATATTATTAGCAGAGTTATCAATTGATTTCAAAGCAGACACATTACTGCTACGGGGAACTGAAACAGCTGAAAAATTAGAAGGCATATTAAATTTAGGGTTTGGGATTAAGGGTGGATCACACCTGATTCCTTGTCCATTCGCCGAATCATCAAAATTACCATTGCTTCTAGTGACGTCAGCAGTATCTCCTGTTTGAGTATTGCAACGCACATCCTGGGAGATCTCCATAGCAGCAACAGGTGCCACCTTGTCACTGTTTGCGGGGGTGGAAAAAACGACAGCCAGATTTTGTACTTCGTCTGTGCGAGCCACCAGATTTGCCATTTTGGATTGCCTTGTGTCCCTAAATTTGGAGCCGTCCTTCATTGCCCTAGAAAGCGAACGCAGTCAGGGTTGAATACCAAGCGAACGCAGTCTGATTTAAAGCGAACGCAGTCTGATTTAAAGCGAACGCAGCAGGATACCAAGCGGACTCAGTCTGAACGCAGCCCTAGAAGATCATTCTGAACTCAGCGAACGCAGCGATCTTATTTTTTAAACTCAGCGAACTCAGCGAACGCAGCGAACGCAGATATCCTTATTTTTTATTTCAATAATTATTATACTATAAAATATATAATGTATATCATATCAAAATTTAAGTTTATGTGAATATTTAAACATAAATTTTAATATTAAAACTATATAAAGTAATCTAATATAATTTATAATTTAAAATAAATCTATAAAATAAATAGTACTAAAACTTTATAATATTATAATTTATTAAAATGAACATATATATATATATATATATATATATATATATATATATATATATATATATATATATATATATATATATATATATATATATATATATATATATATATATATATATATAATTTTCTACGAATCAAATAATTTTAAGGTTGTATTAGTAAAACGATAAATTTAATATATTAACAATTAATTATATATTTTAAACTTTTCAAAAATAAAGTATATGTTTAAATTTTGTGTTTTTTAATAATAATTATATAATAGCATGTAATATATAATTACACTTTCCAAAATCGTATGTGGATATTTCAAATTCTCTCAATTTTATACCCTATTACCCATTGCTCCCTCTCACCTAAGTGATTTTAGAATATAAATTATATAAAAAATTTAATAATGTAATTATTTAACTTTTAAAATACATATATAGATAATGTTGTTAATTTTTTTTATATAATATATAATTAAGTTATTTTAAGATACGTATGTTTTAAAAGTTAAATCATGACATTAAAATTTTCACATAATATATATCTTAAAATCTCATAATTATATATTATATAGGTTATAATATAATAATTATTAAAATAAATAAGAATAAAAATTAAAAAAATCAAACCTATAAATTATTTTTAAAATTAAAAGTTAAATAATCACATTACTATATGATATACATTATATATTTTATAGTATAATAATTGTTAAAAGAAATAAGAATTTAAATTTTTAAAAAAGGCTTAAAACATATCGCCTAGTTTATCATTGAAAAATACTATTTTTCAACTCTTCTAGAAACTTGTAAGAAAATGCAAGAGAAACGCATGAGAAATCTAATGAAGTAATTTTAGTAAAAGTCTCCTTTAATAATAGGTTTAATTGAAAACATTTGATTTAATTTCTTAGAGCATATATCACAAGGGCTTCACTTATTGAACCTGGGTTATATCACGTGTGTTCATGGCATACTAAAGAATCCCCCTATTTTCAAAAAATATTGCCCTGAACTCCTTTTTTCTCACCCCCTCCCAATACACAGCTCGATTTAAAAACCCCCCTATTTTCACCAGATATTATATTTTTTCATAGCTCGAATTAAAAACCCCCCCTATTTTCACTAGATAGGCAATATATTGTTTTCAATTTTCAAGATATTAAACCCCTCAATATGAATGCACGTGATATAATATTGCCTAGCCAGTGAAGCCTCTATGGCATATATCTAACATATATGTAATCGAAAGCGTATCTGACGTCGCAGTTTTTAAATATAACATAGGTGAAAAAAGTTATGGAGTTTCCTCTCGCGTTTTCCCTTTCTCACACGTTTCCAAAATTCTAAACACAAGCCCATCAGCCTGTATAGTACCGTCTATGGTTTGGCTAGCAGGCTAGAAGAACATATAGAGTAGGCTGGAAGGCTGGGCATACATGGTAGATGTCAATGGAACATGGCATGGGGATGCAAATAATCCCTGGGATAGCTAGTGTCCAATCGTATAAGAAACTTTGGGATCCCAAAACCAAACATGGAGGGAAAGGCATGTTGGTGATGAAGGGATGCCAATATGTTAGATTTTTTGGGAAGGGATGTTTGGAATGACAAGGATGGGGATGAATGGATGAACTTGGAAAGCTTGAGGTACACAAAGGACTTATGCTTGTAGAAGACTTTTGGGCTTTGAGGTTTGGGGAAGAACAAAGGAATGGTACCAGTGGCAGGGAAGCCTGAAGAATCCAAAAAGTTCACAAATTCAACCATTAGAAAACTTGTTAGATTTCAAAGTTTAAGGGTCAATAGTGCTAAATAAACAATATGAGGAAGGGAAACTCTTAAAAGTAGAAAAGACTAACAAATGGCACCTAGTGACTTTACATTTCAAACTTTGTATGAGTGGAAAAGAAACCCTAACAATTTGAAAATCCAATAAATTCCACACTCTTGGTAGTCTCACAAGGCTTCCAAGTGAGGTTTTGAGAATGATAGGGAATGTAAGCTAGCATATATACCTTTGAAAGTCCGACACTCTACAATGGAAGGGATGTATGAATTGGAGTTCACATTTTTTTAGATGTACTCTTTTTCTCTAGGTGCACACTAGAACACCATGCTTAGCCAAAAAAGATTATTTGAGCTCCTCAAAGATGTACCCTTCAAAATGAAAAATTTAACCTCAAATTTGCCCCCTTGTTTACACACACATTTGTTGGATTCTATCTTTCCTTCACTCAAGTGCAAACTTGTCCTTATGAAATTTCTGCAACAATTTTTTTTCTCTATTGTAAAAAATATATTTAAAAGCCTCATTTTATATCTAATTATATGGATATATAAAAACAACAAAGACATAAACACCATAATCTTATCTTTAAAACTTTTTTTTGTATTGAGAAAATTATCTTTAGAAGTCTAAGACTTTTTTCCAACAAAATCTTAGATAATGCCAAGATATAAAAATAAAAATGTTGAAGGGAATAATGAATAAAGGGAAAATAAAATCCTTAAAAAAATAAATAAAGAAAAAAAGATAAAAGTAAAAATAAAGAAATTCAACCTATTAATGGGCCTTATGTGTTCATCTAGTCGACAAACCTCACAAGACTGTTATGTGGACAAAGCTGGAGGATGGATGGAAAGAGATGAATTTTGATGGGTGATCTAAAGGTAATTTGAGCATGTCAGGTGCGAGATATGTAGCATAGGATTGGTTTGGAAGTAGTGTTGCATTTAGAGAAAACAAACTAATGAACATGACAAATAATGAAGCCAAAGCTCAAGCAATTATGTTTGCACTAAATATGGCTAGAAGATTGTCGTTCTCAAAGCCTCATTTAGAGGGAGACTCATTTATCATTATAAATGATATAATCAAAGGTTAAGCATTAGCTTGGAAATTAAATAAATATATTAAATCAGTAAGAAATTCTTTGAATTCAAAATTACCCTTTCGTTGAGGGAGGAAAATGATGTGGTGGACAACCTATCCAAGTGGGTGACTGCATTTAATGAAGATTAGACCATAGAGATTTGGGAGGATCTAAGGAGTATTAATTTTGAGGAGAGGTGGCTTATAGACATGAACATAGGAATAATAATGAAAGATAAAGGCTATTAACTTAATGTGTCTCAGAAATTTATGGGAAATGAAATGAAAGATTTTAATAATGTTCATAAGACTAAATAGTCTATGGGACCAAAGATAACATCCTTAAATTGACTTCAAACTCTTTGCGATTTTGGATCTCCTACTATTAGTTTTGATCAAGAGGTTGGCAGTTTGGTTAATTCTATCTTCCTCAAATAATTGGTGCATGTTATCGACCGTTAACCCATTTTTGTATTGTTTGTGGATATCCTCATATGCTATGCACTCCATGATGAAGTGCCATTATGTTTCCACTGCCCCCTTATTGCAGAATATGCAAGTTCTTTCTTCCCATGTTTCCTTAGGTATCTTCCACCTACTGGTCACACATCTAAGGTGATGTGATCTCGTTCTCAACTGTGCAACTATCATCCCTGCTTTCCCTTTAATAGCCCCTAGATACATTTTTTCACCGTGGTCCTTTGTTGAGTTAAACTCTTTGATGTAGTAAGTTTTTTTCCACCCAATCTGTTTTGACCACATGGCATTTCGAAATCTTTCAATAACATAGCTTTTTATTTCACTATTGGTGCTAGGATATTGATGCAACTTGATGTCCCACTTGTTCATCCAATTGTTATTCTGCTTCATCCAAGTTTTCTTCCTCCTATCTAGAATCTCTCCCACAACTATTTTAGGCTAACGATGTTTATCCATGTTATCAACCTTCTTTAAATAGCATATTAGTTGGATTAATGCCAATGCTTCCAATGGGAAAGTACATATTTCAGCTAACAAAATTTCATATGGAACCGTGGTTTTAACTTTGAGGTTGCTTGTTATAAGATGTTTCTGGATCCTTTCTAGTTGTCTCCACTTGCAATTTGACATGCTACTTCCCCACACTTCACACCCATAAAGGAAAACCGGTGTGACCAACAAACCAAAGAGAGTTTTCCTAGTTTTCCAATCCCAAAATTCTACTTTTCTGCACCTATTTTGAAGTGAGTATGAAGCTTTCCAACCTCCCTGTATCCGTTTTGTTCTACAAGTCTCCCAATTGAGCTTATAGTGAAAGTCAATCCCAAGATATTTGTATTCTTTCACTATTTCCAACGGCCTGCCTTCAAAAAGAAAGGTGATTTGTTTATCTTTTCTTTTTAATGAGAAAATCATTATTTTGGTCTTGGTGATGTTCACTTGCATCCCAACTTCCTGACAAAAATCTTTTAAGGCTTTGAGATGTTCCCTAACCCATGAGCTGATTTTGAAATTAGGATAAGATCATCGACATATAAAATTAGTTTCACCACATACCCAACCAACTGAACACCATCTCCTTCTGTCTTGCTTAACCATGCTTCTAATTTATCAATGTATAGACCAAAAAGTGTGGGAGATAGAGGGCAGCCTTGCTTAACTCCAATATCGCTGCCAAAACATTCTGACATACCTTCACTTGTTCTGGTTTTAGCTCTAACCTTCTCATACAGTCTATGGACAACAACTCTATACATATCTGATATGCCTAGTTCCTCCATTCTGGGCCATAGTTTGTCTCTAAGAATCATATCAAAAGCCTTCTTGAAGTCCACAAAACAACAATAAGCTTCCTCTCCTTGAGTATTCCACAAAAATTCAATCAAGTGTCTAAGAGTGATGCAATGATCAATGGCAGAGTACTTTGATCTAAATCCTACTTACCCTTTTGCCCTCTTACCTTCCTTTTCTGTCCAACTGTTGATCCTTTGTTCTACCATGCTCCCAAAGAGAGGATTTACCATAATCGTGTGATAGTTAGTTGGATTATTGATATCTCCATTTTTAAAGAGAGGGATGACCACACTAGTTGTCCACTCCACCAAAAAACCTTTCTGATTGACGTTATTGAAATTTTTCATTATGGGAGGGGCAAGAGTCTCAATCCCCTATTTTATGAATTGAACATGTAACCCATCTATGTTGTGTGCTTTACCATTTGCTAAATTCTTTATTCCTTGTTTAATATTATCCATTGTGAAGAGTTTCATTGTTGTGTTAACAATAGGTGGGTAGTCCTTCTCGTGAATCCTTTCATAAAGAAGCCTAGCATATTCCAACCGTTGTGCATCTGTAATACAGTTTTCGGTCTTCTTTTTATAAAGTTGCAGTTCCTTCCAAAAACCTTTGGGATTATGCTTTCCAAGAGAGATTAGTTCATTCCTTCTTTCTATTACATATTTTTCTTTTTTTGATTGCACCAATTTTTCATATTGTTTCTTATATTCTTTGTCTATACCTCTCTCTTTTAGTGATCTCTTGGTTGCCTTACATTCCTTGTCATACCATGGGTTTGCCGGAAAAGTGTTTGTAGCCCCCAACTTGGGGTGAAACCTTTTGCATGCATTCAAAGCCTTGTGAATGAGTGGAATCAGAAAACTGCTATGATTGTGGGCCCCTATCTTGTTGGATGCATTATCCACTTTGTTCTTCTTTAGATATTGAAAGTGTTGCTTAATTTTAGCACTAAAGATTTCTATGTTCTCTTGATTTATGAGTATTTTGTCTTTGGGAAGAATTCTCTTTTGCATGTGATGAACCTACCCAATGCATTGGTTGCTTGAAGAAATGCCTATCTTGATGACAAGAGGTGAGTGATCTGATTTCATCTCCATAAGACATTCACCGATATCAAACTCCAACAATCTAGAAATAAAATTTTGTATACAAATCACGTAGTCCACCACACTTTTACCATTATAAGTATTGCATGTGATATCTCTTGATCTTGGCCAATCTCTCATGCCATTGCAAATGATCATGCCTAAGAAACTACAAAGACCAAGTATTTATGCCTCGAACTGTGTCACATTGACATTACCATCTTGAGAAGTTCTTTCCCAGTATTGACTTCCACCTTCCTCCAACCATAAAGGATTGTTTTTCCCTCTTTCCTCATTGACTAGGGACGGATTATTTGTTGGCATTTTGTGATGATGTGTTTGCACAAAAGGATAAACTGCAATATGATTTGCAGGCATACATAAGCAACTTTAAGACCCCATATGATTCTTTCACCACATATGGGCAAACTATTCACCGGTACCAGCTTCAGTCTGCTAAGATAGAGGTGGAGATTAGTAATAGGACAAGAGATTTGCAGGAACTTCAACGGGTTTTATTACCCAGACTGCAAATTCTTCAGAAGTGCTTTCTCAATCTAGAAGCTTTAACGGTAACTCAAGAGATGAGTACAATTGATGCCATGGAAGAACAAGTATCACAGATGTAGATGGAAAGTGAGGTGGCTACCTCATTACTTGAGTCATGGTCATTATCCATGAAGAATTTTATGCAAGATTTTAAATCAGTTTTTGATAAGTTTCACTCATTATTGTCATAAACACTTATATATTTTAATGATAATGAGAAACAGGGGTTATTCTGCAGTACTTTGTCATTGTTGGCAAAGGGGGAGTAGTATCTAAAATTTTGGTGAATGTTATGTATACTTTCTTGTTATTTCGTTAAGGAAGTACAGTCTACATTGTATTTTCTACAAAAAGGGATAGTGTATATGCTTAGGGGGAGCAATTATGATTATGGCATATTTTTGTTGTAAAACACTTAGATGTCAAAATTTTCCTAAGTGTTGCCATCAATGCCAAAGGGGGAGATTGTTGGCATTTTGATGATGTTGTGATTGTCATTGATGGACACACTTTTTTTTTATGATCACTTCCCTATGTATGAGTTATGCTCAACCGGTAAATTGTTCCAACCGGTATTATGTATTATAGTCTTTAGACTATCGGTGTTTTGCAGATGGTGTTTACCAGTCACAAATTGACTGAAGACCCAAAGCGGTATGAAGACCTCAAGCAGTTCGAGGATCCCAAAGCGGTACGAAGGAACAAAGTGGTAATTAACATTTTTCCAGTCTTCCTTATGACAATAGGTAAATAGTAAAATGTATGAACTGGTAATCGGTAATGAACTAGTACTACTCTGTGATGAGTTACCAACTGGTATTTCTGTGATGAGTTATCATCCACCGACACTTTGGCGGTGATTTTATGTCGTGTTACCAAATGTGTCTAGATGCACTGAACCTAGGAACTTGTAATGTAATCCTATTGGACCGACATGAAATCAGATTCCTTTATAAGGACATCATGTCTAGGGTTTTAGTTGTTGATAGGGTTTTAGTGCATGAGGGTTTTTGCATGTGCGATCATAGAAGAGAAGATTAGGCCTGTGTGAAGAAACAAAGTGTGAAGATATTGAAGACTGAAGTAATGCTAAATGTGCATTAACAATGAGCTATCAAGGATCTAACCAACCATACTGTGCTAGTATCTAGATCATCTACTTGTTGATTACTCATATCTTCGACAAGTCTGAAACCCTTAACTGGGTAGGCCTAGCAAAACCTTTGTAAATCCTCTAACAAGGTGGTTCACAACTGTGAATCTGAAATCCTCTCACAAGCTAGTCTTTAACATGACTTATCTCCTAATAGAGATCTAGATTCCTAACAGGATCTGTTCTGGTGAAGAACATTGTATGACCTTAACCGGTCTGGTTTCTATTCTGCAGATAGTTACTTGTGAGTTTCTGCTCACCGTGGTTTTTCCCATTTGGGTTTCCGCATCAAAACCTCTTGTGTTATGGTGATTGTGCTCTTGTGGGTGAATGCCTTATTTGCTGTTTGGTTTGTATTTGTCTTAACTGGTTTGTTAGTAAATCTGTTATACCGATTAACTGCTAAACTGTTTAAAAGTTTGAGTTCAGTATTTTTTGGTATACTAATTCACCCCCCCTCTTAGTATTCATCATTATTAACTGCCCTTGCATTAAAGTCACCCATTAGCACTATGTCTCCAGGTTTGTTGAAAATAGGGACATCATTTTTTACTAAGGCATAATATGAGTTTTCATTGTCTAAATTTCTCTTCTTATAAAACTTTGAATTTTTTGGAGCAAAGTAGCAAGCAGCCAATCTAAAAGTTACCCCATTATCTCTTATTTGCAGCCATATGTATTGTTTATTAGTGTCTTCTTTTTCAACTTTAACAATTCCTTGCCATTTCTCATCTATTAGCATTATAACTCCCCTGTGACCTTTGCCTGTTTCACTCCCTTCATTCCAAATTGAAACTTTCTTAAATCCTTAGAAATATGGAACTTTACAACCATCATGTTCATGTGTTTCTATAAGAAGGATAATGTCTTTTCCTTTTGCTATGGGCCCCAATCCAGGTCCTCTCCTCCAAGGATATCCTCTACAATTCCAACTTACAATTTGCAAGTATTCTTGTGGGACCCCTATTCCCTATTTCTTGTTTGAAAAACAATTTCTGATTTGGGCTTTCCTATTCTTTAACCATGCCCACTTTCCCTCATTTCTTGTTGTCTTCACTTTCTCCCATTCTTTCCTTTGTTCTTCTTGTTGATCAAAGGTCAAATCTTCATCTAAGTAAATGTGTGTGCTTCTAAGTAACCCTCTATTTTTTGGAATCATGTTCTTATCCTCTAAGCTTCTCATGGTGACTCTTACATGCTTATCGCTTCCTCCATCTATCTTCGTTTCAATCCTGTTGGCTTGCTAGATAAACCCTATCCACTTCAACTTGTCTTTAAGGAAGTCTCTTGTTAGGATGCCAATTCTCTCCTTCTCATCAAAGTCTCTTAAGCCTTTAATTATAATGTTTGCAACCTTGCTTTGTTTATTTTTTTCTTCCCTTAGTTGTTTTTGATTTGTTTTTCAATGATTCATTTCTGCTTACTAGATGGTCCACTTACCACTTACCACTTGTGTCCATGACTTGGCCTCTTCTATCTATTCTCTTAACTGATTTTCTTTGACTCCATATCTGCTAATGCTGATGGAATCTCCTTTATTTGCATTAAGTTTTCTCCTCGCTCCATTGTTGGCTCCTTGTTTCCAGCCGATCTTGGAAGTTGCTAGGAAAGTAGAGCATGTCTTTTGATTGCATTTGAGAATTACGTTGAACATTTTATATCACTGCGATGGTGGTATTTGCAGAGTGTAAGAATATGGAAGTGAATTTTACTCTACTCACAAGGAAACAACTTGCTTTTCTAGGAAAAATCTTGAAAGGGAGGTTGTAGAACGTCTTCAAATTTGAACACCCAATGTTTTTACAGATAGTCGACATGATGCTGGGAGAGGAGTATATCAAATCTAAATATCGGTGTTGCACAAATATTAGCATTGCTTCGTTGTTCTTGGCTTGGTGTTTAGAGTTGGGTGGGAAAGAGGAAGTGCATTAGGTAATGAAGGAATGTGTAAAGGAAGAATGGACATATGGTATGGGTGATTTTTTAGCAATGGAAAAACCTGGAGAAGGGTTCATCGTGTGCCATAGAGACTGCATGTTGCGAAGTTCACACTGCCAGTGTGGCATTTCCTTCTTTGGAGTGCCTCAAGTGATAAAAAGGAACACAAAGAAGAAGCCATTGAGTGGGTTGGAATTTTCTCAAAGAGTACCTTCGCGACAAGGATTGAGAGCTAAAGAAGGGACTAGAGGCAGAGAAGCGCTTGAAAAAGCCCCTGAAGTTCTCGAAGGACGTGAGCGAAATTTCATAGGAGAAAAATTAATCAGTATGTTGATTGTTTGGGATGTGCAGTAATTTTTGGCTGTGGACTAGTTATTTTGTGAATTGTAATTCTTTAAATTGTATGTAATGGACTATATTCGTAGTTGTAGACAAAATGATGAAGGGTGGTAGTGGATTATTGTAAATTTTTGAAATCTAGTAGTTACACAGAGATGGGTAGATTGTAGGATAGTAAGTAGTTTCGTACAAGAGAAGAGTTTGTCTATTTTACTGGTGGGTTGGGCCACAAATCTTTAATTTTTTATATTTTATGTATATTAATATAATATAAATCAATATTCACTGATTAATTCTGGGTCACTCTCAACTACAATAACTATGAATTTGGCATTTGCTCTATTTATGCTTCGAATGATCCTAAAGAAAGAAGTTCCCTTTGGGAATGGATGACTTCCCTCCCCTGCATTCCTTGGGTCATTCCTGGAGATTTCAACATGGTTGAACACTAGGACGACAAAGGTGGGGGCCTCCCTTTTGCTTGGAAAGATATGGAAAAATCACATTGGTTTAAGATGAAAAACTCTCTGCAACTTTATGACCCTCTTGCTAGCAATAAAAACAATAATCCCAGGCCTTGGTATACTTGGTGCAATCATCAACAGGGGAATGATAGAATTTACTCCCGTCTCGACCGCTTTTATGCCAACAGAAATCTTTTCTCCTTCCTCCCTAATGATCTTGGTAACTCCGTTCTTGTTACTCCCTCCACTCTGTCGGATCATCACCCCATCACTGCATCTTTTACCTTCAACAGGGCCCCGATTAGACCCAACACTGCTAATCCCAAATTTCTCCTTAATGTTAGCCTTCTTAAAGATACTGATCTTCTTGCTGCCATCCACATTATTAACATCATTAATAAGACCAATTTTCCGAAGGATTTAAAGAGGGACATTTGGAATAGGAACATCCCTGCCTGGCAAAATCTGCTCAAGACCATTGGTCAAAAGAAAGCAAAGGACTTCCGATTCACTGAGAAAGCTCTCTCGACTGAACTAACTAAGGCAGAAGTGAATAACCAAACTAATATCACCGACCTTAACTGTACTTCTCAGGTTATGAAAGCAAAAGACGCCCTCAGAAGACACCTTGTGACTAAAACCAGAGGTGCTAAGGTTAGATCTCGGACACACTGGCTCCAATATGGTGACCGTGGTTCCAAGTTCTTTTTCAACCTTATCAAACACAAACATTATAATGAAACTATTGAAAAGATCATCCATGAGAACCATGAAATTTCGGACATTGGTATGATCAAGTACACTTTTGCTCAATTCTACCATAAGCTCTTCTCTTCTGAAGATATGAGGGAAGCCGCCTACCTCAGAGATCAATGCAGAATTCTTATCCCTAAGGTGGTCTCCTCTGAAGATGCACTTTGTCTTGCAGAGGATATCACTTTAGGGGATATCAACAATGCCATTAATTCCCTCAAAAATGATAAAACTCCTGGCCCTGATGGCCTCCCCATTGAATTCTACAAAGCTAATCAACACTAGATTGCCAAAGACCTCCTCGAAATCTACAATGAAGCTTTGGCCCAGGGATCTCTTGGTCCATCTATCAACAAAGGCATTATTAAGCTTATCCCCAAGGATGGAGATAAAGCTCTCATCAAAAATTGGAGACCGATTACGCTCCTTAATGTTTCCTATAAGATCTTTGCCAAGATTCTGGCCACTAGACTTGCTGGAATTCTTCCTAAATTCATATGCTCTACCCAAACTGGTTTTATTAAAGGTAGGTATATCTTAGAAAATGTCCTTACTAGCTGGGAAGCCATGAACTGGGCTTCTCAGTCCAGTCAGAACTCGGGCATGTTACTCCTTGACTTCGAAAAAGCATACGATAGGATTGAATGGAGCTTCATTCACATGATGCTTGAAGCTTTTGGTTTTCCTCCCTTCTTCTGCAAGGCTGTCAGTATGCTTCTCCAGGATGCTTGCGCCCAAATTGACATTAATGGCTCCCTGTCTGATACCTTTCCCTTGGGAAGGTCCATACGGCAAGGCTGCCCTTTGGCCCCTGCTCTCTTCGCCATTGCTTCTGATGCTCTATTTTATCTTCTTAGAGATAATACACTTTCCCCTACTGTCCAAGGCATATCTCTCCCCAACAATGAGGAGCTCATCAACAGCCAATTTGCTGATGACACGGCTATTTTCTTTAAAAATACTGCTGATAACTTTGAAAATCTGCAATCCAAGTTAAAGATATTCTGTAAAATTTCTGGAGCTAAGATTTCGCATTCTAAGTCCATCTGTCTGGGATGGAATGAACACCCCCCTGAATGGTTTAAAAATTATGAATTCCAATGGGGAGGTCCCCAAAAGATTGTGAAATATCTTGGCATCCCCTTTGCCATAAATCCCTCACTGAAAGACATGTGGCTTTGGGTCAAAGGTAAAATCACTAAAAAATTGAATATGTGGCATAACCGTGCTATTTCCTTTGCTGGTAGACTTCAGGTCTGCCAAAAAATCTTATCCTCTTACAACATTTATTACTCCTTTGCGTGGATGTTTAGTAATTACCAAATTTTTGAGATTCAGAAGGCTGTTAGAGATTTTTTATGGTCTGATGGTCAAGGAAAAAAAAAAATGCACTCTGTCCAATGGAAATGGTGTTGTACTGATAAACTTACTGGAGGGCTGGGACTGAAAGACCTTAGGATCCAGGGTATATCCCTAGCCGCCAAATGGATCTTTCACTCCATGAATGGAGATGCCCCATGGAAGATTCTTGTTAGGAATAATATTGAGAGAGGCTTTCCTACTAAGGCTAAATTCTGGAATAACATGCCCTTTAATGATTTAGTCATTGGTAACTTCCCCATTTCAGTTCAAGGGTCGGAAGTTTTTAAATCTATCTGGAAAGCCTGGAATATTGTTAGACCATTTATTGTTAACAAGGGCTTTCATGATGATACTCAAATTTATGGTGAAAGGTCCATCTGGTGGAATCTTAAACTTTCAGGGAAACCCCTTGCTCTTCTACAGGGCTGTTCTGCCAAACATTGGGCCAGCAAAGGTATCATTAGCTTTATTGACATTTTTGAACATGATAATTTAATTAGCTGGGAGGAACTGAAAAATACTTTTAGTCTCCCAAACTCTCAGAAAAAAACTTATAACATGATTCTTAAAGCAACGCAAAATCTCCCTCCTACCTGCCATGTTGATTCTCAAAGGTACTTACAATGCAAATGGTCGGATGGGACCATCCTATCCAAGATTAAAGCTAATAACATTTACAAAATTCTTGCATATGATGATTCCATCCGTGGCCATATTAACAAAATCTGGTACTCCTCGCTGGATGTTTCTTCTTGGAAGAAGTTTTTCGTTATTCTTTGGAAAGGTTGGGTGGAACCCAAAATTAAATGCTTTAAATGGCTCTTTATTCTTGACAGACTTCCTATTCAGAGAAATAACCATGATAATAATCTTTGCAAAATTTGTAATCTTCCGGAAACCAGCAGACATATCTTCTTTGATTGTTCTTTTGCTAGAAATATTTGGAATCTTTTTGGCATATACTACCCTACTCATGTTTCCATTATTGAAATTGTTACTGGTTATATTAAAGGTCTCAAAGCTGATTCTAATATTTTTTGGAATATTTTATCTTCTAACATATTATGGCAGATCTGGAAATGCAGAAATGAAGAGAAATTCCAGGACACTCCCCGGGTTCTTACTGAGTTTTTTCTTAAACTCACATCTTTAAAAATTTCCTTGCAGGTGCACACCACTATGATGATGGATCATAAGAAACTTTGTAGATTTCTTCAGGACGGACATGCCACCTTTTTTGCTTTCGAACTCAAGAATGGACATGAATGGAGGAGAAACCTGGATAACCTTCAAGTGTTTGAGAAGACTTTGGATAAAGTGAGCAAAGAAATCAAGAGAAACAGAAACTCCAAGAAAGACATCTTAGCCATGCTTCCGGAAATTCCAAATAAGAAAAAATTTGCATGGATGGAAGGAGAACAGGGCTGGACCACCTGGGTCGATATCACTGATGGACACCTCCATTAGTGGTTTATTGGGCACCTTTTTTTGCTTACTGTTATTAACTCTAGATACTCCTTTCTTTTTGCTCTTATGAGCTATATTTCCGTTGGGGCCTTGTCCCCTTTTTGATACTCTGGATTTCTTCATTGTAATCTTTTTTTGATCACTTTATAATCAATACAAAAAATATTCACTGATTAAGAAAAATTAAAGAAATATAATAAATAAAAAATAAAAGTGAATTTTTCAAACAAAAGAAAACATATTAAAGGAGGAAAAGGAAAAACTAAATGTGTTTTTGTTTTTTGGATTTTCTTTTGGCAAAAGGTATTGACCATTATGATTCCTTCTACATTATTCACTCCCAATTTGAAAAGTTATTCATTTAAAAAAAATAATGATTTTGATTGATCTTTTATGAGATGCTAATCAAAGGTAAAATTTACATTTAGTTTGATGAAAAGAGGGTTTTCATTTTCTTACTTTTGGAAAGATAATGATGAGGATGCATGTAGAGCTTGATTTTGCCTATATATGTGTAACTTAGAAAGAGAGTTTTGGAGAAAAAAAGAAGGCGGAAGAGTAAGCAAGTATAATTGGAAAAAGAGACAAAACATTTAAGCTTAAAACAAGTGAAAAAAACTAGGAAGTGGAGAAGATATTGATTGTAGTTTCACCTTAATTTACCACTTAACTTTGGAATAATTAGCAACAGCTATTAAATTAATTTTTTATTTAAGGAGTTGCATTCTCACCATTAAAGTCTTTTGGAAATGTGACAAGTAGGGTGAAAATAGTAAACAACCCCACTATTCTAAGGTTATTAAAAAAATAAAATGATTGGATTTTTCATTATTGACTAAAAATAAGATGATTATTTTAGTATGCTAAGTTTTAATAACATGGTTCTCTTACCATTGATTAGCACTCTAATTAGCATGAAGAAAAAGACTTCCCATAACTTCAAATCAAAATTTATCCTATATATGTGTAACACCAATATGGGCTCTCTCATGTGAATTTAAATATTTTGCTAGTTATTTAAAATTAGCTTCAGCATAAATGCTTATATACTCTACCATGATTGACTCATAATCTTAACTCAAATCCATTTCTATACCCTTAACATTATGACTAGGAAATTGAGGCACTTGATGTAAAGATCCAAATTTTTTAAATTGCCTCTTTGTTTTGTTTCCTTTATTTCAATCCACTAAAAATTCACCTTTGTTTGAAAGAAATTATTCAATAATGTTATCTTCTTCTTTCCGAAGGCAAGTAATTGAATTATGCTAAGAACATACAAGTCCAACATAAGAATACTTAGCTAACGATTTTATGAATGTATCTTTAATACGATCCTCACTAGAAAAAGATAACTCCTCCAAACCAAGTTCCAAAAAACTATAAAGCACAAAATCAAAATGACTAAGAGTAGTCAAATAAGGCACTCTCAAATTACGAATATAACCCACATAATGTTCAAATCAATGCACCCATTTAGAAATGTACTTCTCACCACTCTGTCATTACAAGAGTTACAATATATGGAAGACACAACACACTCATCATGTGACTTTCCATGAGCACAAACTAAGGATCTCATTAAATAAATAATTATCTTCATATCCATCTTTTTTATTTAGAATAAGGTTGGTGTTAACAACTTCAACTTCAAGATCAATAAAGAAAGGAAGCAAATCTAACTGAATAGAAAAAAAATATACTTCAATTCCCTCACATACAACCACAACATCAATATTGCTTCCTTCATGAATTGGTCCACAAAAGATAATTTCTATGAGCTACAGCAGTATCCTTATTATCCTTTAGACATGAAGTGTCTACAAAAATTATTCTTGAACAATTTTTTCCCACCAAAATCCATCTCTAAACCTTTTGGTTTATAATCTAGTGCAAGAAAACTTACATTAGGATGGAAAACCTCACACTATGTGTTTATGCATACACTTAAATATTAAGGCATGTAACCACCTACGAGGTTATCAATAGAAGTAGAAAAAATGAGATAAAAATATAAATTTGGCTCACCATCCTACCTACTAATAATATTCTAGATCCTAGGAAAAATAGGTAGGGTAATTGACACGTGTACTTATCTCATTGACATTAATAATGAAATCATCATTTTCATAATTAAACGCCATTATTCAATATTATTGGGCACTTGTAGACACAATAATTGAGGTCATATTCATCATCATTGTATGATAGGCTATAGGTCAAATATAAATCATATGAAGGCTTAGACCTAAAGTCATCCTTTTATCAATGATTCATGATTACAAATTTTAAAAATAGGAAAAATTAGCAACATTTTCACATAAACAAATTTCTCTTATAAGAAATAATCTTGTCCCACCAAGAAGAGGAAGATAAGAATTTTTTTCATATACCTTGTGCTACTACTGCATCATCTTGACATTTGTCTTGAGTTTTACCAATACATGGTTGATTCAAAAAACTTTGAAATTATGATAGCAAAGTTCCCACCTCATGAAATGAGGAAATCCAAGTGGAGGATAAAGAACCACCCAAGTAAATTACTTTTGGTTCTTCTTATTAGTAGAGTCATCAATATTTAAAATCACCCAAGACAAGATCATTTTGGTTTTTTCCCAATAAAGAAAGAGTTGTAGGCTCTATCCTTTAGCAACATTACTCAAAGTGACACAATGGGAACACGGTACCTCAGATAGAGAGAATAACACACCAATACGAAGAGGAAAATTTCAAGTAAACACATAGGATTACATCATATCCTCTTCTTCTTTGGGCTCTATAGAACCTAGGTGGTATTCCCTTAATACCTTAAGATAGGACATAAATTAGAACAAGGATTAGAATAACCTTAATGCAATTAGGAACACGTCTACTAGACCTTATTAAAAATAGATATGGATAAGCATGCAAGAGTACGAGCAAAAACCTAACACTTTTTCCTCACAATGAATGAATTTCATTATGTTTCAAACACACTTACACCTTGTCAAATCACCATGATAGCCCTTTAGGTATAATTTTGACATAATGTCACTAATGTTATACACCTTAAGGAAATGGGTTATAAGGTGGGCATAAATCCTACCTACATAAATATCTTAAGATCCCATTCTAGAGCAACTCCTTTAAGATGTAACTAAATTTATTAAACTAACTAGAACATGGACAAGGAGTAGGACACTAAACTAAAACAAAAATAAAAAGATGCTGTGATATTTTAAATTTGGTGGTGGGCAACTAGCAACATATTGATGTCTTGATCATATTGGAAAGCAACATTTGAACTTTTAATTTTCTCACACAAGTTCATGTGCAAACAAAATATGGAAACCAAGAGTACATTCATGAACCATAATATAGTATCTGTGATTAAACAAATGCATTCTTATATGTAAACAAGAATATTCATAACAAAGTTTGTGTAGTAATCTATAATTGAACAAGGTGAACCTACATATTGTACTAGAAAGATTGCATAAAATACACTTTGATGCGTTGTACAACCCCTACATGAATCAAATAACTAAATTATTATACCAAACCAACAAGGGTGGCCCTGGGAATCAATAAACATACCCATCTCTTAAACTAATGTAGACAATCATAGAGATATTTGTGCCATGAAGAAACCTATGCATTTGATGTCTTTCCTTGACTTCTATCATCCACTTGACATGAGAAACTATACTAATTGCACCATTGATTGACACCCTAGAACATTTCAATCAACAATAGAGAGCACCTTTGTAGTATTAGAATGCCTACAACTAGCCAACCAACCAACTAACCACAATAAATTCAAAAATAACATATATATCATTACAACATCCTTAAATGGCCCAGGTGGGAAAATAAGCGTCACATATAGAGAAAAGAATTGGAAGCAGAAACACCACACCCACATATTAAAATCCATATTAATTCATTATCAGACAAACCCAAAACATTAAAAGATTCTTTCTACACTCAATGAGGTAGCTCAATACCTACTTATAGGCCTACAAATGTTAAGGTTTCCATTTATGGTATTCAAGTGTTCATACCCTTTTTAATCAACTTCATACAATTTCACACATGGAAGTGTGCCTTTGGGGAGTCCAATGGAATTACAATGGGATTTGAGTGAGTGTACACATCAATTATAATTAATTTCAACCATTGATGTCATCTTGGAGAGTGTAAGGAGGTATGTGGGCCCTTACATTCAAACAATGAGGTTGTAATGATTTGCATGTGTGAAGGGTGCATAAGAGTAAGAGGTGACTAGGAGGTTTATGAGATGATTCATACATGGACAAAGAAGTGGAGGTTAGGATCTAGAGATGCAAGGTGCATTATAAAACAGGTTTGTGAGCATAGAAAGGTATAATAGTTGAACAATGGGGTTTTGAAACATTGATTTTTTTTTGTAAGAGATGGGATAGAATGGGATACCCTAAAGTTGTATAAAGACAAGGCTTGATGGAGGATAAAATCTAGGCAGTTCTCTACAAGGAGTACAAAGAGGAAAGAGATTCTATAAACTTGTGGGAAAATAAGGGAGCAAGAAAATGGAGGAGACAAGATCAAGATTCAAGGAAAGACAAACAAGTTGCTAAAACCTTGAAAATATGTAGGAAACAAATAAGTAGAATTATAAATTCATAAAGTGATTGAAGGCACATGTGTTAGGAAGTCATAAACTCTAAAGAAGGGTATTCTAGCATGGGAAAGCCTAAAAGTTTTAAATTAGGACCCAATGGTACTTGGGGTTCATGAAATTTGAGGAAAAACATACTAGGAAGGGAAATCACAAAACCATAAAATGTGGGGAATTGAGAACTAAGGGGATTAAATATTTGAGGGGAAAGCATATT
This sequence comes from Cryptomeria japonica, assembly GCF_030272615.1. Classification (NCBI taxonomy): domain Eukaryota; kingdom Viridiplantae; phylum Streptophyta; class Pinopsida; order Cupressales; family Cupressaceae; genus Cryptomeria; species Cryptomeria japonica. The sequence goes on from NC_081407.1 coordinate 635,527,299, forward strand.
AGGAATAGATCCTTAAAATTTTGAAATCAATGCTTGTGGGAACTTAAGTTACAAGGGCTTGAGGGAAAGGAATGCTAACAAGAAAAATCTTGAAAGTCTACAAATAAGACGGAGAAAATTTGGGGAATGGAGAATTTGGGGAAAATTATGATGGCATGATAAAGCCTAAAATTCTAACCCAAAATTGGAAACTAACCCAACGACCATCATACTTAGATTTTTTTTTTTTGACATTTAGGCACATGGTAAGGAGATGAGGGGAGGCATAGCAAACCACTAATCAAAAATTAACTAAGGGGACCATTAAAGGAAATCTTTGATGAAATATTAGTGATATAAAAATACAACCAAGAAAACAAATAAAATGCATGCCCATAGAATACAAATTCATCAAGGTTGAGGAGCATAAAGCTGGAGATGCAAGTAAGATAAGTAATTGCATGGTGCATAAAAATTCTAAAATGAACTATAAGAGGTGGAGGTCTATAAAAAATTACAAATGTTGGCTACTTGCATGATATTTTTACAACCCTAAAGTATAAAATGGTTAGAAGGTAGAGTTTGATAAGTAATTTTTGGGAATTGTAAAATTGCACCTAATCTTTGAAATGTTGCAATGGTGTTAAAAGATCACCCAAAATACTTCATCGTTGGGAAATTTCACCACTCAAGTTTAAGACAAAGATTGAATGGGATGGGATTCTCAACATAAGATAAAGAAGCAATAGAGTGGCCCATTAATAGGTTTCTCAAACCAATTATAAATGATGGACCAACAAGACTGGGGAAACTACGAGAGTATAAGACATGAATAGTTTTTGCAACTTTCAACATGGTCCAACACCATGGTCTCTAATTGAACTACGAATGTACTAGTTGTAGGTATAGTGAGGGAATTTTAAAATAATTATCAACCTTAACTTTAGGAAATTATCAAAACAATGTTTAAATATCTTAAAGGAACTATTGAACATGGAATTGCATTTAGTGGGAGACTAGAAGAATCTATTAAGCTAGTTGAATAGTATGATTCATAAATTCAATAGAAAAGTGGAATGGTGACTTAAGAGAAAGGCATGCTAGTAATCTAGAAAGCCCAAAAGTTCAAAATTAGGGCTCGAGGGAAGTTGGGAAATGAGATTTGAATAAGAGGTATGTACTAGGAAGGGAAATCCCAAAATACTAAAATGTGGGGAATTGAAGACTTTTAGGGAATTAAAAAAATCGAAGGAAACACGTGTCAAGAAGAGAAATTTTGAAAGTTTGAAATTATCACTTGTAGAAATCAAGGTTTAGGGGATGGAAACCTTGAAAGTCTAAAATCAAGCTCTACAGAAAACTTGTGGAATAAAGACTTGAGGGAAAATCATGATTACATTAGAAAGCTTAAATTTTTTACCTAAGCTTGGAAACTGACCCAAAGTCCCTCGTACTTAAGGATGTTTTATTTTTAAACATGTAGGCACATGACAAGGAGATGAGGGGAGATAGAAAAATGCTAAGCACAAATTGACCAAGGGGCCCCATTAAAAGAATTCTTTGATCAAATATCAATTGTAGGAAAAATACAACCAAGGAAACAAGACATAAAATTTTGCATATTAGGGCATGTGCTAATAGATGGGAGCACATGAAATTTTTCACAAGATTTACACAATTGTGTAGGAATTCTACATGCCCTTAAAATACGAATTCATCAAGGTTGAGGGGTAGACAAGTGAAGATGCATGTATGATTAGTAGTTGTACCCAAGAATAAAAATGTCTCAAATGAACTATGAGAGATGGAGGTCTATGAGAAATATACAAATGTTGCACGCTTACATGAGAGTTTTACAACCCTATAATATACAATGATTAGGAGGTAGATTATGATAGGAAATTTTCAAGAATTACAAATTTGTACTAGACATTTGAAACTTTGTAGTGGTACTAAAAGATCATCCAAAATACTTCATCCATGAAAAATTTCATCACTCATATGTAAGATAAATACTAAATTGGATGGGAATCTCAACATAAGATACAAAAGCATCAAGTGGCCTATTGATGGGTTTCTCGAGTGAAGTTTCAATTATGTGCCAGTGGATATAGAACAACCATGGGAGCATAAGACATAAATATTTTTTACAAGTTCTTTCAACATTAGCCAACACCATAGTCTCTAATAGAACTGGCATTACACTAGTGAATCAATTTTCAAGCAATTGTTAACCCAACTTAGGCAACTATCAACATATTTTTTAAATGTCATCAAGGAACTATTAAACATGGATTTGTATTTAATGGAAGAATAGAAGATTCTCTTAAGCTAGTTAGATAACATGATGCAATTTTGATAAGCAACATTGATGACCAAATATCAACATCAAGATACTACTCCATAATAATGTGCAAGTGAGAAATAATTGATGACTACTCTTTCAAGCACAAAATTAGAATATACAGCAGCATGTTGAACCTTCAAGGAATAAATATGGTTGAGAAATTTATTGTAAGATATTGAAATTACTCAAACCCAACCAAGGATGTTGAGTTGTAATAATCAAAGTTTCATAGTGATGACAAAGAATTCAAGGTTTCATGAGAAAGCTAAGGATACAAAAAGTAGAAATATCATTTTCTTTGTGAACAAAATGAAAAAATTGTGTAGATGAAATAATGTGCAACAAAAAAGTAATAATAATTGATATGTTAATAAATACATTAAAAATAAAAAAATAAAAAATTATAAGAAATGATTTGATGTGCACCAGTAAAAATAAATTACATATAAAAATAATATTATATTTTAAAAAATAACTTTCAATACAAAAATATAGACATTAAAATAATTAAGTTAAAGTTATTAAGAAACAAATTAGATTAAACTTTTATATTGTAATACTTGTTTTTCTTTAGAAAAATTAGTCCATAATCAAACAGTACCTTATATATTCTTAAATATATTATTTTTTTATCAATTCTATTTTTAAGACAATATCTATTATAATTTGAGTATGCTTTTACTAATTTTATGGAAATTGTTTTTTTAACAAATTATAGACACATCATGTTAAGCAACACTTCAGAACAATTATGACCATCCACAATGGTACCCTTTAAGTAATTACGTGTCCATGGAGGAAATGACAGAATTCTTCAGCAAAAATCCTCGTAGTTTCTCAAAACATAGAGCTTGTTTTATAGTCTTTTTTCCTGAGAAGTTTCATCAGTGTTTCTGTCCATATAAAATTGGTTCAGGACTCCACGTTTGAAACTGAGCAGCTTATCATATTCCATATGGATCAGATATTCAAAATGGTTAATACCAGGAGTATCAAATGAACAAATCTTTCAATCATCTCCAAGGCTGGAAGGTTGTACATTTAATAATGAGGTTATTGATTGGTTTTCTGAATCTGTTAATACACTTCTGTTTTTACTAGTTGATGCTTCTAATCAGGAAACGTAGTTGCAATATTATCCAACCACAAAGACAAATCTTTTGATTCCATTCTACGCACCTTCACACTGAATCTTGCAGAGTAATCATTAGACTCTTCGAACAGATAGAACCTTCCAGCAAGTGCATCAGTCAATAAAATTGAGTCATCCTCGTGCTCAAATATTTTCCAAATCCTCAAATTTAAAGGCAAAAGGCCAGTTTTTTGCCATTTTCGAAGCTGTGCAATTGTAAATGGTCCTCGTACCTTACCTACACGATCCCGATAACGCCAAACCTTGTCTGTTTCATTGTTACCTGCTTTACTCCATGAAGGATGTTTCTTTGAGATGTGTGGCGTTGAAGATGAAGGTTTTTGCATATCATGGATTCTTTCTTGTGGCCCTCTTGAACTTGAAGAAAATGGAGTAGATTTACCAAATGGTTGAGAAGCGACTTTCATTCTGTTAACTTCCATTTTGGAATGGTCTTCTGCGCTCCATTCTTTTTCCACGATCTTGCAATTATTATCTTGATCACTGACATTATTTTGATCACTCTCCCAGTTAGAACAGCTCCAACCAGGATCATTTCCTTTCTGTTCATTCCTAATATTTTCTGAACTTTTGGGGGCTTTCTCCCAATTCGCTGCAAAATTAAAATGAGTTGGATTAGCAGTCTATATAAGGATATGAACAATAATATATGAAGTGAAATGTTTGGATTACCTTGGCTACAATTTTCTGGGTTTTCCTCCAAGTTCTCAATATCAGAGTCTTGTTGCAAGCATGGACCAGCAATCACTTTGGGTAACTCCTGTAGTATCCGAGCGCGCTCTTCAGGGTTGCTTAGCAGTTTGATCTTCTTCACATATTCTTTAAATGTGCTAGATGGAAAAGTGTTAAGGATTGGCAAGTGTTCTGACTGTTACAATCAACCCAGTAATGCACCAAGACTCATACAAAAACCAAGCATTGAGTTGGAAACAAATTCGGAATAAGAGGAGACCGATCACAACTCCGTCAAACAAATTTGAAGGAAATAATAAAACAAGCAATAGAATACTGAAATAAGAAACTACAAACGAGTAGTTCAAGTCTCTTCCAGCTTAACACAATTATAAAACAAATTCTAAATCTTGGTGCTCAAAAATTTCAATGCAAATGCATGTCATATGAATTATTCAATCCTCATAATGTGTACCACATAATTGACAATACAATCAAGTAAAATCAAGAGATTATCTTATTTTTGGAGAAACGTTCTTTTTAGTTTTAACCTAAAAGCATCGAATGTATTCAACCTCTTTCAGTTTAGAATTAAAGATTGAAAGGTATCTGACAAAATTTGCTGGACTGAAATCTTTAAAAATCGAAACAAGCAATAGAATACTGAAACAAGCGACTTCAAGTTAGCAGTACAAGTCTCTTCCAACTCAAACTCTCAAAAATATCTAAATCTTGGTGTTCAAAAATTCAATACAAATGCATGCCATATGAATCATTCAGTCTCCATTTTGTGTAACACATAATTGACCAACAATCAAGTTAAAAAAAATGAGATTATCTTCATTTTTAGATAAACATTATTTTTAGTTTCTAGCCTGAAAGCGTTGAATGTATTCAGTAAGGATTGAGAGGTATCTGCCAAACTTGCTGGACTGAAAACTAACTTAAATTATCCCTTAATATCATAAATTTACACATATCTAGAATTAATCCCTGATAATTTATTATAATATCAAGCCCTTGAAATTTTCTTGTTTATATTTTAAGAAAAAAAATTAAGCTTTAGGAAGGGATATATGGTACCAAGCCTTTAATATATATGACTGAAACCTAACTTAAATTATCCCTTAATATCATAAATTTACACATATCTAGAATTATTCCCTGATAATTTATTACGTTTTCAAGCCAATGGAACTTGCTTAATTACGTTTGAAATTTAAGGATATTGTTTTCTATGACCTTTCTCATTTGCTCGGTCTCTCAGGTTGCTCAGCTTCACCATTTCTGTTTCTAGCCACTGCATCATGAACAAGTAATTTCATCTTAAATAACGAGATAAATATTTTCCATCATTTTATATATTTGTGTTTAACCAAAATGATTTGTTTTGAGTACAGTTTCTGCAATTTGTTAATTAAGGACTTACATTCTTAACCTTAATTTCATGCAGCGCCTTAGCTGTTTTCTGAAGTTCACCCTGCCAATATTACACCAGGGTATCGACTATCAATGAACTGCAAATGTAAAATATATAGCATATAATTTTGGAAGTAAGCGGACGGACAAATTTACCACGGTTGGTTGTTTGATCAAACCGTATTTTACATTTTGGTGCAGTTGCTGGCACTCTTCCTGCAGAAAAAGATATTCATCTCCAGGTTCAAATGAATTACAAATATTGCAATTGTAGCTCTGTTGATATAATAATTTTGTATCCATAGTAATAAAATTATTCTGCTATATGCCAATAATTATGGAATGTGAAATTTTCATGACGGCTATGTCATTTTAATCTTGGTTTTGCTGGTAAGAGGCAGAGGAAAATAGAACCAAGACATGGAGCACAAATGACAGATAAAACAGAATGAAATAAAGCGTAACTGAAAATATGTATATTTATATAAATTTCAAGATATAAAATTTGGTTACATAAAGCAGAATCAAGGAGCTGCTGCTCACAGATTTCACAGCAAAATACAAAATCGAAATCCTCTCTTTCATATATTCTCATCTGCTGTTGCTACAGCTCATCTTTGTTTGCCCCTGTTTTTCTCATACATACACAAACACTGCCCTGTTATAGCTATTAACCTGCTGTTGTGGTAATGAAACTTCTACACGCTTCTCCATAAAAATAAAATACTTAATATACACATATTCCCAACAAAAGAGGAGGGAAAAAAAAAAAGCATTGAATGAATGAATGAAGCAAGATTTTAATGACATTCATGAGATTAATTCATGAGATTAGGGGTTACTTCTTAAAATAGTAGGGAGGCAGTTTATGGGACCGAAAACTGAGAACAACACACCGATCTTAAAAGAATGAATGGGCCGACTAATCCAGGAAGCAACCTAAGGGTGGCCACTAATCCTTGCTGATCAAATTTCTTTTGCTATGAATTTTGATCCAACTTTTAGAATATCTGTATATTTTTTGCTCCGCACAATCCATGATGTAATGCCATTCCGTTTCCATTTTCCACCTCCCTGTTTCACATCTAAGATGGTGTGAGTTAGTTCTTAACTAGGCAATTAGCATTTTTGCTTTCCATTTTATGTTTGCCTCTATTTTGTTGATATTCGATGTGTTGGTTCTCCAAATAATTTTTCAGATTTACCTAAGAGTTAGCCTTCCTCTATCAACAGAGATATGAGATCATTGGCCAATTAACAAGGATTACTAATAGGATAAGTAATCCCTCTACTCTTCAAGCTGGATAAGTGCACCAAGATGGTGAACAAAAAAATGGCCACATACAAAAAAAATATGAATTTTTTCATAACCCGTGCGTGTTCTGGAAATTCAAAAACGTGTTAGGCTTGGTAACACCAAGCCTAGCCAAAAACAATTAAAAAAACAAAAAGTTTCTCAAAACCCATATGGATTTTGAGGAACATTATATTTTTTAGAAACCTGTGGTTTATGCTTGGCCTTAGTTCTATATAACCCGAACTATGAACCAAATAGGAAGTGGAGAGAGAGAGAGAGAGAGAGAGAGAGAGAGAGAGAGAGAGAGAGAGAGAGAGAGAGAGAGTAGGGGGTAAGAAGAGAGGGATAGAATAGGATAAGGAGAGGGGGAGGGAGAGAGAGTTAGAGACAGAGAGAGAAGGGGATAGGAAGAGAGGGAGAGAGATAGGGAAAGAAAGAGAAGGGGAGAGAGAGAGAGAGAGAGAGAGAGAGAGAGAGAGAGAGAGATTAGGGGGGGAGGGGGTAAGAGAGAATAGGAGAGAGAGAGAGAGAGAGAGAGAGAGAGAGAGTAGGGGGAGAGGGGGTGAGAGAGAGAATAGGAGATAGGAAGAGAGGTAGAGAATAGGATAAAGAGAGGGGGAGGGGGGAAGGGGGAGGAAGGGCAGAGATGGGGAGAATAGGGTAAAGAGAGGGAGAGGGAGGGAGAGAGAGAGAGAGAGAGAGAGAGAGAGAGAGAGAGAGAGAGAGAATAGGATAAGATAACGAGAGGGGGGGGAGAGGGGGAGGGAGAGAGAGTTAGAGACAAAGAGAGAAGGGGATAGGAAGAGGAGGAGAGAGAGAGATATATATTAGGAAAAGGAGAGGGGAGAGGGAGAGGGAGATTGGGAAAAGGAGAGAGAGAGAGAGAGAGAGAGAGTAGGGTCAAGAGAGGGGGAAGGGGAGAGAGATAATAGGATAAGATAATGAGAGGGGGAGAGAGAGAGAGTTAGAGACATAGAGAGAAGGGGATATGAAGATAGAGAGTTAGAGACATAGAGAGAAGGGGATATGGAGAGAGAGAGAGAGAGAGAGAAGGGTAAGAGATAGAATAGGGGATAGAGAGAGAGAGAGAGACAGATAGACAGAGAGGATAAGGAGAGGGGGAGGGAGGGAGATTGAGAGAAAGAGAGAGAGAGAGAGAGAGAGAGAGAGAGAGAGAGAGAGAGAGAGTAGGGGGAGAGGGGGTAAGAGAGAGAATAGGAGATAGGAAGAGAGGCAGACAATATTATAAGGAGAGGGGGAGGGAAAGAAATGAGATTGGGAGAGAGGGAGAGGGAGGGCAGAGATGGGGAGTGTTGATGCCTATTTTTGACACACCCGCCAACAGTTAGGTAGCCAATGTAAACACTCACCACCTCTCCTAAAAAGCAATGAGTTTAGGAAAACTCACTACTCCAAGGTCTCTATAGCCGGGTCATGACGGTGATGGGCAGTCCAATGGTCGATGTAGCTATACCTGTTAAGGGGCCTACTGGTTGAAACTAATCCCAATGGTTATTAATGGTCAAACTTCCTATTTTTTTTGTATTTTAAAATTTAAGATTTTATGGAAAATAAACTGCAAAAGATAGATCAAGGAAACAATAAAATAACAATGAAACCAATACAATGACAACTTAATGAACTACTTAGTTAGTTCCCTGCAATCAAAGAAATTATCAAATATCATCCAAGTTAGCATTCAACAACGGACCTACAATAAACCTGCAAAATCATCAATTTCACAGACTTATGGAAATAAAATCATCAACAATACGGCCTATCACAATAATTCTCATACACCACTGACGTGTGCAATATGATTCATAAAGTAATAATCAGAAAGATCAAACCACGTTGCTAACTCCAAATAATAGACATTAGCAAATTACACAGAACAATTTCATAGAATATAGAAGTAGATCAGGCAATCTACAAGTTGCTTCTTGTATTAATCTCAATGAATGTATAACAAAAATAAGTGAACTTCTTAACAATCTGCAAAATACTCTAAAGATCTCTAAGTGGGCGACAAATCATCAATTTGGGGACCCTTACAAATGAATCCAACTTCTCAATTTATAGAAGTTTTCTGCCCTATTATCTAGGAAATAAATCTAACCTAAATTAAGAACTGAAACTAGGAGTTGCAGTTAGCTTGCAAGTTTATGCCTTGATACTCCACTTAACAACTATGAAATGGGGACTGCATGAGCACTACGAAGACCATACTGAGTGAGCCACATTTTCGTAGTCATGTGGGATTTCTCTCAAAATCGAAACTTGAGTAGGAGCTGCAGCTAAAAATACAAAATTTAAGGATTTATGAAAAACCTTTGTTGTCTTTAGCAACTATGCATTTATTCCTTATTTCTTGGCAAAAGCTCTATAATTATCAATTATACATGCAACTGCTTGAACAAGAGGATCAACACGTGCTTAACTCTAAATTTATATTTCTTCAACACTTCATCTGCATGCTTCTTTCCTTTCTCTAGTTCTCCTATTATCTCTGCCACCTCTTGGCACTGAGTGATCAAGTATGTGTACTTGTCCATGAGGGCGACATCAAACTGGGTCGAAGGTCCTAATTGTTGAGCCTCGTATGCATCCCATTGATTCAAAACTTGTTGTTGCTCCATTATTCTACTACTAGTTAATCCTAAACCAAAGGGTCCAAGCATATGTTTTACAAAATTCTCATATGACAAAATTTCCTTGAGGAGAGGGACCCGAATCTCTGCCAAATCCTTTATATATTGCTGAAACATTTCAGTCTTCAGCTCCAAAATGTACACATAGGACTGCAAGTTTTCACAATTGTCCCCTCCTAAGAGCTCCTCCTTCATTATTGTCTTTGCCACTAACCACAATACTTTATTCAAAACTCAGAATTGCTTATTAAAAATACTTAGCTTCTATTCCCATTGCATAGCACAAGAAGCTAAAGCTCTACCTGCCTATACTGCCCTCTGGTATATCTTCATTGTATCCTGCAGAAATAATCTAATCTTAGCTCCATTTACTTGGGTCCATGATTTGGCTGCAGCAGCCACTCGTCTCACCTCCACTAGTGCCTTCACTTCTCCCTCTGGCAGTGATGCGGTCAAAGGTAGGTCATCAGCCATACAAGAGTCTAGAGGTTTACTCATTTCAATTAGGAGCTTCTTGTATTGCCCTAGTTGCGCTTTGAGCTCCATGTTTGAAGTATGCTCTTTTTCTACACGCCCCCTAACAACACTTGTGGCTAGCTCCAAAGTATCTAGCTCTCCCCACTTGGTTTGTTTACCCAAATTTACCTGGGATATTTGATACTTGGGGAAGCTTGTCCCTTAGCTTGGAGTGGAACTGCCACATTTGCAATCACTTCACCGGAGCCCATTTTTGATAAATGATGAACGATTTTTAGCTTCTTAGCCTTTGGTGGCTCCTCGGTGATTACTTGTTGTAAATTGACCTTGGGAAGCTTCGCTTTTCTCTTTTTCTTCTCAAAAGTGAACTCGAGCCATTGCGGTATATCTTCATCCTTGTCACCTTGATATGACACTATGTCTGTATATGGACCTCTGCCTGCTTCATCTCTTTCCTCTACCTCTATTTGCCCAGGATCTTGAGGTGAGGTAACTTAGCGGGATAGATTGGTTTGGAGGGCCTGTTAATTATGTAACTCTCCCAATTTGCCACTAACCTCTTCATTAAATTTCATCTCTCCCTCACCTGCCTTTGTTTCACCTTCTTCGATTGCTATATCCTTGAGAAGGTCCTCTTGATCTTGAGGGGTTAGAACTAGTCTTTCATTCAATAGGTCCTCTGCCTCATCCCCTTCATTCTCGCCTTCTAGTGGCCAATGTTGCTCAAGATCCTCTTCTTCCTGATCTGAATCAGATTAAATGTTCCTAACTTTTATTCCTTCAGTGGTGGACCTGAAGCCTTGCACTCCAGGCTGCCCTGCGGGTATATTAACTAGTGGTGGTGCAAGGGCGTTGGTATCTGGATCCCGTGTGGCATCTGTTGAAGGTGGTTGAGTAGGTATATCCTCAGTATTTTCTATTTCTTCCTCCTCTTCCTTGGTACCCTCTCCTGCAGTCTTCCCTATAGTTGTCCTTGGTCAAAGGACTTTGGTGAGTGGTACTTCTCCTAATCCATCAGTCACTCCAAGGTCTGTTGCCTCCTTCAACAACTCAGACTCCATCTTCTCTTGGATTTTCTTCATTAAGTCCTTAGTGCTTTCCTGAGGTTTCTCCCCCCCCACCAGGATCGGTGGTCATATTTTGTCTTGAGCTTGACCGTGTCTTCTGAGCATACTCCTTGTAACCCCTTGACTGGGGTACCCCTGAAGTGGACTCGTTCTATTTCGCCTTTGAGGCACTGAGCCTTATCCTCTGGCTTAACCATTGCTTGGTCCTATTGATGACCACTTGAGAAAATTTTTCAATATTTAGATCTTCATTCACTGACCACCTCATTGGAGAGAGAGGTTTCTTATCAATTTCTAGTCCTTTATATGCCGCATCGAGCAAGTCTCCATCATCTCTGAGGTCTTTGGGGAGATTGGTTTCAATTCCAAAAATCTCTGATATGTGGCACGGACAACCGACTATAACTCTTTTCTCTGACTTCAAAACTATCCTTAAGGTTAGCCCAAAAATCCTCCAGTCTTGGCTTGCGTCCCTCATATGCCTTAGGCATAGCTTGTTTGAGTTTCCTGTAGGGATCATAGAACTCCCAAGCGTAATCATATTCCTTCATGTTCAAATCCTGAAGCTCTAGCTCTGCTAATTTTGCAACCTCTATTTTAGCACGTGAAATATCCAATTGATACCGAGAAATCAATACCTGTTTTATGTTTTGAAGACAAAAGAGACTGGAGGCCCATAAGTTGCCTTACATACTCCAACAAAATTACTCTATCATTGCAGTATCGGGGCAGCAACATTGGGTTCCCTGTGAATCCGCTAACCCTGATGTAGGTTGAGCGTGGGTTTTGGATGAACCAACATGCCCACTCTCGGATAATAGCCATGGCCTTCGGGGTAATTTGGTATCCTCTATCCCTTGTTAATTTGATTATTACTGGGAAAATGAAGTCATCATTAATTCTCTTGAAATGAGCCTTTGCATTGGCCAGAATGAGTTGGGAATAATACTCCCATACCTTCTTCTGTCCTTCCTCCTCTCCCAATTGACCCTTTACCTGTAGCCCTAGGAACTTTCCAGCTCTGGCAGCTACCCAGATGACATAAGATGTGAAAAAGAACTTTTGGGCCTGGTGAACTTCTTTCATTTGTTTGCAAATATTGTCGGAGAGGATCTGCGGCCAATCAAAATATTGCTTCCTTATTAAGATAGTGGTCATAAACTGGAACATCCAGGGATGGAAATGCTTGCAATCGAGCTTGCCAAAGGCCCTACTCAACATAATGATGAAGTCCTTTTGAGGCTCTTTGAAGTCTGCCCTCAGGATCTCTGTTGCCTTGAGGCATGTTTTCCTTTCTTCTTCCAACCAGTTTTCATTCATGTGCCTTTTATTTGCTACAACTTTGTCATTCCATGCCTTTAAGGCCTCTTCTTCAGTTAAAAGGAATATTTCTTCTCTGGTTGGGATACCAAACACGAACCCCAGCATGTCGGGAGATAAGTCAATAATTGTTTTCCCTCATGCATTTGTGCACTTTCTAGTATCCGGGTTATAAAATGGGGCAGTTGTCATTATGAAATCAGGTGCTTGTACTGACTATGGAAAGATAGTGGCTTCCACCAGGCTCGATCTTTTTATTCTCTGGTGGAGAGCCTCCAATCTAGGTTTGTTTAACTAAGTTTGGATATCCTCAATTTCTATCTGGCCAATTTTTGTATCCATGACCCGCCTAATTTGATCATCCAACTTCGAAGCGTAGACCTGTCCTTGATAACGATACTTCATGGTGGCTGGGAGTCTATCAATTTCTTTGCCTCTTTTGTTGGAGGATGAGTCCATCTAACCACTCGAATCTACAAGAAGAAAACAAATTTGCAGTCCTTGATTATAATCATAAAAGGTCATTTGGTTCGGGACTTCGGGGTTCCGGGGTCTCAGGCTAGGTACAAATGAATATGGTCCAAAACTCTGGGGTTCCGGGTTGGGTATGCGTAAGGCAATTCGGAACTCTGTGGTTCCGGGCTGGGTAAATAACACTTGATTTCGGAACTCCGAGGATCCGGGTTTGGGATATTAATCTCATCTCGGGATCCCAAGGTCCCGAGTCAAAAAAGATTTAGCAAAAAGACTTTCAAAAAAGAGCGGCCTCGAAACTCTGGGGTGGGTGATAGGAAATCCTTCGCAAAAAGGAATGATCTAGAACTACGAGGATCCGAGGTTTCAGGGTCATTAAAAGTACAGTCGATAAATCCTAGAACCACCCGTAACTCCGGGGGTCCGGGGTTCTAGGCTCGAAAAATCCAACCACCTGCAACTCTGGGGGTCCGGGGTTTCAGGCTTGAAAAAGCCAACCACCTGGAACTCTGGGGGTCTGGGGTTCCGGGCTTGGGAAAACCAAGGCACGCGAGCAAACAAAAAGGATGAAAGAAACAAAAAGAAAGCAAGCAAAAAAAAACATTTGGCAAGGAAAGAAAATCTAATCTACAAAACAACGAAAAGGGGCAAGAAAAATCACCAACCTGGTGAATCAAAATGCCCAAAACGCCAAGAAAAACTTGGAAGTCCGGAGGTTCACAGCTTGGAAGAAAGGAAGAAGGAGCTCTGAATGCGCAAATGAACTTTAAAAGTTCATCATTCTTATTTATACCCCCTCCCAAGCCTATCCATACGAAGGCTTTAAACAAGACCTCGGGACTCCGAGGTCCTGAGGTTCTGAGCTAGCAAAAAAAAGGCCCCACCTCGGGACTCTGGAGTTCCGAGGCAAAAGACACAAAACCTCGGGACTTCGGGACTCCAAAGTTCTGAGGAAAAAGACGCAGAACAGGTACCTCGGGACTTCGAAGATCTGGAGTTCTGAGGCAAGAAGACAACAAAAAAACAAGAGGCACCAACCTCGGGACTCCGAGATTTCAGAGTTCTGAGAAAAAAGAAAAGAACAAAAGAAAAGGGACCGCGGGACTCACTCTGGAGTTCCGAGGTCAGAAACCAAAAGAATAAAGCAAAAGCAAAGACAAGACAAGACAGGGGATCCATATTGTAACACAAGGAAACTAATGGGGAATGGATATGCAAGGCTTAACAAATGGTGACTATCTGGGAAAAATGACTCTAGGCAATTTAGAATTTCAGAATCTCTGGTTAACCCGACGCCTAAGGCTTTTATCATTCAAAAGGATGTATAAAAGCAAAAGATGAGTGAACCAATGAACAAGCAACCAAGTCGAGAATTGGACCTAATTAACTCTTAAGTTTGTGCGCATGATTTATTACTTCATCATTTCAATAATGCAGATACTTAGAGGAAACTGGGCACAAGCTACATAGGTGAAGCCAACCAATGTGTTTCATGCAATGTTATCTTGGGCATAGCTCTGCTGCCAGCCATGCGTCTATAGCCCCGACAGAGATACCTCTGGTTCCCATCAAGTAGTGCTCCACTGCCAGCCATGCGTCCATAGCCCCGGTGGAGGTTACTTGAGACACCCATTTTAGTTGCTTTAAGAGGATCATTTGTTTCTCTCTCTTTTTTTTTTTGAAAACATTATAAAACATATAATGACTTATTTCCTTAAATAACCTTTAAAGCAACTTATCAAACACTGAAGTCCGATTACTGGGTTGGGAACCACGGTGGATAACGTGAAACATCCTGACTTCGGATTTTTCACTTGAAAACCAGTTTATCCGATATCTTACAAAACTTTCTGATGTATCTTAATGTGACGTTAGTGCTGAGTTTATCAAGCTAGCCTTTTCCAATTGAAAGTCAAAAACTCAAATCATTTTTAAATGATTATATACCACTTTGAATGAGTATAGACAAAAGTTTCAAAATTAACCAAATGACAATGAAGTCGTAAATAGCAGAGAGTCAAAGTCTCTCAGAATTTGGCAACATGTTATGCAAATGATACCTTTTAGAATCTTTGAGAACAAAATATGTATATCCCAACACAACAAACAAACAAAATGATCAAACAAACAAACAAGGAAAACAAACAAAACAAAAGGGAAACAGGCATGCAACAAAATGAAAACATAGCAAACAAACAAAAACCCAAAGAAACAACGAAGAAAAACAAAAGAAACAACTAATCTACTATATACGATAGGTCAAGCTTCACTGAGGGTTAATCAAATTAATGTTTGAGGAACTGGCCATTGACAGGAAATGGTACAAGTTCTCCAGTCAAGGAGCTTAACCTAAAGGTGTTTTCACCTAAAATCTCGGCTATTTGGTAAGGACCTAACCACAACCTTTCAAACTTGTGGTGATCACCTTTCTTCTCCTTGGCCTTGTCCCATAATAGGACTAGGTCAGAGATCCGAAAAGCTTTCACCTTAGCCCTTTTATCAAACCATCGCTTAACAAAGGCTTGGTGCTTGGCAAAGTGTTGTAGAGTATTAATCCTTTTTTCATCAGGTCTTAATAAATTTAAGAGGCGAACCTCTACCTGATCCTCAATGTCAAGTTCTTTCATTAATTGGAGGACCAATATTTGTAAGTTGATTGGGAAGATAGCTATCTGGCCATAAACAAGGTAATACAGAGAAGGTCCCAAGTTGGCTTTTACTTTGGTTCGATCAACCCATAAGGCGTATCTCAACTAATTATGCCAATCCCTGGGATTTTTCTCAAGTAGCTTCTTAATAACATCTAGGATGTTCTTGTTCGTAGATTCAGCTACTTCGTTACCTTGTGGGTAGTAGTTGGATGAAAATTTGAATATCACTTTATATTCGTATGACCATTGCATCAACTATGCAAAAGTAAAAGCAGGGCCATTGTCACATACCAGAGCAAATGACATACCAAACCTGGTGACAATGTGCTCTTCAATGAATTTCAAGACTACCTCAGTAGTAGAATTCCGACACACAATGGCTTCTATCCACCGAGTGCAATAATCCGTCGCAGTAAGAATAAACTTATGTCCTGCAGACAATTTAGGATTAATAACACCTACGAAATCCAGTGCCCATTGGGCGAAAGTTCTTACCTCGAACATTGGTTGGAGAGGCATGGCGGGATTTATTTCTCTGGAGGCTGCGGTTTGGCACATATGACAGTGACGAACATGCTCATGAGTATCCTTAAATATGGTAGGCTAGTAATATCCAGCCTTTAAGATTTGATGTGCAGTGGCATCTGCCGACCCATGACTTGTACCATATTTCCCGTGAAATTCTTCAATCATATTACAGGCTTCTTGATGATCAAGACACTGAAGGTAAATACCTTCGTAATTCTTTCTATAAAGTGTCAAATTCTTGATTATATAATTGGTACTTTTGAGCCTTAATTCTCATCTTTGTGTGGCTGTCAACCCCTCAAGACACCTATTATTCAGCAATATAAATGCCAAATTCGTGTACCATGGGTCCTGAGTGAATGACTCCAACGTATACTATTGGCACTGGATTTGAGGGATGTCAGTCGCCATGGCCTGAGACAATCCTTGGCCTCGAACCAACTTCATTGGATGCATCTCTAGATTAAATTCTTGCAATATTACCATCCATTTCCCTCGACATTCTCCTAGCTTGGACTGCATGAGTAGTGACTTCACTGCTTGATCAGGGACAATCGCATAAATTTTACTCCTCGGGATATAATGTCTGAATTTCTCGACTGCTCTCACCAATGCAAAAGCCTATTTTTCAAGAGCAAAATATCTAACCTCAGCACTTTTGAAAGGAGAGCTCATAAATGCAATGGGTTTCTCATCCCCTGCTTGTCGGCTACTCCCAAGTGTAACGAAGCAAAAGAATATATGTAAAAAGGCAGAGTGTAGTCAGGACTAGTCAACATGGGAGCTTCGACGATGGATTTATTGATCTGGGCGAAAGCCTCTTTTGCTTCAGTTGTCCATTCGACCTTAGCATCCTTCTTCATCATTTCATTCAATGGCTTGACTATCTCTGCAAACCCAGTAATAAACTTTCTGACAAAATTGATCTTCCCAAAGAAAGATCTCATCTCCTTTTTACTATCAGGCATTTGTAACTTCAAGAATGCTTCTACCCGATTCAGGTCTATAGATATCACCCTCTCAAAGATTACGTGGCCAAGTAGCTTTCCTTTAGCCACTCCAAATACACATTTCTTGGGGTTAAGGGAAATCCCATATCTTCGACATCTTTCCAATACCTTATGGAGGTGGTCTGGGTGGTCTTCTCTGACCTTAGAAAATATCGTCAAGTCATCCATATAGATAATAATGCATTTTCCAATTAGTTCCTTAAAAGCCATATCCATCACTCGTTGGAAGGTCGCCCCAACATTAATCAACCCGAATGGAATTCTTTTGTATGCATACATTCCCCACTTCGTCATAAACGTTGTCTTCATATGATCCTCATAGTTCACCAATACTTGGTTATATCCAGAATAACCATCTAAGAACGACATCATTTGCGAACCATTTACTATATGTAGTACTTCATCCAAAGAAGGAAGCGGGTAATTATCTTTCTCGGAGGCTTTGTTGAGATTGCAAAAGTCCACACAAAGCCATATTTCTCCATTCTTTTTTCATACTGGTACCAAATTAGGAACCCAAGTAGAATGTCGTACTGGAAAAATAATCTTGGCAGAGAGAAACTTTTGTACTTCCTTGAAAATCAAGGGTTCTATTAGTGAATTGATTGGCCGTTGCTTTTGTCGGAACAACTTTATGTTAGGTTTTAGGGGGATCACATGGGTGATGATCCTTGTATCGAATGTCTTTAAATCTTCATACCCCCATGCTATTACATCGATGAACTCTTTCAAGATTTGTAAAAGTTTTTCTCTTTCATTTTGAGTGCAAATCTTCCCAATATAGACAATCCTTTCTTGTCCTTTTGGACCAATATTATGTGGCTCGTACTTTCTGACATCTGAATCTATTGTTAATCTCTCCTTTATTCTGGGGTTAGAATAAAAAAGTCTCTCTAAGGTGACCATCCCTTTAGGAATAACGTTAGTTGGTAAATCCAAAATATCAGCATTACTTTCGACATTAAGATCATCTGATTTATCTTCCTCATCAATAATTTGCTCTTCAAAAGCCCCTGAATTGGCAAGAAAGGCTAGAATGTGGGCATCATCCCAAAAAACTTGAAAGTGTTTGATATTATCAGGTACAATAAGTATGGAGATTAATTCTACAGAAAACTTCTTCAAAGGGGATTGTCTTACTGGTTCTAATGTATTGGCAACTACGACCAATGCATCGGGTATCCCATTTACTTTCCTGGGTACGAACTAAATGTTGAAAGCATCAAAATCTTCAATCAAATCCCATACTCCATTCCTATACGTTGCTATCCTTTTATTGTGACACGCATATTGGCTTTGCACTTGTTTGACCACCAACTCAAAATCTCCTTGCACCTTCAAACACTTTGCTTCCTTCTTATGAGCAAAAAGTAATCCTCTAACTAAGGCCTCGTACTCCGTAATGTTATTAGTACAAGGGAATTGGAGTCGGTAAGAAGCTAAAAGGGTTTTCCCTTTTGGGTTTGTTAACTCTACACCTGCTCCACTGCCTTGCTTAGATCTTGACCCATCAAACTTTAAAAACCATATTTCATCTTTTGGTCTCTTTGCCCTTTTCACCTTAGGGTCAGTGATCAAACTAGCTTCCAGAGATGATTGTTGCTTCTCCGACTCGAGGTCTTGTGACAATTGAGGTTGTTCAATTTCTGGTTGCATGAATGCTTCAGTAGTGTTAGGAACAATTTGTTCTGATTGAGGTTGAAGTTGAGATTGTGTTTCTTCTTTCTCTTGCTCAAGAGGAATATCTTCCTTCTCATGTTTGACAATCTTAACTACAAGAATCTCCTGGTTGAATTCTTTAGGTAGGGTAGTCTTACTTATAGAATCTATTGTTTGGGGCTCTAATCCTTCACAACTTAGACTTTGAACTTCTTCCATATTGATGATATGGTCATCTTCTTCGTATGGAACCAGACTCATCAACTTCATAATCTCATTCTGACATGGGATACATGACATCTTTGAGTGCTCGACATGATGTATCCGACACCATTTTGGAAGCAACAAATCTTGTATCTTCATAGTATCCCCCAACAAACACATTCCTTGTTGTACTGTTGTAGTGAAACCTTTGACTCTCCCTTTATATGTGGTCATGTCTTCTCGAACTAACTGGAGAGGAGTTGGTGCAGAGAAAGTGATAATCTCATTGACCCTATAAACTCCTGGACTCACTTTAGCAAACGCCACCTCATTGGGAGCACCATAATCTGTCACTAACTTCTTCAACTTAGGTTCACTATCGATTCAAATCTGGTTGCTTACCCCCTTCCATGGAAGCCATAGGTATGTAAAACAAGTCAAGAAATATCCTCCCAAAGTCTTTGACCAATCCCTACTAAGGAGCATCCTGTATACTTTCAGAATATCCACTACTTGAATGTCAATATAACGAGATTTTCTAGGATCAACACCTAATTGGATGTATACAACTTTCAATTCTCCGATTATGTTAACCTCAGTTTTGTCTAGTTGTACCACCTTACTATTTGCACGTACTGGTTTAAGTCCGAGCTTCTGACATATAGAGTAGGGCATTATGTTTCCTGAAGCCCCTGAATCTACCAAACAGTTGTGTAAATTTTTTCCACATATCCTCAAACTTAGTAAAAATGGTGGATTTTCTATTACATCATTGCTGATGTCAGCGTTGACTTCATTAAGGTATGCCATCTTAACCTCATTGCTTTGTGACTCTAACAATTCCAACTTTCTAAGGAGAGCCCTCTTCTGTTCAGGGCAATATCTCAGTACTTCCATTAGGGACATAGTGGTGGTAGTCCTCTCCATCTCCTTAGTAACATCAAATGATCCTTTCAGAACATAATCTTACCCTTGAGCTTGTCTAGGGCATGCTCCTTGAAAAGTTTGAGGAGGGTGAGGATTGTTGCTTGCATTCGCATCAGGAGGTACAAACCCACCCGTCGGGGGAGGTGGCTCCGTTAATGGAGCTTTGCCTTGACTCCTAAGATAGTAGTTGTTTCTGGTCTAAAATGCCTGAGCATCGTAGACACATGGTTCACCTTCAGCTTCAACCTTAAATTCTTTGCACAGGAAGGTATCGACCAGCATGGCAGTAATAACCTTATCGGGTTCATCATTGGAACAATCTTTTGGCTGAGAGTCAGCTTGAGCAATTCTTATGATCTTCTCTAACTGAGCACAATTAACCTTAGAATGTGCAGATGTGTCGTGCAACATGTACCAATTTGTTAGCAAATTCATATCCGCAAGGTTAACACTTTGCATGTGGTTTGGGTTATCTCGTGCTTTAGGGTGATCATGGTTCACCCCACCCTTATTCAGACCCATATTCCACTGCCTATCATAAGGTTTGTTGTTATACCTTTGATTTTGGTTCTGGTTATTATAGTTCCACTAATTATTATATGGTTGGGATTTATTATACCCTCCTGGAGGATTCATTTTTAGCTGGCTCAAGTCTGAAGTAACCCGTGAGATCATTTTCTTTAAGGCTTCTACTTCAGCAGATAAATGAGATCCTTGATTCTCAAGTGTCATGGTTGGAGGTTGGTTTGTTGTGTTAGTATTACCAAATTGTTGACTTCCCCCTTGCATTTGACCAGCATATTGCATTTGAGTGGGGTGCTATTGGTATTATTTTGCCAAGTCAAAGCTTGGGCAACAAATTGTTGATTCACCTGAGGTTGGGGTGCATAGATTGGCACCGGGCTCATCGTTGGGGCACCTACAGGTAGAGGCAAGGGTACACCTGGTAGTTGATTGTAGTTTCCTTGATTCACCCCTATAGGTAGATTATATTTGATCCCTCCTGGGGTTTGATTCAACTCATGGTTCATATTGATTGCTAGCACGAAGACTTTTGCCAAAGTGTCCCTTTGATCTTGGGGAACACTCTTCTTAATAAACATAGTAGTCCAAGGGTCGATAGCTCTTAGATATGAGTCGATGGCTACATTAGGTGCTACCTGGTAAGGATCTTGTAGCCTCTTGAATGCCCTTTGGAAGCTACTATTAAAAGTCGTTAATGGCTCATTTTGTGATTTCTTAAGAGAAGTGAACTCGTGGCATAGTGTTCCGAGGTCTACGTACACTCAGAATTGATCGATGAAAGCCTTCTCCAAGACATCCCAGCCTGTGATAGAGTTTGCAGGTGAGGTTAGGTACCAATTGTATTCATTCTCCCCAAGTGAATATGGGAAGATTCTACATACTACATCTTGGTGTTCAATATGGTTACGAATGACTGCATCTTTGAATGCTTCAATATGTTCATCAGTCGTTCGTCCCCCCAAGTAATAAAATTTTCTGCAAATTTATCCGGGTTTCTAGGTAGGTCATGTATACCCCCTGGTATGGTTCCTAGTGGTGTGGTGTCATGTTTAAAGTAGGCCATTGAAGGTGGTGATGGTGGATGTTGAGTCACAAAAGGTGCAACGATAGGCTAAGGACTAGGAATCAGTTGATCTTCTACATTGAGTATGGATGACTGTACTGGTGAGGTTGTTGAGGGTTTTTCCTTATCTTTGTTCCTATTTCTCCTACTGGTAGGTCCTAACTCTACTAAGTTGGATGGTGAAGAACTACTCCTAAGGACTCAGTGGAATCTCTCGGGAGAGAAAGATGATATACGATCCAGCTTAGCACCTTAATTCTCTGGTGAGGAGATGGTTGTGGATTTTCTTATGAATTCACCTAAGGATTAAGTTGTCTTTGTGCCTCTACTTCTATACATATATCCTTTTCTCTCCCATTTTCCAAGACTTGTCTTGCTCGTAACTAATCGTTATAATCTCTTGTACTATCCCAAGCAAAATTGTATAGTTAGGTAAGAATATCGTCTTGCTCGTTGTTGAGGTTAGCTTGGGTAAAGGGCATCAATCCGTCTCTTAGAAGTACCATATGTGGTTAACTAGTGAGGGGGCTAGTCTAGGCCCTCCTTCTAGCGCCAGTTTCTATTGACGTTTGTTTTTGACACACCCGCCAACAGTCAGGTAGCCAATGTAAACACTCACCATCTCTCCTGAAAAGCAATGAGTTTAGGAAAACTCACTACTCCAAGGTCTCTATAGTTGGGTCACGATGGTGATGGGAAGCCCAATGGTCGATGTAGCTATACCTGTTAAGGGGCTAGTTGGTTGAAACTAATCCCAATGGTAATTAATGGTCAAACTTCCTCTTTTTTTGTATTTTAAAATTTAAGATTTTATGAAAAATAAACTACAAAATATAGATCAAAGAAACGAGAAAATAACAATGGAACCAATACAATAAAAACTTAATGAGCTACTTAGTTAGTTCCCTACAATCCAATAAAATATCAAATATCATCCAAGTTAGCATTCAACAACGGACCTCCAATAAACCTGCAAAATCATCAATTTCACAGACTTATGGAAATAAAATCATCAACAATACGACCTATCACAATAATTCTCATAAAGGACTGACGTGCGCAATATGATTCATAAAGTAATAAACAAAAGATCGAACCATGTTGCTAACTCCAAATAATAGACATTACTAGATTACACAAAACAATTTCGTAGAATATAGAAGTAGATCAGGCAATCTACAAGTTGCTTCTTGTATTAATCTCAATGAATGTATAACAAAAATAAGTAAACTTCTTAACAATCTACAAAATACTCTAAAGATCTCTAAGTGGGCCACAAATCATCAATTTGGGGACCCTTAAAAATGAATCCAACTTCTCAATTTATAGAATTTTTTTGCCCTATTATCTAGGAAATAAATCTAACCTAAATTAAGAACTGAAACTAGGAGTAGTAGTTAACTTGCAAGTTTATGCCTTGATACTCCACTTAACAACTACAAAATGGGGATTGCATGAGCACTACGAAGACCATGCTAAGTGAGCCACGTTTTCATAGTCATGTGAGATTTCTCTTCAAAATTGGAACTTGAGTAGGAGCTGCAGCTAAAAATACAAAATTTAAGGATTTATGAAAAACCTTTACTGTCTTTAGCAGTTGTGCGTTTATTCCTTATTTGTTGGCAAAAGCTCTATAATTAACAATTATACATGCAAATGTTTGAACAGGAGGATCAACTACGTGCTTAACTCTAAATTTATATTTCTTCAACACTTCATCTGCATGCTTCTTTCCTTTCTCTAGTTCCCCTATCGTCTTTGCCACCTCTTGGCACTGAGTGATCAAGTATGTATACCTGTCCATGAGGGCGACATCGAATTGAGCCGAAGGTCCTAAGTGTTGAGCCTCGTATGCATCCCATTAATTCAAAACTTGTTGCTGCTCCATTATTCCGGTACTAGTTAATCCTAAACCGAAGGGTCCAAGCATATGTTTTACAAAATTCTCATATGACAAAATTTCCTTGAGGAGAGGGACCCGAATCTCTACCAAATCCTTTATATACTGCTGAAACATTTCAGTCTTTAGTTCCAAAATGTACACATAGGATTGCAAGTTTTCACAATTGTCCCCTCCTAAGAGGTCCTCCTCCATTATTGTCTTCGCCCCTAACCGCAATACTTTATTCAAAACTCAGAACTGCTTATTAAAAATAATTAGCTTTCATTGCCATTGCGTAGCACAAGAAGCTAAAGCTCCACCTGCCTGTACTGCCCTCTAGTATATCTTCATTATATCCTGTAGAAATAGTCTAATCTTAGCTCCAGTTACTTGGGTCCATGATTTGGCTGCAGCAGCCACTCGTCTCACCTCCACTAGTGCCTTCACTTCTCCCTCTGGCAGTGATGAGGTCGAAGGTAGGTCATCAGCCATACAAGAGTCTAGAGGTTTACTCATTTCAATCAGGAGCTACTTGTATTGCCCTAGTTGCGCTTTGAGCTCCATGTTTGAAGTATACTCTTTTTCTACACGCCCCTTGACAACACTTGTGGCTAGCTCCAAAGTATCTAGCTCTCCCCACTTGGTTTTTTTACCCAAATTTACCTAGGATATTTGATACTTAGGAGAAGCTTGTCCCTCAGCTTGGAGTGGAACTGCCACATTCACAATCACTTCACCAGAGCCCTTTTTTGATAAATGATGAACGGTTTTTAGCTTCTTAGCCTTTGGTGGCTCCTCAGTGATTACTTGTTGTAAAGTGACCTTGGGAAGCTCCACTTTTCTCTTTTTCTTCTCAAAAGTGAACTCGAGCCATTGTGGTATATCTTCATCCTTGTCACCTTGATGTGACACTATGTCTGCAGTTATTACATGGACCTCCACCTGCTCCACTGCTTCATCTCTTTCCTCTGCCTCTGTTTGCCCAAGATCTTGAGGTGAGGTAACTTGGCGAGATAGATTTGTTTGGAGGGCCTGTTAATTATGTAACTCTCCCAATTTGCCACTGACCTCTTCATTAAATGTCATCTCTCCCTCACCTGCCTTTGTTTCACCTTGCTCGACTGCTATATCCTTGAGGAGGTCCTCTTGATCTTGAGGGGTTAGAACTATTCTTTCATTCAATAGATCCTCTGCCTCATCCCCTTCATTCTCACCTTCAAGTGGTCGATGTTTCTCAAGATCCTCTTCTTCCTGATCTGAATCAGATTCAATGTTCCTAACTTTTATTCATTCAGTGGTAGACCTGAAGCCTTGCACTCCAGGCTTCCCTGTGGGTATATTAACTGGTGGTGGTGTAGGGGCGTTGGTACCTGGATTTTGTTTGGCATCTATTGAAGGTGGTTGAGTAGGTATGTTCTCAGTAATTTCTATTTCTTCCTCCTGTTCTTGGGTACCCTCTCCTACACTCTACCCTATAGTTGTCCTTGGTGGAAGGACTTTGGCAAGTGGTATTGCTCCTAAACTATCGGTCAGTCCAAGGTCTGCTCCCTTCTTCAACAACTCAGACTCCTTCATCTTCTCTTGGAGTTTCTTCATTAAGTCCTCAGTGCTTTCCTAAGGTTTCTCCCCCTCACCCGGATCGGTGGATGTATTTTGTCTTGAGCTTGACCTTGTCTTCCGAGCATACTCCTTGTAACCCCATGATTGGGGTACCCCTAAAGTGGACTCCTTATGTTTTTCCTTTGAGGCACTGGGCCTTACCCTTTGGCTTAACCATTGCTTGGTCCTATTGATGACCAGTTGAGAAAATTTTTCAATATTTAGATCTTCATTCACCGACCACTTCATTGGAGTGAGAGGTTTCTTATCAATTTCTAGTCCTTTGTATGCCACATCGAGGAAGTCTCAATTGTCTTTGAGGTCTTTGGGGAGATTGGTTTCAATTCCAAAATCTCTAATCTATGGCATGGACAACCAACTATAACTCTTTTCTCTGACTTCAAAACTATCCTTAAGGTTAGCCCAAAAATCCTCCAGTCTTGGCTTGTGTCCTTCATATGCCTTAGGCATAGCTTGTTTGAGTTTCCCATAGGGATCATAGAACTCCCTAGCGTAATCATATTCCTTCAGGTTCAAATCTTGAAGCTCTAGCTCAGCTAATTTTGCAACATGTATTTTTGACCACGCAAAATATCCAATTGATACCGAGAAATCAATACCTGTTTCATGTTTTGAAGACAAAAGAGAATGGAGGCCCAAAAGTCGCCTTACATACTCCAACGAAATTACTCTATCATTGCAGTATCGGAGCAGCAACATTGGGTTCCCTGTGAATCCGCTAACCCTGATGTAGGTTGAGCGTGGGTTTTGGATGAGCCAACATGCCCACCCTCGGATAATTGCCACGGCCTCCGGGCTAATTCGGTATCCTATATCCCTTGTTAGTTTTGATTATTACTGGGAAAATGAAGGCATCATTAATTCTCTTGAAATGAGCCTTTACATTGGCTAGAGTGAGTTGGGAATAATACTCCCATACCTTCTTCTATCCTTCCTCCTCTCCCAATTGACCCTCTACCTGTAGCCCTGGGAACTTTCCAACTCTGGCAACTACCCAGATGACATAAGATGTGAAAAAGAACTTTTGGGCCTGGTGAACTTCTTTCATTTGTTTGCAGATATTATGAGAGAGGATTTGTGGCCAATCAAAATATTGCTTCCCTATTAAGATAATGGTCATAAACTGGAACATCGAGGGATGGAAATGCTTGCAATCACGCTTGCCAAAGGCCCTACTCAACATAATGATTAAGTCCTTTTGAGGCTCCTTGAAGTCTGCCCTCAAGATCTCTATTGCCTTGAGGCATGTTTTCCTTTCTTCTTCCAACCAATTTTCCTTCATGTGTCTTTTATTTGCTGCAACTTTGTCATTCCATGCCTTTAAGGCCTCTTCTTCAATTAAAAGGAATATCTCTTCTCTGTTTGGGATGCCAAACATGAACCCTAGCATGTTGGGAAACAAGTCTATAAATGTTTTCCCTTGTGCATATGTGCACTTTCTAGTATCCGGGTTATAAAATGGGGCAATTGTCATTATGAACTCGGGTGCTTTTACTGACTGCGGAAAGATAGTGGCTTCCACCAGGCCCAATCTTTTGATTCTCTGGTGGAGGGCCTCCAATCTAGGTTTTTCTAACTGAGTTTGGATATCCTCAATTTCTATATGGCCAATTTTTGTAACCGTGACCCACCTGATGTGATCATCCAGCTTCAAAGCGTAGACCTGTCCTTGATAATGATACTTCATGGTGTTTGGGAGTCTATCAATTTCTCTGCCTCTTTTGTTGGAGGATGAGTCCATCTAAACACTCGAATCTGCAAGATAAAACAAATTTTTAGTCCTTGATTATAATCATAAAAGTTTATTTACTTTGGGACTTCGAGGTCCTGAGGTCTTGGGCTAGGTACATATGAATGTGGTCCGGAACTTCGGGGTTCCAGGATAAATAGTCACTGATGCGGTCTGGAACTTCGAGGTTCTGGGGTTTCGGGCTGGGTAAATAACACTTGATTTCAGAACTCCGGGGTTCTGGGCTGGGTAAATAACACTTGATTTCGGAACTCCGGGGTTCCGGGTTTGGGAAATCAAGCTCATCTCGGGATCCTGAGGTCTCGAGTCAAAAAGGATTTAGCAAAAAGACTTTCAAAAAAGAGCGGCCTCGGAACTCCAAGGTTCTGGGGTGGGAGATAGGAAATCCTTCGCAAAAAGGAATAATCCAGAACTCTGGGGATTCGGGGTCATTAAAAATATAGTCGATAAATCCCAGAACCACCCCGAACTCTGGGGGTCCGAGGTTCTGGGCTTGGGAAAACCAGGGCATGTGGGCAAAGAAAAAGGATGAAAGAAACGAAAAGAAAGCAAGCAAAAACAAACACTTGGCAAGGAAAGAAAAATCTAATTTACAAAACAACCAAAAGGGGCAAGAAAAATCACTAACCTGGTGAATCAAAATGCCCAAAACGCCAAGAAAAACTCAGAAGTCTGGAGGTTCGCGGCTTGGAAGCAAGGAAGAAGGAACTCTGAATGCGCAAATGAACTTTAAAATTTCATCATTGTTATTTATACCCCCTCCCAAGCCAGTCTGTACGAAGGCTTTAAACAAGACCTCGGGACTCCAAGGTTCCGAGATTCCGAGCTAGCAAAAAAAAAAGGCCCCACCTCAAGACCCCGGGACTCCGGAGTTCCAAGGAAAAAGACACAAAACCTCGAAAATTCAGAGCTCCAAGGCAAAAGACGCAGAACACGTACCTCGGGACTTCGGAGATCTAGAGTTCTGAGGCAAGACGACAACAGAAGAACAAGAGGGACCAACCTCAGGACTCCAAGAATCCAAAGTTCTGAGAAAATAGAAAAGAACAAAAGAAAAGGGACCTCAAGACTCCGGAGTTCCGAGGTCAGAAACCAAAAGAAAAGAGCAAAAGCAAAGACAAGACAAGACATGAGACCCATATTGTAAGACATGGAAACTAATGGGGAATGGATATGCAAGGCATAATAGGGAGACTAGGATAGAGAGAGAGAGAGAGAGAGAGAGAGAGAGAGAGAGAGAGAGAGAGAGAGGGAGAGAGGGAGAGGAGGGAGAGGGAGAGGGAGGGGTAGAGAAAGAGAGAGAAATGGGGGAGGGTGAGAATAGGATATGATAACGAGAGAGAGAGAGAGAGAGAGAGAGAGAGAGAGAGAGAGAGAGAGAGAGAGAGAGCAGGAGGAGGGGAGGGTGAGAGAGATGAGGTAGAGAGAGAAGGAGAAGGAGAAAAGGGTGAGAGACTCGACAGAGAGAGAAGTGTGAGGGGAGAGAGATGAGATAGAGCTCAAGGAGGATAATTAGGGCTCAGAATAGACAGAGATGGTGATGGGGGAAGGAAGACGAGAGAGAGAGAGGAAAATAAGATAGACATGCATGTATACAAACATATATACATATATCTATATAAATATAAGTATATATAACTATTTATATGCATATATACATACATAAACACATGTATTATATATGTATGTCTATACATATGTGTAGTAAATGCTAAGTTTACAAGTATACATTATTATGTCTTCATAACCCGTATGGGTTTTGTGAAACACAAAATAATGATTTTAGTTCTACATAACCCTATGAATAGTACTTTTTGTTTTTCAAAACCCGTGCGGGTTATGGAGAACTGTGAATAGTACTTTTTGTTTTTCAAAACCCGTGCGAGTTTTGGCTTGGTAAGAGGGTTGAAATATGCACACTCCAATGAGACATTGTATGTGATTGAAGGTTTTGTCATTGATGGCAACCTTGCAATCCTATGGCACTGGCAAAAGCATTATACCGGCATCAGCAGATCACACTCTACACCGGCACTCAGGACACCGACACCGGTACAGAAGAAAGGAAGTATACCGGCACAGAGGCCAACAGGATTTTGTTATACTATATTTTGTTTATTATTGTAAAAATGTGTAAGCCGACTTGGCAAATTGTAAAATGAATCTTATATATAAAAGAGATCATTGTAGATATTTGGAATGAGATGTAGAAGATATATAGGAAAATATTAGGCAGGCCTATTGTGCGAAATATAGGTCAAGGGGTATATGTAAAGAACAGAGCAGGAACCGGTACTGAATCAAGCATTGAAGATGCTATTGTAATACAAGTTATTGGATTTGTATAATCCTTATTGTAAGTCAGTGAGACTTCCCTTTGAGCAGTGAGCTCTAGGCAGTTGGCCTTCCTGCATGTGCAGGCCCCTATTGTAAGTAATATTCTCTTATTGGCCAGTGAGTGAATATTGTGGGTCACAAATCCCACCAAGGTTTTTCCCACACCGGGTTTCCTCGTTAAAATCTTGTGTTATGGTGTGCTTTTCATGTGGATGTTCTTGATTCTGTTTATTGCATTATTTCTTGCATACCGGTACACTGTTATATTATGTTCTGCATGTTTTAAGTTAAGAAATTCCATTAACTAGTCAGATACTGATTCACGCCCCCCTCTCAGTATATGTGGGATCCCTAACAATTGGTATCAGAGCCTGGTCCTCTATTTTCAAAATCCTAACAGCTTGAGGAAGATCTTGTCACTGGTAAAGATGGAAAATCTGATGAAGCTCTTACAGACTATGATGCAGAGAAATTGAAAAATATCAAACTAGAAGATTATTTAAGGGCAGCTCAGGACATCATTCAGGCACTTCAAGAAAATTTTACTGTTGCAAGAAATAAGAGAAGAGAACTTTGTGAAAAATTGCAAAATGAGAATGATGAAAAGGAATCACTTAACGATATGATAAGCAAATTGAAACAAGAGATCATGACAACAAAAAATGAAATGTAGGATATGACTATGAGATTTTGCAAAGAGATTGAGGATAGGAAGAAGAATTGACCAGAAGACTAAGTGATGCAACAAATGAGAACACAAGACTTAGCTATGAAAATGACATGTTGAAGACAGATCTGATGCATACTCAGAATGACTCAAATGAACTGATGAGACAAAAGGAAGTCTTAGAAAGAGAAGTAGAAACTGCAAATCAACAAAAAGAAAAATTCAAGAAAAGCTCAGAGGAACTTGGCACCTTGCTGAAAAACCTAAAACCTAAAGGTGACACTTCTGGAATTGGCTTTGAAATTGGTGAAAGCTCCGATACTGCAAATACTCAAGATCACAGCAAATCAGTAAGACAACCTAATGCTTATAAATTCAATGGAAAATGCTTTAACTGTAATAAGTGTGGTCATAGAGAAAATGAATGTAGATCTAGAAATTATCAGAATATCAACACACCCACCGGTCAATGTTTTAAATGCAACAAAGTAGGTCACAATTCTGAAAATTGCAGAATGAATGTGAGATGTTATGTTTGTGGAAGATTTGGACATTTATCTAATCAGTGCATAACACAAACCGACATAGGTTATGGAAAAGATATTCAGAAGAATAATGTAACTTGTTATGCATGTAACAAGATTGAGCATATTGCTAAATTCTGTAGAAGTAAAGGAACACCGGTAGACAACAAAATTTCTAGCTCGAAAGGTAAAGAAAAAGTTGAAGAGGTTAAGCAAGAATTCTCAAAACAATGGATTAAAAAAGCTGATCTAAATATTGGGAATACTCCTCCACCGGTAGAACCAACCAATGCTTCACCGGCAGGATAGAGTGATGCTTCACTGGAAGGACAGAGCAGTGCTCCACCAGCAGGAAGTTCTTCATCTAATTGAAGAAAGTTTCTTTGAGGGTTTGGCAATCTAATGACACGTGTATTATTATTCCCTCGGTTAGAGATAAGAAGTTAAAAATTACTTATTACCGGCAAACAATGTTAAGTGAATACTTAAACGACATGCAATTAATGTGGTAGATGGCGAATAGACACTATAAAATTAAGGTTTTGGCTCCATTTCATTTCACCGAGATTTCAAATTTATGAAGAGCACGAAGATTCCGAGCTAAGGCATTTCGAGCAAGAAGCAAGAGCACTCCAAGCAATCATCCATCCAAGGCAGTAAAAGGTATTTAATCATGGCATCCACCTCTGCAATTGAATATATAGCAAACCCTACTATTGTTGAAGTAATAAAAAGACCTAAGCCCGTATTTCAGTTAGTTCTCAAGATAGCAAAGAAGGATGATACTTTAGGTGCTTTTTCTCAAATTCCTAAGGGAGTTGTTTATGTTGAAGACCCCAGAATGTACATCCACTACAACATTGAAGAGTTAGGAGATGAAGAAATTAGAATCATGTTTAAAACTGTGATATGTGATAATACTGGCAATATAAAAGATGAACACAAGATCATTGAGACCCTAGAATTTACAGAGATCCTTAGCATTCCTGAATTTCCCAAGGATGTGATTAGGATAGTCTTAAGCAGGGTACATGGTGAATTTTTCTAGTTAGATGCAATCCACAAGATCACCAAGGAAGTTGTGAAAGTTGTGACAGGGTTACCGGCCACTGGTAAAAGACTAGATAAAACTAAGAAGGTTTCCAATGACCTAATTATAAACCTAACTGGTGCAACATTTGACAAAAGGTCCCTAAGAGTTACTGATGTAACAGATATCAATATGAGATTCATCAGCATGATATTAGGATATAAAGCTACTCATGCAAATAGACTTAATTCAGTTTCAAGCTTATGCATTAAGAGTGCTTATGACATGGTCACAAACAATGCAAAAATTGATATATGTGAATGGTTAAAAGATGAATTAATTGACAACCTTGGAAAGATCAAGAAGGACAAGAAAGGAACTTTCAGGTTTGGAAATCTGTTAGTATGTCTGATGCTACACATAACAAAACAGGTTCTCGATATAGGTTACAAAGAACTTGGATATGATATACCGGTAGGCAAACAATTAATAGAACTATTCAATAATATGGGTGAGAACAAGGAAACCAATATTCATGACTTTTTTCAAGCATTAAAGACCAAAATGAAGAAAAGAATAAGGTTATCACAAAAGATTGTAGACAAATACAAAGATGAAATATGCTTTGTAATCAAGAAAGATGAAATTTGGATGGAAGCGGTCATCCCAAGGATAGCTTGGGTAATTGAGATGGGCTATGAAACAGATGATCACACAGTTGAAACATATGCTAAAGCACTTCTTGAAGCCCCCAGAGAACCTAAAGAAGAAGTATTTGGTAGTGCTGAAACCATAGAAAGTCAAATACAGTCTAAGAAGAGAGTGAAAAAGGTTGAGGCAGTTGTAAGGAAAGGTTCCAGACAAGTAAAAGCAATCAAAGAAGATGTATTGAAGAAAACCAGTATAACAGAGGATGAGTTAGCAGCTCCACAACCTGAAACTCACCTATCACCGGTAGGTACTTCTTCGGAAGGAGACATGCCTACAAATTTCAAAAGAGTTGTAAGAAAAATAGATCCCTCACCAGCAACCACACGCTCACCCAGGAGGGCAAGGCAAAAGCAACAAGCAATGAGATCTTCGGTAAGAAAGGCCACACCAAAGAAGAAACTGACACCCAAGAAGAAGAAGAGGACAAACAAAGACTTGGCCCCTCTTGATATACTACTGAATGAAATCACAGAGGAAGGTAAATTGAAGAACATAGAGAAAATATATGACACATGGATATGTATAAGAAGTTTTTAATGGAAGTAGTCAATGAAGTTCCATATGAACTATTCAAAAGACTAGAAGCAAGAAGACAAGCAATGATAGAAATGGATAAGAAAATAAAGGTTGAAAAGCTACTTGCTGTATATCTAGTAAACTCTCCACAAGAAATTGATGACCTAATTTCTCAAGCCAACTGGACAGTATTTTCTACTGCACACTGGCACATTGCTTTAATGGTAGGAAGAGTTAATGAGGTAACAAAGGAGACAAAAGATGGATGGGATATATTCCTGGTTGAGAAAGAAAAACAAGAAGAGTACAAGAACCCCAAACCCATAAAAGTTTATTAGAAAGATAGAGACAAGGGGAAGGAAAAGTTGGTGGACCACCTAGTATCAAGGTTAGAGACAACTTACCCCCACCTCCTTTAAATACTCCATTGGTAAAAACAACAACTATAGATGATCAACCGACAACTGAGAGTAGGGATGTAGAGGATAATAATCCTAATCCTGAAGTCCTATATACTGTGGATGTTGATACTCAGAAGATCAACATAGTGGTAGACAAAGATACAACTGATAAGTCAGATATGGCTAGTGAGCCTCCGGTAGTAGGGGAAACTGAAAAACCAACAGAAGATAAAGAGAAAAAGGCAGAGACTCATACACAGACTGAGACAACACAACAAATAGAGGAACAAACAGAGCAAAAGGCTCTAGAACAAGAACATGTACATAAGGAAACAGTGCCACCGGCAACTAGTGAAAAACCAATGCTTAAAGAAATGCAGACACAAACAAACCTACCAGAGGTCAATACAAGCTTGGTTACTTCCACCGGTACTCAGAATGTTGATTCATCATCAGGATACAAATCAACCAATGTAACTGAGGTACTATTAGATTCAATCAAGAAAATAACCGACTACAGCTCACAAGCTTACAAAACAATTGATGATTCCATACCAATTTTGAAGGTAATTGCTCCCAATTGTAATATAGACAATAAAGATTCTTTAGGACAACTGGATACACTGTGTAAATATATCTCAGAAAACATTGAGAAAATAAAAGAAGAGTCAGTGAAGGATAAAGTAGAAGTTGAAAAACAAAAATTCTTTGATGAGCAAATAAAGAAGTGCAATAGAGATTTTGACACACTTCTACCGGAATTATGTAATTTGTTGAAAGAGTACAAAAATTTGTACAAAGATACCTGTAAAACAAACTTTTTGACTGTAGATATAGACAAGAAAATGAGCAAGGTACAGGATGAGATCAATAAACTTGCAGACAGTTTTGTCAACTCACCTAATACACTATCAATTTTTGAGGAGAAGATAACAAATTTTGAGGAAGAACTGCTCAAATTGGAAAGAGAAAAAGAAAGAATAATAAGTAAGGCAAAACATTTGAGATCAAAACTAATTCCAAGATTGGACTATCTAGCATCTCTGCGGAAGGAAATTTCTGAGGCACTAATACAGGGAAGCAAAACACCGGCAGAGCATTTGCAACATCTCACAAGTACAGTGAAGAGAACAGAACAATAATAAAGGATAGCAAGAAGTTTATGGATAGTATAAACTTGATTTTGGGAGATCTTTTTCAAATTGTAACCACCCAGTTACAAGGTTGAAACTACAAACTCTACTGACATCTTGACAACCTTTGTCATTGATGTCAAAGGGGGAGTAGTGGGATGAGAAAATTCAAATCACATGACAGGAACCATATGCTCAGGGGGAGCACACACATTTTTGGTAACATTTTTGGACTACACATTTTTGGATACTTTTTGAAATTTCTCATGAATGTTGCCATCAATGCCAAAGGGGGAGATTGTTGGCATATGCACACTCCAATGAGACATTGTATGTGATTGAAGGTTTTGTCATTGATGGCAACCTTGCAATCCTATGGCACCGGAAAAAGCATTATACCGGCATCAATAGATCACACTCTACACCGACACCAACACAGAAGAAAGGAAGTATAGCGGCACAAAGGCCGACATGATTTTTTTATACTATATTTTGTTTATTATTGTAAAAATGTGTAAGCCGACTTGGCAAATTGTAAAATGACTCTTATATATAAAAGAGATCATTGTAGACATTTGGAATGAGATGTAGAAGATATATAGGAAAATATTAGGCAGACCTATTGTGTGAAATATAGGTCAAGGGGTATATGTAAAGAACAGAGCAGGAACCGGTACTGAATCAGGCATTGAAGATGCTATTGTAAAGCAGTATAAGTTATTGGATTTGTATAATCCTTATTGTAAGTCAGTGAGACTTCCTATTGAGCAGTGAGCTCTAGGCAGTTGGCCTTCTTGCATGTGCAGGCCCCTATTGTAAGTAATATTCTCTTATTGGCCAGTGAGTGAATATTGTGGGTCACAAATCCCACCAAGGTTTTTCCCACACTGGGTTTCCTCATTAAAATCTTGTGTTATGGTGTGCTTTTCATGTGGATGTTCTTGATTCTGTTTATTGCATTATTTCTTGTATACCGATACATTGTTATATTATGTTCTGCATGTTTTAAGTTAAGAAATTCCATTAACCGGTCAGATACTGATTCACCCCCCCCCCTCCCCTCTCAATATTTGTGGGATCCCTAACATCATCTTCCAACATGATTTAGCTACTTCATCATTATCACATTTACAAATGATCAAGTTGGTATTTCTAAAATTACCACCATAATCTCACACGTCTTCTCAGTTTTCTGACCATATATTTTTTTCTATTTTTGGACAACATTAGCATAGTAAACTTTAATTTTCTTTACCGGTGCCTTAACAGTCTTCACAGACATATGTCTACCACTTTTTAAAAAAAACTTTTTATATACTTGACCAAATTTAAAATAAACTACATATTATTGTTCTACA
This sequence comes from Cryptomeria japonica, assembly GCF_030272615.1. Lineage (NCBI taxonomy): Eukaryota > Viridiplantae > Streptophyta > Pinopsida > Cupressales > Cupressaceae > Cryptomeria > Cryptomeria japonica. The sequence goes on from NC_081407.1 coordinate 635,562,651, forward strand.
CTAGATTCTATACACTTTTAAAAAAAGAATTTTGCATTTTCGATTATTTTGATGCAAGTTATGCCTAGCGCGCGAACAAGTACCAAATTTTCAGGATGCAGTTACATCAAAAAATCATATAAAAAAAATACTCAACAGAAAATTACAAAAAAATACACAACTTATATATCTCACTCTTACCTATCATCCTACCAAAGGGTTTTGCAAAATAATAAATCTAACTATATATTTTGTGCAGCGCACGAAAACAGCTATGTTATGTTTTTCTGGATAAATCATGAACAATTTTTCGTGCACTAGAGGTTTTAACCTCTTAATATTATCCAATTGTAAAAAAAACTTTAGTAGTTTAGAATCTAGATTCAGAGCACTACAATTCTTATTCTTTTCTCAACTCCTAGTTTTTAGTGCATGACCTTCAAATATCTCTTTGAAGTTCAGGTTTACCTTTTTTCAGAAAAAAGTGGCCACTTATACCCCCCTTTTTGTTCACCATCTTGGTGCACTTACCCAACTCTGCAGGACCTAGGCGGGTGAGCCTTTCACAATATCTATGAGTCTCATGCTAATTAAAACACATTGCATATACAACAGATAACTCTCAATATTTTAGACAGAATATATAGAATTTCAGTTAGAATTGGCCCTATTTTGTATTCAAGGCATGATATTCATATCTAAGAGTGAAGCCTTCCACCGAAAAACATAAACAATCAAGCAAATAAAGATAAGATGATATCAATTTGAAATTGTTGATGAACATTCATATTTCAAGACTATTGGCAACAATGCAACAAACTGAGAGGGGAGGGGAGAGGAGGGAAGGAGGGGTGTTAGGTGGAGGGGTGTGAATCGGTTTGCACCAAAACTTACTGAAACTTAAAGCACACAACAGATCTGATAATTAATAGTTAAAGCATGAAACAACACCACATCAATAACACACATAACACCAAGATTTTTGATGTGGAAAACTCAGTTAAGGGAAAAACCACGGTGGGAACCTACCCACAATGAGATAATACCCTGTTAGGAGCAAATGCAAATATTACAATGGGAATGCACATGCATTCAGGAACACTACCTAAAGGTCATTGCTCAAAATAAGAAACCCAGAAAGGCTACAACTTTAAGGGAAGGCCCGCTGCCTTACAGGAAGTCTCACTAAATTATAAAGACATTCAGATTACAATCCGAATCATATGAACTATGAAAATAGCATCTCTATATGCTTGAGTACAGTTCTGGTTAAGCACACAATCTTCTCTTCTTCACACTTTCGGAAAATCGGGTCACTTGTTCACACATCCAACTTGATCTTATACTCACATATACAATGCAAACACTCGCAAACATGCATCTTACATGATTATTACATATATTTATACAAGACATCAACCTATATTTCAAGGTTGGCCAAACCCGCAATACCAATTATAAAATAATATCCTCACCACTACAACACATGAGAACCAAAACAATGTCGGCTAAGACATAGTCTGGACCCAAATCAATACCGCAAATATGAAACATCTACAACAATTACGGCTCGATCATCCGCAAAATGCTACAATCACCAAGAATATCACATAACATGGAGAACATCACCGGACAAGGAAAGATATTCAATAACGCACACAATAATCAATGCGGACCACAAATATGCACTAAACATGATCTAGAAATATTCACAAGCAACGTGAATTGCACTACAACAACCGCAACAACTCAGATTACCAGAATCATCACCATCTCACCACCGAAGCTCAAGAACAACATCAAAACTAATTATCAACATGAAAGATTTGTTTGTGGACATTCAAATCGTGAACCAATCAAACTGAGGATACACATAAACATCCAAAACACATCTCATATATCTACAACTAAAGATATAGTAATCCTGGAGCAATTCAGAGCACAAACTAGAATACCGAATAACATGAACAACTGAATAACATCCTCAATACCGGATCTCATAACTCGATCAGAACATCACGTGGACCTCTAAAAATTATGCTAAATCAACTAGAGATAAGTATCTCTAAACCCATTAAATCACATCAGCTCATCTGCAACACACTCACCAAACCAACTCATTTAATCTAACTACAACTAGAATACACAGAAGAATATGTTGACATCAATGACAACACACCATTCCAGCAAACTCTCAGTAGCATCCAACAAAGACCAGTGCATTATTCATGGGAACAAAGTCATTGATCTAACAAATTTAACATAAGTTGCAAACACAATTCTGGATACATATGGATACATATGCCTTACAAATGTATCCCACTATCATTCACATGAATCAAATTTAATAAATCACCCAATCTTGCTTAAGCTACTGCAATACATAGCTAGCATTTAATTTCTTCCTTGAAGAAAACCCATCTTCTGTAACCTTACCAATTATGTCGTGGAAAAGATGCTTCCCAATTTCTACCTTCCATTCCTCCTCAATCTTATATTCTCATTTGTCCTTTATAAATGGAGGAGGGGTACCCTGCAATTGAGTGAACTTGCGCAAAGCCTGGGCAACCTGCCCATGAAACTCGCGATGCTTGCTTAGTAATGTATTAGCTTCAGATATTGCAGGTTCCAACTCGCTCAGTACATTGGCCCACAAACCCTTATCCTCATCATCAATACATTCAAAAAGCTTGTAAAGACGATAAATCAACTATTGCTTCTTTGACAATTGTCTCATTGTAAGCTTTAATTGGATCTCCACTACTCATTGCTTTTGAATAACTTGAAGTATCTCTTGATGTCTAGTCCACATGACTTGTAAGAACAAAAGCAGTTGTTCAAATCTGCACTTAATGAGATTTTGTGCCAGTATAAACTTATTCCTTTTGATCTCCTTCTTCAAGTATACAACTTCTTGTTACAATTTGACCAACTGCATCTTTGCTTCTTCTCTTTTATTCTTCCTAAATATAAGATCTGTTTGCAATTTTGAAGTTTTAGCTGCAGATTCTAACAAAAGACCTTTTCTTGATGACACTCTCGTTGCATCTCTCAAGTCATTATTTTCCTTGATAAGCTGTGCAATCCTTTTATTTTTCTCCTCAACCTTTGATTTGTTGAAATGGGTTGTGTTTACATTTAATTCTGCTATTTCAGTAGAAGAAACATATTTGAGTCTATAAACCATGAATTGACCCAATATCTGTTGTGGGTCAATGATTGTTGTTTGCATCTTGCATTCTAGATATAGACACCATGTTGACAAAGTCTGATCCGAAGGCCTGAGTTTTGACCCAAAGCATAATTTATCAAGCCCTTCATCAGTGAGGGGACAATCAAACTTATGACTTCTTCACAAATTATCAAAGACAATGCAGGATGAAATATCCATTCTTGGAATTATCAAGCAACCAACTTCCTTTAGCAACTATCTTCCTTTCTCAAGTGTCATATTTTCAAACTCCTCCTTCACACTTGCATAAAATTTTCTATTATACTCCTCACGTTGCTCATTGGGGATATCAATTTTCTTACCAATCAATTCCCTTCCTTTCCATTTATACATAAATAATTTGAATTCTTAAATATGAATAAATTCATCATCAGATAAGAAAGCTTTAGAAGCCTGTCTCCTTACATCTTCAATCAAATAATTACTTATCTGAACAATGTCATCATTTTGCTCATCGAGCGAGATGTAACGCTGCAATCTTACTTTTTGATTCACCTCCTCTTCTTCCTATTGCTCTATTCTTTCATCAACTCCTTGTGACACGACAACATTAGAGGATGGAGTCAGGGACATTTGGACTAATGGTGGTGCTACCACTAGCCCTCCTAGTGCAAACGTTGATGCACTTGGGGATTGGGGGTGGAGGAGTGGACAGATTGGACAAAATAGTAGGGGCATTTTGAATGAACAATTTCATTCTTTTAACTCTATTAAACTCTTATGGAAATATGCCTTGATATGATGGGTCCTCCAACCTTCTTCTACTTTCAATTTTCTATACCTTGAAATAGGTCGACCTCCTTGCCCTTACATCTTCATAAGAGCTATAGTTTCTCAATAGCTCTTCCTTTAACATAAACTCATTCTCAACCTTCCCCAATGTGAATGTTTTTTTAGTAGAGGAATAATATCCTTCTGGATCAAACTGCCTAGCCATTAACCCAATGAATAAATGAGAAGATTTAAGAAATTCAATTGCTTGCTCAAAGCCCTTGTTTGATTTAATTGCAAAATCATTGATCTCAAGATATAAAGGAAGAAAAGATCCCTTAAGATTAGTTCTAAAAGGAGATGAGGCCTCAAACATCTTCCAAACAATCTCCAAAAAAAACCATTCTAGTTGGTACAATGAATAGTAGAATATGTGGTATCCCACTAAATCCATGGACTCTGATTTTTGTGTAATCCTCATCCATATACCAATCCACCCAATTGTGGTCAATGCTAACTTTAAGTTCACGCTCCTTTCCAAATTTATTTCCACCCCTCGGATGCTCGCTGAAATCCTTAAGCCATCTTAGCAAGTCCCAAGTTGACACGTTGGATCCTACTCATCTACTGACAAGATGCCTTGTCTTCTTTTACTCAAGGCTCCTTGAGGCGAAGAAAATGGTTTCAATGAGTGCCAAGTGACTTTTGCACATCATTCTGCAACCATTCCTCTTGGACACTCACCCAATTAGAAACAAATAACTCATCGAGCTCCGAAATCACAATCCTTCGTGGCACAACTTGGGACTCAACAAAATAAGAAAAGAACCCTCACCGAGTACCAAGTTCGCTTTTGGAACATTGATTAGCTGCCACATCGGACAACAACTCAATGCGCTCAACAGGACTTTGAAAAAACCAGGGTCCACTCTAAACAACTTAAAACACGTGCTTTAAGTCTCTGGGACATCATGTTGGAGGGGCCAAACCTAAGGATCCTTGAAACAAAAGGGACAAAGCCAACCCAAAAATCCAAAATCATCTGTCAGAAAAAGAAACCAAGGATATGGTGCCAGTTTACGAACAATACAAACCCTTGAGGGATGAACTTAACAGAAGCCAACGAGGAAAATAAGTAACCGCTCAAAACGATCCCGCCAATTCAAAAAAAAAATGCTCATAAGCTAGGGCACAACAAAAATCCCAACTTTAGAAAAGATCAAAAACATGCCTAACACGATGTAGTATTCTTCTTCCAAGTTGTTTTTGACCACAATGCCACTTTTTACTTTCTCTCACATTTTTTGATTTCAATGTTCTCAATTGAACATTCGTGCAAATTAGTTCCCCATCTCACATTTTTTGATTTCAATGTTCTCAATTGAACATTCGTGCAAATTAGTTCCCCATCTACTCAGCACTTGATATTTTGCTTCATTCATATGTTTTTTCTTCTTCTGTCATAATTTTAGACCAACGGTGATCTTCCATTTTCTCTCCTCTTCAAGTAACCTATCAACCTAATCAATGAAACAGCCTCAATCGAGATGACTCCAACTTCCAGTAAGATGATCTCGTAGAGAATCGGGGTTTCAAAAATACTTTAATTTGCATTTACAACAGCAGTGTGAGAAGGTCAAGATAAGGAGATTATGATCAGATTTTTCTGACCCAAATCTATCCTGTTTGTAGTGAATGAGAAGACAGTGAGCTGGAAAAGACAATAGGCGGCAGGAGAAAGAAGGGCACGGAAAAATATTATATGGGACAGTTGGAGATTAAATCCAACAGATTTTTGGCAGATTTATACTACTAAATGTTTTCAATATTTAATAATACTTTTAATTTGTATTTCCTTTACAAATTCAGTTTATTTTTATATAGATGCATAAAATTAAATGTATCAAACAGGGAATTTGGATGCTAAGAGCTATTAAATTTGGAGGTACAAAGAAATAAATTTAAATCTAAATATTATTAATCTTTTTCTCATATTTTTCGGGAGTGGAGTAGAGTTGCATATCATTTGGCTATTTGGGTGTAGAATCAGGCAACATTTTCCTATGAATTTAGTTCATATGTTGGAACAATTAGTAGTGGAGGATAAAACTGTATGATTCTTTGCTGGGTTGATCCTTCATGTGTTGTAAGTCTTTCTATGTTTAATAAATTTTTACCTCTTTTGGAAAAAAAATATTTGATTCATTTTTTTTATTGTAAAGGTATTTAAAGTGCATAACTTGCATTTTCTTCTTTGGTTTGTTTGATAGACAATTACTACTATAAAAATGATGTGGTTTTTAAAGAGAATTGGGAAAGAAGCATAAATCTATTTTTAAGCCTTTCAAGAATTTGAATACAATTTATTGATTACCAATCTCTTCTCTTAGGTCAAATTCATAGGTATAAAACTGGTCTTGCGTCAAAGCCATAATATGGATTTGAATCCCTAATTTCTAAATTCAAATTTAATATTAGGCTCAAAGTGACCTTATTCCTGCTAGCCATTACTTATTGACTTAAGTGGGAAAACATTTAATTTGCATGTTATGGTTTTGTATAAAAAGGCAAGTCCTAATCCATATAAATGTACTTTGAATCAAGAGGCGTCATTTAAATTCATAGAAGAGCATGAATTGTTTATTTATATTTATTAATCACGGATATTAATTTGGGTGTGGTTAATTTCCTTATATTAAATGGTGAAATCAACATTCAAACCCTTCTAAGATTTTTCCCTAGAGTTTTGACCTTCTAAGTTATTTCTCTATTTTTAGATCTAATTCTTTTTATTTCTTAGATTTATTATTTTTAATCTAACTAGGGTTTGGATCCACCCTTACTCACACTTCATTGATTCATATTGATTACCTAGTTTTGGGCTTTCGTTGCTTACTACCTCTACAATCCTTACATATCTAGCCTCTCTTGTGCAATTTTATTGGTAGATCTTTATCATGGATGCATTTTTCTTTCCTAACCAAGCTCACTTCCTTTGCCACCATGCTTTATGATGGCCACATTAGCTTTTACTTCGTCCTTATATTCATTTGGTATATACCTATTGAACATCCTTTTTCTACATCTCATGATACTCTTCTTTTTACATCTATGGATACTCCTCCATGAGCCTCTTTTGCTTCATCTTTCATTTGATATATATGTACTAAGCATCCTTTTTCTCCATCTCATGATACCCTTCCTTTTGCATCTATAGATACTCCTCCATGAACATCTTTTGCTTCATCTTTCCTAGTGATGTAGATACACAATAGATACTCCTCCATGAGCTTCTTTAGCTCACAGTGTAATGATGAATTATCTTCTCATGATATTACTGATGACCCATTGTTTCATGATTATTTGGTTTATGATGCACATCTTTTTATAACACTAGTTATAGAATCATTGATAGTAATGAGGTGCAATACTACATGTTAAGTTAATTTTTCCTTAATATCGTGCTCATTACATGATGATGATACTTTGATGCATGCATTTGGTGATGCATTGATTGATAGAGAAAAATCTTGGTTTTATTCATGTCATAATTATCTTAAAAAATAAATTCATGTCTTGTCACGTGTTTCCATGGGTTACTTTAATTTTGACCCTAGAGCATATGTTTGCCATGGTTCTAATCTTTCACATTCTAGTAGCTTTTCCTTAGGGGACCCCATTGATTTTCTATGCAGATCATGATGAAAATACACCTTGTGAATTCACATGGGAATTTTTCATTAGATCTTTTTTTAGTTTTTTATGATATATCTTTCAATAACTATGGGCAAACCTTGAAAAATATATCACGTTAAATATACACAAATTATACATGCATGTTTAGAAGAAGAACATGTATGGACCTTGAAATTTTTACTTGGTATGTGTGAGGATAATGTGTACCATATCATGAGATATATGCTACATCCTACTCCACTATCATGCATGATTTGCATACATATATGTAGCATCGTAAATTGTATCAACATATAATTTCCTCCCCACCTTGGTGTTCTGTCTTTTGGTTCCCAATGATAGCTTTGATTCTGCTCACACCTTCCACAAACCTGCATTTTCACCTTCTCTCCTATCTTTTCCCCAAAGTTGAGTCCTAATTCTTAGGATCGGGGTGCTAGGGCACCCTAGTCCTCTCAATTAGGACCCAAATTTGGTCCTCATAATGGTCACTTCAAGTAAGCAAGAATTTAAGTCTCGTAGCATACCCCTCTCGTTTGAAACCTAACGGAGCGTAAGCCATCTAATGATCTCAATTGCATTTTAGAAAATTCAATTCAAATGAGCAAGCAATCAAGCATTCATCAAGCATTGGAGAAGAAGTGAATTCAAGTTCAAGCATTCAACATAGCATCCATGATCAACCTTCTTTGAAGACATTCTACAAGACATCCTAAAACCCTTGCATGAGGATTCAAGAAAGCTTCTTCAAGCTATACTTTTCAATTATGAGCATCCAATTTTAGATCTAGCCTTTCCTTCAAAAGGAAGGTATCTTGCTACAATTTCCATTACAATTATCATTTCAATTTCAAGGTTAATTCCTAAACCAGATTTTGACCTAAGGAAAACCCTTATCCACAACCCATTTTCTTCTGTTTTTGTGTGTAGGGAGTTGGCTCGGGAGTTGTAGCTAGATATTTTGACAAAGTTGACGACAATGACCAAGTTCAAATTTTGATGGAGTAAAAAGTAGAGGATCAGGGCGACGTACCATCTTGGTCTCGAGAATTTTTCCCAAGCTTCCAATAGTGGATACAATGCATCTCCTTGATTCAAAAAAAGATCCCACTTACCTATCTTGGAGTTATAGGACCAAGGCGACCTACCATCTCAGTCACAATAATTCAGCCCGAACTTTCAGGAACAACTATTGATCTTATTCTTCTGCTTAGATCCTTGTTTGTAGCTCTGTCTAATATCTACAGTAGTCTGTTTTTACTATTTCACTTTAATTATCCATTGCTTCATCCTAAATAATACAATTCAAATCCAATTTCAACTAAAAGGGGGTGGCAAACAAACAAATAAATCTAATCATAATTTCAGCCCTTTTCCCAATTGAATTGTGTCTAGATCTATTGGATTTAGCCCTCTTTTAATGTTTTGGTCTCATAGTAAAATTAGTTGTTTTATTATCTTAATTAGTGAAACCCTAATTTTACAACCTTCGCATTTTGTTGAACCCTACTTCCAGACTTATTTTTTATTTATTGTCTCAAATCTAATTTGTATGCAATTTAAGATTAATATTTGCACTCATAAATCATATATGCAATTGAAATATAAATTTAGAGGTTATTATCATACAAACCATAATTTATTGTTCTAAAATTGACTTGTGGGTTGCATAATTTTTCAATTGTATTTTCAGATCTGATTGTTATGACATATTATGTTTAGATTTAGATGGATCTAGTGTTCAAATTCATAATTCACATTGTTTAATTAGTTGGCTAACCAATCATTTTACAAATAAATTGCATTATTTAATCATAGTTTTCATTGTTTTCCTTCAATTTTCCTCCTTTGTGCATGAGATTTGTTACTCTTAGTCCTACATACAACATTCCAATGAGAAGAAGTTATAGGCTTAGGGCTTCTCAAAGTTTAAATACTATGGATATGGAGCTTTAGTTGGATAACTTATTCCATGTGAATGTTGGTGCTTCCTCTAATCCAACAAATGATATCACATAACCCCATTCACCTCATACTTCTAATGATTTGGATGAATCACTAACTAGGGTTATTATTGACCAATTGGAGAAGATTGATAATGAGTTTAAATATCTTCAACAATGGATGGGTCAACAATACTCGAATAGTGAGGCAATCCCCTTGATACAAATTATGCCAATCAAAAGTTGTGTTGAAGTCCTTAGCTACTCTCAACCTCCTAGCCAAGTTAACAATTCCATTCTTATGTCTACATCTTTGCCTACTGTGCCTACATTCACATCTTCTATCATGACTACTTCCACATAAACTATTAGTCCTACACATATTAGTCATGGGGGAATCCTATTGATCAATATTCTTATATACCTCCTTTTGTGAGTCTTCCATTTGTTTCAACAATTTGCCATATCAACATACCATAATGTCCCCCCTTCTTATTCTCAGCCTCTACCTACTTAGAACAATGTTACTCCTTCATCATAATACAATATGTCCAATTTCAATCCATCCATTGAAGCAACTATCAATAACCTAGCTCAAATTGTTTCATCCTTACAACATGAATTGGCTTCCATAACTCAATCCAAATGCAATATTCCCACATTGATGTAGTGAGTCCAGTATCTGATGACATTGTTTGTGCGGTTCCTCCTAAGCATATGGAAATTTCCCAATTGGAGTTATACAATAGAAAAGGTTATCCCTTGACTCATGTGAAGACATTTCAAACTTTGTGTAGTGATTTCTCTCATGATCAAAGACTCATGGAAAAATTATTTACTCAAACCTTTAGAGATAAAGCCTTGCGATGGTATTATTCTTAGGCTCCGTATTCTATTACTTCTTTTCAACAATTGGCTTATGTTTTCATTCAATAATTTAAAAATAACATTGGTCCTAAGATTACTTTAACTTTTTTGAGTCATTGCAAGCAAGAAATTAAATAAAAAGTGTCTGATTTTATTGGTAGATATAAACATTTGCATTTAAAAATTTCTTATCCTATGCCTGATCATGATTTTCAAAAAAAAAAATTATTGATAATTTACAAAAGTATATTAGAGATAAGCTTCTATTTTCTGAGTTTACTTCTTTTACGCAATTGTGTGCAATGCTTCATAATTATTAGCTTCAAGTGAGTCAATTTGAACCATCCTATTCAATGGCTTCGGTTGATAAGAATGAGAGTGCTCAACAATCATTTATGGAGTTCAAACAAAAAATGGTTTCATCAAGCTAAATGACAACGCATAAACACTCAAGTGTCAGCCACGACATCAAGTGTGGCCCCTTTATCCAAATACTTTAGAAAAGAATTAACTCCTCTTTTTGAATCTTTGCATAGTATAATGCTAAAGTTGATGAATGCTAATGTCTTGCAACTTCCTCCCATCAAACCAGTTGATCCTCAATCTTTTTGTCAATATCATTACAAACTTGGTCATGATATTGAAAAGTGCTACCAGTTGAAGAATAAGATTCAAGACTTAATTGATCACAATACTACATCCATAGCTAGTGTGAATGACAAAGGGAAATCCATAGCTCCTCCTAACCAAAACCTCCAAATTTTCACCAATCCATTGAGTTTGAGCCACTTGCTTTTTCTCCTAATAACCTTGGTATAGAATCTAATAATATTGGGGTGATCCCACAATAGTGGGTTACACTTTTTGGCCAAAAATGACATTGAAGTGAACATTTTGAAATAAATCCTCATTTTCCAACTCCAATAGCCATTAAACCATGAGGAATTTGAAGATGACGAAAACTAGTGATTTGTGACATTTTATTTGTAGATTCTAAATAAATATTTTATTAGAATACCAGAATCAAATTGAAATTCTTTTTCTCTCCTTTGATAACTAGTTTTAAACAGAAAACACCATTTTTAAAGAGTGAGTTGCATGTTGTCGCGTATAACTATTTTTCTACAAGGGATAAAATTACGATTCTTTCAAATCTATATTTTTAACACCAATATGTAATATTTTCATTTTGTTTCATAGATTTGTGTTGCATATTTTTTTATTAATTTTTGAAGTCGAACTAATTATAATTTAGACATAGGTGCATGATATTAAACAGAACTTCTTCTATATGTATCAAAATTCTTTTTTTTTCTTTTTTGTTGGGACAAGGGCATCAATACCTAGTGAGTAGTGTAATACCTCTCTAACCCTAACATGATAGAAAAGGTATTATGATACTGAACCTACACTTTAACACAGATTATGTACGCACAATATAGTAATTATCAATGTAGATAGAGATGTTTGTTAGTTCTAGTAGTCACTACGATGATTAAGTTCCTATTAATATGCTTAATTAATGGAAGTAGCATGGTTATATTCTATGGATGTTAGATGGAAAGAGATGATATGACATCATCTAAATAGATGAGAATGCATGTGATGTTATAATCCTCTTCCAATGAATTTAATATTTTGGTTGCTTATTTTAATATGAGGATGCTTAGGTATGTGTGTAAATATTCTGATTGTGCTAAATAGGAGGTGGTCATTTAATGATGGAATGTGTAACTATCTAGTGGGTTCGCTAACCATGTTTGCTATGTTATCTCTTTTGGGGAAATGAACTATGATCTAAGGTAACCCCTTCTATGTTTGTTCTTGAATACGATCTTTTGGATTCGTGTTGACTTTAGTTGTATATTGTTTGTTGGGAGTAGTCATATGAAGTTGATCTATTGAAGGTTGTTTATGCTTAATGACTTAATGTTTTAGGACATGATTATGTTATAATGATTTATATAGAAGGACCTATTGGTGGTACTAGGATTAATGGTTATAGTTATGATTTCCTAATGATTTTGATATGATGAGGATATAACAATAATATTAGGGTTTGATGTTTATGAGTTCTCAATGACTATATGTGAGATGATGTATTATGTTTATGATGGATTATGATTTACTAACATATGTTTCAAGTACTTCTATTGGACGATCTATTCTGATTACTTATGTTATTTGTTAGATCGATATATGGATATTTGTGTTGTACAAGTGTTTTATGTTTATATAATGCAAGTACCAGACATAGACTCCACCTGGCTTCACTGAGCGTGCCTAACAATCCTTGATGGTGGTAATGGAAATAGAATTAAGGCCCATTTTGACTTAGCCCTAGCCATTGTTCTATATTTAGGACAATCACTTTTAGTCTTTAGATTACTGGTTTGAATTGCCATAAAGGTAATGTTCATATCCCTGAGTTTGTTTGGGCCTTGGTTATGTGGAAACTGATGTCATGTGCATTCATGTGTTGTATTTTATTAATATTTATGAGTTGGTAATTTCACTATGGTGTGAGTATTTATGATTATTATTATTGTTATTACTATTATTATTATTATTATTATTAAGGTTATTAATATTGTATTATTATGTGGTATTAATGGTTTATATTAATATTATGATATTTTGTGATTTATGAGCACATTAATATGTGTTAATGCATATGTTGTGGTGGAGTAATAATTAATTAATATTTTCAGTTGAGTAATTATTATGGAGTGGGGTGAATTTTATGCATTAGTTATTGATATTTGTTTATTATTATTGGTGGGAGTTGCTTGCATTTTATGTGAAGTTTAATTAATAGATTTTTATATTGATTTGCATAGTTTTGCTTTGAGGGTTGAATGGTATTCTCATACATGTTTCTATGAGGGAATTTATTATTTTATGATTGGTTTTTGAGAGGGAAAGGTGGTTATTTTTGTAGAGTTTTTGGGAGAAGTTGGAGACTTTTGGAATTGGAAAGTTGTTTTTAAGAGGTTTTTTGGGAGATCTTCTTTGGTTTTCTTTTATGCAAATTTGTGAGGGCTTTTCTTAGAGGTATTTTTGGTTGTTAATTAAGGAATGTGTTGGAGATATTTTTCTATTTTTTGGGCTTTCTGGCTAGTTGGATTCTTATGGTTTTTCACGGATTCCTTTTGTGCATTGTTCCTCCTTCATTCTTCTTCATTCTTGTTGTCTTCGCAAGACCCAAGGTAGGGTTTGGAAACCCTTTTTTAATGTTATATGGATTACCTTGTTTTGAATATGGAAAAGTGATGTATTTAGTGGTTTTGGTTGTTGTTTGAAAAGTGATTTAAATTATGGTCTTGTATGTTGGAATTTTGGCTTTGAAAAGTATTATGCTTCTCTTTGTCTTTTGATGGATTGCCTTAGGGTTTATGACCCTCTTAGAAATAAAAAAAATTGGTAGTAAATAATTTATTTAATGTCTTTCATTGATATCTCAAAGTTATCTTGGTTTCTAATTATGTATTTGTTGTTTTGAGTTGGTAGGCCCTCTCCAAATTGAGTTTTGAAAGGGTTGATTTATGAATTTTTAGGTTTTTTTGTGTATGGTTGTTGGTACTATTTTGGTTAAGTTTTTGGAAGGTAATCAGACTTTTCTCAAATAGGTTGTTTCCTAATTTTTTTTCCGAAGTCATTTGGTTACCCGATTGAGTGCTTGAAATCACCCATAGTCAAATGTATAGAGTTTTGTAAAACTATGTAGTTTTTGGCTTCGACCGTGTAGTGTTCTAATTAAAATGTACATGTATGAACTGAAAATGTGTAGCAATAGCTTGCAAATGTAAGGAATTATCCTAAAAATGCATAGGAATCAAGCTCAAGTGCATAGTTCTTTGTTTGATCTTGTTTTGATTCTTGAAGCATCCCAGAGGCTCAGTTTGATCTTGTACCATGTCTATCTTGTGATTTTGGGTCTAATAGATATGAATTGGTTTAATTTTTTGTTCATATATGCCCTTTCATAATCTTTGTTGTGGAATAATATTGGTTTTGATTAAGTAAAAATAGGTTTTAAGGGACCCGAAGCCCACTTACAGACCAAAAATAAAAGAATTAGAGAAGCAAGAGAGGATAGAGCGAAGAAAGAAAGGCTGCAAAAGAATAACACAAAAGACAACAACCAGATAAAAGAACAACAAAAGACCAGCGATAAACTGGAACACCTAAAACAAAACTAGAACATCTAGGTGAAAATATTTATGGTCTCCTCAGCATCCCTTACAAGCATCGTCATCACATTTTCTGCCTCTTGATTACCTTTAGTCTTCAGCTCCAACTCTTTAGCATTTTGCCTAGTTCTGCATTTGGAAGAATGCTGGACAAAGCTAGAACTCGACTCATCATCAACAATCACAGTGTCTTTGTTCTGTTTATCCTTCTCCAAGCATGCAACCAACACATTCATATTTTAGGAAGACACCTTCAACACAGCCAAGCTATGCTCCATGAATTTCCTCAGAGAACTCTTGGTTTTTTGAATCCTGTTGTTTATCAATTCATAATCAGACTCACCCTTTTATTTGAGAGTCCTCACCACATCCTCCAGGTGCTTCAAATCTCCCTTTATGATCTCACCTTCCGACTAGTCAGAAATTTCTTTTTCATCCTCTACTTCACTATTATCCTCAAAATTTTCCTCTTTTCCTTTATCATTAATATCCTTAACCACATTATCAATTTTGAACTCCAGCTCTCTATATTTTTCCTAAATGTTGGTAATATTATCAACCACCCACTTCTGGAAATTAAACATTTCCAAAGAGTTGTTTCTAGCAACATTCAGAATAGTATTTGCATCGTCCATGTCCTGGGCAGAATCCTTAGACCTAGGGTTGCCCTCCTCCATATTATTCTAAACCTCCTCCCTGTTGTCTATATCATAGGGACTCTCCTTCTCTTCTGACTCATCAAAATCCTCTTTACACTGCTTATTATCCTTGTCTCCTTTCTCACCCTCCACCTCCTTCTTCTACTCATGCTTCGCCTCCTTTTCCACCTCCTTCTGCTGGTCCTGCTCAGGATTAGTCGTCTCTTCAACATCTTCTTTAGCTTTCTTACTAACCCTCTATTTCTTTTTAGGGGGGGGATTGGTAGAATCCTCATTAGACTCAAAACTGTCAAAATCCTCAGAAATATGGGCATTCTCCACAAAGGGATCATCCTTATTAGCCTTAACTTTATCCTTAAGATACTCATAAATTAATAGAATAAGACCTTGGTGGGCAATGGGGTAGGAATTGGGTTTCTTAGCATGGTCAGCCAGACTGTCATTAAGGGAGGAGGCCAGATAGAAGGGTAGAGATATCCTAGAGCCATGGCGAAAGTGATTAAGGATAACAAAGTGATAATTATACTTTCGAAAACCTACCATCAACAGTAAGATACTCCATTAACACTTTCAACATTTTTTGCCAAATGGAGTTTACCTGGTTAGGGAGATAATAGGAAATATTATCCTTTTTGGCAAGGCGAGCCCTTTCTTCTTCGTTCTTGGGGAAATTTTTGGATGTTATCCTTTTGCAAACCACTAACCTCAGCCACCAAATCTTCATCCACTCTCCAGGTTTGACCAAACAGAGTAATTCTCTCATTTTTCCCTTGGCAAAACCACGAGAAATAGACTTCTTGCTCCTATGCAATTTCTCCATATAATCGGTGAAGCCGTTTTTATGCAGCTTTCTCCAAAATTTCCTTTCACCCTTCCAACTATCACACCTGGTGGGCTCATTATGGTTGAGATTTCCACCCATAATGTAGAAGTTGTTCAAATCGAAAACCTCAAGGGAGCACAAACTGACCAGATGTTGAAGAACGGAGAAGCTAGAATTGAAAACCAAGGTAATTTTCTTGTTTTTCAAGTAGCCCTTTAAAACATGCAAATTAACCCAGTACTTACTATGATAAGGCCCTTCACACCTATACTCATTAGCGCAACGCTTGAGACAAGTCATCATTTGACAATCCACCTCACTCCAAACTCTATCATTGAACTCCGAACCAAAAAGGGTAATAATGAGATTAACATGTACCATTGATCCTGTCATAAAATGATTGCTCTCGGACTTTGTTCTTACATGATGACTCTCTGACATAATTAGCATCTTCCACTAAAATGACCCCCTCATTGGCTAACAAATTGGCTAACCTATTACCTTCCCTAAAGGTATGGGTAATAACCACACTATCACATGAATCTAACATTTTTTTTCCTTATCGATGATATTTTGGATATTCCAAGAAGGGGAACTAATACCTTTAATATCCTGAATTATATTAAGGGAATCCCCCTCCAGCCAATTTTTTTAAAAATTGAAACCCTAAGCAAGCTGAAGACATTTTAACATTGTCAGAGCTTCGGCAACATGGTTGTTTTGAATTCCAAAGGGAGAAGCAATCATAGCAACACAAAATCCATAAGAGTTTCTGATAACACCTCCCCCTCTAGCATTACCTGGATTTCCTTTAGCTGCACCATCAAAGTTCACCTTCACCCAATCATGAGGAGGGAACTTCCAAACCACATTATCTCTTCTACTCTTTAGATCAGACTTCCAAACCTTATTCATTAATTTCCATTTTGTTAGAATCCTTTTCTCATTATCATTCATATCAATATAACTACACTGCTTGTTGCTTTTGTGAATGGTATTGATGTTTTCTTTAATAAACCTACAAATCTTTTCATAGACCACCTGAGAAGAATACTTATTCTCCCTAAAAATTCTATTGTTTCTCTCCTTCCAAATATGCCAATAGGCCATAGGAAGAAGAAAGGACCAAAGGGTCCTGATGATGGGAAGCTTGGTAGGGAAAATCCAATGCCAAAGGACTTCCTTAAAACTATTCTACATAACCCAATCAACTTTCCATTGCGTCCACACTTTACCCCATATTTCCCAGGTAAAAGAACAGTGAATGAAAAAATGATCCACAGACTCAACTTCTTTCTAACATAACTCACACCTATTAGGGATCATAAATCCTCTTATGACCAGATTATCAATAGTGAGAATCTTGTTATGAATTGCAAGCCAGAAAAACATATTAAATTTAGGAATGAGGAATCTATTCCAAACTTTAGTCCATATAGGGTTACAAGCCTAAGTTGATATCTTTTTGTAAGTAGAAGAAATAGTAAAAGTACCCCTAGGATTACTCTTCCATAAGAAGACATCATCTGAATCTTTGCTGACAAAAAAGGACAACAAATCATGTTGGAGCGAAGAAATTCTAGCATAAACAACATCAAGTCTAACCCATTTATTCTCCTTCCAATAATTACAGACCATAGAACCAAACCTCCTTTTACAATCTTCAATGATATGGCTGCAATCTTGGTTAAAAAGAGGCTCATCTTTGATCTAGACATCCTCCCAGAATCTGATTTTGTTACCTTTGCTAGGGACCCAACCAACTCCAGCTTTAGCAACTTTAATAGATTTTATCATACTATTCCAAATAAAAGATCCTGCAGGGATATCTTCAGAATAGAGAAGGGAATGAATGAATGGGCTGATTATGGATGTATTTGTCAAACCACACCCTACTCCAATCTCTCTTAATACCATAGGCCCTCCAAACTTGTTTGGCTAACAAAGCTTTATTGAAAGGTTTAAGGGATTTGATACCTAACCCCCAACTACTTTTAGGACCATAGGCTTTATCCCAAGCAACCAAAGCAATCCTTTTCTTATCTTCCACACCAGACCAAAGAAATATTTTATGAATTCTTTCTAGCACTTCTGCAAATTTAACCGGTATGCTAAACAAACTAAGAGCATAAACAGGTAGATTCTGAAGGGTAGCTTGAAGAAGCTGGAGCTTACCAACCTGCGACAACATAGAGCCTTTCCATACAACTAGTTTTTTGTTGAACTTATCAATCAAAGAATTTCAGAAAGAGTTTGGGGGAGCCAAACCAAGAGGGAGGCCCAAATAAGTAGAGGGGAGCAGCTCAACCTTACAACCAATTATGTTAGCAATCCTCTGCTGCCTACAACAAGGGGGTGTTGATGAAGTAAATAGCAAATTTCTCCCAGTTAACCTGCTAGCCAGTAGCAAGGGAATAAGAGCTGAGAGCATTTTTGAAGGCAGAAGCTTCACTCACAGAAGAGTATCCCAATAATATAGTATCATCAACAAACTGTTGATGAGTGCAGAAGAAATTAGCTGAAGAGGGTTGCAAACCTTTGATGATCCTTTTCTCCTTCAACTTTTGAATCAATCTACTCAAACATTCCTCCAAAATAGTGAAAAGAATAGGCGAGATAGGATCTCCTTTCCTGAGACCCCTTGAAGACTTAAAAAATCTGGAAGGAGATTCATTAACAAGAATAGAAAATTTCAGCGTAGATATCAGCTCTCTAGTGATTTTGATAACCTTCTCATCAAATCCAAAGGCTTCCATGATCCTAAAAAGAACCTGCCATTCAACCCTGTCGTAGGCTTTTGCCAAATCTAGCTTTATGAGGAATCCCTCTTTGTTTGTAGCATTAAAAGAATGGATATTCTCATGCACAAGAATTATAGAGTCCAAAATCTACCTACCCGGGACAAATACTTTTTGCTCCTCAGACATAACAAGAGGAAGAACAACCAACAATTGAGAAGTTGGGACTTTAGAAATTATCTTGTAAAAATAATTGCATAGACTTATTGGCCTAAACTTACCCATAGAATCACCTCCAGCCACCTTAGGAATTAGAGCAATGAAGGTAGAGTTGATTTCTTTAAGAATTCTTCTGGAACCAAAGAATTCTTTGACATCATTGACCATATTAGCCCCAACAATATGCCAATATTCCTGAAAGAAAAACATGGGGAATCCATTCGAGCCCGGTGCCTTATCCCCTTGGAAGGAGAAAACAACTCTTTTAATTTCATCAACTGAAGGGATGGCAGATAAAATCTTATTCTGATTAGGTCCAATGAGCTTAGGAATATTTTCAACCGGATCTTGCTACTTAACAAGGTTGAGTTCCTTGCTACCAGTTAGAAGGTTAGAGAAGAACCTTATAGCTTCATCAACTATATCATCATCTTTGACAAGAATTTTATCATTGACAATCAATCTGGAAATTCTACTTGTCACTTTATGCTTCATTGATGTCATATGAAATAATTTAGTATTTCTATCACCAGCCTCTAACCAAATTGCCCTGAATCTCTGCCTCCAGTAAATTTCTTCTCTTGAAATAGTGTTGTGTAATTTGGCTAGAACCTCATCTTCTTTAGCCTTGGGTACATTCTTATAACCATGTTTCTAAATAGAATTTTGAATCTGTTCTAATTCCTCCTTGAGCTTCCTCTTAGATTAAAAAATATCCCCAGAAACCTTTTTATTCCAAACCTTGATATTATCTTTGATATTTATTAACTTTTTAGCAACTTTGAACATGGCATAACCATCCACAGTTCTATTCCACCATTTGGAAATGACAGCTTCCAAGGAAGGGTGTGAGATCCACATTTTTTCAAACCGAAAGGGAAAACAATGTTTGCCCTTAATAGAATCAGCAACAAAAGAAATAGGATAATGGCCCGATCTAATTCTATTAATAATAGATAGAGAGCATCTATACTTAAGGACCCAGTCAGGAGTAATAAGGGATCTATCAAGCCTTACCTGAATAAGTTCTCCTCAATCCCTTCGATTAGACCAAGTGTAGGAAGCTCCAGAAAGGTCAACATCAATGAGGGCATTGGCATTGATAAAGTCCATAAGATCAATCCTGCTATCCAATTGAGCTTGGGTTCCACCAAATTTTTCAATCTCCTGTGGGGGAGTGTTGAAATCTCCCATCAAAAGCCAACTATCCTAGGAAAAAGTCCCTCTTTTTTGCTGGACTTTGTCTGAAAACTTTCTCCAAGCAGCTTTAGAGTTGGGAGCATAAATTTTGGTAACCACGTAGTCTTGTCCTTCAACAATTCATTTGACTCTCATAGAAATGATATTACCATCTTCATCAATCAGGTCTCCATAAATAGTTTTCTTATTCCAAAATATGGCAACGCCACCAGACACTCCATTAGAACTACTACCACATACAACCCCAAGTTTAAAGAATTTTAATTTTTCAACTTTTTCCTTACTCTTTTTAGTTTCTTGAACCAGGATAATGTCCGGCTTATGATCTCTGATAAAATTCTTGAGCACATCCTGCTTATGGAGACCATTTAGGCCTCTAATGTTCCAAGAGATTACCTTCATTTGGAAACCTAGGAGCAGGATTCTTGAATGGTTCGCTACCTTCCATCAACTATATTTTGTTTTCTCTCCTGGTTCTTGTGCCACTTCATAGTTTTGCGCCCCTGTGGAGATTTGGAAATTCCAATATTCACCTTAGATTTGGTTCTAGTTTTAACCCCATTAGTACACCATGTTTTCTTCTTTTTCTTTTTTCCCACTTCTATTAACTCTTCATCTTCTTCATCTTTATATGCAAACTTCTTACTATTCCAAGGTTCTCCTTTTCCCTGAGATGAGGTGGGCGAATCAATCCCGAAGCTCTGGAATAGAAAGTTAAGGCTAACCTGGGGTGATCTAAACTGGGTCTTTTCTTCAAAGATTACATCTAGAACTTCAAAGTCCTTTGAGCACACTTTATTACATTCATGTTCTGTATCTTTTGGAATCTCATATTGTGATTCATTTGTGTCTCCAATCTCACCGTCTTCAAGAATTTCTTCTATAATTACATTTTCTACTTCTTGAATCTATAAAGCTTCGAAGCCATTGCCTGTTTTAACTTCAAATACATTCTCTTCATCCTTTCTGATTTTCTTCTAAGGAATCTCCTTGGAAGGACTAGCTTTCCTTTCATCGCTTGTTATATCTTTTGAGTTACTAGGAAGTCCAGTTCCTCCTTCCGATCTACCCTCCTCATTTTTGTTCAGCTTCTCTTTCCAGATCTGTTTGACATGATTATTATTCTTCTAAGCATTCTTTGGGTTACTAGGACAAGCCTTTGCCCAATGTACAACTTTCTTACATGAAAAGCACACAAAAGGGAGGGATTCAAACTCTATGACTTGTTCCCACTTACCTAGCTTGGAATTTATTTCGATAGAGCTAGGAAGGTTTGTGTTCTATGAGATATTAACACATATCCTCGAATACACTAGTCTCTTTCACACTATTGTCATAGAGTCTATAGCCACAAGCTCCCCGAAGGATTTAGCAGTGCCTGAAAACACGTCCTCCAACCAAAATTCAAGCGGCAAACCAAGGAGCCGCACCCAGACCGGAGTAGATTCAAAAAAGGAGTTGTTGAGCTCCATTTTTGGAGACCATTTTCTTAAAGATAAAGAAGACTTCCCAAGCATCCAAGGTCCTCCACTCAGAGCCATTTCCAAGTCTTCACCATAGGAGAAGGAAAAGAGAAAAAAAACCCTTGACAGGGCTGAAACATCAACCTGTCCTTTCACCCTCCATTTTCTCTTCACAAAAGACCTAACAACTTCAATATTAGGTCTAGGTCCAACAAATTTCCCCACAAGAGAAAATGCCATAAGAGAAATACTGTGATCTATGACCATGTCCGGTACTGTAATAGCTAATTTGTCTACCTTTCTGTTAGAAATATCTTCCACAAAGGGAAAGGTAGATTTACCAGTAGGCTTGTTTACAAATAAATTGTTCTAGGGTTTGACCACCTTGTCTTCAACCGTCTTTTCCGGCTCAGCGTTCAAGATCTCATGACCCAACTTTGTAGAATCTTCAGTATTTTTAAAGTCAAGAGGAGGGTCCCGATGCCATGGGTCCCCATCCTTTTAACCTTCCTCATCATCCCTCATAGATCCCAAAGAGACAAGTTGTCCTTGAGCCGCAGAGGCAGCAGAACCAGAGGAACCAGTTGCGCTATTCCCTCCATTCGCAAAATTCAAATTTTCCTCCATTTGCAGCTAGTTATTTTTAAACCGCCTTGATTACAGGCCTATGTGTATGGTTTATGATTCTAATTCTTGAATTATGGATTCATGTATGATTCATATGAATTATCTATGTTATGGATTCTTGTCGTTCCTTGGTTTTAACCCTAGGTTAAGGGTGTCTAGGTGAAAGTTAGGGAGAATGGCTCATAATTGGGTGCCATGGCCTTAAAGTGGCTGCCAGAGAAATCCATTGTGAGTTTCCTAATCAAGTGATAACAAAATTAATGAACCAAGGGAAAGAAACACATTAACAAGATAATTATGATGTCTCACCCATGGCCTTAAGTGCTTGTACAGACCAAGGATGGGAGTGGGAAGGATTGTCTATCTTGGGGACATTGATTTGGCACGAACGAACCTCCTTGTCTCCATGAAAGGATTGTTCAGTTCTACATGGGCTATCAAATAGGCGATGAGGCCTAGAGAGGTTGAAAAGGAAACTCATGTTGAAGCCATGTGATGATACTCTTTCCTAGTTGTACTCTAAAAACCTATCCTGAGTGGTTGTGTATAGAATCCTTTGGTGAAGCCTTGTTGTGAGTCTCATCTATTCATGTGTATCCCTTTTGTTTCCATGGATTATGGTGTTGTGTTGTGAGTTGACCTAGTTGCTTGTGTGTGGGGTGCCTTGTGTTTATCTCCTGAGCATTTTGGGGTGGACCTAAGGGTTCCACATGGTTGAGTGGTTGTTTCCAACCTCCATTGGAGATCGATGGATTTGTTCATTTGTATCGGCTGGATCTTGTTATCTTCTTTTTAGTACCTCTCATTCATAATGTGGATTTATCAACAACTATTTCAATAGATGTTACGTATTATTGGAATCATTGTAAATGTATAATTATTATTGTATTTTGGGACACTCCTTTAAGTAGGTTGATGTAATTTAAATTGAATGTAATAAAAAAACAATGTGAACCTAGAGTAGTGTTTAAGTGATTTGGTGTCGGTACCAGCTACTCTTATGTGGATGGATGTTTTATCATTTCTTATGCAAAAAGTTTATCATAGGAACACTTAGTTTGGTGTTTAAAATTAGCCTGGTGATAGATATATATGTGTTATAATTCGTGAAATATGAGTCCCACAAGCCCAGTTATCTTCTGCAAGAATACTTGTCACACAATACGAAAAAATTGAACAACAAAGAGAATTTAAGACAATTAACAATAATTGAATGTATTGCTTTGAAATTGCTTAATTACAATGAAGGATATGACATCCTTATAAAGAAATCTATCTCTAAAGATAGAAATCCTAAATGGTGGAGTCTACAAGATAGACCAAGAGTTAATATAGAATGCATGAATCAGTCATGTATGCACAAAAAGCATAATAGACTAATTAATGCATGAAACTCTCAAAATTCTAAAAATAGTTTGTTTTTCCTAGTTTGCATTATGCATGGAGATAAATATTAATTAATCATTCATAATTAATCAATTAACTAACTAATAAATGCCAATAATTAATTACTAATTAAGGCATCGATTATTTAGTGAATTAATGCAATTAAGTGAATAATTAATATATGAATCATTTATTCCAACAACCCCTGAATGCAGAATCGGGAGAGAGGCAAAGATATAGGAAAAAAGAATGCAAAGATGAATGCATGATGGGTCCTAGCCTAAAGCTTGATGAGGTACCCATGAACAAACATGCAAGTTTCTCATAAATAGAGAAAAGGAGAAAACCCTGAATGGGAACAAAACTCCTCTCCAAAAGAGAAACAAAAAGAGAAGCATGAAGAAGGTGCAAACACTGTCACAGAAAGATGACTATGATGTTGAACAAAGAACCTTCAAAAATAGGAATGCAAGAGTGTCGAATATAGTAAGTATTCCATCTCACCAACAATGCATGGGTAAATGGCCATGATGCATCTCATAGTACATAGGAATAAATACGTAAGTGCTCCATCTCACAAACAATGCATGGGTAAATGGCCATGCATCTCTTAGTACATAGGAACAAGTATTGAATACAAAGAACACTCCAACGCGAAATCAAGGAAGCATTAGCAACAACAGTAGAAACCCCCTCATAATGCTGATAAGGGAGAGTAAGATAGGTACATTGAATCTGGATGCTATTCTCCATGATGCTAAAAAAATAGAGATATGTGTCAAAAGATGGAGCTTCGATCACGGGAGGAAAAAATAGGGCCAGGAAGTCACTTACTACTTTGACAAGAAGAGGTAGTGGGCTGGAAAGCTATTTGAAAAAATGGACCTGAGATCTGAATAGAGCACTGAATCACCTTTCCGACGATATCTCGTTTGTGAAAAACAGAGTCTGGATGCACAAGATATGCCCCCAGAAGTGCAAACTGTAACTTCTAACTTTAACTGGCAAAAAAGCTTGCAAAACGAAAAAATCAGAAAAATATACCTCCATCTCTGAATCGAGCTCGAAAAGATTTTTTCAAAGATATATGGTTTGCCCAATTTCGACTCTGTATGACCAAGTTATGGCCAAAACTAAAAACACCTCTTTTAGGGCACAAAGAGGGTCAAAGAAGGGTCATGCATGCTGACTATACTACTAATGTAAACATGATGTCATGCTGATGTCAGCGACCAAAAATTAAAATCCCTTTAAAAAAATGAAAAAAATCATGCCCCAAATGCCCCTGATGTCGAAAATAGGCAAATTATATATCAAAATTCATGGAATCGACCTTCTGAATTCAACCATGAGGTCCTTTTGGGCCCAAAAAGCTCCAAATTTTTAGGTACACTCTAGAACAAAGAAAAGCCCTCGAACTTCAAACCCTTGCAAAATGGACTCTTTATATCGGATTTCAGTGAAACAAAAGGTGATCTTGACTTTCTCGAGTCTTCTGGAACTGATGGTGAGCTCCAATTTAACCCAAGGTGAAGAATTTTCTATGTAATTGCAAATAATCTCCAAAAAGGTAAACAAAAATCTTCAGATCTGGAGCTTTGATACCATGTTAGAATTCGTGAAATGTGAATCCCACAAGCCCAGTTATCTTCTGCAAGAATACCTATCACATAATAAGAGAAAATTGAACAACAAAGAGAATTGAAGACAATTAAAAATAATTGAATGTATTGCTTAATTACAATGAAGGATATGACATCCTTATAAAGAAATCTAACTCTAAAGATAGAAATCCTAAATGGTGGAGTCTACAAGATAGATTGAGATTTAAAATAGAATGTTTGAATCAGTCATGTATGCACAAAAAACATAATAGACTAATTAATGCATGAAACTCTTGAAATTCTAAACATAGCTTGCTTTTCCTAGTTTGCATTATGCATGGAGATAAATATTAATTAATTATTCGTAATTAATTAATTAAGTAACTAATAAATACTAATAATTAATTACTAAGGCATCGATTATTTAGTGAATTAATGCAATTAAGTGAGTAATTTATATATGAATTATTTATTCCAACAATATGTTCTTGGATTATGTAATGTGAATGATATTTCATTATGATTTAAGATTCTTAGATCTTGTTTAGAAGTGTTGTATAAGTAGTGACGTTAGGGAACATGCAAGAAGACTTAGTTTATGTTATTGATAATCTTTTTCATGTTCATTTGTTATAATTAATTTAATAATGAGTTATTAATGTAATGTGATTTGTTTAAAAAAAAATTGTGATGTTTATTTAGTTAGTTAGTTGTTGTCCTTTGGGGTTCCTTAGCGGGGTGTTACACGTACATATTTTTCAAAAAAAAAAAAAAATAACTATTTTTCCTCTTGTGTAGAACAAAGAAGTTGGTGTTCAATCAAAAACATATGTTTAGTATCTAACTAAAAAGAAATAATAACAA
Organism: Cryptomeria japonica; assembly: GCF_030272615.1. NCBI lineage: Eukaryota > Viridiplantae > Streptophyta > Pinopsida > Cupressales > Cupressaceae > Cryptomeria > Cryptomeria japonica. The sequence goes on from NC_081407.1 coordinate 635,588,855, forward strand.
AATCAAAGTATATTAAAACTATACTTGTTGGAAATCTCATTTTGAGGACTATGATCTTGCAATTGGGTTTATCAAGTTGATTACATTTTGATCCTCAACCTGAGCCTCGAAAGCCAAAAATTTTCAAAAAAATTATATATGGAGGGAGGGCAAGCACAAAATAAGGGGGTTCAAACAAATGGACTTTTGAATGAACCCCCCTAAATACCTTTGAATAAAGGGGGTTCAAGTGAAATCCCCTAAAATAACTAAAAATTTGGCTGACAAGGCCTTCAAATGAACCTCTCCATGTTGAGGTGTTTGTTCGAAGGGGGGTGTTCGAGCGCACACAAAAAAACATTCAAGCTAAGGTTCCCCTTTGTTCAAAGGGCCTTAAATTTTTATTTTTTTTGGGGAACAAACAAGTTTTGTTTGTGACAAAAAGTATAACCCAATATTGTAAGATCACCTATTGTGAACCTTGTTGACAAACCTCAACCTACAAAAAGCCTATGCATTACATTTTATCCTAGTGAAACTATTGTTGTACTCGATGGCCCATTATATACTACTATGAAGATCAAAGGAAAACTCTCACGATGGGTGCTCATTGATCCAAATGCATGGTGAATGTGATTACTAAAGAACATCTTTTCACTCAACAATTTCATCAGGTCACATATGATAAATCTGATGTTATGGTTAAGGTGTACGGTGGTTTCTCTTGCCCTACTATTGGTTCTATTACTCTTCCTATTGAGTTTGGTACTAAGTGGTTAGACATCACCTTTACTATTATTCCTACATTAGATCAATTTCATGTGAAGTTGGGACATCCTTTGCTCTCTTGCATGAAAGCTATCCCTTCTACAATTCATAAATATTTGGAATTTCCTCATAATGGTACTATTATAACAATTAATCATAGCCTTTACCAATCCACAGTGAAGCGTGGAAATATCACTCTTGATTACTTTTGGCCTAAACAACCTAAGAATGAGATGATAATAGCCTTGAGTAAACCTAGAGACCCTACACCCATGGATATTCCTCCTCCTCGTAATGGATCTGGTATTCTTCCTACTCCTTCTACTCCTTATGTATATGCCTCAATCCCACCTCCTACATCCTACAAAGGAAATAATTTTTCATCATCCTATATCTCTCAACCTATTGGGGTTTCTTCCATTGCTCCCCCTATAAGGGAAGAAAATAAATCTATGTCAATTGATCCTCAGCCTTTGCAAGTCTCAACTAAAACTAAAAGGAATCATTGTGTGAAAGAATGTCAAGGAAGATGTCATGCTAAGTCTCATGAACTTTCTTCCCAAACCATTTCCTCCTTGAAGACACCAAATATTGACTTAGTCCCATTTGTCCAACCTTCACCTAACCCTAGGGAGGAAGTTCAACTCAAATCACCCGAATTAAAAATGCTCAAGAAAAATGATGGTTCAACTTATTTTCATGTTAAAGACCCCATTTTTATTAATTTAGATGATGATAATAATGTTGGTCATGCTAATGCTAATGATCCTAATGATGTTGATGATATGTATGAGCTTGTTGAGATTAATCATGAATTATCTTCACAATTGTCAAATGCATTAATCCTAGCTCCTAGTGACAAACAAAGTGATCCATCATTAGAGCATTATTCTTATTTGGAACTTGTAGTAGCTCCATCTACTGTGCTTCATGTGGCTCCTCTTTCTTTTTGTCCACCATCTCTAGATGGTGTTAAGCAAGATTGGGAGGCAGATGATTTGCTTGACTAGATTCATTCGTATCGTAGATTCTCTTTTGTGTGTTTTCTTGTTCACAATGTACTTCCCTTGTGTTGCACTTCTTGATATGTTTTTGTGTTATGTTAGGTTCTCTTCGGATGACCCTTGCCACTCTATTGGTGCAAGATAATAAAAAGGTCAAATCTATTGTGACATTTTTGTATTTGTATGTCATATGTATGTTATGTCAGACATGTGCTACTATTTGTAAATGTGTTCTTGTGTTGTCTCTTTGGGGATGATGCAAGGCGTTGAGATCTCTTTTTGGTCTCTTCCATGTTGACTCAAAAAGAGACTTTTTTGTTATCTCTTGTGCTCTTCTTCCATTGTGTTTGTAGTTCCACTACCTTTGGGGGATGAGATTAATTCAATACAATTATTCTTGATATACATTATTTATCACAAGTGCATTATTGACCCTCAAGTTAGTGGATCCCTTATTTTCTTTTCCTATACGTTTTGTGACCATTATCCTTTTATTTGTCATTTCTTATGGGCATCTCACTATGTTTACACGCTTGTCTTTTGGATGCATGCTACCTTAAAGCCATTGCTCCTGATAAGGTGTATGCAATCAATTTAACATGGGGGCATACACTCTACTCAATGCATGCACCAATGACGTGTTTTCAATATTCAAGCTACTTGGAAAACTGACCCTTTTGCTTTGTAATTTGGTATTTTCTTTTTCATGACTCATAGTAAGAAAATCTTACTAGGCTAGTATAGTCATTCTCTCTTTTCCTTTCATGTGTTGTCCCTTTTATCTCAATATTAAATTAATAAGATCCTAATGTCCCTGGGGGCTTGGTGTGTCTTGTCTCTTTAGTATCTTGGTGAAAGTTTTTCAATGTGACTTTGTCCTTTATTGAGAGTATGGGTGAAGTTTGATACTCCCACTAAAGTGGGGGCTAAATATAGTATCATAAATTTTATCCGCATATAATTTCATTCTCACCTAGACCTCACCTTGGCATTTCATCTTTCGATGCCCGATGACTACTTTGGTTTTCCTTGCACTTTTCAAAAACTTGCATTTTCACCTTCTCTCTCGACTTTTTCCCAAAGTTAAGTCTTTATTCTTAGGACCAAGGTGCTAGGATGCCATGGTCCTAGATCATGATCATGGCACCAAAGCACCCTGATCCTCTCAATCAGGACCCAAATTGGGTCCTCATAATGGTCACTTCAAGTGAGCAGGAATTTAGGTCCCGTGTCAGCCTACCCCTCTCATTTGAAACCTAACGAAACCTAAGCCATCTAATGGTCTCAGTTGTACTCTAGCAAATTTAATTTAAGTGAGCAAGCAATTAAGCATTCATCAAGCATTGGAGATGAAGTGAAGTCAAGTTGAAGCATTCAAGATGGCATCCATGATCAACCTTCTATGAATACATTCTACAAGACATCCTAAAACCCTTGCATGAGGATTCAAGCAAGCTTCTTCAAGGTGAAATTTTCAATTACAAGAATTCAATTTCAGATCTAGGCTTTGCCTCAAAAGGAAAGTATCTTGTTGTAATTTCCATTACAATTATCATTTTAATTTCAAGGTTAATTCCTAAACTAGGGTTTGACTTAAGGCAAACCCCTATCCACAACTCCTTTTCTTCTGTTTTTGTGTGTAGGGAGTTGACTCGGGAGGAGTTGAAGATGATGAACACATTCAGATTTTGACGAAGCAGAGGACCAAGGTTTTACATGCAATATTTTTGTAAGCTTTACTTGCAGCCATACCTTTTATATGTTCCTTCATGTCATTAGTTGTAGCTTGTTGTTTTGTACATAATTCCTTTTTGTTTTTCCTTGTATATGTTTTTGTTCTTTTTTTTTATGTTGTATTTTGATTTGTATGTATCATGATATTTTTTATTAGGTAAATTTTTTTTTGAGGGGATCCAAAACCCCTTACAAAAGGATTTTGCATGGATCCTTAATCCACAAAAAGAATGTTGCAACTAGATAAAACTCAAACTAACAACAACCAACCAACAACCAAACATAAGAAAGCATCAAAGTTCTGGATGAAACACCCAAAAGGTTGAAGTCATAAAATAGGCAACCTCAGAGATACAAAGACACAGGGGTTTCCAAGGCTCCCTTAGCCAAGACCATGGGTTTTGACATGCCTCCCATAACCATAAGATCTAGAAAAATAGAGACATAGATAAATGGAGCTCCCTGGGTAACTGGGTTTTGAAAATGCTCCCTGAACTTATGGAATAACAATAATAGGGGTTTTGATAGGCACCCCAAACCTTCATATTGGGTTTTTGAATGATTCGCATAACCATTAGGAGAAACTCAACAAAAGCCCTCAAACAGCTAGTTCACGCCATACCGAAAATTCCCATCTCCACCTCAATAGAAGATATTCCCACCTCAAGGTTAGCATGGGCAAGAAATAGATGAAAAGAGTGTTGGAATCCAAGAACACTGAGAGGGGGGGCGAATCAGTGTTCTACCGGTAGAGATAGTTTTGAACTTATTCCTTATTAACTGGTTAACAGTAAATAAAATTAGAATGCATACACAAATTAACACAATGATAGGCAACACCATAACACCAAGATTTGTATGTGGAAAACCCTGCAAAGGGAAAACCCACAGTGGTGCTGATACCCACAATATATATATACTTGATCAAAGTATACAAATATTACATAAGAGGGGTTGCACATGCAGAAAGGCCAACCGCCTAGAGCTCACTGCTCAAACACAAAATATAGGAAGTCTCACTGACTTACAAAATATTCCAAAGTGTTTACAACTGAAAATTAACTTATAAATAGCATCTGATCATGTTGGATAAGTTCTGGTGAATTCTTTGATAACCTCCTCTCTATTCCAGTTCTCTGATACTCTGTTTTGCTACTGGTTAAGTTGTGCACATGAAACTACACACAGTTGCTTCCAATCGCATACCAAAATGCATACCAAAATTCACTGAAATATTTGCAATCAAAATCTCGCATGCTATCTAACACATATGACCTCTCACTGAAGTGATCTTCTTAAATATCCATCTAACTTAACCATGTTGGCTTCAACAAGAAATACACAAGTCGGCTGCCGGAACATAATGAAAATCAAACATAAATCCAATGACCATGTCAGCCATCACATGTTACCACCAAAATCCATGAAGACATAATCGGGACCAAAATATTTCCTTAGCCAGGTCCTATTCATTACTAGGTACCATATACACATTACCGAGATCTTGACATATTACTGGGATCGGGACTTAGTCGGGTATGAAGTGAATGCCAATGTCGGTGCTAGTGTAAAGCAATGTGAATACCAATACCAGTTAAGTGCAATGTATGTTGGTTAACCAAACAGTGAAACCATTTACCTTGAGATGATGAGTTGCCATCAATCACAACCCATAATGACATGAACCGTATCGGATGAGTGTCAATTTCCAACAATCTCCCCCTTTGGCATTGATGACAACACTCGTGAAAAATGATACCATCCATGAAATTGGCCACTGCATCTATATCTGTTGATATGTACATGTGTCTACTATATACATCCGATGTTCCCTTGAGAAATATATACATTTTTCACTTATTCCTCCCCCTTTGGCATCAATGACAAAGGGGGGTGCCCACAAAGAAATTTGTACAGTTATAGACATGAGCCGGTTCTATACAAAATTCAAAATATCTGCATACATATTCTTCAAAAATCAAAAGTAAGTGTCCCAACCATTCTTAAGAGATTCAAGAGTGGAGATGAATCCATTCAAGATGCTGGCATAATATTCTATTTCTTCTGAAGTAGTGGGATCCTCCTTCTGCAAGTTAGAAATACACTCTGTTTTATGAAATAGTAGATTATCAAGTCAGGGACCAATTAGATTCCGGAGCTCATTTTCTTTCCTTATTATCTTGTCCCTATCCTTCTCCAATTCAAAAATTTGATCCATAACCATCAAAATTGGACCATCCAAAGAATTTGTCAAATTGGCTATCAGGTTGTAGGAGTTAGACATTTGAATTAAGTTTTTTCTACAATCAGACAATTGCTTATCTATGGAGTCAGTAAGCTTATCAAAATCTAAACAAGTCTTATAAACATTACCTCCTTTAGCCAAAGCTGCATCAATGGATTGGAAACAAGTATGAAGTTTCTCCTTACCCATATCATTCATTTGCAAAAATGTTAACTTTCGGGCCACAACAAAGCTTTCTTTAGCCTTTGTTAGTGAAATCTTCAGTAAAGAATTGGAATGCTTAGGGATAAAATCAATGATTTCTTCTAATTTACTTGAAGAGCTTGCACCATCTGGAGCTTGAAATTTTGAGACTAACTGGTTCAAAACCTCAAAACTGTGCTCAATCAGTTTCCTGTCCTCTGACTCTGCCTTAGCCAATTCCTGAGTAGCCTATGCCTAAAGAGTTGTCATTGCCAAAATATTCTCTGTTGATGACATCATATGGTAGGGTTTGTCAAAACTGACGGAAAGTTGTGGTAAATTTCGTTTAGCTATGGCATAAGTGTCAATTGCCAAGTCGAAGGAGAGATCCACCACAATCTCCTTACCATTATCAGCTAGAGAGATAATCTTTGTATCCTTTAGCTCTTGTGCACTGGTGGCTTCGCTACTTGGTGCCTCACCCAAAATCTGAGTATCCTCTTCACCTATATCCTTGTTTACATCTGCCTATGTATCCTCTGTAATTTGTACATTATCTGTCGGGATATCCTCTGTTTCAAAATGTGACTCAGTAATTGGTACAATGGTATCTGGTTGAGTGCTTGCCAGTTTCTCAGTAATTACGGTTGGTTTATCATCCGGTTTCATATCCTTAGGTAACTGAATGTTCTATGATTATACAAAACTAGAACTTAACTTGTAGCCAAGACCCAAAATAACTCTCACCCATATATCAATTGTCTCCTTTATGATTTCTTCAAGTCTGTCCAACATGAGACTATTAACTCTGAATTTGGGATTAGACTTCTAATGATCCGGTTTTATTGATTAAATCATTCATTTGTGGAGGGGTTATAGAAGGACAAAGGTTGACCAATTTGGTCTCCTTAATCTGTCTATCCAAAGACTGAGCATGTAGCTTTCTGACCTCTAATCTATCAAATAACTCCTTAGGCAAAACCTTCTCTAATTCTATCAATGCCCTACTAAATGAATCAAGATATAAAAGAATAGCCTCTTCTATTTGCTTCTAGTCCTACTCACCAAAATTGTCAAAGAATGAAGAAATGTTATCTAAACTGCCATCATTTACAATCTGTTCAATCAAATCTTGTGCATTCGTCTTTTTCTTACCGGTTCTCCATTTAGATTCTGGTTTATCTTGCTCATCTGATTTGGATTTTCTCTTATGTACAATGGTGATCTTTGGCTTCTGAGGACTCTCCTTGATAGGGTCTGACTTTTGTTCTTCTTTCTTCTCCTTTACCGGTCTAGCAAAAATGCCTTTCCCCTTGGGAACCTCCTTGATCTCAATATCCGATTTTGTTTTAGAAGAAACCATCATATATTGTCGGGTTGCCTTAGGTTTTTTCTTGGGTGGCTCAACCGGTGTCTGATTGGTAGGCTCAGCTTCTGGTTGTTTGGATGTCTTTGATGTAACCGAGACCACATTGGGTGTGGCCTAAGATGCTTTTTGGGCTTACCTTTCCTCTTTCCTCTTTTGTTTTAATTATTTCTTCCTCTGTTCTTCCAAAATTTTAAAATGCTGCTCAACCTTAGATCTATCAGCACCTTCACTTATCAATGTCTTTGCTACTATCCAAGTCATCTTCTTTTGGATTGTTGGAGCTACCTGTTCCTGATGAACTTTAAGTGCTTTCTCCTTAATAGTTCCAAATTTCTCTTCCTTTTCATCTATCGGTGCTTGCAAAAGGTGTTGTGCATAGGCAACCAAAGTAGCTTCCTCATCCTCATAACCCATAGGCATTATCCATATAGTCCTGGATTTTATAACTTCCATCATACATTCATCTTTATCTACCATAAAGAAAATTGTGTCCTTGTATTTCTCAACTTTAGATTTAGGAATTTGGGACCTATTCTTCATTTCCTCCTGAAATGTTTTGAAAAATGCACATAGATTGACTTTCTTATCCTTATCACCTTGTCTATCCAAAATTTGAGCAATTTGGGTTGCTACTGGGCGGTCAAAAGCCCACCGAGTGTTTCCAAAATCGGGAACAGTGCCCAAAAATTAAAATACTAAACAAATGATGAAGGAGCCATACCAGAAAGTATTCTTTTTGTCTTGCTTGATCTTTTGCAGGTTATTCATGAGTTCTTTTAGCATTACACTGCATAGATCATAATGGACATCCTCCTTTACCATCTGATGAGCAACCAAAATGTTGTTGTCAGCTACAGAGTTTAACTGGTTTGACTGATAACCAATAACCATTGCTGCAAATTTAACATCTATGTCCCTGACATCATTTATCCTCATAAACCTTCCATCGAAAGTTGTGCCAGTAAGTTTATTCATTTCAGTGTGAGATAACTTACATCTAGTACTGGGAACGCCTCCAGTTTTGTGAAGACATGTGACATTATTGATAACTTCCTCAGTAATCTTGTACAACCGGTCCAACCAAATGAATTCTCCATGAACGTGTCTCAAAACATAGTGTACCCATTCTGCCTCATCAAAAGTCAGGAAATCCATAAACTGCATGAAACCCTTCCTCTACAAATGTGCAAATTCTGGTTTTAGTTGGTTGTCAAAAATTAGGTTTTCGATGAAAATGCAAGAAAACTCATATTCTCCAAGTTCTTCAATGTTGCAATGGATGTATGCCCTAATATCCTCCATATGAAGAACTCCATGATAAACTTGCGAAAATGCACCTAATGGTTCATCCAAAAGGGATCTATATGGATGCTTCTTGAAAATGGGATGAGGGTGGTTCTTAATCTCAACCACCAAGGGAGTATCAATGTGTTAGGATAACCGGTGAACAACTGAGAGGGGGGAGGGGGGGGGGTGAATCAGTTGTTAACATATTATAACATTTAATCCACTTAATAACCCTTAAACAGATTAAGTATCGGTAGAGCAAAAACAGATACCGGTAAACTATACAACTTAACAATTAAACATATAATCAATGCAAAGAAACCATACCACATAACACCATGATTTGTACATGGAAAACTCGGAAAGGGAAAAACCATGGTGGGAATCCTACCCTCAGTCAGATGATACTTCTGCAGAAAGTATGTGATACAATGAGGGGCCTGCACATGCAGGAAGGCACACTGCCTAGAGCGTACTACTCATTACAAAAGAGTCTCACTGACTACAGAGAGGCTACAACCATCTCAGGATAAATGGACAACAGTCCAATAGAGTGAACTGCCAAAAATAGCATATACCATGCTTGATTATAGTTCTAGTTAAGCTCAATACCAGAGGCCTTTGACCTCTTCCTTAATCCCAATTCGGTCACCTATGATCAACCAAGTCTCCTTCGCATATGATATTCCATTTCAAGACCACAAACACTTATTCCATTCCCACACCATGATCTACAATGAGATCTTACATCATTTTATTCAAACCCTAAGGCCTAAACCAATTAGGTTGGCCACCTAAAAGATATTACAATAAGATCATTACATAGATTAATATTACAATGATATGCCATGTCGGCTTAAGACTAAAACACCAATAATACATCTATAAATCATCCTAAAACATCCCGATAACATGTAGAGTACACGTTAACATGATACCGGTCCATAACCTAGATAGGTATCAGACCTATTCTGGATCCACCATGCCAAAGCAATGTCTTCAAGCAGTTGAAGCATGATCAAAGAACATCTTTAGCATCCTAAAATCCATCTAGAAGCTACACCAACATTAATTATGCATCCTGTCAAGATTCCTCAGTGAGAGCTCTGTTGATAAAGCCTTAAACTAGTGCTGGTAAGGGTTTACTAGAGTGTATGATAGCATTTGATTACCAAGTCAATACCATCTGACCAATACATGCTCTAGAAGAACGTACCGCATGTAACCAATCACATTACATAGATCCAAACATGCTGGAAGTATCCAACAAATAGTCTTTTCTGTCGGTAACACTTGATCTTCTACTGGTAACCAAAACCTGTCTGTCGGTAACCAACCATAACAACTAGTGTTGACATCAATGACAAAACATCAATGCAACACATAATTAATTCATCCCAATATGCCAACAATCTCCCCCTTTGACATTGATGGCAACACTATATGTGAAAAACATCTAAGTACCAAAAAATGCCAAACAAGTCTCCCCCTGTGGAAGACAATCAACAATCTCCTGAATATCAATATCTCTCCCCCTAATGTATACAACTCATTTTCTTATTTTTCACATCAATATCTCTCCCTCTTTGACATCAATGCCAAAAATCTGACAAAAATATCAAAGCAAGAATGTAAACCTTTGTATCTCAAAGCTGACTACTCCCCCTGAGTAGTAGAACCACTCATCAGTTTCAGAATGAATAATATCTTTGATAATGCATGTCGGACTGATGACAAACAACATCAATCAAGTCTCTGCCGAAGGGGCAGAAACCCCTAATCTGTCTCTCAAATACTCAAATGATTCCTTAGACAACGATTTAGTGAGAGCTCTGTCGATAAAGCCTTAAACTAGTACCGGTAAGGGTTTACCAAAGTGTATGATAGCATCTAATTACCAAGTCAATACCATCTGACCAAGACATACTCTAGAAGAATGTACCACATGTAACCAATCACATTCCATAGATCCAAACATGTCGGAAGTGTCCAACAGATAGTCTCTTCTATCGGTAACACTTGATCTTCTACTGGTAACCAAAACCTGTCTGTCGGTAACCAACCATAACAGCTAGTGTTGATATCAATGAAAAAACATGAATGCGACACATAATCATTTAATCCAATAATTCCAACACAATTCTCGATGAATAGGAAGCCATTGCAACCAAACATGAAAGCTAGGGTTTCTGCAAACACGAAAAATACCTCAAAAATGCTGCCAAGAGATCAAATTGCTCGAAAGAAAGTGCTCGCTCAATTCTCTCTAGAACTTTGAAATGCTCTAGACATTTTCTCACTTGAATACTCGATCGTTGTTTGAATAAAATAAGTTAACTTCCCCTTTTATCATCTTTAACCCTAATTTTCCATTGTAATATATGTTGTCGGTTAGGCTTGACTGGTTCACATGATCTGCAAGTGGATTCCGGTAAACCACTGAAATCTCCTTAGTATCCATCCGCAATCAGAATCTTCTGACTACAGACCTAATTTGGGGTATCTGCATGATCTTCAATGATTTGCCTACCCCTAAGGCTGAGTGCCTTAGTTACTGGTTCTATCTGCTGTCGATGTAGGACCTGATGACTCTGTCAGTTGTTCTGCCGGTGGTGTATCAGATCTTCTCACCCATCTCATCTCATGTTGTTTCCTAATGTATTCCACTTTTTCTTTTCCCTTTTCATATGTATTTCCATTAGTTGTCAGTGGGTTCTTACTTTTGCAATATTTAGCAATGTGCCCAATCTTGTTGCATGCATAACAGACAATATTGTTTTTCTGTACAGCCTTGGTAACTCCTTGATTTACTTGATTTTCTCTTGATCTACATTGTTTAGGCATATGTCCAAATCCACTACATGCATGACATCTTACATTTCCAAGGCTGGTGAATGATGCATTGTTCTAATTATTCCGATTTCTGCACTGACTAGCCATATGACCATAATTATTGCAAATAAAGCATGTACCATTGAATTTGTGAGCATAACACAAATTTAATCACCACTTTAAATAACACAAATATATCAAGCTCCACATAACACAAATATTTGTACGTGGAAACCCAAAAGGGAAAAACCATGGTGGGAGTTAGTACCCAAAGATTCACTATCTGCAGAATGGAAATCTTTGACCAGTTAAGGTCATACAAACATGCCCGGTTGGGAGAAGACTTTGTTAGGAGTCACCCGATTAAGAGATTTACCTCAACCCTATTAAAATCTTTGCCCTGTTAGGAGAAACCTCGCAAGAGGATTTAGACTCATGTTAATGAGCTACCTTGTTAGGACCTACCTGGTTAGGGGATTTGACTGCTGCAACTATTAGGAAAACACCAGTAAAAATGATTTGCATGTAGCACCTTTGTTCTTGATAATATTTGTTTCATTTCTTCTCAATATATCAACAACACATCCATACAGAGCTTCTCAGATTACTACACAATCAAACTCTCAATATTCACTCATGATTTCATACTTCATCTCATAACTCGTCACACTTTTTATAGACATCAACTTATTTAGCTAACAACCTTGGAACAATTTCCTATGTTCAATGAATCTAGTCAATCTTGCACTACACGCTTTACTTATGTTGGCCACCGACATAACAACTAAAAAATAAAACATAATGTGTACCGATTTACCGATCTTGGTGACTTTGTTCTACCGGTTAGTTGTTCTTCATGATTGACTACTTTGTACATCATAACTTTCTCGTCATGTTGAATCTACTGTTGTAGTGTGAAACATCGCTACCTGATACAATCTCCAACACTCTTGCAAAACCGCATCACCTAACTCTTCATTGATCGCTCATACCAATTGCTTGAATACAACTATGTTCTTGTTTACCGGTTGAAGTCCTATTTGTCGGTTCATTGGTAAACTGTCTCCTCTATCAGTTGGCCTAAAAGACTTAGATGACTATCAAAACATAGTTTCCATCAATGAAAACATAAAATATGTCATCAATCAACCTATTACATCAAAACATCATCATCAAGCCAACAATCTCCCCCTTTGGCATTGATGGCAACACTTAGGAAATTTTTTATCTAAGTGTGCAATACAAAAATTGACTCAACTCATGACACATACTCCCCCTTAGCAATTGTATGCTATTACAATTCAAATTTTTGACTTCACTACTACTCCCCCTTTGACAACAATGGCAAAGGTAAGCAAATACATGAAAGATAAATGCAATATACAACAAATTTTGCATTATCATATATAGATATAAAAGTTCAAAATGTCTTACAATGCGATCTTAGAAAATGCATCTCCAAAATGAGACTTTAACTACTTCAAATCATTGTACCAAGTTTCCAAAAGAGTGTCGGTTATCTCAACATGTGTTCTTATCTGGCAAGCCAGCTCCTCCATGGCATCAATTGTACTCATCTCAGGTGTAGCTAGAATAACTTTAGTTTCCTTGTAACCTCTCTACAAAATTTCAACCTTAGGGATCAAAAGTGTCTAGAGTTCCTACAGTGACTTAGTCTTTTTGACCTGTTCATTCTCATAAGCTTTTAGCTTATGTTGAAGTTCAACAACCGATCTACCATAAGTTATAGCATAATCATTTAGGGGGGGGGGGGGGGGGGAATTGATTCACTTAGAACTTCAAGTTCCTTTTTAGCTTCTTGTTTCCTTTTTATTAGATCATTACAAAATAATGAAAACTTTGCAATAGTGGATAAGATTTTACCTCCGGTTTCAATTGCATCTTTAATATGATCTTTATTAACCGTCAAAGCAACTTTGTCTTTATCAATATCATTCATCAATTGCTCTATTATTTTCTTCTTGTATTCCTTTTCCACATTCAAAAATGTTGCATCTTCAAAACTTTTCATCTACTCGCCAACATCAACAACCAATTGACCTAACTTATCAATTGTTGTAGACAGTATATTTGTGTCTATCTCTGATAACAGACTAGACAAAATCTCAACTGCACATTGTATAGTTTGAGCTTCCTTTTGTTGTTCCTTCATTCTTTTCTTCTTAGCTCTGGATTGCATGGTAGTTGTAATCTCCATTAGTTTTGTAGAACTTAATGCATCCATATTGATGGGTCCTTGTATACTTAATGCATCATCGTCCTCATCATCTTCAATTTTCTTCTTAGAAGTAAGTGATAGAGATATCACTTTAGGTTCTAGTTTTAATTCCTCTCGTTTCTTCTCTTTTGTCTTCTCATTTTCCATTACTAGTGGTGTCTAAGTATCCACTGTTTCAGTGATCATCAGTGGCTCTTGCTCAATCTACTTTTATTTTCCTCTCTTTGGTTCTTGTTCCTATTGTTCAGTCATCTGAACGCCTTCAACCTGTATATCCTCGGTGTGATCTTTTGTATCATCATTTGGAATTATAACAGTTTCATCTTGTACATTAATCGGTTTATCATCTTCTGGTTGATTTCCCATGACAATCTCATCAGGTGTAAAATCATTGATATCTACATCATCCGTGAGATCTTTTGCCTTAAACTTCTCTGGTTTCTCTTCCTCCTCATCAGGTATCAAACCCAGTAACTTCTTCAATATTTGCTCAGTTTTCAATGAACTGATTAGGTCTCACCAATTAATAGTCTTGTCAACCTTTTCTTAGATCTAAAAGATGATTTAACCTTTGCAAAAAATTCATATATCTCCCCCTTTGTGGCTTTAGGTTGCAAGTTTTTAAGAATAAATTCAATAAATTATTTATCTTGTTTTATGGCTACCTGCCATCTAGCATCAAGCTTATCATACAAAGAATTTCAAATTTGCCCTTGCAATTCAATTAAGGCTTTACTATATTTATTCATCATAAAAACAACTGCATCCTCTATCTGTCTTTGTTCATCCTCACTAAACTTATCATACAGTTTATCCAAACCCTTAAGAACACCATATTCCTTAATATGTATTAACATCTTTTCAAAATTTGTAAATTTAGTTACCAGTTTCTTGACGGATTTGACAATAGATGCTCCTACAACCTTTGATTTTTTTCCACTAGCTCTCAGAGCTTTCTTCTCACTTTCAGATTCAGTTTCTTCTTCATCACCAGCTGTCGGTTTCTTTGCTTGCCCCTTTTTCCTCTTCCTATACACTTCTTTCACCTTGGGTGCCTTAGGTGCAGAGGGCTCAATGAATTTACCTTTTCTCTTGAATTGTATCTTGGAAGGTTTCTCCTTCTTTGCCTTTGCAGGTTTCTCCTTCACCATTGTACTCCTTGTTTGTCTACCAGTGTTGGTACTGGTTGGGGAACTAGATGCTCCTTCTTGTTTAGCTTCATAGTTTGCTCTAGCTTCTTCTATTGCCTCCTTGGTAAAACCTTGTTGCTCAACAAATTGCTCAACTTCCTTTCTCACTTTCTTAGCAATTACCAGTCTGGCAAGATCATAATGCACCTCAATAGATTTCTCCTTATAGGTTCCAAATCTTTCAGTAGTAGTATCTATCAGTTGTGCTAACAAATGTTCAACATAAGCAACCAAAAGATCTTCTTCAACCTTTTAGCCCATAGGTATCACCCAATTTGTCCTAGGATCAACTGCCTCCGTCTGACATGTGTCTATGTCAACCAAATTACAGATGGTATCCTCATATCTCTTAACAACCTGTGTTGGTATCATCTCTCTTGCATGCATCTTTTTTTGAAAATATTTTAAATAACCCCAAGCAATCTTACCAAAATCATTACCCAACATCCTGATGTTGTTCTTCATCTGTAATAACTTTGTTCTGTCCTTAGACCACTGAACATCACCGATACCAAGGAAGAAATTTTGAAAATAGAAGAACAATCCAACAATCAGTTGTCCAAATTTAAACTTTAGTCTTTTGTCTTTATTGATGGATTCAAGATTGAGCACCAACTGACTTCTCAATGCCTCAGACAAATCATAATCAACATTTTCTTTGATCATTCGGTAAGCAATATGGATGGCTACAGTAGGGATGTTGTTCATCCTGCTAGAATGACATACTCGGTATTTATGACCATTGAAGCAAATTTTACTATAGGATCATCAATCTCATTAATAATCATAGCTCTTCCATCCCATTGTGACTTGGTCAGGTCGACAACATCATTCTTAGGAACTGATCTCAGTACTGGAACTTCACCGGTGGAACACAATCCAGTTACTGCATGAATCACATCCTTAGTGATCTTATGTGGTCGATCAAGCCACATAAACTGGTCATGCACATGACTCAAAACATATCACACAAGATCATCATCAAAATCATCAATAAAATTCAGTGCATGGTGAAAACCTTCATTGATAACCCTCCTATATTGTTCTTTCAACACTCCATCTTTGTCACACATTACCCTATGTTGATCAAATATAGAAAAAATTCCAGGATCTTCCAACTTACAGTGAATGTATGATCTAATATCCTCTACATGCAAAACTCCATATGGGACTCTAAATAGGGCACCGACGGGATTAGTTTCAATAGATTTAAATGGGTGCCTCTTAAACTCTGGACGAGGCCTGATTGTAACATCTACCAGATGTGGTGCATCCATCTTCAGAGATTCCGACTTAGAAACAAATAATAGGATTTATCGAATAAATACCTTTCAATGCTTCCAGAACTAGGGTTTCAATACTGAGAATGCACTTTCACTGATTACCGATCGTAGATCACTCCAAATCTTTTGTTAACCTGATCAAATGCTTCTCACACAAGATCTTCTCTTCTCTTTTAGCTCTTCAGGTGCTCTCAATAATGCAAAGTGACAAATGATATTCAAAAAGTCCTTATATTTGCTCTACTTCATCAAATGTTATTCTCGATTGTATAAACAAACAAACCATAAAACACCATTAAATATACTACTAGTTCTCATATCACATCAAACCTACCGGTTTGATCATAAAATCACTTCACAATATCATAATGCATCAAAATATGCAGATTTATCTTACCGCACACCATATAGGGGGCCCGGAAATGGATCTGGTATTAAGCTCCCCCTAAGCCTTTTAACAACTTAGTTTGTCGGTGATGAGTTCTCCACACTAGGTGAAGAATTAGGATCTTCTGATGGTTTGTCTTCAGTTTTCTCATCACTCTTCTTTTTCCAGATCTTATTCATCTCTACTCTGGTCTCTTCCACATCAACTTTCTTCTTCCCTTTCTGGTCAGCAAATTGATTTACCGGTTGTCTCATTTTAGCTCTACAAAACTTTGCAAGGTGTCCTAGTTGGTGACAATGAAAACATGCCATACAAGATGCTCTCTAGGGTCTAGCATTGCCTCTACCAGTCCTTCTTCTACAATTCAAAGCCACATGACCATAGTTATGATAGATTGTGCAAATCACATTCATTCTTTTTTCCATCTCATATGGACTAGACTGGTTAGCATAGGGTCTCTGCCAATTTGCATTTCTCCGGTCATTCAAAGTTCTTTGCCAATTTCCACCAGATCTCTGATTCATGTGGGGTGTCGGATTATTTGCTCCATACCTGCATTCAACAACTTTATGTCCATACATGTTGCAAGTGTAACAATATCCATTAAAGGTTATAGGTTTGTATCCTTGATAGGCATTAGGTCTATAACCATTAACAATATTAGATCTACAAACATTAGTAGTATGTACTGGCTTATGACAATTAAAGCATACTAGTTTGCAGGGTTTCTTACCAGTCAATTTCTTGCTCTTAGGTGCATATTTACCTTCTTCAATGTTGTCCTTTGTACCAGAAGGCTCACCTTTCTCAAAAGTAGTGTATCCCAAGCCATGTGTATCTCCATTCTACCTTTGTGACTGGATTTTCTCATCAAGCATAGTAGAGCTCTTGTTAAACTTTGCAAGTGTTTCACTAGCATCAACAAGTTCCTTTGTAAGATCTTCATTCTTTTTCATCAAGATTTCTCTTAGAGACATTTCCATGTGTAGATTAGCCTTTATTTCTTCTTTTTCTTCTTGTTCCTCATGAAGATGAGCATATAGGGTTCCAACCTCTTGGTTCAGCTTAAAGATCTCATGTTCTTTTTATGTGATGTTGTCTTTAGCTGTCCTCGTTGCTTCAAGCTCTTGACTCATCCTAATGGTTAGGGCTTCCAACTCTCTCCTTAGGTTTGCCTTCTCATCATTCAGTTTTTCAACTTTAGTAACCAATGCATCCATGTTTACTTTATTAGAAGAACTATTTTCAGTCAACTCCATCAATTGTTCTGCAAGCTCTCTTCTCTTAGCAAGTGAGGCTTTATACTTGCCTTTCAATGTATCTAGGGATTCTTCAGATTCTGCAAGTCGGTTGGACAAATTTCTATAACTCATATCCCCCATGATAGCCATAGGGATCTTCCCCAAGCAGTTAATGCTTAAGGGAATTAGGCTCTCATACCAATTGATAAATTATAAGGCACTGAGAGGGGGGGTGAATCAGTGCAAGCAAAAAAAATAACACAAATCTGATCACCACTTTAAATAACTTAAAGCTTAATAAACATAAGAGAAATATCACCACATAAGCTAACAACCAATATATCAAGCTCCACATGACACAAATATTTATACATGGAAACCCAAAAGGGAAAAACCATGTTGGGAGTTAGTACCCACAACATTCACTATCTACATAATAGAAATCTTTGACCAGTTAAGGTCATACAAACATGCCCGGTTGGGAGCAGACCCTATTAGGAGTCACCCGATTAAGGGATTTACCTTAGCCTTGTTAAAAGCTTTGCCTCATTAGGAGAAACCTCACAAGAGGATTTAGACTCAAGTTAATGAGCTACCCTGCTAGGAGATTTATAATTTCAGGCCTGTTAGGACCTACCTGATTAGGGGATTTGACTGTTGCAATTGTTAGGAAAACAACAGTAAAAATGATCTGCATGTATCACCTCTGTGCTTGATAATATCTGCTTCAGTTCTGCTCAATACATCAACAACACATCCATACAGAGCTTCTCAGATTACCGCACAATAAAACTCTCAATATTCGCTCATGATCGCATGCTTCATCTCATAACTCATCACACTTTTTATAGACATCAACTTAGTCAGCTAACAACCTTGGAACAATTTCCTAGGTTCAATGAATCTAGTCAATCTTGCACCACACGCTTTACTTATGTCAGCCATCGACATAACAACTCAAAAATAAAACATAATGTGTACTGGTTTACCAATCTTAGTGACTTTGTTCTATCGGTTAGTTAGTTGTTCTTCATGATTGAGTGCTTTGTACATCATAACTTGCTCATCCTATTGAATCTACCGCTGCGATGTGAAACATAGCTACCTGATACAATCTCCAACACTCTTGCAAAACCACATCACCTAACTCTTCATTGATCGCTCATACTGGTTGCTTGAATACAACTCTAATCCTTTTTACCGAATGAAGTCCTATTTGTCGATTCATTGGTAAACTGTCTCCTCTACTGGTTATGCCTTACCGGTTGGCCTAAAAGACTTAGATGACTATCAAAACATAGTTGCCATCAATGACAACATAAAACAAGTCATCAATCAACCTGTTACATCAAAACATCATCATCAAGCCAACACCCTCATGATTATAATTTGTCTTTCAAATTTATGTTCATTGCTCTAGGACTGGGTCAACTCAAGTTTCAGCATATCATTCTCATGAGTCAATCTATTGCATTCCTTAGAGCTATCCTTCAACACTTGAGCTAGGTTTTCTTCATTTTTCTTTATGTCCTCAATCTCCTTGCACATCCTCATAGTTAGGGCTTGCATCTCATTCTTCAAGACAATGTTCTCCTAAGTAAGTTTCTGACTATGATCCTTCATAGCATCTTCCTCATCACTGCTTTGATTTTGCAATTGATTACAAAGTTCTCTTCTCTTAGCCTTGACAACTGAAAGATTTCCTTGCAATGAAATGATGTGTTCATGGGCTTGCTTCAATTTATTTTTTAGTTTTCTATTCTCCCTCTGCTCATTATCAAGATCCTTAAGAGCAAGTCTAAGTTGCTACTGCAGATCGGTTTCCATTCATTCCAAATTCCAGATCTTCCTCAAGTGGTTAAACTTCTTCCGAGGAACCAAGCTCTGATACCAATTGTTGGAATCCAAGAACACTGAGGTGGGGGGTTGAATCAGTGTTCTAATGGTGGAGTTAGTTTTGAAATTATTCCTTATTAAACGGTTAACAGTAAATAAAATTAGAATGCATACACAAAATAACACAGTGAAAGGCAACACCATAACACCAAGATTTGTATGTGGAAAACCCTGCAAAGGGGAAAACCACGGTGGGGCTGATACCCACTATATCTATATACTTGATCAAGGTATACAAATATTACATAAGAGGGTCTACACATGCAAAAAGGCCAACCACCTAGAGCTCACTACTCAAACATAAAATATAGGAAGTCTCACCGACTTACAAAATATTACAAAGTGTTTACAACTGAAAATGAACTTATGAATAGCATCTGACCATGCTAAATAAGTTCTAGTGAATGCTCTGATAACCTCCTCTGTATTCCAGTTCTCTGATACTCTGTTCTGCTACCAGATAAGTTGTGCACGCGAAACTACACTCAGTCACTTCCAATCACATACCAAAACTCACTGAAATATTCGCAATCAAAAGCTTGCATACTATCTAACACATATGATCTATCCCTGAAGTGATCTTCTTAAATATCCATCTAACTTAACCATCTCGACTTCAACAAGAAATATACACAAGTCGGCTGTCGGAACATAATGAAAATCAAACATAAATCCAATGGCCATGTCGGCCATCACACGTTACAACCAAAATCCATGAAGACATAATAGGGACCAAAAGATTTCCTTAGTTGGGTCCTATTCATTACCGGGTACCATATACACATTACCGGGATCTGGACATGTTACTGGGATCAGGACTTAGCCGGGTATGAAGTGAATACCGATGTTGGTGCCAGTGTAATGTAATGTGAATACCAATACCAGTTAAGTGCAATGTATGTTGATTAACCAAACAGTGAAACCATTTACCCTAAGATGATGAGTTGCCATTAATGACAACTCATAATGCCATGAACCTTACCGGATGAGTGTCAATTTCCAACAAAGAGAACCAAGAATGAGCCTTCCCAACATCCATAGCAATCACCCCCAAACAACCAATCCCCAGCTCACCAACAAATCCCATGTCCACCTTGATAGAAGATGTACCCACCTAATTAGGGTAAGCAAGGGAAAAGACCAACAGAAAGAAGATTTGAGAATATGCATCTCTGACATCCCCATCAATGATCACCTCCATAAGAGACCACTCCACCTCAATAGGAGCCGCATGACAAGAAGTGAGGAGGAAAGCAGTGAGCAGTAAGATCCACAAACATTGCCCAAACAAAACCAAGAAGAACAAACTTCTTTCCCTAGACAAAGGGAGAAGCCCCTAACCAAAAACCCCAAAGAGTAACAAAAATTACCCCACCATAGAAAATGCCAAAACAAGAAGCCCAAGAAGGACACACAACTCAACCAATGATAGACTGGAGGCCAAAGAGGGAGGAAAACCAATAACACTTGCTTCCTCACCAGCCAAAACCTTGTCTCTAAAGCCATGGCCACTCCCACCCAACGAAAAAGAGAAGAAACAAAACACAAGGGCCAAGAATAGAGTAGTGACAACCTCCGCCCCAACACAAAAGACCACCAAATTAAACTCTTTGCACACCAAAACAACCAGATCCAATCACAACACCTTGAGGTAGGGCAAAATCAAACCCCATGTATAAATCCTCTAGCGAATGCAGAGGGATAGACCCCTGTGAAAACGGAGGACATAAAACCGACAAGGAAACAAAAAATTCCCTCCACATGGACAAAGAGACTAGATTGAGGATGGAAAAACCATAAAAAAGAATGCCCTTTCCCACAACAACCACTGCAACAACTCTCCACACAACGAGGAAGGAGCCACCAACAAGATTAGGCAATTTCTCCACAAAAAAGTTATAGAAGCCATCAAAACTACTGGAAATTCTCCCAACCACGAATAAATCTGCAAAAGAATCAACCACTAGAGCAACTTCTACATCATCATCATTTGTATCCTCATCGCCCTTTGCAGACCCTTCACCATTTGAAATTCACACACCATCACTCTTTCTGCTCATCTCTCCAAGCAAAGTCTTTGACACATGTACCATAATGTTTATCTAGTCATGACCATTGTTTTTCATGATGAGGTGTTGTCCCAATCTATTGTGTTTTTCCTTTTTTGGTCTACGTCTTGGAGGTTTTTTACATCCTCACTATGTCCCATTGGGACACAAGTCCCTAAACAAGAGCAAATATTGGAATGTTCTAGTTTTTTTGAGAAAGTCCTTAGGGTTTTAGTCTTTTTGGTTCACAAGGGTTTTCCTTTATAAGCTTATGCTAAAGTCCTAGTCCTTATGTGTTATGGTCCTTTGTGTGTGTTGCTACTATATTATTCTATTTTAATTCTAACTATTTTTCCAGGTTTTTTTCACTTAAGTTTACTGCTCGATCCCCTTTAATTACATAGTTTTATATGCCTCTAACTTTCGCTTTTCGATGTTTTCTCATGCATGTATTATCCTTTAGTTTCCAATCATGATTGATTTATAACTTTAAGTCTCAACTAGTGTTCCATGTGTTGATTTCCTATTCCATCTCTAGGGTTTTGTTGTGAGTTTTCACACATCGCCTCATTGCAAATGGGAACCCCCTTGTTTTTGCTTTTTAGGGTAGTGTTTTGGCGTCTTAGGGTTTGGTCTCTAGTCTTTAGACTCTACAAATGAGTCAAGTTTTTTAAAATTTGGAGGAGTCACCTAAATCAATGAGAAGGAATGATCAAAAGGGCATTTTGATGCTATAGATGTGCTCAGATAGGTTGAAATAGTAAAATCACAATTTCCCAAGGTCAATTCTGATAACTTGCTATTTTTTAGGAATTTTTTTTTCTTTTTTTCTAAATTTAGAAAGTTTTGTTTTTGGCATTTTGGGGCCAATTCGGGAACTTCTTTTTCAGTTTTCTTTTTTTTCAAAAAATAGAAAGTTACTTTTTTCTAAAAATAGAAAGTCACTTTTTTCTTTTTCAAGGTCACAGGAGGTAATCGAGTCAGGAGAAATGTCAAGTTAGGAGAATTCATCTAGGAAAAATCAAGTATGAAATAACTTTCAAATCCAGAGGATAATTTCTAAAAAGTTGATTGAAGAACATAAGAAATTGACTAAGTTTGGAACTTGGATCAAGAAAAATCCCTTGTTCAAAACATGAAGAATGTCTATCCATGGAAGAATTCCTTGATTCCCAACCAAGTTCACCCTCAAGTATGGAAAACTTCCCTTTCCTACTGCAAAGTCCACCCTCAAGTATGCTAAAATTTCCTCAAACATATGCAAAGTCCACCCAAGGTGAGGAGAGGGAGAATTTGGCTAGGTATAGGTGAATTAAAAAAAAAAGTGAAAACTAAAAGGAAATCGCCTAAGTATTGAGAAAGAAAATTTAAAAAATTGGTTAAGTGTTGTTACTTTGGAGGAAAATTTGAAAATTTGGTTAAATGTCAAGGAAACTCCCTAAGCAAGAAGCAAATATGCCCAAGGAAGATGAAGGAAAATTCGGCTAACTGTTGGTGGATTGAAAGAAAAGTTGAAATCAAGTGCCAAGTTTTCCCAAGGATAGTCAAAATTCCTTGCCCAAATGTTAATTCTGCCTTTTTAATAAGAAAATTCCTTGACCCAACATCAAGTCCGCTCAAGCATAAGGAAAAATCCTTGTTCAATTACCAAATCCGCCCTCTATACATAAGGAAACACTTTTCTCAGATGTGAAGTCCACTCCAATCAAGGAGAATTTCCTGATTACCAACTAAGTCTGCCCAAGGGAGATGAGGTAAAAGTGTTGAAGGATTCAAAACTCTATAAAATTTGGCTAAGTGTTGGAAAGTTCAAAGTTTGCCACAAAGAGAAGCTTTTAAAGAAAAACACAAGAGATTTCCACTGCTTCTCGAGGTTGAGAGTTGAAGCTCAAGGAACAATTCCTTTCCAAACTTCAAGGAAAATTTCTAAGCAAATTACAAGGGCAAGATAATCCGTAGGAGAATTGAGGTTGATCTCTACATTTGGAGACAAAGTTGAAAGTGGTTCTTTAAAGAATTTAAGGAACTTCATCAAAATTCTCAGGTTCACAAAGGATTGAAGGCAAATTTTTCAATTTTCCTTAGACTTCAAGATACCTTTGATCGGGATTTCCAATTTTCCAAACTTGCAAAACAACTTTCATTTCAAATCATCTTGCTTTTCTATGTTTTTAGGGGCAAATGCTTCAGTTTCCAAAATTTTACTATCTAAGAATTATTCTTTGAAAATTAACATCAAACCCCCTTGTTGTTTTTTAAATTAGAAAATTTTCATAATTTTTAGGTGGCAAATGTCAACTCAAGGATGTATTTCTAGAAAGGCAAATGAAGTTCAACAACAAAGGACCACAACAAGAATCCAAAATTGTGACAAAGTGGAAGAAGGTTGGAGATATTGACCATGGCCATATGGACCTCGAAGACTTCAAGAAAAGAAGACAACAAGGAAATTTTCCTTAATCCATAAATAATTTCTTGGAAAGGATGAAGGTTGATGGTGCTAGAATAGAAGAAATAATCAAAGCAATCCAAGATAGGTCTTCGTCACAATCTTCGATATGCTTGAGCAAGAAATAGTTCAAGACAAGGACATGGGTGTAGAGAGCCCAAAGGCCAAAGTTCAAAGCAACTTCTTCACTTCCACAAATTCACTCCCAAAACAACATTTTAGCAAGGCATCCTAATTTTTGTCCATTGAGGATAATTTTTGAAAATTGGAAATGGATTGGATAAATCACTGTTTCCACATGAAGATGTGATGGACCTGATGGAATACAAGATCGACACTATGCCAAGTGTCCCAATGGTAGAGATTGGCCCCATAATGACCAGGTTCATTGAATTTGCCCCCAAGGAAAAGGATAAGGGATGCCCATTTCTAGAAGAAAGTGGGATTTAGTAGTTTATTTATCATTGGTTCGTTCTGGATAACTATGGTAGCTTGCCCTAATTAGGGTTTAATGTTTTAATCTTGGTCATTGATCTTGGATCAATCTAGGCCATTGCTTTGTAATGGGGTTTCTATAAAAACCCTCCTCTCATTTGCAAAAAGAGAGATTTATGAGAAATTGTTGTAGTGATACTTCTTAAGTGCTAAGACATAATTCATTGTTTAATTGTTGGTGAATTTCTGTCTACTTTTGCAAGTTAGCATGGTTTGTTGGCTCTCAATAGAATAGATTTCATTTTCAAGTTGTTAGATTGAATGAAGGATTTGATAGAATTGCTTAATGTGGAATGGATATGTTCATACTTTTTATAATTGGATGATTTTCAATTATTTTGCAAAGTTGGCTTGAACCAACAAATGAAAACTTAACTTCTATTGCTATATTCACTGTTCAAAATATTGGTGAATATGAGTGATTGTAATGTCCCCTAATGGAACCCTCTTATATTCACACATACCCCTCATAAATTTGTTCAATTTATCTTTGCTAATAGCTTCTCATCAACCTTGTATATGTTTTTCTTCATCTCTTATTCACTACACTTATAAATTAATCATAAAATCTGCTCTAGGGGAAGAGCGCCGGTAGCTGTCATAGCTAACTTCACGCACCTACAAATCCTAAACGGTACATCGGATTTTTTTAATTTATTTTTAGTTGTCTTCGTATGCGACTTAACTGCTTATAACTTTTGATTTGGCTTCTGGGTAGTAACAATGCACGACGTGGAATCAGTTATGCGTACAAAGGTCAAAAAGTACACATTTCAAAGTGTCACCTGATACCTAACTAAGATGTTTCAGTAACAGTCAACTCAAAATCTCTAGTACTTGTTGACAAATGTCCCAATAGTGGTGCACAAATGTTCCAATAGTGGTACACAAATGGGACAAATATTCCAATAGTTGTGCACAAATGAGCCAATTAATTACAAAAAATAATCCGCTATTGATACAAAACAAATTTATTAATGGTATTTTCACTATGATGGCTATTGGGAGATCAACATGACAATAAAGTGATGGTTATTGAAACTATATTATCTATTGGTGCTCTTCCCCTACTTAAAATCTGAATTTCTTTTATTTATTTCTCATAATACGCACAATACAATCCCCCCTCACTCACCCACCGAAACAAATAATGATTCAGATGTAAGAGACATTTCTACTTTATAGCCACCACCTCATTTGCTTTAATCGCAACATATCAACATTTCGTTAATATCTTAATTTATTTGTTTTGGACAATACAAATCGCACCACTTCAAGATTGTTTCCGGTTAATGGCTTATAGATATAATCATTAGTAAACTAATTCACGGCATATTGTAATCACATATCTTTTATAAATCAACCAGCATATTCTTAATCGGCCAGCATCCTTAGTATTAACAACAATCGCACCCCTTCCAATAAAGTCAAACTTTGATTAAGTCGCTGTATATATTTAATCTTCTAATGAAGTCGCTGCATATATTTCACAATTCTTGTTGCCACGTTTCTGATCATTCCTCTTTAATTGCTGACTGTCTTGGTAATTTGTATCACCACGTTTCATGTTCATTAATTAATTTAATAATCACTACCTTTAAATTGCTTCCTTATCACCCTTTTTTACGTAGGATTATTTTTTTCTTTAGTGGGGGCTCAAACATTAAGAGGTGGGCCCCATAAATTTGTCTTCTAGTGGGGAGTTCTACCTTGAGGAGGTGGGCCCCACAAATAATTTTGTAATTCTTTTGTAGAAGCTGTCTTATAAACTTAACCGCTGCCATTTATTCTTATTGACATTAGCATCATAATATTAATTAATCGCTGCAATGAAGACCCGATACTGATTTAGTCGCTACCATTCATAAACTGGAAATTGTCTTCAGCACTTAATACAGATCACTGGCTTGTCTTCAATTTCAGACGCTATATTTGACCTAATAATTAAATCGTTGCATAATCTTTATTTGGTCGCTATTCTTAATAGTGCATGATCAAACAGATTTTTCTTCAGTTGTGTAATGTCCCCTAATTGCTTTGATTATCAATGCTGGGATGTTGTCTGTATTCAGATTTCTTCCATTTTAGTTGTCTTAATAAATATTATATTTTATTATTGTATTTATTTATTTATATTATTATTATATATATATTTTTGTTTTTATATTTTAATTTTATCATTAAATTGTATTTCAAAGTGGGGACATTACAGTGAAATGAAAATCTTTTAAATTTCTTAGAAGATAGCACCGTTCATGTGTAGTTGTTGAATTTGGCGAAGCAAGAAATGGTTTGACTTCTACTTTTGCAATTTTCGTCTCAGAGCTCATAAGAATAGCTTAGGATTAGAATTATCCTCCTAAACCTCTCCCTTTTTCCCTTTTTTTCCAAGTCTTTGTAGAAGTAGGATAAAAAAGAACTTATTGCAAAATCATTTTCAATAAGCGAAAAAAGTTACAAGTGTTGTGAATCAGCAGAATCCTTTTATTGATTCACTTCTCGAACAATTGTGTAAGTCCCCCTTGAGATTACTAGCATATCACAATGAACCAACTAAGACTATCCACATGAATCTAGAACCTTGAAGTCATCTTTGTGATCATACAATCTATCTGTTTAGCACATAGAAGATTTTGATCAAGAGAAAATAGGATATCTCGAGGTATGTTATTATGAGTTGTGTGTGCATAAAAAACACACCAACATGTCCTTCACATCATGTTTTGTTTAATTATTTTTGCTAAAACCACAAGTTAGCAATATCATGCCATGTGTCCTTGAGTGTGGAATCATACTTTTCTATTCAAGCAATGTTGTCTTGTTCTTGAGTTAAGTTGATAGGATATGATTGATCGATTAATGCTTATGTGTATGTCTCACCGAGTAATTACAAAAGTCTTGTCATCTCATGATAGATGGCAACATAAGAATATTAATTTCATATAGCATTCATATGAAATCTAACTATATAACACAAGTGGAACACAAGATGTACGTGGAAAACCTTTGTGAAGACCCTTTTGCCCTCAATGCCAGTAATTCTCAAATTTTGAATGCAAGTGTATTGTTTTGTTTGTTTTGATTTTCTAATTTTTTTATTTTTATTTTTTTGGGGTTTCTTGCCAGTAAAGCAATGCATACAACAATATAGGAATTTCTGAAAATTAAGAACTAAACTAACAACAAGATAATAAGGGCAGAAATCATTAATTGTCTTTTATTCATTTAGTTTGAAACATCTACATTCACATGCATACCCGAATTGGTGGTTTGATTTCATCTCAAGGATCTCCTGGCAAAAAGCAATTGCTTAATGAATCAATTCTCTTCCAATCTGCAGTGATAGCCCTCAAATTTGGTGCCAATATCCTCTCCTTGGTGAAGCGCCTTCTCCTTATTTTCTTGTTGAGATCTATTGGGCCCTTCTTGATCAAAATCGTCCCCTTAGTATTGGTGTCTCCCTTGTTGCAATTAATGGTGGTTGTTACTGTTCGTACAACCTAGGAATTTGATGCCATCAATGTGTGGAATGACTGCTCTAATTTGTCTCTTAATCTATAGATTTAGCTCCTTCAAGTAGCTAAAAAACCCTTTTATTTTCTCACCAATTTGCACAAATGGAACCTCTATATGAAGCTCCCCCTGAATGCTGAATTCATTGGTTATTTCACCACTTCAGATGGCTGCAAGATTGAAGATTTCTCGTTCTCCAATGGCTATTTGTAAGCAGAAACCCTGGTCTCTTCTCATAAGCACATTCAAGAAAAGATGCATATTCAATAATGAATCAAACTCCTCAATGTAATGCTTATATATCCTCCATGAGAAGTTCAAACTCCTCCAAAAAGCTCCTCATTAACATTAAAATGTAATAAAATAGCATTGGCATCATTAACAAAATAAACTTTGGGTTATGTGCTCATAAATAATTAATCAATTTGGCCCCCTCCTCAGGATGACTCGACCCTTAAAATATAACTTGTTAATTTTTAACTTTATATTAGCCTTATTTAATAATTTAATATTAATTTGAACACATTAATATTAATATCTCCCAAAATACTTAACATTTTGCTGAACCATCAGAGACTGGAGTCAACAATGCTAATTCCCATGTGACCAAATGCTCGACTAAAAATAGAAAGGGGTTTTTCTCGACAAACTCTGACTTACTATAAATAGTAAGTATAGCAAATGAAGTCCAAATGATGTCAAACGAAAGCCAAATTGAAGCATACTAAACCCTGGAGAGAAAACAACCCTCAGAAGACCTCTACCAAACTCATTAGCCTACGAGGGTCAGAATGATAGGCTATATCTGATGTCAACAAGAAGGGGACATCACAGTTCACCCTCCCTGAAATTGCTTGTCCCCAAGCAATCTCAACTCTGGATGCTGTAAAATATCTTCTCTCTCCCAAGTAGCATCCTCTATTAGCAAATCCTTCCACTTAATCAAGTATTCTCTAACAACTCGCCTCTGCAACTATCTCTCCCTAACATCCAATATGCCCTCAGGAATCAGAATCAATTTCCCCTCATCATCTAGGGGTGGTAACACTGCAGATGAACAACTCGAAGACCCAACGCCTTCTTGAGGCTCGATACATGAAATACATTATGTACTCTACTATCTGTCGGTAACTCTAGTTCATAAGCCACCTCACCCACTCGCTTGATAATCCTGAAAGGACCATAATAGCGTGGCTTAAGCTTCTCCGCACCACTCTTCTTGAGAGTGGACTGACGATAAGGATGCAGCATCAGATACACCATATCCCCCACCTCAAAAGAATGCTCAGTCCTTTTCTGGTCTGCATACCGCTTCTATTGATTCTGTGACTTCTAAATATTTTCCTTGAGAACCCTCGTGATATCCTAACTCTTCTGCAACAAATCACCAGCACTAGGCACTCTAGTGTCACTCAGTAGTAAATCCAAAAAACTAGGCACCTCATATCCATACAACACCAAGAATGGTGTCATTTGTATCGACATATGGTAAGTGGTGTTATAACAATACTCACATAGACACTTTACCCAAGCCTTTTGCTGCCCTGGAATATAATTAATGAGGTATCCTTCCACCCATTTGTTTGTGATCTCTGCCTGTCCATGTGTCTGTGGGTGGTAGCTAGTACTCGAAGTGAGTTCAGTTCCATATAGTTTGAATAACTTCTGCCAGAATTGTCTCATGAACCGACTATCTTTGTCACTAACAATACTCTGAGGTAAACCATGTAACCTGAATACCTCACGGGAAAACAACTTTGCTATCTGTGTAGCTGTTTATGTAGCTGCTATCGGGAAGAAGTGAGCATATTTGGGAAGTGGTTCAACAACCACATAAATACAATCTTTTCCTTGGGCTTTCGGCAAGCTTGTAATGAAATCCATAGATAAACATTCTCACTTCCTATCAAGAATCGGAAGTGGTTGGAGTAATCCTGCAGGGTATGTGTGCTCCTGTTTATTCTTCTAGCCTACAAGGCACTCTCTAACATATCTAAGAACATTTGCTTTGAGACCTTTCCAAGTAAAGCGCGTTCAAACCTATCTATAAGTTTTGAAATATCCAGGGTGTCTTGCCATAGGCTTATCATGAAAGAATCTCAAAAATATGTTTTTCATCTCCGATCCTGGGGTCAAATAAATCCTCCCTTTGTAAATGATGAGATCATTCACAAGGGAATATATATCATCTTGTATTGTACCCTCAATGATACAAGTAGCCCATGAATCTTTTGCATACTTTGCTATAATCAAATGCTGCCAATCCTCTAAAATTTGAATCATAGAGCTCAAATGTGGATGGCAAGATAAGGCATCAACAATATTTTGAGTTCCCTTGATATAAGTAATGTCAAAGTCATATGATCGTAATTTATTGACCCACTTCTGTTGACAATCATTAAGGTGCCTCTATCCTAGGAAGTGTCTCAAGCTGTAATGATCAGTTTTTATACAAAATTTTCTGCCCACAAGATACTGCATGAACTTGATCAATGCATGCATAATGGCCAACATCTCCTTATCATAAATACTAAAAATCCTCTCAGGACCTCTGAGCTTCCTACTTTCAAACTCAATGGGGTGCTTATCTTGCATAAGCACTGCACCTATACCCTCACCAGATGCATCATATTGTAGCTCAAAAGGTTTGCTGAAATCTGGTAGAGAAAGAACTAGGCAAGTAGTCATCAATTGCTTAAACTTCTCAAAGCACTCATGTGCCTCAGGAGTCCAAATGAATGCCCCTTTCTTTATCAAATATGTCAAAGGAGTTGTGTGATGAGAATATCCACTGACAAACTTGCGATAGAATCCACACAATCCCAAAAATCCTCGTAGCTGAGTGAGGTTCACTGGAGCAGGTCACTCGATGATAGCATGGATCTTTTCAGGATCCATCTACACACCCTCTGCATTGATAATGTGGCCTAAGTACAACATCTCTATCATGCCCTAATCACATTTGGGTTCCTTTGCATACAAGAATTCCCTGTCAAGAATTCCCAACACCGTATCTAAATGGCCAAGGTGCTCTTCCTAGTTTTTGTTGTACACCAAGATATCATTAAAAAAACAAGTACAAATTTCCTGAGCTGTGGCTGAAATACCCTATTCATAATAGCCTGAAATGTAGCACCTGAGCATTGGGTAGCCCAAAGGGCATAACCACAAACTCAAAATGACCACAATGGCATTTGAATGCTATTTTCTCAATGTCCTACTCTCTAACTGTAATATGGTGATAGCTTGATCTCAAATCAATCTTTGAAAAATAATAGGCACCATGAAGCTCATCGACCGGTTCATCAATCCATGGGATGGGGTATGTATTTTTGATAGTCCTCTTATTTAGGACACTATAATCAATGCACATACATAAGTACCATCTTTTTTCTTCACCAAAACAACAGATGAAGCAAATGGTGACTTACTCGGTCTAATATGTCCCATAGCGAACAGCTCCTTAATTGTTTTCTCTATTTCACCTTTCAATTGCTTTAGGTGCCGATAAGGAGTAATCATCATGGGTTTTGCATCCTCCTCCAACTTTATAATGTGCTCAATGCCCCTATCTGGAGGTCTACCAGGTGGAATGTCACTGAGTACCTTCCTGTGCTTAACTCTCAACTCTTGTATACTTGGATGGTATACTGGTTTCTACTGCTCCCCCTGTGATGGCATCAACATACACTCAGTTGCCCACTCAACCCTGTCGTGGCACATAGGTCTCTCCATCATCCTAAATGATATCATCCTTAAACTGTTGTCTTTGATGGCCTTAAACACATGAGTTCTCCCATCTACAGTGAATCTTATCTCCATCTCTCGAAGGTTGAGAGTGAAGATCCCTATGTCATGAAGCCATCTCATTCCCAAAACTACATATGTATCTCCCATAGTCACAACATAAAAATCTACCTTAAATTCATAATTATTAATACGCATAGGGAGTCTTGAAATCATCTCGTCACACTTAAGAGTGTAACCATCTGCTACTCTCACCCTTATGCCTTCAAATTCTTTGTTTTGTATCCACGGGGGGCTTCACTTAGTGAATCTGGGTTATATCACGTACGTTTATGACATACTAAAGAATCCCCTTATTTTCAAAAAATATTGCCCTAAACTCCTTTTTTGTCACCCCCTCCCAATACATAGCGTGAATTAAAAGCTCCCCTATATACACCAAATATTGTATTTTTTCATAGCTCAAATTAAAACCCCCCTATTTTCACTGGGAGGCAATATATTGTACCCTCATTTTTGGGATATTAAACCCTCCAATATGCCTAGCTAGTGAATCCCTCGTGTCTGTATCCAACCCCTCTCTACCAATCTAGCATCGATGAAATTGTGTGTGGATCCTATATCCAAGAAAGTGATAACCTTTTGTCCAACCAACACCCCACGCATCCAAAAAGAGCCCTCCTATTGAACGCTAGTGAGATGTGCCTCCTTAAGCTTAACATCCTCTTCACGTGCATCTGTTTTTTCCAAATTTTCAGGCTCATATTCAACCTTCTTTGCATCAGATTCCTCTTGATCAATTTGCTAGTCGGAATTTTCAGATTCAGGATCCTCATAAAAATCCCACATAGTACGGTTAGCCTTTCCCTTAGGCCTCAAAGGACAATCATGGTTAGCATCGTAAGGACCCTTGAAGTAGAAACACTAATTTTATCTTTCATAAATCATTAATAGTGTTCCTATCAAATGGAGCTGTTGATTTCCCTTGTTTCCTAGGAAGAACTTGTTGTCCCTGGATGAAGAAGATCTCTTAGGCATGAACTTTCTTTGTGGTGTTGCATGTTCCATGCTCCTAGCCTTCTTCACGGCTTCCTGCTGTGATGGTGGGTCAGAAGCTTTTAACCAACCTCTCAAAGGTTCTAGAAGGCCCTCAATGAACAACACAACTAGTCTTTGCTTAGAAATATGAGAAACCATGATTGTAGCCACTGAAAACCTCTAATATAGCTCTCTAGGCTCCCAACCTGATTAAGATGAGCAAGTTCCCTGAAGTAGGACTCCGGATCCTTCTTATCAAAGTGTTCAACCAACCAATCAACGGACTCTTGATATGAAGTGATGAGGTTATGGTAAAAGGTGACAATTCCATTATGCCACCAATCATTAGCCACTCCATCAAGATGCAATGTAGTGAATTTGATTGCTTCCCCTTCTATCATAGGCCGTAAATGGGAATAGGTATCCAAATTATGTATGTTGGAAATTTGGAGGAATTTATTATGTGTTGCATTGATGTTTGTCATTGATGTCAACACTAGTTTGTTTGGTTGTTTATCGGGTTCCGGTAAAGTGGTTGGATTGTGATGTTGATCTGGAGACCATCTCTGGTATTCTTCGGTACGTTCAGTTTTGTGGAATTGTTTTGATTTGGTCATTCATGTGCATGTCACATTTAGTTGGTTCGGGATTTGATGATCCAAAAGCTATCATATGTTCTAGTAAGCCTTTTGGTTACCGGTAAGGGTTTTATCGATAGAGCTTTGTTGAAGATCTTTTGATGGATTCAATAAGTGGTGTTGGTGCGGCTTTTAGAAGGTTCTCAGGATGCTGATGGTTATCATGTTTGTGTTCCAGTTGATCGGTGGTGTTGCATTTGGCTTATGGTGACCTATTTTAGGTCTGGTGCTATTTTGTGTTATTCTCCTAGGTTATGGACCGGTTTATGTAACGTGTTGGTGGATGCTCCTGATGCGTTACCAGTTGGATTTATTGTTTGGTTAATGTTGTTTTGGTCTCTGGCCAACTTGGGTTATCATTGGTTTGTGGGTTTATGTAATGGATTTATTGTATCATTTTTTAGGTGGCCGACCTAATTGTTTAGGTCCCGAATTTGTATAAATATGATGTAAGATCTCTTTGTAGATCATGGGTTATGGGATTATCTGTGTGCGAATAAAGTTGTAATCATATGTAAAGGTTTTGATTGATCATAGGTGATCGAATTGGGCTTGAGTAAGAGGTTTAAGACCTCCGGTATTGAGCTTAACTAGAACTGTAATCAGGCATAGGAGATGATATTCTTGCAGTTCACTCTTGTTTCTGGATTGTAGTCCAAAGATTTCTATAGTCAGTGAGGCTCTTTTGTGATGAGCAGTGCGCTCTAGGCAGTGTGTCTTCCTGCATGTGCAAGCCCCTTTATTGTAATCACATACTTACTGCAAAAGTATCATCTGACTGTGGGTAGGATTTCCTGCCATGGTTTTTCCGTTTACTGGGTTTTCCATGTACAAATCTTGGTGTTATGTGTTGTGGATGCATGGTATTTGTTTTATGATTTATATTTGTGCTTAATTGATATATCTTCTATTTTGGTAAAAGGTTTTGTGTGCTTAAAGTTTCATGATCTGTTGACAACCGATTCACCCCACCGCCCCCCCCCCCTCAGTTGTCCACCGATTATCCTAACAATTGGTATCAGAGCCAGGGACTCTCTGCAGGAGCATAACCGCTTGAGGAAGATCCTATGGTGAGTAATCATTCAACTTCAATTGCTTATCGGAAGGACAACCCTAGGCTTGAAGGAACAAATTACAAAGTATGGAAGCTTTGGATGGAGACACATCTGAGATGTCTTAGCAAAGAGATTTGGGAGATCACTAAGAAAGGCTATACTCCTTATGATCTGGCATCTAGCAATCCTCCTCTGAAAGACTTGGATAAGAACATTAAAAATGATTGCAGAGATAGAGAAGCCCTTTTGAGTGCCCTTTCAGATCAACAAGTAATGGGATTAATAGAGAAAACATCTGCAAAAGCCATATGGGATAAGTTAGAGACTCTCAATGAAGGTGACCCTACTATTAAAATTGCTAAACTTGATGGTTATCGAGTGAGATATGAGAACCTGAGAATGGAGGAAAATTCATGTTTGTGCTTAATTGATATATCTGCTATTTCGGTAAAAGGTTTTGTGTGCTTAAAGTTTCATAATCTGTTGACAATCGATTCACACCCCCCCCTCAATTTTCCACCGGTTATCCTAACAATTGGTATTAGAGCCTGGTCCTCTCTGCAGGAGCTTAACTGCTTGAGGAAGATCCTATGGTGAGTAATCATTCAACTTCAATTGCTTACCAAAAGGACATCCCTAGGCTTGAAGGAACAAATTGCAGAGTATGGAAGCTTCAGATGGAGACACATCCGAGATATCTTAGTAAAGAGATTTGGGAGATCACTGAGAAAGGCTATACTCCTTATGATCTGACATCTGGCAATCCTCCTCTGGTAGACTTGGATAAGAACATTGAAAATGACTGCAGAGCTAGAGAAGCCCTTTTGAGCGCCCTTTCAGATCAGCAAGTAATGAGATTAACAGACAAATCATCTGCAAAATCCATATGGGATAAGTTGGAGACTTTGAATGAAGGTGACCCTACTGTTAAAATTGCTAAACTTTATGGTTACCGGGTGAGATATGAGAACCTGAGAATGGAGGAAGATGAAAGAATTGTTGCTTTTATGGAAACAGTCAACGAAATTGTCTTGGGAATTCAGTGTTGTGGTGGATCTCTGAGCGAAGATGAGATTGTTTCTAAAGTATTGAGAGATTTCCCACTAACTTACAAAATGAAGGCTACTGCAATCAATGAGCTGAGAACAATGTCTAATTCTTATGTCAATAGGGATATTTTGGTTGGAAAGTTATTTGTTTTTGAGCTTGAAGAATTCGATCCTCAAGGAGCTGCAAAGAGTGAATCTTCTTTCAATGCATCTTCATCATCAACCGGCAATAAGGATTGGAGAGCATTGTATGCAAATGAACTAGAGGATATGAAGAAAGAATATGAAGAGCTTGAGAAACTTGAAGCCCTATTTGCTAGAAGGGTACCTAAAGATCCGACAGGGTATGAAAGAAAATATCCTTTCAAATGTTTCACATGTAATAAGATAGGTCATTTTGCATCTAGATGTCCTAGAGGAATTCAAGATTTGAAGAAAAAGCTAGAAGATCTTTTAAGCCTAACCATGAATATCAGAACAATCATAAGTATAGGAGGAACAAAGACAAATCATGCTACTATGCTGATGAGGAAGGTGTAACTGATGATTCTGATGATGGACTAGCAAAAGATTCAGTTAGTGGATCCGACAATGGAAAGGAATGGGTATTCTTAGCTATCAAGGAAGATGCTCTGGAACCTGTCATTAAAAACAAAGAGAAGGCCCTTGCTGCTAAAGTTGAAGAGAAGGATGAATGGGTGATAGAAGTGGATGTTCACATCATATGACTAGAGATAGAAGGAAGCTTCTATCTTTGCAAGAATTTGATGGAGGTCTGGTCAGATTTGGAGATGAAAAAGCATGCATGATCAGAGGAAGAGGAACTATATCATTGGATGGTAAGCATTACATTGATAATGTTTAATATGTATAAGGCTTAAGGAATAATCTTTTGATTGTATGACAATTGATGGATAAGGGATTTCAAATACAGTTCAAGGATGGAAAATGCAAAATCATCAACATATTTGGATTGGAGATTGCAACCGATACTCAAACTAGAGGGAACATCTTTCATTTGAACTTCGGTGAGAAGACATGTTTGATTGCACATATTGATGAGAGTTGGCTATGGCATAAGAGGTTGGGTCATGTGAATTTTGATTGCATTGTAAAGATCAGTTCAACTAAGGCAGTTAGAGATATACCTAAGATCGTGAAGCCTTATAATCCAGTATGTAAGGAATGTCAAATGGGTAAGAAAGTCATAACTTCTTGTAAGAGTATAAAAGACAAATCTAATGATATTCTTGATCTTATTCATACTGATTTGTGTGGTCCTGCTAGAATAAGAAGCTTTCAGGGTGATAGATATTTCATGCTTATCATTGATGACTATTCTAGAATGATGTGGGTTACTTTTCTAAGGGAGAAATATGAAGCCTTTGAAAAGTTCAAGATCTTTAAAGCTATGGCTGAGACAGAGACAGGGTTAAAGATCAAATGCTTAAGATCCGATCAAGGTGGTGAATTCACATCTAGTAAATTTAACAATTATTGTGAGAAACATGGCATAAGGAGATGATTGTCTACACCCCAGACACCTCAACAGAATGGTGTTGTGGAAAGAAAGAACAGTTTAATCTTGGATGCAGCTAGATCTATGATGATGGAAGCTAATTTTCCTCGTATCTATTGGAGAGAAGTTATGAGCATGACGGTATACACATTCAATAGAGTTCATATCAAAGGAGACATCGATAAGACACCTTATGAGTTATGGTTTGGTCATACACCTACAGTTAAGTACTTCAGAATCTTTGGTAGTAAATTCTATATCAAAAGAGATGATTCCATTTCCATTGGAAAGTTTGATTCTAGATGTGATGAAGGGATATTTCTTGGTTATTCAAATGAAAGCAAAGCATATAGATGTTATACCAAAATATTATAAAGAATTGTGGAGAGTGTTAATGCCAAAGTGGATGAGCAGTATAGAGGTCAAATCAAAACTTATGAAAGAGAACCGAAAGTGGAAATGATCATAACTGATTCGATAGTGCCTGCACCAGAACAAAATGTTGAACCAGTTACCCAGACAGTATCAGAAAATTCAACAGTAACTGAAGATCAGAGTAGAGAAACAAAAAGTCAAAAGACTCCTAGGCATGTAAGATTGAATCATTCAGAAGATCAGATCATTGGAGATAAGAGCAAAGGAGTGATGACAAGGAGAAGGTTGGCAGCTGAAGAGATGCTCAATTTCTCAAATTGAACTGGCATCAGTAGTTGAGGCAAGTAAGGATGAATGTTGGATGAAAGCTATGAAAGAGGAATTGGATCAGATAGAAAAGAACAACACATGGACTTTAGTTCCCCGGCCTAAAAATTAGAATTGTATTTAAACTAAATGGGTTTTAGGAATAAATTGAATGAAAATGGACAAGTTGTGAGGAACAAGGCTAGATTGGTTTGCAAAAGATATTCTCAGAAGGAAGGAATTGATTATGATGAAAAATTTTCTCCAGTAGCAAGGATTGAAGTTGTGAGATTATTTATTACTTATGCTGCCCATAAGAAATACAAGGTTTATCAGATGGATGTTAAGTGTGCATTTATAAATGGAGATCTTGAAGAGGAAGTCTACATTGAGTAGCTTGTTGGATTTTGTCTTTCAGATGACAATAACATGGTTTGCAAATTGAGGAAAGCTTTATGTGGATTGAAGCAAACTCATAGATCTTGGTATTCTAGATTGGACAAATATCTTTTGAAGCTTGGTTTCACTAAAGGTAATGCTAGCAGTAACTTGTATTATAAGATCACTAATGATGACATATTGATTGTTGAGGTCTTTGTTGATGATATCATTTTTGGAGGTGAAGAAAAGTTATGTATGGAATTCTCTAATAATATGAAGATTGAATTTGAGATGTCTATGATTGGAGAAATTATATTTTTCTTAGGTTTGTAGATTACTCAGACTGATAAAGGTATTTTCATCTGTCAAACTAAGTATGCTAGAGAGTTGTTGAAGAAATTTGGTATGGAAAATTCTAAACTGGTTTGGTGCAGGAGCACCTCTTCAACAAGCCATTCATGGATCAAAGGATGAGGATTAGTATCGTAGGATCATTTTGAATGTATTTTGTTTATGCATTTTCATGTTTTGAACAAGGACCCCACCTTGTAAACCAATGTCCCAAATTAGGCATCCTGACAAGCCAATTTGGACAATTTGGTAAATAGGGGTAGAATGATGTTTGTTTTGATGTTTTGAAGGATTTTAGGGTGTGTAGGTGGTGTTTGGTTGATCCAAGTTGTGTGGGTCCCAAACTTGTTTTGGTTGACAACTTTTGTCAAAAGTGCAACATTTTGAATTTCGGTTGATGTAAGCCTCTCAACGGCTCCAACCTCTTCAAAATTCAGTTGGAAACCATTTGGAGAAGGCCTAGATACCTTGTGGACATGATTCTCAAGGTAGGAGTTGTTGGTGATTGAAGTTTGGAAGCATAATAAGACAGAAATCTGAGTTTTTTCCTTGAAAATCTGATCTTGTTGTTGTTGTACGTCATTGTACGGATTGATTCTGACAAATTTGTTCATAGAATAGATAGAGGATTGAGTTACCTTTGTTTTGGCAATGGTTTGTGGTTTTTGTCCTCTGTGAGTAGTGAGAACCCCTTGGTTTCTTGACTATAACCCGGAAAACCAGGGTTTGGCAAGGGTTTCGCCAAATAACGGCCATATCTTGCATCTCACCCATCTAGAAGTTCTCTTGGTGGAATGCAAGATTGGCTAGTGTATTTTAAGATTCCCATGGGTCTTTGCAGGGGAGGCTTTGTTGTGAAGAGCATGAAGCAAACCTAGGTAGGCATCTCCATGTGACTACCTTGGACAAAATGAGGATAGTCACCCTAAAATCTCATAGCGGTGGATTCTAGGTGTGCAACCCTAGAATTAGAGGTTATTTGTGATTCCCCACATGCTCCTAAAGTTGGTTTGGTGGTTGAGAGTCTAGAAATTGGAGTTTCTTTGTAATTTGAAGCCTATTAGCCCTAATTAGGCCTCTAGGCTTCTAAAGGGTTCAGACCCTTAGATTTTAGATCTTGCCAATCCCTTTTGGGGATAAGTGTAACTCATAAAGGGTACTTGGAATGGTAAATAGTTTGCCAGGTTGAGTTCAAAATTTTGGAGTTAAGGGCAAAATACTTGTTTCTGAGGGCTACTAGCCAAGGGGGTAGGTTTCCAAAGGAAGTATAGGGCATTGGTATTGAAGCCTAAAACTAATGTTTGGAATAGTTCCTAGGTGTCATGAATTGACCAAATCCAAGGCCCCCAAGAGAAAGAGTCATGGAGAGGCGTGTTGGAGATGTTGAAGCCATTTACTCATTTTGAGTAGGTGCTAGTCTTGAGGAGTTGAGAGTAGTTCAAACCCTTAAGGTGTGGAGTCCTTTTTGTAGGATCCTTGCTATCTTTTGAAGGGTTTAAACCAAATCTTTTGGGACCTGTCCCTAGGTGTGAGAAGGGCTCTGCATCAAGTGATATCAGAGCTTAGGAGTGTTCTTTGGACTGAAGAAGAAGACAAGATGTCGGAGGAAGAGGGATCCCAAGATCTCCCATCAAGGATGACCAATGCTGAGTTGGTTGTCCTGGTGAAGAAGCAGATGGCAGAGAGAAGAGAAGTCAAGGCTAAGAATCAGGCCTTGAGAGATGAAATGGACCAGTTGAAGGACAAAGTGGAGAGGGGAGAGAGAGACTCTGGAGGAGTTGAAGAAGGGGATGAAGAGGAGATGACAATAACATGGTTTGCAGATTGATGAAAGCTTTATATGGATTGAAGCAAACCCATAGATCTTGGTATGCTAGATTAGACAAATATCTTTTGAAACTTGGTTTCACTAAAGGTAAAGCTGATAGTAACTTGTATTATAAGATCACTAATGATGACATATTGACTGTTGAGATCTTTGTTGATGTTATCATTTTTGGAGGTGAAGAAACGTTATGTATGGAATTCTTTGATAATATGAAGAATGAATTTGAGATGTCTATGATTGGAGAAATGAGATTTTTCTTAGGTTTGCAGATTACTTAGACTGATAAAGATATTTTCATCTGTCAAACTAAGTATGCTAGAGAGTTGTTGAAGAAATTTGGTATGGAAAATTCTAAACCGGTTGGTACTCCTATGGTTACAAGTGAGAAAGTGACAAAGAAAGATGTATCAGCTCCGGTAAATCCTACAAGGTATAAATCTATTATTGGAGGTCTATTATATTTTACTCAAACTAGATCGGATATAATGAATGCAGTTTGCATTGTATCAAGATATCAGAGTGATCCAAGAGAGAATCATGAGAGTGCAGTGAAAAGGATTTTTAGATATTTACAAGGAATGACTGAATATGGTATGTGGTATCCTAAAGATGATGACTTTACACTATGTGCATATACAAATGCAGATTGGGCTGGAGATATAGATGACCAGAAAAGCACATCTGGTGGAGCTTTCTTTCTTGGAAAGAAACTTGTTTCATGGATCAACAAGAAACAGTCATGTACTTCTTTATCTACTGCTGAAGCTGAGTATGTTGTTGCTGCTACTAGTTGTACACAAGTTCTATGGATGAAGAAAATGTTGAAAGATATAAGGGTAGATTGTGATGAACTAGTAGTTATTCACTGTGATAACTCTATTGCTATTGACATATCAAATAATCCAGTATTTCATTCTAAGACAAAGCACATATCATTCAAGTCTAACTTTTTGAAGGAAATGGTAGAAGAAAATGAAGTCAGATTGGTTTATGTGAACACTAAAGAGAAAATTGCAGATATATTCACTATATCTTTGCCCAAGGGATCATTTGAATACTTTAGAGACATATTGGGGGTCTCTGACCCTCTGGTAGAGACTTAAGTGATGCTGATTGGCATCAATCTGGTATGCATTATCAGAACTATCATTCATTCTAGGTTGATGAGTTGTGCTACTACTCAGGTGGAGTAGTCAGCTGTGTGGTTTAGAGGATCTATGATTTTTGTTTGATGTTTATTTCAGATTTCTAACATTGATGTCAAAGGGGGAGAGATATACGTGTGAAAAATAGAGATAAACAAAGATATCAATCGCAGGCGGAGTTTGGTCTATGGTTGGTTAATTGGTTCAGAGCTTCATTGATATATCATTTGTGGGAGATTGTTGGATGTCTTCCATTAGAGGAGACTTGTTTGGCATTTCTTGTCATTTGGATGTTTTCACATATAGTGTTACCATCAAAGTCAAAGGGGGAGATTGTTGGCAATTTGGAGGAATTGATTATGTATTGCATTGATGTTTGTCATTGATATCAATACTAGCTTGTTTGGTTGTCTATCGGGTTCCGGTAGAGTGGTTGGATTGTGATGTTGATCTGGAGACCATCTCTGGTATTCTCCGGTACATTCAATTTGGTGGAATTGGTTTGGTTCGGTCATTCATGTCCGTGTCACATTCAGTTGGTTCGAGATTTGGTGATCCGGAAGCTATCATATGTTCTAGTAAGCCTTTTGGTTACCGGTAAGGGTTTTTACCGACAGAGCTTTTCGATAAGTGGCATTGGTGCAGCTTCTAGAAGGTTCTCAGGATGCTGATGGTTATCATGTTCGCATTCCAGTTGATTGGTGGCATTGTGTTTGGCTTATGGCAACCTTTTTTAGGTT
Source organism: Cryptomeria japonica (assembly GCF_030272615.1). NCBI lineage: Eukaryota > Viridiplantae > Streptophyta > Pinopsida > Cupressales > Cupressaceae > Cryptomeria > Cryptomeria japonica. The sequence goes on from NC_081407.1 coordinate 635,631,170, forward strand.
CGGTGCTATTCTGTGTTATTCTCCTAGGTTATGGACCGGTTTATGTAACGTGTTGGTGGATGCTCCCGATGTGTTATCGGTTGGATTTATTGTTTGGTTAATGTTGTTTCGGTCTTTGGCCAACTTGGGTTATCATTGGTTTGCAGGTTTATGTAATGGATTTATTGTATTATTTTTTAGGTGGCTGACCTAATTGTCTAGGTCCCGGGTTTGTATAAATATGATGTAAGATCTCTTTGTAGATCATGGGTTATGGGATTATTTGTGTGCAAATAAAGTTGTAATCATATGCAAAGGTTTTGATCGATCATAGGTGATCGAATTGGGTTTGAGTAAGAGGTTTAAGACTTCCGGTATTGAGCTTAACTGGAACTGTACTCAGGCATAGGAGATGCTATTCTTGCAGTTCACTTTTGTTTCCATATTGTAGTCCGAAGATTTTTGTAGTCAGTGAGGCTCTTTTGTGATGAGATGTGCGCTCTAGGCAGTGTGCCTTCTTGCATGTGTAGGCCCCTTTATTGTAATCACATACTTACTGCACAAGTATCATCTGACTATGGTAGGGTTTCCGGGTGTGGTTTTTCCATTTACTGGGTTTTCCATGAACAAATCTTGGTGTTATGTGTTGTGGATGCATGGTATTTGGTTTATGATTTATGTTTGTTCTTAATTGATATATCTGCTATTCCGATAAAAGGTTTTGTCTGCTTAAAGTTTCATAATCTGTTGACAATTGATTCACCCCCCCATCTCAATTTTTCCGCCAGTTATCCTAACAATTGGTATTAGAGTCTAGTCCTCTCTGTATAAGCTTAACCGCTTGAGGAAGTTCCTATGGCGAGTAATAATTCGAATTCAATCGCTTACCGGAAGGACAATCCTAGGCTTGAAGGAACAAATTATAGAGTATGGAAGCTTCAGATGGAGACACATCTGAGATATCTTAGCAAAGAGATTTGGGGGATCACTGAGAAAGGCTGTACTCCTTATGATCCAACATCTGGCAATTCTGCTTCAGCGAACTTGGATAAGAACAATGAAAATGACTGCAAAGCAAGAGAATCCTTTTTTGAGCCCTTTCAGATCAGCAAGTAATGGGATTAACAGACAAATCATCTGCAAAATCTATATGGGATAAGTTAGAGACTCTAAATGAAGGTGATCCCACTGTTAAAATTGCTAAACTTGATGGTTACCAGGTGAGATATGAGAACCTGAGAATCAAGGAAGATGAAAGAATTGTTGCTTTTATGGAAAGAGTCAACAAAATTATCTTGCGAATTCAAGTTGTGGTGGATCTTTGAGCGGAGATGAGATTGTTTCTAAAGTATTGAGAGCTTTGCTATCGGCTTACAAAATGAAGGCTACTACAATCAATGAGTTGAGAACAATGTCTAACTCTTCTATCAATAGGGATATTTTGGTTGGAAAGTTATCTGCTTTTGAGCTTGAATAATTCGGTCCTCAAGGAGTTGCAAAGATTGAATCTTCTTTCAATGCATCTACATCATCAACTGGCAAGAAGGATTGGAAAGCATTATATGAAAAGGAACTAGAGGATATGAAGAAAGAAGATGAAGAGGTTGAGAAACTTGAAGCCCTATTTGCTAGAAGGGTACCTAAAGATCCAGCAGGAAGTATGAAGAAAAATCTCCTTTCAAATGATTCACATGTAATAAGATAGGTCATTTTTCATCTAAATGTCGGAAGAGGAATTCAAGATTTGAAGAAAAAGATAGAAGATCTTTTAAGCCTAACCATGAATATTAGAACAAGCATAAGTACAGGAGGAACAAAGACAAATCATTCTACTATGCTGATGAGGAAGGTGTAACTGATGATTCTAATGATGAACCGACAAAAGATTCAGCTAGTGGATGCGACAATGGAAAGGAATGGGTATTCTTATCTATCAAGGAAGATGCTCTGGAACTTGTCATTCAAATGAAGAGAAGGATCTTTCTTTGTGGTGATGCATGTTCCATGCTCCTAGCTTTCTTCATGGCTTCATGGAGTGATGGTGTGTCAGAAGCTTTTACCCAACCTCTCAAAGGTTCTAGAAGGCCCTCAATGAACAACACAACTAGTCTCTACTAAGAAATATTAGAAACCATGACTATAGCCACTGAAAATCTCCAATATAGTTCTCTAGGCTCCCAACCTGATTAAGATGAGCAAGTTCCCTGAAGTAGGACTCTAGATCATTCTTATCAAAGTGTTCAACCAACCAATCAACGAACTCTTGATATGAAGTGATGAGTTTATGGTACAAGGTGACCATTCCATTATGCCACCAATCATTAGCCACTGCATCAAGATGCAATGTAGTGAATTTGATTGCATCCCCTTTTGTCATAGGTCATAAATGGAAATAGGTGTCCAAATTATGTATGTTGGCAATTTGGAGGAATTGATTATGTGTTGCATTGATGTTTGTCATTGATGTCAACACTAGCTTGTTTGGTTGTCTACCGGGTTCCGGTAGAGTGGTTGGATTGTGATGTTGATCTGGAGACCATCTCCGGTATTCTTTGGTACGTTCAGTTTGGTGGAATTGGTTTGGATCGGTCATTCATGTGCGTGTCACATTTAGTTGGTTTGGGATTTGGTGATCCAGAAGCTATCATATGTTCTAGTAAGCCTTTTGGTTACTGTTAAGGGTTTTACCGACAGAGCTTTGTTGAAGATCTTTTGATGGATTCGATAAGTGGTGTTGGTGTGACTTCTAGAAGGTTCTCAAGATGTTGATGGTTATCATGTTCACGTTCCAGTTGATCGATGGTGTTGCATTTGTCTTATGACGACCTATTTTAGGTCCAATGCTATTTTGTGTTATTCTCCTAGGTTATGGACCGGTATATGTAACGTGTTGGTGGATGCTCCCGATGTGTTACCGGTTGGATTTATTGTTTGGTTAATGTTGTTTCGGTCTCTAGCCAACTTGGGTTATCATTGCTTTGTGGGTTTATGTAATGGATTATTGTATTATATTTTAGGTGGCCGACCAAATTGTTTAGGTCCTGGGTTTGTATAAATATGATGTAAGATCTCTTTGTAGATCATGGGTTATGGGATTATCTGTATGCGAATAAAGTTGTAATCATATGTAGAGGTTTTGATTGATCATATGTGATCGAATTGGGTTTGAGTAAGAGGTTTAAGAACTCCAGTATTGAGCTTAACTGAAACTATACTCAGGCATAGGAGATGCTATTCTTGCAGTTCACTCTTGTTTCTGGATTGTAGTTCGAAGATTTCTGTAGTCAGTGAGGCTCTTTTGTGATGAGAAGTGCGCTCTAGGCAGCGTGCCTTCCGGCATGTGTAGGCCCCCTTATTGTAATCACATACTTACTGCAAAAGTAGCATCTGATTGTGGGTAGGGTTTCCCACCGTGGTTTTTCCCTTTACCGGGTTTTCCATGTACAAATCTTGTTGTTATGTGTGGTGGATCCATGGTATTTGGTTTATGATTTATGTTTGTGCTTAATTGATATATCTGCTATTCCGGTAAAAGGTTTTGTGTGTTTAAAGTTTCATAATTTGTTGACAACTGATTCACCCCCCCCTCCCAGTTGTCCATTGGTTATCCTAGCAATGTATCCATGACTGTGTTGTGACCTTTCCACTTTCATCAAATAGTGGTAGGGTCAATTTACTGGTAGCATATTCTAGATCTCTGTTATGATTATGTGGCCTCCTGTCTTGCATAGCTCTAGCATGCTCCCTCTTCCAAGTTAGGAACCTGTCAAAGTTCAAATTTTCTCTTACATCAAGGGGTAATAAGCTCCACTCATCATGCACTGTCATGACATTGTCCACAAATATAGCATCATCATCTTCCCCTACACCTCCTTCCAGCTCACCCCTAAGGAAAGTAGGTCTAGTAGGCTGATCAACCATGTGAGTAGGGGTTCTATGAGCCCTGGGAGTTCCAACCACACTCCTATTATCCTCTTGATCATGATTCTACCTCCGAGGATTAGCCAATTGTTGTATAGCTGTGGTGAGTTGCTGCAATGTATATGCTATATGTTGTTGTCCATCCTGTAAACCTCTCATGGTTTCCCTAACTTCCCTAGCTTCATCTCGTGGTGGACTATTATCTCTTCTGCCACCCATATTTGCAACCTATTCAGAAGGTCTTGAGGATGACCCTAATGAACACCAATCAAACCAAAAGTTGTTTTCCTTTCAGGTATTTGTGGTGGATGCCAATTTTTCTTGTATTCCCTTTGATAATAACTCTTTCCTCTGTCACTTGGTTGCATTCAAACCCCACAAGGATGGTAGGAAACTGCTCTGATGCCACTATGAAGACCCCTTTGCCCTCAATGCCGATAATTCTCAAATTTTGAATGCAAGTGTATTGTTTTGGTTTTCATATATATATATAGTGGGGGCAGTTTCTTGCCACAAAAGCAATGCATACAACAATATAGGAATTTCTGGATTAAGAACTAAATTGACAACAAGATAATAAGGGTAGAAATCATTAATTGTCTTTTATTCATTTATTTTGAAACATCTACATTCACATGCATACCTGGATTGGTGGTCTGATTTCATCTCAAGGATCTCCTGGCAAAAAGTAACTATTGAATGAATTGATTCTCTTCCAATCTACAGTGATAGCCCTCAATTTTGGTTCCAATATCCTCTCCTTGGTGAAGTGCCTTCTCCTTATTTTTTTGTTGTGATTTATTGGGCCCTTCTTGATCAAAATCGCCCCCTTAGCATTGGTGCCTCCCTTGCTGCAATTAATGGTGGCTATTACTGTTCATACAGCCTAGGAATTTGATGCCAACAATATGTGGAATGGCTGCTCTAATTTGTCCCTTAATCTACAGATGTAGCTCCTTCAAGCAGCTGAAAAACCCTTGTATTTTCTCACCAATTTGCATGAATGGATCTTTTGTATGAAGCTCCCCCTGGATGCCGAATTCGCTAGTTATTTCACCACTTCAAATGGCTGCAACATTGAAGATTCCCGTTGTCCAATGGTTGTTTGTAAGCAGAAACCCTAGTCTCTTCTCACAAGCACATTCAGGAAAAGATGCATATTCAATAATGAATCAAACTCCTCAATGTAATGCTTATATATCCTCCATGAGAAGTTCAAACTTCTCCAAAAAGCTCCTAATTAACATTAAAATGTAATAAAATAGCATTGGCATCATTAATGAAATAAACTTTGGGTTATGTGCTCATAAATAATTAATCAATTCAGCCCCCTCCTCATGATGACTTGACCCTTAAAATATAAAGTTAAGTTGTAACTTTATAATAGCCTTATTTAATGATTTAATGTTAATTTGGCTACATAAATATTAATATCTCCCAAAATACTTAACATATTGCTAAACCGTCAAAGATTGGAGTCAACAGTGCTAATTATCATGTGACCAAAAACTCGACTAAAAATAGAAAGGGGTCCTTCTCAACAAACTATGACTTACTATAAATAGTAAGTACAACAAATGAAGTCCAAATGAATCGCATCTCTTAATAATGTTCTTGTCTTAAATCGTATCTTTTAATATTAATTCATTTGTTCTCACAAAATGTGTCTCTTCGTTTAACAAGTCGATAGTTAATCTTACCAACGATTCCATATATCAATCGCATCACTTAGACTTAAACGTTTTGTTTCTTAAGATAACTCATCGGTTACTATTATTGCAAACTATTGTTAACAAATTTTATCAACCGATAATTAGATCTTCTGTATATTATTATTTAAATGTTTGAGTACATCCTTCTCTGCATTATCAAATCGAATCCATTATTCGATGCATTCTATATTCTTTGGTGGTTGGATCGGATCTGCACTAAATATTCAAATATGATTAATTTCCTCCAACGTGGATGATCAACTCTCAGCAATATCTTCCAATTTGGATGAGGATCAGGTCTGTAGCAATGTCTTCAACAACAATAAGGAACCATGAAGGATCTCTGCCATAAGTGACTTTTGATTGGGGAACAAGATGAACATCTTGGTGGTTGCTTTCTATGGATAATTATATTGCCACTTGATGAATCTGCCAGCATCGTATTGCTTAATCCAACCGCTTGAAAAATACTAAATTGTTTCCTTGATAGTAGCTTCATCATAATCAAACTATTTCTGATCTTTTTATTTTCTGTGTGCTCGATATAAACTCATCTTGTTAAATTGTCTTAGATACATTGGTTTATCATATAATGACTTCTCATATTACTTTGTTATCCTTTATTTGATTGTTATATATAAGAATTGCTTATTGTATTTGTTACTTTCTATACAGATCACAATCTCTACACATAAGTCGCTGCCCTGTGTTGATCTTTTCTTCTTGCCAGCATTCAGTGCAGTCCAAATTACATTTGTTGCAAAATCTTTTTACATACGTTGCAACTCCCCATGAAGTTGATTTTGTTTTGTGTTAGCACAACAATCTCTATGTTGTTTCCTTTACTCTCCACAACTTTGAAGTAAGGCATTAGCTGTAAGCTTTATAATTTCATCTCCTGAACATTCCTTTATCGCTGTATACATCATTAGCACTGCTTTTAAGAAATCACCTTATCTATATTGTGTCTGTCTCATTAATGAAGTCGAACACTTCACAAATCAAGTTTGCCACACTTGTAGTCTTACGTGATGAAGTATCATTCAATACATGACCACAACTTTTTTCAAACTTGTCGATACATAAAAGACCCCTCTTGACATGGCTTTGATATTAATGACAATGAATTCTAACCTTGACATCAACGACAATTATGTCTTCCTACTTTGACATCAATGACAACTATTCCAACAGTATGCGGGTGCAACTCCTAGTTGTTATAAGTGCAAGTTCTCTCCTCTTTTCACGATTGATCGCTAAATCAATTTTTTGGGATTGTAGTGCTCCACATGTGTTCTAGGGTATCTATTGTTGTATGTCTTGGCTGCAAATGAAGGAATGCATCTTGTAAATCATAAGAAAGGTTTTTAAAGCACATTTGCATGTAATGTTATGTCATCATGGTAGTTTGTAATGATTCAAGGAAATGTATGGTTGTAGATATATATTTACTCTCATCACATTTGTTGTGATTATAATAGAGGTTAAATGAAGAGTGACAACTTCTAATGCATTGCAATGCTATTATAATAGTCTTTATTTTATTTCATATCAGCTATTGCAGTTCTGAGATGGATTATTAATTATGTGCATTTTGTAGAATGTAATATTTCATTTGTATGTAAATGCATCTCTAATTCTATTGATTTTTGTTGGATGTGTCTCCTCCCTCTTTGTTGTGCATGACTTTGTTTCCCAATGGAATAAGCACCAATCCACATTAGTGAAGGATCAAACAACTTTCATCAAAACAACCTCCGTCCTAATAGCTATAGGAGTAGACTAAATCATCGTTACAAACTAGGGAATAAATCTTAAGAAATTTAAATGGCTAAGTCAATCAGAGAATCATGTCAAGAATGTTTGCACGTTGCCACTATAAGTGAGAATTGAGATAATGAATGAATTCATCATTGGAGATTATAAATACTATTGTCATATGTAGGTGCATGCACAAGGTGTTTGACCAGCTTCATTAGAGGTTTTATGCAGTTAGTTGATCTTGACCTAGTGACATATAGTTGTCAACTGTATTTTGTCTAGTTGCTGATTGTGCAATTATGTTACATTTTAACTAATTTAAAAACCTGTTAAGGACACCTCTGGGAATAGCCTCCCGGGTTTAGCAAAGCACGAAGTGGAAGAGAGACTACCTACACTCATCAATTGGCCTTTTGCTATCCTCAATTTGTTGATAAACCCCTTCTTTACTTTCTTGATGATGAATCCCTAGTCCTAAAGGCAAGAAATGCTCTAGGATTGTGGACTTGTGGTATTGGGACCTAATACCTTCCAGCACCCTTTTTTCGTAGCCATTTTATGGTGCGCGTTATTACTGATTGATAAAAAATAATTCTCCTATTCCAGTAATCTTAGCAAATGATTTTTTCTTTATACAATGTTAAAAAAAACCTCTAGAGTGACTAGCTTTTTACTATCTCAATCCAAACTACTCTAAGACAAAAAAATATTCTTAGCAAAACGAGATCATTTAGTCTCTCAATTGATTTCCCCATCGAGCACCTGGCTAAGTCATATTCATATTTTTCCTTAACAATCACAACACCTAACAGCTAGCAGGATCTCAATCATGAGGCAATAATGCATCCCAAAAGGTTCTAGGGTGGCCATGCTTCACCAAGGTTTGGTATTCAAATTGAATCTTCACAAAGCAATTATCTTAATTTAGTTGGCTGCCGTTGCTTCTCTGCCCAAGTCATGGTGTAATACTATTTCAGCTATCCTTGGAAACAGATTTAATATCAATTCTGGAGCTGCGTGGATGGGTTGAAGGAGAGTATTCTTCCATACTGTAGGGGCCACTAACTGCATTAAGAACAAATCCTTTATCTACAATGTTTGGTAACTTGGCAGAAGGGTTCTTTTGGAGACAGGTTTTGGGACACTCCCATGATCTAGGAAGATTTCATTATCCAAATTGATCTTCTGACATTTATTGTGTGATATGAGAACAATTAAAGTCATGGTAGGAAAATACATGGTTTGAGCAATTCTAAGTTGAGACATCTTATCCAAAAACGCAGAACAAACAGGTAATAGAAAATGGGTATCAAAAATCCCCATACATGCTTAAAGGAGGGGGGAACACTACTACATGTATGCATAGGGTGACTGAAGCATGTCAAATTGTGATGCCGCACCTCCCACTCATATGTATAATCATTTTTTTAAGAAAACAATTTATAGTCAGTCTGTTTTAAACCACTTCGAAACCTTTAAAACTCTCGTGGAAAAAACAACCCCTAAGAACTTGCAATGTCCCCATTTTGAAGCAAGATTTAATAATAAATACTAATAATAAAATTAAAATATAAATGAATAAAAATTAAAATAAAATAATTATAATTTAGTTAAGTTTAATGAATAGTTAAAGGCATGAAATGAAAAGTTGTGACTCCCTCAAACATGAGATATAAAAGGGAGAAGAGAACCTCATTTGAGGGGGGAGGATGCAGACTTGTTTGTGAAAGTTTGTATCCCTTCAAAGGGCAGAATTAATGAAGAGTTGCACTCCTTCAAAGGGTGTTAATGGTGAAAGAGTGTATCTCTTGCCAAAGGGCATACATGATGAAGAGGTGTCACTTCTCCCTCATATTGGGGGATATAAAAGGGAAGAGGGATCAAATGGAATGGAGAAGGGAATGAACTGAATATGATATAAGATGGGAATAAGCACGGGAGGCAGAGAAGCTGCGCCAACAGTATGCAAGGAGGTAAGTGGTTAAGTCTTACGCTAAAGGAATATATATGTGTGTGGATGTGTGTGCCACACACACATATATGTTTATAATGGATTTGTCTCTTTGACAGAGTTATAGTTTTACAATAGTATTGTCTCATATGTAGCAATAGATATATGTATGTATGCAAAATATTTGTATGTATATAGGATCAATAATAGGAATTAAGGAATATGTAAATGTAGGCGTAAATTATAGATTGAAAAATGATAATGAAATATAGAATGCTATATGAATAACAATAATGTGGCTATATGATGGAGGCTATTGGGAGGAAATTCCTTTAGCCTAATTCAGGGATTATGATAATCCCTGGTAGGCAGTATATACTGAGGCTTGGGTGTCAAAAGCTCACCCAAGAAGAGACGGATCTGGCTCGTCCTCTCTGGTAGACTTGGAGGATAAGATGTATCATCCAAGGCAAGGAATTGATCATATATGATGATCTTCCTTGGTAGGATTGGATGTAAGATGTTACATCCAAGACAGGAATCGAATTATCCATCGATTTCCTGGTAAGGCTTGGAACCATGGTGGGTTCCAAGAAGGCATGCATTACAACCGCCTAAGGGCATGTCCCAGTATTGCATTCGTATCCTTTTTATTAAATAAGAATTGAGACTAGTTTTAATTAAGTAATTGAAGTTTAATTGCAAATTAGATTAGTTATATATATATTTGTTGCATTCTAACAGTCTGTTTTGCATGACAGTGATCCCTAACTAGTAGGGACATTACAGAACTTTAGTGTACAACATACAACCTAATATTATACCACATTCTGAAAGTGATTCAAAATAAGCTTGGGAAGATACCCAAATTGATCCCCGAAGTTATTATCTAGCACAAGGTTAGGTTACCAGCCATTGGCTTTAAAATTATGTGCCTTAAATCTAGTAAGGCATGTAAATGCTATTGGCTGCATGACCCAGCCTTTATTGATTTATTTAATAATGACCATCCAATCCCTTCTCCACTCTAGTATTAATCTTTTTAATTTAATTTAATACCTCTATCTTAGCTATGTTATTTGATTCCTTATTAGAACAGAATTAGCAAGAGATATCCTTGTACGATTTTGAATTATTCATCTACCTCTAGCCAATCTTATATTGCTTGTAGAGGCACAGTTAAAATAAAAGTTAGCTTAGTCAATTTGGGAGGGATCAATAGATTTTGTCTCGCCTTCAAACAGTTTCTCTTCCAATATGCAAGACACAAAGCCCTGTATGTCAAATATAATTTTTCAACAGAAAGTGTAAGAACCCTTCAAGGCTCAAACTGCTGTACTGAATTTGTTTGTTTTGTTTGTTTACTTGTTTGCAATTTGTTTTTGGTATTATGATGAGGGTTTTGCATAAAAGCAATACATACAATTGAAAAAAAACTTCTGAAATTCGAAACTAATTATATTTCGGTAATAGATGACATTCTTCTTTACTACACAACACAAGATTGTTTACATCAAGATAGCATACCATTTTATTGATAAAATCTCTTTGAAACCCTTGATGGCCAAAAAAGCAACAGGAAGAAGGCTCTGTAACTCGACCTTCCAGCTATGAAATTCCCAAATGATGATGCCGTATTGTCCTCCAATCCTTGGCCCCTCCTTTGATTTTTAATAATTTTTCCGAAGCTCTTAACCCCAAAATCATACCATATGAAGGTGTAAGGGTACGACTGGTAGTGAACAGCCAAAAAGAAATAAGTACGGCCCTCTACAATCAGCAATTAAATCTTTTATTGAGTCAATGCAATTTGCTCAAACATCCGTCCTTAATCTGACAATAAATTCTGAAATTTATTGCTCCAATCAGCTCAATAATGACTCCTGAATGAAGCCAACTCCACAAGCAATATCAGGTGAGTATTTCACACCCTCTGACTGTTGCTACAATGGAGAGGCTATGCTCTCCAATGCCGACAAGCTCAGAACTCTGCAAAAACCGTTGGTTTCTCACAAACCCCAATGCTCCAAAGAAGAAATTATCAAATCAACAACATCATAATAAGCCTTGTACGATTTTCACATGAATATATATTCTCTTTTCCCAAGGAGGTCGAAATTCCTTGAAAAAGCTCCTTTGTGCGATTTTGGCATGAGTAATAATATAACTTGTAATTTTCACTTAATATTTCAATAGCTGGTGCAATAATAATTCCATTCAATTTAATTGATAAACTGGCCCCAACTGATGATACCATGACCCTTGCTTAAGTTATAATTATATTATAACTTAATAATATAAGCTCAGAACCATTAATGTTTATTTAAATATCTCCATTATTACTCAACATTTTTGAACGTTGTCTGAATTGGGAGTTGGCATGATGAATCTGCATACGATCATACCCCTTTACTAAAAATAGTAGGGGTCCATCTCTAACATCTCTAACTTACTATAAATAGTAAGTAATGTATACGGAGTCCTGGAGACTTCAAACGAAAACCAATCCTGCAAAACTCTGACCACTGAAGAAACTGCATCCCTCAAGGGACCCTCCATCCAACCTCATTAGCCTACGAGGGTCAGTAATAGGCCAATCTACTTAGCTAACTGATGTCAACTAGAAGGGGGCATCACAGTCCGTCCTCCTTGAAGTTCTTATCCTCAAGCAATCTCAACTCCGGATGTTGTAATATATCCTCACTCTCCCAAGTAGCATCCTCAACCGGCAAGTCTTTCCACTTAATCAGATATTCCCTGATGACTTGTCTCTGCAAATGTCTCTCCCTAACATCCAAGATAGCCTCAGGTACCAAAATCAATTTCCCCTCATCATCTAGGGGTGGCAAGACTACGGATGGAACCACACGGTGTCCTAACGCCTTCTTGAGGCGAGACACATGGAACACATTATGCACTCTACTATCTGCCGGTAACTCTAGCTCATAAGCCACCTCACCCACTCGCGCGATAATCCTAAAAGGACCATAGTAGCGTGGCTTAAGCTTCTCTGCTCCACTCTTTCTGAGAGTGGATTGACGGTAGGGTTGTAGCATCAGGTACACCATATCTCCTACCTCAAATGAATGCTCAGTCCTCTTCTGGTCTGCATACTGCTTTTGCTGATTTTGTGCCTTAGCAATAGTCTCCTTGAGAGCCTTTACAATGTCTTGGCTCTCCTGCAACAAATCACCAACACTAGGCACTCTACTATCACTCAGCAGTAAATCTAGAAAACTGGGCGCCTCATACCCATACAAATCCAAAAACGGTGTCATCTGAATAGACATGTGGTGAGTGGTATTATAACAATACTCATAGAGGTAAATCCACTTCACCCAAGCCTTATGCTACCCTGCAATATAGTTTCTGAGGTATCCCTCAACCCATATATTGACTATCTCTGTCTACCCATCTATTTGCGAGTGGTAGCTAGTGCTCAGAGTAAGCTCGGTCCCACACAATCTGAATAACTCCTGCCAGAAGTGGCTCATGAACCAACTATATTTGTCATTGACAATATTTCGAGGCAACCCATGTAGCCTGAACACCTCTTGAAAGAACAAATTTGCTACTTGTGTATGTAGTGGTAATCAGGAAAAAATGGGCATATTTTGTCAGCTGATCAATAACTACATATATACAATCCCTCCCTTGGGCTTTCGGCAAGCCCGTGATGAAATCCATAGATAAGCATTCCCACTTCCTGTTAGGAATAGGAAGTGGCTGAAGTAGCCTTGCAGGGTAAGTGTGCTCATGTTTATTCTGCTGGCAAACAGGGCACTCTCTAACATATCTAAGAACATCTGCCTTGAGCCCTTTCCAAATAAAGCGCTCATGTACCTGCCTGTATGTTTTGAAATATCCTGGATGTCCTGCCATCGGCTCATCATGAAAGAACCTCATTACCCTTCTCTTCATCTCAGATCCCGAGGTCAAATAAATTCTACCTTTGTACCTGATCAACTCATTTACAACTGTATACCTGCTGTCTTGTATAGACCACTCAACAATTTCTATAGCCCAAGTGTCTTTGGCATACTCTGCCACAATCATATGCTACCAATCCTTTAAAATCTGGACCATAGAGCTCAAATGTGGACGACGAGATAATGCATCAGCAACTACATTCTGAGTCCCTTTGACATAAGAGATGTCAAAGTCATATGCCTGCAAATTACTCACCCACTTCTGTTGCCGATCATTTAGGTCTCGCTGTCCTAGGAAATGCCTCAGACTATTATGATCAGTTTTAATACAAAATTTTCTGCCCACAAGATACTGTCTGAACTTGGCCAATGCATGCATAATGGCCAACATCTCCTTATCATAAATGCTGTAACTTCTCTCCAGTCCTCTAATTTTTCTGCTCTCATAAGCAATCAAGTGCTTATCCTACATAAGCACAACACCAATATCCTCACCAGAAGCATCACACTGAAGCTCAAATGGCTTCGTGAAATCAGCAAGAGGGAGAATGGAGCATGTAGTCATCAACTCCTTGAACCCCATAAAACACTCCTGTGCCTCAGGAGTCCACAAAAATGCACCTTTTTTCATCAAGTCCATCAAAGGTGTGGCATGACGTGAATAACCACTAACAAACCAGCGATAGAAGCTGCATAGACCCAGGAATCCACATAGCTGAGTAAGGTTTGTAGGAGTAGGCCAATCAACAATAGCGTGGATCTTTTCAGGATCCATCCACACACCCCCTGCACTAATAATATGGCCTAAGTATAGTAACTCTGTCATTCCCAAATCACACTTGGATTCCTTGGCATATAGGGAGTCCCTCTCCGAAATCCCCAAAACTGTATCCAAGTGTGCCAGATGCTCCTCCCATGTTCTACTATAAACCAAGATATCATCAAAGAAGACTAGCACAAATTTCCTCAACTGAGGTTGGAAGACCCTGTTCATAGTGGACTGAAAAGTAGCCAGTGCATTGGTTAGCCCAAATGGCATAACCACAAACTCATAATGCCCACAATGGCATCTAAATGTTGTCTTCTCTATATCCTGCTCCCTAACACAAATCTGGTGATAGCCTGATCTCAAATCTATCTTTGAGAAATAACTAGTGCCATGCAACTCATCAGTTAACTCATCTATCCGCAGTATGGGGTACCCGTTTTTGATGGTCCTCTTATTCACGACCCTGTAATCAATGCACATCCACAAAGCACCATATTTTTTCTTCAAAAAAACAACTGAGGAAGCAAAAGGTGACTTACTCAGCCTGATATGTCCCATAGCGAGCAACTCTTGGATGGTTATCTCAATTTCATCCTTCAATCGCTTCGAGTGCTAGTAAGGGGTGATCATCATAGGTTTGGCTCCCTCCTCAAGCTCTATAATATGCTCTATGCCTCTGTAAGGTAGTCTACCAAGTGGAATGTCACTGAAAACCTTCTGATGTTTAACCCTCAACTCCTAGATATCTGGATGATACTCTATTTTCTGCTGCCCTTGTTGTGTAGGCATCAACATACACTCAGCCGACCACACCACCATGTCATGTCGCAAGAGTCTCTCCATCCTCCTGAGTGTAATCATCCTGAAACTACTATCTTTGATGGCTTTCAGTACATGTGTCCTCCCATCCACAGTGAAAGACATCTTCATCTCATGTAGGTCAAGTGTGAACCTGCCTATCTCATGTAGCCACCACATACCCAACACCAAATCAATGTCTCCCATAGTCACCACATAAAAATCAGTTTTGAACTCATAGTTGTCCACATGCAATAGGAGTCCAGTAATCATCCTGTTACACTTAAGAGTGCAACCATTTGCAACTCTAACCTGAATGCCCTCAAACTCCTCGGTTCACATGCCTCATCTCTCCACAAGCCTGGCATCGATGAAGTTATGTGTGGCACCTGTATCTAACAAAGCAATCACCTTTTGACCAGCCAATACACCATGCATTCTGAAAGAGCCTTCTTGCTGAATACCAGTAAGGAGTGCTTCCTTAAGTTTTTCATCTTCATGAACATCCATTTTCTCAAGTTTTTCAAGCTCTTTTGCATCATTTTCACCCTCTGATTCTTCTTGATCAGCTTGCTAGTCCAAATTTTCAAATTCTGAGTCCTCAATAATAAGCCCACATAACTCTATTTGCTTTCCCTTTTGGCCTTAAGGGACAATCATGGTTTGCATCATAGGGTCCTTTGTAGTAGAAACATAATTTCTTCTTCCTTAGATCATTTAATGTCTCCCTATCCAAAGGTGCAGCTGCTGATTTCCCTTTTTGATCTTTGTTATAATCTGATTTTTCTTTGTTCTTAGAGAAAGATTTGTTATCTTTGAAAGAAGATGATCCTTTAGATGAAAACTTTCTTTGTGAAGGTACAAGTTCCATGCTCCTTGCTTTCTTCATGGCTGTTTGGAGTGTAGGTGGATCAAAAGCCTTAACCCAACCCTTCAAAGGTTCCAAATGTCCTTCATCAAACAACAACACCAACTGTTGATTCTAAATGTTGGTAACCAAACAAGACAACTTCTGAAACTCTCCAATGTATGCCTCCAAACTGCCCAAGTGTCTAAGTTGTGCAAGGTGGATTCTGGATCTTTTTTATCAAATCTCTCCACCAACAAATCAGCAAACTCTTGGTAGGTGGTGATCTCATCACGTTGTAAGGTAATCAACCCATTGTGCCACCACTTGTAAGCAACTTCATCAAGATGCAATGTGGCAAATTTTATTGCATCTCCCTCTGTCATAGGCTTAAAGCGAAGAAGGTGTCCAACTTATGTATCCATGACCGTGCTGTGATGGTCCCACTCCCATCAAAGAAAGGTAAAGTGAGATTGCTAGTAGCAAACTCCAAATCCCTGTGCTGATTTCTAGGCCTTCTATCTTGCGTAACTCTCGCACCGTCTCTCTTTTTCCTCATATATTGGTCAAGTTCATATGTTCTCTAACATTAGGAGGTAGCAAACTCCACTCATCATGCATCGCCATAACATTATCTACAAACTCAGCCTCCCCATCTCCTCTTCCTTCTTCTTCTTCAGGTTCATCTCTCAAAAAGGTGGGTCTTGTAGGTCGATCAACAGTGTGGGTAGCTGCTCGATGCGCTTTGAGAGTCCCAACTGCACTCCTATTATCTTTAGGTTCCTGATTTTGCCTTCTCCTGTTATTTACCTGTTCCAAGTTCTACCTTTGGAGATTTGCCAACTGTTGAATGACTATTGTAAGTTGTTGAAGTGTATCGGCTATCTGTTGTTGTCCATCCTGTAATCCTCTCATGGTTGCCCTCACTTTTGCAGCCTCATCAGGTGGTGGATTGTTCTCTCTTCTGTCACCCCTGGTGTCCTGCTGATTATCAAAATTTGGTTCCCTATTCAACAATGCCCTTTTGCGTGTATAATATATGTGAGGACCAATTTCCAATGGCAGCATACGAAATTTTTAACCCTCCAGGATGGTAGGATCAAAGCTTTGATACCGATGTAAGAACCCTTCAAGGCTCAAACCGATGTACTGAATTTGTTTGTTTTGTTTGTTTACTTGTTTGCAAATTTTTTTTGGTATTTTGATGAGGGTTTTGTATAAAAACAATACATACAATAGAAAAGAAACGTCTAAAATTCGAAACTAATTATATTTCAGTAATAGATGATATTCTTTATTCATTCTTCTTCAATACACATCACAAGATTGTTTACATCAAGATAACATACCATTTTATTGATTATTTGTTTTTGAAACCCTTGCTGGCCAAAAAAGCAACAAGAAGAAGGCTCTGTAACTCCACCTTCCAGCTATGAAATTCCTAAATGATGATGCCGTATTGTTCTCCTATCCTTGGCGCCTCCTTCAATTTTTAATAATTTTTCTGAAGCTCTTAACCCCAAAATCATACCATATGAAGGTGTAAGAGTATGATTGGTAGTGAACAGCCAAAAGCAATAAGTACGGCCCTCTACAATCAGCAATTAAATCTTTTATTGAGTCGATGCAATCTGCTCAAACATCTGTCCTTAATCTAACAATAAATTCTGAAATTTATTCCTCCAATCAGCCCAATAATGACCCCTGAATGATGCCAACTCCACAAGCAATATCAGGTGATTATTTCACACCCTTTGACTACTGCTATAATGAAGATGCTACGCTATCCAATGTTGACAAGCTTAGAACTCTGCAGAAACCCTTGGTTTCTCACAAACCCCAATGCTCCAGAGAAGAAATTATCAAATCAACAACATCATAATAAGCCTTGTACGATTTTCACATGAATATATATTCTCTTTTCCCAAGGAGGTCGAAATTCCTTGAAAAAGCTCCTTTGTGCAATTTTGGCATGAGTAATAATATAACTTGTAATTTTCACTTAATAGTTCAATGGTTGGTGCAATAATAATTCCATTCAATTTAATTGTTCAACTGGCCCCAACTGATGATACCATGACCCTTACTTAAGTTATAATATTAAATTATATTATAACTTAATAATATAAGCTCAAAACCATTAATGTTTATTTAAACTAAATAAGCATTAATATCTCCATTATTACTCAACATTTTTGAATGTCGTCTGAGCTGGGAACTGGCATGATGAATCTGCATACGATCATACCCCTTTACAAAAAATTGCAGGGGTCCATCTCTAACATCTCTAACTTACTATAAATAGTAAGTAATGCATACAGAGTTCTGGAGACTTCAAACGAACACCAATCCTGTAAAACTTTGACCACTGAAGAAGCTGCATCCCTCAAGGGACCCTCCATCCAACCTCATTAGCCTACAAGGGTCAGTAATAGGCCAATCTACTCAGCTGACTGATGTCAACTAGAAGGGGACATCACAAAAAGTGTTGATCAGTTTTGATTAATTGTCACTTGATCATATAATCAATGAATGTAAATGGACATACAAAATCAAATTTAAGATAAATCACTCAGCTGACAACATAAGGCCAAGTCTGATTTCTTAGTGAGTTGTGCAAAAACATGGAGCTGATGACAAAGAAACTTGTCCTACTATTCTTGTCAACACAATTCGAGTGAATAATTCTCCATACCAGCCTAAAAAGTGCTTCAATGAATAAAATTGTCATGAGCTTTCTTGTATGCACAATGGAGCATTTTGTTTGAAAATTAGATGAAATCCCTTTGGATTTTGAGGAAATTCTTAGAGCTTGATTTTAAAAAGTATTCATAAAGTTTAACGTCTTCCAAAGTGGTCTAAATCCACTTCTATGTATCAAAGACTCAAAGTTATATTGTAGTGTACATTGGTGATCTACTTATCATAGGCAACGAAGACAAAGTAGATCTCATTGGAAGATTTGTGTATGACATATTCACATTTTGATATTGGATGTTTCTGGATTCGACTCTATAAAACTCTTTTCATCAATGTTTTGAATTGCACTCTATGATCCATCATCAAGACATAGATAACAAGAGAAGAGAAATGCTCTGGAACATTGATGGAAAAAGTTTTACACGATCAAATCCAGAAATATCCAATATCATGTACTGTGGAAATTAAATATCTCTAGCTTTACATTTATTACATCATTGCTGAGCCAGAGAATTTTGCCGACTTGCATTTTTATGTCTACATAAAATATGTTTGAGAATTACCAAAAATGCTGTCAATGACATTTGCAAGCCTTATCCTAGGGCCATAAATTTCTTATTTATAGTGATTTGAAACTTGCAAATGAAGTAACAGACGGGCAATCGGTTGGATGGTTCCTTCAGATTATAACTGCACAGCTAGTTTTGTTTTATACTGTAAGTTTTTAATCCTGGGTAACATGTGGACCAAACCTGAAAGCTAAAGCCTGAAATACCGAAAATGGTGAAAGATGAGTTTAATTGTGGTAGAGGATTGAAAAAGAGAATCATTCCGGGATGATTTATTTTGCATATTCACTTTTGGAAAAGATTCGTTGGTGACAAGAAAACAACTGGTTACATTTTCAGTCTTGGTAGATGTGCAGTTCCATAGTTGAAAAAGAAGTGACCTACTGTTTCTTTGTTCCCCTCTAAATAAAAATATGAGACAATGGTCGATTTGGCATAAAATCATATGGTAGAGAGAATATGTACTGTGTATGTGTTGTTTTATAATTAATGTATTAATATGAATAATATAGCTGTGTTTTTTGAATTCTTGAATGCATTTATGAAGTATCTTTTTCTTCTTCTTGAAAATAGGCATTATATTATATTATACAACAAAAGTGTGGGCCCTATGGAATTATGCTTCATAACAGAGGTTGACAAACCTAATCCACATTTTGAAAACAATTTCAATATTTTCCAAATCTTTTCATGGCTATTAGCCTATTATTTCCATTTTTGTACGTATGTGTGTATGTATACATACATATCTATACATAGAAAATGTATAAATGTATATGCATGTATATTTCTGTCTATTCATATGTATGGAATTTCTCTTTCTAATTTCTCAAGAGTTATGAAAACTAATATATTGAAGACTTAAATATTTCAAGGATACGTTTGAACACTAACCTTGAATTTCTGTGGAGGTAGATGTTAGAAAGACCATCGCTTGCATAGGAAAAAGTCAATGATCATCTCAAGTTACATGCGGCACAGCAAAAAATCTAAAGCCCAGACAAAATGGAGAAAGAGTTACATCTGCTTTAGTTGTTGAATATTATGAGAACTTTGTATACTCACTGCTTAGTCTCAATTTCAGGATTGTCTGAATATCAATTTGGACAATGTTGAAGCTCAGTTGCAAGTTGTTATCTAGGTTCAACATATGAGCATAAAGCTTCAAACCAACAAAATGAAGTTCTCTTTGTACTAATCTCAGAGCAGCATGCTTCCATGAAGAAGCAACATAAAGATAAGATCCAAGTTAGAAGTTGGCTCAGATGCCTTTTGGTGGTAATGTTGATACAAATTAAAAGTTCAAACTGAACTTCACATGAAGTAGAAAAAGGCCCAGAAATTTTTTCTGACCAATTCATGGCTCTAAAAATGTAGACAAATGCTTTTGAAAAAACATACCCTTAGAAATTCAATATGCAATCTCACTTAGGAGAGGGCAGTAAGTTAGAAATCTCACCAATGTTTTGAAGATGCATGCAGCATAACAAGGTAAGGAAAAGCACTTTTTTGGCTGATAAAGAAGACATTCTAGCAAGAATGC
Source organism: Cryptomeria japonica (assembly GCF_030272615.1). NCBI lineage: Eukaryota > Viridiplantae > Streptophyta > Pinopsida > Cupressales > Cupressaceae > Cryptomeria > Cryptomeria japonica. The sequence goes on from NC_081407.1 coordinate 635,651,649, forward strand.
TTATTTTTTCCCATTCTAGCTGAAAGGTATACAGGGTGGACACTTGTAATCAACTGAAAGGGTGAACTTATTCTTGTAATTTATAATATTTTGAATTTTGGCTTGATATGATGCCAAAAACAAAACAAAAAATGTTTCAATTAAATGTAAAGCATCTGTGTCTAATTAATGAGTAATTGCACAGCATGGAATACATTGCATAAGGCAAGGAAAGTTAAAATACTTAAAATTTAATGGTAAAATTGTGTAATTATTATGAAGCATTCACTCCAGATATACATTACCATTTTCAACAAAAGAATAATGCTTTGCTCTTAAATAACATACCTCGGTGAAATCATGATTGGATACTTCATTAATAAAAATGTATTCCTCCTTGTCCAAATTCAAGATTTCCAGAATAAGGTCTGTCGTTTTCCTCTCTGTTATGTAAGCTTTTTGCACTTTCTTTGTACCTATAGATCCCGAATAATATATCAGATCAATATAATTACAAGCTGAAATCATATTTCTGTCTAAGCTCTGAATAAAATCTAATAGTGGAATCACAGTCTCTAAGGGGCATGGTTATTAATTATTACCCACAACTTGAACAAGTCGATGGCACAGCATTCGTTGGTTCCTTGTTCCTGTTAATCTTATCCTTACAAAAGAGCCAGTAACTTTCTCACTAAAAGTTCTAAGATCTTCCAGAAGATCTTCAAGAGCACCTCGTTGCAAGTATATTAATCTGACATTATGCATATTTATGGTAGCAAATTCGTTTAGATTCTCTGTAAGACCTTTATCGCCATCTGCATTCTTTTTCAATTTATGTCTTTTCTCTCTCTTGGTTATGTCTATTGGCACCTTATTCCCCCCCATATCCATGTGACTATCATCAGTAGTTACAGCCACCCTCTGAGGTTCATCTTTAATATTTCCCTGCTTTGGCATTATGTGTGATTCAAGAAGCTTATACATTTCAGGGAGCCGCAAAGTATCCTTGCCAAAGAGCTTATACAATCTTGGGTCACAAAGAACATGATTTCTTTTAAAAGGATGTTTTAGTTTATTCTTGGAAATGTATTTCAATAGCAAATTCTTTACTTCAACCCAAGAAAAAGGATTTTTGGTCTCTTCACCTAAGTACGCAATTAGTTCTATAAGTTCCTTTGAAGCCCATCCATCAAAATTCTTTACCAATGGTATACTCTTGGTTTCTAATTGGCACTCCATTTCTTCAGACCTTTTATATCTTGACCTCTTTGTATTCAACTGCTTTCGTTTGTCCTCCTTAAATTTCGCCTCATCTTGCAAGTCAAACTTCTTACCTGAGACAGTATTTGATAAATTATCTTTCTCAAGTATTCTTTCTGAATCTGTGTCATCCTTAATATCGTCTTCATGAATTTGTGCTTTATGAGGATCTGCCAATGTTAATGAGTGTTTATCTTTTAGTTCAAGCCAATAATCCTTGAACAGGAACTCATAAGTTCCCTTGTCAGTGAAATCTACTTCATTCTGCAAAAAAACATAGAAGATAACTCTTAGAAAAAACTTATGTTAGATGTAAATAAGCGACAAAAAGTTGTAAACTCTGAATTTCTGAATTCAAAAAACTAGCACATAATTACTTCAGTGAAGGGTGTTTCATGAGCTTTCATTAGTCTGTGTCAAATGGTTTAAAGGGCTAAAGCTCAATCAAAGAATTATACAAAATAAGGAAGAACTGTCGATAAATCAAATGATGGATATATGGTAGAAGTGTTAATACACCCACAAGTATATTTTCACTTGAAATGTTGAAATAATGAATGAATATTCCATTCACTACACATGCTATGTAGGCGAAATTATATACAAAATCATTCCAAGATGCCTAGAAATTTTAACAGAGAACCACTGAACCTTGCTTAGTTTTTAAGGATCATTTTGATATCTGTCCAAGGGTTTCCTAAAATTATTATTTAAAACTACTGGACCAGGCAATTCCAAGACCTTTAGCAGTAGTGAAATTGAAGTAACCATGAGAGGTTGTTGAAATGGACCTTACATGTTCTGCATATTAAATTCACAAGGAATAAGATTTTTTAACAATAAATTTCTGTCTCACCTCTCTCTTTTGTCATTCTTGGTATGAAACATTTTCTGCAAGCGACAATTTCTGAGTTGTATTGAATGGGTTTTCTCCCACGCTACAAATGTTTGTTCAATGTTCTGTCTTCCTATTTTATATCTACTAAACTGCCTGCTATCTCCTGTAGTGACTAAGAATTTGTAAGTGCTATGGCAACTTTCACTTTCTAGGAGCAGTCATCATGCCCAAGTGATCACATTAATATCTATAATGTTTATCTTATAGTTTCCTGTCCAAGAGCATAAGCCCTGAAGGTTTTTCCTTCTCTTTAGGGCGATATCGTTCATCACAGGGTTGTTCCAATCAACATCCAAGTATCTTTCCTTCTTTTGAATTGGGCTGACATTACTTTATTAGGAAATACATGGAATCACCTCCTAGAGTTGTTGGTTCAATGTAGCATAGTTGAAATTCAATGGACCTACAATTATTTCTCACCGATTTACTAAATGTCAATATATTGAATCTCAAATTCTGGCATCTCAAAAAATGGCTCTATGGAAGTTAAATGGGCTGATTGATTAATGTTAATATTTTTTCGTTGCAATCCAAGCATGTATTTTATTCTACACTCAATCCTAATAGAAGATTACAGTATAATCTCTATTATTGATCAATAATTCACCTATTAAACAAGTCCTCTGATCCAAGCAATCCAATTTTGATTGGTTTTCTTTTCGAGGGAATTTTACAAAACAAACTTCCAGCAAAGTACTTTTGGTGAGATGCACACTCTCTTTGCTTAGAACTTTGTTGCCATCTCAATGAGAACCAGTATATGTATTGTATATCTAAGGCACCACTCCGAAGGTTTAAATGAATGAATACCAATAATCCACAGAAAAAACCAAACCGTAGTTTTTGAAGATGTGCTTACTTATACCTGGTCACATGCACCTGTATATCTAGAACCTAGCATCGACTTAACTTTCCATCGTCATCTTTGAACAATTTGATTATCAGCAGCATATTTATAGTTTTTTTTTAAGCATTAAAGGTCTTAGAAGCCAAAGTTTTAAAAAGGGATCCATCATCCTCTTAATATTTTTGCCCTTCGAAAATTTTGATATGCACTTACAGATTCATATGTTTTAAATAAAAATATGGTCTATGGTAGTTAAGTCAAATTCCTTTTCACATACTAGTTTACCTCTTGATTTGGTTGTACTTAAATTTTATTTTATTTTAAATTTTTATTTTATATTCATTAAGATTATAATTTCTATCTAAAATAATTGAGTCGAACCCGAGACCATGGGGAGCAACTGCCCAAGCCAACTCACCTACTCGTACGAGCTTATAACATATGAATCTTTAAATTAGTGTTGAATTATAAAAGTAAATTTTTTATTAAAAAAAAAAAAGAGAAGAGGGCTTAAATTTGATGGCTGAAAAAAAAAAAAGACGATTGTTCTTTATGTAAGGGGATTTTTTTTAACTGTTCAAAATTTAAAATTATATATGATTACAACTAAATAAATATTTAATTTATGACATGATATTTTAAAAGTTTTATGAGATATGCATGAGAGATAAAGTTTGACCCTCAAATTTAAGCAGTCATGAACATGAGAGATATAATCAATTTTGAAAATTCAGATATCTAAAATATGATTTTCTATAAAAATACATTAAAATAATAAAAAAAATTTAATTTTTTTAGAAGAAAGTTGTTTTAAAAATAATGTTATTTAAATTAATTGAACAATCTTTCAAAAATAAAAATAAAAGGCTCACTAATTAAAGAACACATATCATAACTAGGAAAGTGTTTAATGATTTATTATTCACATATTATAAATGTATTAGTTCATAACATTCAAACATGTATTTTTATCATAGAATCATTTTTATGAGAAGAATTAACTAAATTATTAGAAATGAAAAATTAAGATAAAATTTAAATTAAAAAAGTGTTAAATATTTTCAAAGTTATTTAATATAATTAAAAAAAATCGGATCTTATAATCATACAATTTATTTTATTAATTTTAGATATTATCTTATTAAATTTTTTATATCATATGTTACACTATACATGAATTAAATTAAAACTCAAAATTTATAATAGCACTTTTTTATATTTTATTTTTTATAATATTTTTATAAAATAAATTAAAAAATATTTATCAATAATCTAAATTTCTATTTAGGAAAAAAAAATTCAAAATATATATTTTTTTCATCAATTATAATTCTTAAAACTATAAGTTTTATTATATAAAATTCTATAAATTTAACTAATTTATGAAATGGAAAGTATAGAAAACGTACTCCCTCTGAATCAACATTCTTATTTTCTTCGATCATGTTGACAAGTTTAAAGCAATCCTCACAGAGGCCCTTTGTTTTCTTGACGAGGATAAAATCAGCTTCATTGATACAAACTTTGCAATAAGAAGTTTCACATGTATAACAGAAGAATTTCGCTTGATTGCCACAATCATTACATAAATGCCAACCTGAAATAACACGAATAAAATTCATTGGTCTCTTGATTCAGAATTCAAAACAATTGACATTAAAACTACTTTTCTAAGGTGATGTTTTAAAACCAATATTGAAAAAGTTTATATATTTTATATTCTAAATGCATATATTAAATAAATGGTGCTGGTTATATCTTCGACAACATTGTGTTGTTGTTTTTTTTTGTTTTTTTCTGTTTGCAGAATTAGATATAATAAAATAATATCTTAGATATTTTATCAGGAGAAAACATGAAATTCTAATGTATGATAATTTAGTTATTCTACATTTAAAATCTTTTATAATTTTATACAATTTATATGCATGTTTCTAAATCTTACAGAGTTTGAGAAATTTCTTACCACAAATCCATGTTCCTTTTTGTTCGAAGTATTCTTCATCTCGATTAACACAACTTTGATGGTATGCTTTTGCACAAGATCTGTAATACATGGGTTGAAAGAAAAATTATAACAAATTTAATAAAAATGAAAAAATACTATCAAATAAAAGATTTAAAAAAAGAAGACATAATTCAATCTAAATTGTGTAATCAATATATACCTTAAAATTTCAGAATCATTGTAATAGACATCTAAATGATATTGAATTCAAATCTTAAAATATTAAAAAAAAAAAAATTATTATAATAAAAATAATAAAAATATATATTTTTAAGATGTGTTTATTTCAAATATAATATATATTAATATAAAAAAATTATTAAGAAATATTTACTTAAAATTACGTATATTAAATGAGTAATTTGGAAAAAAAATGAATTTGATTAGTTTAATATTTTCTTATCGAGGGCTTTTATACCACCACACCACATGAATATTTATTTATATTAAAGGAAAATCTTTTGATTTGCAGAAAAAAAGATAAAAATAAAAAATTAATTGATCTTATATTTCCTTGCAAGACACCCAGAACTTTAACTGGCATCGAAGAAAAACAGAAGAAAGAGCTAATTTCTGCTCCCAAATGGAATCACTTCAAGAAAACCAGTTGAACCCGAAAATGGAAATATACTTTAAACCAGCGTTTCTTTCAAAAAATCTTTTTCTCTAAAAAATAAAACTTACTCCTGCGAGGGAAAACTTCTCAGAAACTTTACTGACTTTATTCATTTTTATCAAAATAAAGCGATTAAGAATGATAAATAGCCTGTTAAAAAGGAAGCACTGAACAATCACTTCAAATGTGCCTCTTAAATATTTTTTCAATCATGATTTAAACATAGAGATATGGAAACCTGCAACTTGAAAAATAAATATTGTTTCTCAAATCTCAAAATAAAACTTGTAAAATTGTAGCCGACGACTAAAATAACGCCACAGATTTGAAAATTTTCAGCTCAAAACAATCATTCTCTCTCGAACTTAAAATAAAATTTCGTAAATTCTAACCACAAATGTATTTCTTCAAAATTCTACAGCATCAAAATCCTTCTCATGAAGAAAAATACTAACCGTAACAATACTTAAATCCAAACGGCAATTTACATACCCTTGCTCACAGAGAACTAAGTCTCCGCCATCCAAGCAAATGAAGCATACATCCTCGCTGCTCTTTAATTCTTTCCTGCGTTGTGTTTTCTGGCTATTACTCCGACATTTACCATAATTTTCCTCGGCCTTGAAGCTCGTCTCCCTCATATTTGCTAATCTTTCTTTACTCTTTTCCGCTTCCATTTCTTTCTTTTAACAGCCCTGCATATTCACAAGGCATTGAGCAGTCCCGTCAAAAGACACAAAAAATGCGTGACATTTCAGATTGGCAAAGAACTGGCAGAATCACATGATGAGATCGCATACATTATTTTTGTAAGTAGCAGTCACTGTAATTTGATGAATTCCTATTTCTGTACGTCTCCCGCTTACACGCCTGTACAGAACTTTGATGCGCGTTGATGTGGCCATCTCATCATTAATCAAATTGCTCTGAATGAGCTTCGAATCATTAAGCAACAAATGTGTGACATTTGTGAGTACAATCTGAGGATTACTTTTATTTATCAAGTGCACCAATAACTATGATGATTTTAGTACAGTTTTATTTACTGTGACTTACTCGTACCATCGCTTTCCTTGAATTTATTTTCTAAGAGCGGTTACTACTTACTTTGTGTTGCAGAGGTTAACAGAAATGGCAATACGGCCTATAGGTGCATAGGCTATCAGGATTCACAAAAGTTTTCAGTTTTACTAGCTAGCCTTAATGTAGTTTGATTTTATTATTGCCCCTTTAATTTATATTGGTTTTTCAGTGAGGTATCGAAAACTTTTGAGTCAATATCGATACTTGAAACTTTGGTTTTATTACTCCCAAGCTCGTAAATCAAAGGAAAATTGACATGAGATGGTAGAAAACTTAGAGGAATGTATCAACTGAGTTGGTTTTAAAACTTAGACGGTGTGTGTATTGGGTATTAAACGTCCATCTATTTTTCATTATATTAAAGTATTAATAATTATAGAAATTAATTTTCAAATTATATAAAAATAATTATATTTGTGGGGTGATTTCTTTTGTAGTATCTATAATTTTTTTATAGAAAAATATATTTATTAATTAAAACAAAAGAAGATAACGGTTTCGAGAGTACAAAGGACATGATCATCTGTAATAATATTGAACATTGTACGTAGGGATCTATTGTAGTTATTAGCAACGGTTACCAGATTGTAGCTCTAAATTGTTGTTGTGTTGCTCCTTCAAGGACTTAGCAAGAGATGCTTGTTGTAAAATAATATTAGAGAAAGAAACCATGCAAATTCACTTTTTCTAGGAGGAAAAACACTAGAGAACATAGCTTTACATCGGATCATCCAAATAGATAAAAAAATACATTGATGAAAAGATTTTGAGATTACATTATGAGAGTAGTGCGGCCCAAGAAGAGCTTATTTCCATTTTAATTTTCTGTTAACTATGGTTGGAATAAGAGACATAATTGCTTGCCAAAATTGTTGAGTATGCTTGCAAGTCCAAAAAGCACGTTTGATAGTTTCTAGCTTGACACAAAAGGGGCATTTTAATGGAATTATTGGCAAGAAATGTAAGATGTTCACCCATAGCAATTTTATAATGAATAATCTTCCATGCTAAAAATTGAGTTGTGGCCTTAGTTTTGGATTTCCACACAACATTGCTTAGGTTCTACCACTTGAATCCTATCCAATTCAAACTCCACTTCAGATTAGGTCTTAGTTGAATTTGGATTGGAGGGAGGATTTTAAGGTAGATTAGTTTGAGAAGGAAATTTTTTGATCTCCAATCCTTAAAGAAGTTGCACAAGATGGGAGTAGAGAGTTTTACTTGAAGATCCAAAGGAACTAAACCCTGCACCTTGTGAATGCCATTGATAAGTCTTTTGGATAATTTGAATTCATTCAGGAGATGCATATCATTTTTCCAAGTTAAAGTTGTGAACTCCCATAAATCCCTAAATTCCATAATGCCTTTTTTGAATAGGATTTTTTATGTTATTGAGAACTAGTAGCAAAAGGCTTCTCTTGGAAATTTATCAGTCTATTCCACCAAATAGAAGAAGCAGAGAAACTCATGTCATGACTAAGATCTTGTCCTTTCCATTGAAGAAGAAGAGATGGTAGTTGCCAAGCTTTCCATATGCTTAAAAATTGTCTGGAGGCTTAAGGTTGAAGTACTTTGCCATAAAGATTTTAGCTTTCCATCCAACCTCTTTCCAAGCATTATTGGCTTTGGCTATAACAATTCTATGCCTAATAAGGGACTTCCATGGGGTTGCTTTGTGAAGAGATTTAGTGATCCATTTAGCAATGAGGCATATCCCTTGTGTAAGAGGATCAATCACTCTTAGAGATCCTTTATTTTTTGGGTGAATGGAAAATAGCCATGAAGCAATTGGTTGGCCTTTTTTTTGGTTCCATTTTCCCTATAGAAACCTTCTAATTAATTGAGTTAGTTGATTGTAACAACTTTTAGAAGGAAGCCAACATGATGAAATGTATACATGACTTTCAATAAGGATTTTGTTACTAATTCGAATGCATCTACCCATAGTAAGAAATTTGCTTGACCAAAGTTGAAGCTTGTTTTTAAATTTATTGATAAACCACTTCCACATTTCATATAAAGACACTCTAATTCCAAAAAGGATGCCAAGGTACCTTGAAATTACACTGTGATTATTGAATTTCCATTGTGAGGGAACCTAAGGAGGTGGTTGATCAATTGAAGCCATCCAAAATTTAGTTTCATGATGATATATTTGAGATCTAAATGTTGAACAAAACAGGGCCAAAATATCAAGTTTATCGTTGAGTTCTCCTTGAGAGATTTGAATGAATAATAAGCTATCATTAGCAAAGTGAGAATTAAGAACAAAGCTATTATCAGGGGGAGCAATACCACGAATGAGAATATACCTTTTGGGTGGCTGCAAGAAGTTGAGTCCCACTTTTGGGCAAAAAGTGAGTGTTTTCTCTGTTTTTCAAATTTTCTGTCGATTGATGTCAAAATTTGATGCACTTAGAGATTGAATCTCAAAAAAATTTAGTAATAGAAAATGTAGTGCTCAGAGTCTACTTTTCAAATATGTAATTTATTTTAATACCCACATGCTATAAATCCGTTTTTAGTAGGCATGTTTAAAAACCAGTATTTCAAAATACCTGTTTCAGGACTATACCACACGTGTACAACCACCCTCTTTTGATGCAAATAAATGAATTTTTGCAAATCCTTCTGGGAATGATACCTAAGACACCAAATATTGATGAGAATATTTTTTCTTATTTTTTTATTGAATATTTTTTTATTTATTAATTTTTAACTGACAATAAAGTATATTTTCAAAACATCGGGTGTACGACCACCATAATTTGATGAAAATTTCATATTTTTCATTTATTTTTTAATATTCAAAATAATTGTATGTAGATTGATGTCATATAATTTATTTTTCTAAAATCCTAAAAACAAAAAAGTTATTAAAGTTTTAGTGAACCTTGGTATTTTAAGTTTAGGTTCCACTTTTGATTAATAAATAATACTAAAATAATAAAAGTAATCTTATCAATATGAAATTTACATTTTTGAAATCAGGACGCTGAAAACTCTAATGGGTTTTCGTTTCGTCAAAAAATTCAATCAAAAAGACCCTCAAAAAATTAGGCCAAGGTAGAAATCTAATGTCGTTTTACCTTAGTCATTTTTTTGGAGGTCCAAGCATAGGCTTTGTCCCACCAAGCCTCTCCTGAAGCAAAAAATAAAGCTCAGGGTTGTTTCCCGCCCCTAATTTTAATAAACGGGTGCCCGTTTTTTAAATTCAAAAAACAAGCGTCCGTTTCTGAAAAGATCAGTTGGGCCAGAATCTGGCCCACAAGCACAAATCCCAATGATTGAATGATTTTTCAATCATTGCCTGATAGGTACGATCTGCAAAGAGAATGTTTTGATTAATCATTCTCTTTGTTTGTCTTATTGTCAATTTGGTAAGGAAATCAATTCGAATTCAAATTTTGGTGTAGCCATGGGATCAAATCAACACAGGAAGAGGCAAAGGAAGGTTCTGACAACTGAGGAGATTGCAACAAATAGGGAGAAGGAGGCAATGTGTCAACGAGAGAGAAGATCAAGAATGAGAGAAGGAGCTTCAAGTTCCACAATCATTTTAGAAGAGGAGAACATCAATGAGACCATAAATGCTACGAAGGAAACACAATAGAACCATTTAATTCAGGTGCATTTTCTAATCCATTATTGGATACATGTATGTCTTCATAGCCCTATGTTTTTTCTCATGAAGAAATTGGTGATTTAGTAGAAGCAGGTTACTTATTAAATGAAATTCTAATTGAAAATCAAACCCCAAATGAAATTAGAACTCAAGTTGAAACTGAAATTAAAAACCAAGTTGAAACCCCAAATGAAACTAGATCTCAACTTGAAACTGAAATTGAAACCGAATTTAAAACTTCAAATGAAATTGAAAATCCACCTACAACTAAAACCAATAATGTGTATGTAGACATGGAAACACCAATTAAAAATGAAACATGTTTGAATGATAATCATCTTCTTGAAAATTTTGAAATTAAAAGTGATGTACTAGACAACCTTCGTGGCTTGGTTTCATGGAGACATATTAGGACACATGCAAATAGATTGTTTAGACATTTTTTTTATAATAAGAAAATTGGGTTTCAATGTCAATTAATGGTACAACTAATTAAAATGACTAAAATGTGAAAAGTGATGAAGAAGTTAGGATTTTAAGTCAAACCCAAGAAGAAGGACAAGTCTTTAAAACAAGTTGTATCGACTGTTGCTAGCGCCTTTGATACAATTGGAAAGAAAAGTCGTTCTAAAGATAAAAATGCGGCACGCCGGGCAATAACAATAGCTTTAGTAAGCCAAACAACTTCTAATAAAAGAATGATGAGTAACATAAGTGGATATCTTAATATTCATCACAAAACTTTGTCAAGAGCTGTAAAAAGAAGATGTAATTTTGAAATTGATCCGCCAAACAAATTGTGGACTTTTAGTGGTAGACTACCAAGGTCTGATATGAAACTTACTGGTGGAGTCAAAAATTTGATCAAAAAATTCTGGCACGATAATATGAGAGTATCACCTAATGTTAGAGATGTTCTTAAATTAAGAGTTGGGTCAAAAATTCGTGATCCACATCCAAAACACCTATTGGACATGACTCAAACTGAATTGTATAAAATTTGTTTGGATGATAAGGTGTTGACTATTAGCATTTGTCAAAGGTCTTTTGAAAAGTGTAAACCTTGGTATGTTCGAATTAACAAGGAAAGAGTCACATGTTGTTGCAAAACTCATGTTCAATTTCACTACCATTATGATGTATTTCGATATATACGTGTTACCATGCATAGTAATGGAATGTTCCAAGAATGTGGTATAAATATACCATGTGAAACTATAAAGGAGTTTATTTCAAGTTTGTTTTGCAACCCACTAAATGAATAAAAGTTTATTTTCAATGCATGTGTTTTTGGTGTATGTGATATATGTGGCAATCTTGCATTGTTGGATGAATGTTTGCATGAAAATCTTTCAAATGATTTTGGACAACAATTAGTTGATGTTAAAAGATTTAAAACTGTTGAGTATCCATTGAAGGATGGAAAGGTTGGAAAACGATGCGATCTAATCACTAAAAAATTTAGTGTTCATGCATTTATGAATGAATTCAAGAGTAACATCGTACCTAAATATGTTAAACACACTCAAAATGCTAGATGGCTCGATGGTCAGTTTTGAATATGTAAGGATACATTTCCTATTGGTAGTATACTTTCGGTTGTTGACTTTGCAAAGAACTACATGCTTGCACCACAAGATGAGGTCCAATCACAATACTACAATTCAGTACAAGTATCAATTTTTGTCCATATTGTCTATAGGCATGCACCAGATAGTACAGAAGAGGATCACAAAATTTTGAGAGAGTACCATTTCTATATGAGTGATAATAAATTACACTCATATGAGTTTGTCTAGTTTTGCTTCAAGACCTTTTTTGAGAATTTGAGGGAGAGAGATATTCAGATGACACAACATCTAATATGGTCTGATAATTGCACATGGAAATTCAAGAATGCTAGAATATTTTATTGGTTGAGTAGGATTCATAAGAAAACTAATATCAAACACATGTGGAGTTTTTTTGAGGCTGGACACAGGAAAGGAGAACATGACAGTGCCGGTGCATGTGTTAAGAGATCCCTTTGTAGAGAGCAACTCAAATTCGAGGAAAAGGCTAAATTTAAAAATGCAAGTGCAATTGTGGATTGGTGTAGTGCAAATTTATCCACAGGATCAAGTTAGAACTCTACAATTAGACGTTTCTTCTGGCTAGTTAAAGAGGAAAATATCCTTCCAAGATATGATTGTGATACAATCAATGGGTCAGCTAGATGGCATTCATTTAAGAGTTCTAATTCTAACACTTGGACTATATGGACTAGAGAGCTTGCATGTTTTTGTCAATTTTGTGTTGCAGGTGAATGGGAAGAATGCGAGAATACGAAATGGGTCGAAGAATGGCAACACAAATCCTTAACACCTACTGAGGCACAATATGAAGATGTTAGAAGAAATGAAAACCCCAATCATGCATTTGCATTAGAAGATTATGATCGTGTTTCAGACCTCATACAACCTGGTAATTTAATTCAATTGATTGTTTATAACTTTAAATTATATATTTTTATGTATTTCCATATAATTTATGATTTCATATTTGAATTATAAATTCTAACAAGTTTTATTTCTACATGTACTTGAATTTGTTTTCTAGGACATGTGTATGTTGTTGTTGCACCTGAAGATAATGATGAGAAGGTTGAGTATTGGCTATCTAGATGTGTAAAACCGAAGAAAAAGTTGATATGTGATCAAGTAGATGATGATGGTTTTCAGTATCCAGTTGGATCTGTTGTGGTAGTTGGTACATGGCTACGCAAATACTTAACAAGAAGTAATGGCTTACCAGCTTATGAAGACTACCAATCAGAAAAGAAGATTATACACTATTCTCATTTGGTGGTGGCAACAAACATCAAATTAGAAAGCTGATACAAAGGTAGACCTGCCAATAAGGTATTGTGGACACTTTCAGTAGAAGAGCATGAGGCAATCATAGACGCATTGCAAAAGAGAGAGGATGCAGATGGTACATTAGGTTGAATCAATTTTATATGCATGTAAGTTTGTGTTACTTGTGTGAACTCTTTTATATTTAATCATGATAATTGTTTTTCATTGTCCCTTTAACATTGTATTTGTCTACATTTGATACATTTTTGGTTTCATAAACAACATTGTATTAGTTATCTTCTTCTTAATGTTATTTTGTGCACATTGTAATTGTGTTACAATTGAATTCTAATTTTTTATGATATATTTATTTTATCGTAATCTCTTCATAGATTAATTGTAAGTTAACTTAAGAGGAAATTCAACTAGTAAACCACTACTATTCGTACTAATAAACCATCAATACACTAGTAAACTAGTGTGGTCAACTTAAGAGGAAAGTCAATACTATGTTTGTAGCTTCCTTTATGAGATTCATTTATAATTAATAATCCTTTTATAATTTTCATATCAAATTTATATGCATGTAAGTTTGTGTTACTTGTGTGAACTCTTTTAAATTTATATGCATGTAAGTTTGTGTTACTTGTGTTAATGTTCTTCAAACCTTCCTAATAATTTGGTTAGCCTTAGTTCCATCAATCTATTGGATTCCTCTATGAGATTCATTTATAATTAATAATCCTTTTATAATTTTCATATCAAATTTATATGCATGTAAGTTTGTGTTACTTGTGTGAACTCTTTTAAATTTATATGCATGTAAGTTTGTGTTACTTGTGTTAATGTTCTTCAAACCTTCCTAATAATTTGGTTAGCCTTAGTTCCATCAATCTATTGGATTCCTCTATGAGATTCATTTATAATTAATAATCCTTTTATAATTTTCATATCAAATTTATATGCATGTAAGTTTGTGTTACTCGTGTGAACTCTTTTAAATTTATATGCATGATACAATTTTGGTTTCATAAACAACATAATAACAAAACAATGTATCACATATATAATCACTAGAGTGCGCCAAATAACATAACACAACCTGATATCATAATAGCAAGGAAATGACATAATAAAAAGTCCTATATATAATCACATAACAACAAGTCCTATATATAATCACATAATAACAAGCCCCAGGATAACATAACAAGTGTCAGCATAAAAAGTCCACAATACAATAACATGACACGATCTAAAATATACAATCTAAGAACTCACATGCATCTCATCTGCAGTCCTCTTCAGTCCACGTGAAGGTGGTTGAGATGAATCATCCCGCTGCACATGGTTCTAAGATGCACCATCATGTATCTGTGCAGTATCAGTGTCTCCACCCTCCTGTGCAGTATCAGTGACTCCACCCTCCTGTGCAGTATCAGTGTCTACACCCTCCTGTACATTATTAAAAGATTTTACATGAGAAGAAGATTTAACATGAGAATAAGTTACTTGCATAATTCACTTATAAAGTAATTAAATACTAAATTTTTTTAAATAAATTACCATACGATCGTGCTCTACAATGCCCTCACTGGTATGTGGAGGTCCACTATCATGAACAAGAAAAGTGGTCGTAGTCAAGTCCTGCAAAAAAAAACATTGTACATCAATTTTGATAATCCCTATAAAAGCCAGGTACATAGTATAAACAAATTAGAAATTATTTTTCTAATCGTCACCTCAAATGATAATGTCAATGGTTGCATCTGGCTCAATCCCATAGCCATACCAATACTAGTAGTAGTATCGACTTGAACAACATATATAAAACATGAATCAAACTTGTATATATACATAAATTATAAAGTATATATATAGACTACAAGATTATCACAGAAAAGTATACATGTGATGCAGGCAAAGTAACTGATGGTCGAAGGCGTACATGTGATGCGCCATCAAACAATCCAGAAGCCTACAATTGCAAAAAATAACGAACATGAATCAAAGTTGTACATAAATTAGTAAGCATGTAAACACTTCAAATTAATGGATGAAGAACATACTAGTGGTATATGAGGCTGAGCCTCAGTGGTCCACGGGTCACATGAAGAACTACCCACCTTAGTGCTACATGAAGCACCCTACAAAATTGAAAAAACATATCATATACATCATTACATTAAAAAAATTATTTTTTATTTTAAATGTACATATCAATACAATGTATCTAGATGAAAGTGCATACCGTAAATGGGGTGCCAACATCTCTAGGTATTGAGGTAACATGTTGTCAGTTCCTCAATGATGTGGTATGATCCATCCTCCATTCAGAAAAAAATGACTCATGTTATGGTTCATATGTGTATATATAAGGAATTTAATATTGCATTATAAATTATACAAATAAATTTGTACCTCTGTAGGCTGATAATTGTCTGCCCATAGGAGATCAACATATGAAGAGATGGCATCAGCATGTGCAGCCTCCTCGACATCATCATAACCACCATGGGTAGCATCAGCATGTGCAGCCTCCTCAACATCATCAAAATCACCATCTCCTCCAGGGGCAGCCTCACTCTATGGACCTCTACATACATCCCCACAACTCATGCAAACATGTGCTAAGCTGGGGGCAGCCCTCACCTCCCTCAACTGCTATACCAAATTGCCCGACAGAGCACTCAATGAACCTAGAGTAGAATCCACTGGTCGATGATGGGCAGGTGCTGGAACAACTGGTGATGGAAGAGGATCCAATGGATCATCACGCACACAGTTTCTAACCTTGTTGCTCAATTTTGCTCCTAGCCTATCCTGGGGCATGCCTCTCCCAATCCCCTGAAATGATCGAATATCAAAGTAATTGGGCTTTTTGCCCAATTCAAATTCGGCCCATAACTTATTCAAAAAATACATCAGGACCTTATGATTGGAGTGTGGTGGATGGTCAAAGACCATCCACCACCGCTCCCAAAAGTGGCTAGCAGTGCCCGGGTGCCTACACCATCAAATAGAGATCCGTGGCTTCTTCAGATTTATCTCCTCACCCATCTTAGGGTTCACAAAATATTTTTTCAAATCCATTTTCGTTATTTTTAATTCATTAACTTGTTTGTATGTGAGGCCATTAGCGTAAAATGCACGCAATCCATCATGCCAACTATGATAGCTATCTAGCTCGCTATCTAATTCTTGCACAGACTGTACAATGCCTTGCATGCTATCTGCAAGGCGTAACAACTGAGGAGGTGGATGAGGCTCACACCTAATAGTATGAATATCTCTAATCAAAACATCAATATTCATCCTAATTGTCCGTCTCAACTGATCGGGTGGAGGTGGAGGTGGAGGTGGAGGTGGTACTAGACCTAATAGCTCATCTATCTCAAACTCATCCATCATGTGAAAATAATATGCATATATATACAAACATGAAAATTTACAATTACAATTACAAACATGAAATTTTACAAATACAATTACAAACATGAAAATTTACAATTACAAACTATTAAATTTACATTTCACCTTCCAAAAAAACTTATAATTAAATACAATTTAGCAACTTAAATTTTTAAAAAGGAAACTCACATAGATCTATAATATTATTAATAGGTGGGTAATAATAAGCATCATTTAAGAAATATTATCCACTTAAATCAAAGTATAAGAAAAATTCTACAAAATAAAACATCATAATGTCCATGCAACTCAAACAATACTTTTTAACATCTAAAGATGAATTAGGATAAGTTTCATCAAAATCATAAAAATAATCATAAGTTTTAAAGTCATTTAAGTTATATCTATGAACTTGTCAATACATGTAAGTTACTTTGTTGTGTTCTTTTCTAGAATCATTGGATGATTTAGTGATCGTAACTAGTAGTACTACACTAAGTTGAAGCTTGAATAAATAGTAGGTTCTCTACTCTTGGAGGAGTTAAAACAAAAAAAATCTGTATTGATCTATATTTGATTGTTATTTTTATTAAATCTGCCGCTAGTGTGATTTATTGTCCTCTTAACTTAAATCAAGCTATGTAAATTTAAAGCCTCGTAACTTTTCATAGAGAGCATATTTTTTCATGCTTCATGTGGCATTGAAAAGGTGGTTCATAAATCTTCATAGATCACACAATTATTTTCTAGAATATTCCCTCGTATTTTATATTTTATTTTTTGTGATTTCACATTCTAGTCATTTACTTGGACATCTTGGCACTTGAAAATGACCGTCTTACATGAGATGAATTTGTTTGATATGTTTTATATATGTATTGATTTTATTGATCTTTTAAGTTTTTATTTGAGGAGGTATCATAGGTTTCTCTATTCATCCTTTTGTGGTAAAATTAGAAAGAGATAACTATGATTCTTTTGTAAAATGGTATCTTGATAAGTTTTAGGTGGTGTAATCATTTTCCTTTTATGTATGGAGTCATACCAAAACTAGAAACACTAGAAATTATATAATCTTGGTGTAACATCATTGACCATGTAGGAGTGATTTGATCTAGTATCAAGATCATGATTCTATGTGTATTGCATTGGATATTGATTTCCCCAACACACTTTGGAATATACTTTAGGAGATGCATGGAGACCCACATATCTCTCCATTCCTATAGGATCCTATTGTAGATTGTTTCATTCCCTTTGTAGATGAAGATCACATACCCTTCGATGGTGATACTTAAGAGGAAATTTATTATATCATATTAAATAATTTATTTACTTAAGATCAACTTTTATTTACATATTAAATAATTTTCAAAATATATTTTAATTATGTACATCAATTATATCAATTAGAATAAACATTTGGTAATTTGAAATACAAGCAATTATCATAAAAAATTTAGAATCAATTCATTCTAAATGTAAAATGATACATACACGTATAAATATATAATCAGTTTTTTAATTTAATATATACTTGGCAAAATAAATTTATATAGAAGTGTAAATTTTTAAGTGATTTAGTGGGGTTTATAATGAAACCTATCCAAGAAAATTTGTCATATATTAGAATAAGATATTTTATCTTACCATATAAATTAAGGATCATGACTCACAAGATTGCTATATATCTGTGTTGTAAACAAAATATGTAAAATACGTGTACTAATAAAAAACATGTTTCTTTATAAAAGAAAAGATATGGACACTTTCCTATAAGATACAAATGGAAAATAAATACATAACTCATCTACCCTATATAGACACCACCCTCAACTCTCCCTTCTTGTTGGTTCTTATTTTACTATTTCAATTAATGCTTTCACATAATATAATACATTCACTTCCAACACACACTCTACTATTTTCATGTGCATTTTGCAAACCAACAACACTTTATTAATATTGCTACAATAAGATTGCAATACCTCAAACTCTTGATGTACACCTTCTATTTATACTTTCTTGCTTTCCATTTGAGGCAAGTAGGTCACTAAGTCCAATCCTTTCGAGAAATCAACAAACATTTCTTAGACAACCCTACCTTGATTCTCCCTTAACAATTTTCATGTCCATAATTAAAAGGAGTCTTAAGATCCATTTTCATAAGCCTACATTAATAATGAACATAATTAGGTTGAAGAAAAACCCCTCTTAGATAAATTTTTTTCTGATGTTACCTACCTCCATACTTATCTCTTCTAGTGCAAATTTCATGAATCCTAGAGTTTATTTTGATTTGTAAATAAAGATTTGGTTAAATCTTTTGGAAAATAAATTATTACAGGGTTTTTGATCCTTTCCTTTCTCTATGTTTATTATACTTATCATCCAATCCAATGGAAAAATGCACTCTCCTATAACCAAAAAAAACTAAATTTAACTCTAAAAGCTCCAATTAAAAACTAAATATATGTTCCATTTGATACAACACTGCTAGGAAAAACACTGATCACTAAGCAACATTTAATACCATAAGCACCAATAACACTCCTTCAAATGTTATAGCACCACCTTTATTAAGTTAATCCATTAAATTAGCATTCTACAAAATGAACACTAATCTAATGAAATTAAAACCATTTATATTTAAAACTTATAATTCTCCTTAATAGAATCCTTATCAAACCTCAATAATAGTTAAGGAACATTAATCCATGGTGTCCAACTCAATTGCTTAGGACATGAAAACGTTAAAATTTCTGACACTAAATATAGCCACCATTACGAATGCTTAAGGTGGTTGATAACATACATGTTACTCTAAATGTTTTCTTGAGCTAGGAATCATGGTATATTGCCATTATTGAATCTTAATCCAATGTTGTATTGAACAAGTAATCAACCAAGATAGTCAAATTTCTCCTCAAACTTGTTCATTTTTTTTCTATTTAGGGTTTAGCATTCATTTTTTTCTATTTAGGGTTTAGTGTTCATTTTTTTCTATTTAGTGTTTTGTGTTCATTTTTTTCTATTTAGGGTTTAGTGTTTGTTTTTCTATTCAGGGTTTATTGTCTGTTTTTTGTGTCTAATGTTTATTGTTCGTTTACGTTTTTGTTTTTGTTTTTTGTTTTTTTTCTACGATTTTTACTATTCATGTTATTTGCAATATTTGAAAACTAAAAACTATTTTAAACATGAAATAAAATAAAATAAAAGAAGATTTTCAAACTTTAAAACATAAAAATTAAAAAATAACAATACATTAACATTTTTTTTAATGAAAAACAATAAAAATAAATAAAATAGAATATAAAAAATAAAACTAAATACCTAGAAGGAGGTAAAAATGGTCTAGGGGGTCAGCTAGGGTGAAAAAAAGGGGTACCCGTGCTCCTCAGAAACGCCTACCCGTTTTCCAAACAGTGAAAATGATGGAAAATAGGTTAAAAAAATAAAATAAATACATTTAAAAAATGGGTTCTCGTTTAGCTTCGGGCACCCGTTGCTAAATGGGCACCCGTTTCTTTATGGCTCGGGCACCCGAAGTTAAACAGGTGCCCGATTTTTAAAAATTGGGCACCTATTTCTAGCGGGCTCATTTTCCAATGCACGGACTTCCATGGGATTGGGACCCAACTTTGTGCGTTTACCCTTTTAGCATGATTAAAAAGGTATCCAAGTGCATCTGTTGTGAGCACATAAAGGAAAGGAGCTAAAGGGTAGCCTTGTCTTATTGATCATTGCAAAGGAAACGTTTAAGTGATTGAACAATTAATTTCTATGCAAGCATTAATGTTAGCAAAGAGAAGTTTACATGTGAAATGAGCTTGGGACCAAAACCAAGCCATTTAAGCATTTTTAATATGAATCACCATCGGATCCTATCATAGGCTTTATCAAAATCCAATTTGACAAAGGGGCAATTTTGGCCTATTTGTTGAGTCCATTCAACAATTTCTCAGGCAAGCCCAAGTTGTCTAAAATGAATCTCCCTCCTACAAATCTAGTTTGCTCAAGTCGTTCTATTTCTTGTACTATTTATTTAACTTTTTTAGCAATGGCTTTGGAAATAATCTTGTAGGAGGTATTAAGGAGAGTGATTGGTCTCCATCGTGAAATGTTGGTCTCATTTTTCCTTTATAAATTAGTTTTATCAGCCTTTGATTTATAGAAGGGACTAAGGATCCCTAACCTAACACTTCTTTATAGACCTCATGGAAGTCCTCTCTGATTAATGGCCACAAAATTTGAAAAATTATGTTGATAGACCATCAATATCAGGACTTTTTGAATCAGTGATATCCTTCAAGGCAACATCCAAATTTTCAAGAGTGAGCAATTGATCTAAGTAAAGTTGTTGTTGTAGATCAATCTTAGTAAATTTGCAAGTGCCGACTGAATCTTTAATTATCTCTTGAAGTTGATCACTTTTAGTTGGTTCTATAAACAACTATTGATAATGCTAAAAGAAGAGATATAATATCATTAAGATTATCATATTTGTTCCCCTCTTGATCATGAATAGACAATATTATTTCATTAGAGTGTTTGAACTTGACATAATTGAAAAAGAATTTGGTTCCTTTGTCTCCTCCTTTCATCTAATGTAGTCTAGCCCTTAATTGAGCTCCTCGAACTCGATAGAATTTAAATCTTTTGATTTTTGTTTTAGCAGCAACAACGACATGTTGAATAGAAATATTAGTTTGTGCTGAATTTAGAAGCCTTGACTCTACCTTTTTTTAATTAATATCTTAATATTTTTTCCATTCTAGATCTCTTTCTAGCCATTCTTTCCCATAAGATCTTAGGTAAGAGGTGTAGCAAGTAATTCCATCATTCCACCATTGAATCCAACTACCATTTGGAGAGGTCTAAGAGTATCATTCCAATTGGAAATCAACAAAGCAAGGAAATCGAGTTGATTAAGGTGAGAAGTGTTAAGCTTATAGGGAAGACTAGAAGAATGGGAAAGGTAAGGAGCAAGACAACAAGTTATCAAAATTGGAAGGTGATTTGAGAGAGAGGCAACAACATCCACTTTAATAAGTGTGTTTTGAGAAGAGGGGATAATAGAAAGGGAACCAACTATATAAAATTGATCCATAATACAACTAAACTTTCTTAATTCTCCCTTTCTTGAGTTAGACCACATAAGCCAATGATGAGAGTGAGAATCTCTTTTATTAGAGATGGGATATGAGATTCCCATGATATTTATAGTTAAAAGCCAAGCATCAAATTTTTTCGAGGGAGTTTAAGAGGGCTAAAACAACTTCTATCTTGGTGGTTTTATACCATGTCAAAATCACTTCCCCAAACCCATTCTTCCATTGGAAATGTCGTGTATCTGTGAAGTGTGAACCTGTGAACCTCCAGCTGCCACACAAAAACACTCAATAGATCATTACAAGCATGATTAGCAAATATAAACAAAAAAATATGAAATCATGGCTAATCGATCTATCGCCTCCTAATAAATGCGAGTATGAATTTTCTCTCAGATTTGATTAGCAATTCCAGTGACTTGACTACACCTAGATGGAGGATTTAAGATAATAATGATGATGCATTTAAACTAGAAATGATGATTAAGCTAGATGATAAGCAAATTATGCTAGAAATAAGCTAGATTTAAGCTAAAATTGATCATGATAACAATGCTAAAATGCTATATGCCTATAGTAACAATGCTTGAATGCAAAATGAGATGGGATGAATGTGGATCCTTTGAGCTCAAAATGGGGTCTATTTATAGGATTTTCCAAGGCCAGGGGCGAGGTGACATGAATCAACGGTCGAGATTTGATCTAAAGATATCAATGGTTAAATTGGAGGTGGTTGAGGAAGAGGTTGGATGAAAGGGGACAATTGGTGGTAGGTAGGAAAAGAGTTGGTTGGAAGGGAACACTTGGTGACAAGTGTCAAGAAGCTTTACTCATGAGAGGGCAAAGTGTCCAAGGAAAGGGGACACGGTGGTTAGGATGTGCAAGCTAGGATGGGGTTAAGCAAACCTGGGGTTAGATGAAATGGGTTAGGTTTAGGAGTGGTTAGGTTAGGTGGTTAGAAGTTAGGAGAATTTGAATTTAAAATTCAAATCAAGACTAATTAATTTTCAACAACTGATGAATTGATTTGTTTTAATTAATTATGGGATTTAGAAGAAATGAATTTGATGGGGGGAATTAATTAATTTGAATTAATTAATTAAAGGGGATTATTGAAATGAACCTATCAAATAAATCCTTAGATTTATTAATAAGTAGATGACAGGGAGAATTTAATCAAATTGCTAATGAATTCAATTAAATCGGGAAGGAGGATTAATTAAATAATTTCTTATTCAATTAATTATCTTCAGACCATTTTTAGGTGTATACATTTTGCCCCTCTTTGAAGCGAGGTGTGATGATGTGTTGATAAAAAGAATACTTTCATTTTGATATTGATTTGATTTGATAGGATGCCCCAGACCTTGATTGATAAATTGTGGTATGATTATGCCCCCTCGAGAGATCAATTGAGATAATTGATTTGTTGGAGTGGTTTGGATGATTGCGAAATTGATGTCCCGATTAGAAAAGATTCGATTCTACAACATTGATTGATGAAAGTGAGAGTTCTTTGATCACGATGATTGATAGAGTTTGATAACTTTCAATAGATTCGATTAGTTTAATAAGATCTAGATTTAGTCTGGTTTCAGGAAAGATACCTCTTGTATAAGAAAGATTAGAAGCGTCTGGTTTTAGGAACGATACATCTTGTATAAGACTTTATCAGAAGTGTCTGGTTTCAGGAAAGATACATCCTGTATAAGACATGATAAAATAGATCAAATTTGATTGATTGATAAGATGGATAAGGTTGATTCGATAAAGATCAGACATTTTGTTGATATCAGTTTGCAAGATGATTTATATTTTATGATGTCGGTACGTTTGAGGGGGTAGCATAAGATTTTCACTGGGTTGATAATATCTAGAGAGAGATGAGTCATCATTCTGATTATGTATACACCTATGATAATACATTGATGATTCCTATGGTAGATTCGACCTTGGATAAGATGAGCATTTGTGATCCCATGAAACAATGAAATGCAAGCTAAATGCCAATGCAAATGCTAATGAAATGCAAAGCTACGATTGGACCAGTCACTGGATTATTGCTTTTTTTTTCATCATTGAGCTTTTGAAATGTGGGAAGTGAGTGCAAGCATCGATGGTATAATTAAACCATGATGAACTGAGTACTTCTTTCCTAGATTTTGATATTGCAAGTTAGCACAAGCATTGAGATATAATTAAACCAAGATGACCTGACAAATTTGCAACTACTAATAATTAATTTTTAGACAACAGACAAGAAAAATATCACATTCCTTCCTTGTTCCTCTAGTCAAAGACATCCTGGAGTCACTCAGAAATCATGATAGTGAAAAATCAAGATAATAAAGTTGAACCAAAGTGCTGAAAGCAGTATCCAAAAGATTTCATCCATTAAAAAATGTGCGATGTGCTTAGACTGACGTGCGATAGCTTGATGGTTAACAATTTGATTTCATGTTCAACATTGGATGTGTCTCAATGTTTTCGCTTATAAGTGTTGTCGAACTATTGTTTTACCTGTTTGATTAAGCTCAAAATGATCAAAATTTTTGCCCCCAACTAGGTGTAGGATTTTGCCCCAAGCGTAGAAACAAACTTGTTATGATATACTCAATGATCCAAACCATGGTGAGAGAGAAACTGTGAAGCCTGCGTATGTACAAATGCCTATGATGGATATGGATAGCATTGATGGAGGATGAATGCAACCGGAAAAATGCATGAAATTAATAGAGGGAAGAGCTAGCTGACAGATAGCGCCTGTTTGCTAGGTTTTCACCATCTGTTTTTATTATACTTTTTCTCATATTTGATTTTTTTTTTTCATTGTTTTTGATTTTTTTTTTCAATGTTTTTGATTTTTTTTTCAGTGTTTTTGATTTTTTCTGATTTTTTAGTGTTTTTGATTTTTTTTTTCGGACATAAAACTTCTTCAGGTGCATGCTATTGATTGGTTCCTCGAGCTAGTCCTCGTCCTCTGTTGATAGTTGATATGTTCCCGACCCTAATATTGTTGTGACCACAAATGGACCTAACTAGTTTGGTTCAAACTTTCCTTTTCTTTTCTCAATTTGCTTGGTTACATGGATTTTCTTTTAGTACTAGTTCTCCAACTTGAAAGTCTCATGGTTTGACCCTGTGATTATAACTGTGGCACATTCTTTACTGATATACCTTCAGATGATTAAAGGCATTTTATCTTCATTCATGGATCAATTCTAGTTCTTGCAGTCTAGATACTTGTTGTTCTTCATCTGGGATAAGACCTTTTAATGATACTTGTATAGAAGGTATCTCTACTTCGATTGGCAGTATGGCTTCGGATCCATAAACAAGAGAGAAAGGTGTGGCACTTTTTGGTGTGTGGATACCAATATGATAGGCCCATAGAGCAGGGTTTAATTGAGCATGCCATTCTTTGCCAGCATCATTCATTGTCTTTTTGAGGATTTTCATAATGGTTTTCTTTGATGCTTCTACTTGTCCATTTCCTTGTGGATAGTACGGTGTGGAGAATCTGTGTTGGATCTTGAATTTCTCACATAGCTCTTGTACATCCTGATTCTTGAATGGTCACCCATTATCAGTGATAATGGTCATGGGTATTCCATAGCGACATATGATGTAGTTCAAGATAAATGCAGCAATTTGTTTACCTGTGATATTGATAAGAGGTACCACCTCAATCCACTTTGTGAAACATTCTCTAGCTATAAGGATAAATTTGTGACCATTGGATGAAGAAGGATTTATTTTTCCTACTAGATCAAGACCCCATTGACAGAAAGACCAAGATGTTGCTAAAGCATGAAGTTCTTATGCTGGTGCATGAATCAAGTTTCCATGGATCTGACATTGTTTGCATGTTCTAGCTATCTGAAAAGAATCTCGTTCCATAGTAGGCCAATAATAGCCCAAGCGTATGAGTTTTTTTGAAAGGGTAAGACCACTTGAATGAGTGCCACAAATGTCATTATGGACTTCATGTAAGGCCTTCTCAGATTCTTCTTGTTTGAGACATCTTAAAAGAGTACCGTCTAGACCTTGTTTAAACAGGGTATCCATGATGAGAGTATAATGGGAGGATTGACGAATAGAGTTTCTCTTTTGGTTCTTTGATAGGTCAGGAGTTAGGGTGTTATCTTTCAGGTATGTGTAAATTTGGCCATAGTGGAAGGAATCATGTCGAATAAGTTGACAGATGGTTTGGGAATCAAGACAATTGTGAGAAGGGTAAGACAACTCTTCAACCAGGAATTCATAACACTCTTGATTTTCCTGTGTCTGTAATAGGGAAGCAAGTGTTGCCATGACATCTGCTACTTTGTTATCATTTCTTGGAGTTTGTTCAAAAGTGTTTTCGACAAAATATTTCTTGAAATCATCCACCATCTTCTTGTAAGGCATTATTTTTTCATCCTTTGTTTTATAGTCATCATTGATTTGATTGATGACGAGCTGAGAGTCTCCAAAGACTTGAAGTTGTGTAATGTTCCATTCTACAACCATTTTGATACCTGTAACCAATCCTTCATATTCTGCTATAATGTTTGTGCATGGAAAGCTTAATTGTTATGCTTTCGGGATTGTATGACCTTGTGGTGTGATGAGTAGAATACCTGCTCCTGATCCATGTTGTGTATCATTATTGATGTCTGCTCCGGGACTGATATTCGGGTGATGTATTGTAAGATATGGATCTAACCCTGGAGTGTCTATATATGACCAGGTAAAATTGATTTGCCATCTTTTGAAGAGTTCCAAATATTTTTGCCTTGCTAGTTCTGATAGAGAGATTGCTAGATGTAGATCAATTGTGCCAATGTTAACTACCTCTGTTGGTTCTATTAGGATAGACGACTTCTCTTGATAAATTTCAGGTAAGGTGTCAAATCTCCCATCTTTCCGTGCCTCGAGGAGGTTTTCACCGTTAGATGCATCCTTTCTTTTTACTTTTTCCTGATATGATGTTGCCCATAAATGGTTTTCAGCATTAGACCTGATATTCTTTTCTTTATTTTAAATTTTGCGACTAGGAGATTTGGCACCTACTTGACTCGAAGATACGTTAGCAGAATCCTTGGTGGAAGTTGTTGTTGGTTTGATTTCATTAAGATATAAGGATATGGCATGGTCATTAGGTAAGGTATCAATGGCAGTATGTTCTTCATTTTCCCAGTCCATAGGTTCAGGATAGCTCACGGATAAAGGATCTTGATGTTGAATTATGTAAAATATATTAGGGGTCATGATAGAGATGTTAGAGCTTTTAGTATGTATTTCCATGTCTAGAACGATACTCTCATAAAAATGATCTCGCGCAAGTAGCTCCTGATCATCCTCGGTTAAGTCCATGTCAGTCGAATGTGATTCTGATTCAAGTAGTCTAGTCCCTAACGTTTTCCCTGCATACTTGTGAACTATATCGACATCTACATCTCCTTCATCTCTTTCAATTCCAAGCTACTCTTGTTTGTTTTTCCTTGATAGCAAATGTTCTTCATTCTCTTGATCTCTTAGCGGCATTTGTTTTTCCATTCTTGACAAAATTGATGCAGATGATTGTTCCTTGGATTGTGTGCTTGAAGATGCTGCCTCTTTGTTATGCGAAACTATGACCTCTTGAGCTGATTTCAGATTACTACAATATTGCAATGGATTTGAATCTGCTGAGATCGTGATTTCGTGCCCATTGTATGGAAGTTTTAGGCACTGATGACATGTTGAAGTTATAGCCTACATGTAATGTATCCATGGTTTTCCCAAGAGTATGTTGTATGGTAATTCCAAGTCTAGAACTTTGCATGCTGTGTTTTTCTGCAAAGGTCCCACTTTGATGGGTAATACCACAATTCCTTTAGAGGAATGCACTTCTTCATTATGTGCTTTGATGGTGATCCTTTTCTGAGGATCCACTGCATCTTCTGAATAACCTAGAGCATAGACAAGACTTAATGAGCAAATGTTTGAGCCATCTTTCCCATCTATTAGGACACATTTAACGAGCGCTCTATGGATGAGGAATTTGATATGCAAGGAAGCGCTATGGGGATTTTGCAAGGAATCAATATTTAGATATGAAGTAGATGGGCTTTGAATAGGATCCTCTGAAATAGGTTTGATGGCCATTATGGATATCCCTTGGGGAACTTCAGCTTTGGGTGTATTGTTTGGTGAGGATGCGATGGAAGGTTCTTGCAATTTTTTAATAAGTGTAAGAATAGATGCCTTTGGAGAGTCAATTTGTTTATGGGGGGATAAACCTTTGCTAGACATAGGTGTGCGATTGTGATCTTTCTCATCCAAATCCTTTAAGGATCTTTTTAATAGTTGCATAAAAGAGCCACCTTTCTTTGAATATGTATTTGAATCCTTGTTAGGTTTTGACATGATTAGATTTTGATTCTGGACTTGTTTGATTTCTTTGATATGTTGGTTTGTTATGTGTTCTTGTCTTTTATTTTGGTATGCCATGTTGCTATGATTTTTAGCTAGCAGTTTCTATTTCCGTTTCTGCAATCTTTCGTCTTTGAGATTTAGTTAGAACGAGAATACATGTGTGTTTGATATTGTGCTAGGATTCGATTGTCCAAAAAGTTTTTTTGATAAGGGATCAACTGTCAAGGTAAATACGATAGATTGATATGAGACTAAAAGAGGATTCAAGCATTTAAAGGTTTGCAAGTTTTTCGATCTTTGGTTTTGGAGTGCAATGGTGATGATTTGATAAGAACCAAGTCTAGTAGGAACGATATATCCTACGATGTGGGACAAGATTATCCTGACCAAACGTTTCAGTTTCATGATAGAGGATGATAGATCCTGATGAGAGACTATGTTTGAGTGATCAGTTTATCAAATAGGGTGATAATGCACTTTGAGATGTTTAGATCTTGAACTTGTTGAGGGTGAGCACTTGAAAATCTTAAGGTGTATATGTTCTAAAGTCTATTTTTGATGGATGATAACTTGACCAAGCGAACAAAGAAGACAATCTAAGCACATAATGACAGAGAACAGGTGTTTATGCTTATTGTAAATTTGACCAAGCAGAAATGACAAATCTGAAAAAGGCATGCAGAACATAGCTTTGGACTGGCAGATACAGAGATTCATAGAACAGACTATGAAGCCCTGAACAAAAAAAGATACAAGACCATATGACAAACTAGGATTTTCCTTTGAAAAAAAGAAGAAACTCGTACGACAAACTTTTTTGAACCATACGATAAAACAACTGACTTGTACAACAGAATGCTGAGCAATACAACAAATTTTTTTATGCTATCAGGCTCATACGAGAATTCCCATAGACCATACAAAAAACTAGATATCTCGTACGACAGAGAACAGGACAGAGAAAAATATGTTGGCTTGGCAGAATTTTGATCCTTGAAGTTTAATGTTTTGCTTATGTTTTCTAGTTTTGGATGTTTAATTTTTCAATTTAGGGATGAATACACACCAAACACATGATATGATAAGTGACCACAAGCATGCTAAACCCTAAGGAAGTTGGTTGAGAGAGAAAACCTTTGCTTACAAAATTAGGTACACACCCAATAGCTAATTAGGATACAATCGTTGAGTCTCACGCAATGGATTCTCAACGTTGTATTATCCGACTCCAAATGCAAATGGGGGCACGATATGGCAAGTGTCTTGGGAGAGTTACTATCTCTCTTGCACAAAGATTATCCCTCTTTCGGAGGTGAATCGAGTAGCTTCTAATTTTAACTTGGCACTAGTAAGGGATCCGTTCGGCGTGTCAATGTATAAACTCAATTAAGAGGTCTCCCAGCCTTGAAAACCAAGGTTTGCTATACCTGAAGGTACGAAGGAGAGCAATTCCCGAGCACTACCATTGACTTGATTTTCATCAAATCACATTTATTTTATAGTGGGTTGGATTACTTGGCATTAGTCGTTCCCACTTAGATCGTTCCCCTCTCACCGGCCTTAATGGCTAAGAGTTATTACTCCTCTAGAGGGAAGGCCTACTAATGAAATGCACTAATTAAAGAAAATGATGAGTCTAGCTTTCTGATCACCTAAGGAAGGTGAGAGCATACTCGCCTATCATCAAAAACACATAAAACATGATTGTTCATTTCCTTTAGCAAAATTTAAGTGTGCCTAATTTTTTTTAAGGAATACACAAAGTTTTGTCGAATTCTCTTAGGCAACTTGCAAAATAAATCCGTTAGTAGTCATTGATGTGTTTTGAATTTGGTCTTTAACTAGCATATCTTTGACAATCATCCTGCAAAACTTGTTAGGCTACAAAAAATTTCACAAACAAATCAGGGTTAGCATTAGAAAAGCTCGGATTTAAAATCTGAAAACCCTAAAATGCAGTTTATTTAAAAACATAGAGGCAGAGAGTTGTACGACACAATTTACCAGTTCATACAACAATATTTTTGATATTGTGCGACAAAATCAACAGGGTCGTACGACACTTTAGAAGCTCGTACGAGTCAAGATGGAGTATCGTCCCGGCTCACAAAAAAGTTTTTACGAGCTAGAAAAGGAACTCATACGAGTTTCTGATTCTATCTCGAGTAGAGATGAAGGTTGATGAAGCTTGAGAGGCCAAAAATGATTATTTCGGCCCCATGGTGGGTGCCAAAATATCATGTATCTGTGAAGTGTGAACCTGTGAGCCTACAACTACAACACAAAAACACTCAATAGATCATTACAAGCATGATTAACAAATATAAACAAAGAAATATGAAATCATGGCTAATCGATCCATCGCCTCCTAATAAATACGAGTATGAATTTGCTCTTAGATCTGGTTAGCAATTTTAGTGACTTGACTACACGTAGATGAAGGATTTAAGATAATAATGATGATGCATTTAAACTAGAAATGATGATTAAGCTAGATGACAAGCAAATTATGCTAGAAATAAACTAGATTTAAGCTAAAATTGATCATGATAACAATGCTAAAATGCTATATGCCTATAGTAACAATGCTTAAATGAAAAATGAAATGGGATGAATGTGGATCCTTTGAGCTCAAAATGGGGTCTATTTATAGGCTTTTCCAAGGCCAGGGGTGAGGTGGCATGAATCAATAGTCGAGATTTGTTCTAAAGATATCAATGGTTAAATTGGAGGTGGTTGAGGAAGAGGCTAGATGAAAGGGGACAATTGGTGGTAGGTAGGAAAAGAGGTTGGTTGGAAGGGAACACTTGGTGACAAGTGTCAAGAAGCTTTGCTCATGAGAGGGCAAAGTGTCCAAGGAAAGGGGACATGGTGGTTAGGATGTGCAAGCTAGGATGGGGTTAAGCAAACTCAGGGTTAGATGAAACGGGTTAGGTTTAGGAGTGGTTAGAAGTTAGGTGGTTAGAAGCTAGGAGAATTTGAATTTAAAATTCAAAAAAAGACTAATTAATTTTCAACAACTCATGAATTGATTTGTTTTAATTAATTATGGGATTTAGAAGAAATGAATTTGATGGGGGGAATTAATTAATTTGAATTAATTAATTAAAGGGGATTATTGAAATGAACCTATCAAATAAATCCTTAGATTTATTAATAAGTAGATGACAAGGAGAATTTAATCAAATTGCTAATGAATTCAATTAAATCAGGAAGGAGGATTAATTAAATAATTTCTTATTCAATTAATTATCTTCAGACCATTTTTAGGTGTATACATTTTGCCCCTCTTTGAAGTGAGGTGTGAGGACATGTTGATTCAAAGAATACTTTCATTTTGATATTGATTTGATTTGATAGGATGCCCCAGACCTTGATTGATAAATTGTGGTACGATTATGCCCCCTCGAAAGATCAATGGAGATAATTGATTTGTTGGAGTGGTTTGGATGATTGCGAAATTGATGTCCCAATTAGAAAAGATTCAATTCTGCAACATTGATTGATGAAAGTGAGAGTTCTTTGATCACAATGATTGATAGAGTTTGATAATTTTCGATAGATTCGATTAGTTTGATAAGATCTAGATTTAGTCTGGTTTTAGGAAAGATACCTCTTGTATAAGACAAAGGTGATTAGAAGCGTCTTGTTTCAGGAACGATATATCCTGTGTAAGACTTGATCAAAAGTATCTGGTTTCAGGAAAGATTCATCATGTATCATACATGATTAAATAGATGAAATTCGATCGATTGATAAGATGGATAAGGTTGATTGGATAAAGATCAGACATTTTGTTGATATCAGTTTGCAAGATGATTTATATTTTATGATGTCGGTACGTTTGAGGGGGTAGCATAAGATTTTCACTGGGTTGATAATATCTGGAGAGAGATCAGTCATCATTCTGATTATGTATACACCTATGATAATACATTGATGATTCCTGTGGTAGATTCGACCTTGGACAAGATGAGCATTTGTGATCCCATGCAAGAATGAAATGCAAGCTAAATGCCAATGCAAATGCTAATGAAATGCAAAGCTATGATTGGACCAGTCATTGGATTATTGCTTTTTTTTTTCATCATTGAGCTTTTGAAATGTGGGAAGTGAGTGCAAGCATCGATGGTATAATTAAACCACAATGACCTGAGTACTTCTTTCCTAGATTTTGATATTGCAAGTTAGCACAAGCATTGAGGTATAATTAAACCAAGATGACCTGAATGTTACTTGCGTAAAACAGGCAGTATTAACCATTGGTATATGCAAATCAGAAATGTCTTCGATGATACTTCAATGATCATGTCTTGAGACAAATTTGCACCTACTAATAATTAATTTTCAGACAACAAACAAGAAAAATATCACGTTCCTTCCTTGTTCCTCTAGTCAAAGACATCTTGGAGTCACTCAGAAATCATGATAGTGAAAAATCAAGATAATAAAGTTGAACCAAAGTGTTGAAAGCAGTATCCAAAAGATTTCATCCATTAAAAAATGTGCGATGTGCTTAGACTGACGTGCGATAGCTTGATGGTTAACAATTTGATTTCATGTTCAACGTTGGATGTGTCTCAATGTTTTCGCTTGATAAATGTTGTCTAACTATTGTTTTACCTATTTGATTAAGCTTAAAATGATCAAAATTTTTGCCCCCAACTAGGTTTAGGATTTTGCCCCAAGCTTAGAAACAAACTCGTTATGATATACTCAATGATCCAAACCATGGTGAGAGAGCAACTGTGAAGCCTGCGTATGTACAAATGCCTATGATGGAGATGGATAGCGTTGATGGAGAATGAATGCAAGTGGAAAAATGTATGAACTAATAGATGGAAGAGCTAGCTGATAGATAGCGCCTGTTTGCCAGGTTTTCACCATCTGTTTTTATTGTACTTTTTTATCATATTTGATTTTTTTTTCAATGTTTTTGATTTTTTTTTCAATGTTTTTGATTTTTTCTGATTTTTCAGTGTTTTCAATTTTTTTTTTTTTTTTTTTCAGACATAAAACTTCTTCAGGTGCATGTTATTGATTGGTTCCTTGAGTTGGTCCCCGTTCTATGTTGATAGTTGATATGCTCCTGACCCAAATACTATTGTCACCACAAATGGACCTAACTAGTTTGGTTCAAACTTTCCTTTTCTTTTCTTTTCTCAATCTGCTTGGTTGCGTGGATTTTCTTTTCGTACTAGTTCTCCAACTTGAAAGTCTCATGGTTTGACCCTGTGATTATAACTGCAGCACATTCTTTGCTAATATACCTTCAGATGATTAAAGGCATTTTGTCTTCATTCATGGATCAATTCTAGTTCTTACAGTCTAGATACTCGTTGTTCTTCATCTGGGATAAGACCTTTTAATGATACTTGTATAGAAGGTATCTCTACTTCGATTGACTGTATTGCTTCGGAACCATAAACAAGAGAGAAAGGTGTGGCACTTTTTGGTGTGCAGATACTAGTGTGGTAGACCCATAGAGCAGGGTTTAATTGAACATGCCATTCTTTGCCATTATCATTCATTGTCTTTTTGAGGATTTTCATAATGGTTTTCTTTGATGCTTCTACTTGTCCATTTCCTTGTGGATAGTATGGTGTGGAGAATCTGTGTTGGATCTTGAATTTCTCACATAGCTCTTGTACATCTTGATTCTTGAATGGTCACCCATTATCAGTGATAATGGTCATGGGTATTCCATAGCGACATATGATGTAGTTCAAGATAAATGCAACAATTTGTTTTCCTGTGATATTGATAAGAGGTACCACCTCAATCCACTTTGTGAAACATTCTCTAGCTATAAGAATAAATTTGTGATCATTGGATGAAGAAGGATTTATTTTTCCTACTAGATCAAGACCCCATTGACATAAAGGCCAAGATGTTGCTAAAGCATGAAGTTCTTATGCTGGTGCATGAATCAAGTTTCCATGGATCTGACATTGTTTGCATGTTCTAACTATCTAAAAAGAATCTCGTTCCATAGTAGGCCAATAATAGCCCAAGTGTATGAGATTTTTTGAAAGAGTAAGACCACTTGAATGAGTGCCACAAATGCCATTATTGACTTCATGTAAGGCCTTCTCAGATTCTTCTTGTTTGAGACATCTTAAAAGAGTACTATCTAGACCTCGTTTAAACAGGGTATCCATGATGAGAGTATAATGGGAGGATTGGCGAATAGAGTTTCTCTTTTGGTTCTTTGATAGGTCAGGAGGTAGGGTGTTATCTTTCAGGTATGTGTAAATTTGGCCATAGTGGGAGGAATCATGTCCAATAAGTTGACAAATGGTTTGGGAATCAAGATAATTATGAGAAGGGTAAGACAACTCTTCAACTAGGAATTCATAACGCTCTTGATTTTCCTGTGTCTATAATAGGGAAGCACGTGTTGCCATGACATTTGCTACTTTGTTATTATTTCTTGGAGTTTGTTCAAAAAGTATTTCGACAAAATATTTCTTGAAATCATCCACCATCTTCTTGTAAGGCATTATTTTTTCATCCTTTGTTTGATAGTCATCATTGATTTGATTGATGACGAGTTGAGAGTCTCCAAAGACTTGAAGTTGTGTAATGTTCCATTCTACAACCATTTTGATACCTGTAACCAATGCTTCAGATTCTGCTATATTGTTTGTGCATGGAAAACTTAATTTGTATGCTTTCAGGATTGTATGACCTTGTGGTGTGATGAGTAGAATACCTGCTCCTGATCCATGTTTTGTATCATTATTGATGTCTGCTCCGAGACTGATATTCAGGTGATGTATTGTAAGATATGGATCGAACCCTCGAGTGTCTATATATGACCAGGTAAAATTGATTTGCCATCTTTTGAAGAGTTCCAAATATTTTTGCCTTGCTAGTTCCGATAGAGAGATTGCTAGATGTAGATCAATTGTGCCAATGTTAACTACCTCTATTGGTTCTATTAGGATAGATGACTTCTCTTGATAAATTTCAGGTAAGGTGTCAAATCTCCCATCTTTTGGTGCCTTGAGGAGGTTTTCACCATTAGATGCATCCTTTATTTTTACTTTTTCCTGATATGATGTTGCCCATAAATGGTTTTCAGCATTAGACCTAATATTCTTTTCTTTATTTTAAATTTTGCGACTAGGAGATTTGGCACCTACTTGACTCGAAGATACGTTAGCAGAATCCCTGGTGGAAATTGTTATTGGTTTGATTTCATTAAGATATAAGGATATGGAATGGTCATTAGGTAAGGTATCAATGGCAGTATGTTCTTCATTTTCCCAGTCCATAGGTTCAGGATAGCTTAAGGATGAATGATCTTGATGTTGAATTATGTCAAATATATTAGGGGTCATGATAGAGATGTCAGAGCTTTTAGTATGTATTTCCATGTCTAGAACGATACTCTCATAAAAATGATCTCGCACAAGTAGCTCCTGATCGTCCTAGGTTAAGTCCATGTCAGTCGAATGTGATTCTGATTCAAGTAGGCTAGTCCCTAACGTCTCCCTGCATACGTGTGAACTATATGGACATCTACATCTACTTCATCTCTTTCAATTTCAAGTTGCTCTTGTTTGTTTTTCCCTGATAGCAAATGTTCTTCATTCTCTTGATCTCTTAGTAGCATTTGTTTTTCCATGCTTGACAAAATTGATGCAGATGATTGTTCCTTGCATTGTGTGCTTGAAGATGCTGCCTCTCTATTATGCGAAACTATGACCTCTTGAGCTGATTTCAGATTACTACAACATTGCAATGGATTTGAATCTACTGAGATCGTGATTTCATGCCCATTGTATGGAAGTTTCAAGCACTGATGACATGTTGATGGAATAGCCTGCATGTCATGTATCCATGTTTTTCCCAAGAGTATGTTGTATGGTAATTCCAAGTCTAGAACTTGGCATGCTGTGTTTTTCTTGAAAGGTCCCACTCTGATGGGTAATACCACAATTCCTTTAGAGGAATGCACTTCTTCATTATGTTCTTTGATGGTGATCCATTTCCGAGGCTCCACTGCATCTTCTGAATAACCCAGAGCACGAATAAGACTTAATGAGCAAATGTTTGAGGCATCTTTCCCATCTATTAGGACACATTTAACGAGCGTTCTATGGATGAGGAATTTGATATGCACGGAAGTGCTATGGGAATTTTGCAAGGAATCAATATTTAGATATGAAGTAGATGGGCTTTGAATAGGATCCTCTGAAATAGGTTTGATGGCCATTATGGATATCCCTTGGAAAACTTCAGCTTTGGGTTTATTGTTTGGTGAGGATGCTATGGAAGGTTCTTGAAATTTTTTAGTAAGTGTAAGAATAGATGCCTTTGGAGAGTCAATTTGTTTATGGGGGGATAAACCTTTGCTAGACATAGGTGTGTGATTGTGATCTTTCTCATCCAAATCCTTAAAGGATCTTTTTAATAGTTGCATAAAAGAGCCACCTTCATTTGAATATGTATTTGAATCCTTGTTAGTTTTTGACATGATTGGATTTTGATTCTGGACTTGTTTGATTTCTCTGATATGTTGGTTTGTTATGTGTTCTTGTCTTTTGTTTTGGTATGCCATGTTGCTATGATTTTCAGCTAGCAGTTTCTATTTCCGTTTCCGCAATCTTTCGTCTCTGAGATTTAGTTAGAACGAGAATACATGTGTGTTTGATATTGTGCTAGGATTCGATTGTCCAAAAAGTTGTTTTGATAAGGGATCAACTATCAAGGTAAATACGATAGAGTGATATGAGACTAAAAGAGAATTCAAGCGTTTAAAGGTTTGAAAGTTTTTCGATCTTTGGTTTTGGAGTGCAATGGTGATGATTTGATAAGAACCAAGTCCAATAGGAACAATATATCCTACGATGTGGGACAAGATTATCCTAACCAAACGTTTCAGTTTCGTGATAGAGGATGATAGATCCTGATGAGAAACTATGTTTGAGTGATTAGTTTATCAAATAGGGTGATAATGCACTCTGAGATGTTTAGATCTTGAACTTGTTGAGGGTGAGCACTTGAAAATATTAAGGTGTGTATGATCTAAAGTCTATTTTTGAGGGATGATAACTCGACCAAGCGAACCAAGAAGACACACTAAGTACATAATGATAGAGAATAAGTGTTTATGCTTACTGTAAATTTGACCAAGCAGAAATGACAAATCTGAAAAAGACATGCAGGACACAGCTTTGGACAGGCAGATACAGAGAATCGTACGACAGACTACGAATCCCCGAACGAAAAAAGATACAAGACCATACGACAAACTAGGATTTTCCTTTGAAAAAAAGAAGAAACTCGTACGACAAACTTTTTTGAACCATACGATAAAACAACTGACTCATACGACACAAAATGCTGAGTAATACAATAATTTTTTTTATGCTATCAAGCTCATATGACAATTCCCACAGACCATACGAAAAACTAGATATCTCATACGACAGAGAACAGGATAGAGAAAAATATGTTTGCTTGGCAGAATTTTGATCCCTGAAGTTTAATGTTTTGCTTATGTTTTCTAGTTTTGGATGTCTGATTTTTCAATTTAGGGATGAATACACACCAAACACATGATATGATAAGTGACCACAAGCATGATAAACCCTAAGGAAGTTGGTTGAGAGAGAAAACCTTTGCTTGTAAAATTAGGTACACACCCAATAGCTAATCAGATTACAACTGTTGAGTCTCACACAATGGATTCTCAACACCATATTATCTGACTCCAAACGCTAATGGGGGCATGATATGGTAAGTGTCTTGAGAGAGTTACTATCTCCCTTGCACACAGATTATCTCTCCATTGGAGGTGAATTGAGTAGCTTCTAATTTTAACTTGGCACTAGTAAGGGATCCATTCGATGCGTCAAGGTATAAACTCAATTAAGAGGTCTCCTAGCCTTGAAAACCAAGGTTTTCTATACCTGAAGGTACGAAGGAGAGCTATTCCCAAGCACTACCATTGACTTGATTTCTATCAAATCACATTTATTTTATAGTGGGTTGGATTAATTGGTGTTAGCCATTCCCACTTAGGTCATTCCCCTCTCACCGGCCTTAATGGCTAAGAGTTATTACTCCTCGAGAGGGAAGGCCTACTAAAGAAATGCACTAATGAAAGAAAATGATGAGTCTAGCTTTCTGATCACCTAAGGAAGGTGAGAGCATACTAGCCTATCATCAAAAACACATAAAACATGATTGTTTATTTCCTTTAGCAAAATTTAAGTGTGCCTAATTTTTTTTAAGGAATACACAAAGTTTTGTCGAATTCTCTTAGGTAACTTGCAAAATAAATCCATTAGTAGTCATTGATGTGTTTTGAATTTGGTCTTTGACTAGCATATCTTTGACAATCATCCTGCAAAACTTGTTAGGCTGCAAAAAATTTCACAAACACATCAGGGTTAGCATTAGAAAAGCTCGGATTTAAAATCTGAAAACCCTAAAATGCAGTTTATTTAAAAACACAGAGGCATAGAGTCATACGACACAATTTACTAGTTCATACAACAATATTTCTGATATTGTACGACAGAATAAACAGGCTCGTATGACACTTTAGAAGCTCGTACGAGTCAGAATGGAGTATCATCCCGACTCACAAAGAATTTTGTACGAGCTAGAAGAGGAAACTTATACAAGTTTCTGATTCTATCTCGAGTAGAGATGAAGGTTGATGAAGCTTGAGAGGCCAAAAATGATTATTTCGGCCCCATGGTGGGTGCCAAAATATCGTGTATCTGTGAAGTGTGAACCTGTGAACCTACAACTGCAACACAAAAACACTCAATAGATCATTACAAGCATGATTAACAAATATAAAGAAAGAAATATGAAATCATGGCTAATCAATCTATTGCCTCCTAATAAATGCGAGTATGAATTTGCTCTTAGATCTGGTTAGCAATTTTAGTGACTTGACTACACCTAGATGGAGGATTTAAGATAATAATGATGATGCATTTAAACTAGAAATGATGATTAAGCTAGATGATAAGTAAATTATGCTAGAAATAAGCTAGATTTAAGCTAAAATTGATCATGATAACAATGCTAAAATGCTATATGCCTATAGTAACAATGCTTGAATGAAAAATGAGATGGGATGAATGTGGATCCTTTGAGCTCAAAATGGGGTCTATTTATAGGATTTTCCAAGGCCAAGGGTGAGGTGGCATGAATCAATAGTCGAGATTTGTTCTAAAGATATCAATGGTTAAATTGGAGGTGGTTGAGGAAGAGGTTGGATGAAAGGGGACAATTGGTGGTAGGTAGGAAAAGAGGTTGGTTGGAAGGGAACACTTGGTGACAAGTGTCAAGAAGCTTTTCTCATGAGAGGGCAAAGTGTCCAAGGAAAGGGGACATGGTGGTTAGGATGTGCAAGCTAGGATGGGGTTAAGCAAACCCGGGGTTAGATGAAATGGGTTAGGTCTAGGAGTTTTTAGGTTAGGTGGTTAGAAGTTAGGAGAATATGAATTTTAAATTCAAATAAAGACTAATTAATTTTCAACAACTCATGAATTGATTTATTTGAATTAATTATGAGATTTAGAAGAAA
Organism: Cryptomeria japonica; assembly: GCF_030272615.1. Taxonomy (NCBI): domain Eukaryota; kingdom Viridiplantae; phylum Streptophyta; class Pinopsida; order Cupressales; family Cupressaceae; genus Cryptomeria; species Cryptomeria japonica. Next base: position 635,691,286 of record NC_081407.1, read on the forward strand.
CGAATTTGATGGGGGGAATTAATTAATTAAAGGGGATTATTGAAATGAACCTATTAAATATATCCTTAGATTTATTAATAAGTAGATGACGGGGAGAATTTAATAAAATTGATAATGAATTCAATTAAATCGGGATGGAGGATTAATTAAATAATTTCTTATTCAATTAAATTTCTTTAGACTATTTCTAGGTGTATAGGAAGGTTATTGACCATCCAATCTCATAATAAAATTTTAGATGAGGACTCATTAGGAGCATAAATGGAGCACAAACCAATAGATATTCCTTGGAATAGTAATAGGCACCATACACAATTATTATTAAGATGGATTATTCCTAGAGCAATAATAAATTTAGCTATCCAAGACCTGTAATTCTAAGCACAACACCCCCACTTTCCTCATTATGAAGACTAGATTTGAACCAGCAATATTTCCACAAGGATTGAAGGGTAAGTTGGAGGCGTGTATCTCCAATTTTGACTTCCTGAAGGAATATTGCATTTTCCAAATGAATTTGCAAAGATTTCTTGACATGAAGGTTTCTTGTGGGGATAGATAAACCCCTAACAATCCATGACATATAATAAAAAAATTCATTAAACTTTAGGAAGGGAATCCATATCTTCTAAATATATTACTTTAAATCGATTCTCCCATAAGGAATCTTGTTGATTTCATTAGAGAGGTCCTTAGTGGGGGATCTAGATATTTTCCTGAGAGTGATTAGAGAGAGAAATATATCTCTAATAGCAACAAGTTGAGCCTCAATACATGGAAGGTTTGAGCTTTCCCTTTTTTTTTTTTACTAATTTCCAACCTTCTTCAAGGATGGCTTCCTTGTAAGATGAAGGCTTGTTTGAAGGAGAACTATGAGCAAGAGAGTGAAGGGGGGGTTTTAGGATAATTATCCATAGGAGAGGAATGATGAACCGAGGGAGAGGAGGGATTTCAAAGAGAAAGGGAAAGTGAAGGTGAGAGATGAATTGGGGGTGGAGAAGGGGGAACAACATTATTTAGGGATTTGTCATGAGAACAAGACAAGGGGTTATAAGGAGGAGGGGGGGAGGGGCGATGGTTTGGGGGGGTGGGAGGGGAAGTGGGGAAGGGCTGGGGTTGGCTTTGGGTTTACAAATCAGGCATTCTCTAATTAATTTCCCTTCTTTGGTAGTATCTATGGTTGACTTGATATCCATCCACATCAATGTAAGACAATAAGGCATCATGTCCATGAATTGCATTCTCATTGGTCCAAAATAAACACTCACTCTTTGTTCATTGGTTTACACATTTCTTAATGAATTAGAGTGCAATACATAAGAGAATGACATGGACTTCACATAAAACATAAAAATTGCATGCCTTGTATAGCCATCAAAGTAACTAGGAAAGGTAACTCTTTCTTTGATATTGGTATACAATATATATAGATCACAAGAAATTGAATTCAATCAGATGGATGTGATGGAGTAGCTCCACTCCATGATTTATCATAGTAAGATATACCCACCCCTCACACACCTCTCTCATTTATTTACTTCATATATAATATTAAAAATATTGATATTTATTATTATATCTTGATCCTATAATATTATTGAATATTATATATATTTACTATTCATATATATATGTATATGTGTGTATATATCTATATATATATGTACATGTATATACATGTATATATATATATGTATATATATGTATGTATACATATGTATATATATATAGATGTATGTATATATATGTATATATATATATATAGATGTATGTATATATATATATATGTATATATATGTGTGTGTGTACATATATGTATGTATATCTATGTATATATATGTATGTATATATATGTATGTATATATATGTGTGTGTGTACATATATGTATGTATATCTATGTATATATATGTATGTATATATATGTATGTATGTATGTATGTATGTATATGTGTGTGTGTGTGTATAAATACATACATATATATACATATGTATATGTATATTTATATATATGTGTGTATATATATGTATATGTATATATATGTATATCTATATGTATGTATGTATATATGTACACACACACACACACACATATTCTTTAATTATATTATTTTATATAAGGAGAGACGAAAAGAGAAAGGTGAGGAAAATAGAGATGAAGTGTGTGTGTGTGTGTGTGTGTGTGTGTGTGTGAGAGAGAGAGAGAGAGAGAGAGAGAGAGAGAGAGAGAGAGAGAGGAAACACTTATATAATATAATAATAAAAATATATTTAGTCATATTATAGGGTGCCTGCAAGAAGTTGAGTTCACTTTTTGGTCAAAAAGTGGAAGTATTTTCCCCGTTTTTTAGAATTCATCATGTTTGACCTAAAATCTAAAGCACTTAAAGAAGAATCTTGAAAAAAGAGTAATAGAAAATGTAGTGCTCAAAGTCTAGTTTCCAAATATGTAATTTATTTTAATACCCAAATGATAGAAATTAATTTTGAATAGGATTTTGTAAAAGCTATAGTTTTAAAAGTCACCTTTTCAGGACCATACCATGCACGTGTACAACAAGCATAATTTGACCTAAATGAAAGTATTTTTTTGAATTATTTTGGGAAAATATTTGTAACTCACTCACCTTTGATGAGGATAATTTTTTGTGATCTTTTTATGATTTTTTTTTGTTAATTGTTTATTGGGCATAATTGTTGTTTTGAAAAACCCTTGTGCATGACAAGCATATCTTGACATAAACTTAACAATTTTTTTTTGAAACTGCATATAATTGTCTCTAGTTTGATGACACATAATTTATTTTTCAAAAAACTTAAAAACAAAAAAGTTATTAAAAATATAAGAATCCATGTTATTTCAAGTTTATGGACCTATTTCATTAGAAATTATTTTAAAAATAAAAAATATAATCCATTTTTTAAAAATTATGTATTTGGAATCTAGACAGTCTCTTTTGTAATGGGTTTTAATTTCTCCAAAAAATTATGCATAAAAGGTCTTTAGATATATGCCCAAAGTCAGTATTTTGTATGGACACTAACATGGCCTTCAAGTTGCAGGTCAAACCAGTCCAAGACTAAGGGTCATCTTCCCAAGCCTTTTTCCGAAGCAAAAAATCAATGTTGAAATTCAAATTTTTTTTTTAACGAGATCCAGTAAATCTTTTTATATATATATTTTTATATTGAAAATGACATAAAATATGAGAAATAATTTTTTCTATATTCTTTGTTTTTTAATTAAAAATTACTTATATATAAATAAAATATAACATTTAAGTATAAGTCACATTTCAATATGTCTTTTTCCTTTCTTATGCTTTAAGTTATACTCATGTATATATTAGCAGGATGTTTGAGAGTGGTTTCAAATCTCTAGGAGTTATAATGCGAATTCTAGATTTTAGAAGATCTTATAAATTTTTGAACTTAGTCAAATTTCAATAATCAGCAAACTCCTATCGACATTTTTTTGCTCTCTCCACATCACTATCTTTATCTCCATCAAGTTCTATACCAATCTCTCTCCATATTACTCTGCCTCTATCCCCTCTCTACCTCTCTCTATCTCACTCTCTCCTCTCTCTCCAAAAATCTAGACCTATCTCTCTACCCTTCTCTCACATCCTTAACTCTCTATTGTTTGTCTCTTCTCTCTCTATACACTTTCCCTCACTCCCTCCCTACCTCTATTTCTCTACATATACTTCTCTATCTCTCTCTCTCTCCCTACCTACCTATATTTCTCTATATAAATCTCTCTTCCACCCTCTCTCTCTCTCTGCCACCCTATTCTCTCCACTTCTCTCTCTCTCTCTCTACATCTTGATCACTCCCTCTTTCCCTCTCTCCCACTCTCTACCTATCCATCTCTGTCTACTTATTTCTATCTCTTTTTTTCCTGTCTCTATCCATCTAACTCCACACCTATTTTTTCTTTATAAAAATAGAGAGGGAGGGAGGAAGAGGTGGGTAGAGTGTGTAACAGGGAAGATAAAGAGAGTGATTAGGGACATAGATGGATAGAAAGAGAGGGAGAGGGAAGATAGATATAAGTAGAGAGAGATGGATAGGTAGAGTTGGGGAGAGTGGGAGGGGTGAAGAGGTAGAGAGAAAGAGAGAGGGTGGAAGATAGATGTATGTAGAGAAAGAGAAGTTGGAAGGGAAGGAGAGAAAGGTATGTAGAGAGAGAGGTATATGTAGATAAATGGAGGTAGGTAGGGAGTGAAGGAAGGTGTGTAGAGATAGAGACTTAAAAAAGAGTAGAGGGTTAGGGATGTTAGAGAGAGGTAGAGAGATAAGTCTAGATTTTTGGAGAGAGAGAGAGAGGAGAGAGTGAGATAAAGAGGTAGAGAGGGAATAGAGGGTAGATAAAAGTAAAGAGCAAAGAAGGGGTAGGTAGAGATAGTGAGAGGGAGATAAAGAGAGTGATTGGGAAGATAGTGTTGGACATTGTTGCTGCTAGGATATGTTGTTGTCATTGATGTCAACATATTCTTGCGCTGGTGATTGTTTTTTGGTTTATCATGATCAAGGTTTGGTGTATGAAGTATTTATGGTAACATTATGTTCTTCTGTATTGGTTTTGGTGACCTGGGAAGCTTAATTGATCATATCATATGATCCAATTTTGTCATTTGTTTTTCTGATTAGTGCTTTGTAGAGTTTAGTATTTCTTTCGGTATATTCCGATGTGATCAGATCTTGAGCCGAGTCTTTGGGAGACTATTTGGAATGGTCTTGTGTATCTTCATTTCAAATGATTCATGATTTGGTGCTCCGCAAGTTATCTTTCTTCGTGATAGTTGTTGATGTTTGAGTGTTCTTGAGTTTCAGACGTTGACAGATGAATATTTGACAAGTGTTGTTGGTACAACTGTTACTCATGATTCTAACATGCTTGTTGGTGTTTCCTAATTTTTTTGTATTTGTTTTGATGATCCATATTGATCATTGTGTGAGTTGTTGGTGATTTTGTTGAATCGGTGATGTTCTTCGTGTTATGCGGATTTCTTGGTGGTGTAGCGTGTTGTGGTTGATCTTGGCAAGATTTTCGGTGGTGTTGCATGTTTGGTGATTTGAATTAGGTCCATGTTATGTCATGTATATCATTATATTGATCTGGTGGTCGATCTTTGTATCATGTGATGTAATTTTGTAATTTTCAGTTGAGGGTTTAGCCGATCTTTTTTTCAAGGTTGATGAATTGTATAAATAAGTGGTATTGTCATGTAATTTTGGTGTTGAGGTTGTGTCTGCCTTATTAGAGAATGGTGTATGTGCGAACAAGTGATTCATCCTTTGAAAGTGTATTGAGCAGAGATTGGTGTTGTAGAGCAGACAATTGTGCTTAACCGGAACTGTCATCAAGCATTTGGAGATGCTATTATTGTAGTTCATTCCTTCCGGATTGTAGTACGAATGTTCTTGTAAGTTAGTGAGACTTCCCTGAGGGTTATAGCCTTCTAGGTCATTATCTTTTGAGTAGTGAGCTCTAGGAAGTGTGTCTGAATGCATGTGCATTCCCCATTGTAATATTTACACATACTACTGCAGAGTATCATCTTATTGTGGGTAGGTTCCCACTGTGATTTTTCCGTTAACTGGGTTTTCCACGTCAAAATCTTGGTGTTTTGTGTTGTTCTATCAATTTTCTTATCTTTTTTATTGCTGCTAGTTTATCAGATCTATATTTGTGATTAAGTTATTAGATCCAGTGAAAACTGATTCACCCCCGCCCCCCCCCCCCCACCGCTTAGTTTTCCTTCATTGTTGTTGCCAACAGATAGATGGATAGAAAGAGAGGGAGAGGGGAGATAGAATGAAGTAGAGAGAGATGGATAGGTAGAGAGGGGGAGAGGGAAGGAGGGAGGGGTGGAAAGGAAGAGATAGAGAGAGGGGGGAACAAAGAGAAAAGAGCTAATGATGTGTGAGAGAGGTAGATAAATAGGTCAAGATTTTGGGAGAGAGAGGAGAGAGTGAGAGAGAGAGAGGTAGAGAGGGGATAGAGGTGAGATAAAAGTAGAGATAGAGGGAGAGGTAGGTATAAAGAGTGAGAGGAGAGATAAAAAGTGATCAGGAGATATATGGATAGAAAGAGAGGGAGAGGGGAGATAGAAATAAGTAGAGAGAGATGGATGGGTAGAGAGAAAGAGAGAGGGAAGGAGGGAGGGGTGGAGAGGTAGAAATGGAGAGAGAGAGAGGGTGGAAGGGAGAAAGAGGAGAGGATGAAGAGAGATGTATGTAGATAAATATAAGTTGGTAGGGAGGGATAGATAGGTATGTAGAGAGAGATAGAGATGTATATGTAGAGAAATAGAGGTAGGTAAAGAGTGAGGGGAGATGTGTAGAGAGTTAAGGATGTGAGAGGGAGAGGTGGAGAGATAGGTCTATATTTTGGGAGAGAGAGGAGAGAGTGAGATAGAGAAGTAGAGAGGGAATAGAGGGGAGATAAAAGTAGAGAGGGAATGAAGGAGGGGTGGTGTGTGAGAGAGACAAAGAGAATGATAGGGAGAAAGAAACATAGGGTATAAGAGAGATTTATGTAGAGAAATATAAGTTGGAAGGGAGGGAGAGAAAGGTATGTAGAGAGAGAGATATATATATATAGAGAAATAGAGGTAGGTACAAAGTGAGGGGATGTGTGTAGAGAGAGAGGAGATAGAGAGTAGAGAGGTAGAGATAGGTCTTGATTTTGGGAGAGAAAGGAGAGAGTGAGATAGAGAGGTAGAGATGGGATAGAGGGAAGATAAAAGTAGAGAGGGGAGGAGGGAGGAGTGGAGAGGTAAAGATGGAGAGAGAGATATTTTGAGTGGAAGAGAGATGTATGTAGAGAAATATGATTTGGTAGGGAGGGTGAGAAAGATACGTAGAGAAAGAGATGTATATGTAGAGAAATAGAGGTAGGTAGGGAGTGCCCCTAGAGATGTTTAGAGAGATAGGAGACAAAGAGTAGAGAATTAAGGATGTGAGATAGAGATAGAGAGATAGGTCAATATTTTGGGAGAGAAAGGAGAGAGTGGGATAGAGAGGTAGAGAGGGGATAGAGGGGAGATAAAAATAGAGAGGGAAGGAGGGAGAGGTGGAGAGGTAGAGATGGAGAGAGAGATAGATGGAGTGGAAGATAGATGTATGTAGAGAAAGATAAGTTGGTTGGGAGAGTGAAAAAGATACGTAGAGAAAGAGAGAGGTACATGTAGAGAAATAGAGGTAGTTAGGGAGTGAGGGGAGGTGTGTAGAGAGATAAGAGATAGAGAGTAGAGAGTTAATGATGTGAGATATTGATAGAAAGATGTGTCTATATTATGGGAGAGAGAGAGAGAGAGAGAGAGAGAGAGAGAGAGAGAGGGGGGGATACAAGAAGAGTGATATGGAGAGATATGAGCGTAGATCTCAAGGAAGATAAAGAGAGATAAGGAGGCATTGTTAAGTTCCCTGACTGATTCAGAGATGACAAATGTAATGGGACTTCAAGCCGCACATGAGATCTAGGAGAAGCTTGAAACCCTGTATGAAGGAGATAAACAAGTCAAAGTTGCTAAGTTGCAGAGTTTGAAAGGAAAATATGAGATGCTGAAGATGGGATAAGATGAGAATATAAATACCTTTATGGCTAAGGTGAATGATCTTGTCCTAGGTATTAGATGTGCTTGTGGACCCCTTGAAGAAGATGAAATTATTGCTAAGGTGCTGAGATCTTTGCCTCTTGCTTATAAACATAAGGTAGCTGCTATTGATGAAATCTAGAGTGTGAATACAGTAACAAGAGATATGTTGGTTGGAAAGATTGTTGCATTTGAGCTGAGCAAATTTGGTGAATCACATGGAAAGTCTGAGCCAACGTTTAGAGCATCTGTATTTGGAAAGAAGAAGTATGATCTTGAAGAATGCAAAATATATAGATATGAAAGAGAAAGGAGAGAGATGGAAGAGCAAGAAAGAGAACTAGATGAGCTTGAAGTATTGGTTGCTCAGAGATTGCCTAAGGGAGCTGGTAAGTATGATGGAAAATTGCCCTTGAAATGTTTCTCTTGCAATAAGGTAGGAAATTTTTCTTCTAGGTTCCTGGAGAGAATGGCTAAGTATGATAGGCATGGTAAATTTGATAAGCATGACAGAAATGATAGATATGAGAAGAATGAGAAGTATGATAAGCCTTACAAGTCTAACTGGAAGTATAAGCATCAGAAGAACTACTATTATGTTGTTGATGAAGGTGTTACAGATGAAGAATCAAAAGTAGATGAAGTTGTGTTTCTTGCCATTAAAGAAGAAGGACTAGTACCTGTTGATTCCACTAGCTGCACTATTGAGGAGAAACCTTTGGCTGCTAAAGTTGAAGAAAAAGAAGAATGGGTGATTGACAGTGGTTGTTCACATCATATGAGCGGTGATTAAAGAAAATTTGTGAGTATGGAAAGATATGTTGGTGGAATAGTGAGATTAAGAGATGATAAAGCTTGTGTGATCCATGGTAGAGGTTCCATTTCCTTTGATGGTAAGCATTATACTGATGATGTTTTGTATGTTGAAGGTTTGAAGCATAATATTTTAAGTGTTGGACAGATGGTTGAAAAAGGTTATGATTTACAATTTAATAATGGTAAATGCAAGATCCTAAATGTTGAACATAATGTACCACTAAGAGGGGGGTGAATCAGTGGTTCCTAAAATCTTTTCCTTTTTAAAACAACCTTAGAATACTGGTTATCACCCTAAGCACTAAACAATCAAACTAGTAAGACAAATGTGGATATCAAAAGAGGCAAACACACAAATGAAACCCACAACACCATATGTATGAGGAAAACCCAATATGGGAAAAACCTCAGTGAGAAATGCTGTTGGAGTCTACTGCTCCAATACAGCCTCACAAGTGAAACAATGGATTACAATGATTTTAGGGCACAAACCAAAGGAGCACCAACCCCTACACCAAACTCCAACTCGGTGATGTATAATGAAATACTATTTTGATATAGCTATAGCACCTAGTTGCAAATGAGTTCTACAACACTTGCTCAATAGATTTTTGTCGGTTAACAACCTTCTCTTCATCACTGGTTCACACATTGTCGGTTATCAAATTACTCTCTCTAATCACTCACCAGTTACTCTTAGCCTCTCTTATTTCTCTCTCAGCCTCACACCATACTATGTCACACTTGGATGCCTTCTTGATCAATCACACCTCACCGGTTAGCTTAACTGTTAGACTTGCAACAGTTTACCGGTTACTCTATCTCTACCGGTTAAACCCTCTCACCAGTTCGCCTGCTAACTCACTCTGCAACTTTCTTAGAATAAATTCTAAGGAAGATGATCTTTCTCCTTGCTCAAGCTCTCTTCTCTCTCATTCTTCGCATCAAGCATCAACTGATTTCTATCTCAAGATCACATATTTCTCATCTAAGTTCTCACCAAAAACAACATTCAAATAGTGCAGTGTTAGGTTTTGCCTTCACCAACTCAATCCGTATTGGATTTGATTCTATCTTCTTTTCTAGAGAGATGATCTTCATGTCATCGATCAGCATGACCAATGCCTCGCATTCCAATGTGCATTTTCTAAATCTGGAGGTTTGCACCATGCTTTTCTACTTTTCTTTGTCACATGTCATTAATGGCTCGACTATTTCCTTCAATAAACAAAGATCAAATCTTCTTGCACGATAAGTTCAATTGCTCGCTAGCTTGTCTTCCTCGAGCCACAATCTTCTACCATCCTCCATGACTTGCGAGTTCTTCATAAAAGTCAACTTTCTTGCTGACTATTACATTGAAGCACACTTCACTGACCTGTGCATTATCACCACCTGGCTTCCAGGTGTCATCTTTGTTGACATCCACCTCTACTTGGTTTTCCATGTCGGTTTGACATTCTTTGTTGACCAAGATTGAATACCAATTCAATTCACCTTACCAATATAACCTAACTCCACCAGTGGGCCTTCATACCTGCAAACCTCTTCTCTGTCAGTGGGTCAACTTAGCCTTCCATCAAACATGTCGGTCCTACTTTTCAGTCCATTTACCGATAGCATTAATCTTCTTTGAGTATACTAGTTTACATCCTTCAGTTGTTCTTTTGCTTACTTGTTTGCCTTACCGGTGAGTCTTCTTTACCGACAGATGACACAATTCATGTGTACCGGTAACCTTCCTTCTGTCTGCTTAATCACATATGGAGTGACATTATCATGTCTTACTTCTCTTATACCGGTCACCACTTCTTATTCACCAGTGACCATGTGAAACCAGTTGACATCAATGACAACTTAATGCCAATAATGCCAACAATCTCCCCCTTTGGCATTGATGTCCACTTTCTGCAAGACTTCACACTGGTAGATTTCTCCCCCTTTGACACAATGACAAAGGGTTAGGGTACTTTGTACTCCCTCTTTGATTCATACCTATCTCCCCCTTCATCAAATATTCTCATAGAGATTAAAGCCGGTACTGAGACATACAACCTTGAACTTTCCCTTTGATTAGCATGTGGTTCAAGAGATATAGATACTGCTATGAACTCCCCCTGAACCCTATAACTCTTTACTGACCTAAGTGCATAAGGCAGGTGACACAACTCCCAACTTGTGTCTTAAGTACTCAAAAGTGCTTACCGACAATGGTTTGGTGAAAAATGTCTGCCACTTGTTCTCCTGTAGGGACATAGTCCATCTTTACTTCCTGTCCTTCAACCTTCTCTCTGAGGAAATGATACTTGATGGCTATATGCTTTATCCTGGAATGCATCACCATATTCTTTGATATGTTGATGGCACTTGGATTATCACATTGGATGAAAATAGGATTAGTGATGTCCACCTGTATGTCCTTGAGGTTTTGCTTCATTCAAAGTACCCAAGAGCAACATGTAGAAACAACAATGTATTCTGCTTCAACAGTTGATAGGGAGACTGAATCTTGCTTCTTGCTATGCCATGAGACCAACCGGTAACCTAGGAAGAATGCACCACCACTTGTGCTCTTCCAATCATCAATGCAACCTACCCAATCAGCATCAATGTATGCTTCCAAGATGAATTCCCCTTGTTTAGGGTACCACAAACCATAACCGAGTGTTCCTTGCAAGTACCTAAAAAATCTGCTTACGACATTCATATGTGACTGCTTAGGTGCAGCTTGAAATCTAGCTACCATGCACACTGCCCGCACTATATCCGGTCTAGAAGTAGTAAGATACAATAGGCTTCCTATCATGGATCTATACAATGTCTAATCCACCACCAGTGATTCAACATTCTTGCTTAATTTTCTTCCAGTCACCATGGGGGTACTTACCGGTTTGTAGTCCTCCATTTGAAATTTCTTCAACATATCCTTTGCATAATTGGTTTGTGAGATAGAGATTCCCTTATCTTGCTGTGATATCTATGAACCAAGGAAGCATATCAATTCTTCAAGCATTGACATCTCAAATTCTGACTGCATCTGATCAGAAAATTCTTTGTAAAGGGTGTCCTTATTGCCTCCAAAAATAATGTCATCTACATACACAACCACAATGATCACATGGTTTCCATCTTTCTTTATGTATAAATTGTTGTCAGCACTCCCCTTTTTGAATCCTTGCTCCTTTAGGTACTTATCTAGCCTTGAATACCATGCTCTAGGAGCTTTCTTTAAACCATACAGGGATTTCTTCAACCGATACACAAAGGTTTCATCATCATGTAGCATAAACCCTTCTGATTGCTCCATGTACACTTCTTCCAAATTTCCATTTAGGAAGGCAGATTTTACATCCATTTGATATACTTTATAACCCTTGTAGGAAGAAAAGGCTAGAAACATTCTAATTGCTTCTAAGCTAGCTACCGGTGCAAATGTTTCTTCAAATTCAATGCCCTCTACTTGAGAGTAACCTTTGCACACAAGTCTAGCTTTATGTCTAACAATTTTACCTTCTTCATTCATCTTATTTCGGTAGACCCATTTGGTGCCAATGATGTTCTTGTCTTTTGGTCTAGGGACTAATTCCCAAGTCTTTTTCTTCTCAATCTGTTGCAGTTCGTATTCCATGGCATCCATCCATTCCTATCTTTTGCTGGCCTCATTGAATGTTTTAGGTTCTACTTCAGTCATGAGGCAGAAGTTGACCTATTCATCATTCCGGGCAAGTCTTCTCCTATTCTGCACACCATCACTCTTATTACCCAAAATTTGTTCTTCAGGTGGTTCATCTGCACATACCGGTAAGGACCATTTCTAATTGCTTCTTCCAGTTTATTGTCAAACTGAGCTTCCTCATCTTCATCATCGGAGTCATCATACCGATTTACCTGTGATTGTCTTCCTTTGTGCATGTCCTCATCAACTCTTACATGCACACTTTCAATGACTCTTCTTAGTCTTTTGTTGTAGCATTTATAGGCCTTGTTGCTAGATGAGTTACCAAGGAAAATTCCTTCATCACTCCTGGAATCAAAACTACCTAAACCATCCATATCTCTCTTGATAAAACACTTGCTTTCAAATACCTTAAAATGCTTGACTGATGGTTTTCGGTCATACCACAACTCATAAGGTGTCATTTTGTTGTTTGTTCTTAGTTGAACCCAGTTCAAGGTATATGCAACAGTGTGAATTGCTTCCTTCCAATATATGTCCGACAAGCTAGCCTCATTTAACATGGTTCTTGCCATCTCCTTGATTGTTTTGTTCTTCCTCTCTACCACACCATTTTCTTGTGGTGTCCGAGGGGCTAAGTATTGCCTTCTAATTCCATGTCTTTCACAGTAATATTCAAACTCATTTGATGTGAACTCTCCACCCCGTCCGATCTTAGAAATTTCAGCTTGCACCCACTTTCCTTCTCCACCATCTTCCCAAAGATTCTTAATCTATCAAATGCTTGTGATTTATCTTGTAGGAAAGTGACCGATGTCATTCTTGAATAGTCATCAATGAAGAGCATAAAATATCTTTCACCAACAAGAGCTCTTGTCCTAATTGGACCACATAGTTCTGTATGTACAATTTCAAGTGGTCTTGAGGTGTTGTGTTCTTTTGTTCTAAAGCTCACCTTAGTCTGCTTCCCTTTCACACATTCATCACAAAATGTGCTTACCGGTTTGATGATGGGTGGAATATTTCTTACAAACCCCTTTTTGCTTATTGCAACTAAGTTATCAAAATTTATGTGGCCTAATCTTCTATGCCACAACCAGATTTCATCCACTTGTCCCAACATACATTGGGATTCAAAACATTCTTTCAGATTGTATACATTACCATTTGTCCTATTTCCTTCGGCTACAGTCTGATCAGTACTCTATTTCTTTATTTGGCAGATGGTAGAATTAAAGGTGAATTTGTAACCTTTGTCACACATCTAACTCACACTCAGCAGGTTGTGCTTTAGGCCTTCCATATAATACACATCATGTGCCTTCATTTTTCCATCAATATTTAGAGTACCTTTTCCCTTTATTTTGATGGATGAGTTGTCTCTGAATCTTACTGAACCACCATTTCAATCTTCAAGGTTGATAAATTTCTTTTTATCACCGATCATGTGGCTAGAACAACCACTATCTACAACCCATAGATTTTTCCTTTCAGCATGTAAGGTAGTCTGCACTATCAGACTTGATTTTGCCTTGTCCTTTTCTTTCTCAACCAATATCGCTTTGGTTTCCTTCTTCTAGGCCAGCTACTATTTTATGCACTGGTTTAACTATTGGTTCTTGATCAGGATTTGTCCTCTTCTGCTTGATTTTCCTATTGTAAGGTAGGAAATCGAAAATCATCAAAGCAAATCAATATTAGTCATAGCTCAATCACAAAAGCTCAAATGCAATGATCAATCCTAATTACATCCAATAGAGATATGAAAACAAGATATTCCAGATTGAAAACTTAAGCAAACCAAATGCAGACTTGAATGTCTCCTTCATGTGGCTCCATTGTCCTTCTTTCTCCTTCAAATAGCTTTGTTGTGGATCTCACCTACTAGTGCATGAGCATGATGTGAAAGCAAGTAGACAAGATTGTAGCGCAAGAATACTCGAAGCGTGATTGATTCGACAAAGTGATTCGAAAAAGTGATTAGTTGGGATTGAAGAAAATCATCCAATTTATAGACAAATTGGAGAAAAGATCAAATTAGCATGAAGAGATTCAAATGGAAATTGCAAATCAAGAATGTCAATTATGACAAATTATGACAAATTTGCACTTTCTATGCAAAATTGATTGATTGATAATTCATGACAAGATTATGACAAATTTCTATGTCAAAATTGATTGATTGATAATTCATGACAAGATTATGACAAATTTCTATGTCAAAATTGATTGATTGTCAATTATGACAAATTATGACAAATTGAAATGTCATTCCCATGAAATTAGGAGAGAAATAGGAGGAAATTGAATTAGAAATTAGGAAAATTAGAAAATTGGAAAATAGGAATTAGGAAATTAGAAAATGAGGAAATTAGAAATTTAGTGAATTAATTAATAATTTTTCATTTTTTAATTAATTCACAAAGAGGGAATTAGAAATTGATGAAAAATTAGGAAATTAGGAATGAGGAGAAATTAGGTAAATCAATTAATAATTTGTCATTTATTAATTAATTCACAAAAAGAGGAATAGTTAGTTAGCCAATTAAATTAAACATTTAATTATGACATGAAGACCTAGGATAAATAAATAAATTATTTAACCTAGAGGGAGATATGACAAATAGGGTTAAATGAATAAAATCATGAAACCCTAAAAGATGAATTAGAAATGCAAGGATGACAATTAGGTCCTGACAAAAGATAATTGACGATGATTCGATCATGATTCTGACTTGATAAAAGACCAATGCTGATAAATGATTTGATTGATAAATGCGCTAATTGACGAGGAACAATGACTAATTGATCGAAATTGACATGATTGAGAAGGACGACGACAGATGACAAATTGATCACAAAATGACAAGATTGAAAAGAGGACAAGGATCAATGACAAAAATAGATTGCAAAACGACAAGATTGAAAATGTCAACGATCGATGACAAATCGATCACAAGACGACAAGATTGATGACAAATTGATCAAAAGACAAGAATCGATGACAAATCGATCGCAAGATAACAAGATTGATAAGAGGAAAAAACCCTAATTAGGATTGACGATGTCCAAAATGATGACAAATGAATACGCACATAGATGTGACAGGATAAGATTGACCAAAATCATGACAAATATTATCGACAAGACCAAATTCGAGAGCGAGAAAAATGATGAATATAGAAGAAAGACTCGATGCTTGCAAATGATAAAGACCAAGTGCGAATCATAGGAGAAATGTTAATGCGATGCAAAAACCCTAAAATAAGGCAATGCGCAAATGTTAAAGTATGACTCCGCAAGCGTTGACCATTTTTAGACGTCTACATTTTGCCCCTCTTTGAGACAATGCGATTCTAAGCGTTGTTTCAAAGAACAATAATGAAAATGCCCCAAACAATAACAATGACATATGCATGCCCCCTCGAGGAATTGGCCGGAAACATCCACAAAAGAGGCCAATTGATCGATAATAATGATAGAACATGATAGGAGAAAATAGACTGACAATCGGAGATCGGATGCATGAAGGACAAGCAATTGAAGGTGCAAAAGACCGTGACCAACATGAGATGGAGAGAGTGCACGTCCATCTATGCACTAACAAAGATCTATAAATAAGACAAAGAGAGTGAAAATTGCTCATTTGCACTAGCCAAAGAGGAGAATTTGTTGCTCTAGAAAAGGACACTTGCAGAGAGATGGCGAACATTCCAATGGCAGATCACCTCGGAGAATGTGTACTCACCTATAGATGACTAGATGATGTGGGAGCAGTGGTATGTATCTTAAAAACCCATATTTTCAATTTTATGAATTTGACTGGCTTGCGGGACATTGCGGGGCCCACAGGGAATGCAGAAACTGACTTCTGTGCTTGTGTAGGGTGAATCCTGCACTTGTGTAGGGACTTCTATGCTTGTGTAGGGGGACATAGGCATAGGTTATGTTACACAGCCATAGGAGTGAGCACACAGGCGCAGTTGTGCATTGGCAACCCTAATTTGGTCAAAATTGGCATGCAAATGATCCCGAAAAGGGGGATAAGAATAGGATAGGTCAAAATAGAGTAAGAACACCCTGATGTGGACATGAAACAAGGAAATGGAACCCGTAGGAGAAAACCCTAAAATTGATAAAATGTGCCCCAATTGTGATGCAGAGTTGACAGTAGCCATTGATCACGCAAGAGAA
This sequence comes from Cryptomeria japonica, assembly GCF_030272615.1. Taxonomy (NCBI): domain Eukaryota; kingdom Viridiplantae; phylum Streptophyta; class Pinopsida; order Cupressales; family Cupressaceae; genus Cryptomeria; species Cryptomeria japonica. Next base: position 635,707,577 of record NC_081407.1, read on the forward strand.
CCGATCGGACTGCTTCATGTTACGACATAGACTTAGGAGTGCGGACAGAGATACATTAGAAGGACTTGGAATATACTATATCACATTCATGCCTAAGATTAGGGAAAACACAGGACTGCTTACCGCATTGGCAGAGCGATGGCATTCAGAGACCTCCTCTTTCCATCTGGCGACTGGAGAGGCGACTATGACACTGGAGGATGTATGGCGTATCCTCCACATTCTGATTCATGGGGAGATGGTAGAGTATGACCCAATGACAGGGAGAGATGCATTGTGCAGATTATTTGAGTGTGACGTAGATGATCTGGATATCGTAGAGAGGGAGATTGGCTGGGAGACCATGGCATCAGAGTATGATCGACGATATGTGGTGATAGCCATGGTGATAGCATGCCTACTAGCAGGGGACAGACGGGGACATGGATTCTCGATTGGATGGGGAAGAGTGCTAGAGCGGATGGTGATAGAGGGTATGGTGTACACATGGGGACCATGTGTACTAGCTATGCTATATTTTCAGTTGCATCAGATAGCATATCAGGGGGTTCAGACTTTGAGCTATGGAGTCACCCTGTTACAGGTATGGGCATTTGAGCACATAGCCGTATGTTGACCGATTGTTGAGAGACAGGTATTACCACATCAACCATATGTGTACTGCTATGGTGGAGCACTGAGATAGGGTCCATTTGGATACATATTGTATTGGCGACATGAGCTAGACAGACTAAGAGAGTTCACATGGAGGCCATATCGTGATTGCCCTGGATGGTCAGATGATAGTGATGAGCTACCATATTGTAGATAGGAGAGGTACCTGATTGGGTGACCAATGAATCGCCAGAGAGTAATTGAGATGTACCTACCAGAGAGAGTCAGACGACAGTTTGGAGAGAGGTAGGATGTACCTAGGAGGACTGCACACTTTGCCCGATCTCATAGAGAGACGAGTCAGTGGGGGAGTATGATTCAACCACACATAGCATATGCTAACTTCAAACAGCTATAGCAGAGATAGTGGGATTGGAGATCAGATGTGGAGGACGGTGGGATGATAGAGGAGTATGAGAGATGGTTTGCATGATGACGGCCAGTGCCATTGACAGATCCTGATATTCTGGTACCGAGGAGACAGGAGGACTTCCCACTCGCAGGAGAGGAGGAGGGAGATGATGAGGACGAGGAGGATGAGGGTGGTGATGAGGATGAGGGGGATGATGAGGATGGAGATGAGGATGGGGATGACGAGGATGAGCCAGATGCAGGCAAGCAAGAGGCATTGCAGGATATACCCATAGAGCCGGAGACAGCTAGCATAGAGGAGATGGAGATGTGCAGGGCTACCATAGCGAGTCAACATGATCATATTGCGACATTAGAGAGACAGAATGCCATCTTGAGGACAGAGCAGGATCAGTTCAGAGCGGAGATAGCCAGACTCACAGTGGCTCGAGATACAGCAGTAGCTCAGGCACAGTGAGAAGAACAAAGAGTCACTGAGTATATTGGGTCGATTAGGGATACCAGTGCATGAGAGATGGCACAGATGTTGGTAGAGACTGGAGAGGAGATACACCATTGGAGGACACTATATGAGAGTGTAGTCCCACCAGAGCAGAGAGTAGCTTCATATCAGGCATGATCGAGGATAGAGAGTAGGGCACGCTCTCAGAGGTCAGTGAGCAGCATGGGGGTGAGTGGACCTACGAGACCACCACAGCCAGGAATAGGAGGGACATCATCCTTGAGACATGGCAAGGATGAGGAGGACAGAGGGAGCACCCAGTGATAGAGGCATGTGCTCCTTATGATGGACAGATGTAGTTTGACATTATGTAGTCAGCCTGCGGGCCATACTTAGGACAGACAGTCCAATTTTGTACTCCGATATTATTTTGATATATGATATGATATGCATCGATATGATGGGATGCAATGCATTATGACTTATAGTTATTTACCATGTATGGATGACTTATGCACTATTTATTGTGGAATATGTATGGATGCATTTTTATGTGTTTTTGATACATTTATAAAATGAAATGGATAAAATGCTTGATGTGATGCTAGATGTGATGCAAATGTACTAACCAATTCATGCAGGATGCAACATATGTGTTTGGGGAAATCGGAGCACTAGACCAAACTGACTATCCGAATGGATGGAAGAAATGTTAGTAAGAAGAAAATAAGACAGAGGACAGTTAGAGATGAAGAAAAACTTGCTTTCAGTAATGCACTTTGTAGGTGAGAACCTTTATTTTAATGTAGCAAAATGGATGCGTAGCAGCATGGCATTGAAGGCCAGAGCTGAAATGCAACCCTTTATGCAAAAGATAGACACATCATAGACAAACAACAATCACAACAAAAAAGAAAGTTACCATGAACCATCCCTGTCACTCTAAATCACTCAGTGACATCATCAAGCAACATAGGAACATGATCAAAGAGAAATCAGTAAATGATAAGACTCACTAATTTCAACAAGTCAAACAAACATCTTGATCTTCATTGTTAAAAGTTGAAAGTACCGATAGGACGATCATGCTGTCTGGTTTCAGGGAATGCGGTACCCCGTCTAAGATAGGACACAATCTGGTTTCGAGCATACCACACCCTGTATAAGACTCATGATAATGTGCCAAGGACCAATGATATTAATGTTGATGTTCGATTGAGAAGACAATTGTGATAAGTTGGAATGTCTGGTTTGATTGAAAAAGTTCATCTGTTAACGCATGATTTCATTAAAGCGCATCGTTGGATTGCGAGTCATTGGATGTATACTCAGTGAGTTGTCTATGCACAGATGGGTTATTTATTGCAAAAAAAAAAATTTCAGGACTTTATTTGACTTTTTAGGGATTTTCTCAGGACATTTTTTCAATTTTTAAGAGATTTTTTCAGGACATTATTTGATTTTTTTGGATTATTTCAAGACATTTTTCAATTTTTTAGAGATTTTTTAAGGACATTATTTGATTTTTTTGGATTATTTCAGGACATTTTTCAATTTTTTTAGAGATTTTTTCAGGACATTATTTGATTTTTTTTTTTGAATTATTTTAGGACATTTTTCAATTTTTTTTAGAGATTTTTTTAGTACATTATTTTTTTTTTTTTTTTGAATTATTTCAGGACATTTTTCAATTTTTTTAGAGATTTTTTCAAGACATTATTTGATTTTTTTTTTTGAATTATTTCAGGACATTTTTCAGTTTTTTTTGAATGTTCCAGTGATTGATCATGACAAGGGGAACACACCCAATGCACATTTGAAAGACATATGTACAAGAAACCGGAGTATGCAAGACAATGATGTTGACCAATCACAGACCTGAAATAGAATATTGGGTCAAGACAAAGATAGACATGATAAATCGGCCGAGAGAAAGCATAGCTAGAGGTCATGACAGATGATGGAGCAATGATCTCATTTACACATGGTGCCTGATTGCCAGGTTTTCACCATGGTACTTGCCCAAAGCACCTGTTTGCCAGGTTTTCACTAGAGGGTGAATCATTTTTCTTTACTTTTTTGCTCTTTTTCTCTCTTTTTTTTTTCACTTTTTTTTGTATTTTTTTGCTTTTTTTATTTTTTTGTATTTTTTTCAGGATCATACTTGAAGAAGTGCTGATAGAAAATTATGCCCAGTACTTGCGAAGGTGCATGCTGTTTACAGGATCGGACAAAGGTTCACCTTTTGGAGTGGCAAGCTGATATGCCCCCAAGCCATAGGCTGCAGTCACTATGAAAGGCCCAACCCAATTAGGTTCAAACTTACCTTTGATGATGTCAGTAGACTGTGCATTCTTAGGGTTTGCCTTTAAAACCAGATCTCCCACTTTGAAGTGTCGCCCTTTGACCTTCTTATTATAAGAGTGACGGAGACGGTTTTGATATGCTTGCAAATGTGTCAGGGTTGTTTGACGTTTCTCATCTAACATCTCAAGCTGAGCAACCGAGAGACTCTGTGCATCTCATCATCAATCAGATGTTGCAAGGAAACACGCAAGGAAGGAATCTCCACTTTCAAGGGTAAAATGGCTTCCACACCATACACCAAGGAATAAGGTGTTGTGCCAGTAGGTGTGCGGATAGAAGTGCGATAGGCCCATAGTGCTAGATTCAACTGTACATGCCAATCTCGACCAACATCATTGACAACCTTTTTCAGGATCTTGATAATGGTTTTATTTGATGCTTCGGCTTGACCATTACCCTGTGGATATTATGGACTGGAGAAACAGTGTTGGATATGAAACTTTTCACAGAGTTCGTTGACATCTTTATTCTTGAAGGGACGACCATTATCTATGACTATGGCAAGGGGAACCCCATACTGGCATATGATATAATTCAATAGGAATTTTGAAATTTTCACACCAGTGATATAGGTCATGGGGATAGCCTTGATCCATTTTGTAAAATACTCTGTGGCTGTAATGATGAACTTGTGTCCATTTGCAGATGTCGGGTGAATCTTGCCAATAAGATCTAATCCCCATTGAGAAAAGGGCCATGGAGATATGATAGAATGAAGCTCTTGGGCTGGTGCATGAATATAGTTTCCATGGATCTGGCATTTGTAGCATTTCTTAACAAAATCATGAACATCCTTTTCCAGAGTGGGCCAATAATACCCAACATGAATCAACTTTTTGGCTAAGCTCAGACCATTGAAATGGCCCCCACATATACCATCATGAACCTTGTGTAAAGCCATTTGTGCTTCGTCAGAATCCAAACACCTGAGGAGGGTATGGTCAAAGGAACGACGGTAAAGGGTGTCGACAATGATGACATATTTGGCTGTCTGTCGGATGAAGGCTCGACGTTGGTTAGCGGAAAGGTTAGGTGGTAAGGTTTGGGATTTCAAATATTGATATACGTCATTGTACCATAGGGAGTTGGGACCAACAAGAATGCACATCACATCTGCTATCGGAATGTTAAAAGAAGGAACAAGCAACTGTTCGACCAAAAATTCACATTTGTCCATATTGTGGGGCATATTTAACATGGAAGCGATCGTAGCCATCGCATCTGCCAACTTGTTTTGCATTCTTAGAACTTGACTGAAATGGATAGCTGTGAAATTTGTCTTGAATAAATCTACCATATGCTTATAGGGAATAAGCTTTTCATCTTTTGTTTCATAGTCATCATTCACTTGTCGGATGACTAATTGAGAATCTCCATAGACTTGTAAATGCGTGATGTTCCAGTGGATCGCTACTCGGAGTCCTGTGACCAGTGCTTCATACTCTGCAATGTTATTGGTATAATGAAAAGTGATTCTGTTGTGTGATGTTCCAGTGGATCGCTAAGCATGCCCGTTCAATAGTTGAATAATTCAGCTCATAGCCTACTAGTGTCCGACGGATATAATAAATAGTTCGCTCTTTGCCGTTCTCATCTTGTTGGGCCAAGAGAACTCCTAGTGCCATTTTAGTTGCAGAAATATACAATATAAATGTCTTTCCTTCTATAGGAGGCATTATAATAGGCGGTGATAGCAAATAGTCCTTGAGAGCTTGAAAGGCTGCTTGACATTGCTCAGTCCATTTAAAAGCGACACCTTTATGCAATAGATGCTGGAATGAATGACATTTGTCTACCAACTAAGCTATGAAGCAATGGATTGACTATAGCTTTCCTTGCAGACTTCTTAATTGACAAAGATTAGAAGGAGGAGGCATATCCATTATTGCTTTAACCTTAGCAGGGTCGACTTCAATGCCTCTATGAGAAACAATGTACCCTAGTAATTTGCCAGCTGTGACACCAAAGACACACTTCTTTGAATTGAGCCTGAGCTTGTAGGTCACCATTCGGTCAAAGATTGGGCCCAGGATGGCTAAATGACTATCTCTTGTGACAGATTTGCATAATAAGTCATCAACATAGTCCTCCATCAAAGTATGCATGAAATCATGGAAAATTGTCATCATCGCTCTTTGATATGTTGCGCCTGCATTTTTAAGACCGAAGGGCATCACATTCCAACAGTAGGTACCCCAAGCACATGTGAATGCAGTCTTATGTTGGTCTTCAAGAGCAATGCAAATTTGGTTATAGCCAGAGAAACCATCCATCAATGAGAGCATGTCATATCTAGCAGTCATGTCAACTATGATGTTGATATTTGGCAGTGGAAAATCATCTTTAGTGCATGCTTTATTGAGATCCCTAAAATATGTACAGATTTTGATGCCCCCAGTTACTTTGCTAACTGGTACTAAATTTGAAATCCAGTCTGCATAATCGATGGGTCTGATGAAGTCCACATCCAATAATTTTTTCAGTTCTATCTTGACCAAAAGAGCCACCTGGGGATGCATCTTTCTGAGTTTTTGTTTGACAGGCTTGGCATTTTCTTTTAATGGCAAGTGATGAAGGACTAATTCTGGATCGAGGCCAAGCATATCTGCATAGGACCATGCAAAGCTGATCTTCTTCTCAAGAAAGAAATTGACAAAATCTATCTTTTCCTATTTTGATAGAGAAGTAGCGAAATGAATGACCTTAGGGTTGTCAGGTGTACCCAAGTTGATTTCCTTGGTCATTTCCACAAGCAATGTTGATTTATCCTGACTTGATAGGGGTATGTCCACTCTTCCACCTTTGGGCGCCTCAGAGAGGTTTTCACCCATAGGTACATCTTTTATTTTTACTTTTGTATGATCAGAGAGTGCCTTACGATTTTCACTCAAAGACCTATTCTTTTGATTTTTTACCTTTTCTTTTCTTTTTTCATTTTGATGACTGGAAGATGGAGTTGACTCCCCAAAATATGCTGTGGAATCTAGGTCAATAACAAATCCTACCTTATGATCACCTTGTGGTATGCCTTCCCGTAGCCTAAGGAATTCTGCAATGGCTTTGTCATTTTGAAAACAATCCAATGTGAGTGGTTCTTGTTGGCCATGTTGGATAAGCTGGGGATAGACGAGGGGCATGTCATCATCGGTTTTAAGGAGAGAGAGGACTGAGATGGTAAAGATGTAAACATATGTGGTATCACTGTCTGAACTACTTGTATCTGATTCGGAGCTTGGATCCCAGAATGACTCTATCCAAGCATTAGGACATGTTTTAGGAAGAGGAGTTATTTCATGTTTGTCTTCCATAGGCAAATTATCAGGGTCAAGGAAAATATTGTCAAGGGCATAGGAGCTAGAAGAAAAAGAACTCCACTCCTATTCATTGGAATCAGTTTTGGGTCAGGTATCCTCAGGTGTTATTTCATCATCAGAGTCACGCCTTTTTCTACACATGGTCACTTTGGTAGATGAGGATCCAATTCGCAATGGTATGAAACCTAACCCTAAAGTTGGAGGTCGCATCTTGGGTATAACAGGTTCTAGCCTTCCATTTTTGTTCAGGCCTAAGCCACTGTAGCCATCATATCCTTTCTTTTGCAGCATAGTAAATCCTTTGTCATACCGTTCCCCTAGCAACCTGACATGTGGGGTCTCAGTTGGATCCTTATAAAGCCAATCTATGACATCATCATCTAAAGTTTCTTTGTCAAGTTCACCCCATCTTGTAAATGTAGTGGGAGGCTGATATTGAATAACTACCTTAGGTTCCTGTTGCAACAAATGTGGTTTGCCATATGATTTTGGAGATATTGGTAAATTCCCAATGAGGAATGTTTGATCCATTGAATATTCTACGCATCCTTGTTCCTGTATCTTCAATTTTCCTTTGACAACATCTAACAATTCATTAGGATCCACATAACTATGTGATTTGGCCTCTCTATTGACTGGGACTTGCTGTTGCGGAGAATCCTTTAGGGCAGCACAAAATTGAAATGGATTAGGATCTCCTAGAATTGTTATCTTAGTTCCATTGTAAGGATATTTTAAACATTGATGATAAGTGGATGGAACTGCTTTCATTGCATGGATCCATGGATGACCAAGAATCATATTGTAAGGGAGATCAAGGTCTAGGACCTGCAGGAAAGTGTTTTCTATCACTGGACCAACTCTGATAGGCAATGTAATTATCCCTTTAGATGGGCGCTTAGCATCATCATATGCTTTGATTGTTATTCTTCTGGAAGCATCAATGCCATCTTCTATATAACCAAGGCCAATGACCACTCTCAAGGTACAAATATTAAGACTCGCTCCGCTATCTATCAAGACTTGTCAGATTTTGCAATTATGGACAAAGACTTCAAGGTGTAAAGGATCATTATGAGGGAGCTTATCCGGTGAGATATCATTATCAGAAAATGCAACATTTTGGGAAACAGCTAGATGTCCAATCCAGGCTTGAAACTGGTCAACATCAATGTCTGTCGGGACAGTGGACTCAATTAAAGCTTTATCTAGGACTGCACGATACATGGGGGACATTTTCAACAACTCAAGGATTGATATTTGTGCAGGTGTCTTTCCTAGATGATCCAAGAGATTATACTGACTTGCCGGAGTTGGTTTGGGAGGAGCTGCAGGAGCTCCTTTCAGGACTATTTTGGATCGACGAGTGGTGACCGCGCAAGAAGGATCTGGTTCCTTTATTCTTAGGGTGGAAACATACTCATTTGATGCTCGGAAACAATTGATGACATTGTTATAACGAGTATTTGCATAATTTGCTGTTTGGGTAGAGTTTGAAGAAGATGCTTTACCCTTGTCATGATCAAGCAGAGGAGTTTTGAAAATGGTATGATCAGTGTTAGAGGTTGCGTTGGGCGGATCTACCTCAATTACTCCTTGCTCTAACAAGTCTTGAATCATATGTTTCAATTGAAAACATGACACGGTTTTATGTCCTTTTGACCGATGGTACTCACAGTATGCATTATCATTCCACCAATGCGGTTTTACCACTGGTTCTGCCTTGATATCTGGTAGCTTAATAAATTTTGCTTGTATTAATTGTTTCATTACTAACTCAATAGGCTCTCCCAATGGCGTAAATTGTCAAGGAGGCCCATCCCTTGATCGAAAAGGTTTGCATTGCTGGTTTTGTTGCTAACCTTGTTGTTGATTATATTGTTGAAGATGCTATTGGTATTGCAGCTATTGAGTAATGTTGCTCATTGGTGTTTGATTTTGTTCCATAGTTGACATATTAGGAACACTCAATTTCTTGATTGTGAATGGGGGTTGATTTGTATTCACCACTCTTGCATCAACAACTCCATCATTAGTGACATTCTTTTTCTTATACCAAAATCTATTTCTGTCCCCTGAATTGTTCGTGTTGTCACTATCTTTGCTGAGCTTAATGATTCCCTTGGCTACAAGAGCAGTTTCAATGTTCATCCCTTTCTTAATGAGTTTCTCTATAGTATTGGGACTTTTCAATTTTAGTTCATACATCATTTTTGGGATCAAATTTTGGATAAACAGATTCACTTGTTGTTCTTCAGGTATATCTAGGGAAGAACGACTATACAAGCTTCGCCATCGTTGCAAGAAAGTCACTAATGGTTCACCTTTCTTTTGCTTGGTGTTGCATAAATCCGACATGGTCACATCACTGTCGATGTTGAATGCAAAGTGAGATATAAACTTTTGAGCCAATTTAGACCAAGTCTTTATATTTCCTAGCAGATGCGAATACCAATCCATGGCTTGTCCCGTGAGACTTTGTGCAAATAAGTGCATTAAATATGTTTCCTCATAACTCACTTCAGTACATGCCACGAAAAATGCTCGAATGTGATCTTTTGGATTGCCATTCCCTTTATATTTCTCAAAATTAGGTGCTTCAAAATGCTTAGGGAATGGAGGCATGTATAAGCTCTTGTCAAATGGATTAGGACATAAATCTTGATTTGTATACAACTTATTTGTTCCTTTAGTTTCTAATGCATCAACTTGTCATTGCAACTTCTCAAGCTGTTGCGCAATTGTATCAGATTTTGGAGGTCCATCATTAATCCTGGTGGGTACTCTTTGTTGATACATCGTGTTTCCGATCGGTTGTTGATGCTCTGAAATGGTCATTTTTGGTGTCTCTGGCATATAATGTTCTTGGTACATCGCTTGTTGTTGTGGTTGTGCCATGCCTTGATATTGACCTTGTTGCTGTGCTTCTTGTAGCCTAGGTTGATATTGCAATTAAGGGTGTTGTTGATATTGCACAGACGTCAATTGCGGTTGTGAAGTATGATAGCTTGTTTGTCTTGGCACATGTTGTTGTTGATGCTGACGAATTAGAATTTGCTGACTTTGTGCCAATTGTTGTCGCGGTGTAAATCCCATCATTTGCAAAAAACTTTGTTTGGATGGTTTTTGTTGTTTCTCCTTAAGATGGGGTATGGCACTTGCATTAACTTGCTGTGTTGTTTGTCCAATCCACTGTGATGGTTGCAAGTTTTTATTAACTTGTAATGGGGTAGAAGGCACTGCAATTTGTTGTCGAATGTGATATTGTTGTTGTTGTACATTGCTTGTTTGCACATTCGATTGTACCTTTTGTGTATTACTCAATTGTTGCAACAATTGTTGTTGGTGCAAACCATTATTCGTAGTTCTTTGTGTTGCCATTATCGAAGGATCTGTCACAATAGTGTTTGGCAAATATATTGAGCTTAACGGGACATAAGAACTTTGTTGCATCGTGGAATTGTTTTGGACATTGGTGATATCAGGCATTCCAGTCATGAAGCTTTCTTGCATCTTAGACTTTGATCCAATTTTATGCATGTAAGGAACCACTTCTTGTTGAGGGATAATTGTCAATATTTGCGTGGTCTTCATTTGATCTTGTGTTACAAATGTTGTGTTGAATAATGGATTATTTATTGTCTCAAATGGTGACTTTTGAGGAATAGTGACTGTCAATGGCTTTGAAGCACATTTACTCATCAAGGTAGGTTGAGTTTCTTGTTGCGTATTTTCTTCATTTGGATGCGGAGAGAAACTTAACAGCTCACCGCCTTGTTGTTTTTGCACATTGATTTGCTCACTTGAGGAGGTCACATTACTCATCATGTTAAGATATTTTTGTGGGAACATCTTGAAGACCTTGTTCAAGAATTTATCCATCTTTTTTGTCAACTTTGGATCTTGAAGGAACATATCAACATCATCAGAAGCATCAGAATCTGATGAAGAATCCGGTTGGACATTTGGATTCATTTCTTGTTGAATGCCTTGATTTGAACCAAATCCTTGTGAAAGAGTTTGTTCCTCATGTAATGTTTGAATTTCATGTTGCAGGTTTGGTTGATTCCAATCAAAAGGTGCATTTCCTCTTGGTGTTGGTGGAACACTCCCATGTCCTGGTTTCATAGGTACAAACACTGGTTCATATAATGGAGGTGGTCCAAGTTGAACCATTCCATATGGTGGTAGTGATGTGTTTGATGAACCTTCAATTTGTACTATTTGACTAGTTTGAAACTGTGAATTTGATATGTTGTCAATGGGTTGATACGTTGGTTCGCCCATCTTTTTAGATTTTGACCTTGTTTCAACAGGCATGTCACTTATGCAAATGCAATATTTTTGGAATTTTTCAAGGATAATATATGATATGCAACTAAATGCAAACTAAATAAATGAGAATGCAATCTATGGCTAGAATGTAACCTATGTTTTTGGTTTTTTTTCAAGATTTTGACAAACCTTTTTGGAATGCAAATCTAAAAGAGACCCTTAGGAAATTGAAATGATGTCTAGACCTCAAAGGACAAAGGGACCAAGTGACAAAAGGACAAAATGACAATGTCTCCCCTATATGCTTGGATACTAAGCTAGGTTTGACCAAATGACAATAATGACATAAAGAGAAAAGGTTTGATAAGGTCTAGACTTCCTAACAATGACTTAGGATTTATCAAAGATTTGGATTACTCAAGTATGATAAAACCTAGTTTTGACACTATATGCAAAGGGACAATTATTATGCCAATGACCCTAATATGATATGATAATGACCTAAGCTTAATGAAGAGACCTAGGGTATGCAAATATGAATGTATGACAATGGTTTTACTCTAATGCAAGAGGACACATGCAGATGGATGACCCTTATTGATATGCAAAGGAGTATGACCTAGGTGAAACCTAACCTTGGTACTTGACAATGACTTTGCAAAATGCAAACCTAAGATGAACCTGAATCTAAGTGACATGAATGTTGAGACAAGATTTTGAAAAATGTTTGACAACCATGTTTGAAGGTGTTTTGAACTTTGTTGGATGAAATGTTCTTGTGTTTAACCTTGTTTTGAATCAATTTGTCTTGTTTTTGAAATGAGATGCAATTCAACTTTTGACAAGAAAAGAAGACAAGATATTTCAACTTAGACTCAATACAATCATGCTCATTCGCACATTTCTTATGGTAGGCAAGGACATTAGGTACTTGAGAGGTAGACTCGTTATGGGATTCAAGGAGAATAAATAGATGCTTGACCCCACGAGCTCCCCTCCATGGCACTCACTTCTCAGGGCAGCCAAGCATCAGTCCCCATGGAAATCTCCCCATGGCAAACTTAGTATCTCTTCCAAGTATCTGAACTTGTCCTTCTCAAACAACTAGAAGGATTTTTGGCCTCTAAATACAAGGTGTTTAGTAAGGATTTCTGTTAAGCGTTACTCCTTGGTGTCACGCAAGCATGATTGAGACATTAAGCCCACCAAGATACCAAGCAAATGTAGTCACGCAAGCATGATTTAGACTGTGAGGTCCTACTTAGATGTTGATATGAGAAAGAGTTCAAGGGTCATCACTTCCCAAGTAACTACAATTCCCACGTAACCCTTCCTTCAAAGCTTTCGCCCATCAGGTATTTGTTTATAGTGAGTTAGAATGCCAAGGTATTCTAGCCATACTCACTTTGGGTCGTTCCCTTCTCACGATTGTCACTTGCTTGCAAAAGCAAATGGTCGGGAAGGCAGGCCCTCTAAAGGTGACACACAATCAAAAACATGACCATGGTATCGAAGATCTGGATTTCTGATCACCCTAAGAAGGATGAGAGCATACTCTCCTACTCCAATGTCAAACTCATCAATCAAAGCAAACATATATTCATTCCATCCTATTTAGAAATCATACTAGGTGCCTAAATATTAATTACAAACACAAAGTTTAGTTGTAGTCCAAGGCAACCTGCAAAAACCCAAGTCAGAAGTTTGATATGTTTGACTATCAAACCTGCATAAAACGTGTTAGTAGTTTCATTTGTTGTCTTTTTCATGCGTATGCCAAGGTGCTGCATAGAGAATTAGTACCAAAAAACCAAAAAAAAGCAGAAACAAAATGCAAAACAAAACAATTTGCAAGTAAAAAAACACTGCTTTTTACCTCTATTTCTGTCCCTACACAAGCGCAGAATGTCTCACACAGGCGTAGAATGCTTGACACAGGCACAGATTGTCCTTGACATAGGCGCATAATGCTTGACACAGGTGCAAAATGCTTGACACAGGTGCAAAAGTTCCCATAAAACCCTGCATTACCCTGTTTCTTAGGTTTTTAACCTGCAAAAGCACTCAAAAGAATGATTAGGGGGTTAGTTCACATCGGGTTCACCAATTAATGTAAGGTAGGAAATCAGAAATCATCAAATCAAATCAATATTAGTCATAGCTCAATCACAAAAGCTCAAATGCAATGATCAATCCTAATTACATCCGATAGAGATATGAAAACAAGATATTCCAGATTGAAAACTTAAGCAAACCAAATGCAAACTTGAATGTCTCCTTCATGTGGCTCCATTGTCCTTCTTTCTCCTTCAAATAGCTTTGTTGTGGATCTCACCTACTAGTGCATGAGCATGATGTGAAAGCAAGTAGACAAGATTGTAGCGCAAGAATACTCGAAGCGTGATTGATTCGACAAAGTGATTCGAAAAAGTGATTAGTTGGGATTGAAGAAAATCATCCAATTTATAGACAAATTGGAGAAAAGATCAAATTAGCATGAAGAGATTCAAATGGAAATTGCAAATCAAGAATGTCAATTATGACAAATTATGACAAATTTGTACTTTCTATGCAAAATTGATTGATTGATAATTCATGACAAGATTATGACAAATTTCTATGTCAAAATTGATTGATTGATAATTCATGACAAGATTATGACAAATTTCTATGTCAAAATTGATTGATTGTCAATTATGACAAATTATGACAAATTGAAATGTCATTCCCATGAAATTAGGAGAGAAATAGGAGGAAATTAAATTAGAAATTAGGAAAATTAGAAAATTGGAAAATAGGAATTAGGAATTTAGTGAATTAATTAATAATTTTTCATTTTTTAATTAATTCACAAAGAGGGAATTAGAAATTGATGAAAAATTAGGAAATTAGGAATGAGGAGAAATTAGGTAAATCAATTAATAATTTATCATTTATTAATTAATTCACAAAAAGAGGAATAATTAGTTAGCCGATTAAATTAAACATTTAATTGTGACACGAAGACCTAGGATAAATAAATAAATTATTTAACCTAGAGGGAGAAATGACAAACAGGGTTAAATGGATAAAATCATGAAACCCTAAAAGATGAATTAGAAATGCAAGGATGACAATTAGGTCCTGACAAAAGATAATTGACGATGATTCGATCATGATTCTGACTTGATAAAAGACCAATGCTGATAAATGATTTGATTGATAAATGCGCTAATTGACAAGGAACAATGACTAGTTGATCCAAATTGACATGATTGAGAAGGACAATGACAGATGACAAATTGATCGCAAAATCACAAGATTGAAAAGAGGACAAGGATCAATGACAAAAATAGATTGCAAAACGACAAGATTGAAAATGTCAATGATCGATGACAAATCGATCACAAGATGACAAGATTGATGACAAATTGATCAAAAGACAAGAATCGATGACAAATCGATTGCAAGATAACAAGATTGATAAAAGGACAAAACGCTAATTAGGATTGACAATGTCCAAAATGATGACAAATGAATACGCACATAGATGCGACAGGATAAGATTGACCAAAATCATGACAAATATTGTCAACAAGACCAAATTCGAGAGCGAGAAAAATGATGAATGCGGAAGAAAGACTCGATGCTCGCAAATGATAAAGACCAAGTGCGAATCATAGGAGAAATGTTAATGCGACATAAAAACCCTAAAATAAGGCAATGCGCAAATGTTAAAGTATGACTCCGCAAGCGTTGACCATTTTTAGACGTCTACACCTATTTTTACAAAACTTTTCTATATGTCCAAACTCTTGATAGTTGTAGCATTTCACATTTTCATTTACTGATAAATCTTTGAAACTATTGTAGGACACCGATTTACTCTTCCTACATTCAAAATTCCTATGACCAAATCCATTGCATTGATAACAGACAACATTCATATCCTAGAGTGCATTGAATGGATTTCTACTTTCATAACTCATATTGGGCTTATTGGTTAATCTACAGTTAGCTATTCTATGTCCAAATTTGTTACACCGGTAACAATAACCATGAAATTTTGGAACATACCGGTTAGGTTGTCTTGGTCCTGCAAACAACTACCTCACCGAGGGTCTTCCTTTCATGATGCTGAATTTGGTTAATCCTTCATGATCATCTCTTGTATTTCTCCTTGGATTTGCATGTCAGTACATTGAGTGTGGCCTCCGGTTCATTGATTATGTATACCGGTTTGTGTGGCGGTTTCTAACAACATCTGCATATGTCTTCTTATCGATATGCTTGCTTACCGTGAATATATTCAGCTCTTCACCTTCATTTGAAGAAGTGAATTGTATCTCCTTATTGGATGCGTCTCTATTGTTTGAACTTTGTCCTTCTTCAAATCCTAAGCCATCAGTATCTTTAGATGGCTTCTATTTGCTCAACATCTTGTCTATGGCTTCAGTGTTGCCTTCATATTTTCTTCTCATTTTCATTTCTTCCTTACTTTTTTCCAGCTCCTTTTGGAGCTTCACTATTTTTGCTTCTAGATCTTGATGCTCCTTTTCCTTCTTCATCAGATCAGAGGATGTAACTTCACATATCCTCTTGGCTTCTTCCAGCTGGAATTTCAAGTTAGATATAACTTGATTGGACTCATCCAGAGATTGTTTCAAGAGACCTTGTTCATCTACTGCAACAAGCTTGAACTTCTTGAGTTCTCTTCTTGTTTTACTCAACTCCTCAAGGTTACTTATGATCTCACCTTCTAGATCCACTTCGACCTCAATGTGTTCTTCTTCCTCATCTTCACCAACTAGTTCATCAAGTGCCATAAAGAGATTAAATTCTCTGTCATTCTCATGGTACTCATCTTTTGATCCACTTTCTTTGTCTGTGGCATCATCATCAATAGTGTATAGGTTTTTCTTCTTTTGGTAGCCTCTTCTTCCTTGCCAGTAGACATTTCTTTCTTTGTCTTTACCAATAGATCTGCTAAAACTTCTTGACTCATCTCCACTAGTTTCATTATAAGGACATTTTGCAGCAAAGTGTCCAACTTTACCATAGTTAAAACATTTGAGTGGTAACTTTGCTTTATACTTGTCAGATCCTCTTTTGAGATTTCTGAAAAAAATTTCTACCTCTGCATCCGAGTCTTCACTGGATCCTTTATGACCAACCTCTTCTTTGCCCTTCTTGGTGGAGTTGAACACTGCCTCTTTCCTTGAGGATGCATCATCGGTTGTTCTCATTTATTAGGCTATTAGTGAGCCAAATAACTCATCCATTGTGAATATCTTCAGATCCTTGGATTCTTCTATGATAGAAACCTTAGCATCATACTTAGGTGTGAGAGATATAAGTACCTTCTTGACAAGAATCTCATCTGCAATTTCTTCCCCAATTCCTCTGATGGTGTTCATAGTTTCATCTATTATGTGAAGGTATTTTGCAATATTTTCTTCATCCTTCATCTTAATGCCTTCAAGTTGACCCCTTAGTGCTTGCGGCTTGGCCTCTTTGACTTTTGCATCTCCTTCAAATAACCTCTACATTTTATCCCAAGTCTCCTTGGCGGATGCACAGTGCATGGCCTTGACAAACTCATTATCAGACAACCCGCTTAAGATAGAATGTTTAGCCTTTGCATTATTCTCATACTCCTTCTTGGCATTCAGATAAGCGGGATGAACACTAGGGATAGTAAACCCAATCTTGATAGACATCCACACATCAAAACCAAGGGAGGAAATATAGGTCTCCATTCTTCTGCTCCAGAAGGCATAGTTAGATCCATCAAACACGGGGGCTTTTGAGGAGGCAGACTCATTTCTTGCCATTATGTTCTAAGACTAGAATCTACCTAAGATTTAATCAACTAGGATCCTATGCTCTAATACCAATTGTTGAATATAATGTACCACTGAGAGGGGGGTGAATCAGTGGTTCCTAAATTCTTTTCCTTTTTAAAACCACCTTAGAATATCGGTTATCACCCTAAGCACTAAACAATCAAACCAGTAAGACAAATGTGGATATCAAAAGAGGAAAACACACAAATGCAACCCACAACACCAAATTTACGAGGAAAACCCAATATGGGAAAAACCTTGGTGAGAAATGTTGCTGGAGTCTACTTCTCCAATCCAGCCTCACAAGTGAAACAATGGATTACAATGATTTTAGGGCACCAACCCAAGGAGCACCAACCCCTGCACCAAGCTCCAACTCGGTAATGTATAATGAAATACAATTTTGATATAATTATAGCACCTGGTTGCAAATGAGTTCTGTAACACCTGATCAATAGATTTCTGTCAGTTAACAACCTTCTCTTCTTCACTGGTTCTCACATTGCCAGTTATTAGATTACTCTCTCTAATCACTCACTGGTTACTCTTAGCCTCTCTTCTTTCTCTCTTATCCTCACACCAAAATATGTCACACTTGGATGCCTTCTTGATCAATCACACCTCATCGGTTAGCTTAAATATTAGACCTGCAATAGTTTACTGGTTACTCTGTCTCTGCCGGTTAAACCAACTCACCGGTTCGCCTGCTAACTCACTCTTCAACTTTCTTAGAATAAATTCTAAGGAAGATGATCTTTCTCCTTGCTCAACCTCTCTTCTCTCTCATTCTTTACATCAAGCATCAACTGATTTCTGTCTCAAGCTCACATATTTATCATCTAAGGTTCCCACCAAAAACAACATTCAAACAGTGCAGTGTTAGGTTCTGCCTTCACCAACTTGATCTGTATTGGATTTTACTCAATTTTGTTTTCCAAAGAGATGATCTTCATGTCATCGATCAATACCACCAATGCTTCACATTCCAATGTGCATTTTCTAAATCTAGAGGTCTGTACCATGCTTTTCTTCTTTTCTTTGTCACATGCCATTAATGGCTCAGTTGTTTCCTTTAGAAAACAAAGATCAAATCTTCTTGCACGATAAGTTCAATCGCTTGCCAGCTTGTCTTCCTCGAGCCACAATCTTCTGCCATCCTCCATGAGTTGCGGGTTCTTCATAAAAATTGACCTACTTTCTGACTACTACGTCTAAGCACACTTCACCGACCTGTGCATTATCACCACCTGGCTTCCAATTGTCATCTTTGTTGACATCCACCTCTGCTTGGTTTTCCATGTTGGTTTGACTTTCTTCATTGACCAAGATTGACTACCAGTTCAATTCACCTTACCAATATAACCTAACTCCATCGGTGGGTATTCATACCAGCAAACCTCTTCTCTATCGGTGGGTCAACTTAGCCTTCCATCAAACATGTTGGTCCTACTTTTCAGTCCATTTACTAGTAACATTAATATTCTCTAAGTATACCAGTTTACATCCTTCAGTTGTTCTTTTGCTTGCTTGCTTGCCTTACCGGTGAGCCTGCTTTACTAGTAGATGACACATTTCATGTGTACCGGTAACCTTCCTTCTATCTGCTTACTCACATATGGAGTGACATCATCATATCTTACTTCTCTTATACCGGTTGTAGACACTTAAAAATAATTATTTTAATTATTTTAATTCCTGACATAATTAATTTATTATTTATGCCAATTTTTAATTCTCCTCAATATTAATTAATTATAATTAATATTGTCACTATAGTTTGTTGATTTATTTAATAAATCAACCCCCTTTTTTCTTCTAAAAATCCTCAATATTAAATCTTCCTCCTCTTAACTAATTAATTTCATGTAAGTGATTCCTACAAATTACCTTTTTCCTAATCCATCATTAACCTATTAATTCTTCTAGAAACTCTCTAAGGTCACTAGCATTATTCTCCTAATTTTTAATTCTCTCCACTCATTCTCTCTCCTAGTCAAATCCTCCTAAAAATCTCATCTAACCTAATCCCACCTAATCTTTCCTCTAAACCCTCTCCTAATGAGTTGCTAGTGACTAATCATCATGGTTAGCCACAAAGTCAACTCCTTGTCCCTTCCATCCAACCACTCTCCTTAAATGCTCTTTTCCTAGGTGAATGTGAGATTTTCAAAATCTCACATTCCTCTAGGCATTTCATCTTCCAAGGAATTTTTAACTCCTCCTTATTCCTCCAATCCCCATGAGCATCCCTTTTTGAAGAATTTTTAATTCTTCCTTACCATCCCTCAATAAATTTTTCATCCCTTTCTCTTCTCAAGGCACATTGGGAAGTCTTCTTAATGTACCTTGAGGAGTGTGGAGATAAGAAATGCCTTTAAGGAATATCTCTTGGTCTCCACACATCCTCTTGGGCCTTGTGTGGGCTCACAAGGAATCCCAACCCTCCATCTTGGGTCAATCCTAGCCCTTCATTTCTCCTCCTCTCTCCCTATAAATTGAGGACTCCATCCCCTCACATTTCATCTCCAATTTTAGCAACTTCATGTTGTTAGTTTGTGCCTACGAAATCATCTTGGTACCCTCATCATGCCAAAGTTATCCTTCATCCATACTTAGCCACATTATCCATCTCATCCTCCAAATCCATCACATCCATTTGTGCACAATGTTGGAGAGCCAACCACATCAAGCAATCTAGGAGAAAATCGACATCAGGTTGGAGGCATTTGGGTGCACTTTGACTTCATCCAAGCTCCATTCGAGGGAGAAGGTAAAGGTCTTACAAGGTAAAAAGCATTTGTCTTCATGTTTTCTATGTGATTTGGTTTCTGCTTTATGTTCTTATGTTTAGTGTTTGATTTGTAAGCTAACCATCCAAATCTATCTTGCTTTCTTTTCTCATCTCCATTTTGGCATGCCTGGTGGGACCCATGTCCCTAAAAACTAATGTTTTTTGAGTTTGTAAGTCACATGTATCGGGACAGCGCAAGAGACTACAAATCAGCACGAGCGATTCGGGTTCGATGTGATAGACATACCTCTTCGGTGCGTGCGCAGGTGCATCAGCGCGACCGTTTTTAAAATTCAAAATTTATCTCACTTTCTGTTTTGTTTAAAAAAATTTACTCTTTGTTTTATCTATTTGATGCATGCACAAGCACAACAACATGATCGGATGCCTTTCAGCACGGGGGAAAATAAACCAACACAATCATTTTAAAAAATTCCCACCCTCAGCAAAAATTTTGTGTTTGAAATTTGAATTTTAAAAATTTAAGCAGTTAACTCTTTTTCTCTGTTTCCAGGATTTCAATGCGGGTGCAGGCACAGGCATAGGCGTTTCAGCGCGATCGATCTAGACCAGCATGACAAACATGTATAAAATTACAGTTCTGTTTGTTTTATTTTATTTGTTTTATTATTATTTTCGATTTCTGTCATATTCAGTGCATACGCAAGCGTTTTGGTGCTTGTGCAGGCACTTCAGCACAACTGACTGCACTTCAGCGCATGCGTTGTATGTGTAGGCCAGTGACTACTAATTATTTTTTTTTGAAGTTGTAGCTTTTCTCGATCATCCAAGACCTAAGAAACTCAAAAAACTACTAATCCGAACTGTTTTGTAGGTTGCCTAGGAGTTCTAACCAAATATTATGTTTTTTTTTTAACTAGGCACCTAGATTTAATTAAAGGGTAAATGAACCATTGTCTTGTGTGTTTTGTGAAAAGCGTAAAGGTAGGAGAGTATGGTCTCGTCTAGCTAGATGATAAAAAATCCAGACCCTCCAAGTTTTTCACATTTGTTGCATGCTTACCTTTAGCGGGCCTGCCCTCCCAACTTGCTCTTTTGAGAAGGTAAGAGGGGAATGACCCAAGTGAGTACACCCAGACCTGGGGTTCCCAACTCACTATAATAAATAGGCCATTGATGATGAAAGGATCAATGGTTGGGGTTATATGAGAGTTCACTCTCACAGTGGGTGCTTAGTAGAATCCTAGAGATCTCAATCATGCTTGCGTGACTACTAAGTTCTTGGTGCTTCGTTGGGATAAAGGCCTCAATTGCACTTGCACAACTATGAAGGGTATCTCCTAATGGGAAGACATACTAAACACCTTGTGCATAGTGGCCAAAAACCTTCTAGTCATCGGTGCAGGAGGTCGGACCTCTGAAGTCGCCCATAGTTTTATGGCCCTTAGTAGAGACACAAAATTTGCCATGAGGAGTTTTCATGGGAATTAATGCTTGGCTGCCCTGTCATGGAGGGGAGCCAGTGGGGTCAAGCATCTAAGTGTTCGCTCTAGGTAAGCATAGATGGGAAACCAATTGGGATCCAATGACTATTGTCCTTGCTAACCTTAAGAATGTTGTACATGAGCATGAGTGTCTTTGAGTTAAAATTTATTTGATCATTGTGTTTGATTTTCTTGATACTTGCTTGCCAAGAGTAGACTAAAGACATATCATTATCCTCAAGCACTTTGCAAAAAAACATTTATCTAAATGCAAACAATCTTCCAAGTCACATCCTAGTCACCATCCATACAAAGTCCAAATTGTATCGAAACTCCATCCCTCTCATGTTTCATGAACCTAAGTTGTATAAGCATCCTAAGAAGTCAATCCACCAACCTATCAAGAAGAAGAAAATCACACAAGCACAACTCATTAGATGTCAAAAATTTTGGTATACAAACTCCAAACTCTTGCTTAAACATAGGACATTCTTGCATCATTACCACAATTACATCCATGGTCATAGCAATGAGTTTGACGCTAGTGATGAATTGAGAGTTCGTGCCCTCTATCAAGGTTCAGGTTTGTCTTTCAACACCAACTATTGTCAAAATCAGGGTGGTTGTGTCCCTTCATATAACTTGCCATCTGAACCAATCATCTATTGAGTCATGATCATACGAAGGATAGCCTAGTCACCAAATTTCTTCTAATCATCACTATAATCCCTCTCCAATCAATCATCTTCCATCTTTTTCTAAGGACTTAGCACATCAATCAATCACAAAATCAATCACCTTCAATTATCAAATCAATTATCAAAAATCTAAATCAAATCATCCTTTAATCCAATTTAACATCACATTAAGGTTGCATGCCTTGTGAAGTTTCATTTGGACCTCATCCTTAATCACTTGGCTTTTGTGCTTGAATAAGAATCCTCTCCAAGTACCTTTTCCTTATCCTTTGATTCAATCAAGACTCTTAACTTACGTCTTTACTTTGCTTAGGGTCATTAGTCAACCCTTAGTGGAAGAAAGGCTTTTAATCATCATTCCAAGGTCTAAATTGTACCCAACTTGGTCATTACCTCGCTTGTGGTTTCATCTCCTGCCTAAGATACTCATCCAAGGACTAAGGTGCAAATTCTAATAAAATTTGCGTGCTAATCCAAGGACCCTATCAATCAGCAAAACTCCATTTTCATCAAAATCCAATTCGTAAAATCCAAGAGCCTTGCTAAGTCCTTTCATCAAAACTTTCCTCCTCCAATCTTTCCTAAGGTTATTCTTGTATGGTCACAACTCGATCTCAAAAGAAAAAGATGGCCAAACAACAATATGGTATGTTAGATATTAGTATCCTATATGAAGATTCTACACAAGATCCTACACAAAGTGTGCAACCTAGCACTCAAAATTTAACACAAAATCCTAATATGGTTGACCAAGATGAACTCTCTCCGGAAGTGCAAACTTTCCTAGGAGATTCTTATAATCAAGAGATGTTGGAGAAATTTATCCAACACAACCCTACTGTGCTTCTAAAGACCCTCCTTGAAAATGGAGCTCAACTCCCACCTGATTTTGATAAATCCACCCTTGGTCAACAACCACAAGGAGACCTCTCTCCCACGTAGAATGTCGCACCCGTTATTCAAACTCAATCAATTGTAGCCCCGCAAATCATTCAACCCCAATCAATAGCACCTACAGTGCCTCCCCCCATGGTCTCCATTCCACCTTCTTCCTCCTTAACATCTATACCACTATCAAATCTGATCTCATCTATTCTCCAACATGCCTCTATACCATTTTCTTCTACTCAGCCACAAACTTCATTTCCTGTCAACAATGTCGCTAACCTCATTCAGGCCACACTTAATCTCATCACAATAGTTTGTGGGGCACAACCAAATGTCACTCAAGTCCCTATGACGTCGGTCATCACATTTCTCATTCTCGCTTCCTCCTCATATCAATACATTAGTGGTGGTGCACCTTCCATGACTCATCTAAGTCTAGGGGCGAACACAATCCATCATTTCCAAGATCCACAACAAGACCTCATTAAAGAAATTCAAGACATTAAAAACATCATCAAGGACATGAAGGAAGGGACAAATAAGAGGAAACCTTACTCATTTGAGGAATTTTGTCCTTGTCCTTATGACCTGTCTATATCAGTTGCACCCTACCCCCAAGGTTTGAGATCCCTAAATTTACCAAGTATGAAGGCAAAGGGGACCCCCGCGACCATGTCCAGGAATTTCACATCCTATGCCAAGAAGTCTCTTATAGTGACCTATACCTTCGGAGGCTCTTCCCTAAGAGTCTCATGGGAGATACCCTTGCATGGTTCTCATCCTTACCACAAGGTTCCATTATCTCCTTCCCAGACTTGGCAAAAATGTTTGTGGCTCACTATGCCTACAACATGGCTAATGATGTTTCCATGATGGACTCGTGTAACACAAAGCAAAGGCCCGGAGAGACTTTCGCTAACTTCTTGCAAAGATGGTGACACCTCATCAAGAAATTCCAATGGGACATGCCAGAACAACACCAAATTGAATTATTTCAAAAGAATCTGGTGCCTAACTGTCAAGGCCTTTGATGTCTCAATGTATTAAATCTTTCCAAAAATTGACTGACAAGGGCTTAGCTCTTGAATGTGTCTTGCTAGAGGAAGGAACCTTGAAACACGACCAAAGATCTAGTCAAAATTCTTCCTCTTATCATAATGATAAACCAAAATTCTAGTCCAAGAACAAGAACGTAGTCAATGACAGTGTAACTGATGCAAAATGGGTCCAGACCGTGGCCACTCCTGCAAGACCCACCACCCTAATCATCAATTCAACAATCAAAATAATCAAAATCAATCCCAAAAGCCTCACAACAATGTCTCAATCCAAGGGCGACTGCCCTGATCTAATAACAAGACTCCAAGAGACTTCACTCCTCTTGCTGAGCCTATTGAAGCCATTCTTCAAAAGCTTGTTCAAGCAGGTGTAGTGGTTTTACCGATCACTCACCTGTTTGATCCCAATCAACCCAAACATAGGTGGTATGATGAGAATGAATATTGTGAGTATCATCGTATCAAGGGACATGATACACGAAAATGCATGAAGCTTAAAATCTACATACAAAGTCTCATTGATAGGGGTGAAATTGAAATAGAAAATGCAAAACCTGGTAATAACAATGACAAACTCAAAATGTACCAGGAACCCTTCCTGAAACATGATAAAGGAAAAGGATCATCATCTAACATGGTGAACTATGACTACACTAATCACATAACTGGCTTTGACTTTTTAGTAGGTCGCATTGAACCCATAGACAATCATGTCAATGTCATAACTATCCAAGAAGTTAACCCTCCTCCTTCCCAAAGTAGACCTAACCCTGCTAGGATAGTCATCCAAGGTGCAACACCTTCCACCCCCTACCCTCAGAATGAATGCAAATTAACCACTCAACGAAGCAAAGTCACCATATAAGGAGCCCCTCCCCCACCAAACCCTCCCTCCATGTCTTCCACCTGTCGATATGACCTCCTTGACCAACTTGGGAAGGCCCCCGCACAGATCTCCATTCTAGAACTTCTCAAGAATTCCCCTGTCCATAAAGAAATTTTGGAACAATCCCTCTTTGAGTCTCGCATTCTTGATAATATCAATGCCACCCAATTCCAAGCCCTCATTGGAAACCTTGTTGCCCAGCAACACCTTGTGTTCACTTCCAATGATGCTCCTGCAGATGAAGACCATAATAAAACTTTGCACATCGAAGACCTTATCCACAAGAACAAGGTCAAACATATCCTGATAGATGGTGGATCCGAACTCAATTTGTGTACATACAAGTTAATAAAACAATTGGGACTTTCTAAGGACCTAGTAGATACATTAGGAAGGATCATAATAAAAGCGTATGATGATGCAAAAAGAGTTTCAAAGGGAATGATCACCTTACCTCTTCAAGTGGGTCCTATCACAATTGAAACCCCTTGCCAAGTACTAGATCTTGATCTCCCCTACAACATCCTTCTTGGTTGGCCATAGATTCACTCTTTGCAAGCTGTACCCTCTACTTATGACCAATTCATCAAATTCCCCTTCAATGGAAGATAGATCACTATCAAATGTGATTCACAACCTTTCCAATATTGCAAGCTCTTCAGGGGAAACATCTATATCATTGCCCACTAAATAGACCCTCGCCAACTCCTTCAGACACATCAAATGTTGCCTCCACCTCATCCCAAGCAGACCCACAAATCAAAATTTTGGATAATGGTTGTGGAGAATACAAATTGGAGGATGTCTTGTTAATAGGCAACCTCCCCCTATCTCCTAAATCATTTGGCAAACCAAAAGAGCTCAAAAAGGACCAAAAATTGGTTATACAATGCAAAGATACCACCTTCTAGCAATGGGGCCCACTTGATGAGGAGAGCCTCGACACAGATGTCTCTTCATGGCTATACTGCGAAGAGGATGAAGACCCAACAAAAAAACCTACAAAAATGTATCCAAAAGCATCAGTTATAGTAAAAAAATGGGTTACAAAGGACACGGCTTGGGACCAGAGGAGAAAGGAAGAAAAGAACCCATAAATCCTATCTCCTACAAGTAGAACAAAGGTTTAGGGTACACCCTGGTGCCTAAGATTACTATCGTTGGTGCTCCTTCAAGTCCTTCTTTGGATATCGAAAACTCTGATGAAGAGGAGTTCCATGAAATGCCTTATGAATATGAAAAAGACATCTTCTTTGACACTCACATCAACACCATCACCCCCATAACCCCTCCCACTTCACATGAGCTACATCTTGTCTATCCTGAACTCATGGACTGGGGCCAACAAGGCAAACCCACTTTAGACATCTGCGCTGATGATAATGCTCTCATTACTCTCCCGACTATGCAAAATTTGGAAGACTGCAACAAAGTGCACGATATTCAACTACATGAAAAGGGATACTTTGGTAGCCAGGTGAATGCCCTTAGCCACAAAAAGATAATAAAAAGAAAAAACATGATTCCCTAGGTGAAAACCTCTCCGAGGCACCTTTGGATGAGCAAAAAGCAAAAACAAAGGGCATATCCAAAAGTGAAAACCCGGAAAATGAACTTGATGATGAGGGACTTGACCTCCCTACCATTGGTTATCTTCCACAAGACAGGTCAAATTTGCTAATTGAAGAAACAAATAGTATCAACATGGGCACCAAAGACATTCCAAAAAACGTGCTCATTGCCAAGTCCCTCATAGAACAAGAGAAACAAGAC
Organism: Cryptomeria japonica; assembly: GCF_030272615.1. NCBI lineage: Eukaryota > Viridiplantae > Streptophyta > Pinopsida > Cupressales > Cupressaceae > Cryptomeria > Cryptomeria japonica. The sequence continues at coordinate 635,734,365 of NC_081407.1, forward strand.
TTCATCAATTTCCTCATAGAGGTAAAAATCAATTTCTCATGGTTCTATGCTAATATGGTAGGTTTAGATCGTGAATTGGTGGTTCATAATCTTTCTATCTACCCAGATGCAAAACCTGTAAAACAGAAGTTGTGCAAAATGCATCCACATATTGCACTCCTAGTCAAGACAGAACTCCAAAAGATGTTGGATGCAGAATTCATCAAACCAATAGACTACACTGAATGGGTATCCAACATTGTACCTATCGGCAAACCCACTGGGGGCATCCGCGTATGCACTAATTTCTAAGATCTAAACAAGGCTTGTCCTAAAGATGATTTTCCACTCCCCAACATAGATATGATTGTGGACCTTACCGCAGGACATGAGATGCTATCACTTATGGATTGATTTTTTGGATATAATCAAATCAGGATTGCAGACGAAGATAAACATAAAAGTGCATTCACAACACCATGGGGGACTTTCTGTTACCAGGTCATTCCTTTTGGCCTCAAAAATGCTGGAGCCACATATCATCATGCCATGACAATAATTTTTCACTATCTCTTGCATAAAATTATGGAGGGCTATGTGGATGATCTGCTAGGCAAATCAAAGACAAGACAGGAACACATCCCTATCTTAAAGCAGATCTTTGAAAGATTGGAAAAATACAAATTGTGCCTAAATCCTAAGAAGTGTGTTTTTGGTGTGACATCGGGAAAACTACTAGGTTTCATTGTTTCCCACAGAGGCATCGAGGTCAATCCTGCAAAGGTGAAAGCCATCATGGAAATGCCTCCACCAAAAACTCTTTGATAGCTACGCAGCCTCCAGGGAAAACTCCAATCTGTTAGATGTTTTATTTCACAAATGGAAGATAAGTGCCATCTATTTGAACCCCTGTTGCGCAAGGACACAAGATTCAAATGGGATTGCATGTGTCAAAAAGCCTTTGAAAAACTAAAAGAATATCTGGTGTCACCTCCAGTGCTTATGCCTCCTACTCCTGGAAAACCTCTCATTTTGTACATATGTGCTACCATAGTGGCATTGGGGGCATTGTTGGCACAAACAGATGATCAAGGGAAGGAACATGCCATATATTACATCAGTTAGACACTAGTGGGGTATGAACTCAATTATACCCCCATTGAAAGAGCATGCCTGGCATTGGTGTTTAGTACACAAAAACTCTGACACTATATTGTAAACAACAAAACAAAATTGATTGCTAAAATTGACCTGCTTAAATATCTCTTGTCAAAGGCTGCCCTCACTGGCAGAACTACTAAATGGGTCATGTTGTTAAGCGAGTTTGACATTGAGTATGTAGACAGAAAAGAAATCAAGGGACAAGTCATCGCAGATCAGCTCGCCGACGCTCCACTTCCAGGTGACCATCTTATTCTCATAGAACTATCAGATGAATTCATTATGACTGTCGCCACATCCTCCACATGGCAGTTATACTTTGATGGCTCATGCACACAAAATGGATCGGGGGTAGGAATACTACTCATCACACCTCAAGGAGATTGTATACAAAAATCATACAAGATATCTTTTGTATGTACCAACAACATTGCAGAATATGAGACACTCATTATAGGATTACGCTTGGCTATCTAGTGGAAGATAAGGGAATTACAAGTCTATGGTGATTCCCAACTTGTCATAAAACAAGTCAATAACAAATACCAAACAAAAGATGACAAGCTCCTCCCCTATCGTAGCATGGTTGAAGATCTCAAGCAGCACTTCACAACAATAAAGTTTGATCAAGTCCCACAAACAAGCAATAGGGCTGCAGATGCAATGGCCACCATTGGCTTCCTCCTTCAAATGCCAACACATAGTCAAAAGTGTGATTTCTTGGTCAAGCAACTATTCATACAGGCATACGATCTATCGGAATCTGAAATGGTGTGTGTACTCATTGGTTCTGAGTCCCTCTGGTACCAAGAAACCTTCGCTTTCCTAAAAGAAAATGCCATTCCCTTGCACCTTACCAAAACCCAACAACAAACCTTCATCCGCCGATGTGCTCACTACACCATCCTTGGAGACACCCTATTCAGAAGGTTCCCTCCTAAGGTGTTTAGATAAACAAGAGGCGGAATGGGCATTACATGAAGTACACGAAGGCATCTGTGGGGCACACTCAAGTGGGATCACCTTGGCCAAAAAACTTTTGAGAACAGGATATTATTGGCCTAAAATGGAAGTAGATGCATATAACTATGTGAAGAAATGCGTCCCTTGCCAGCAACATGGTGACAAGATTCATGCGCCATCACAAGAATTGCAGACATTGATTACACCCTGTCCCTTCTCACAGTGGGCACTCGATCTCATTACCCTTCATCCTCCAATGGGCATAAATTCATTATCACTGCCATCGAGTATTTCACCAAGTGGGTAGAGGCCATCCCTCTTACTTTTACCACTGGTAAGCAGATATCCAAATTCATTCTGAACTACTTGATTTGTCGATATGGCATCCCAAAATTTATCATTACAAATAATGGTAGACAATTTAAAAAATAGGATATCAAAGAAATCTGCCAGAAATTCGACATCCAACATTGCTTCTCCACCCTGTATTACCCCCAAGGTAATGGTCAAGCTGAGGCTTCTAATAAAACCCTAATCAAAATCCTTAAAAAGACAATCAATGAAGCTGGCCGTGATTGGCACCTCCAACTCCATCCTTCTTTGTGGGCCTACCATACTTCCATCCGTACACCAACAGGTGCCACCCCCTACTCCCTTGTCTTTGGCTTCGAAGCTGTGCTCCCCCTTGAGATTGAGATCCCCTCTCTAAGAGTATCACTACAAAATATCCTACCAGATGAAGAATATAGAATTGCCCACCTACAAGAGCTAGAACTATTAGATGAGAGGCATCTCAAGGCCTTGAACCATCTCCGGGTATATCAGAACTATCTACACATGAGTTACCAGAAGAAAGTCAGGACCCAAAAATTTCAAATCAATGATCTTGTCCTCATGGAGAATCAGAAAAAAAATCCAAGAAAGAGAAAAGAAAGGCAAGTTCGAGCCTAATTGGCTTGGACCATATGTAATCACATCAAAATATGGATCAAGGGCCTATTAGTTGGATACTCTTGAAGGAGATCCTCTGGATGATCCAATGAATATCATGCACCTCAAAAAATTCTATGCCTAGTCCTCAGAAAGTCTTAAATTGTCAAAAAAAATCAAAAAAATAAAAAAATCATGAAAAATACATAAAAATAAGAAAAAGATCCTGAAAAAATCATCACTCTAGTGAAAACCTGGCAAACAGGCACCACGTGACAAGAAAAGAAAAAAAAAACGTCCATCAGTGAAAACTACTTTGTGGCGCTATGGACAAGTACCTTGGTGAAAACCTCCATGCAGGTGCCAAGGTAAATAAACTGGATCCATTGTCTATCAGTTCGGTGCTCCAATCAACCTCCCCATCCAATCCACCCACCACAACATTCCTCCCATTCCACCTCTGAATAAATCATGCGTATGATGATGAATCTTTGCTAAAATCATGAATAAGGAATGTCCCATCAACTGACCTTGTGTGCCTCTGTGTGAGCTTCATGAAGTCTTCAAAACAGTCCTAAGTCCATAAGTTAATCTTTAAGGCCATATGATCACTTGCCTAATCCAAAAAGTCCACCCGCTTTGTCGTTTTCCCTAGGGATGAATCCTTCCCTTGCCTGGCAACTTAATCCTCCACACTAATCCTACTCTTGGCAAGAGGTCTCAGTTGGTCATGATTGAATGATTTGTTTGATTTCTTAGATTTTTCATTTAGACTTGCATCTTTTTCCCTATGACTGTATCTATCTATGACTGCTTGGATTTTCCATATCCAGGTATGTTTACAATGGGTGCATATTGGGGCATATTTTCATAGTATGGCATGTTTTGGATCTCTCTTGTATAAACTGATGACCTGGTGCAAGTGTTTATCAACACTTACCCTCTCATGTACAAGAGGTATCGATGTGTTTGAGGGTTTCCTTACACGTACCCACAACTTTGTATTAGTGTTTCTCAACACTTACATAGCTGTGTGTAAGGAATTCCCATTTGAGTGTGAGTCAGTCCACACCTTGGGTTTCTCATAGCATCCTGATTCCTATAATCAGTGGTGCAAGTCACCTAGGGCAATATCAAACTAGGTTGGCTCTCCACATTTTTGTGCACAAGTCTCATCATCATTCCCTAAAGTCCTAATCTGATAATCCCATGGAGTCCTCAATTTACCCCATTCCCCTTCTATTCCATATTCTTCTATTTTCTATCAAAAGATCATTGTATTATCATTGGCATATTCCTTCTTTGCATTATTCATTCACTTTACCCACGTAGGTGGCATTATTCATATAGATTGCATTACACTACTCATTTACATTGTCATTTTTCACAAACATTTACCACATAGGTTCCACTTAGATTTCATTGCATACATCATTATCCATTTATAATAAATGACATCAATTCATCCAAGTAGATTACATTACATTACTCGTTCATTTAGATCACATTATTTACATATCATGACATTACATTCATTCCACATTACATTACTCATTCATCATAAATTATTTACATCTACATATCCATCATACATTTGCATATGCAGCATATATACACATCAAAAAGCATGATCACTCATCTTGCATCCAAAAATGTGTCAGTAGCATATCATAGGCATACATATATAAGCATCCACACTGCATCACAAATAGGTCAGCACATCATATCCATAATTACATCCATACATCACATCACAAGAAAATAAAGTACATACATCATCCATCATCACAAAATCATATATATATATATAAGCTCAAAAGAGATGAATATGTCTATCATAATAGAATGGTCACCCTGAAGGGTCAAAAGATAATACACAAGCCAAAATGGAGCTATCTCTCCCCTCCTATCTCTCCACCCCCCTTCTCTACACCTCCTCCACCTAAACCTCCTACCTCTCCTCCACTCAGTGGCCTAAAACCCATCAATCCACCTGTTTGCTGGCTCTGTGTGGGTTGCTAACTGTGTCCTGTGAGATCACACACTCTAAGTGTACGAAGTTTCTCATTGTGCCATAGGTACTGCTCCATGATATAAACCCCTGTAGTACTCTTCCTCCTGAACTGCCCTCTCTGACCTATCCCACTACTATATAATATCAGCATATATCTACCCAAGCCCTGCAGGAGCTAACACTTGGTGGGTTGCATCCCTCTCCCCCTGTAGTCATGTCACATCTGCCTCTTCCCTTTGCACTCTGGCCTATAACCCCTCTAGTTTGGCATCCTGCTGACAGATAATATCCTGAAGGGTGGCTATAATTGTCCCTATCCGTGCCTCCTCTAGCATTCGCTCAGACTCCTCCCTCTCCTACCTCAAGGAATCCACCTTTTTCCTCACTGTATGAAGGCTCTCCGTCAAGTTTGCTATCTCCCACATCAGTCGTTCCACCTCTACATCCAGACTCTCCCTCCCAGCTCTCTCTATCTATAGCTCATCCTCAAGAGAATGTAGCCTCACATGGGTAGTATCCCGTTCTTGCTGCACTTTGTCAAAGTTAGCCTATGATACCCCTCCCCTCTCCTCCTCCTGTGCCTCCAGAACATCCATAGCTACAAAATCCTCTCCCCTGCCACCCATTACCTCTCTGGCCTCTCCTACTGGTGCTCCCTCTCCCTCCTCTAGATCCCTCCTCTGGATCCCTCCTCCATACCACCCTCACTCTCCTCTATTGTCCGCTAGCACCACGCCCTGGACCAATCACAACTCTCTCCCCTAGTCCATCATCCTCCCCACCAACCACCTGATCTACCACTAGATGCATTTCATCCTCCTCCAAAACCCCAGGAATGGTAAGACATACTAGAAAGTGCCCCTCCCACCAACTCTTGTATCCCCCTGTCATCCCTAGATCCTCACTTACCCCCATCTGCTCATCCCAGACCAAATGAGACACTGTCTGAAAACTGGTCCTGCCCTCCAATGGACTCGCTGTCGGGCCCCAAAATCTAACCTCCCGTGTAATCTGAGGATATACTGGGATGTCCCCCACTATATCTTGAACCTGTCCAAGCTATCTCGCCACCCTGAATGGTGCATAATACTCCATAATATACACAGACCTTCCAAACAGCCACATCTCCACCCCAACCTAGTGTAGCTATCAGTCACCCCTCCATCTCTCACACCCCAAAATGACTGCCATGTAAACTTCATAAGCTCATCCAAAATTCACTGCCAAAACCATACAGACCCTATTAGAGTATAGTGCAGTAGCCCCTTATACCTATCCACACATGGCTATCGAGCCTGCCTATCCTGTACACCCAGTGGCCGAGTAACTACAATGTGCTCCCAGGCCTAGATGTGGAGAAGTGTCACTCCTACAGACAAACTAGCATACTCCCTATTACCACCAGATGCATATCATGATATAACTAAGCTAACATTGCAGCTCCCCACGCATACTGCAAGCCATCATGAACCATAAAATATAGACACCTACTACATCCAACATGAAATCCATGCCCACTTAGATTAGGTATAATCCGCCTGCTCAAGAACCCATAAATCACCAGTACGATGCGAGGAATACACCGAATACCTATCACCCTGCCCAAGTGCATCCTACTCCTGTCCAACATTGGTGGGGTTTCATACTCACAAACCTCCTGAAGATAAAAATCCGCTGCATCCAAGTGGTACTCTGGGATGACACCACAAATGGGAATCTTCAAGATCCTCCATACATCCAAAAGGGTCACTGTCGCCTCGCCAATAGGAAGATGGAAGGTGTTATACCTGTTGTCCCACCTCTCAACTAAAGTTGTCATCATCGTAGTATGAGCCCGTATCCTCGGCCACCTGCCCACATAATGAAATCCAAGAGTAGCTAGCACCTCCAACTCATCACGCCCCAGCTCCCGATATAAACTCATAGTAGTAGGCCAGTGCTCCCTCGAAGCCAACGACCCCATATCTGCCTACATCCACCAAACCAATTCATTATGTCCATGTCCACAAGTTCTATTATACCCTTCGGAACCAGCCATACCCTCACCCTATCCCAAAAATTCTAAACCTAAATCTAAACCTCCCCCTCCAAAGCACACACGTTGATTTATCTAGTGCTCGCACCAAAACTGTGGTGCTTGCACCAAAACTGTGGTGCTCACACCAATCTGCAGGCACTCGTGCTAATAGATAAAAACCTACCCTCCCCAGCCCTCCCTACAGCCTCCATCAATGCGAGCGCTCACGCACTAGCGTGAGTACCCATGTGGAAGTGCAAACACTCACACTAATCATTCTCCCTCCCCCAAAAAACTTATTCTATTGACCTCCTAACAGTGAGTGCTTGCGCTATTCGCTAGCGCTCGTGCTAACCCATTAGTACATGCACTGAAACAACGATCAGCGTGTCTGCCTCAGCAAGACTATGCCCTAAATTTAGCCCTAATTCTACCCCTACCTTAAAAACTTCAAAAGAGGGAATGGTCCTACATACTGGTGGTCCATAGCTAGTGGGTCTGTCGAACTGTCGGATCCTCTCGGCACAATGATCACGTGTAGTAATGCAGTCCATCTCTCCTTCTCTCCTTCTAGGCTCTGATTGGCTCCAAGGCTTGTGTGTAACAATGACTCTTCATTAGGCCCTTTGTGGCTTATATGGGCCTCCTCGGGGCCCATCTCCTCTGCGGTCTCGCATCTTCTATTCTATCTTCTAGATTTTCTACTTCTACTTCCTATTTCTTTTCCACTTTTATTTTGAGAATTTTTCATCAATTTTCTTTCGACAAAATTCTCGAGGGGGCATACACCTCCCATGGTTTATGCTGGGGCATCTATTTCTTCTTCTTCTTCTTCTTCTTCTATCTTTTACCCATCGCCAAATTTGTCACTGCGTAAAAGAGGGGCAAAATGTAGACACTTAAAAATAATTATTTTAATTATTTAAATTCCTAACATAATTAATTTATTAATTATGCCAATTTTTAATTCTCCTTAATATTAATTAATTATAATTAATATTGTCACTATAGTTTGTTGATTTATTTAATAAATCAACCCCCTTTTTTCTTCTAAAAATCCTCAATATTAAATCTTCCTCCTCTTAACTAATTAATTTTAAGTGATTCCTACAAATCACCTTTTTCCTAATCCATCATTAACCTAATAATTCTTCTAGAAATTCCCTAAGCTCACTTAGTATTATTCTCCTAATTTTTAATTCCCTCCACTCATTCTCTCTCCTAGTCAAATCCTCCTACAAATCTTATCTACCCTAATCCCACCTAATCTTTCCTCTAAACCCTCTCCTAATGAGTTGCTAGTGGCTAATCATCATGGTTAGCCACAAAGTCAACTCCTTGTCCCTTCCATCCAGCCACTCTCCTTAAATGCTCTTTTCCTAGGTGAATGTGAGATTTTCAAAATCTCACATTCCTCTAGGCATTTCATCTTCCAAGGAATTTTTAATTCCTCCTTATTCCTCTAATCCCCATGAGCATCCCTTTTTGAAGAATTTTTAATTCTTCCTTTCCATCCCTCAAGAAATGTCCCATCCCTTTCTCTTCTCAAGGCACATTGGGAAGTCTTCCCAATGTACCTTGAGGAGTGTGGAGACAAGAAATTCCTTTAAGGCATATCTCTTGGTCTCCACACCTCCTCTTGGGCCTTGTGTGGGATCACAAGGAATCCTGACCCTCCATATTGGGTCAATCCTAGCCCTTCATTTCTCCTCCTCTCTTCCTATAAATTGAGGACTCCATCCCCTCACATTCCATCTCCAATTTTAGCAACTTCATGTTGTTAGTTTGTGCCTACGAAATCATCTTGGTACCCTCATCATGCCAAAGTTATCCTTCATCCACACTTAGCCACATTATCCATCTCATCCTCCAAATCCATCACATCCATTTGTGCACAATGTTGGAGAGCCAACCACATCGAGCAATCTAGGAGAAAATCAACATCATGTTGGAGGCATTTGGGCACACTTTGACTTCATCCAAGCTTGATCCGAGGGAGAAGGTAAAGGTCTTGCAAGGTAAAAAGCATTTTTCTTCATGTTTTGTATGTGATTTGGTTTATGCTTTATGTTCTTATGTTTAGTGTTTGATTTGTATGCTAACCATCCAAATCCATCTTGCTTGCTTTTCTCATCTCCACCAGTCACCACTTCTTATTCACTGGTGACCATCCCAAGCCAGTTGACATCAATGACAACTTAATGCCAATAATGCCAACACTAAATGCCTCCGGTATAGAGATTGCATCTGGAACTAAGACTGAAGGTAATATTTTTCATTTGGATGCTGGTGAGAAAAGTTGCTTGATTGCTCTGATTGATGAAAGTTGGTCGCGGCATAGGAGAATGTGTCATGTTAATTTTTATTCAATGATTAAGACCAATTCTACGCAAGTTGTTAAGCTTGCTAATCCGATATGTAAGGAATGTCAGTTGGGTAAGCAAACCATAATTTCTTTCAAGAGAAAACAATATACATCTGATGGATTGGAAGATCTTGTGCATACTAACCTATGTGGACCTAAAAATGTTAGAAGTGTGCAGGGAGACAGATATTTTATGTTGCTAATTGATTATTATTCTAGGATGATGTGGGTTGTCTTTTTGAAGGAGAGATTTGAAGCATTAGACAAATTCAAGATATTCAAAGAAAAGGTTGAAATTGAGTCAGGATTGAAGGTAAAATGTTTGAGATCTGACAGAGGAGGTAAATTTTTTTCTAGTGAGTTTGATTCATTCTATGAGAAGCATGGGATTAGAAGGCAATTATCTGCTCCTAGAACCCCTCAACAGAATGGAGTTGTTGAAAGAAAGAACATAATTGTCTTGGATGCTACAAGGACTATACTGATTAAAGGGAATGTTCTACAGATATATTAGAGAGAAGCTATTAGCACTGTTGTTTACACATTCAACCAAGTTCATATTAAAGGTGATACCGGTAAGACTCCTTATGAGCTATGGTTGTGAGATATTTTGAATTTTTGGTAGCAAATGTTATATCAAGAGAGATGATGACATAGGAAAGTTTGATGCAAGAAGTGATGAAGGAATTTTCTTGGGATATTCAACAAAGAGAAAGTCCTACCGGTGCTATAATAAGAGACTAAGAAAGATAGTGGAAAGTGAAAATGTGAAGGTGGATGAGAACCTTGGAAAAGAAATCGGAGCTTTTAGATATAATATGATGATGGTCAACATATTGTTTTGAATCCTATTCAAACTAAAGAATTGAAGTAGAATGATCCGGTAGAGACAATTAATCTGGATGTTGTTGTTGTCGGTGGAGAGGTGGAAGAACCTAAAAATCAGAACAATTAGAAGACTCCGAGGTATGTAAGACTGAATCATTCTGAAAATTAGATTATTGGTGATAAAAATTAAGGTGTGATGACTAGAAGAAGGCTAGTTGCTAAAGAGGTATGTTTAATTTCTATAATTTAACCTAAAGATGTTGTTGAAGCTTGCAACGATGAAAATTGGATGAGATCTATGGAAGAAGAATTAGATCAGATTGAAAAGAATAACACATGGGAACTTGTGCCTAGGCCTAAAGATAAGAATGTAGTTGGTACTAGGTGGGTATTTAGGAATAAATTAAATGAAGTTGGTAGAGTTATCAGAAATAAAGAAAGACGGGTATGCAAAGGATATTCACATAAAGAAGGGATTGATTATGAGGAGACTTTTGCTCCGGTAGCTAGACTTGAAGCTGTTAGACTATTGCTTGCATATGCTGCCTATAAAGATTTGAAAGTGAATCATATGGATGTCAAGTCAGCTTTTATGAATGGTGATCTTGAGGAAGAAGTCTACATTGAGAAACCTAATGGATTTTCATTATCAGATGATGGAGACATGGTATGTATATTGAAAAAATCTCTTTATGGATTGAAACAAGCCCCTAGAGCCTGGTATGCTAGATTGGATAAGTACTTGATGAAATTAGTATTTAATAAAGGGACTGTTGATAATAATATGTATTTTAAGATTGAGAATGATAACATCTTGATTGTTAAAGTCTTTGTTGATAATATTATCTTTGGAGGAGATGGCGACTTGAGCATGAAGTTTGTTGGTGATATGCAGAAATAATTTGAGATGTCTATGATAGGAGAGATACAAATTTTCTTAGGTTTACAAATTTCACAGACTAGAAAAGATATTTTTATATTTCAAACTAAATATGTGAAGGAATTGCTGAAGAAGTTTGGGTTGGATGACTCCAAACTGGTTGGAACTCCTATGGTGACTGGCTGCAAATTGTCTAAGAATGATGAATCTCTGAAAGCTAATCAGAGTTTGTATAGATCTATGATTGGTGGACTGCTATATCTGTTGAGTTATTGAGATTAATGGGGAGATTGTTGTAGTATATTAGATTTGGCTGTTGCATTTGGATATGTTATTTTCATTGATGTCTACATATTCCTGTGGGTTATTCTGGTGAGTTTGGGAAGATTTTCTGATCTAGTTTGTTGTTCTTTGGTTACTGGTTCTTGGTGTTCCTATTGGTATTCCCTTCAGTATATTCTGGAATGATCAGATCTTGTGTTGAGACTTTGGGATGTTGTTTGAGATGATCTTGTGTATCTTCATTTCAGATGGTTCATGATTTGGTGACCCACAAGTTATCTTTCTTCGTGAGTTGTTGTTTGGTTGTGTTCTTGAGCTTTGAGATGTTGATCGATGAAGATTTGAAAGGTGTAGTTGGTGCAACTAATCCGAATGATTCTAACATTTTTTTCGGTGTTTCCCAATCATGTCCTATTTTTTTTGGTGATCCGCATTGATCGTTGTGCAAGTTCTGGTGATTTCTATCAACCGGTGATGATTTGTGTGTTATGCAGTATTTCTGGTGGTGTAGCATGTTGCAGTTGATCTTAGTGCGATTTCCGGTGGATATGATCTCTTGGGAATTTGAATTAGGTCCATGCTATGTAATGTTAATCATAATATTAGTCTATTGGTTGATTCTTGTGTTATGTAATGTATTTTTTGTAATTATGAGTTGAGGGTTGAGGGTTTAGCCAACCTTGCTATCAAGGTTGATGATTTGTATAAATAGGTGATATACTTATGTAATTTAGGTGTTGATGTGATGTCTAAATTATCAGAGAGAGTTGTGTGTGCAAACAAGAGATATATCATTTGGTGAAGTGTTGTGGTGAGATCGGTGTTGTAAAGTAGAAAATTGTGCTTAACCAGAACTATCATCTAGCATATGTAGATGCTACTATTGCAGTTCATTTCTTTCAAATTGTAGTCCAATCCATTTTATAAGTTAGTGAGACTTCCCTGAGGGTTGTAGCCTTTTGGGCATATACCTTTTGAGCATTGATCTCTAGGTAGTGTGCATGAATACATGTGCATTCCCCATTGTAATATTTTCACATACTACTGCAAAGTATCATCTTATTGTGGGTAGGTTCCCACTGTGATTTTTCCCTTGACTGGGTTTTCCACATCAAAAATATTTGTGATGTGTGTTGTTTTATTCATTTGCTTATCTTTCAGTTGCTGGAGTTTATCAGTTTATGCTTTGGTGTTTGATTATCTGATTTCCAGTGAAGACTGATTCACCACCCCCTCTCAGTCTTCATTCTTGATTGCTGCTAACAATTGGTATCAAAGCCAGATCCTCTGGTAGAAGATTAATCACTTGGGGAGATCCAGGATGGAAGCTTAAGGTATTCTTTTCAAGAAGGACAATTTGAGGTTTGATGGAAGCAACTATACTATGTGGAAGAACCGGATGGAGGTGCACTTGAAATGTCTTGGAGAATATTACTAGAAGATTACTAAGAATGTCTATGTTGTTCCTCAAAATGGAACATCCACTCCTAATGAAGTTAAGGAAGTTGAATATAATATCATAGCAAAGGAAGCATTACTCAGTCCCCTAATAGATTTTGAAATGACAAATGCAATGGAACTTTAGACTGCACATGAGATCTGGGTGAAGCTTGAGATCATGTATGAAGGTGATAGTCAAGTGAAAGTTGCTGAGTTGTAAAGTTTCAAAGGAAAGTATGAGACATTGAAGATGGGAGATGATGAGAACATACATTCATACATGACTAAGGTGAATGAGCTTGTCCTTGGTATCATATGTGCCGTTGGGAAGATTGAGGAAGATGAGATTGTTGCTAAGGTGTTGAGATATTTTCCTCCTACTTACAAACATAAGGTTGCTGCTATAAATGAGATCCAGAGTGTAACTACAGTAACAAGAGATGTGTTGGGTGAAAAACTTGCTACATCTAAGCTGAGAAAATTGGGAGAATCACATGGAAAGTCAGACAACATTTAGAGCATCAGTATCTATTCCTAGTAAGAAGAAGTATGATCCTGATGAGTGCAGGATATCTAGGTATGAAAGAGAAAGAAGAAAGACTGTAGAGAAAGAGAGAGAGCTTGATGAGATTGAAGCATTGATTGCCTGGAGATTGCCTAAAGGTGCCGATAAGTATGATGGAAAGTTGCCTTTGAAATGTTTTACATGCAATAAGATAGGACATTTTGCTTCTAGATGTCCTGAGAGAATGGCTAAGTATGATAGACATGATAAGCTTGATAAGTATGATAGGAATGAAAGATATGAGAAGCATGAGAAGTATGATAAGCCTTATAAATCTAATCAGAAGTTTAGGAATGAGAAGAACTGTTATTATGTTGCAGATGAAGGTGTTATAGATGAAGAATTAGAAGGAGATGAAGTTGTGTTTATTTCCATTAAGGAAGATGGACATGTACCTATTGATTGTTGGCATATGTGCAGAGTTGGATGACATGATGATATTGTATGTTATCATTGATGTTAATATGCTGAAGTATGAACTAGTATATTGAAGAAAGCAAACTAGCAAGAGAACTGGTATGATGGTATGAACCGGTATGATGATGTGAATGGGTATATATGAAAAGGTGAACCGGTATGTTGGAATATGAACTAGTATATGCAAAGTTTGTATCACGGTTTTATTTGATATGACTACTGGTTGGTAGTCTCAGCTTCAGGGTTTTTGGTTGATTTATTTCAAGTCTGTGTGATTCGACCAACGACATCTTGTGATGAGTTAGAATTGAAATGAAGATCAGATCATGTTGCCACATCAGTCTTGTGCGCGTGAAGGATTTCCTTGAGGATCTTGCATGAAGAAGATTCAACCGACGACATCCTGTGATGAGTATGAACTGGTATATTGAAGAAAGCAAACTGGCAAGAGAATCGGTATGATGGTATGAATCGATATGATGATGTGAACTAGTATATGTGAAAAGGTGAACCATTATATTGAAATATGAACCGGTATATGCAAAGTTTGTATCAAGGTTTCATTTGATACGACTACCGGTTGGTAGTCTCAGCTTCAGGGTTTTCAGTTGATGCATTCCAAGTTTGTGTGATTTGACCGACGATATCCTGTGATGAGTTAGAATTGAAATGAAGATTAGATCGTGTTGCAATGTAAGCCTTGTGCGTGTGAAGAATCTTCTTGAGGATCTTGCATGAAGAAGATTGATTCTATCCACCTCGGGAATGTGCAAAATCTTAGTAAACGGTGGAGAGCACATGATGGGTTATTAGCTTCCAAAAGTGGTGAAGAGTGGATGATGGAGAATGTCTTGAGATTTGTTCAAGATTGTTTTACCCTATGTAATGTGATTGAACAGTCAGGATTGGACTGACTGTATTGATAACCTAGATGCTTAGGGTTTTAGGTTTTGGCCATCGACCTAATTGTTATCTATAAGGTCGATGATGATTTCCATTTGAAGTTGTTGGCAAATGATTGTATGTGAGGTGATTCTTGCCAGACCAAAGAAGTGATTAGAGACCTACATAGTGTGATTGCAAAAGTAATTGAAATGGATCTGTCTTGGCATTGAGTGTTGTTATCAGATCAGTGTATTACCTGTTGACTTCTAACCATTTGAGCAGATGGAAAATCCCTTTACCGGGTAGCTTTAACAAAAATTTTGTAAATACTTTAACAAGGTGACTCAAAATCATTGAGTTCTTAAAATCCTCTTACGAGGTAACCTTAACACAATTCTAACCTTTAACTGGGTATTTATCCATCCCTTAACCAGGTGATCCCTAGCAGGATCGGTTCCTAGCAGAACCTGTTGTAAAGTCTTTAACTGGACTAGGCTCCTAATAGAGAGAACTTCAAAAGAGTTCAAGAACAACTTGTGGGTATTCATCCCCACCGTAGTTTTTCCCATTTGGGTTTCCACGTGAAAAATCAGTGTGTTATGTGTGATGCTTTTCATGTGATGTTTTAGTGTTTTCTGTTAAGCGATAATGAAAACTGATCCAGTGGTCATCATATTTTTGATGTATTACTTGTTTAAGCATATGGGTGAAGTGGAAATGAGGTATTAGGATTTTTGAAGATCTAAATGTTACCGGTTTATGTCTTCCACAGTCTCACTGTGTTTTACTGGTAGTGCCCTGATTTAGATCAGTGAAGCTATTTACCAGTTTGTGCAGTCTTTGTAGTTTAAGTTGTTAAAGAATTTTCTGTCTATACTCATTCACCCCCCCCCTCTCAGTATCTATTGAGTATTTACTATTCATCATTATTCATCAATTGGTATCAGAGCATCCTCCAGGTCCTCTGTGCTATAAGCTTAACTGCTTGAGAAAAAGATCCTATTCTAATGATGAAGAGGGAAGGTCCTAAGTTCAATAGAGATAACTTTAAGATATAGAAGGAAAAAATGAAGATATACATTAAAAGCATGGGTGCTCAATACTGGAACTATGTTGAGAATACTTATGTTGTCCCTACCAGTACTCTCACCGATGATCAAAGGAGAGAAATTTAGGAGAATGGGCAAGTCATGGAAGCTCTTATCAGTAGTCTATCTGATGTTGAGTTTATAGATGTTCAGGATAAAGACAATCCCAAGGATGTATGGGATACCCTGGAGTCTATCTATGGCAGTGATGAGCATGCAAAGCAAGCTAAGGAAGAAAGCCTTAGGGGAAAATTTGAAGACATGCGGATGGTTGAAGGAGAGACCATTCAACAATATGGGATAAGAATTAAAACTATTGTTGGAGGCATCAAGAGTGCAGGAGGTACAATGGATTATTCCACCATTGTTAGCAAAGTTTTGAGATCCTTATTACCGGTCTATGCAATAAGGGTTGCCGCTATTCAGGATTTGAGATCTATTGACAAGACAAAGGTGTCCCTAGATTCCATCATTACTAAGTTGACCGTATATGAGCTAAACAGTTATGATGGCAGTGTTCAGAAGATTGAATCAACCTTTAGAGCATATGCTGCACCATCTAGAAAGGGAAAAGAAGTTGGTACTAGTTGTGAACCTAGACAAAGTAGAGATATGGATGATGAGGAGATCCTAATGGAATTTGAAGCTCTTCTTGCCAAGAGACTTCCTAAGGGAACTGAAAAATACAGAGGTAAGCTCCCTTTGAAATTTTTTTCTTGCAATAGGATAGGACACATTGCTGTCAACTGTCCCAATAGTGATAATAAGGACAAACTGAAGAAGTTTAAAATGTTCAAAGGAGGAAATAGGAGAAATTGTCTTGTTGTAGTCGATGAAGGTAACATTGATGATGAATCAGAAGATGAAGAAAGTGAAGACATAGTGTTTGTAGCCATTAAGGAAGATGTGTCAGACAAGAAGGCTCTTGTCTCCCGCTTTGATAATTCTAATGAGTGGATTATTGATAGTGGATGTTCTCACCACATGACTAGTGATTGGAGAAAGTTTTTGTCTCTGGAAGAGTATGATGAAGGTGTAGTATGATTTGGTAATGATGCACCATGTATGGTAAAAGGAAAAGGGTCCATCTCTCTAAATGGAAAAAGAAGTGCTGATAATGTGTATTGGGTAGAAGGTCTCATGATAACCTTTTGATTGTTGCTTAGCTGAATGATAAAGGAATTACTCTAGAATTCAAAGATGGAGTGTGCAAAATAAAAGGAAAGAGTGGTGAACTGATGGCCACCCCTATGCAGACCAAAGGTAACTTATTTCAGTTAAATACAAATATTAGTCAATGTCTAATGGCTAAGTTTGATGATAGTTGGATATGGCATTAGAGACTCTGCCATGAAAATTTTGCTAATATTGTGAAGGCCAGTAAGATCAAGGCAGTTAGAGGATTGCCTGTGCTAAACAAACTGAAGAATCCTTTATTTAGAAAATGTCAATTGGGGAAAATGTCTTCCTCAACCTTCAAAGGTAAATCTTTTACAATAGATAATTTACTTGATCTTGTGCATACTTATTTGTGTGGTCCTATGAAAACTAGGAGTGTTCAGGGAGATAGGTACTTTATGATTCTCATTGATGATTGCTCAAGAATGATGTGAGTCACATTCTTGAAATTTTAAAGCCTTCAGAGCACTAGTTGAAAAGGAAAATGGTAAGAGGATCAAATGCCTTAGAACCAACCAAGGAGGTGAGTTCACTTCTGGTGAATTCAATAAGTACTATGAAGAGAATGGTATCAAGAGGCAACTGTCTGCCCCCCAGACTCCACAACAGAATTTCCTAGCAGAAAGGAACAATCAGACTGTAGTTGAAGCAGCTAGAATGATGCTTATTCAAGAGAAGGTTGCTCACACTTTTTGGAGAGAAGCGGTGAGCACTGCAGTCTACACTATGAACTGGGTACTCATCAAGAAAGGTAAGGATAAAACTCCTTATGATTATTGGACTAGCAAGACACCAGTAGTAAGATACTTTAGAGTGTTTGGTAGAAAGTGTTATATCAAGAGAAGTGAATACCAGAGAAATTTTGATGCAAAATGCGATGAGGGAATATTCCTAGGGTATTCCACCAAGAGCGAAGCTCTCAAGTGTTTTAACAATAGGACTTAGAGAATTGTTGAAAGTATCAATGTTAGAGTTGATGAAACCTTTGAGAAACCTAAGGAAACCAGTAACGAGCAAGCGGTAGATGAACCAGATGTAAGCTTTTGGGAACCGGTTGAAAAACAACCAAGTACAAGTAACAGTGATCCTACACCGATAGATGTTGATGAAGATGAGGATGAAGAGGAAAAGCAAGAGGAATCAATTAAAATCATTCCTAGTTATGTAAAGCTACATTATGATCCAAAGCAGATCATAGGGGATAAGGATGTAGGAATACTAACAAGAAGAAAGGTCAGAGAGAATTCTTGCATGATTTTTGAATTTGAGCCCAAAACATTTAAAGAGGCACACAAAGATGAAGACTGGATTAAGGCTATGGAAGAGGAACTTGACCAGATAGAAAATAATGGTACATGGTCTTTGGTACCCAGACCTGAGCACAAAAATGTTATTGGCACCAAATGGGTCTTTAGAAACAAGCTGAATGAAGATGGCACAGTGGTAAGAAATAAAGCAAGATTGGTATGTAAGGGATATGCTCAAGAAGAAGGAGAATGTTATGGAGAAACCCTTGCTCCAGTAGCTAGATTGGAAGGAGTTTGAATGCTACTTGCATTTGCAGCCTTCAAAGGATTCAAAGTGTATCAGATGGATGTGAAATCTACATTCCTGAATGGAATACTTGAAGAGGAAGTGTATATAGAGAAACCAAACGGGTTTGCCCTATCAAAAGATAGTGATATGGTGTGTAGGCTACATAAAGCCTTGTATGGATTGAAGCAAGCACCTAGAGCATGGTATGAACATTTACACTCACATCTTGTGAACATTGGATTTGAAAGAACAAGTGAAGATAGAAATATCTATCTAAAGTCAGAAGGAGATCAGATTCTGATCTGTGAAGTGTTTGTTGATGACATAATGTTTGGTGGAGATGACGAGTCATGCATTTGCAAATGAAATGAAGAAGGAATTCGAGATGTCACTAATCAGAGAGATTAATTTTTTCATTGGACTACAGATTCAACAAATCAAAAATGCTATATGTTGGCAATATTGCATTATAACAGACAATGAAAGATTGTTGGCATTTCATAAGGATATTGAGAAAGTTGTTGATGATTATGGATATAACTGATTTAAGATGTTTACTATCTTGATATTATTATTTTGTCATTGATGTCAAGAAATTGATTTTCTAATTCAGTATGGTGTTGCTATTAGGGGTCCCATAGATACTGAGAGGGGGGGGGGGGTGAATCAGTATCTAACAGGTAATAAGAATTTCTTAAGTTAAAACATGCAGAACATAATATAACAGTGTACCGGTATGCAAGAAATAATGTAATAAATAGAATCAAGAATATCCACATGAAAAGTACACCATAACACAAGATGTTTAACGAGGAAACCCGGTGTGGGAAAAACCTCGATGGGATTTGTGACCCACAATATTCACTCACTAGACAATAAGAGAATATTACTTACAATAGGGGCCTGCACATGCAGGAAGGCCAATTGCCTAGAGCTCACTGCTCAATGGGAAGTCACACTGACTTACAATAAGGATTATACTAATCCAATAACTTGTACTGGTTTACAATAGCATCTTCAATGCTAGATTTAGTACCGGTTCCAGCTCTATTCTTTACATATACCTCTGACCTATATTTCGCACATTAGGTCTGCCTAATATTTTCCTTTTTGCTTCTACCATCACTTCTATAAATGTCTACAATGATCTCCTTTATATATAAGAGTCATTTTACAATTTTCCAAGTCGGCTTACAATAATAAACAAAATATTACATAAAAAAAATCCTATCAACCTCTGTGCCAGTATACTTTCTTTATTTTGTGCCGATGCTAGTGTAGAGTGTTCTGCTGATGCCGATGCACTATCTTGCCGGTGTAATGCTTTGCCAGTATAATGTCTTTCCAGTGCCATAGGATTGCAAGGTTGCCATCAATGACAAAACCTTCAATCACATACAATGTCTCATGAGAAATTTCAAAAAGTGTCCAAAAAGTGTGCAGTCCAAAAAATGTTACCAAAAAAAATGTGAGAGCTCCGCCTGAGCATATGATTCCTGTGTTTTGAACTTTCTCATCCCACTACTCCCCCTTTGGCATCAATGAAAAAGGTTGTCAAGATGTCAGTAGAGTTTGTAGGTTCAACTATCCATAACCTCAACCTTGTAGCTGGGTGGTTATAATCTGAAAAATGTCTCCCAAGATTAAGTTTATACTATCCATAAACTTCTTATTATCTTTTATTGATGTCTCAGTCCTCTTTATTGTACCGGTGAGATGCTACAAATGCTCTACCGGTGTTTTGCTGTCCTGTATTAGTGCCTCTGAAATTTCCTTCTGCAGAGATGCTAAATAGTCCAATCTTGGACTCAGTTTAGATCTCACATGTTTTGCCTTATTTATTATTCTTTATTTTTCTCTTTCCAGTTTGAGTAATTCTTCCTCAAAATTTTCTATCTGCTCTTCAAAAACTGATAGTGAATCAAGTGAGTTGACAAAGTTGTCTGCAAGTTTATTTATCTCATCCTATGTCTTGCTTATTTTCTTGTCAATATCTACAATCAAAAAGTTTGTTTTACATGTAACTTTATATAGTTTTTTGTATTCTTTCAACAAACTACATAGTTCCGGTAGAAGTGTGTCAAAAATTCTGTTACACTTCTTTATTTCCTCATCAAAGAATTTCTGCTTTTCAGTCTCTACCTTATCCTTCACTGATTCTTCCTTTATTTTCTCAATATTTTCTGAGATGTATTAACACAATGTATCCAATTTCCCTAAAGAATCTTTATTATCTATATTACAGTTAGGTGCAATTACCTTCAAAATTGGTATGGAATCATCAATTGCTTTATAAGCCTGTGAGCTGCAGTCAGTTATTTTCTTAATAGAATCAAGTAATACCTCAGTCACATTTGTTGACTTGAATACTGATGATGATCCAACAATCTAAGTACCGGTGGAAGTAACCATGCTTGTATTGACCTTTTGCAGGTCAGTTTGTGTCTGCATTTCTTTTAGCACTAGTTTTCCTACTTCACTACTTACCGGTGGCACTGTTTCCTTATGTATCTATTCCAGAGCCTTTAGCTCTGTTGGTTTCTCTGTATGTTGTGTTGTCTTTGTTTGTGCCTTAGTCTCTACCTTTTTCTTTGTATCCTCTACTGGTTTCTCTATTTCCCCTGCTACCGGAGGCTCATTTGCCATATCTGACTTGTCAGTTGAATCTTTATCCACTATTATGTTGATCTTTTGGGTATCAACATTTACAGTATATAGAACTTCAGAATTAGGATTTTTATCCTCTACACATCCATACTTTCTGTTGCCGGTTGATCTTCAATAGTTGTTGTTTTTACTGGTGGGGGTAAGTTGTCTTTAACTTTGATGCTTGGTGGTCCACCAACTTTGCCTTTCCCCTTGTCCCTATCTTTCTGATATACCTTTATAGGTTTAGGATTCCTGTACTCTTCTTGTTTTTCTTTGTCAACTAGGAATATATCCCATCCATCTTCTATTTCCTCTGTCACTTCAGTAACTCTTCCTGCCATCAGTGAAATATGTCGGTGTGCAGTAGAGAATACTGACCGGTTTGCTTGAGAAATCAAGTCATCAATTTCCTTAGGAGAGTTTACCAGATATACAGCAGGTAGTTTCTCAATTTTTATTTTCTTATCTAATTCTATCACTGCTTGCCTTTTGGCCTCAAGTCTTTTGAATAAATCATCAAGAATTTCATTTTCTACTTCCATCAAAAATTTCTTGTACATGTCCATAAGCAGTATAACACTATTTTCAACTTGTTCTTTCTCATCAGCAGTTAGAGTGTCATAGATTTTTCTTATGTTCTTCAGTTTTCCTTCCTCTGTGATTTCATTTAGTAGTACATCAAGAGGTGCCAAGTCTCTGTTTGTCCTTTTCATCTTCTTAGGTGTGAGTTTCTTCTTTGGTGTGGCCTTTCTAACTGGTGATCTCACAGCTTGTTGCTTTTGCCTTGTCCTTCTAGGTGAAGGAGTGGTTGCTGGTGAGGGATCTCTTTTTCTGACAACTCTTTTCAAAGTTGTTGGCACGTCACCTTCTAAGGAAGTACCTACCGGTGATAGATGAGTTTCAGGTTGTGGAGCTTCCAACTCATCCTCTGTTATGCCAGTTTTCTTCAATACATCTTCCTTAATGGCTTTTGCTTGCCTGGATCCTTTCCTCACAAATGCCTCAACCTTCTTTACTCTTTTCTTTGATTTTATTTGGCTTTCTATAGTCTCAGCACTACGAAATACTTCTTCTTTAGGTTCATTGGGGGCTTCCAGAAGTGCTTTAGCATATGTTTCAACTATGTGGTCATCTGTTTCATAGCCCATCTCGGTTACCCAAATTGTTCTTGGGATGATCGCTTCCATCCAGATTTCATCTTTCTTAATGACAAAGCATATATCATCTTTGTATTTGTCTACTATTTTCTGAGATAACCTTATTCTTTGCTTCATTTTGGTCTTCAATGCTTGGAAAAAGTCATGAACATTGTTCTCCTTGTTTTCACCCATGTTATTGAACAGTTCTATCAATTGCTTTCCTACCGGTATGTCATATCCAAGTTCTTTATAACCTATATCGGGAACCTATTTTGTTATGTGTAGCATTAGGCATACTAATAGATTTCCAAATCTGAAAGTTCCTTTCTTGTCCTTTTTGATTTTTCCAAGGTTGTCAATTAGTTCATCCTTTAACCATTCACATATGTCTATTTTTGCATTGTCTTTTACCATATCATAAGCACTCTTAATGCATAAACTTGAAACTGAGTTAAGTCTATTAGCATGAGTGGCTTTATAACCTAATATCATACTTATGAATCTCACATTGATATCTTTTACATCATTAACCCTTAGAGATCTCTTGTCAAATGTTGCACCAATTAGTTTTGTAACTAGGTCATTTGGAACCTTCTTGGTTTTATTTGGTCTCTTACCGGTGGTCAGTAACCCTGTGACAGCTTTCATAGCTTCCTTGGTGATCTTATGAATTGCATCTAACCAGAAAAATTCTCCATGTACTCTGCTTAAAACTATCCTAATCACATCCTTAGGAAACTCAGGAATGCTAAGGATTTCTGTAAATCCTAGGGTTTCAATAATCTTGTGTTCATCCTTCACATTGCCGGTGTTATCACATATTATGATTTTATACATGGTTTTGATTTTCTCATCTCCTAACTCTTCAATGTTGCAGTGGATGTACATTCTGGGGTCTTCAACACATACAACTCCCTTAGGAATTTGAGAAAATGCACCTAAGGTATCATCCTTCTTTGCTATCTCAGGAACTAACTAAAATACAGGCCTAGGTCTTTTTATTACCTCAACAATAGTAGGGTTTTATATGTATTCAATTGTAGAGGTGGATGCCATGATTAAATACCTTTTACTATCTTGGATGGATGATTGCTTGGAGTGTGCTTGCTTCTTGCTCGAAATGCCTTAGCTCAGAATCTTCGCGCTCTCTGAAAATTTGAAATCATGGTGAAATGAAATGGAGCCAAAACCTTATTTTATAACGTCTTTTCACCATCTACCACATTTATTACATGCTGGTTAAGTATTCACTTAACATTGTCTGTTGGTGATAAGTAATTTTCAACTTCTTATCTCAAACTGAGGGAATAATTAGCATATGTGTCATTAGATTGCCAAACCCTCAAGGAAATTTTCTTCAATTAGATGAAGAACTTCCTGTCAGTGGAGCATTGCTCTATCCTACTGGTCAAGTATCACTTTGTCCTATTGGTGAAGCATTGGTTGGTTCTACCAGTGGAGAAGTATTCCCAATATTTAGATCAGGTTTTCTAATCCATTGTTTTGAGAATTCTTGCTTAACCTCTTCAACTTTTTCTTTACCTTTCAAGCTAGCACTTTTGTTGTCTACCGATGTTCCTTTACTTATACAAAATATAGCAATATGCCCAATCTTGTTACATGCATAACAAGTTACAATATTCTTCTGAATAGCTTTCCCATAACCTATGTTGGTTTGTGTTCTGCATTGATTTGATAAGTGTCCAAATCTTCCACAAACATAACATCTCACATTCATTCTGCAGTTTTCAGAGTTGTGACCAACTTTGTTGCATTTTGAACATTGACTGGTGGGTGTGTTGATATTTTGATAATTCCTAGATCTACATTCATTTTCTCTATGACCATACTTATTAAAGTTAAAGCATTTTCCATTGAATTTATAAGCATTAGGTTGTCTTACCGGTTTGTTGTGATCCTGCGTATTTGAAGTACCGGAGCTTTCACCAACTTCAAAGCCAATTCCAGAAGTGTCACCTTTAGTTTTTTGATTCTTCAGCAAGGTACCAAGTTCCTCTGAGCTTTTCTTGAATTTTTCTTTGTTTTGATTTGCAGTTTCCAGTTCTCTTTCCAAGATTTCTTTTTGTCTCATCAGTTCATTTGAGTCATTCTGAGTATGCATTAGATCTATCTTCAACATGTCATTTTCATAGCTAAGTCTTGTGTTCTGATTTGCTGCATCACTTATTCTTCTGGTCAATTCTTCTTCATTCTTCTTCCTATCCTCAATCTCTTTGCAAAATCTCATAGTCATATCCTGCGTTTCATTTTTTGTTGTCATGATCTCTTGTTTCAACTTACTTATCATATCATTGAGTGATTCCTTTTCATCATTCTCATTTTGCAGTTTTTCACAAAGTTCTCTTCTCTTATTTCTTGCAATAGTAAAATTTTCTTGAAGTGCCTGAATGATATCCTGAGCTGCCCTTAAATCACCTTCTAATTTGATATTTTTCAATTTCTCTGCATCATAGTCTGTAAGAGCTCCTTCAAGTTGCTTCATCAGATTTTCCATTTTTACCGGTGTCAAGATCTTCCTCAAGCTATTAGGCTTCTGAAAATAGAGGACCAGGATCTGATACCAATTGCTAGGGGTCCCACAGATATTGAGAGGGGGGGTGAATCAGTATCTAATTGGTAATAAGAATTTCTTAAGTTAAAACATGCAGAACATAATATAACAGTGTACCGGTATGCAAGAAATAATGTAATAAATAGAATCAAGAATATCCACATGAAAAGTACACCATAACACAAGATGTTTAACAAGGAAACACAGTGTGGGAAAAACCTCGGTGGGATTTGTGACCCACAATATTCACTCACTGGCCAATAAGAGAATATTACTTACAATAGGAGCCTACACATGCAGGAAGGCCAACTGCCTAGAGCTCACTGCTCAGTGGGAAGTCACACTAACTTACAATAAGGATTATACTAATCTAATAACTTGTACTACTTTACAATAGCATCTTCAATGCCAGATTCAATACCAGTTCCTGCTCTGTTCTTTACATATACCTCTGACCTATATTTCACACATTAAGTCTGCCTAATATTTTCCTTTTTGCTTCTACCATCACTTTTATAAATGTCTACAATGATCTCCTTTATATATAAGAGTCATTTTACAATTTGCCAAGTCGGCTTTGAATAATAAACAAAATATTACATAACAAAAATCTTGTCGGCCTCTGTGTCAGTGCCGGTGTAGAGTGTTCTACCGATGCCGGTGCACTATCTTGCCGGTGTAATACTTTGCCGGTATAATGTCTTGCCGGTGCCATAGGATTGCAAGGTTGCCATCAAAGACAAAACCTTCAATCACATACAATGTCTCATTGGAGTGTCCATATGCCAACAGTTGCCATATCTTGAGAAGTATGATATGAAGATTATAAAGATGTTGATAAAAGACATAGGAAAGAATATGATGAATAAAGGGAAGAATAAGGTATTCAATGGGCAACTACTACCGAGTCAGACAATGATGATATCATGATGTTTTAGATTGTTTTAACATCATACATATGTTGTAAATTGTAAAGGTTAATACTATACTATGTTATCAAGCAAAGAACCTAGTCTGTAAACCCTAAGGAACCTAGTCAGTAAACCCTATGGTTATCGCTATCGGTTAATGAAGGCGGAATGTCTACCGAGTGAAAGTTTAGTATTCATCGAGTTGTTACTGAGTTGTAACCGAGCTATAACAAAATGCATTAAATGTTTACATGTGGTATTTAATGAAGGAAGCTGATGAGCTGGAGTGGATTAAATGATTGGTAAGCTGTGGAAGCAGTTTGTTAACAAATCTAAGGCAATGGAAAGTCGGCATAAAGATCTACAGCTCAGATTGAACCGCAATACCCTAGCACAAGTTCCAAGACTATTATGCAAGTTCCAAGGCGGGGTAAAACATTTTCAGATCGAAGGATGCATTGAACCTAGACATGATAGAAGATCTGATGGCTATGATTGATCATGGGAAATGTGATCAAGGAGATTAAGCAGTTATCTAATTGTTTATAAATAGGAAACTGTTGATAAACAATGTATGTGGGCAAGTGTATGCACAGGGATGCTACATAGTGATTACCGAGCACAGAAGCTTGAAGACTTGTTAGAATAATAGAGTATAGAAGCCCAGCAGATAGACAAGATTAGATCTATATCTAGATTGTATTGAACAAATAGGAATCTACTTTAGCATTTTAGATGTGAAGTTGCAGATAGATTTTTATTACTGTTATCTTGTGAAAGTGATAGAAAATCTCTTAACCGAGTGGACTTAATAGTCTTATATGTAAAATCCTCTAGCAAGGTGACATTTTGATTGATTGTTTGAAATCCTTTAACAAGGTCACTTCTAACAAAGTGAAGATCCTAACAGATATGAGGGAAATCTCTTAATCGGGTCACATCTAGCAATGTGTTTGTAATCTTTAACAGGATTTGCTTTTAACCGACCATACTCTAGAAGAGTATATTTCTTAGTGGGTCCAAAATCCCACAGTGGTTTTTCCCTATTTGGGTTTCCACGTTAAATCTAGTGTTATGAGGTTTATGTTGTTTATATGCTTTTGAGTTTGCATGTTTAACAGTTTTGGTTATATTACTGAAATATATGTTATCGAGGTTGAATCTAATGTTTTTATGGATGATTAAGTTTGTATGATTCACCCCCCCCCCCCTCTCATCTTATTGGTTATTGGATCTGTACTTATATTAAGTATCAGAACTATCAATTGGTATTAGAGCCTAGGACTCCAGAAGGAAAGTTTAAAGGCAGTTGAGTTAAAGATCCAAAGATGTATAAGAGGGATGCACCGAAGCTAAACAAGTCAAGTTTCTCTACATGGCAGAAAAGGATGAAGCTACATCTATCAAGAGTTGGAGAATATGCTGTATACTATGTGAAGAATGATTTTGTTGCACCGAACACCTATCCATTGACTATGGAAGAGATAAAGGCAAAGCAAGAACATATTCAAGCAATGATTGAAATAACATCTGCATTGACTGATTCAGAGTTTAATGATCTAGAAGGTTGCAATGATGCAAAGGTAATGTGGGATAAGCTCATATCAGTATATGGAGGAGATGAACATGTTCAAAGAGAAAAAGTAGACAGTCTGAGAGGACAACTTGAATCTATGAGGATGAATGAAGGTGAGAACATAACTCAGTATAGTACAAGACTAAAGGAGATTATCAATCAAATCAAAGGAGCAGGTGGAACTATTGAAGAAAAGGATATAACAAGTAAGTTGTTGAGAACCCTTCTACCAGCTTATGCAATCTGAGTCTCTGCAATCAATGAATTGAGGTATGTACCTAATATACCAGTTTCTTTGGATGCTACTATTGGTAAGCTACATGCATTTGAGTTAAGTAATTTTGATAATAGTGGATTTTCGGTAAATAAAGTTGAATCTGCATTTAATTCTTTTCATCTTAATGAATCTAATGATTACAATGAAAGAAAGTATAAGTACTCTGAAGGAGATCATAGTGGAGCAAGTGAAAGATATTATAAGAACTTGGAAGAAGTACACAAACTGTATGAAGAAATTAGAAAGCAAGAAGAGTTTGAAGCACTATTAGCCAAAAGGTTATTGAGAGGCAAAGGTAAGTATAAAGGAAAACTACCTTTGAAATGTTTCAATTGCGATAAGATAGGACATATGGCTTCTAACTATCTTGACAAAGATTTTACTGAAAAGAGAGATTACCTGGATAACAGACAAAAAGATAATCATTACAGAGGACACCGAGACTTTAGAAGAAGAGATAGAAAGACATGCTTAATAGCTGATGAGGAGTCTAACGATGATAAATCAGATGAGACTGATACAAAGGAAGTAGTTTATGTGGCTATCAAGGATGGCTCAAATGAAGAAAGGTATGAAGAAAAATCCCTAATATCTCACATAAACACTAATGATTCTTGGATTATAGATAGTGGATGCTCACATCATATGACAGGAGATAAACACAAGTTTGTTATGTTAGAAGATTATGATGGAGGCTATGTTAGATTTGGTAATGATGCACCATGTTTGGTAAGAGGTAAAGGATCTATAACACTTCTTGATAATGCAATATGCAATGATGTTTATTGGGTTGAAGGTTTGAAATACAATTTGTTGAGTGTAGCACAGCTAAACAACACAGGTTACCGAATAGAATTTCAGAAAGGAATTGTCAAAGTTCATGACAAGAATGGAAAGTTAGCAGCTACCAGGACACAAACAAAAGGCAACACATTTCACCTTGACTCAACTCAGAATAAGTGTTTGCATGCAAATATTGATGATACCTGGTTATGGCATAAAAGGTTTTTTCATGTAAATTTTGATAATCTGATCAAAATAAGTAAGAAGCATAGAGTAAGAGGTCTATCGAGTCTTGAAAAACCTGACAATGCTATGTGCCGAGGATGCCAGATGGGTAAGATGACAAGATCAAGCTTTACAAGTAAGTCTTACACTTCTAAGGGAATTTTAGATCTAGTGCACACTAATCTGTGTGGTCCTATGAAAGTTCAAAGTTATTATGGTGATAAGTATTTCATATTATTTGTGGATGACTATTCAAGGATGATGTCAGTAATGTTTTTAAAAGAAAAATTAGAAGCTTTTCAAATGTTTAAATGGTACAAGGCAAGAGTTGAAAATGAAATAGGAAGACAACTGAAATGTCTTAGATCAGATAGAGGAGGAGAGTTCACATCTGATGAGTTCAACTTATTCTACAATGATCATGGTATTAAAAGACAAGTCTCTGCACCGAGAACTCCACAACAGAATGGAATAGCTGAGAGAAGAAATAGATCTATTGTGGATTGTGCTAGAACATTGATGATTGAAAAGAAGGTGCCACAAACATTTTGGAGAGAAGCAATAAGCACAACTGTTTACACCTTAAACCAAGTTCAATTGAAGAAAGGTACTTTGAAGACACCATATGAAATCTGGTATGATAAGAAACCTAATGTTAGTTATTTTAAAATCTTTGGAAGTAGATGCTATGTTCATAAAGATGATAGAAATGGCAAGTTTGATCAGAAAAGTGAAGAAGGAACGTTTCTAGGTTATTCTTCTAGAAGCAAAGCATTTAAATGTCTGATCAAATCATCTAACAAAATAGTAGAAAGTGCAAATGTGAAAATTGATGAATTTGCAGAAAGAAATGATGAAGGAAATTCCAAGGAACCAGAAGACTATGATGAATTTGTCTATGTTCAACTGAGAAGTCCTACCGAGAAGACTATTGAAGAAAATGAAGAGAATATCTAGTTATTGAGTGATGAAGAAGATCATACAAAGCCTACCGAGCCTGCATTAGCCAAGTATGTTAGAAGACATCATGCACCAAGTCAGATTATAGGAGACAAGGATGATCCAATGATGACAAGGAACAAAATGAGACAGAACACATGCTTGATATCTGAATGTGAACCGAGAATAGTAAAAGAGGCATTTAATAGTGAAGATTGGGTAAATGTTATGACAGAAGAGATTGATCAAATCAAGAAGAATGACACATGGACACTAATCCCAAGACCGAAGGACAAAAATGTAATCGATACAAAGTGGATTTTCAGAAACAAGCTAAATGAAAAAGGTGAAGTCATTCGAAACAAAGCAAGACTAGTTTGCAAAGGTTATTCTCAAGAAGAAGGAATTGATTATGGTGAAAATTTTGCACCTGTTGCTAGACTTGAAGGAGTAAGAAAATTGTTGGCCTATGCTGCTTTCAAGAACTTCAAGGTATATCAAATGGATGTCAAATCTGCATTTCTGAATGGAATATTAGAAGAAGAAGTTTTCATTGAACAACCTGAAGGATTTTTTGAAGACAATAATAAAGATCAGGTATGTAAATTGAACAAAGCTTTATATGGTTTGAAACAAGCACCAAGAGCATGGTATGAAAGATTGCACTCTTATTTGATTAAGATTGGTTTTATAAGGACAAGTGAGAACAACAACATGTACATGAAGAATGATGAAAAAGGAATACTGATCTCAGCCATATTTGTTGACGATATTATATTTTGTGGAAATGACTCTTTATGCAAGAACTTTGGAAATGAAATGACCAAAGAATTTGAGATGTCATTAATCAGTGAGATAAAGTATTTTATAGGTTTATAGATACTGCAAATGAAAAATGAGATTTTCATTACTCAATCCAAGTACATAAAGGAAATCTTGAAGAAATTTGGAATGGAGGATTCAAAACCAGTAAGTACTCCTATGACTACCGATTGTAAATTGTCAAAAAATGATGAATCTACATCTATTGATGAGACACTTTACCGATCCATGATTGGAAAACTACAATATGTTGTTCACAGCAGATCAGACATAGCACATGCAGTAGGTATAGTTGCAAGATTCTCTACAAATCCTAAGGAAACACACATGACAGCAATCAAAAGAATTTTTAGATACTTGAAAGGCACAGAGGATTATGGCTTAGTATATCAGAAAGGAAATGATTTTGATTTAAAAGTTTATACTAATGCTGATTGGGCAGGCAACATTGATGACATAAAAAGCACAAGTGGAGGAGCTTTCTTTTTAGGAGAAAGACTAGTGAGTTGGCTTAGCAAGAAACAAGGATGTGTTTCACAGTCAACAACAGAAGCTGAATACATTGCTGCAGCATTGAATTGTACAAATATTGCATGGATCAAACAACTATTGGAAGGTATAAATGAGAAAGTTACCGAGCCAGTAACTATATTCTGTGACAATACTAGTGCCATTAATATTTCAAAGAATCCTGTTATGCACTCTAAGACAAAGCACATATCTATCAAATATCATTATCTTAGAGAAGAAGCTCAAGAGAAGAACGTAGTGTTGGAGTATGTTAGCACAAAGGAGCAAATAGAAGATATCTTCATCAAGCCACTACCAAAGGACACTTTTGAATATCTCAGAAGTAAGTTAGAGGTCCTATCCCTATCTTCTACTCACTGACTGAGTTCGGTGAAAGCATCAATCCGATGACTCTATCGAATATCTTTTGGCAGTTGATGTTGATTTATACACTTTAGGATGCTTTCTAAAGGTGTATAGGAAATATTACAGGGAATAGGAATTGAAGACAAATGCTCTGACTGAGACTCAGTTGATACACAACAACAGGAAATAACTTCTTACAGAAAGAAATTATGTTTTAGTTCTTTACTTTTTGGCATTGTTTTCAAAGGGGGAGAAGACTACTATAAAGGAGAGATGACTGAGAGAATACCTATTAGGGGAGAAGACTAAGACCAAACTGACAGACTATAGATTGGAAAGAAGACTGAAAACAAGAGAAGTCTAATGTATGGGGGAGAGCATTTCAGTATTTCAGAATCACAGCAATCCGAATCTTTTAAGGTCAAATCAATTGGTTTTTCCACTAATGCCAAAGGGGGAGATTGTTGGCAATATTGCATTATAATAGACAATGAAATATTGTTGGCATTTCATAAGGATATTGAGAAAGTTGTTGATGATTATGGATATAACTGATTAAAGATGTTTACTGTCTTGATATTATTATTTTGTCATTGATGTCAAGAAATTGATTTTCTAATTTAGTATGGTGTTGTCATATCTTGAGAAGTATGATATGAAGATTATGAAGATGTCGGTAAAAGACACAGGAAAGAATATGATGAATAAGGGGAAGAATAAGGTATTCAATGGGCAACTACTACTGAGTCAGACGATGATGAGATCATGATGTTTTAGATTGTTTTAACATCATACATATGTTGTAAATTGTAAAGGTTAATACTATACTATGTTATCAAGCAAAAAACCTAGTCGGTAAACCCTAAGGAACCTAGTTGGTAAACCCTAAGGCTATCGCTATCGGTTAATGAAGGCGAAATGTCTACCGAGTGAAAGTTTAGTATTCACCGAGTTGTTACTGAGTTGTAACCGAGCTATAATAGAATGCATTAAATGTTTACATGTAGTATTTAATGAAGGAAGCTGATGAGCTGGAGTGGATTAAATGATTGGTAAGCCATGGAAGAAGTTTGTTAACAAATCTAAGGCAATGGAAAGTCGGCATAAAGATCTACAGCTCAGATTGAACTGCAATACCCTAGCACAAGTTCCAAGACTATTATGCAAGTTCCAAGGCAGGGTAAAACATTTTCAGATCGAAGGATGCATTGAACCTGGACATGATAGAAGATCTGATGGCTATGATTGATCATGGGAAATGTGATCAAGGAGATTAAGCAGTTATCTAATTGTTTATAAATAGGAAACTGTTGATAAACAATGTATGCGGGCAAGTGTATGCACATGGATGCTACATAGTGATTACCGAGCATAGAAGCTTGAAGACCTATTAGAATAATAGAGTATAGAAGCCCAGCAGATAGAAAAGATTAGTTCTATGTCTAGATTGTATTGAAAAAATAGGAATTTGCTTGAGCATTTTAGATGTGAAGTTGCAGATAGATTTTTATTACTGTTATCTTGTGAAAGTGATAGAAAATATCTTAATCGAGTGGACTTAACAGTCTTATATGTGAAATCCTCTAGCAAGGTGACATTCTGATTGAGTGTTTGAAATCCTTTAACATGGTCACTTCTAACAAAGTGAAGATCCTAACAGATCTGAGGGAAATCCCTTAACCGGGTCACATCTAGCAATGTGTTTGTAATCTTTAACAGTTTTTGCTTTTAACCGAGCATACTCTAGAAGAGTATATTTCTTAGTGGGTCCGAAATCCCATAGTGGTTTTTCCCTATTTGGGTTTCCACATTAAATCTGGTGTTATGAGGTTTATGTTGTTTATATGCTTTTGAGTTTGCATGTTTAACAGTTTTGGTTATATTACTGAAATATATGTTATCGAGGTTGAATCTAATGTTTTTATGGATGATTAAGTTTGTATGATTCACCCCCCCCTCTCATCTTGTTGGTTATTGGATCTGTACTTATATTAAGTATCAGAACTATCAATGCCGATTGGGCTAGTAATGTGGACGATCAGAAGAGAATAACTGGTGGTGCATTCTTTCTCGGTGGTAGACTAGTCTCATGGATGAGCAAGAAGCAGAGTTGTATCTCTTAGTCCATAGCAGAAGCAAAATATGTAGCATCATTTATGAACTGCACTCAGACAATTTGGATGAAGAATGTATTAAGTGGTTTCAAAGTCCCTATATCTGAACCGGTGAGTAAATTTTGTGATAACACAAGAGCAATTAATATTTCCAAGAATCTGGTATTGCATGCTAGAACCAAGCACTTCGAGCTATATTATCATTTCTTGAGGGAGAAAGTTTAGAACAAAGAGGTTGTATTGGAACATGTTTCCAGTAAAGAGCAATTAGTAGATATATTCACCAAGCCTCTACCGAAGGCTACATTTACCTATTTAAGAGGTGAATTAGGGGTGTTGCGCCTTCAAGAGGTAAACTAAAAGTATATGTTCCACATCAGTCAGGTATTGCATTGTCAAATCTTTTCAGGATTGATGTGTTGAAGGATGTTACTCCTTAGGGGGAGCAACATAGTAGATAATGGATGTTTGTGCCTCCACTTTGACATTGTTGTCAAAGGGGGAGAAGATGTGAAGCAGAGAAGATATCAGTAGTATTGAAGACATATAATATGGAAGAAGATGTAGAGATATCTTTGTGTATTGCCATCAATGCCAAAGGGGGAGATTGTTGGCATATGTGCAGAGTTTGATGACATAATGATATTGTATGTTGTCATTGATGTCAATATGCTGAAGTATGAACCGGTATATTGAACTAAGCAAACTGGCAAGTGAACTCATATGATGGTACAAGTGAAGTGGTATGTTGAAGTGTGAACCGGTATGATGGTATGAACTGGTATATGCAGAAAGTGAAGTAGTATGTTGGAGTGTGAACCGGTATATGAAAAGTTTGTATCGAGGTTTCATTTGATATGACTACCAATTGGTAGTATCAGCTTCAAGGTTTCTGGTTGATGCATTCCAAGTCTATGTGATTCGACCGACGACATCCTATGATGAGTTAGCATTGAAATGAAGATTAGATCGCATTGCCACATTAGCCTTGTGCACGTGAAAAATCTTCTTGAGGATCTTGCATGAAGAAGATTGATTTTATCCACCTCGAGAATGTGCAAAATCTTAGTAAATGGTGGAGAGCGCGTGATGGGTTATCAGCTTCTAGAAGCGGTGAAGAGCAGATGATGGATAATGTCTTAAGATTTGTTCAAGATTGTTTTACCCTATGTAATATGTTTAAACGATCAGGATTGGACCGACTGTATTGTTAACCTAGATGATTAAGGTTTTAGGTTTTGGCCACTGACCTAATTTTTTTCTATAAGGTCGATGATGATTTCCATTTAAAGTTGTTGGCAAATGATTGTATGTGAGGTGATTATTTCCATTGCAAAGAAGTAAGTAGAGACCTGTAGAGTGTGATTGCAGAAGTGAAGGAACTGAAATGGATCTGTCTTGGAATTGAGTGTTGTTATCAGATCAGTGTATTACCTGTTGACTTCTCACCATTTTAGCAGATGGAAAATCCCTTTACCGGGTAGCTTTAACAGGGTTTTTGTAAATCCTTTAACAGGGTGACTCAAAACCATTGAGTTGTTATTAGATCAGTGTATTACCTGTTGACTTCTAACCATTGAGACCAAGGGATATTTTCTTACCATCTCCACGGTCTTCTCATGCTCAACATTAAACATCCTCCCTATGACTGAGTCATAAGACACCATCATTTATTATATTTTTACTTATCTAACTACCCAAGCCAATTCATTAATTAGTTGCCACTTAATTAGTCAAGGTAAACTCCCTTACACCTAAGATGTCTAAAATTCACGCATCCTTACAAGGAACCTCATGATAGTCCATCTCTTGTGACCTTGGGTGTCGCAAAGGAGCTCACTCCCTTACATGGACCCAAAAATCAACATCACAAGAGGCTCTAAGTTACATAATTAAATCTGAAATGCAACATCATATAATGCCAAATTATGTATAAACACGTACTCATGAAAATGGATAGAAAAATACAAAAGAGTTGAGCCTCTTGACCAAAAGATACATAAACCAAGTCATAAAATCGCTGTAACCAAATCAACAAAAATCCAGCAAGGTCTTCACACTTTCTGTCCTTAAAATCATCAGCATCACAAATTCACTCCCATGGCAAAACATCATGAGACAAATTCAAATAAACAATCAAATCTTACATCCAAGAAATGGCATCAAATCTGAAAATAAAAATCAATCTGAAACACCACATAGAGAAGACAACCTCTAGTATTTAAAATACAACATGACACATTATGCAATATGACCCTCACAAAGAAAGCAATATATAAAATGGGGCAGCGTTTGCAATATTCTTAGCCCGCATTATAACTCGCAGGGTTCATTCAAAATCACAACTAAATTTAACATTGATCATCAAGAACTAATGAACAACAAAATGCGTAATTTCACACATCAAAATAAGCCACCAAATAGCTACAAAACTAAAATCACAACATCTTATGTTGCCCAAGACAAATCTGAAAAACATACTAAACCAAATAAAACACTAAATTGACAACATAAACTAAAAGTACAAACTCATTACAAGATCCATAAAATTGATATTTGGTTCAAGAGTTTAAATCAAATAAGATATACAACAGTACAATAACCAACATGTCGAATGGAAACCCATCTATCATGTTTTCCCTTTGACTAGAGAATATAAATAAAATAGAACAATAATTAAAGAAAAATAAAGTTCACTGTTGTTTGGGCATGCATTTCACCCAACAATAGGCATTCCATGGCAACACGACACATGCTTCTTGGTGTAGAGCACCCACCACGACATGGTGGTGCAACTACACTCACCATGCCATGGAGTGGTGCTTGCACCTTCCACAACATAGGAGGTGCTGCAACACTCACCCTGTCATGAGTGGTGCTAAGCACCACAACGACATGGTCGGTGCTGCTACACTTTCCATGCCGTGAAGGGGTGTAGAGCACCTACCATGACATGGTTGTGGTGCAACAACACACCACCACGTCATGGGTGGTGCTAAGCACGAAACCCACAGGTGGGTTTGCCAATACACAACAACAACCTAACCAAATGAAAAGAAAGAGGGGTGATAGGGCAAGTGGATGCAGGAAGAAAAATAATTAAATCATGGGGGTAGCACACAACCAACAACCAATCTAAAAAGAAGTGTTGTAAATAAATTTGGCCCAAAATAAAAGAGAATACTATGATAACATCAAGCAATACACCCCATTGTAAATTTTATAATGCATAAAGAGGGTTTTCAAAAGAGAAAGAATGATAAATTAAATCATGGATATTAAGCGGCAAGCATGCTTTCTAATCATTTAGATTTCATAATAGTAATACAAAATCTCAATCACAATGAAGACACTCAACAACAAATTAGATAATAATACAAAGAAAGAAGAAGCAAATAAGAGGCCAACCTCTTTCATTTGTTATGGAAGAGAGCCTCTGCTGAAGAAACTTGACCACTGCTCCTAGCTACAGTACAAACCCTTCAATCCACGAATTTCAAATCTTCCAAAAATGCTACCAGAAAATAGTTGCAGAAGGGGAGAAAGAAGAAGAAAAACCAAAAGAACCCCCAAAATGAAATTCACGACAACATATAAAGTCCAAAAAAGAAATTGAAAACCCTAGCTTTCTATTTAGCCAATAGAATTATTTCATTTGAAATATTCTTCCCTCTTACAACTATATAATATAATAACTATACTTCCCATTTCTTTTTATGGGATTTAAAAAATCCATTTAAATTTAAAAAACATAAATAGAAGCATATTGCTCTCATCTTATACAAATCAAAATATTATTTAAACATTAAATAATCAACTCATAATAGATAAATTAAAATAAAAAATCAACATTAAATAAATAAAGTAATTAATGCAAAATAAATAAATAAATGAAATAATTTAAATCAACTAACCACATTAAATATTAAATAGGATCTCAATAGAACATTAATTTAAATTCGATAGCAAAAATAATTAAATAAACAAAAATCGCTAAATTATAACAAATTAAAATAATATTGCCACTAGTAAAAGTCATAATTTATTATTAAATAAACACTGAATTACGATAAATCATTTATCATTGATATTTAAATAAATTAAATAATCAATACATTACTAAATAGAAATCACGATAAAATAGATTAAATAATTAATCTATTACTATATTTAATAAATTAAACAAACTAAACAATCAAAATCAGCATGCAACATACTCACAACTTACGACAACCGACTCCACATGGTGAAATTTGCCAAGGCAGACGACAAGGACTTACGACAACATGGACCTAGATTGTGGGTAGGGAACCAACAACATGTCTGAACCACATATTTGCCATCGAGAAAGACACACTTGCACCTGTAAAGCCAAGGGATCTCCCACCTGGTTGCCTGGGAGGAATGAATGTCTAGGTACTTGCAACCCTGTAACCACAAGGAAGATAAATACACATATACATATATATAAATTAACACATACAAGACAGGCAAGTGGAGGGATATCACAATGACACATCCTGCTCGCAATGAGTGATGTGGCATTGATCCCCCATGAAGATAGTTGAACAATATCCATACAATGAGTTTACAAGTTATAAAACATCTTATCATAAGTAAATCGAAATAGGGTTAGTATATCTATTTCAAAATGAGGCATGATCTATGAAATCTATCAAAGCACATGATAACCAAGATACCATTACCAACCATCTAGAAATCATAACTAGTCATGTGCATGGTCAATAGTATCAACAATATAAGGTCATGTAATGTCTATCAACAAAATCATCAACTGAAAAACATAAGTAGTCATAATCAATGTCCATGCATCATATAAGTCAAATCATATCTGTCGCACAAAATAAAGATCCAATCAAATCAATCCAAAATGAAATAAGAGTTTTCTCAACAGTAGGCATTACATCCTCCCCTCCTTGCCTAGGCTTACTCCTGGAAGCCTAAGAACAAGTAGGGGTACAACTCTCTCATCCATGCTGCATTCTCCCAAGTGGCTAATGTATCATCATTCGGGTCCCACTGGACCCTTACCTTCTCTATTCTCCAACCTCTGAGGGACATCTCTCTATGTTGAGGAATGCGCACGGGCTCTAAAGAAAGCTACCTATCCATGACCTGCAAAACATTCAAATAGAGAACATGCGATATGTCAAGATGCTATATTCTCAAAATAGAAACTTTAAATACATCATGGATGCGGTACAAGCTGGGTGATAATGCAAGGTGATAAGCTACAGAGCCAATCCTCTCCAAGATCTCAAATGGTCCTATAAATCGAGGCGCCAACTTAGAGCATTTTCCATAACTGATCAAACTCTTCCGTGGGAAAACATGCAAGAATACCCTATCTCCAACTAAGAATCATTTGTCTATCCTATGAGCATCTACATACTTCTTCTATCTATCCTATGTAGCTGTCATATGCTCTCTGATTCGGGTAACCTGCTCCTCCATATCCAGTAGCATCTGTGAACCAATGTGTACCATGTCCTCTAACCTATCCCAACTCAAGGGAGTATGACACGGTCTCCCACATAATGCCTAGTAGGGGGATATACCAATGGAGCCATGGTATCCATTATTATAAGAAAACTCCACTAAGTATAGGTAATCCTCCAACCTGGA
The DNA here is from genome assembly GCF_030272615.1 of Cryptomeria japonica. Taxonomy (NCBI): domain Eukaryota; kingdom Viridiplantae; phylum Streptophyta; class Pinopsida; order Cupressales; family Cupressaceae; genus Cryptomeria; species Cryptomeria japonica. The sequence continues at coordinate 635,773,423 of NC_081407.1, forward strand.
TTGATGATCCGTAACATACATCCTCAACATATCTTCCAAAACTTGGTTCACGCTCTATCTAATCATCTATCTTAGGGTGATATGTTGTACTATAAATCAGTCGGGTGCCTAAATTGTGCTGAAGTGTTGTCCAGTATGCAAAAGTGAACACATGATCTCTACCTGATTAATCTTACGTGGAATACCATGCAACCTGACGATGCCTCTGATAAAGATCTGTGCCACTATGGCTATTGTACAAGAAGATCTCATTGGCCAAAAGTGTGCAACCTTGGTCAACCAATCAATGGTGACCATAATAGCATCATTCCAATGAGAAGATATAGAAAATCCGATGATAAAATCCATGGACATGATGTCCCATTTCCACTCTAGGACTGCATGTGATTGCAAAATTCTTGTCGGATGTTGGTGCTCTGCCTTAACTCGCTGACACTCAAGACAACAAGACACAAAATCTGCTATGTCTCTTCTCATTCCCTACCAAAAGTAAAGTTGTCTCAAGTCTGCATGCATCTTCTTGACACCAGGATGTGCCGAGTAAGGTGTACGATGGGCCTCCGACATGATCAATTTTTGAATTCCATCGGATGGCAAAACATAAATATGTCTCATGTGTCTACGAATGCCATATGTGTCCATCGAATATCCTGATACCTACCATCCAAATCTCTACCTGATGCTATCTCTGATTTGACTGACTGGTACCATGGATATGCAGGTAGTGCACTAAGAATGCGACTCCTCAAATCCACCTCCAAAGTCATTATCGATATCCCATGTATCCTGCTGCTTTGTGCATCTGCTTCCACATTCTCCTTACCCTAGATGTACTTCACCTCAAAGTCATACTCACACAATAATTCCATCCAATGCCTCTGCCTAGCATTCAAATTCAGTTGCGTAAATATATACTGTAAGCTACAGTGATCCATGTGTAGCTCAAATCGATTCCCTAAAAGAAAATGTCTCCAATGAACCAATGCATGTACTACTATTGCTAACTAAAGATCATGAGTGGGGTAGTTCAGCTCATGTTCTTTTAGTTTTCGCAACTCATAGGCTATCACCCTACCATTCTGCATCAATACTACTCCTAGACCTTCCAACAAATCATCCATACAAACAACAAAGTCACCTAACGAATCTAGATTTACAAGAATCAGTGCACTGATCAACTTCTCCTTAAGTTCCCTGAGGTTCATCTCACATCGCTCTGACCAAATAAATTTCTTCCCTTTTCTCTGAAGAGAAGTAATGGGGAGAGCAATCTGAGAGAAATCATGCACATATCTACGGTAATAACTAGCTAAACCCATGAAACTGTGCACCTCACCCACATTAGTGGGTGCCAACCAATCTACTATCATCTCAATCTTTGAGGGATCAACTGCAATACCCTCTCCGGAAATAACATGGCCCAAGTATCTGACCTCTAATCGAAAAAAATCACTCTTCACCAAATTGGTGTATAGCCGACTCTCCCTAAGACACTACAAGACCTACCTAGCATGATCCTCATGCTCCTCCACTGACCTGGAATATATAAAAATGTCATCCAAGAAAACCAGTACAAATATATACAAGTGTGTCTTGAACACACTATTCGTTAGGCTCATGAAGACTAATGGTGCCTTCGTGAGACCAAATGGCACAATTGTTAACTCATATTGCCCATATCTGGTGCAAAAAGTTGTACGGTATATGTTTGCCTCATGGGTCCTCAACTGATGATATCTGAACTTAAGGTCCATTTTAGAAAAGACCTTTGCATCCTTAATCTAGTCAAATAAGTAATCTATCTGAGGCAAGGGATACCTGTTCTTCACTGTCACCTTATTCAGTTGCCTGTAGTCAATGCACAATCAAAGGGAACCATCCTTCTTCTTCACCAATAACACCAGTGCACCCCATGGGGATACACTAGGATGGATAAAACCCTTCTCTAATAACTCCTCAATTTTCACTCTAAGCTCACTCAACTCCTAAGTGGTCATCCTATATGGAGCCCTAGAGATAGGCTCATCTCCTGGCACAAGATCAATCCTGAAATCTATATCTTGCTACGGGGGCATACTTGGAATCTCACTCAAGAACACATCCGCAAACTTCTGAAGAATAGAATGTTGGTACAATAACTCCTTTGTACTAGCCTCCTCATGCATATCCCTCATCCTAACTGCAAATAGCTGACAATCCTTATGAGAACATCTCTTCATCTGCATGGCAAAAATAATGTGAAGAGTGATAGGCCTTTGAATGCCTACAATCTCCACACTTTTCTTGATATTATCCATACACTGCACCCTCTTAATCCTACAATCTATCTATGCCTGGTGTAACCCAAGCCAATCCATACCAAGAAGCACATCATCGGAACCCAAGGGCATAATACGTAGATCCACTGAGGTATGAAAATATCCCAATACTAGGGGACACCTGAGCATAAGGGAATCCACTATGGCTCTGGCTCCTGTGGCTAGCTCTACCTGCCAGCTATCATCTTGCTTTGTTGTAGCAAGCCTGCATCTCTCTACAAAATAAGGAGAAATAAAATAATCTGGTGCTCCTGAATCAAATAACACAAAACAAAGGATACCACCTATCACACCTGAAGTCTCCACTACAATGGTCTGGTGCTCAGCCTGACGGTTATCTACCGCCGCAAATACTAGGTGGGACCTACCTGAATCTTTGATAGTGGGCTTTGTTGGAGCTTCCCTTTGCTATCCAGTGGCCTGTGATACATGCTGAGGACAATGAACTACTATGTGTCTCTGTTGCCCACATGCAAAACATTCTCTCATGTTTTGTACTCTACTGCCAAATGTAGCACTCGGCTACTGAACACTGCCTCTACTAAAGACTGGTTGTGAACTTTGAGCTAGTTGAGTAGGGGTGGCTCTCCTAGTCTATTGCTGATGGGTGCCACTCCTATCAGCCATAAATCTATCACCTCTCACAAATTTTTTTCCCTGTGGCTATCTCCTCTTAAACCGTTGACTACTACAGAAAGAGGTGGGGTAGCTCTTAGCCACACTTGCTAACTATTGCGGAGAACCTCTAACTGCTATACCTATAACCGGTACACTAGCCACTTGTCCTCTTATAGCACCTCCTGTACTCGAAGAGTGATTCTCCTCTGCAATCCTTGCTTTCTCTACAGTAACCTCTAAGGTCTTAGGTTCATGCATGTGAACCTTTCTACCAATGTAATTTCTAAGTCCCCACACAAAGTTTTGAATAAGCATCACCTCATCCTCTACTATTCCTGCATATTCTGAGCTCAAAGAACCTCTACTCATACTCATCTATTGACATCTTGTTTTGTCTAAGGGTATGGAACTCATCAATCTTACGTTGCCTCCAGTGCTCTGAGAGGAATCAGGCTCTGAACCGCTCTAAGAACAACTCTCAATACCGGTTCACACTTCAACATATCGCTTCACTTGTACCATCATACCGGTTCACTTGCCAGTTCACTTACTTCAATATAATTTATTATATAGTTATCATACCGGTTCACTAGCCTTGGTGTTACTACAATATGGGTGCATAGAAAAACACCAACTCAAGACTAGCAACCAAGTCTCTACCTCCATACTAGTACTTGAACCTTCAAATATTGGAGGACGAGATCCCAATAAGTCTCTCATGTGACTGGGTGCCATCTCCTCCTGATCATCAATAATTCTCCTCCTAGGAGAATGCGAGCGTTCTCTATCCTGATGCTCGGACTGGCATGACTCCTCATGTCTAACCTCCTCCTGTCTTGGCCCTAGACAACCAAGAAGCTCTTGTAGTGCTGCTAGTAAGTGTGGTATCGCCTCACCACCAGGTTGCTCCTGGTTTGGCTCACTATGGTACAACTCCTTTGAAACCTCAAGATGAGGATTCCTACGAGTCCCCATGCGATTGCCACGACCACGTCCATGTCCTCTACACTTAGCAGGCATCCTAACTAGACAAGACGCAAGAGAAAGCTATGAGTCACTAAACTAGGAATTACAACAACAAACAATAGGGATAAAGCCACTGGCTATCCCATGCTAAACATCTAACTAGCATAATGGGCTCATGCATAACCAAAGTACCCAATGTAGAACCCGAAACTCATAAGTTATGCTCTGATACCAAAACTGTTGCGCTTTCTCATCGACAACCCCAAGAAAATCACACTAACAACCTGGAAATGGAGTAATTTTTTTTTGTTTAACTAATTATAACTTTTCATCTAACCTTATCTAAGCAGTGAGTACAAGTTAATACACTTAATTCATCATAGTTGAATCTTACATTAAATAACTAATATGTTTTCACACAAGTGGAAACATGTTTACAGAGTCTCAAATAGTTCCCTAGGGTATATTGACGCCACCACTTACTCACTTACTAACTTCATGATCCTTAATCCAAAATCCTACAATCTACATGCTACAGGAAAACCTGCTCTAACATGCTAGGGATTCACTAATACTACCATAATTAAAATGTTCCTATTGCTTCCCATACACATAATGCATACTAAATCCACTTATTCTTTAATGATTACAGTACCGACAATGCATCAATTGTTTTTTACAGCCATGATACTAATGAGCTCTTAAACACGTGTGGTCTATACATTTCAGAATTCTACCACTAACTACATTGCATTCACATATAACATAAAGTACACCATTACATCTTTCAATATTATAGCATAGATCTAGCTACATATACAAGTGTTATACCACATAAATATTTAACTTGCTGCCCACATATATATCCATAATGAATTCATATATACAAGTTGTTGAATACAATACAACATATGCCAATTTACAACATAAGAGTTGGTTCTTTACACATACTTAATATGATGATCTAATAATGAAACATCCAAAATTCTATACTCTTTCACATAGCTACAATGCTGCCCAAAAGATGGCATAACAATTTCAAGCTAACAATAAATAAGAACCTACATGCTACTATTACATATTCATATATACATGAGGCTTACTTAGCCTTACATATGATTCCTACACTATTACAAATTATTACAGCTCATATGACAAGAAATATAGTACATAAACCTGCTCCAAAGAATCCATATTCATCATGAAGAAGATCCAAATCCATGCACAACAAGAACAACAACAGGAAGGGAAAAACCCCAATGGCAAAAATCTCCAACCACCCAACCAATGTGGAACCTATAAGGAACCAACCCCCAAGCTAGGAGATGTTGCTAGGTCCCAACACACACACTAACCCTAGGCTAACACTTCTACCAAAGGGACTAACACCAAGAAAGACTTCCAAACACTTAGACAACACCGATGCAATGACAACAAGAAAATTCCCAGAGGCCGACCAAACATTAAGGCATAAGTACAAATGTAAAAACACAAGGGAACTCATGTACAAGGGAGTGTCATCACATGTCATACCAAAAGCAAGGCTCTAGCCTAAGGGCATGCAGAGCCATCTCAACCTATGAGAGACCAAGGGAGATTATCTTACCATCTCCATGGTCTTCTCATGCTCAACATAAAACATCCTCCCTATGATTGAGTCATAAGACACAATCATTTATTATCTTTTTACTTATCTAACTACCCAGGCCCATTCATTAATTAGTTGCCAATTGGTTAGTCAAGGTAAACTCCCTTACACCCAAGAGGTCTAAACTTCATGCATCCTTACAAGGAACCTCATGATAGTCCATCTCTTGTGACCTCGGGTGTCGCAAAGGAGCTCACTTCCTTACATGGACCCAAAAATCAGCATCACAAGAGGCTCTAAGTTACATAATTAAATTTGAAATTCAACATCATATAATGCCAAATTATGTATAAACATGTACTCATGAAAATGGATAGAAAAATACAAAAGAGTTGAGCCTCTTGACCAAAGTATACATAAACCAAGTCATAAAATCGCTGCAACCAAATCAACAAAAATCCAACAAGGTCTTCACACTTGTTGTCCTTAAAATCAACAGCATCACAAATTCACTCCCATGGCAAAACATCATGAGACAAATTCAAATAAACAATCAAATCTTACATCCAAGCAATGGCATCAAATCTGAAAATAAAAATCTATCTGAAACACCACATACACAAGACAGCCTCTGGTATTTAAAATACAACATGACACATTATGCAATATGACCCTCACAAAGAAAGCAATATATAAAATGAGGCAGCGATTGCAATATTCTTAGCCCGCATTATAACTTGCAGGGTTCATTCGAAATCACAACTGAACTTAACATTGATCATCAAGAACTCATGAACAACAAAATGCATAAATTTGCACAACAAAATAAACCACCAAATAACTACAAAACTAAAATCACAACATCTTCTGTTGCCCAAGACAAATCTGAAAAACATACTAAAACAAATAAAACATTGAATTGACAACATAAACTAAAAGTACAAACTCATTACCAGACCCATCAAATTGATATTTGGTTCAAGAGTTTAAATCAAATAAGATATACAATAGTACAATAACCAGCATGTCGAATGGCAACCCATCTATCATGTTTTCCCTTTGACTAGTGAATATAAATAAAATTGAACAATAATTAAAGAAAAATAAAGTTCACTATTGTTTGGGCATGCATTTCATGCAGCAGCTGGCATTCCATGGCAACACGACACATGCTTCTTGGTGCAGAGCACCCACCACATTGTAGTGGTGCTGTTGTACCCACCATGACATGGTGATGCAACTACACTAACCATGTCGTGGAGTGGTGCTTTCACCTTCCATGACATGGGAGGTACCGCAGCACTCACCCTATCATGAGTGGTGCTAAGCACCCCAATGACTTGGTCGGTGTTGTTGCACCTTCCATGTCGTGAGGGGGTACAAAGCACCTACCATGACATGGTGGTAGTGCAATAGCACACCACCACATCATGGGTGGTGCTAAGCATGAAACCCACAGGTGGGTTTGCTAATACACAACAACAACCCAACCAAATGAAAAGAAAGAGGGGCAATAGGGCAAGCGGTTGCAGGAAGAAAAATAATTAAATCATGGGGGTAGCACACAACCAACAACCAATCTAAAATGAAGTATTGTAAATAAATTTGCCCCAAAATAAAAGAGAATACTATGATAACATCAAGCAATACACCCCATTGTAAATTTTATAATTCATAAAGAGGGTTTTAAAAGAGAAAGAATGATAAATAAAATCATAGATATTAAGCAGCAAGCATGCTTTCTAATCATTTAGATTTCATAATAGTAATAAAAAATATCAATCACAATGAAGACACTCAACAGCAAATCAGATAATAATACAAACAAAGAAGAAGCAAATAAGAGGCCAACCTCTTTCATTTGTTATGGAAGAGAGCCTCTGTTGAAGAAACTTGACCACTGCTCCCAGCTACAACACAAACCCTTCAATGCACGAATTTCAAATCTTCCAAAAATGCTACTAGAAAATAGTTGCAGAAGGGGAGAAAGAAGAAGAAAAACCAAAAGAACGCCCAAAATGAAATTCATGACAACATATAAAGTCCAGAAAAGAAATTGAAAACCTTGGCCTTCTGTTCAACCAATAGAATTATTTCATTTGAAATATTCTTCCCTCTTACAACTATATAATATAATAACTATACTTGGTATGATGGTATAGACTTGGTTGCAAGTACTAGTATGGAGGTAGAGACTTGGTACAGACTTGGTACTTGTTTTTGGTTCAAGTACTGGTATGGAGGTAGAGACTTGGTTGCTAGTCTTGAGTCGGTGTTTTTCTATGCACCCATATAGTAGTAACACCAAGGCTAGGTGTGCCATTATGCACCTATGCGACTTTTCTTCCACATGGTGGCATACATAGGAGAGGAAGCCGTAGTTAGAGATTACTACAGTTACTTGGGAGTTGTTCTTAGAGTGGTTCAGATCCTGATTCCTCTCAGAGAACTAGAGGCAACATAAGATTGATGAGTTCTATTCCCTTAGACAGAACAGGATGTCAGTAGAAGAGTATGAGCAGAGGTTCTTTGAGCTCAGATAGTATGCATGAATATTAGAGGATGAGGTGATGCTTATTCAACACTTTGTATGGGGACTTAGAGATTACATTGGTAGAGAGGTTCACATGCACAAACCTAAGACCTTAGAGGCCATTGTAGAGAAAGCGAGGATTGCGGAGGAGAATCACTCTTCGAGTATAGGAGGTGCTATAGGAGGATAGGTAGCTATTGTACCTCTTAGAGGTATAGCTGTTAGAGGTTCTCTGCAGCAATTAGCAGGTGTGGCTAGGAGCCACCCCACCTCTTTCCACAGTAGTCAACAGTTTAAGAGGAGATAGCCATAGGGACAAAATTTTGTGAGAGGTGCTAGATTTCCGGCTAGTAGAAGTTGCAGTCGTCAGCAAAATAATAGGAGACCCACTCCTACTCAGCACACTCAGAGTTGACATGTAGCCTCTAGTAGAGGCAATGTTCAGTAGTCGAGTGCTACATTTGGTAGCAGAGTACAAGACATGAGAGGATGTTTTGCATGTGGGCAATAGGGACACATAGCAGTTCATTATCCTCATCGTGTATCACAAGCCACAACACAACAGAGGGAACCTCTAGTAGAGCCCACCATCAGAGATTCAGGTAGGTCCCATCGAGTATTTGCAATAGCAGATAACTGTCAAGCCAAGCACCAGGCCACTGTAGTGGAGACTTCAAGTGTGATAGGTGGTAACCTATGCTCTATGGTAATTTCAAGAGCACCCTATTATTTTATTTCTCCTTATTTAGTACAAAGATGTGGGTTTGCTACGGAAAAGCGAGATGATAGGTGGCAGGTAGAGCTAGCCACAGGAGCCAGAGCCATAGTGGATTCCCTTGTGCTCAAGTTTCCCCTAGTATTGGGAGATTTTCATACCTCAGTGGATCTACGGATTATGCCCTTGGGTTCCTATGATGTGCTTCTTGGTATGGATTGGCTTGGGTTATGCCAGGTACAAATAGATTGTAGGAGTAAGAGGGTGCAATGTACGGATGACATCGGGAAAAGTGTGGAGATTATAGGCATTCAGAGGCCTATCTCTCATGGCATTATTTCTATCATGCAGATGAAGAGATACGCTTGTAAGGGTTGTTAGCTATTTGCAGTTAGAATGAGGGACATGAATGAGGAGGCTAGTACAAAGGATTTATTGTAGCAGTGTTCTTGAGTGATATTCTAGGTATGCCCCTACAGCGAGATATAGATTTCAGGATTGATCTTGTTCCGGGAGCTAAGCCTATCTCTAGGGTTCCATACACGATGACCACTTAGAAGTTGATTGAGTTGAGAGTGCAACTTGAGGAGTTGTTAGAGAAGGTTTTTATCCTTTGTAGTGTATCCCTATGGGGTACACTGGTGTTCTTTATGAATAAGAAGGATGGTTCCCTCTGATTGTGCATTGACTACAGGCAACTGAATAAGGTGACGGTGAAGAACAGGTATCCCTTGCCTCAGATAGATGACTTAATATTTGACCAGATTAAGGATGCAAAGGTCTTTTCTAAAATTGACCTTAAGTCTAGATATCATCAGTTGAGGATCCATGAGGCAGACATATACCATATAAATTTTCACACCTGGTATGGGCACTATGAGTTTACAGTTGTGCAATTTGGTCTCAAAAATGCACCATCAGTCTTCATGAGCCTGATGAACAGTGTGTTTAGGACATACTTGGATAAATTTGTACTGGTTTTCTTGGATGACATTTTGATCTATTCCAGGTCAGTGGAGGAGCATGAGGATCATGTTAGGCAGGTCTTCCAGTGTCTTAGGGAGAATTGGTTATACATCAATTTGGTGAAGTGTGAGGTTTTCTAGTCAGAGTTCAAATACTTGGACCATGTTATTTTTGGAGAGAGTATAGCAGTTGATCCCTCAAAGATTGAGGCAATAGTAGATTGGACAACACCCACTAATGTGGGTGAGGTGCATAGTTTTATGGGTTTAGTTGGTTATTACCACATATATGTGCAAGATTTCTCTTAGAGTGCTCACCTCATTACTTCTCTTTAGAGAAAAAGGAAGAAATTTATTTGGTCAAAGTGATGTGAGATGACCCTCAGGGCACTTAAGGAGAAGTTGACTAGAGCATCGATTCTTGCAGTTCCAGATCCGTTAGGTGAATTTGTGGTTTGTACAGATGCTTCGTTGGAAGGTCTAGGACCAATATTGATGCAAAATGGTAGGGTGATAGCCTATGAGTTGTGGAAACTAAAAGACCATGAGATGAACTAACGCACTCATGATCTTGAGTTAGCGACAGTAGTACATGTGTTGGGTTATTGGAGACATTTTATTTTAGGGCATCGGTTTGAGCTACACACGGATCGCCGTAGTTTACATTATATATTTACGCAATCGAATTTGAATGCTAGGCAAAGGCTTCAGATGGAATTCTTGTGTGAGTATAACTTCGAGGTGAAGTACATCTAGGGTAAGGAGAATGTGGTAGTAGGTGCACTAAGCCGTAGGAGACATGGGATATCAGCAATGACTTTGGAGGTGGTTTTGAGGTGTCGCATTCTTAGTGCACTACCTGCAGATTCATGGTACCAGTCAGTCAGATCAAAGATAGCATCAAGTAGAGCCTTGGAAGGCAGGTATTCAAGATATTCCATGGACACAGATGACATTCTTAGACACATGGAACACATTTATGTTCTGCCATCTAATGGACTTCGAAAATTGGTCATGACGGAGGCCTATCATACACCTTACTTGACACATCCTGGTGTTAAGAAGATGCACACAGACTTGAGATAGCTCTACTTTTATTAAGGAAAGTGGAGAGACGTAGAAGATTTTGTGTCATGTTGTCTTGAGTGTCAACGAGTTAAGGCAGAGTACCGACATCCGACAGGACTTTTGTAGTCACATGCAGTCCCGAAGTGGAAATGGGACATCATTACCATGGATTTTATCGTTACATTGCTTATATCTTCTCATCGACATGATGGCATTATGGTCACCGTTGATCAGTTGACGAAGGTTGCACACTTTTTGTCAGTGAGATCTTCTTATACAATAGCCATAGCTCTACTTTTATTAAGGAAAGTGGAGAGACGTAGAAGATTTTGTGTCATGTTGTCTTGAGTGTCAACGCGTTAAGGCAGAGCACCGACATCCGACAGGACTTTTGCAGTCACATGCAGTCCCGAAGTGGAAATGGGACATCATTACCATGGATTTTATCATCGCATTGCTTATATCTTCTCGTCGACATGATGGCATTATGGTCACCGTTGATCAGTTGACCAAGGTTGCACACTTTTTGTCAGTGAGATCTTCTTATACAACAGCCATGGTGGCACAGATCTTTGTCAGAGACATCATCAGGTTGTGTGGTATTCCACGTAAGATTATATCAAATAGATATCTTGTGTTCACTTCTGCAATCTAGACAACATTTTAGCATGATTTAGGCACCCAGTTGAACATAGTAAAACATATCACCCTAAGACAGATGGTCAGATAGAGAAAATGAACCAAGTTTTGGAAGATATGTTGAGGATGTATGTTATGGATCAACAATCCAGGGGGGAGGATTACCTATACTTAGTGGGGTTTTCTTATAATAATGGATACCATAGCTCTATTGGTATGTCCCCCTACCAGGCATTATATGGGAGATCAAGTCATACTCCCTTGAGTTGGGGCAAGCTAGAGGACAAGGTACACATTGGTTCAGAGATGCTACTAGATATGGAGGAGAAGGTTACTCGAATTAGAGAGCATATGATAGTTTCACAGGACAAATAGAAGAAGTATACATATGCTCATAGGATAGACAGACAATTCTCAGTTGGAGAAAGGGTATTCTTGTGAGTTCACCCACGAAAGAGTTCGATCCATTATGGAAAATGCTCTAAGTTGGTGCCTCAGTTTGTAGGACTATTTGAGATCTTGGAGAGGATTGGCCCTGTAGCTTATCGCCTTGCATTACCACCCAGCTTGTCTTGCATCCATGATATATTTCACGTTTCTATTTTGAGGCAATACCATCCTGACATATCTCATGTTCTCGATTGGAATGCTTTGCAGGTCATGGACATCCATCTTTCTGTGGAGCCCATCCACATTCCTCAGAGGTCGGGGAATAGAGTAGGTAAGGGTCCAGTGGGACCCAAAAGATGATACATCAGCTACTTGGGAGGATGCAGTGTGGATGAGAGAGTTGTACCCCTACTTGTTTTTAGGCTTCCAAGAGTAAGCCTAGGAAAGGGGGGGAGGATGTAGTGCCCACTCTTGAGTAGACTCTTGTTTCATTTTGGATTGATTTGATTAGACCTTTATTTTGTGCGATGGATATGATTTGACTGATATGATGTATGGACATTGATTATGACTACTTACATTTTTCAGTTGATGATTTTGATGATAGACATTACATGACCTTATACTGTTGATAATATTGACTATGCTCATTACTTGTTATGATTTCTAGATGGTTGGTAATGGTATTTTGGTTATCATGTGCTTTGATAGATTTCATAGATCATGCCTCATTTTGAAATGGATATACTAACCCTATTTTGATTTCTTATGATGTTATGTTTTGTGACTTGTATGCTCATTGTATGGATATTGTTTGACTGTCTTCATGGGGGATCAATGCCACATCACTCACTGTGTGTGAGATGTGTCATTGTGATATGCCTCCACTTTCTTGTCTTGTATGCATTAATATACATATATACATGTATATATACATATATATATATATGTATATATATATGCACATGTATCTTCGTTGTGGTTGCAGGGTTGTAGGTACCTAGACATTCATTCCTCCTAGGCAACCGGGTGGGAGCTCCCCTAGCTTTACAGGTGCGAGCGTGTCTTTCCTGATGGCAAATATGTGGTTCAGACATCATGTTGGTTCCCTACCCACACTCTAGGTCCACGTTGTCATAAGTCCTTGTCGTCTGTCTTGGCAAATTTCGCCATGTCGAGTCAGTTGTCGTAAGTTGTGAGTATGTGGCATGGTGAGTTTGATTGTTTAGTTTATTTAAATTTGTGATTTATTGAATTAATTATTTAATCTATTTTATTGCGATTTTTATTTAGTGATGCATTGATTATTTAATTTATTTAAATATCGTCGATAAATGATTTATCGTAATTCGGTGATTATTTAATAATAAATTATGACTTTTACTAGTGGTAGTATTATTTTAATTTATTATAATTTAGCGATTTTTGTTTATTTAATTATTTTCGCTATTGAATTTAAATTAATGTTCTATTGAGATATTATTTAATATTTAATGTTTTCAGTTGATTTAAATTATGTCATTTATTTCGCTTTAATTACTTTATTTATTTAATGTTGATTTTTTTATTTTGATTTATCTATTATGAGTTGATTATTTAATGTTTATATAATATTTTGATTTGAATAAGATGAGAGCAATATGTTTCTATTTCCGTTTTTTAAATTTAAATGGAATTTTAAAATCCCATAAAAAGAAATGGGAAGTATAGTTATTATATTATATAGTTGTAAGAGGGAAGAACATTTCAAATGAAATAATTCTATGACTTTTATAGTTGTAGGAGGGAAGAATATTTCAAATGAAATAATAAATTATGACTTTTACTAGTGGAAGTATTATTTTAATTTGTTATAATTTAGCGATTTTTGTTTATTTGATTATTTTCGCTATTGATTTTAAATTAATGTTCTATTGAGATCTTATTTAATATTTAATGTTTTCAGTTGATTTAAATTATTTCATTTATTTATTTCGCTTTAATTACTTTATTTATTGAATGTTGATTTTTTATTTTGATTTATCTATTATGAGTTGATTATTTAATGTTTAAATAATATTTTGATTTGAATAAGATCAAAGCAATATGTTTCTATTTCTGTTTTTTAAATTTAAATGGATTTTTGAAATCCCATAAAAAGAAATGGGAAGTATGGTTATTATATTATATAGTTGTAAGAGGGAAGAATATTTCAAATGAAATAATTCTATTGGTCGAATAGAAGCTAGGGTTTTCAATTTCTTTTCTGGATTTTATACGTTGTCGTGAATTTTATCTTGGGGGTTCTTATGGTTTTTCTTCTTCTTTCTCCCCTTCTGCAACATTTTTTGGGGAGCATTTTTGGAAGATTTGAAATTCGTGGATTGAAGGGTTTGTGATGTACCTGGGAGCAGTGGTCAAGTTTCTTCAACAAAGGCTCTCTTCCATAACACAGGAGAGAGGTTGGCCTCTTATTTGCTTCTTCTTTCTTTGTATTATTATCTGATTTGTTGTTGAGTGTCTTCATTGTAATTGAGATTTTGTATTACTATTATGAAATATAAATGATTAGAAAGCATGCTTGCTATTTAATATCCATGATTTTATTTATCAGTATTTCTCTGTTAAAAACACTCTTTATGCATTATGAAATTTACAATGGGGTGTAATGCTTGATGTTATCACAATATTCTCTTTAATTTTGGGACAAATTTATTTACAACACTCTGTTTTAGATGGGTTGTTGGTTGTGTCCTACCCCCATGATTTAATTGTTTTTCTTCCTGTAGTCGCTTGCCCTATCGCCCCTCTTTCTTTTCATTTGGTTGGGTTTTTGTTGTGTATTGGCAACCCATCCGTGGGTTTCGTGCTTAGCACCACCCACGACGTGGTGGTGTGATGTTGCACCACCACCATGTCGTGGTAGGTGCTTTGCACCCCCTCACGAAATGGAAGGTGCAACAACACCAACCATGTCGTGGTGGTGCATAGCACCACTCATGGTAGGGTGAGTGTTGCAGCACATCCCATGTCGTGGAGGGTGAAAGCACAACTCCACGACATGGTGAGTTCAACTACACCACCATGTCGTGGTGGGTGCAGTAGCACCACCTTAATGTGGTGGTTGCTCTTTACCAAGAATCATGTGTCATGTTGCCATAGAATGCCTGCTGTTGGGTGAAATGCATGCCCAAACAACAGTGAACTTTTTTTTTATTTAATTACTATTCTATTTTATTTATATTCACCAGTCGAAGGGAAAACATGATAGATGGGTTGCCATTTGACATGCTGGTTATTGTATTGTTGTATATCTTATTTGATTTAAACTGTTGAACCGAATATCAATTTGATGGGTCTGGTAATGAGTTTGTACTTTTAGTTTATGTTGTTAGTTCAACGTTTTATTTGGTTTAGTATGTTTTTCATATTTGTCTTGGGCAACAAAAGATGTTGTGATTTTAGTTTTGTAGCTATTTGGTGGTTTATTTTCTTTTGCGAATTTACGCATTTTGGTGTTCATGAGTTCTCGATGATCAATGTTAAGTTCAGTTGTGATTTTGAATGAAGCCTGTGAGTTATAACGCGGGCTAAGCGTATTGAAAATGCTGCCCCATTTTATGTATTGCTTTCTTTGTGAGGGTTATATTGCGTAATGTGTCATGTTGTATTTTAAATACTAGAGGTTGTCTTGTGTATGTGGTGTTTCAGATTGATTTTTATGTTTAGATTTGATGCCATTGCTTGGATGTAAGATTTGATTGTTTATTTGAATTTGTCTCATGATGTTTTGCCATGGGAGTTAATTTGTGATGCTACTGATTTTAAGGACAACAAGTATGAAGACCTTGCTAGATTTTTGTTGATTTAGCTGCAACGATTTTATGACTTGGTTTATGTATCTTTTGGTCAAGAGGCTCAACTCTTGTGTATTTTTCTATCCATTTTCATGAGTAAGTGTTTATACATGATTTGGTGTTATATGATGTTGCATTTTAGATTTATTTGTGTAACTTAGTGCCTCTTGTGATGCTGACTTTTGGGGCCATGTAAGAGAGTGGGCTCCTTTGCGACACCCAGGGTCACGAGAGAAGGACTATCACGAGGTTCCTTGTAAGGATGCGTGAATTTCAGACCTCTTGGGTATAAGGGATTTTACCTTGACTAATTAAGTGGCAGCTAATTAATGAATGGACTTGGGTAGTTAGATAAGTACAAATATAATAAATGATGGTGCCTCATGACTTGGTCCTAGGGAGTATGTTTAAGGTTGAGCATGCGAAGACCGTGGAGACAGTAAGATAATCTCCCTTGGTCTCTCATATGTTGAGATGGCTCCGCATGCCCTTAGGCTAGAGCCTTGTTTTTGGTACGACATCTTATGACACTCCCTTGTACATGAGTTCCCTTGTGTTTTTTCATTTGCACTTATTGCTTGATGTTTGGTCGGCCTCTAGGAATTTTCTTGTTGTTATTGCATCAGTGTTGGTCCATGTGTTTGGAAGTCTTTCTTGGTGTTAGTCCCTTTGGTAGAAGCATTAGCCTAGGCTTAGTGTGTGTGTTGGGACCTAGCTACATCTTCTAGCTTAGAGGGTGGTTCCTTATTGGTTCCACATTGTTCAGGTCATTGTAGTTTTTTGCCATTGGGGTTTTTCCCTTCCTATTGTTGTTCTTTTTGTGCGTGGATTTGGAACTTCTTCTTGATGACTATGGATTCTTTGGAGCAGATTTATGTACTATATTTCTTATCATATGAGCTGTAATAATTTTTAATAGTGTAGGAATCATTTGTAAGGATAAGTAAGCCTCATGTATATATGAATATGTAATAGTAGCATGTAAGTTCTTATTTGTCATTAGCTGGAAATTGTTATCCCATCTTTTGGGCAGCATTGTAACTATGTGAAAGAGTATAGAATTTTGAATGTTTCATTATTAGATAATCATATTAAGTATGTGTAAAAAACCATCTCTTATGCTATAAAGAACCAACTCTTTGTTGGCATATGATGAAGCGGTGATAATGTATGTTGTCATTGATGTCAATAAGTGCTGAAGCAGGTGAACCGGTATCCACCGGTATGAATTGGAAGCGGTTATGGTCAACCGGGATGGAGTGGACCGGTGTCGGGTTTCACTAAGTGTGACAACCAGTTGGTAGTCTCATTTTAGCTTTGGGGTTTCCGGTGTGTCTTGTGTGGTGCAATCGATGATGTTTTGTGAATGATAAGGATAAGGATTGAGGTGCCACGTCAGCTATGTGCATGTGAAGGATCTCTTTAAGGATCTTGCATGTGAGGATCGAATGCATTGAATGCCTACCTCGGGAATGAGCAATTTTCTTAGTGGTGTGTGAAGAGTGTGTGATGGGTTACTATTTTCCAGATGTGGTGAAGTTTGGATGATGCAAAATGTCTTGAGATTTGTTTTAGATAGTTTCATTCTATAAAATATGTTTGGACGGTCAGGATTGGATCGCTAGTAATTGCTAACCTAAAATATTTAGGGTTTAGGGTTTACGCTACCGACCTAATTGTTGTCTATAAGGTCAATGAGTTTTGTTATTGCAGCGGTTGGCAAAAGTTGTGTTTGTGTCTGCATGTTTTGATACTTGCCATACCAGAGTGTGATTGTAGAAGAGAGGAACTAAAAAGGATCTTCCTTAGCAAGGAGTGTTGTTATTAGATCAGAGTTTTACCTGTTGTCTTCTAACTATTTCAACAGAAGGTAAATCCCTTGACTGGGTAGCTTTAATAGGCTTTGTTGTAAATCCTCTAACCAGGTGGCTCAAGTTCATTGAGTTATTTAAATCCTCCAGTGAGGTAACTCTTAACAGGGTTTCAACCTTTAACAGGGTATATAGCCATCCCTTACTCGGGTGATCCCTAATAGGATCGGTTCCTAACAGAACCTTTATTGTAAAAGTCTTTAACCAGACTAGGCTCCTAACAGAGCAGAATTTAAAAGAGTTCACAAACAAGCTTGTGGGTATTCATCCCCACCGTGGTTTTTCCCATTTGGGTTTCCACGTGAAAAATCTGTGTGTTATGGGTTGTGAGTTTTTCATGTGATGATTGTGTGTTTCTGATTAAGTTAGATATGCATGCAGTGTTAAATGGTTGTGGTATTGATCATAC
Organism: Cryptomeria japonica; assembly: GCF_030272615.1. Taxonomy (NCBI): domain Eukaryota; kingdom Viridiplantae; phylum Streptophyta; class Pinopsida; order Cupressales; family Cupressaceae; genus Cryptomeria; species Cryptomeria japonica. The sequence continues at coordinate 635,791,339 of NC_081407.1, forward strand.
AACTCACGCATGATTATATCAGTGAAGTAGTCATCAAGATTTGAGATCTGTTGAAAGGTGTCTAAAGTACTTTTGTTTAACCGGTTTAGTTGTTTGAAATATTTGTGTTTAACCAATATAGCCATGGTTAAGCTCAGTGGTGAAGACAACCGGTCAACTATGTTTTAATATGATAAAGTGTTGAGAAGTTTTTGTGTGAACTGATTCACCCCCCCCCCTCCTCTCAGTACTGGTTAGGACCTTAGTAGCTCATCATTATTCCTCAATTGGTATAAGAGCACATCTAGGTCCTCGGTGATATAAGTTTAATCGCTTGAGGCAAAATATCCTATTGTGATGATGAAGAGGGAAGGTTCTAAGTTCAACAGGGACAACTTTACAATATGGAAGGACAAGATGAAGATATATATTATAATTTTGGGTGCACAACACTGGAGCTATGTTGAGAATGCCCATGTAATCCCCACTGGCACTCTAACCTATGATCAGAAAAGAGAGATACAAGAAAATGGGCAAGTCATGGAAGCCCTTATTAGCAGCTTGTCCGATATAAAGTTCATTGATGTTCAAGATAAGGACAATTTGAAAGAAGTATAGGACAAAATGGAATCCATTTATGGCAGTGATGAACATGTCAAGCAGGCTAAGGAAGAAATCCTTAGAGGAAAGTTTGAAGATATGAGGATGGTTGAAGGAGAGACCATTCAACAATATGGCATAAGAATCAAGACAGTGGTTGGGGAGATCAAGAGCACTGGTGGAACAATTGATGATTCCACTGTTGTTAGTAAAGTTCTAAGATCACTTTTACTAGTCTATGCAATCAGGGTTGCCATTATTCAGGAGCTAAGATCTATCGACAAAACCAAGGTATCCTTAGACTCTATTATTGCAAAGTTGACTGCATATGAATTGAATAGATATGATGGTAGTGTTCAGAAGACCGAGTTAGCCTTTAGAGCATCTACTTCCTCTGCACCGACCAAGAAAGAAAAAGAGGTCAGTATCAGTTATGAATCCAGGCCAAGCAGAGATATGGACGATGACGAGATTCTGATGGAGTTTGAAGATCTTGTTGCCAAGAGACTTCCAAAAGGCACCAGAAAATACAGAGGTAAGATTTTTATGAAGTGTTTTTCCTATAATAAGATAGGACATATAGCTATTAACTATCCTAAGAATGACAATAAGGATAAACCAGAGAGGTTTAGAAAGTATAAAGGAGCCGATAGGAGAAATTTTCTTGTTGCAGTGGATGAAGGTGTTACCGATGAGGAATCTAAGGATGAAGAGAATGAGGACATAGTGTTTGTGGCTTTCAAGAAAGAGTTGTCTGACAAGAAATCCCTTGTCTCACATATTGACAACTCTAACAAGTGGATCATTGATAGTGGGTGTTCTCACCACATGACCGGTGACCGGAGAAAGTTTTTGTTGCTTGAAGAATATGATGGTGGTGTTGTCTGGTTTGGCAATAATGCACCTTGCATGGTGAAAGGAAAAGGTTCCATCTCACTAAATGGAAAGAGCAGTGTGGATGATGTCTATTGGGTGGAAGGCCTTAAGCACAACCTTTTGAGTGTTGCTCAGCTGAACGACAAAGGACTTATTCTGGAATTCAAAGGTGGAGTCTGTATAATAATTGGAAAGAGTGGTGAACTTATTGCCACTGGTAAGAAGACTAGAGGAAACCTGTTTAAGTTGAATGCCAAGATTAGTCAGTGCCTGATGCCAAAATTTGATGATAGGTGGATATGGCATAGGAGACTTTGTCATATGGATTTGATAATATTGTAAAGGCTAGTAAGATCAAAGCAGTAAGAGGATTGCCTTTGCTAAACAAATCAGAGAATGCCTTGTGCAAAGAATGCCAACTTGGGAAGATGTCTTCCTCAACATTCAAAGGTAAGTCTTTCTCAGCAGAGAACTTACTTGATCTAGTGCACACAGATCTGTGTGGTCCGATGAAAACTAGAAGCATTCAGGAAGATCAGTACTTCATGATTCTTACTGATGATTGCTCAAGAATGTTGTGGGTCACATTCTTGAAAGACAAATCTGAGATATTTGGAGTTCAAAGCCTCTAGGGTATTGGTGGAGAAGGAGAGTGGTAGAAGGATTAAATTCCTGAAATTTATCAAGGAGGTAAATTCACTTCTGATGAATTCAATAAGTACTACAAGGAGAACAGGATATAGAGGCAATTGTCTTCCCCAAGAACACCATAGCACAATGGTATAGCAGAGAGAAACAATAGGACTGTGGTTGAAGGGACCAGAACTATGTTGATCCAAGGAAATATTGCTCACACATTTTGGAGAGAAGTAGTGAGTACTGCAGTCTATACCATGAATCGGGTACTCATTAAGAAAGGTAAAGACAAAACCCCCTATGAGTACTGGAATGGGAGAATTCCCAATGTGATTTATTTCAAAGTGTTTGGGAGTAAATGCTATATCAGGAGAGGTGAGCACCTGAGTAAGTTTGATGCTAAGTGTGATTAAGGAATATTTTTGCGATATTCCACTAAAAGCAAATCTCTCAAGTGCTACAACATCAGGACTAAGAAGATTGTTGAGAGTACCAATGTTAGGGTTGATGAATCCCCTGAGAAGGCTGAGGAAACCAACAACAAGAAAATGGAAGAAGAACTGGGTTTAGCCTTCTGGGAACCGGTTAAGAAAGAAACAAGTGACAAACACTACAAAGACCTCAGTGTTTCTATACCAGTAGAAGCTGTAGTGGGTGAAGAAGAAGATGAAGTGAAAAAAGAAGAGGAAAAGCAAGTGAAACCTACTACGGTCATTCCTAGGTATGTAAGATTGCATCATGATCTGAAGCAGATCATATGAGACAAAGATGCAGGAATACTTACAAGGAGAAAGGTGAAAGAAAACTCTTGCATGATTTCAGAATTTGAGCCTAAGACCACTAGAGAGGCACTTACCGATGAAGACTGGATAAAGGCAATGGAAGAGGAGTTGGACCAGATAGAGAAGAATGCAACATGGTCCTTGGTACCTAGACCGGAACACAAGAATGTCATTGGTACCAAATGGGTCTTCAGGAATAAGCTGAATGAAGAAGGCACAGTGGTAAGGAACAAGGAAAGACTTGTATGCAAGGGATATGCTAAGGAAGAAGGAGAAGACTATGGAGAAACCTTTTCCCCAATGGCTAGATTGGAAGGTGTCTGAATGCTACTTGCATCTGCAGCATTAAAGGAATTTAAGGTATACCAGATGGATGTGAAGTCTGCCTTCTTGAATGGAATCCTAGAGGAAGAAGTCTATATTGAGCAACCAGAAGAGTTTGCTTTGTCAGAAGATAGTGACATGGTGTGCAAATTAAGGCCCTGTATGGATTGAAATAGGCACCAAGGGCATGGTATGAATGGTTACACTCTCATCTTGTGAAGATAGGATTTGAGAGAACAAGTGAGGACAACAACATCTACTTGAAATCTGAAGGTGGTCAGATTTTGATATGTGAGGTATTTGTAGATGATATTATCTTTGGTGGAGATGATAATATGAGTCATGTATTTGCAGATGAGATGAAGAAGGAGTTTGAGATGTATCTGATTGGAGAGATAAATTTTTTCATCAGTCCATAGATTCAGCAGATGAAAGAAGGTATCTTCATTACCCAGTCCAACTATATCAAAGAGGTATTGAAGACCTTTGGCATGGAGGAGAGAAAACTGGTTGGAACACTAATGGTGACTGACTGTAAATTAACAAAGGAGGATGATACAGTGTTGGTGGATGAGAAGGAATAGCAGTCAATGATCGGTAATTTGCACTATGTGGTGCACAACAGACTGGATATTGCTCATGCAGTGGGCATAATGGCCCATTTTTCAGAAGAGTCCAAGAGAATCCCACTTGGTAGTGGTAAAGAGGATTCTTAGATATCTGAAGGGGATAGTTGATTATGGATTGTGGTATCCATACAATGGTGACTTTGATCTCAAAGTGTTTACTGATGCAGATTGGGTAAGTAATGTGGATGACCAGAAGAGCATAATTGGTGGAGCATTCTTCCTTGATGGAAGACTAGTCTCATGGACGAGAAAGAAGCAGAGTTGTATTTCCCAGTCTACAGCTGAAGTGGAGTATGTAGCAGCATTTATGAACTGCACTCATGTAATTTGGATGAAGCATGTATTGAATGGCTTCAAAGTGACTATATCTGAACCGGTGAGTATTTTCTGTGATAATACTAGTACAATAAATATTTCCAAAAAACTAGTATTGCATGCTAGGACCAAGCATATTGAGCTCAAGTATCATTTCTTGAGAGAAAAGGTTCAAAATAAAGATGTTGTATTAGAATATGTTTCTAGTAAGGAGTAGCTAGCATACATATTCACTAAGCCCTTATCGAAGACTACATTTACCTATTTGAGAGGTGAATTAGGGGTTATGCCCCTTCATGAAGTAAACTAAAGTTGTGTGCTCCACATCAGTCATATACTACCATGTCATATCTTACAGGATTGATGTGTTGAAGGATGCTACTCCATAGGGGGAGCAACATAGTGGATGTTGGAAGCTTGTGCCTCCAGTTTGGCATTGTTGTCAAAGGGGGAGAAAATATCTAATGATGAAGATATATGGAGGAGAAGATATATGGTAGAGTGCATACTGACCAGGATCGAGGATGGTGGTGGTGATCTTCTAAGTTGAACCTGTATATGTCAACCAGTATATGTTATTAATCATGGTGAAGATACTGAGCAATGATTCACTGAGTATTACCATCAATGCCAAAGGGGGAGATTGTTGGCATATGATGAAGCGGTGATAATGTATTGTCATTGATGTCAATAAGTGCTCAAGCAGGTGAACCATTATGCACCGATATGAAGATTAGAAGAGGATATGATCAACTGGGATGGAGTGGGCCAGTGTCAAGGCTCACTAAGTGTGACTACTAGTTGGTAGTTTTAGTTTAGCTCTAGGGTTTCCGATGTGGCTTGTGCGGTGCAACCGATGATGTTTTGTGAATGATAAGGATAAGAATTGAGGTTCCACATCAGCTGTGTGCATGTGAAGGATCTCTTTGAGGATGTTGCATGTGAAGATCGAATGCATTGAATGCCTACCTTGGGAATGAGAAATTTTCTTAGCAGTGTGTGAAGAACGCGTGATGGGTTACTATTTTCCAGATGCAGTGAAGATTGGATGATTCAGAATGTCTTGAGATCTGTTTTAGATCATTTCATTCTATGTAATGTGTTTGGACGGTCGGGATTGGACCACTTGTAATTGTTAACCTAAAATATTTAGGGTTTAGGGTTTATGCTACCGACCTAAACGTTGTCTATAAGGTCGATGAGTTTTGTTATTGCAGAAGTTGGCAAAAGTTGTATTTGTGTCCGCATGTTTTGATACTTTCCATACCAGAGTGAGGAATCTGTAGAGTGTGATTGTAGAAGAGAGGAACTAAAAAGGATCTACCTTAGCAAGGAGTGTTGTTATCATATCAGAGTTTTACCTGTTGTCATCTAACCATTTCAATAGAAGGTAAATCCCTTGACTGGGTAGCTTTAAAAATCTTTGTTGTAAATACTCTAACTAGGTGGCTCAAGTTCATTGAGTTATTTAAATCCTCCAGTGAGGTAACTCTTAACAGGGTTTCAACCTTTAACAGGGTATATAGCCATCCCTTAACCAAGTGATCCCTAACAGGATCGGTTCCTAACAAAACCTTTAATGTAAAAGTCTTTAACCGGACTTGGCTCCTAATAGAGTGGACTTCAAAAGAGTTCACAAACAAGCTTGTGGGTATTCATCCCCACCATGGTTTTTCCCGTTTGAGTTTCCACGTGAAAAATCTGTGTGTTATGGGTTGTGAGTTTTTCATGTGATGATTGTGTTGGTATTTTGGTATGGTTTTGTCATTGATGTCAACACCTACTATCACTTATCAACTTTGGCACTTTGGAAAATCAACAACATTCACCAGCAAGCAAATGACTCATGCATAGTCACCGATATCTGGTACACCGACATGATATAATGATCATCGGCACTTGGAATGGCATGGAAAACACTTGGTTATGTCAAAGACCTCGTTTGGACACTTTGTCTTGAAGATTTGTTTATTGGCATATTCATATTAGCATATGTGTTGTTACCGACAATTAGGTCCATGTTATACACTGACAGGATTATCTTTTCCAGATCAACATGACACACTATGGAGATAATTTCTTATTGTTGTAAATGAATTAAGTCGACATGTTGAATTGATTATTGCATTAGGCATTAATTTATTTGTAAATTAATTTTATTGTAATATCCTTTAGAGCTGACCTACTAAAATTGGTCCTAGGTTATGATATAAATGTAAGATCAGACGTGGTATGCGAAAAGGATTGTGTGAAGGAGTATGCGAGAATAAGCATAGTTATACACGTAGACATCATTTGAAGGTGAAGAAAGGTTTTTGTGAAAGCATATCAGAACTACACCGATACTGAATCCAGGATATGAAGATGCTATTTTGAGCAGTACATCATTATTGGATTTAACCATCCAATTGTAGTCAGTGTGACTCCTATTTTGTGTTTGAGCAGTGAGCTCTAGGAGCTTGGCCTTTCTGCATGTGCAAACCCCATTTGTATACACTTACTATCTGCACTAGTATCATCTGATTGTGGGTAAGGTTTCCCACCGTGTTTTTTCCCCTTATAGGGTTTCCACATACAAATATTGGTGTTATGTGTTGTGGATAACTCCGTCTTTTTGTTTCATGTATTAATCCTTACCGGTAATGCAATTAATTGATAAAACTATCTACTGGCATAAAAGATAGGTTTACCAGTATTAAGCATTAAATTGGTAAAGTTATTTTTGGTTTGAATTTATTAGACAACTGATTCAACCCCCCCTCTCAGTTGCCCCCGGGACCTAACAATTAGTATTAGAGCTTAGTCCTCTTTTTGCAAAAGTTTAACAGCTTGAGGAGATCCAATGTCTACTAACTATTTCAGGAAGGATAGTCCTAAACTTGATGGAACCAACTATGGCATATGGAAGATCAGAATGGAGACACATTTAAATTGCATTGGAAAGGACATCTGGGAAGTTACAAAGAATGGCTATACTGCTCCTACTCCTGGTTAGCCTAATCCACCTACCTTGGGAAAAGATGAAGAAAATGATTGCAAAGCAAGAGAAGCACTTTTGAGCACATTAACAGATCAACAAATCATGGGATTATTAGATAGATCAACTACTAAAGCTATTTGGGATCATTTGCAAACACTGAATGAAAGAGATTCCATAGTCAAAATTGCAAAACTTGAAAGCTTTCAGGTCAGGTATGAAAATCTGAAAATGGAAGAAGATGAAAGGATTTCTGCTTTTATGGAAAGAGTTAATGAAATTGTTTTGGGTATTAAATGTTGTGGAGGAACCTTAAGTGAAGATGAAATTGTTTCAAAAGTTTTAAGAGGATTGCCACCGACATATAAAATGAAGTTTACTACTATAAATGAGTTAAGAACAATGCCTAATACATCAATAACTAGGGATACATTGATTGGAAAACTTTCAGCTTTTGAAATTGTGGAATTTGGTTTTGTTGCTACTATAAAGACAGATCTAGCTTTTAAGGCATCAACATCATCTGCACCATCATTTGACAAGTCTGATTGGAAAACCTTTTATGCAAGAGAACTTGAGGAAAGCAAGAGAGAAAATGAAGAACTTGAAGCACTATTTGCAAGAAAAATGCCTAAAGGTCTAGTAGGAAGTAAGTATGAAGGTAAAGCACCCTTTAAATGCTTTAACTATAATAAGATTGGTCATATGGCTTCTAGATGCCCTGATAGACATGCTAGACTAAGAGAAGAAGCTAGAAGAACATACAAGCCTAACCCTGAATATCAAAGATACAGATTTAAGAAGAATAAAGACAAATCTTGTTATCTTGCTGATGAAGGAGTGACTGATGATTTTGATGAGGATTCGATAGACAATGGATGGGTTTTTGTTGCTATAACAGAAGATCAACCAACACCTACTATTCAACCAGTAGAGCAGGCCCTGGCAACTAAAGTTGAAGTAAAGGATGAATGGATCATTGATTCAGGATGCTCACATCATATGACTAGAGATAAAAGTAAATTCTTGAACTTTCAGGAATATAATGGAGGCTTAGTAAGATTTGGAGATGATAAAGCTTGTTTGATCAAAGGTAAAGGTACAATATCTCTTGATGGTAAGCATAATACTGACAATGTTTACTATGTTGAAGGTTTAAAGCATAATCTTTTGAGTGTTGGTCAATTAGTTGAAAAAGGATTTCAGTTACAATTCAAAAATAGAAAATACAAAATCATGAATAGAACTGGTTTGGAAATTGCAATTGGTAATCAAACTAGAGCTAATATCTTTCATTTGAATAATAGTGAAAAGACATGCTTAATTGCACATATTGATGAAAGTTGGCTATGACATAAGAGACTCTGTCATGTAAATTTTGATTGCATGGTAAAAATCAGTACTACTAAAGCAGTTAGAGATTTACCTAAGATTGTCAAACCTCACAATACAGTATGTAAGGAATGTCAATTGGAAAACAAGTTAGAGCTACTTTTAAAAGTATTCCAGAAAAATCAAATAATGCTCTTGACTTAATTCATACTGATTTATGTGGTCCATCTAGAACTAAAAGTTTACAAGGTGATAGATATTTCATGCTAATCATTGATGACTATTCTAGAATGTGTTGGGTTACTTCTCTCAGAGAAAAATAAGAAGCACTCGGAAAGTTCAAACTGTTCAAAGCAATGGTAGAAAATGAAACCGGTAAGAAAATCAAATGTCCGAGATCAGATCAAGGAGGAGAATTTACATCCAAGGAATTTAATACATTCTATGAAGTGAATGGAATTAGAAGACAACTATCAACACCCCAGACACCACAGTAGAATGGAATTGTTGAAAGGAAAAATAAAACTATCTTGGATGCAGCATGAAGTATGTTATCAGAAGAAAATATACCACATGTGTATTGGAGAGAGGCAGTAAGTACAACAGTGTATACATTCAACAAAGTTCACATCAAAGGTGAAACCGGTAAGACCCCTCATGAACTATGGTTTGGTATTACTCCTAGTTTTAAATATTTCAGAATATTTGGAAGTAAATGCTATATTAGAAGGGATGAGTATATTGGCAAATTTGATCCTAGAAGTGATGAAGGAATATTTCTTGGTTATTCATCTAAGAGCAAGGCATATAGATGTTTTAACAAAAGATTGCAGAAAATTGTTGAGAGTACAAATGTGAAGATTGATGAACAATTCAGAGGAACTTCAAGGTACATAGACTCTGAACCGGTAGCAAAGATTCAAACAAATGAACCTACATTGAACCAACCGATACAAAATGAAGATCCAGTTACAATGGTATTGTCATGCCCAACTTTTGGGCACAAACGGAATAATTTTTTTTAAAAAAAATACTCAACTAATTAACGACTTACTTAACTAATATATTACAACTTGGTTTGGTCATAACTATATTTGTGTAAATCAGGTAAGTAAGTTCAATTAAGCGATAAGGTTAACTAAATCATCTACGAGCTAAAATTTCTTCCAAAAGGATTAACACTAATCTTCATTAATAAATAATTAGAATCTCAAGTATAACGATTAATCTCGAATTTAAATGTTTTAAAATTTATCTTATCTTTCTTAAACCACTAGGATTCTAAGTTTAATCATCCTCGTTATTAAAACACCTTATTAAAATAAAACCCCCGTAATTTAAAAATACTTTATAATCTTATACTTAAATGGCCCTCTTGGCCCTACAAATAATATTGCTTATACATTTTTTTTTGAGTCTAATCCACCAAGTATTAAAATCTTTTTATAAAATTTCTTCTACATTTGTCCAATATTTAAAAAAAAATATACAAAACTTAATTTTACATCTAACAAATTTATTTACAAATAAATACTAAAATTAATCCACTTTTATATATATATATATATATATATATATATATATATATATATATATATATATATATATATATATATATATTTATTCACTTATATATTTTATCTAAGAATGTATTTCTAAAAAGGAGTGGGGCTTTTAATTTTATTATATTAAGTTACCCCTTTTTTAAAAATACCCACCCCTTATCTATCTCCCTCTCTTTTTTAAAACAAGCACCAAGAAACTAAATGTGTTTGCCCTAACCCGAAATTAGGGTTAGGGCATGTGTGTAAAACCCCATACTTATCCCTATTTTTTTTGTGTGTGTGTGTTGGGTGTGTGTAGGGTCGGCGGCCACGGGAGGCAGCACGCAGGGCTGAACCCGAAGCCGAGATTCTTTCCCCCTTTTTTTGTATGTGTTTTAATCTTGCTAGAGGGTAGAAGGGCGAAGGAGGGCCGAGAGAGGAGGAAGCGAAAATAACAACCGAACGCCGTTTTTATTTGCCACCACGCGGTTACGGGAGGGGGAAATGCGGGGGTTGCCGCCGGCTGCGGGCAGCGCCGCCCAGTCTGCGGCTCCCGCAGGCCCTGGACGACGCCGCCCACAGGTTTGCGGTCCTCGCAGGCCGTGGACGTCGCCGCCCAGGGGCTGCGGGTTCCGCAGCCTGTGGGCGCCGCCGCCCAAGGCTGCGGCCCGCGCGATAACATGATATTCTCCGTTTTTTTTTGTTATTTTTTTGCGATGTTAAGATGTTTTTTTTTTAAATCGGTGCTTATAAGGTATAAAATATACACAACATAAGATTTATATATATATTTTAATAAGTCTTTTTTTTTTTTGGGTTTAAAAGATTAACAGGCATTACATATCTTTTTTAAAAAGAAACATGAACAGAATTATTTGTACATAAAAATATATATATGTATATTTATATATATGTGTGTGTGTGTGTGTGTGTGTGTGTTTATATTTTTATAAAGGTAGATGCAACCAGGTTTAGTAAAAATATACATAACTATTTTTATTTTTTTTCTCTTAGCCCCTTTTTTTAAAAATGAACAGATTTTCAGAATGTCACTTAAATGCATAAAATGTATTGTTTTTTTTTGCCAAATAAACTAAGACTAGATGCAAGTTTTTTTTTTTTGATAAAGAAATAGACTAACTAGCATAAGATTCATCTCAGCCTGAATGGAAAAATAATACAGATTTACTTAAAATTTGCAGCAGCATATTTAGCTTTAAGAAATATGGTGCCACAACTAATATTAATTTCAGTTTACACAAAAGTGCATCTATATATATTATTATTATTTTTCTTTAAATGAAAAACATGAAGATTTAAATGCAACTAACACATTTCTTTCTCTTTTTGCAAAACTACCAAAGTAGGGAAAAATACTATGTATTTCATTAACAAATGTAGATACAAATAAGCATGGTTACAAAGGGGTTTTGAAATTAAAACAACTACATTTTCCTTTCCATGATAATAGAAATACATTGCTTTACTTTTTGGAAAATAAACACAACAATGACTTTCTCTTTCTTTTACAAGCTAATATTGAATACAAAAATTCTTCTCTCCTTATAATAAACACAATCTAGCTCACTTTTTTCTTCCTTTTTTTTTTTTTTTACAAGCTTCAATAGTAATTACATTGTCTTTTAACTTTTTCTGCAACATAAAACAACAACATAGTTCTCTAATCCTTCTTTTCCCATCCCATGCAACCTGCCATAAAAACACATCTTTGACCATGGAGAGCTCACCTCCCAGCCTAGGCTTACACCCTCGAGCTTGGAGAACCAAGCACTAGACGGGTTACAAACAAGCAAACTCTACAATAAACATAGGAAGACACTAAACATACAAGTTACCCATCCCAAGCTACACTTTCACCACATTCATGATGATTCTTCCACGGGTGGAAGTGGACCAAGTACCAATGGGGAGATTGCAAGCCAAATACAACACAAGCCACCTCATGGCAATACAAATGCAACAAAATACTTCCACAATCCTTATGCCTCCCAAAAGGCTCAAGGCCATATTTACTCCCCTTATGACCCCCAAATGCATACACAAGGCTTATGCAACAAGGGTCACAAAGGACACCCTTGAGATCACTCTCCATAAGGAGAGCCTCTCACCCAAGGCTGTCATACTCCTTCCACCCCAAGATCATCTTACCCTCCCAAGAGTAGGAGATCTTGGACACTCCCAAAAACAACATGAACACAAAATAAAACACATAGAAATGAAACTACACATTCTTTACTTCAACAAAACTTCATAAAACACTTTCTTTACAAGCATCTCTTTTCCTCAACAAAACAACATAAACTAACACATACAACCTAAACAAGAGGAGATAAAAAGAAACCAACCTTATTCTGTCAATAGGTATGCTAAAATTAGTTGGGGATGAGCTGCCCAATTCCACACAAACTTTTCTCCAAATTCCTCCAAAAATTCTATTCTCCTACTAATTTTTCAAAACAAAGCATAATCTCCAAAAATGGAGAGTGGGTGATTACTCACTAAGTCTCCAATTCTTGCCTAAGAAGGCCTCTCACACACTTCCCAACCACTTGGGTGAGGTGAGAGTTCCCATTGGTTGCCCTTCCCAAACTCTTACACACTACTAAAATTGGAAAGGAAAAAGGTGGAAGAAGATGGGGAAGAGAGTTTGACATCAAAAGAGAAGGTTGTCTATCCTAGGAGGAACTTTCTAAGTTGAATTTTCGTTCATCTTGGAAACACCACTTTTTAAGGTGACTAAACAGTCACATGGGAGAAGTCACATGTTTCAAAATACCCCTAACCCATAGGTATACCCTTTTGGACCTTTGGAAAAGCCTTAAAACTGACCCTAGGAGTCCATTTAACCCTTTGGAAACCCAACTGAAGTTTACCTACGGGTCAAACTTGAGTTGACCACTCCCAAGACTCCCTACCCAAGGCAATATTTGGGATCACACTCATGTTTTTGAATGGCTTTGGTAGAAACAAAACTCCCTCCAAGAGACAAGTCAAAATCAATGACACTAATCAACACATGTGTCAAGTGACACAATAAAAATACACTATAAAAATCACACATGGAATTTGTCTCTTGTAGGATTACACATATACATATAAATTAATTTTAACACTCAAGCATCATACACTTCACAAATAAAATACATTACAAATGGGATGTTGTCTCTCCAAATAGACAACTCCGGGCTTAACAAACGCACATTGGTCTAGGTTTGGTTCTCCATATAAATTCCATGGTCACATGGACAATTTTCCTGCGCATCTCAATTAACACATTAGTAATTCCAAATAATCACAATTATACATAATCAAATACATGGATTTCATTGCACATCAAACACTCATACATTTGGCAACAATAATTCAATATCTCATTCGTTCAAATTCGATTTCACATAAGCAATTAACATAATTTTCCAAAATTGAACCATTCATAAATAAGCATCATTTTTCTATCATCAAAAAGAAGTCTTGCAATTCCAATAATGATATTCACCATCTCAAAATAATTCTATTCTAGCAACATATATATAGTTTCATAATCATCATGCATAAAATAAAGCATCAACATATGTCAATGTGATCCAAATCATGGAATCATATAAGTTCTAAGTCCATAAAACATAAAATAAGGCATCCATAATAGTCTCAATATGCAAATAACTGAAAATGTCAAACTGAGTCGGGGTAGGGCCTCACACCCTCCCCCTCTAGGCATGAACTTCCTCCTGGAGTTCATCAAAAAGGTGGGGGTACTGTGATCTCATACATGCTGCATCCTCCCATGAGGCTGTGACCTCATCATAGCAATCCCACTGGACCCTAACCTGGTCTAGCTCTCGACCTCGAAGGCCCAGCGTCCGGCGTGCCAAAATGCGAATGGGCTCCAAAGCTAGCTGCCCGTCCGACTCCACCTGCAAGGCATCCCAATCTAGAATATGAGATTCATCATAGATATACTTCCTCAAAACTGAAACATGAAACACATCGTGGATGCGTGACAGGCTAGGTGGCAATGCTAGGCAGTAGGCAACTGGCCCTATCCTCTCAAGGATCTCAAATGGTCCTACAAATCGGGGTGCGAGCTTAGAACCCTTTCCATATCGGATTGGACTCTTATGCGGTCGCACTCTCAAGAAGACTCTGTCCCCAACTGAGTAGCTACGATCAACCCTCTTTGCATCTGCATATTTCTTCTGTCTATCCTGTGCCTCTCTAAGACGCTGCCTAATCAAATCCACCTGCTGCTCCATATCCTGAACTATCTCCGGACCCATAGCAACTCTGTCCTCTATGCGGTCCCAACTCAATGGTGTCCTACAAGGTCTGCCATATAATGTCTGATAGGGTGGCATCCCCAAGGACGTGTGATGCCCATTGTTATAGGAAAACTCCACTAAGGGAAGATACTCTTCCCATCTGGTCTGGTGATCCATGACATACATGTGAAGCATATCCTCTAACACCTGATTAACTCTCTCTATCTGGCCATCCGTTTCCGGATGATAGGTTGTACTGAAATTGAGCTTGGTACCCATAGCTGCCTGTAATGCCTTCCAAAAAGAAGAAGTGAAGAGGGAATCCCTGTCAGAAATGATCTTACGTGGAACACCATGAAGTCTAACAATGTCTCGCAAAAACACCTGTGCTACTGCTGGTGCTGTGAAGGTGGTACGAACTGGTGAAAAGTGAGCCACTTTGGCCAACTTGTCCACTGTCACCAAGATGGCATCATGGCGACGAGATGACATAGGGAGACCAATGATGAAATCCATGGATATAGTATCCCACTTCCACTCTGGTATAGCATGAGATTGGAGCAACCCACCTGGATGGCGGTGCTCCGCCTTGACTCTCTGACACTCAAGGCATCGGGCTACCAACTCGGCAATAAGCTGTCGCATTCCTGGCCAATGGTATAGTTCTCTCAAGTTTGCATGCAACTTCTTGACCCCGGGATGCACTGCATAAGGAGCTCTATGAGCCTCTGTGACAATGAACTCCCGCAATCCCCCGGAAGAAGGTACATAGATGTACCCTCTATGGCGTAATAAACCATCGGGCTCTAAGGAATAATCCACATATTTCCCTTCTAAAGTTTCCTGAGATCGTATAGCCTGGCAAACCTCTAAATACCATCTGTCCTCTGGCAATCGCTGCATGATCCAATCTCTCAAATCCGTGCTCATAGACATGGTGTATACCTCATGACGTCTCCTACTCAAAGCATCTGCAACTACATTTTCTTTCCCTTTGATGTAGTGAACGTCAAAATCATACTCACACAAGAATTCCATCCATCTCCTCTGACGTGCATTAAGATTAGGCTGAGTAAATATGTACTGAAGGCTCTGATGGTCTGAGTGCAACTCAAAATGATGACCCAAAAGGAAATGTCTCCATCTCACAAGTGCATGCACTATGGCTACAAGCTCAAGGTCATGAGTAGGGTAATTAAGCTCGTGAGTCTTGAGTTTCCTAGATTCAAAAGCTATAGCTCTGCCATTCTGCATAAGTACTGCTCCCAAACCCTCTAGGGAAGCATCTGTGCAAACCATGAAATCAGCTGAAGGATCTGGTACTACAAGGATAGGTGCGGTAGTAAGTGCCTTTTTAAGTTCCTGAAAGGCCTTCTCACACTTCTCCGTCCACTCAAACTTCTTCCCTTTGCGCTGAAGAGAAGTGATAGGATGAGCAACTCTAGAGAATCCCTCAACAAAACGTCGGTAATAACTTGCTAAGCCCATGAAGCTCCTGACCTCTGTCACACTGGTAGGTGCTGGCCAATCCATAATGGCTCTGATCTTTGATGGGTCTACTGAGATCCCACCACCGGATATAACATGACCAAGGTACTTGACCTCTGTTCTAAAGAAAGTACACTTCGACAAACTGCCATACAACTGATTCTCCCTCAAACACTGCAAAATCTATCTCAAGTGCTCCTCATGTTCCTCCTCATTCCGTGAATATATCAATATGTCATCGAGAAACACAATCACAAATCGGTTGAGGAATGTACGAAATACTCCATTCATGAGACTCATAAAAACTGCTGGGGCATTCGTAAGACTGAATGGGACCACGGTGAGCTCATAGTGGCCATATCTAGTGCAAAATGCGGTCTTGTGGATATCACTATCCACTATCCTCAACTGATGGTACCCTGACTTTAGATCAATCTTGGAAAATACTTTGGCACTTTGAAGTTGGTCAAATAAATCGTCAATCCTGGGCAATGGATATCGGTTCTTGATAGTTACTTTGTTCAACTGACGGTAGTCCATGCATAATCAGAGAGATCCATCCTTCTTCTTCATGAAGATGACTGGTACACCCCAAGGGGATACACTAGGGCGAATGTGGCCCTTCTCTAGGAGTTCCTCAAGCTGTAGCTTGAACTCATTAAGCTCATTTGTGGTCATTCTATATGGTGCTCTTGAAATTGGTTCGGCTCCTGGAACAAGGTCTATATGAAAATCAATCTCTCTACGGGGCGGCATACTAGGTAACTCTGAAGGAAACACATCTGAAAATTCCCTAAGGATAGGATGGTTGTCAATAGATGGTTCCTTTTCCTCTTCTTCTTCTCTATCACTAATGGTGATGGCAAATAACTGACATCCCTTTCGCATGCTCCGCTTAAGCTGCATAGCAGAGATCATACGAAGAGACACGGGTCTCTGAATTCCAGTGATCACTATAGGAGAGCCATGATCATCCTCACACTCGATCCTTTTCAGGCGACAATCCATCTTGGCTCTGTGGGCATAAAGCCAATCCATGCCAAGTACGATGCCATATGATCTGAGTGGTGTAACTCTAAGGTCTACTAAGGTGGAGGTATTACCAATCTAAAGCTGACAACCCTTAACCTCTGATTCCACTGACACTCTAGCCCCTGAAGCTAATTCCACTTCCCAACTGACCTCTTGCCTAATTGCCACTAGCTCGCAACGCTCCACAACCAATGGAGATATAAAAGAATCAGTAGCTTCTGAATCAAATAATATAGATACACTGCTACCTCTGATCATACCTGCTACCTCAATAACCGTGGCTTGATGCTCTGCCTGGCGGTTGTCAACCGCTGCGAAGACCCTATGGGACTTGCCCATGTCCCCAACTATCGGCTCTGATGCTGCCATCCTCTGATTCCCTGCCATCTGACCCTGAGGACACTCTCTCGCCATGTGTCACATGGCTCCACATGTGAAGCAAGCACCACGTGCTTGAAACTGCACTCCCTGTGGTCTGGAGAAAGACTATCCCCCTGTTCTACTAGAACCACTATATCCACCTCTAGAGGACTACTGAGTCCTCGCCGGAGGTGTGTAAGGAGCCTGAGATCTCTGATCTCGCCTCTGACCCTGTGACTGCCACTGCTTGGGCTTCATGCCCTGCTGACTCTACGGAGGCCTTTGCCTCTAGTTTTGCTGTGACTGCTGCGGAGGAGGGGGTTTGGAGAATCCCGATGAGTGCCTGTTGTTACCTTTCCAATGGGGTTTCTGAAACCCATAAGTTTGTGGTGAAGGGTTACGGTTCTGGAACCGATCCTTCGAGTCCTGTGGTCTGGCCTAAATCTCCTCGGCTATCAAAGCCTTCTCCACGACAACCCGGAGGCTCCCTGGAGCGGCCATTCTCACTGGTCCTGCTATGCCGGAATTCAATCCTTTGATAAATCGGTTGACGAGAAGCTTTTCATCTTTTAGGTAGTCTACATAAGGTAAGAGTTCAAAGAACTTGTTCTCGTACTGTGTCACTGAAAGGCCCTTCTGCTAGAGGTCATGAAACTCATCCACCCTACGCTGTCTGAAATGTTCTGATAAGTACCTCTCCCTGAATCTCTCTGTGAAAATCTCCCAAGTGAGGGTCTCAATCTCTAAGCCACACTTATATTCTTCCTGTCTCCACCATGTGGAGGCTGTTCCTCGCAATAGGTGAACCGCTGCATGTGCTTTTAGATTGCTCTCATAAGAGCGCAATGCAAAGCACCTATCTAGGCTTAAAAGCCATGCCTCTGCCTCTACCCCATCGGTAGATCCCCCAAATGATGGTGGCTGAAGACTCATAACCTCTCTGATTAGATCCCCTGGATCCCGACGTGCTCTCTCAATATACACTAGTGCTATGGCTGGATGTGGTGCTGGTAGGTGAATGGGTTTGGGCTCATGCCCAGCCTGACTCTCTACGGGATTAGGAGGTGGACTCCTACTCCATTCCCATTCTACTGTTCTATGACTTCCTGAGTTTTGGTTCTCAACATTATGATCTACTACTGGAAGCCTATCCTGAACTATGCCAATCAGGTTCTGAAGAGCTACCAAGATGTCTCGGTTTGGGTCAACTGATCGCTTGGGAGGAGCTGTTGGGTTCACTTCCTGAACCGATTCCTCCCTAATGACCTCTTCGCGTGCCATGCGTTCACGCCTAGGGCCTCTACCATGTTTGCGAGCTTGTCGCGTTGTTGGAGGCATCCTCTTTAAGAAAATAAAATAAAATGAAATAAATAACCATTTTAGGAGAAAATATTTTAGCTAATTTAAAAATAAATATAATAAAAATAAATACAATTTAATTAATTAATTAATTATAGCGAAACGTAATGGAGTAAGGTTCCTAGTGTTGGCAACCTTGCTCTGATACCAAAATGTCATGCCCAACTTTTGGGCACGAACGGAATAATTTTTTTTAAAAAAATACTCAACTAATTAACGACGTACTTAACTAATATATTACAACTTGGTTTGGTCATAACTATATTTGTGTAAATCAGGTAATTAAGTTCAATTAAGCGATAAGGTTAACTAAATCATCTACGAGCTAAAATTTCTTCCAAAAGGATTAACACTAATCTTCATTAATAAATAATTAGAATCTCAAGTATAACGATTAATCTCGAATTTAAACGTTTTAAAATTTATCTTATCTTTCTTAACCCACTAGGATTCTAAGTTTAATTATCCTCGTTATTAAAACACCTTATTAAAATAAAACCCCCGTAATTTAAAAATACTTTATAATCTTATACTTAAATGGCCCTCTTGGCCCTACAAATAATATTGCTTATACATTTTTTTTTGAGTCTAATCCACCAAGTATTAAAATCTTTTTATAAAATTTCTTCTACATTTGTCCAATATTTAAAAAAAAATATACAAAACTTAATTTTACATCTAACAAATTTATTTACAAATAAATACTAAAATTAATTGACTTTTATATATGTATATATATATATATATCTATATATATATATATATATACACATATATTTATTCACTTATATATTTTATCTAAGAATGTATTTCTAAAAAGGAGTGGGGCTTTTAATTTTATTATATTAAGTTACCCCTTTTTTAAAAATACCCACCCCTTATCTATCTCCCTCTCTTTTTTAAAACAAGCACCAAGAAACTCAATGTGTTTGCCCTAACCCGAAATTAGGGTTAGGGCATGTGTGTAAAACCCCATACTTATCCCTATTTTTTTTTTGTGTGTGTGTTGGGTGTGTGCAGGGTCGGCGGCCACGGGAGGCGGCGCGCAGGGCCGAACCCGAAGCCAAGACTCTTTCCCCCTTTTTTTGTATGTGTTTTAATCTTGCTAGAGGGTGGAAGGGCGAAGGAGGGCCGAGAGAGGAGGAAGCGAAAATAACAACTGAACGCCGTTTTTATTTGCCGCCACGCGGTTACGGGAGGGGGAAATGCGGGGGTTGCCGCTGGCTGCAGGCAGCGCCGCCCAGTCTGCGGCTCCCGCAGGCCCTGGACGACGCCGCCCACAGGTCTGCGGTCCCCGCAGGCCATGGACGTCGCCGCCCAGGGGCTGCAGGTTCCGCAGCCTGTGGGCGCCGCCGCCCAAGGCTGCGGCCCGCGCGATAACGTGATATTCTCCGTTTTTTTTTGTTATTTTTTTGCGATGTTAAGATGTTTTTTTTTTTAAATCGGTGCTTATAAGGTATAAAATATACACAACATAAGATTTATATATATATATATATATATATATATTTTAATAAGTCCTTTTTTTGGGGGGGTTTAAAAGATTAACAGGCATTACATATCTTTTTTAAAAAGAAACATGAACATAATTATTTGTACATAAAAATATACATATGTATATTTATATATATATGTATATATATATATATGTATATATATATATGTATATATATATATATGTGTGTGTGTGTGTGTGTTTATATTTTTATAAAGGTAGATGCAACCAGGTTTAGTAAAAATATACATAACTGTTTTTTTTTTTCTCTTAGCCCCTTTTTTTAAAAATGAACAGATTTTCAGAATGTCACTTAAATGCATAAAATGTATTGTTTTTTTTTTGCCAAATAAACTAAGACTAGATGTAGGTTTTTTTTTTTTGATAAAGAAATAGACTAACTAGCATAAGATTCATCTCAGCCTGAATGGAAAAATAATACAGATTTAATTAAAATTTGCAGCAACATATTTAGCTTTAAGAAATCTGGTGCCACAACTAATATTAATTTCAGTTTACACAAAAGTGCATCTATATATATATATTTTTTTTTCTTTAAATGAAAAACATGAAGATTTAAATGCAACTAACACATTTCTTTCTCTTTTTGCAAAACTACCAAAGTAGGGAAAAATACTATGTATTTCATTAACAGATGTAGATACAAATAAGCATGGTTACAAAGGGGTTTTGAAATTAAAACAACTACATTTTCCTTTCCATGATAATAGAAATACATTGCTTTACTTTTTGGAAAATAAACACAACAATGACTTTCTCTTTCTTTTACAAGCTAATATTGAATACAAAAATTCTTCTCTCCTTGTAATAAACACAATCTAGCTCACTTTTTTCTTCCTTTTTTTTTTTTTTTACAAGCTTCAATAGTAATTACATTGTCTTTTAACTTTTTCTGCAACATAAAACAACAACATAGTTCTCTAATCCTTCTTTTCCCATCCCATGCAACCTGCCATAAAAACACATCTTTGACCATGGAGAGCTCACCTCCCAGCCTAGGCTTACACCCTCGAGCTTGGAGAACCAAGCACTAGACGGGTTACAAAAATACACTATAAAAATCACACATGGAATTTGTCTCTTGTAGGATTACGCATATACATATAAATTAATTTTAACACTCAAGCATCATACACTTCACAAATAAAATAAATTACAAATGGGATGTTGTCTCTCCAAATAGACAACTCCCGGCTTAACAAACGCACATTGGTCTAGGTTTGGTTCTCCATATAAATTCCATGGTCACATGGACAATTTTCCTGCGCATCTCAATTAACACATTAGTAATTCCAAATAATCACAATTATACATAATCAAATACATGGATTTCATTGCACATCAAACACTCATACATTTGGCAACAATAATTCAATATCTCATTCGTTCAAATTCGATTTCACATAAGCAATTAACATAATTTTCCAAAATTGAACCATTCATAAATAAGCATCATTTTTCTATCATAAAAAAGAAGTCCTGCAATTCCAATAATGATATTCACCATCTCAAAATAATTCTATTCTAGCAACATATATATAGTTTCATAATCATCATGCATAAAATAAAGCATCAACATATGTCAATGTGATCCAAATCATGGAATCATATAAGTTCTAAGTCCATAAAACATAAAATAAGGCATCCATAATAGTCTCAATACACAAATAATTGAAAATGTCAAACTGAGTCGGGGTAGGGCCTCACAGGTATCATCTAAAAATTCCACACTAACTGAGGAACAACAGCGAACGAAGACACCTCAGTATGTAAGACTGAATCATTCTGAAGATCAGATAATTGGAAACAAGTATAAAGGAGTTATGACAAGAGGTAGATTGGCAAATGAAGAGGTATGTCTTATTTCTCAAATTGAACCATCATCTGTTAATGAAGCATGTGAAGATAAACACATGATTAAAGCTATGGAAGAAGAATTAGAGAAAATTGAGAAGAATAACACTTGGACATTAGTTCCCCGACCTAAAGACAAAAATGTGATTGGAACAAAGTGGGTATTCAGAAACAAACTTAATGAAGATGGTAAGGTTATCAAAAATAAATCAAGACTAGTGTGTAAGGGATATTCTCAGAAAAAAGGAATTGATTATAATGAAACCTTTGCACCGGTAGCTAAAATTAAGGTAGTTAGATTATTTTTGGCTTTTGTAGCACACACAAGAACTACAAAGTATATCAAATGGATATTAAATGTGCATTTCTAAATGAAGATCTTGAAGAAGAAGTTTACATTGAACAACCTGATGGATTTTCTTTGACAGTTAACAAAGATATGGTTTGCAGATTAAGGAAAGCTTTGTATGGATTGAAACAAGCTCCAAGAGCTTGGTATGCAAGATTGGATAAGTATCTTTTGAAGATTGGTTTTTCTAAAGGTAATGCTGACAACAACTTATATTATAAAGTGACAAATGATGACAACTTGGTTATAGAAGTTTTTGTTGATGATATAATCTTTGGAGGAGAAGATGGATTATGTAAAGAATTTTCTATTGAAATGCAACAAGAATTTGAAATGTCTATGATTGGAGAAATAAAATTCTTTTTACGATTACAGATTTCACAGACTGATAAAGGTATATTCTTGAGTCAATCCAAGTACTTGAAGGAGTTATTAAAGAAATTTGGGATGGAGAAATCTAAACCGGTAAGCACACCTATGACTACAAATGACAAATTATCACAAAGGGATGAATCTACACCTGTTAATCCGACTAGATACAAATCTATGATAGGAGGTTTACTGTATTTGACACAAACAAGACCTGATATCATGAATGCAATATATATTGTTTCAAGATTTCAGAGTAATCCTAGAGAAAATCATGAATCAATAGTAAAAAGGATTTTCCGGTACTTACAAGGCACTACAAATCTTGGATTATGGTATCCTAGAGATGAAAACTTTGAGTTATGTGCATACACAGATGAAAATTGGGCAAGAGATGTGGATTATAGAAAAAGCACCACCAACGAAGCATTTTTTCTTAGAAGCAGATTAATTTCTTGGTTGAGTAAGAAACAAAGTTGTAAATCTTTATCAACAACTGATTCAGAATATGTTGCAGCAGCAACTAACTGTACACAAGTATTATGGCTTAAGCAAATGTTGAAGGATATAAAGGTAAAATGCAAGGAACCTATTACTATCTATTGTTATGTGATAACACTGCAGCAATTGACATATCTAGGAATCTGGTACTACATTCTAAAACTAAACATGTTTCTATCAAACTAAATTTTCTAAGGGAAAATGTTGAAGCAAAAGAAATTAAAATGGTTTATATAAATACTAAAGAGCAGATTGCAAATATTTTCACTAAACCTCTACCTAAAGAGACTTTTGAATATCTTAGAGATTGGCTTGGGGTCATACCCCCACTAGTAGAGACTTAGGAAGTTGATGTTTGTCATCAACCAGTAGAATTAACAGAGAAATCTTTTACTCCGACTTTGATGAGGAAGCTACTTCTTAGGGAGAGTAGTTGGTATACTAAATTGGTTGGTATTTTGTATCTGAAAAATGTTGTTTTTTTTATTTTTTTACTTTGGCATTTGATATCAAAGGGGGAGAGATTTATATGGAAAAACACATTATCTTTTGAGGAGAGATTATTCATTGGGGGAAGAGATTGTTACTCTTTGTATCTATATTTTGATATCTGGTTATGATCTCTTCTGGGAGATTGTTGGCTTTTGGTATTTGGCATTTCTGTTTTGGCACTTTGATGGTTTTTCCATCTTGTGTTGCCATCAATGCCAAAGGGGGAGATTGTTGGTATTTTGGTATGGTTTTGTCATTGATGTCAACACCTACTATCACTTATAAACTCTAGCACTTTGGAGAATCAACAACTTTCACCGACAAGCAAATGACTCATGCACAGTCACTGGTATCTGGTACACCGGCATTTGGAATGGCATGGAAAACACTTGGTTATGTTGAAGCCCTAGTTTGGACACTTTGTCTTGAAGATTTATTTATTGGCATATTCGTATTAGCATATGTGTTCTTACCGACAATTAGGTCTAGGTTATACACCAGCAGGCTTATCTTTTCCAAATCAGCATGGCACACTATGGGGATGATTTATTATTGTTGTAAATGCATTAAGCCGACATGTTGAATTAGTTATTGCATCGGGCATTAATTTATTTGTAAATTAATTTTATTGTAATATCCTTTAGAGCCGACCTACTAAAATTGGTCCTAGGTTATGATATAAATGTAAGATCTTATTTGTAAGATCGGATGTGGTATGCGAAAAGGATTGTGTGAAGGAGTATGCGAGAATAAGCAGAGCTATACATGTAGACATCATTTGAAGGTGAAGCAAGGTTTTTGTGAAAGCATATTAGAACTACACCGGTACTGAATCTAGCATATGAAGATTCTATTTTGAGCAGTACATCATTATTGGATTTAACCATCCAATTGTAGTCAATGTGACTCCTATTTGTGTTTGAGTAGTGAGCTCTAGGCGCTTGGCCTTTCTCCACGTGCAGACCCTATTTGTATACACTTACTATCTATAGTAGTATCATCTGATTTTGGGTAAGGTTTCCCACCGTGGTTTCTACCCTTACAGGGTTTCCATGTACAAATATTGGTGTTATGTGTTGTGGATAACTCTGTCTTTTTGTTTCATGCATTAATCCTTACCGGTATTGCAATTAACTGATAAAACTATCTACCGGCATAAAAGATAGGTTTACCGGTATTAAGCATTAAATTGGTAAAGTTATTCTTGGTTTGAATTTATTAGACAACTGTTTCACCCTCCCCCCCCCTCTCAGTTGCCTATGAGACCTAACAAATTGTGTGTTTCTCATTAAGTTAGATATGCATGCAGTGTTAAATGGTTGTGGTATTGTTGATACAACTCATGCATGATTGTATTAGTGAAGTAGTCATCAAGATTTGAGATCTATTGAATGTTGTCTGAAGTAATTTTGTTTAAGCAGTTTAGCTGTTTGAAGTATCTGTGTTTAACTAGTATAGACATGGTTAAGTTCAGTGGTGAAGACAACCGGTCAGCTGTGTTTTAATATGATAAAGTGTTGAGGATTTTTTTTGCGTATTGATTCATCCCCCCCTCTCAGTACCGGTTAGAACCTTAGTAGCTTGTAATTCCTGTCAAAATACCCCAGAGAAATATAGCTAAATACACACTAATTTAATTATTTTTTAATTAATTCAACACATAGCATCACTTAAGCAATGCAGCGAGCACACAACAACATTTAAGTGTTATGAACATAGAATAATTCACTCAAGCTATTTAAACAATTACGCAAGCAGAATACAATAAATCATTACTACTAAATCCCTAGGGTATCTCAATGCCATTACTTAATCTACCTACATAAGCAATAAGAATCTACTTTCTTCTAGATCAATACCTCATAATCTTAATCATTATACACACAAAGCTGCATCATATCAATACCTAACACTAATGATATGCAACCTACTTATTCATTTATTTAATATGAGATTCTATCTTTCAATGCATAGCTACTTCCCTTTTTTCTCTTAGGTTCATTTTATACACCAAGTCCAAATATTCCTATTACCATTAACCAACCTTCGACTATGAACATCACTATTCACATACCAAGATTAACTCTTACATTGCATTAACATAATTTCCATTTACAATTAACTTCTACATAGTCATTTATAATTCTATTCTCCTAGCATACTTATTACTTCATCATGATTCCAAAAGCACATAATTCAATACTCACAAAGTCTCCTTAAACATTTAACTCATAGCTCCTTTAATACTCATAAAATCTCTTACATGATATCAATTAACCAATAATCATCTCATTACAAATCAGGTAACTACATGAATTTATCTCAATACAAACTAAGATACAATATCCTAATTCCATAACCACTAATAGCATCCACCAAATGGAGATATAATCTTATACCATAACACATGATACATTCTAAACCTTTCCTAGAAGGAAAGCATTCATTTTACAGTCTACCCATACCCCTACTAGTAAATTCCATTAATAAGATTAGTAATTAATTCACTAAGAACATCCATACAATATTTTCATAAGGAACCTTCAATTACATCCCAAGCATTATAAGATTTCAATTCAATCATTAGATCACTGTCTACGAAGTAATATGATACTATAATTTAAAATTCTTTAATCACAACTCATAAACACATCCTAAGATATCTTCCAATATTACTCATACTCATACATCCTATCAAGACATAACATTTCTTCTACTTAAATCATTAGTTAAAGACATCATTTCAAGACTAATACCATTATCATAACATTTACACCATATCCTTTTAACAAGGCTCATCAAGAATACAAATTGCATATTTTAATTCCAAACCATATTCCTTATCCACATCTCATGCATCCATTTCATTTAATATAAATGCATTACAATACAACTCAAGGTTCATCATTACAATCATATACCATAACCAAAAGCTATCACTATAACTAGAACAACATAATCATTTATCTTAAGCATGATATCTTTTACAACCATTACATAAGAATTTCATTACATAAATCACATCATCATTTAAATTCTTGTTGCAATTATTATCCATGAACTATCTAAAGAAGCATCCTCATCCACGCAAGAAGAATCCAAAGATAGGAACCTCCCAATGGTTTAAAAGCACCAACCACCCGACCATGTGGAACCAAAGGAACCACCCCCCATGCTAGGAGATGACGCAAGGTCCTAACACACACTCTACATCTAGGCTGACACTTAAAACCAAAGAAACTAACCAACACAAGGACACTCAAGCAAGAACCAATCACAAGATAGCACAAATAGAAACTCCCAGAGGTGCACAAATCATCAAGGTATAAATACATCTCAAGTAAATGACACATGTAGGAGCATAGTGTCATCACAAGCTATCCTCCCCCTTAATATTGTCAATACAAAACTCTTCACAGCATAACCCCGATAGACATGTGGAGCCATTTCTACCCATGAGAGAATCAAGGGAGATTTGACTTACCGTCTTCATGGCCTTCTCATGCTTATCCTAAAACATCCTGCCTAGGAATCATCCATGAGGCTCAAACTATTAATTATCTTTTTTAAATGAGATCTAATTGTTGAAATGTGGTGACTGATCAGCAAAGTATTGTACACTCAGCCAATATCCTCACTGGGGTCCAGGGCTGGGCCAGGCCCCGGGCAAGGGTTCAGGGGTGGCCACCCCCGAGAAAAGCGGGGATGGGCGGGAGCCCCCAAGAAATTTTTTTTTTGCTGTTTTTCGTTGATGAAAACTGACATTGTAATAAAAACCCTAAAAAAGCTGACTTTGTTTGTTGCCCTAAAAACGCATGTTATAAGCGGTTGGGATGCTTAAGGCATTGTAAGGTTGATGTACTATTTTTGCTGGATAATAAGAAAGATTGGACAACTGTGTATGGTGGACATAACCCATTCTGGGTGAACCACGTTAAATCTCTGTGTTATCTGTGTCCTATTTTATTTCTTTATCTTTTGTATTTAAATCTGCATATAATTGTTAGTTCATATTTGCTTCGGATCTGCTTGAAACCCTAACAATTGGTAGCAGAGCAAGGTTTTCTGTAAATTGGCAGGACTTTCAGATTTGAGTGGAAGCAATGGAGAATTCCAAATTCAAGGTCAAAAAGTTTAACGGCCAGAATTATCAGTTATGGAAAATGTAGATGGAGGATTACCTATATCAAAAGGATTTATGGTGGCCATTGGAAGGAAAGGCAAAGAAAGCGACCACAATGTCAAATGAAGAGTGGGACATTTTAGATAGAAAGGCACTGGGATCCATTCGATTGTGCCTTGAACCGTCTGTAGCATTCAATATAACAGAAGCAAAAATGGTTGTAGATTTGATGGCAACATTGGCTAAGTTGTATGAGAAACCCTCAGCTTTGAATAAGGTATTTCTTATGAAGCGTTTGTTTAATTTGAAATTGAGTGAGGGAGGATCTGTAGCAGAGCACTTAAATGAATTTAATACAATTACCAGTCAATTGTCTTTGGTAAAATTTACCTTTACAGAAGAGGTTAGGGCTCTCTTGATTTTATGTTCTTTGCCAGAAAGCTGGAATAGCTTGGTTATGCCTGTAAGTAACTCTGTCTCTAGTAAAAATACTTTGGTATTTGATGATATTGTTGGTGTTATCCTAAGCGAGGAAATGCAAAGGAAAAGCATAGGTGAGACTCCAACATCATCGGGTAGTGTTTTGAATGTGGAGAACAGAGGAAGATCAAAGGAAAGAGGAAAAGGCACTGGGAATGAGAAGTCACGAGGGAAGTCAAAGAAAGGACGCTCTCAATATAGAGGAAAGAAAGATTGATGGTACTACGGAAAGCCTGGTCATCTAAAGAAAGATTGTTGGTCTTGGAAAAACAAATAAGGAGACAAAAATGAAAATGACAATAAGGAAGCTAATATTGCAAGTAATACTTTACAAGATGCTTTAATCTTATGTTTGGATAATGTTAATGATTCCTGGGTAATAGATTCTGGGGCTTCATTTCATGCTACAACCCATAGAAAATATTTTCTAGATTATGTTCAAGGTGATTTTGGACAGGTATATTTGGGTGATGATGAGCCCTGTCAAATTGTTGGAAAAGGAAAGATAAAGATCAAGTTGCAGAATGGTAATGACTGGTTTCTGCAGGAGGTAAGACATGTTCCTAATTTAAGAAGAAATTTAATTTCTATAGGGCAACTAGGTAGTGAAGGTTGCATAGTTACCTTCTCAGACAATATGTGGAAGGTCACTAAAGGATCATTAGTAGTAGCTAAAGGTGCGAAGGTAGGCACATATCTGTGTACTGGTAACACTTACTCTACCTTAGCGGCTACAGATAAAGTTATTGCAAGGACAACAACAATAAATGTTGCAAGAACAGATTCGATAATGTGGCACCATAGGCTTGGGCACATGAGTGAGAAAGGGATGAAAACCCTTCACTCCAAAAATCTATTGCTAGGACTAAAGAAGATTGATTTAGAGTTCTGTGAAAACTGTGTTTATGGTAAATAGAAAAGAGTCATATTTCTCAAGGTTGGGAAAGAGAAGAAGAGTGAGAAGTTAGAGCTTGTACATTCAGATGTATGGGGACCGGCTCAGGTATCATCTCTTGGTGGTTCTTGTTATTATGTTATTTTTATTGATGACTCAACCAGAAAAACATGGGTATATTTCCTAAAACAAAAATCAAATGTTTTTGAAACTTTTAAGAAATGGAAAGCTTTGGTTGAGAATGAGACAGGAAAAAGTTGAAGTGTCTCAGATCGGATAATGGAGGTGAGTATTGTAGCAAAGCATTTGAAGATTACTACTCCTTAAATGGGATTAGAAAGCAAAAGACAATTCCAGGAACTCCACAGGAAAATGGTGTGTCAGAGATAATGAATAGGACTATCATGGAACGTGTGAGGAGCATGAGATTGCATGTTGGCTTGCCCTTACATTTTTGGACAAATGATATACATACTACTGTCTATTTCATAAATAGAGGACCTTCAACCCCTTTGGATGGTGGTATTATAGAGGAGGCATGGACTGGTAAAAAGGTAAATTATTCTTTTCTGAAAACCTTTGGTTGTGAAGCTTTTGTCCATGTTGATAAAGAAAACATAACCAAGCTTGATGCTAAATCTCAAAAATATACTTTCATTGGATATGGGATAGATGAATATGGCTATCGGTTATGGGATTTTGAAAATAAGAAAATAATTAGAAGTAGAGATGTTATATTCAATGAGAAGGTTATGTATAAAGAACAGATGCAGGAAAAGAAGCATGAACTGGACAAACAAGAATATGTGGTGTTGGATGAAATTCCTGAAAATGAAATGCCACAGGTACCTGATGCTCAGCAACAACAGATTGTCCCACAAACTCTTGCAAGTGTTAGACGTTCTACGAGGACAAGTAGACCCCCTGAAATATTTTCTCCTTCTTTGTATTCTATTTTATTAATGGATTCTGGTGAACCAGAAGAATATGAAGAAGCAATGCAGGTGGATGCCAAACAACAGTGGCAGCTAGGCATGAAAGAGGAGATGGACTCCTTGATGAAAATAAGACTTGGGACTTAGTCCCTTTACCTGCAGAAAAATGAGCCTTGCCTAACAAATGGGTTTATTGGCTGAAGGAGAAGGAAGGAGGTTAGAAAAGATATAAGGCCAGACTTGTGGTAAAAGGTTTTGCACAGAAAAAGGGTATAGATTATGATGAAATATTTTCTCCAGTTGTAAAAATGACTTCAATTAGAACTGTACTTAGTCTTGTAGCTGCAGATGATTTACATCTTGAACAATTAGATGTCAAAACATATTTTCTCCATGGAGATTTGGAGGAGGAAACTTACATGTTACAACCACAGGGATATGAGGTCAAAGGTAAGGAGAACTTGGTGTGTAGGTTGAAGAAAAGTTTGTATGGACTAAAGGAAGCACCCCGACAATGGTATTTAAAATTTGATAGTTTCATGGTTGAACACGGCTATCATAGATGTCATTCTGATCATTTTGTATATTTTAAGAGATTTGATAATGGTAGTTATATTATCCTGTTGCTTTATGTTGATGACATGCTTGTTGCTGGGTCCAACATGCAACATATAAATGATCTTAAATAGAAATTAGCCAGTTCATTTGCTATGAAGGATTTGGGTGCAGCTAAGAAAATTCTCGGTATGAGGATTACATGGGATAGGAAAAATAGAACCTTGAATTTGTCCCAAAGTGAGTATATAAAGAAGGTGTTGAAAAGATTTAACATGCAGGATGCAAAAGTAGTTAGTACACCTTTGGCTAGTCATTTCAAATTGACTAAGGAGATGTGCCCAAAGGCATAGGAAGAGGTTAATAAAATGTCTAACATCCCATATTCATCAGTTGTTGGCAGTCTGATGTATGCAATGGTATGCACAAGGCTAGATATTGCACATGCAGTGGGAGTTGTGAGCGGGTTTATGAGCAATCCGGGTATGGAACATTGGAATGTTGTGAAATGGATTCTTCGGTATTTGAAATGAACTACTACGAAGGCATTATGTTTCAAAGGATCTAATGTTGCTCTAAGTGGATTTTTTGACTCTGATTTGGCGGGTGATATTGATTCACGAAGGAGTACTATAGGGTATGTTTTTACTATAGGGGGAACTATAGTCAGTTGGATTTCTAGGCTGCAAAAGGTTGTTGCACTTTCAATCACTGAAGCTGAGTATGTTGCTGCTACATAAGCCAACAAGGAGATGATTTGGTTGCAATGTTTTTTGGAGGAGTTGGGTCAGACACAGGAGGATCGCCCATTGTATACTGATAGCCAGAGTGTCATTCATCTTGTGAAGAACTCTGCTTTTCATTAAAGGACAAAGCACATTCATCTCAAGTACCACTTCATCCAGACTGTTTTGGAGGAGGGTCAGTTATGGCTTGAGAAGATTCACACAAGTGAGAATCCTGCCAATATGTTGATGAAGGCAGTTCCATAGGAGAAGCTGATTTCTTCATCAGTTTTTGTTGGTCTTCTTGATTGATAATTGTGAAATTTATACCAGTCGAGTCCTATTGTTTTATCCAGCGGATGTTGTATGTACAGTGGTGTTGTGTAGTATCAGTCTCGAAGTGGAAAATTGTTCGGTGTGGAGCTTGATCAGTCTCCAAGTGGGAGATTGTTGAAATGTGGCGACTGATTAGCAAAATACTGTACACTCAGCACGTATCCTTGCTGGGGTCTGGGGCCGGGCTGGGCCTCGAGCAGGGGTTCGAGGGCGGCAGCCCCCGAGAAAAGCGGGGGTTTAGGGGTGAGAGCCCCTGAGAAAATTTTTTTTTGCCATTTTTCGTTGATGAAAACTGACATTGTAATAAAAACCCTAAAAAGGTTGACTTTGTTTGTTGCCCTAAAAATGCATGTTATAAGCGGCTGGGATGCTTAAGGCATTGTAAGGTTGATGTACTATTTTTTCTGGATAATAAGAAAGATTGGATGACTGTGTATGGTGGACATAACCCATTCTAGGTGAACCACGTTAAATCTCTGTGTTATCTGTGTCTTGTTTTATTTTTTTATCTTTTGTATTTAAATCTACATATAATTGTTAGTTCATATTTGCTTCGGATCTGCTTGAAACCCTAACACTAATTACCCATTCCAATTAATTCATTATTAATATTATCACTTGTTTACAAATCATGGAAAACTCCAATGTGCCCTGGTGGTCTAGATTTCATGCATCCTTACAAGGAACCGCATGCAAGCCTATCTCTCATGACCCCGGTCATCACAAGGAAGCCCACTCCTCCTAACGTGGCCCAACAATAAATTACAAGAGGCTCCAATTCAAATTCCAAGAAAAGATCCATAATTTCATCAAGCAGCCCAACAACACATGAAACATACAAGGAAAAACCATAGCTAAAGCGCGCAAAGGGCCTAAATCCATTACAATGCAAAATGAGCCTCAAAGTGGAAATCCATATCATATAAGAAATATTCCATCAATAAAAACATATCAATTTTATTGTCTCCACAACAATATCATCTTGTTGTTTCCACAACATTAACATCTTGTTATCTCCACAACAATAACATCTTTCCATTGCAACATCTCAATATAAGAAAAGACTCAAATCTTCAACAATAAATAAACCAAGGTTGTTCCAGCATATAAATCATAAAATCACATCAAACTGATAAATAACAGTAGCTGGAAAATGTCTGCAAAAATCCCAAAAAGCCTCTGGAATGAAATGAAACTCGAGAATCCAAATTTGACTAGAAAAATAGTGAAAACACCAAAGACAAGTAGAACAATGATTTTGCATTGAAGTTTAGCATTTTTGCATTACAGGTTAGCGCTTATGCATTAGAGGTTAGCGTCTATGTTAAATAGTTTAGTGCCTGTGTAGATAAGGACAACACTTTTGCATAAAGGACAACGCATATACACTGAAGGACAATGCAAATGCAACAACAGACAATGCAATTGCATAAAAGGATAACGCAAATGAATGAAAGGACAACGCAAATGCAAAATCAACGCTTTTGCATAAAATAAACGAAAAAACATAGAAGTTTCGATAGAGCTTAAAAATTAATCTTGAAAACATTAAGCTTTGAAAAGTATATACAGGGAGTCGCCCAGAACCAACAAGTAAGAAGAAATAAATAGAATAAAGTTTAATAAAATATAGAGGGAGAAATTCCAAAACATATCCACAGCTAGGAGACCCAGAACTCACACACAAAGACTTCTTTTGAGTCTAAAATACACAGGTAACTCTACCAACAATAGATAAGGCCAATGCTACATCAACAAAACAACAATCACATGATCCAGACAATTATATAGGATCTCAGAACAAGCAGCCATTAATCTAGACTTTTCAATGTCGTGAACAACAACATACAGGAGACTAGATATCTCTCCAATACAACTATACAAACACCCATATAATATAAAGTTTTCTCCACCATATATAAATCTAAAAACTACAATAAACCAAATATTTCATCCCCAACTCCCAGAAGACATTTTCAGACACGGAGCATACACAGAGAAATTTTAAGGCTGAAAATAAACAAAAGACAAGGAACCCTATTGGCATATGTGCAGATCATGATGACATGATGATATTGTGTGTTGTCATTGATGTCAATATGCTGAATTATGAACCGGTATGTTGTAGTAAGCGAACTGGCAAGAGAACTGATATGATGATGTAAACCGGTATTTATGAAAAAGTGAAGTGGTATGTTTATTCATGGTGAACTGGTATGTTGGAATAAGAACCGATAAATGGAAGTTTTGTATTAGGGTTTCATTTGGCATGACTACCAGTTGGTAGTCTTAGCTTTAGGGTTTCTGGTTGATGCATTCCAAGATTGTGCAATTCAACCGATGACATCTTGTGATGAGTTAGCATTGTAATGAAGACCAGATAATTTTGTCATGTCAGCCTTGTGCGCGTGAAGGATTTCCTTGAGGATCTTGCATGGAGATTGATCATATCTACCTCGAGAATGTGCAAAGTCTCTGTAAACGGTGGAGAGCACATGATGAGTTATCAGCTTCCTGAAACGACAAAGAATGAACGTTGAAGAACATCTTGAGATCTGTTCAAGACTATTGTATTCGATGCAGTGTGATTAACGGTCAGGATTGAACCAACTGGATTGTAAAACCTGAATGTTTAGGGTTTAAGGTTTATGCTACCAACCTATTTGTTTCCTATAAGGTCGATGATGTTTTTCATTTTGAAGTTGTTGGAAAATGGTATGTGTGTATCCCAGAGAGTGATACTTGATTATTGCCAGACCGAAGAAGTGTGATTGTAGAAGAGGAGGAGCTAAAGTGGATCTGCCTTAGCATTGAGAGCTATTATCATATCAGTGTATTACCTGTTGACTTCTAACCATTTCAGCAGTTGGAAAATCCCTTAATTGGGTAGCTTTAATAGGCTTTTGTGTAAATACTTTAATAGGGTGACTCAATTCAATGAGTTATTCAAATCCTCTTGCGAGGTAACCTTTAACAGGGTTCTAACCTTTAACCGGGTATTTAGCCATCCCTTAACCGGGTGATCCCTAGCAAGATCGGTTCCTAGCAGAACCTAATGTAATAGTCTTTAACAGGGCTAGGATCCTAACAGAGTGGACTTCAAAAGAGTTCAAGAATAGCTTGTGGGTATTCATCCCCAGTGTATTTTTTCCTAGTTGGGTTTCCACGGGAAAAATGAGTGTGTCATGTGTGATGCCTTTCATGTGATGGTTTAGTGTTTTATGTCAAACTAGTAAAATATGTTGAACTAGCAGTCATTATATTTTTGATGATATATTACTGGTTTATGCATAAGGGTGAAGTGGAAATGAGCTATTAGATTGTATGGAAAGCTAAGGGTTACCAGTTTATGTCTTTGACATTCTCACTGTGTGTTACTAGTAGTAATCTATTTTAGACTGGTGTTATTGCTTGCCAGTTAAAGTTTAGTGTTTGTAGTCAAACCGGTTCAGGAAAAGTGTTTTTTCCTATACTAATTCACCCCCCCCCTCTCAGTACCGGTTTGGTACTAACTGTTCATCATTTATTCATCAATTGGTATCAGAGCATCTTCCAGGTCCTCTGTGTTGTAAGCTTAACCGCTTGAGGAAAAGATCCTACTCTAATGATAAAGAGGGAAGGTCCAAAGTTCAACAGATACAACTTTAAAATATGGAAGGACAGAATGAAGATATACATCAAAAGCATGGACGCTCAACACTGGAGCTATGTTGAGAATGCTTATGTTATCCCTACCGGTACTCTCATCGATGATCAAAAGAGAGAGATTCAGGAGAATGGGCAAGTCATGGAAGCCCTAATCAATAGTCTATCTGACATTGAGTTTATTGATGTTCAGGATAAAGATAATCCCAATGAAGTATGGGATGCTCTTGAGAATATCTATGGCGGTGATGAGCATATGAAACAAGCTAAGGAAGAGAGGTTGAGGGGAAAGTTTGAAGACATGTAGATGGTTGAAGGAGAGACCATTCAACAATATGGAATAAGAATCAAATCTATTGTTGGAGACATCAAGAGTGCAGGTGGTAAAATAGATGATTCCACTGTCATTAGCAAAGTCTTGAGATCCTTAATACCAGTCTATGCAATAAGGGTTGCTGCTATTCAAGAGTTGAGGTCTATAGACAAGACAAAGGTATCCCTAGACTCCATCATTGCTAAGTTGACATCTTATGAGCTAAATAATTATGATGGTAGTATTTAGAAGACTGATCGGCCTTTAGAGCATCTGTTGCACCATCTAGAAAGGGCAAAGAAACTAGTACCAATGGTGAACCAAGACAAAGCAGAGAAATGGATGATGAGGAGATCCTGATGGAATTTGAGACTCTTCTTGCCAAGAGACTTCCTAAGGGAACTAGTAAATACAGAGGTAATCTCCCTTTGAAATGCTTTTCTTGCAATAAGATAGGACACATTGCTGTAAACTATCCTAATGGTGATAACAAGGACAAACTGGAGAAGTTCAAGAAGTTCAAAGGAGGAAACAGGAGAAACTATTTTGTAGTAGTTGATGAAGGTGTCACTGATGAGGAATCAGAAGATGAAGAAAGTGAAGACATTGTGTTTGTAGCAGTTAAGGAAGATGTGTCAAATAAGAAGGCTCTTGTCTCCCACTTTGATAACTCCAATGAGTGGATTATTGATAGTGGTTGTGCTGATAATGTGTATTGGGTAGAAGGTCTCAGACACAACCTTTTGAGTGTTTCCCAGTTGAATGATAATGGACTCACTCTAGAATTCAAAGATGGAGTGTGTAAGATAAAAGGTAAGAGTGGTGAACTAATGGCCACCGGTATGCAGACCAAAGGTAACCTATTTCAGTTGAATGCAAACATCAATACATGTTTAATGGCTAAGTTTGATGATAGCTGGATATGGCATAGGAGACTCTGTCATGTAATCTTGGATAATATTATGAAGGGCAGTAAGATCAAGGCAGTTAGAGGATTGCCTATGCTAAGAAAACTGAACAATCCTTTGTGCAAAGAGTGTCAATTGGGGAAAATGTCTTCCTCAACTGTCAAAGGTAAATCTAGCACTACAGACAATTTACTTGTTCTTGTGCATACTGATTTGCGTGGTCCTATGAAAACCAAGAGTGTGCAGGGAGATAGGTATTTTATGATTCTTACTGATGATTGCTCAAGAATGATGTGGGTCATATTCTTGAAGGACAAGTCTGAAGCCTTTGTAAAGTTCAAAGCCTTCAAAGCACTAGTTGAAAAAGAAAGTGGTAAAAAGATTAAGTGCCTAAGAACTAATCGAGGCAAATTCACTTCCGATGAATTTAACAAGTACTATGAAGAGAATGGCATCAAGAGGCAACTATCTGCCCCCCGGAATCCATAGCAAAATGGCCTAGTAGAGAGAAACAACTAGACTGCAGCCAGAACAATGTTGATCCAAGGAAAAGTTGCTCACACCTTTTGGAGAGAAGCGGCGAGCACTGCAGTCTACACAATGAATCAGGTACTCATCAAGAAAGGTAAGGATAAAACTCCTTATGAGTATTGGACAGATAAGACACCAGTGGTAAGCTACTTTAGAGTGTTTGGTAGCAAACATTATATCAAGAGGAGTGAACATCAGAGCAAGTCTGATGCAAAATGTGATGAGGGAATATTCCTAGGGTATTCCACAAAGAGAAAAGCTCTCAAATGTTTCAACAATATGATTCAGAGAATTGTTGAAAGTATCAATATTAGAGTTGATGAAACCTCTGAGAAACCCGAGGAAACTAGCAGTGAGAAAGTAGGAGAGGAATCAGTAGTAACCTTCTAGGAACCGATTGCAAAATAGCCTAGCACCAGTAACAGTGCTCCTACACCAGTAGATGCCAATGCTGATGAAGATGAGGATGGAGAAGAAAAGCAAGAGGAAACAATTAAGATCATTCCTAGGTATGTAAAGTTGAATCATGATCCAAAGCAAATCATAGAAGACAAGGATGTAGAAATTCTTACAAGAAGAAAGGTCAAAGAAAATTCTTGCATGATCTCTGAATTTGAGCCTAAAACATTCAAAGAGGCACATAAAGATGAAGACTGGATCAAGGCAATGGAAGAGGAACTTGACTAGATAGAAAAGAATGGTACATGATTTTTGCTACCTAGACCTGAGCATAAAAATGTCATTGGTACCAAATGGGTTTTCAAAAATAAGCTGAATGAAGATGGCTCGGTGGTTAGAAATAGAGCAAGACTGGTATGTAAAGGATATGCTCAAGAAGAAGGAGAAGACTATGGAGAAACCATTGCTCCAGTAGACATATTGGAAGGAGTTTGTATGCTTCTTGCATATGCAACCTTCAAGGAATTTAAAGTATATCGAATGGATGTAAAATTTGCATTCCTAAATGGAATACTAGAAAAGGAGGTGTATATAGAGCAACCAGATGGGTTTGCCCTATCAGAAGACAGTGACATGGTGTGCAGGCTATATAAATCCTTGTATGGACTAAAGCAGGAACCTAGAGCATGGTATAAATGCTTGCACTCCCATCTTGTGAAGATTGGATTTTAAAGAACAAGTGAAGATAGCAATATCTACTTGAAATCAGAAGGAGATCAAATTCTAATCTGTGAGGTATTTGTTGATGACGTAATTTTTGGAGGAGATGACAAGATGAGTCATGATTTTGTAGATGAGATGAAAAAGGAATTTGAGATGTCACTTATAGGGGAGATTAAGTTCTTCATTGGACTACAGATTCAACAAATGAAAGATGGAATCTTTATCACTCAGTCCAAGTATGTCAAAGAGGTGTTGAAGACCTTTGGCATGGAAGACAACAAACTGGTTGGTACACCAATGATGACCGGTTGTAAATTATCAAGAGGATGATTCAGTGTTGGTAAATGAGAAGGAATACCGATCAACAATTGGTAAATTGCACTATGTAGTACATAGCAGACCGAACATTGCACATGCAGTGGGCATTACTGCACAGTTCCAGAAAAGCCCAAGAGAATCCCACTTGGTAGTAGTCAAGCGGATTCTTAGATATCTGAAGGGAATTATTGACTATGGATTATGGTATCCATACAGTAATGATTTCAACCTGAAAGTGTTTACAGATGCTGATTGGGCTGGTAATGTGGATGACTGGAAGAGCACAACTGGTGGTGCATTCTTTCTCGGTGGTAGACTAGTCTCATGGATGAGTAAAAATTGGAGTTGTATCTCTTAGTCCATAGTAGAAGCATAATATGTAGCAACATTTATGAACTGCACTTAGACAATTTGGATGAAGCATGTATTAAATGGCTTCAAAGTTCATGTATCTGAACCGGTAAGTATATGTTGTGAGAACACAAGTGTAATTAACATCTCCAAGAATCTGGTTTTACATGCTAGAAACAAGCACTTTAAGATCAAGTATCATTTCTTGAGGGAGAAGGTTCAGAACAAAGAGGTTGTATTGGAACATGTTTCTAGTAAGGAGCAGTTAGCAGACATATTCACCAAGCCTCTACCGAAGGCTACCTTTACCTATTTGAGAGGTGAATTAGGGGTGCTGCCCCTTCAAGAGGTGAACTAAAGGTGTGTGTTCCACATCAGTCAGGTCTTACATTGATATATCTTTTTCAGGATTGGTGTGTTGAAGGATTCTACTCCTTAGGGGGAGCAGCATAGTGGAACATAGATGTGTATGCCTCCACTTTGGCATTGTTGTCAAAGGGGGGAGAAGATGTGAAACGGGGAGGATATCTGCAGTATTGGGGAGAAGATGTGAAGCAGAAGCAGAAAGATATCTTTGTATATTGCCATCAATGCCAAAGGGGGAGATTGTTAGCATATGTGCAGAGCATGATGACATGATGATATTGTATGTTGTCATTGATGTCAATATGTTGAAGTATGAACTGGTATGTTGTAGTAAGTGAACTGGAAAGAGAACCAATATGATGATGTAAACCAGTATTTGTGAAAAAGTGAAGCAGTATATTTGTTCATGGTGAACCAGTATGTTGGAATAAGAACTAGTAAATGGAAGTTTTTTATTGGGGTTCCATTTGGCATGACTACTGGTTGGTAGTCTCAGCTTCAGGGTTTCCGGTTGATGTATTCCAAGATTGTGTGATTCAACCAATGACATCTAGTCATGAGTTAGCATTGTAATGAAGACTAGATAATGTTGCCATGTCAACCTTGTGCACGTTAAGGATTTCCTTGAGGATCTTGCATGGAGATTGATCCCATCTACCTCGGGAATGTGCAAAGTCTCTATAAACGATGGAGAGCATGTGATGAGTTATCAACTTCCTGAAGTGGCAAAGAATGAATGTTGAAGAACGTCTTGAGATATGTTCAAGACTATTGTATTCGATGCAATGTGACTAATGGTCATGATTGAACCGACTGGATTGTAAAACCTAAATGTTTAGGGTTTAGGGTTTATGCTACCGACCTATCTGTTTCCTATAAGGTCAATGATGTTTTTCATTTTGAAGTTGTTGGCAAATGGTATGTGTGTATCCCAGAGAGTGATACTTAATTCTTGCCAGACCGGAGAAGTGTGTTGATACCTGCAGAGTGTGATTGTAGAAGAGGAGGAGCTAAAGTGGATCTGCCTTGGCATTGAGTGTTGTTATCAGATCAATGTATTACCTGTTGACTTCTAACCATTTCAGCAGTTGGAAAATCCCTTAATTGGGTAGCTTTAACAGGCTTTTGTGTAAATCTTTTAACAGGGTGACTCAATTCAATGAGTTCTTTAAATCCTCTTGTGAGGTAACCTTTAACCAGGTATTTAGCTATCCCTTAACTGGGTGATCCCTAGCAGGATCGGTTCCTAGCATAACCTAATGTAATTGTCTTTAACCAGACTAGGCTCCTAACAAAGCGGACTTCAAAAGAGTTCAAGAACAGCTTGTGGGTATTCATCCCCACCATGGTTTTTCCCAGTTGGGTTTCCACGTGAAAAATGAGTGTGTCATGTGTGATGCCTCTCATGTGATGGTTTAGTGTTTTATGTCAAACTGGTAAAATATGTTGAACTAGCAGTCATTATATTTTTGATGATATATTACTGGTTTATGCATAAGGGTGAAGTGGGAATGAGCTATTAGATTGTATGGAAAGCTAAGGGTTACCAGTTTATGTCTTTGACATTCTCACTGTGTGTTACCGGTAGTAATCTCTTTAGACCGGTGTTATTGCTTGCTAGTTAAAGTTCAGTGTTTGCAGTCAAACCAGTTCAGGAAAAGTGTTTTTGCTTGTACTGATTCACCCCCCCCCTCTCAGTACTAGTTTGGTACTAACTATTCATTATTTATTCATCAAACCCAACCTGCACCCTGAGTGATGGATGAGAGTTGAGGTAGAGCTCCAACCAAATCCAAAAGCCAAACCAAGAAACTCCAACAGCAATCCAAGCCAAAACCCAAAGGAAACTCTTGCAGATAATATTGTTTGCAAAAGAAGAAGCCAGCCCAAAAACTTCACGGGAAGGAAAATAAAAGTCCAACCAATAACCAAAAACCCTAGCCTCAATCTTGGCCAATCAAAATATTCCAATCTATAATATATTTTACCAACCCCACCATATAATATAATTTTACCTCCCCAAACTCAACCAATAAGAGAAGAGGGTAGGTAAGGTAAATATAAATCATGCTTTTACAATTAGGTGGGAATGTTTTATTATTTTATTCTAAAGTGTATTTATACAACCCACTTAATATAAGTGTCAACTAATAAATAAAACATGAGCCATAATTAAATAAATCAAATGGGAAAATTAAATTAAATAAACCAAAGGCTAATAAATGAATTAAAGAACCAAATAAATATTAAACCATAGATGATTAAATAAATAAACAATTAAATACCAATAAAAGGTCAAATCACAAATAAATATAAAACCACAACATAAGCTAAACAATAAATATTAAATAATTAAATACCCAAAAAAGGGCAAGAATCCAATAAATTAAATTAAACATTAGCTAATCCAATAATCAAATTGCTATTAATCAAAATAATTAAAATAAACATTATTAACTATTTAATCTTGCATCAATAATCTATCATCCTCAACATAATAGAACTAACCAACCAATACTAACATACTCACAACACAAAAGAAACCAAGCTTACTAACTGACATGGCGACTTACACCAAGACGTGGATGACTCACAGTGAACAACTTAGACCTAGAGTATGTGAGGGGAACTTGTGTCAACTCCGAACCACATACCATTGGGATTTAAAGGCATGCTCAAGACCTCTAGAGCCAGGTGGAGTCAGTGTCTGGTACCTACAAATCCTGCATCCACAAAGAAACGATACAACATATGCATATATATATATATATATATATATATATATTATAATAGACAAGGGTTAGAGAATCACAACGACACATTCCGCTCACAATGAGTGATGTGGCATTGTCTCTATCTCGAAGATAGTCATACAACAATCAAACACACCATAAGATTAACTCATCATAGATAATCATTAAATATGGCTAGTACATAAAAATATCATCAAGCACATGATTAGTATAATTCATGATTATAATACAACATGTAAAATCCATCAACACTCATGCTCCTCAAATCACATGATCAATATAATCTTTCGATATTCAATCACATAATAAGTATATAGTGTCTAATAAATCACACGATCAATAATGATAGTATCGACATCATATAAATCATCTGAAATATCCTATGCCCAATAATGTCTATCACGCATGAATTAAAAGTCAACTCTAGTCAAAACAAGTCAAGTCAAGGGTGGACCCTACATAGCTCATCATTATTCATCACTCTTATGCTATAAATTGCCATGTGTTGTATTGTATTTAGCAAGTTGTATATATGAATTCATTATGGAAATAGATTTGGGCAGCAAGTTAAATATTTATGTGGTATAACACTTGTATATGTAGCTAGATCTATGTTATAATGTTGAAAGATGTAATGGTGTACTTTCATTTATATGTGAATGCAATGTAGTTAGTGGTAGAATTCTGAAATATATAGACCACACTTATGTAAGAGCTCATTAGTATCATGGTTGTAACAAACAATTGATGCATTGTCGATACTATAATCATTAAAGAATAAGTGGATTTAGTATGCATTATGTGTATGGGAAGCAATAGGAACATTTTAATTATGGTAGTATTAGTCCCTCCCTAGCATGTAAGAGCAGGTTTTTCTGCAACATGTAAGCATGTAGATTGTAGGATTGTGGATTAAGGATCATGAAGTTAGTAAGTAAGTGGTGGTATCAATATACCCTAGGGAACTATTTGAAACTTTGTAAAAATGTTTCTACTTGTGTCAAAAAATATTAGATATTTAATGTAAGATTCAACTAAGATGAATTAAGTGTATTAACTTGTACTCATTGCTTAGATAAGGTCAGATGGAAACTTATTATTAGTTAAACAAAAAAACAAAAACTCCATTTCTAGGTTGTTAGTGTGAGTTCCCTAGGGTTGTTGGCGGGCGCGCCACACATGAGAGATCTGATGAGGACTCAACCTCCTAAATTTAATAGTGTCAGTACTATCCTTGAGGTAGATAATTGGCTGATAGAGCTCGACCAATGTTTTTGCAATGCATCCTTTCAGTAGCAATACTAAGACTAGGTGTGCAATTATGCATCTAAGGGGTTTGGCATCCACATGGTGGCAGTTAGAGGAACAAAAGCTTCATTTGGATATTGGCACTATTTCTTGGGAGTTGTTCTTGGAACATTTCCAGGCTTGTTTTCTATTTGATCATTGGAGGTAGCACAAAGAAAATGAGTTCCACGATCCGCGATAGTTAGCCATGTTTGTTGATCAATACGAGCATCATTTCTATGAGCTCAAGAGATATGTAGGAATCAGAGATGATGAGGCCATGTTAGTATAGCACATTTTCAGAGGCCTTAATGCTCAGAATAGTGGAGGCACCCACATTTTTTAACCTAAGACCATGGAGGTTGTGGTTGAGAAAGCCCATTTGGTAGAGGAGTGTTGGCCATTTGGAGGAATTGATTATGTGTTGCTTTGATATTTTGTCATTGATGTCAACACTAGCTATTTTGGCTACTTTACCGGTATCCTTCTAGTCCCAGTAGGTTGTTTGGTTTTTGGTTGGATTAGATCATGATGATTTGGTATGATTTGGTATGTTTGGGTTATGGAATTGTCCTATTCATGCTACTCAGATTCATGTTCAGTCAGTTGGTTTTGATCTGGTGATCGGATGCTATCCTATATGTTGGCAAGCTTAGTTTGTTGTTCCGGCGAGGGTTTCACTGACAGAGCTTTGTTGAAGATCTTTGATGATATGCATAAGTGGTGTTGGTGTGGCTTCTAGTGGAGATTCAGGATGTTTATGGTGATCATGTTCAAGACTTGGCTAATTGGGATCATTTGTTTAGCGCGTGTGGACCTAAATTGGGTCTCGATTTATCTAGGTTATGGACTAGCTTAATGTAACATGTGGATTGGACATCTTGATGTGTTTCCGGGATGTCTTATGGGTTGGATATTATTTGTTTGGTCACAACACAACATGTTTTGTAATTATGTAATTGTTTTATTGTCTGGTGGATGACCTTATTATTTGTGGTCGAGGTTTTGTATATATATGATGTAA
Source organism: Cryptomeria japonica (assembly GCF_030272615.1). Lineage (NCBI taxonomy): Eukaryota > Viridiplantae > Streptophyta > Pinopsida > Cupressales > Cupressaceae > Cryptomeria > Cryptomeria japonica. The sequence continues at coordinate 635,835,600 of NC_081407.1, forward strand.
GATCTCATTGTAGATCATCATGGGATGCATAGGAGTGAATAATATAATAATCATTCATGCAAAGGATTTGGTCGATCATTGGTGAGCGAGTTGGGTTTATGTAAGAGGATTTAGTCCTCTGGTATTGAGCTTAACCAGAACTGTACTTAGGCATAGGAGATGTTATCTTTACAATTCATTCCTTCTTCCGGATTGTAGTCTGGATTTGTATGTAGCTAGTGAGACTCCTTTTGTGATGAGCAGTGTGCTCTAGGCTATTGGCCTTCCTACAAGTGCAGGCCCCTCATTTGTAATCACATACTTATTGCAGAAGTATTATGTGATTGTTGGTAGGCTTCCCACCATAGTTTTTCCCTTTACCGGGTTTTCCACGTACAAATCTTGGTGTCATGTGGATGGTATTTATTCTCTGATTGTTGTTTATTCTTAATTGGTTTATATACTATTTCGATAATTGGTTTATGCATTCTGGTACTGATCTTTTGGGTCTAGTATTAAAGTTTTAATTTCTTAAGGTTCTGGTAATCTGGTGACAACTGATTCACCCCCCCTCTCAATTGTCTTCCGGTTATTTGAATTGTCTAACAATTGGTATTAGAGCTCTGGTCCTCTTTGTAGAAGCTAAACCGCTTGAGGAAGATCCTATGGCGACCAATAGTTCAAGTTCATCTAGCTCATATGTTTCTATCTTTCAGAGAGATATTCCTAGGCTTGATGGAACAAATTAGAGAGTATGTAAGATTCAGATGGAGACTCATGTGAGATGTATCGATAAGGAAATTTGGGAAATCATAGAGAATGGTGTTACACCTTATAATCTGGCATCTCGCAACCCTCCTCCAGCAAACTTGGATAAATATCTTGAGAATGATTGTAGAGAAAGAGAAGACCTCTTGTGTGCACTATCTGATCAACAAATAATGGGATTAACTAACAAATCATCTGCAAAGGCTATATGGGACAAGTTGGAGACTCTTAATGAAGGTGACCCCACTATTAAGATTGCTAAACTTGATTGTTATCGGGTGAGATATAAAAACTTGAAGATGGAAGAAGATGAAAGGATTACTACATTCATGGAAAGGGTAAATGAGATTGTTATGGGAATTCAATGTTGTGGTGGAACTCTAAGTGAAGATGAAATAGTTTCTAAAGTTTTGAGAGCTTTGCCACCATCTTACAAGATGAAGGCTACTACAATTAATGAATTGAGAACAATGGCTAATACTTTTGTCAATAGAGATACCTTGACTGGGAAATTATCTGCTTTTGAGCTTGAAGAATTTGGACCTTCTGGAACTATGAAATCTGAACCTGCTTTTCATGCATCTACATCATCAATCGACAAGCAAGATTGGAAAGCTTTGTATGCAAAGGAATTGGATGATATGAAGAGAGAAGATTAACAATTTGAGCAACTTGAAAACTTATTTGCTAGAAGAGTCCTTAAAGGACTAGCAGGAAGTAAGTATGAAGGAAAAGCACCTTTTAAATGTTTTTCATGTAATAAGATAGGTCATTTTGCATCTAGATGTCCTGAAAGGAATTCAAGATTTGAAGAAAGAGATAGAAGATCTTTTAATCCTAACCCTGGATATCAAAACAAGTATAAGTATAGGAAAAACAGAGATAAATCATGCTACATTGGGGATGAGGAAGGTGTGATTGATTTTGAGGATGAACCGACACTAGACTCTGCTAGTGGTTCCAACAATGGAAAGGAATGAGTGTTCCTGGATATCAAGGAAGATGTTCTAGAATTGGAAGAGAATGTACCTGAAGTGAAGGAACTTGCTACTAAAATTGAAGATAAGGATGAATGGGTAATGATAACTCAATGATGAACCACTGGTACCAAACCGGTACTGAGAGGGGGGGTGAATCAGTACAAACACAAATACAGTCCAAAATTGGTTTGACAGCAAATACTCTAAATGACTGATAAACAGAGATACCACTAAAACAAAGTGCAACTGGTAACATCTAGTATAGCTCAATCAGTCATGAACCGGTCACTCAATAAGCTTTTCTCTTAGCTCAATACCACATTATCATTATATTCTCATCCATAAACTAGTAAACTTAACCATCAAATCTTCACAACAGTGAGTTCAATATGTTTTACAGATAGGCATAAAACATAGAACCTTCATGTGCATAACAGACAAAATAAAGCATCACAAGACAAAAGCATTACACATGACACACATATTTTTCACGTGGAAACCCAACTGGGAAAAACGATGGTGGGGATGAATACCCACAAGATGATTTTTGAACTCTTTAGAAGTTCGCTTTGTTAGGAGCTTTGTCCAGTTAAGGACATTACAATAGGTTCTGGTAGGAACCGATCCTGTTAAGGATCACCTGGTTAAGGGATACCCGATTAAGGGTTAAACCCGGTAGGGTCACCTTGTTAGAGGATTTTAAGAACTCAATAGCTAAAAGGATCTCTTAAGCTTCTCTAGCTTCTTAGAACTCATTAGCCTCGAGTTACCCGGTTAAGGGATTTTAAACAAGCCGGTTAAGACCACCCGATTTAAGGGATTTTGAATCAAGCCAGTTAAGGCTACCTTGTTAGGGGATTTTACAACTGTTGAAGTGGTTAGAGATCAATAGGTATTACAATGATCTGTTAACAGCACTTAATGCTAATGCAGATCCGTTTAGGCTCCTCTTTTCCTTCTACACATTCACTTTATAGGTATCTCTTCTCTCCTTTGGTCTAGCAAGAATCACATATCACTTTCCTTGCATACACACTCACAACTTTTTCCAACAACCTCAGATAGAAACCCAACATCAACCTTATAGGAAACATACAGGTCAGTAGCAAAAACCCTAAACCCTAAACCAATTAGGTTAAGCAATTCAAACGGTTCAATCCTGACCATTGAATCATACTGCATTAAATGCAACAATCTTGAATCGATCTCAAGACAATCTCCATCGTCCATTATCCACCATTTTCAGGGTGGCTGACAACCCTTCATGCGTTATCACTATTTGATAGACTTTGCACATTCCCGAGGTAGATAGGAATAGTCATCTTCATGCAAGATCCTTCACACACACAAAGCTTATGTGGCAACATGATCTGTCCTCCATCATACTACTAACTCACCATACAAAGATCACCAATTGAAACACATAGAATTGAGGTACTCCAACCAGAAACCCCAAAGTGGAAGCTGCCTACCAACCGGTAGTCATACAGTGCTTCCATGTGTCGGTTCCCATAACTGCATGCCGGTTCACTTTGAACAAATATGCCTCTTCACTTTGGCATATAAACCAGTTCACACATATGTCGGTTCCTCTCTCTTCACTTATCACATGTGCCGGTTCACACTATGTCTCATATTGACATCAATGACAACATACAATATCATTATGTCTTCATGCCAGTTCACATAAGGCTCATGCCGGTTTACATAATGCCAACAATCTCCCCCTTTGGAATTGATGGCAATATACAAAAGATATCTTCTCTGCTTCACATCTTCTCCCCATTTGCTGCAGATATCTTTTTGCTTCACTCTCACTCCTTCTCCCCCTTTGACAACAATGCCAAAGTTGAGGTACAATCATCACTGTTTCATCATGTGGCTCCCCCTGAGGAGTAGCATCCATAAACACACCAATCAACAAAAGATTTGTCTTTTCAGTACCTGACTGATGTGGAACAATCACTTTTAGTTCACCTCCTGAAGGGGAAATACCCCTAATTCACCCCTCAAATGCACAAATGTTGTCTTTGGGAGAGGCTTGGTGAATATGTCTGCTAACTGCTCCTTACTGGACACATGCTCCAGTGCAATCTCTTTATTCTGAACCTTTTCCCTCAAGAAATGATACTTAGGCTCAAAATGTTTGGTTCTAGAATGTAAAACCAGATTCTTTGATATATTGATAACACTTGTGTTATCACAGAATATATTTACTAGTTCAGATACAGGGATCTTGAAGCCTTCCAGTACATGCTTCATCCAGATTGTCTAAGTGCAGTTCAAGCAAGTTGTCAGTAGTGAAAGATTTACCTTTAAAGGTTGAGGAAGACATTTTCCCCAATTGACATTCTCTACACAAGGTGTTATCTGGTTTTCTCAGCACCGGCAACCCTCTAACTACCTTGATCTTACTAGCCTTTACAATGTTATCAAAGTTCACATTGCAGAATCTCCTATGCCATATCCAGCTATCATCAATCTTAGCCATAAGACATGTACTTATATTCACCTTTAGATGAAATAGGTTACCTATAGTCTGCATGCCAGTGGCTACCAATTTACCATCTTCACCTTTGATTCTGCAAACTCCATTCTTGAATTGCAAAGTGAGGCCACTGTCATTTAACTGGGAAACACTTAGAAGGTTGTGTCTGAGACCATCAACCCAATACACATTGTCAGTACTACTCTTTCCATTCAAGGAGATGGACCCTCTGCCTTTGACTATGCATGGTGCATCATTGCCAAAGTAAACCACACCACCATCATACTCTTCTAAGGATAGAAACTTGCTCCGGTCACTAGTCATATGGTGAGAATAGCCACTGTCAATGATCCACTCATTGGAATCATCAAACCGGGAGACAAGAGCCTTCTTTTCTGCCACATCTTCCTTTATAGCAATGAACACAATGTCTTCATTCTCTTCATCTTCTGATTCTTCATCTGGGACACCTTCATCAACTGCCACAAAACAATTTCTTCGGTTTCCTCCTTTGAATTTCTTGAACCTTTTCGGTTTGTCCTTGTTGTCACTAATAGGATAGTTCATAGCAATATGTCCTATCCGGTTACAAGAGAAACATTTCAAAGGAAGCTTACCTTTGTATTTACCAGTCCCTTTTGAAAATCTCTTGGCAAGAAGAGCTTCAAATTCCATCAGAAACTCTTCATCCTTCATTTCTCTGTTCTGATTGGGTTCCCCACCAATGCTAGCCTTTTTTGCTTTTCTAGATGGTATAGCAAAAGCTTTAAAAGCTGATTCTGACTTTTGAAACTACCATCAAAGCTATTCAGCTCATAGGCTGTCAACTTGGCTATGATGGAGTCCAAGGATTCCTTAGACTTGTCTATTGATCTTAGCTCCTAATTAGCAGCAACCCTTATTGCATAGACCGGCAACAGGGATCTCAGGACTTTACTTACCATAGTGGAATCTTCTATTTTGCCACCTGCACTCTTTATTTCTCCAACAACTATTTTGATTCTTATTCCATATTGCTGAATGGTCTCTCCTTCAACCATTCGCATGTCTTCAAACTTTCCTCTCAGGCTCTCTTCCTTAGCCTTTTTTACATGCTCATCACCACCATAGATATTTTCAAGAGCATCCCATACCTCTATGGGATTTGCCTTGTCTTGAACATCAATAAACTCAATGTCAGAAAGACTACTGATGAGGGCTTCCATGACTTGCCCATTTTCTTGTATCTCTCTCTTTTGGTCATCGGTGAGAGTACTAGTAGGAACAACATATACATTTTCAACATAACTCCAGTGTTGAACACCCATGCTTTTGATGAATATCTTCATCCTGTCCTTCCATATACCAAAGTTTTCCCTGTTGAACTTTGGACCTTCCCTCTTCATCATTTTGCTAGGATCTTTTCCTCAAGCGGTTAAGCTTACAACACAGAGGACCTGGGGTGCTCTGATACCAATTGATAACTCAATGATGAACCATTGGTACCAAACTGGTACTAAGAGGGGGGGTGAATCAGTACAAACACAAATACAGTCCAAAATTGGTTTGACAGCAAATACTCTAAAAGACTGATAAACAGAGATACCGCTAAAACAAAGTGCAACCGGTAACATCTAGTATAGCTCAATCAGTCATGAACTGGTCACTCAATAAGCTTTTCTCTTAGCTCAATACCACATTATCATTATATTCTCATCCATAAACTAGTAAACTTAACCATCAAATCTTCACAACAGTGAGTTCAATATGTTTTACAGATAGGCATAAAACATAGAACCTTCATGTGCATAACAGATAAAATAGAGCATCACAAGACAAAAGCATTACACATGACACACATATTTTTCATGTGGAAACCCAATTGGGAAAAACCACGGTGGGGATGAATACCCACAAGCTTCTTTTTGAACTCTTTAGAAGTCCGCTCTGTTAGGAGCCTTGTCCGATTAAGGACATTACAATAGGTTTTGGTAGGAACTGATCCTGTTAAGGATCACTCGGTTAAGGGTTAAACCTGGTAGGGTCACCTTGTTAGAGGACTTTAAGAACTGAATAGCTGAAAGGATCTCCTAAGCTTCTCTAGCTTCTCAGAGCTCATTAGCCTTGAGTTACCTGGTTAAGGGTTTTGAAACAAGTCGGTTAAGACCACCCGATTTAAGGGATTTTGAATCAAGCCAGTTAAGGCTACCCTGTTAGTGGATTTTACAGCTGTTGAAGTGGTTAGAGATCAATAGGTATTACAATGATCTATTAATAGAACTTAATGCTAATGCAGATCCATTTAGGCTCCTCTTTTCCTTCTGCACATTCACTTTGCAGGTATCTCTTCTCTCCTTGGTCTGGCAAGAATCACGTATCACTTTCCTTGGATACACACTCATAAATTTTGCCAACAACCTCAGACAAAAACCCAACATCGACCTTATATGAAACATATAGGTTGGTAGCAAAAACCCTAAACCCTAAACTAGTTAGGTTAAGAAATTCAAGTAGTTCAATCCTGACCGTTGAATCATACTACATTAAATGCAACAATCTTGAATCGATCTCAAGACATTCTCCATCGTCCATTATCCACTGTTTTTAGGGTAGCTTACAACACTTCATGTGTTATCACCATTTGACAGACTTCGCACATTCCTGAGGTAGATAGGAATAGTCATTTTCATGCAAGATCCTTCACGCACACAGAGCTTACATGGCAACACGATCTGTCCTCCATCATACTGCTAACTCACCATACAAAGATCACCAATTGAAACACACAGACTTGAGGTACTCCAACCGGAAACCCCAAAGTGGAAGCTTCCTACCAACCGGTAGTCATACAGTGCTTCCATGTGCCGGTTCCCATAACTACATGCCGGTTCACTTTGAACAAATATGCCGCTTCACTTTGGCATATAAACCGGTTCACACATATGTTTGGTTCCTCTCTCTTCACTTATCAAATGTGCCAGTTCACACTATGTCTCATATTGACATCAACTACAACATACAATATCATTATGTCTTCATGCCAGTTCACATAAGGCTCATGCTGGTTCACATAATGCCAACAGGTAATTGACAGTGGATGTTCACATCATATGACTGGAGATAAAAGGAAGTTTCTATCTTTGGAAGAATTTGATGGCGGTTTGATTAGATTTGGAGATGACAAAGAATGTAGGATCAAGGGAAAAGGAACTATATCATTAGATGGTAAGAACAATACTGATAATGTTTATTATGTTGAAGGTTTAAGGCATAATCTTTTGAGTGTAGGACAATTTGTGGATAAGGAATTTCAATTACAGTTCAAATATGGAAAATGCAAAAACATTAATAGATCTAGATTGGAGATTGCAACTGATACTTAGATAAAAGGTAATATATTTCATTTGAATTCTAGTGAGAAGACATGTTTGATTGCACAAATTGATGAGAGTTGGATATGGCATAAAAGGCTATGTCATGTGAATTTTGATTGCATGGTAAAGATCAGTTCAACTAAGGCCGTTGGATATATACCTAAGATTGTGAAGCCCTATAATCCGGTATGTAAATAATTCCAAATGGGAAAACTGGTCAGAACCTCTTTTAAGAGTATACAAGACAAATATAATGATGTTCTTGATCTTATTCATACTAATTTGTGTGGCCCTACTAGAGTTAAAACCTTTCAAGGTGATAGATATTTTATGCTAATCATTGATGGTTATTCTAGAATGATGTGGGTTACATTTCTAAGGGAGAAATCTGAGGCTTTTGAAAATTTTAAAACCTTTAAAGCTAAAGTTGAGACTGAGATAGGATTGAAGATTAAGTGTTTAAGGTCAGATCATGGTGGAGAATTCACATCCAGTGAGTTTAATAACTTTTGTGAGAATCATGGCATAAGGAGACAATTTTATGCTCCCCTGACACCTCAACAGAATGGAGTTGTGGAAAGGAAGAACAAAACTATCTTGGATGCTTTTATAACTATGATGATGGAAGCTAATCTATCTCATATCTACTGGAGAGAAGCAGTGAGCACATCAGTTTATACATTCAACAAAGTACATATCAAAGGAGAAACCGGTAAGATACCTTATGAATTATGGTTTGGCAATACACCTACAGTTAAGTATTTCATAATCTTTGGTAGTAAATGTTATATCAGGATAGATGATATCATTGGCAAATTTGATCCTAGATGTGATGAAGAAATATTTCTTGGTTATTATAATGAAATAAAATCATATAAATGTTATAACAAGAGATTGCAGAGAATTGTGGAGAGTGCTAATGTCAAGGTGGATGAGCTAAATAGAAGTCAAATCAGAGTTTATGAGCAAGAACTGATAGTGGAAATGATCATAGTTGAACTGGTAATACCTTTACTAGAACAGAATGTTAAACCAATTACTCCATCAGTATCAGAAAATTCAACAGTAACTGAAGAACCGGGAAGAGGAACAGAGAATCAGAAGACTCCTAGGTATGTAAGGATGAATCATTCAGAAGATCAGATCATTGGGAATAAGAATAATGGAGTGATGACAAGAAGGATATTGGCATCTAATGAGGTATGTTTAATTTCTCAAGTTGAACCGGTATCAGTAATTGAAGCATGTAAAGATGAATGTTGGATGAAAGCTATGGAAGAAGAATTAGATCAGATAGAGAAGAATAACACATGGACTTTAGTTCCCTGATCTAAAAATAAGAATGCTATTGGAACTAAATGGGTTTTTAGGAATAAACTAAATGAAGATGGAAAATTTCTAAGGAATAAAGCTAGATTGGTTTGTAAAGGATATTCTCAGAAGGAAGAAATTGATTATGGTGAAACTTTTGCACTTGTAGCTAGGATTGAATTTGTAAGATTATTTCTTGTCTATGCTGCACATAAGAACTACAAGGTTTATTAGATGGATGTTAAGTGTGCCTTTTTGAATGGGGATCTTGATGAGGAAGTTTATATTGAGCATCCTAATGGTTTTTCACTTTCAGATGATAAAAACATGGTTTGCAGGTTAAGGAAAGATTTATATGGATTGAAACAGGCACCTAGAGCTTGCTATGCAAGGTTAGATAAATATCTTTTGAAGCTTGGTTTCACTAAAGGTAATGCTGACAGTAATCTATATTATAAAGTCACTGATGATGATATACTAATTATTGAAGTTTTTGTTGATGACATTATTTTTGGAGGTGAAGATAAGTAGTGCATGGAATTTTCTAAAAATATGGAGAAAGAATTTGAAATATCTATGATTGGGGAAATAAACTTTTTCTTAGGTTTGCAGATTACTCAGACTGATAAAGGTATTTTCATTTGTCAAACTAAGTATGCTAGGGAATTGTTGAAGAAATTTGGTATGGAAGACTCTAAACCGGTAAGTACTCTTATGGTTACAAGTGAGAAATTTTCAAGGAAAGATGAATATGCATCGATAAATCCTACAGGATACAAGTCTATGATTGGAGGTCTGCTGTATTTGACTAAGACTAGGCCTGATATAATGAATGTTGCTTACATTGCATCAAGATATCAAAGTGATCCTATAGAAAATCATGAGTGCGGTGAAAAAAAAAATTAGATACTTGCAAGGTACATCTGAATATGGTTTATGGTACCCTAAGGATGATGACTTTACTCTATGTGCATATACAGATGCAGATTGGGTAGGTGATGTTGATGACTGGAAAATTACTTTCGATGGAGCTTTCTTTCTTGGGAAGAAGTTGGTTTCATGAATCAGCAAGAAACAATCATGTACTTCTTTATCTACTACTAAAGTTGAGTATGTTGTTGCTGCTACTAATTGTACACAAGTTCTATGGATGAAGCAAATGTTGAAGGACATTAAAGTGCATTGCATTGGACTAGTAGTTATTCATTGTGATAACTCTACTGCTATTGACATATCAAAGAATCTGGTATTTCACTCTAAGACATAGCACATATCTATAAAGTATAACTTTTTGAAGGAGAAGGTGGAATAAAATGAGGTAAGACTGGTTTATGTGAACACTAAAGAGCATATTGCAGACATTTTCAGTAAACCTTTTCGTAAAGAATCATTTGAGTACCTCAGAGATAGATAAGGGGTTTCTGACCCTCCAACGGAGAACTGATTGATCCTTTTTGGCATCAGTCTGGTATGCATTATCAATGATATTATTCAGTCCGGATTGATGTGGGGATGCTACTGCTCAGGGGGAGTAGTTAGCCTTGTGATTGAGTGGTTTTTGGTTTTTTCTTTGATATTTTTGTTATATTTTTGGCATTGATGTCAAAGGGGGAGAGATATTCATGTGAAAAACTTAAGGGATATATACATCAGGGGAGTATATTTGAGAACTTCATTGCTATATTCTTGGATGGGAGATTTGTTTGGCATTTCTTGGCACTTGGATGTTTTTCACATCTAGTGTTGCCATCAATTCCAAAGGGGGAGATTTTTGGTCATTTGGAGGAATTGATTATGTGTTGCATTGATGTCAACCCAAGTTGTTTTGGCTGCTTTACCGCTATCCTTTTGGTCCTAATAGGTTGTTTGGTTTCTAGTTGGATTAGATCATGATGATCTGGCATGCTCTAGTATGTTTGGGTTATGGAATTGGCTAATTCATGCTACTCATATTCATGTTCAATCAGTTGGGTTTGATTTGGTGATCAGATGCTATCTTGTATGAGGGCAATCTTGGTTTGTTGTTCTAGCGAGGGTTTCACCGACAAATCTTTGTTGAAGATCTTTGATGATATGCATAAGTGGTGTTGGTGCAACTTCTAGTGGAGATTCAGGATGTTGATGGTGATGATGTTTGAGACTTGGTTGATTGGGATCATTGCTTTAGCATGTGTGGACCTAAATTGGGTCTCAGTTTATCTCGGTTATGAACCGACTTAATGTAACGTGTGGATTGGACTTCTTGATGTGTTTCTGGGATGTCTTATGGGTTGGCTATTATTTGTTTGGTCTCAGGCCAACATGGTTTGTAATTATGTAATTGTTTTATTGTCTGGTGGCTGACCTTATTGTTTGTGGTCGAGGGTTTGTATATATATGATGTAAGATCTCATTGTAGATCATCATGGGATGTATAGGAGTGAATAATGTAATAATCATTCATGCAGAGGATTTGGTTGATTATTGGTGATTGAGTTGGGTTTATGTAAGAGGATTTAGTCCTCCGGTATTGAGCTTAACCAAAATTGTACTTAGGCATAGGAGATGTTATCTTTGCAATTCATTCCTTCTTCCAGATTGTAGTCTGGATTTGTATGTAGTCAGTGAGACTCCTTTTGTGATGAGCAGTGTGCTCTAGGTTGTTGGCCTTCCTGCAAGTGCAGGCCCCTCCTTTTTAATCACATACTTACTACAAAAGTATTATCTAACTGTGGGTAGGTTTCCCACCATGGTTTTTCCCTTTACCGGGTTTTCCATATACAAATCTTGGTGTCATGTGGGTGGTATTTATTCTCTGATTGTCATTTATGCTTAATTGGTTTATCTACTATTTTAGTAATTGGTTTATGCATTCTGGTATTGATCTTTTGGGTTCTAGTATTAAAGTTTTAATTGCTTAAGGTTTCGGTAATTTGGTGACAACTAATTCACTCCCCTTCTCAGTTGTCTTCCGGTTATTTGAATTGTCTAACAAGGAGAACCTTGCTATGGCACTTGGGGGTCAAACTGGAGTGAAAATTGGTAGTGCATCCGTTGGTGGTCAGAGTTCTAGAGTAGCATAGTCTCAAGGATTAGGATCATCTCATGGTTAGCAACAACATCAATCTAAGCACAAAACGTCTTATTATCAGCAAGGTGCGGGTTCTCTATTAGGGAAGGACATGAATTGGAAGATAAACAAGCGTAACCACAATGACCAGCCTTCACACAGCACACAAACAATAGTTAGACAAGGGGGTCATCAGCAGTCGAGTGCACCCTCTAGTGGTAGTGATTTTTGGTCAAAGTAATATATGCTTTTTATGTAACCAGAAAGGACACATTACTACATATTGTACTTAGAAGGGTACACAAGGATCTAGCAGTAGGCCAGCTACTTAAGAGCCTAAAGTTAGAGATGCAGGCAGGAGCCACAAGATAAATGAAGTGGTTGATAACCGCCAAGCAGAGCATTAGGGTAATGTGGTGGAGTCATCAGGTGTGTTGAATGGTAATATTGTTTCTGTCTTATTTGATTTTGGTGATTCTGATTCTTTTCTTACACCCTCCCTTGTGAAGCAAAGTGAACTAGTGGAAGTAGAGTAGGGTGCTAGGTGGCAAGTAGAATTGGCTTTAGGGGTTAAGGTTGCAGTAGAATCCTTGGTTCGTGGATGTGAATTGCAGATTGGTACCCTCCATACCTTTGTGGATCTTTGCATCATGCATTTGGGCTCTTATGACATTGTCTTGGGCATGGATTGGTTGTTCGCCAATCAAGTAGTCATAGATTACCAAAATAAGTTAGTAAAGTGTTTAGACTGTTCTAGTGGTTTGGTGGAAGTGGTTGGCATCCAAAGACCTGTTTCTTTACGCATGATTTCAGCTATGCAGCTAAAATGATGTATGCGTCAAGGATGCCAGTTGTTTGTTGTGACAGTTGTAGATCGGGAATTCGAGAAAACATCAAAGCAAATAGATATTAGCTAACCATAAAGCCAAATTGCAATGAAATAAATCCTAATTACACTCAATAGAAGAATTGAAATAAGACATTCAAAATACATAAAAATCCATCACCAATGTCTCTTCCAATTGACCTCCATTGTCCTTCTTTCTCCTCCAAATAGCGGATTTGTGTGGATCTCACCTACAAGCGCAAAAGCATGAAGCAAGATTGATTTTGATAGCGCGAGGATACTAGAAGCATGGTTGATTGATTCGATCCCTTGATTGAAGAAACTCATCCAATTTATAGACAAATTGGAGAGAGGACAAGATTAGCATGAAATTGATATTAGAGGCAATTGATTTCAAAAATGGCAAAATTGAGTTGAAGAAAGAAGGTTATGACACCTTCTATGTCATGAATTATGACATATTGCCAATGCAAAGGTTAGAGGACTAAAAGCCTATGACATCTTGCTATGCCAATGGTATGACGCATGAGAAATTCATGCTTCCACCGAAGCACAAAAATAGGTAGAGAGGAATTGATTAGGTGGAAATTGAATTTAGCAAATTAGAAAATGAGGTGGAAATTAGGAATTAGGAAAATTAGAAATAAGGTTAGAAATGATGAATTGGAAATTAGGAAATTAGAAATTGATGAAATTAGAAAATTAGGTGAATTAATTAATAATTTTTCATTCATTAATTAATTCACAAAAAGAGGGGGAATTAATTAGCCAATTAAATAAATATTTAATTGTGACAAGAAGACTTAGGATAAATAAATAAATTATTTAACCTAGAGGGAAAATGACAAACAAGATTAAATGAATAAATCATAAAACCCTAGAAGATGAATTAGAATGCAAGGATGACAATTAGATCTTGACAAAAGATAATTGATGTAGGGTCGATTTGATCATGATTCTGACTAACAAAGGACCAGTGTTGATAAATGATTAAAATTGGTTGACAAAAATCAATGACAAATTGACCAAGATTGACAAGGAGATCAAATTGAAAAGCGCCAATTGACATGATTAAAGAGTACAAGGATCGATGACGAATTGATCGCAAAATGACAAAATTGGCAAGGACAAGGATCGACAAGGATCGATGATGAATCGATCGCAAAATGACAATATTTGACAAGGACAAGGATCGATGATGAATCGATCGCAAAATGACAAGGTTGACAAGGACAAGGATCGATGACAAATCGATCACAAAATGATGATATTTGACAAGGACAAGGATTAATGACGAATTGATCGCAAAATGATGAGATTGACAAGAGGACAAAACCCTAATTCTCTCATCGATTAGGATTGACGATGTCCAAAATGATGATAAATGATCACGCACCATGATGTAACAGGATAAGATCGACCAAAATCATGACTGAAGATTGTTATCAACAAGACCTAATTCGAAAGTGAGAAAAATGAAGAATGCAGAAGAAGGACTCGATTCTTGCAAATGATAAAGACCAAATGCGCAACATAGAAGAAATATTAATGCGATGCAAGAACCCTAAAATAAGGCAATGCGCAAATGTTAAAGTATGACTCCGCAAGCGTTGACCATTTTTAGATGTCTACAATAGTAAATGAATTGGAGTTGTATGAGAGTCGGGGTATCCCTCAATGATCATCCTTTGATACAGGAGTTTGTGGATGTCTTTTTGAGTGAGATTTCAAGAATGCCTCCCAAGAGGGACATTGATTTTAGAATTGACTTGGTATCCAGAGCTAAACCAATCTCATGTACCCCATACTGGATGACAACATAGGAGCTTGAAGAAATCCATTTGCAGTTGGAGGATCTATTGGCGAAAGGGTTTATTCATCCTAGTGTCTCTCCTTGGGGAGCACCTATCATATTTATGAAGAAGAAGGATGGGTCTCTTCACTTGTGCATTTATTATCGACAACTGAAAAAATTTATAGTGAAGAATCGATACCCGTTACCGAGAACTGATGATTTATTTGATCAAATCAAAGGTGCGAAGGTATTTTCCAAATTTGATCTCAAGTTAGGCTACCATCAATTGAGGATTATGGAAGTGAATATTCATAAGACAAATTTCCACACTCGCTATGGTCATTATGAGTTTACTGTTGTGTCATTTGGACTGACAAATGCACCATTTGTCTTATGAGCCTTATGAATGATGTTTTTAGGACTTACTCAGATAGATTCATGCTTGTGTTCCTTGATGATATATTAATTTATTCTATAACCATGGAGGAGCATGAGAAGCATTTGAGGTAGTGTTTTCAATGTTTGAGGGAAAATTACTTGTATGCAAATTTGGCAAAGTGTGAGTTCTTTCAGACAAAGATCAAGTGCCTTGGGCATGTCATTTTTGGTGATGGTATTGCAGTGGATCCCTCAAAGATCCAAGCTATTCTTGAGTGGCCCGCACCCATGAACATCTCTGAGGTTCACAATTTCATGGGTTTGGTAGGTTGCTATCAATGATTTGTGTAGGGGTTTTTGAGGATTACTCATCCTATCACTTCCCTATAGAGAAAAGGGAATAAATTTGTGTGGTTAGAGAAGTGCCAGGAATATTTTTAGGTTCTTAAGGAGAGGTTGACTAGTGCACCTATTTTGGTGGTTCCTAACCCATCTGGTAATTTCATGGTTTGTACAGATGAGTCCGTTGAAGGGTTAGGAGTGGTTTTGATGCAGGATGAGAGAGTGATTTCTTATGAATCTCGTAAGCTCAAGAAACATGAACTCAACTATCCTACGCATGATCTTGAGCTAGCAGTCATTGTGCATGCCTTGGTTCATTGGAGACACTTTCTCTTAGGTCATCGGTTTGATTTGCATACAAATGATCACATATATTTACGTAGCTGAAACTAAATGCTAGGCAGAGGAGGTGGATGGATTTCTTGTGCATGTATGATTTTGAGGTTAAATACATTCAGGGGAAGGAGAATGTGGTTGTAGATGCCCTTAGTTGTCATCGACAAGAGCTTTTTGTAGTATCTTTGGGAGTAGATTTGAGAGGATAGATTTTTGTAGCACTCCTTGCAGACTACTAGTATCAAGATGTTAGTTCCGAGGTGGACTCTGGTAGAGTTTTTTAGACATAATGCACCACTGAGAGGGGGGTAAATCAGTGGTTCTCAAACATTTCCCTTTAACAACCTAGGTGTGTATACCAGTTATGGGATCTGACACAATATAGACTTATCGGTCAGTGTAGAGACATAAATACAAATGCAATCACACAAAGTGACATCACATAACACCAGGATATACGAGGAAAACCCAAGATGGGAAAAACCTTGGTGAGCAATGTTGTTGGAGTCTACTACTCCAATCTAGTCTCACAATGAAACTCTGTTACAATGTTTAGGGCACCAACCCAAGGAGCTACAACCCCTGATTTAGGGCACTAACCCAAGGAGCACCAAACCCTACCTGATTTATGTGCTACAACCCAAAGGAGCTACAACCCTTACACTGAGATACAACTCAATGTTCACAAAGATAATTTCAAAGACAAAATTAATACTAATGTTACAAGTGAATCTTGTAACCATCTCAAATACCTCTCTCTATCGGTGAGACACCTTCTAAACTATACCGACTCATTATTTTGTTGCTTCCTTGCCGGCAAACTCTACCAGTTCACCTCTCCTCTATTCTTCTCTACTAGATCTCCTCCTCACTTCTATGTTCTTTACTGGTACAATACTCTGTCAGTTCTATATCTGCCTACTTTTCAACTTCCTTCACCTATGCTCTACTGGTATGAACACTACCAGTTCTACACTACTACCAGTTGCACACCTCAACCTGATTCTTCCTCAATCCCAATCTCTTCTCAGATACTCGTTAAGCACTTGAATTATTTTCTCTCACATGCAGAAGTAACACTCAATCACTTTGCAGTAGCACTCTATTCTTCTCTTCATCAACCCTTCTTTCTCATCCAGCGGCAACCATCTCAGATTTTGGCTTGCATATTTATAGACTAGTTTTCCCACCAAAAACCAATTCAAACTTTGGGTGGTTACATTTTTCTCACTTACCTCGAGGAAAACCAAATCCAATTAGATCATGTTCAATCTGATCACCCAGACAGATGTTTCCTCATCACTGCCATTGTCTGCCTTCTTGATCACGCCTTCTATCTTTGGCAATCTTCTTTTTACCCTATCAGTTGATTTCTTGGTCAAACACCAAGATTGATCTTGTGGTTTCCTTCATCTGCCTAGATCTCCTCACTCACTCTGAGTTGTCTCTCGGTTGTCCTCCAGACCTCGAGCCACAAACCTCTGCCATATCTCTGCAACACGTCCCATGATTATTGGGATCTACCATTAATGTCGACCAACCCTGCAACTACTTCATCGATGTACATTCCATCTACTGCTACATGTGAGTTTGCCATATTGACTCCACGTGGCATCCAAGTTGACCACCTACCAGCTTGCATCTTCATATTGGTCCAGATTGGATCACCGACTGAACATTCTACCGGTTCCTCTTTTTTACTGGTTTACTAACCCTGTCAGTATCTCACACTGTATTGGTTAACTCCTCATGTCTGTACAAGGTTGAACTCTTGGTGGAACTCCTTAACAGTGTTGGGAAAAATGGTGTCTCAACCTTGCATTTATGCGAGGTTACTATTTATAGTAAGTTTTCATTTGAGCACGAAATGGTGCGAAACACTCCCTGAAGCTTCTGGTTGGCTAGATAAGCATTCCGGTAAAGTTGCGTCGCAAGGTCACAGCTAGTTTTGAAGATATTAATGTTTTCATCTTGGAGGGGTGCAATAAAATATTTAAACTTAATTTTGGGGACTTTAGAGGCTCCGGAATGCCCTAAAAAGTGGCCGTAACTGGCAAAGCAGGTTACAAGGTGATAGAGCACTTCGTGAGCTTTTCGGCGCTTCAAACGGTTCGTCAATCGGACACCCGGTTCTCAAGTTATGGCCTCCGGAAGTTTTTACTCCTGAAATAGGAAAAATAATTTGTGTCGGATACATAAATGAGCCGTAAAAGGGAGCGAAATGTGTTGATGTGTTCTTTAACATGTCATAGGGCATCTAGAAGGGAGATAAGGTCGGCTACACCTTATTGGATGGTTTTAGCCCATGGTTTTGTAATACCGTTTGACGGTTTCTTGTATTGTATCTCCTATTTATGAGGTGTGTGAGATAGAGGTTGTGTGTAAGAGTCCTATGGCTATTGAGTTGCCTCTGAATCTCTGATTAGTGGTACTCCTGCGAAGAGCTTGCTCTGCAAGTATGTTGTAATCTGTTTTTGATTGCTGAATAAAATATTGAGCTGCCTTTGGAGTGTGGGGTTTTTCTCCCGAAAGGGTTTTCCCCACGTAAATCATTGTGTTGTGGTATGATTGCTATTATATCTACTTCTATTTTCTGTAACTATTGTAATGATCTGAAAAAGTTTTGCATTACCCTCCTCTCAAGGTTAGTGTAGGAAGTTGTTTCCGCTACTTAACTTCCTTACAAGTGGTATCAGAGCCTGATCACCTTTGGTTTCAATTGTGGGCAGTTGGGTTTTTTGAACTAATCCAGATTTGAGTGGGAGCTTGTGCAGAAGACACTTTTTGATCTTGTTGCAGGAATATTCAGATGGCGAGTTCGTCAGGGAGAATAGAGGTGGAGAAATTTAATGGAAGTAATTTTGAGATGTGGAAGCTGAAGATGGAAGATTTGCTAATAGATCGAGATCTTTGGGATGCTGTTGATGCGAATGTCCAAAGGCCCTCAGATCCTACTGCGGCAGCTCAGTATGATGTTATGGACCGAAAAGCCAAGGGTCTAATCAGACTATGCCTGGCAGACTCTGTTCTAATCAATGTCCATGAAGAGAACTCTGCAAAGAAGCTATGGACTAAGCTTGGTGAGATGTATCAAGTGAAATCTTTATTAAATCAAATTTTCTTAAGAAAGAAATTGTATTCCTTGAAGATGGAAGAGGGTGGACGAATTGCAGACCACCTCGAAGCATTCAATATGTTGGTGGCTCAATTAGTATCCGTCGGTGTTAAGATGGACGAGGAGGAGAAATGTCAGATCTTGCTTTGCTCTTTGCTTGATTCGTGGGATTCTCTTGTTATGGCTATCAGTAGTACTTCTATTGTTTTGAAATCTGAAGACGTCGTGGGTGCCCTACTCGGTGAAGAGATGCGAAGGAAGGTATCCATCAGTTCAAAGGAAGCCCTAACCGTTCGTGGAAGACCTAAGGAGAAAGGCAAGAAGAATGAGAAGCATGGCAAGTCCAAATCCAAAGGGAGATCGAAATCTCCTGGAAAGTCCAAAGTCATTTGCTGGAATTGCGTTAAACTGGGTCACATCCGTAAGGACTGCAAAGAAGAAAAGAAGAAGAAAAAGAAAAAGTTCGATTCTGATTCTGAGTTCGACAAGGAAGATGGCGATGCATTTATTGCGGCTTTGGCGACTCATGCAGGTAATGATGCCTGGCTAATTGACTCAGGTGCATCTTTTCATATGACTTCTAATAGAGATTGGTTTTCTGAATATGAAGGATTTAATGGAGGTAAGGTGTACTTGGGTGATGATTCACATCTAGACATGGTTGGTCGAGGTAAAGTTAGAATCAGGTTTTCTGATGGTAGAATAAAAAGGATTAATGGTGTGCTGCATATCCCTGGATTAAAACGAAACCTGTTATCTATGAGCAAACTAATAGATGCAGGTGTGCAGGTAGTCTTTTCTGAAACAGGATGTAAGATGATTAAGGGTGCTATGGTAGTTGCTAGAGGTGTCAGGTTTGGCACTTTGTATAAGCTTGAAGCATACACTGTTGAGTGTAATAGCACTTCTATAAAAAGTAAATCTGCGGATACTTCACTGGAAGATTTGAAGGTTTCACCTTCAGCAGATGGAAATGGTTTTTGGGTACCTAAGGGTGCTCTTTCGTCTGAAGCAAAGTTACCTGCAGAGAAGACTATGTTATGGCACCAGAGACTTGGTCACATTGGAGAAAAGGGTCTAAGGACCTTGAAAAATAAAAACCTTGTTGAAGGTTTGAATGACTATAATCTTGACTTTGATTTCTGTGAGCATTGCATTTATGGAAAACAAAACCGCGTTCAGTTTTACTCGAGTTCTCATAAAACTTGTGGTGTTTTGGATCTTATCCATTCTGATGTGTTTGGTCCAGTAGATGTCTCTTCGATTGGAAAATCCACTTATTATGTTTCATTTATTGATGATTTTAGTAGAAGGACATGGGTATATTTTCTAAAGAGTAAATCTGAAGTTTTTAGTCGTTTTAAAGAATTTAAAGCAATGGTTGAGTTGCAGACTGGAAAGAAAATAAAATGTTTGAGAACTGATAATGGCGGTGAGTTTTGCTCTAATGATTTTGATAGATTCTGTAAAGACTGTGGAATTAACAGGCAGAAGACAACTCCGTATTCTCCATAGCAGAATGGAGTTGCAGAAAGAATGAACAGGACACTGATGGAGAAGGCTAGGAGTATGTTGAGTGGTGCTGGTCTCGAACAAAAGTTTTGGGCTGAAGCTGTTGCCACTGCTTGCTACCTGATTAACAGATCTCCTACATCAGCTCTTGTTGATAAAATGCCTATGGAAGCATGGTCAGGTCACAAGCCTTCATTGAGACATCTTAGAGTTTTTGGTTGCGAGGCATATGCACATGTGCCAAAGGAGAAGCGAACAAAGTTGGAGAACAAGGCTGTGAAATGTATCTTCATCGGGTATAGTTATGGTGTGAAAGGATACAAGCTTTGGGACCCTGTTGCACAAAAGGTAATTCACAGTAGAAGTGTTATTTTTAGAGAAATTAAGTCTCCTTCTGTTACATTGCAGCCAGAACAGACTAAAAAAGAAGACGTGATTCAACTTCCTTCTACACCTGAAAGAGTTGAATCGAGACCCCTAGATAGGCAAGAATTTGAGGAGAACTCGTCTAGCTCTGAATCTTCAGAAGAGGAGGAAGAATCTCCAACTCAGCTTGTTCGAAGGTCTACAAGACATAGACAACCACCTAAAAGGTATTCACCTGATGATTGGAGATGTATTTTTGCTCTGAATACTAGTGTGGATGAACCGAAATCTGTAGAAGAGGCATTAGGTATGAATGATGCAGAATCCTGGAAGATTGCTATGGAGGAAGAAATGGCAACTTTGAAAAAGAATGATACATGGGATCTTGTACCACTGCCTGAAGGACGAAAACCTGTTGGTTGTAAATGGGTGTTCAAGAAAAAGATTGGTTCAGATGGAAGCATTGAAAAGTATAAAGCAAGGTTAGTTGCAAAAGGCTACTCTCAGGTTGAGGGTGTTGATTACGGTGAGATATTTTCTCCTATTGCAAAAATGACGTCTATTAGATTTTTGCTTTCTATTGCTACTGCTTATGATTTAGAGGTTGAACAAATGGATGTGAAAACTGCTTTCCTTCATGGTGATTTGGAGGAAGATATTTATATGACACAGCCGGAGCACTATGTGGTGAAAGGCAAAAGTAATTTGGTCTGTAAATTGAAGAAATCTTTGTATGGCCTCAAACAAAGTCCTAGGATGTGGTACCAGAAATTTGATACATATGTGTTGAGTTTGGGATTTGAACGTTCTAAATCAGATCACTGTGTTTATTATAAATCTGATGGTGATCATTTCTTATTCATTGCATTGTATGTTGATGATATGTTATTCATTGGTAAAGGGAAAGGTATGATTTCAGAACTGAAGTCTCAGCTCTCTGCTAAATTTGAAATGAAAGATCTTGGTGCAGCAAAGCACATTCTTGGGATGGAAATTAGAAGAGATAGGGTGAATAGAAAGCTATGGCTAGGCCAGAGTAAGTATGTGAATTGAGTGTTACAGAGGTTCAACATGCAGAATTGTAGACCATTGAGTGTTCCTTTTATAGTTGGAATGAAACTATCTGTTTCAGATTGTCCAACATCCCCATTGGAGATGGAAGACATGAGCAGAGTGCCTTACCAGAGTGCAGTTGGAAGCTTGATGTATGCTATGGTCTGTACTAGACTAGACATTGCCCAAGCAGTGGGAGTACTTTCTAGATACATGTCTAATCCTGGTAGAGTTCATTGGGATGCAGTCAAAAGAGTCTTCAGATATTTGAAGGGTACTTCAGAGTATTCTTTGTGTTATCATGGTAATTCAGTTGGAGACATGACTTCCCTTGATATCCATGGTTATGTGGATTCAGATTGGGCAGGTGATATTGATAGCAGAAGATCCACCAGTGCTTATGTGTTTACTTTGTTTGGTGGTGCAATTAGTTGGATGAGTAAGCGATAGGCTGTGGTTGCTTTATCCACTACTGAAGCAGAGTATATGGTAGCTACTCATGCTTGTAAAGAGGCCATTTGGCTTAAGAGACTATGTTCGGATATTGGAATAAAACAAGGTACAGTGACAGTTTACTGTGACAGTCAGAGTGCAATTAGCCTAGCTAAGAACCCGACATTTCATGCTCGGACCAAACATATTGATGTTCAGTATCATTTTGTTAGAGATATGGTCGAAGATGGTAGGGTGAAGCTGGTTAAGGTGGAAACTTTGATGAATGTTGCAGATGCTTTAACTAAGGCTGTGAGCACAGAGAAGTTCAGATGGTGTTCAGAGTCTATGGGCCTTATGGCCCCTAGCAATTGATTCATTGTGTTGACATTCCCTTCCGCTCTTGCAAGGTGTTCGACAAGTGGGAGATTTGTTGGAAAAAATGGTGTCTCAACCTTGCATTTATGCGAGGTTACTATTTATAGTAAGTTTTCATTTGAGCACGAAATGGTGCAAAACTCTCCTTGAAGCTTCTTGTTGGCTAGATAAGCATTCCGGTAAAGTTGCGTCGCAAGGTCACAGCTAGTTTTGAAGATATTAATGTTTTCATCTTGGAGGGGTGCAATAAAATATTTAAACTTAATTTTGGGGACTTTAGAGGCTCCGAAATGCCCTGAAAAGTGGCTGTAACCGACGAAGCGGTTACAAGGTGATAGAGCACTTCGCGAGCTTTCCGACGCTTCAAACGGTTCGTCAATCGAACACCCGGTTCTCAAGTTATGGCCTCTAGAAGTTTGTACTCCTGAAATAGGAAAAATAATTTGTGTCGGATACATAAATGAGCTGTAAAAGGGAGTGAAACATGTTGATGTGTGCTTTAACATGTCATAGGGCATCTAGAAGGGAGATAAGGTCGGCTACACCTTATTGGATGGTTTTAGCCCATGGTTTTGTAATACCGTTTGACGGTTTCTTGTATTGTATCTCCTATTTATGAGGTGTGTGAGATAGAGGTTGTGTGTAAGAGTCCTATGGCTATTGAGTTGCCTCTGAATCTCTGATTAGTGGTACTCCTGCAAAGAGCTTGCTCTACAAGTATGTTGTAATCTATTTTTGATTGCTGAATAAAATATTGAGCTGCTTTTGGAGTGTGGGGTTTTTCTCCCGAAAGGATTTTCCCCACGTAAATCATTGTGTTGTGGTATGATTGCTATTATATCTACTTCTATTTTCTATAACTGTTGTAATGATCTGAAAAAGTTTTGCATTACCCTCCTCTCAAGGTTAGTGTAGGAAGTTGTTTTCGCTACTTAACTTCCTTACAAACAGGACATCAGACATGTCTATCCAAAGGATGCTCATCTTCATCAGGTAGGGAGTCATCTTCATCTGCACCTTATCCATATTATCGGCGACCATTCAAATGAGTAAAACCTCTTGATGACACCATGTCATCAACCTTCCATAGAATCCATCTTTAATCAGGATAATCTTCCTTTATCTGCATCTGCTCAGCCATGCCTTCTCCCTGATCAATTCTGACCATATCTCTACCAGTTTGTTAAAATGACAAACTCATTACTCTTCATCTATACTAGTGGAGTAACACCTAGTCTTCTACATCCTGCAATGCACTCATGTGACTTTCTTGTTTGTGCAACATATCTTCAAACAGGCACATGTGATCCGGTCTTGGCAATTTTATTGTCATTCATCTCTTCCCATAGTGACTACATCTTCATCCGGTGGGAGTCTTGTTGTTCTGCAACCTCACAACATACCAGTGACCTGTTCATTCTTCTCCTCCCGTGTTGATGTGATTTAGGTAACATTATACCTCTTCATCACAAACAACATCCAAGCATCTTGCCCATTGTCAACACTTCACTTATCAGTTGACATACTCTCCTTACCGGGGATACACTGTGCCGGTACCGATCACCTTACCATTCCATCCACACAAGTCAGACACCAACTTGTGTACCAGTGACTCCTAGGGTCATCTTCCTTACCATACCAGTGTTCTACAACACAAAGTGATATCAAATATATCTCAACCTGTACTCCTCCTTGATAGTGTTGCCCATACATCTCTCATACCGGTAGTCATTCCATACAGGTTGACATCAATGACAACACAATGCCAACGTATTTTTGGAGGGTAGATTCACAAGTTATGCCCTTGATTCTGATGGTATTTTGTGGCATATGGAATGTATTTATGTTCCTTCTTTTGAGGGTCTTCTTGCCCTTGATTCTGAAGAGGGATATATCTAATTGTGTGGCTTGGTTCTTAGAGTTTCAAAGAGTGAAGGCAGAGCATCAACATCTGATAGGTCTTTTGTAGTAGCATCTTGTTGTAGAGTGGAAGTGGGAAATTGTTTCTAAGGAATTCATTGTGAGATTACCTAAGTCCTCACATCGTCATGATGCTATTATGGTCACCATGGGCAGGTTGACCAAAGTTGCACATTTCTCACCCGTTCGATCTTCTTATAATGCAGCATCAGTGGCTAGCATTTTCATGAAGGATATTGTTAGACTTCATGGCATCCCACGAAATATCATTTCTCATAGAGATCTCGTATTTACTTCAGCCCTTTGGAAATCTCTTCAGCAGGCATTAGGGACTCAGATGAACTTTAGTTCAGCCTATCATCCTGAGATGGATGGGCAGATAGAGAGAGTCAACCAGGTGTTGGAGGACATGCTCTGGATGTACGTCATGGATTAGCAGTCCCATTGGGAGGACTACCTATACTTGGTGGAATTCTCTTATAGCAATGGATACCACGGTTCCATCGGTATGGCTCCCTTTCAGGCATTATATGGTCATCCTTGTCAAACTCCCTTGAGTTGGGATAAATTAGAGGACCGGGTATATCTGGGTCCAGATATGCTATGAGATATGGAGCAGTAGGTGGAGAGGATTAGAGAGCATTTAGTGGCAGTGCAAGATCAGCAAAAGAAGTAGGCTAATGCACATAGGGTAGACCGTTAGTTCTTTGTTGATGATCGAGTGTTTCTGCATGTGCATCCACAAAAGAGTCCCATCTGTTACAGAAATAGCTCTAATCTTTGCACCGCATTTTGTTGGTCCATTTAAGGTTTTAGAAAGGATCAGTCCAGTTGCCTATCATCTTTCTCTGTCGCCTAGTCTCTCGCACATTCATGATGTTTTCCATTTTTCAATTCGTCGTCCGTATCATCCTGATATTTCTCATATTCTTGATTGGACTGCTCTACACGTCAAGGATAGGTAGCTAGCTCACGAGCCCATGGGTGTTCTAGAGCACATGCATTGGGTCCTTAGAGGTAGAGATATTGAGTAGGCTAGGGTCCAGTGGGACCCTAATGATGAGTCTTTAGCTACCTAAGATGAGGCTTCTTGTATGCATGAGCTCTATCCTTTCCTCTTTGTAGGCTTTCTAGAGTAAGCCTGACACTAGGGGAGGAGGATGTAGTGCTCACTCTCTTTTTGGATTTCGAGACTCTATGGTTTTGAGTTTCTTATTAGCTTAGACCCTATATGGTGTTGGTTTGGTTTTTAAACTTGATATGATGCACTTTTTGTCACATGAATTTATATGTGGTTATTTATGATTTATGCTTCATGGATTGATGGATGATGATTTACATAATGATGGCTATGATGTGATTATATGATGTTATTTATACTCAGTTAGCTAGATGATTATTTAAAATGGATTATATATGAGTTTTGTTATGATTTAATGAGTATGCTTATCGATGTTTACTTGATTTGATGTACACTGCTTTCTATCTTTGATGTGCTTGGGTGAAAGGGAAAAGTGTCGCACTACTCTTTAAGAGTAACCTACGTCACTTCCATTCCATTTTCACGGTATGATGTTATGCATTATATGCATATGTTTGACAGTGTTTTTATGCAGCTACAGGTACCAAGCATCGACTCCATCTAAATCTTTAGGACTGACCCATTGGATATGTTGAAATTGAGAGTTATCAGTCAAACCCTTGATGTGACCATCATTCCTATGGGAACAAGATTCTAGTAAGGTATCGTTGTGTTTAGTTGGTAGTGATGAGGTTGTTCGGTCATGTTAGTTGTTTGTCATGTAAGTCTTTCATGTTTTTGTTAGTGTGCAAATAGTTATTTTGGAGTGTAGTTTAATGTTTTATTAATATTGTTGTTGAGAGGACATTAATATTACTACATTAAATGAATTAATATATTAATGTTTTAGTAAATTGAAATTTGTTATAGCATTAAATTAAATTAATTAAATTAATTAAATTAATTAAAAGGCTTAATCACTTTATTCATTTAAAAATAAATAAATGAGGATAAATTTAATTTGGGAATTAAATATTTATAAAAAAAAAATTGTGCACAGGGAATTAATAAAGAAATCAATTAAAATAAATTTAAAAAAATATAGTAGTGGAGAGGGGAGTTGTGAATTATGGCTATTTTGGGAATTTTTGGAGTTAGTGGGAGATTTTGCATGCTATTTTTTATCGAGCGTGGATTCTTTGAAAAAGAAAGAGGGAAGAATTCGCTCCTGTGAAAATTTTCTGAAAATTTTGGGTGTGGGTTTTGGAAATGAACGGTGGATTTTTGGGATTTGGGTTTTGAATCTGGTGTCCGATCAAAAGGAATTGAAGGGCCTCTCAAATCAAGCGTTCTGGATGTGGATTGCTCTGGAACACCGGGAATACTCCATCGAACATAGGACTTCAGTTCGGAGATGTTCTTGACCTTGTTTAACTTCTATAGATTATCATGTTTAATGTTTCAATAAGATTATGATTTCGAGCTTTCCATTGTGTTTCTCTGTATTTTTTTTTCCCTAATTCTTTATCTCAGCTGGGTTGAAAATATATTTGTTGGATAAATGTATTGTTCGATAGTAGTTTGGTTCTAGTTTTTTTTGCATGCAAAGCATCTTTTCCTTTATACATGCAATGGTATTACCCTATTGTCTCCATCTCATTTACATCTTAATCATAATCTCTTTTTATTTTCTCTCAATTTGATTTATGTGCAAATCGATTGAAATACTATTTTAAATGATTACTGTACTGTGCAAACTAATCAATATATTGTTTAAATGATTGTTTTACTATGTTAACCAATTTGCATACTGTATTTACTGTTTTGTTTCTCTATATGAACCGATCGATATAATTGGTTTATAATTTGTTATCTTCTGATTGTTATTATCGGCATACATCTTTCTTTGACCAATTGACATACTCTTTTAGCCGAATGATTTTATGTGTTCACTAATCGTCATATGGTATCAACCGATCATATGGTATCAACCGATTTATATTATTGGCATGTTTCTATTTTATTAACCGATTATCAAAATCAATATGCTATCTTTTTATGGTGTTCCTTAGAATCGGTATTCATATGTTTATTGACCAATTTTAGTTGGTATGCCTTCTTCTCTTGACCGATTAGAATAATCAGTATGTTTTCAGTAATCTCTATTTGCATTTGCGCAATATTAATCAACGTCGACCCCTCCCTTGTATGGATTCAAGAAATGTGTGGGTGTTTTCAGTTTCTCCATAATCGTGTTGCATTTGGTACACTGTAGCAATCGTTTCATTTTTTATAAGTACCCTCTTATCAACCGATTACTAGAATCGGTTTGTTTCCTTTTACTAACCGATTATTATCGGCTTGCATTTCCTTAGTAACCGGTTGATACAAAATCGACAATCATGCTTGCTAACCGATTAATAAACTCGGTATACAGCGATTATTTA
Source organism: Cryptomeria japonica (assembly GCF_030272615.1). NCBI lineage: Eukaryota > Viridiplantae > Streptophyta > Pinopsida > Cupressales > Cupressaceae > Cryptomeria > Cryptomeria japonica. Next base: position 635,863,470 of record NC_081407.1, read on the forward strand.
CACTCTCATTGGGGCATCAACCCCAATTTTGGGTTTGATTTTTATACTATTCTTTGATGGCCTCCTTTCAGTTTTATATATATTTGTACATGAATTTATTTATTCATCCATATAAATTAGTTGTATGTTCCTAAATAATGATAGATGAGAATTGAATGAATGGATTATGATTTCTTATATCTATTGAAAGGCAAAATATCAATTATATTGTGTGAATTATAAAGGATCAAAGTGGGTCATAGTTCATTGAATGATGTGAAGTAAAAGGTGAGGCTTATTTATAGTATAAAATTATGAATTAATTCTCATATGCTTGGCACGATGTGTCCCTTGTTTTACTTTTGAGACTTTTATGTAATATGAAGTTTGACTTTTATAATTTGGAACCACGAGAATGTTGTTTAAATGTATTTTGGTTCTAGAGGCTAGGGGAGGTGTTCAGATCCTTTATTGTGTTGATGTTTGTTACTCCCTTGGTGTTATTGTTTCAAGCCCCTGAATGTCTTTTAATGCTAGATGGTCATTCCTAACCTGCAGTGGTTACTTCTTGATTGTAATCTTGTTCTAGCAATGAGTCAAGCCTTGCTATGGTAGGGGTCTTGTCATCTTGTGGTTTTGGGTGTCATAGATCTTGTGATGCATAATGGATTTCTAGGTGCAAGTCAAGGGGGAGTGGCTCTCATTGGGGGCCAAGACCCAAAGAGTTCACCAAGGTACCTCAATGAGGGTTTTGTAATCAAGTAGAATTTTAAACTAGAGAACTTGGGTGTGTAGTTAGATCACATTTTTTTTTAAAAAGGATTAATTATTGCCACTCTTACTCTCAGATGCTTGTTCATGTTTGGGGTAAGTAGAGAAGGCCTAGAATGGCATCCACCAATCGTTTCCCTTCGAAAGGTTGGTGTGGTCCACTATTATTTGTATGGGGGTCGAAGGTTGGTAGAGGTACCCAGGATGGGTGTCGGGTCCTAGTGAAGACTCGCGAGGGTAACCCATGACAACCTAGTGATGACACTCTTCCCTATTGCATACCTAGTAGTCTCTTATTGTTATTTTCCTTTAGGTTTGTTGTGGGCCTGTAGGATTGGTTGGTTTTCTTACGAGTCTCTTGTGGTAGTAGTCTTGTGAGCCTCATGTGAGTCATGTTTGCATCCTCATTTGTTTGCTTTTGTGTTGTGGGCCTGGTTGGTATCTCCTAGCACAGGGGGTGGACCTAATGGTACCACATGGTTGGGTGGAGTTCTCTTGCACCCATTGGGTCTTGTTCATCCTTCATCATGTTCACGATGGCTTGAGCGAAGATTGAAGACTTTCTTGATGGATCCAGATTTATGTATTCATTTCATTAAGGTACTTTTAGGAGATTATGTACTTTGGATAAAATTACAATGTAACTAATGAGTATATGTACTTTTGTATGGAATTTTATTGTGTATCATGCACTTATGTAATAAATGATGTTACATTATTTAAATGATGATTCTTATGAATATGTATGTTGGGTTAATTTTGGTAATGCTTGAGTAACAACATTGTGGGGCCTTGAGGACTATTGCTAGCTATTATATGTTCATCTTATTATTTTATCTTGTGGTGACATGTAATCTAATGCATATGTATGGTTTATCTTATCTTTTAAAAAAAATAATCGCAATACCTAAATACTGAGAAAACTTAAATTTAATCTTCATCCTCTGCCTCATTCTCAACAATGTTGAAATAATGTAGCTCATAGAAATTATGCTTTTTCAAATACTTCTTCGTCAAGCACTTCAAATATGTTTTAGAAAAATTCATCTTAGAAGTGACACTAAGTTTGTACTTTAGATAAGAAATTAGACTAGACTTGCTATGTTTGACAATATCTTCCCTCCTTTAATTACTAACAAATGACCTTATAGCGGGGGTGTTACATAATTGATTACCTTTGCATTACATAAAATAACCAACACTGCCATAGGATTACCTTTTACCTTTCTGCACGATCCTCATAGTATGTTTGATTTTTTCCTCCTCTTCATGCAATATTTGTTGAAAAGAAAAACACGAAAGCTCTTGTTTTAAATGATACATGTGTTTATTCATAATTTATTCTCAGAAGTAACACTAATAAGTTACATAATTGATTACCTTTCCATTACAATAATTGATTACCTTTGCATTACAATGTGTTCATCAATTATCATTATTTTAATTAAGTAATAAATTAGACTAATACCTATGTAATTAAAATAATTGAAATTAGAATAATTTCTTTTGGGCCTCATAGCGGGGGCGTTACATAACTAATTACCTTTGCATTACAATGTGCTCATCAATTATCATTATTCTAATTAAATAAGAAATTAGACTAATACCTATGTAATGCAAAGGTAATCAATTATGTAATGCCCCTACTATGAGGTCATTTGTTAGTGTGATGCTAAAAATGTGGTTAAATGAAACAAGCATACACATAGATGAGACACCATAATGAAATTATGAAGAAAATAGGAAGCTAAATAAATTCAAACCAAATACTTCTTTGAGATGTCCCATCTTCCTCTATTCTTGAGGACCTTGAAGGTTGAAGAATTGTTGGCTCTCAGCGGAGAAATGACCTCCAAAGTGGCAACTCAAGAGTTGAGTAGCTGCTTCATGATTATGCAAATGGTATGAAATGCATGATTAATCCAATAGGCTAATTATGATAGATGATTTAAATGAAAATGCCTAGATTAATGATGCTAAAACTATGAATGCAAGAGATCCTTAATGCTCCAAAATGAGGGGTATTTATAGGAATTCCAAGGCCAAAGTTGAGGTGGCAGGAATCGACGGTCTAGATTTGATCTGAAGATATCAAGGGTCAAGATTGAGGAAGTTAGAGAAGATGATGGAGGAAGGGATACTTGTCATATTTGTGGTGACAAGTGTCAAGGAGCCTTTCTCATAAGAGGGCAAGTGTCCAAGGGAGGAGACATGTGGCAAAAGTGCCATGTGTCTCAAGGGGAGAATATCCAACCCATAAGAGGTTAGGATAAAAGAGGTTAGGATGCAAGAGGATAGGGTTAGTTAGACCCTAGGATTAGATAGAATGGGTTAGGTTAGGTGGTTAAAAGTTAGGAGCCATGTGCTCATTTGAATTTAGAAATTTAAATATTTGAAAAAGATAATTAATCTCAACAAATCATGATTTGATTTGTTTTAACTATTTATGAGATTAGAAGAATGAATTTAGATGGGGGAGGGATTAATTAATTTAGATTAATTAATCGAAGGGGATTATTAAATGAACCTAATAAATAAATCCTTAGACTTATTTATAAGTAGATGAAAGGGGAAATTAATCAAATTGCTTGTGAATTCAAATAATTGGGAAGGAGGATTAATTAAATAATTGTGTGTTTAATTAATTATCTTCAGACCATTTTTAGATGTATACAATTAGTAATTAAAGGAGGGAAGATAGTGTCAAACATAGCAGGTCTAGTCTAATTTCTTATCTAGGTCCAACAAGTTTGGTTAGGCATTCTTACCCTAGGTATGCTCTTGTTTTCCTCTCACTCAGTCCAACATTAAGGGCCATACCCTATCTATTGGCATTATGGATGAATTGATTATGTGTTGCATTGATATTTTATCATTGATGTCAACACTAGCTATTATGGTTGGTTACTGGCAGACAAGTTTTGGTTACCGGTAGAAGATCTAGTGTTACCGGTAGAAGAGACTATTTTTTGGACACTTCTGGCATGTTTGGATCAATGGAGAAATATTGACAGGATGCATAGCTGGTGTTGGTACAGCTTCTAGATGGATTTCACGATGTTGAAGATATTCTTTGTTCATGCTTCAACTACTTGAAGACATTGCTTTGGCGTGGTGGACCCAGAATAGGTCTGGTACCCATCTAGGTTATGGACCGGTATCATGTTAACATGTACTCTACACGTTACCGGGATGTTTTGGGATGTTTTATGGATTGGTTATTGTTGTTTTGGTCTTAAGCCGACATGGCATATCATTGTAATATGAATTTATGTAATGATCTTATTGTAATATCTTTAGGTGGCCGACCTAATTGGTTTAGGCATTAGGGTTGGTATAAATTGATGTAAGATCTCATTGTAGATCATGTTCGTGGTCGTGGAATGTAATATCATATGCAAAGGAGATTTGGTTGATCATAGGTGATCAAATTGGGATTTAGGAAGAGGTCTAAGGCCTCCGGTATTGAGATTAACCGGGACTGTAATCAGGCATGGTAGATGCTATCTCTGGCAGTTCATTATTCTGGATTGTTGTCCATTTATCTTGAGCTGGTTATAACCTCTTTGTAGTCAATGAGACTCTTTTGTAATGAGCAATATGCTCTAGGTAGTGTGCCTTCCTACATGCGCAGGCCCCTCATTGTATCACATACTTTCTGCAGAAGTATCATCTGACTGTGGGTAGGCTTCCCACCGTGGTTTTTCCCTTTTTGGGTTTTCCATGTGCAAATTATGGTATTATGTGGTATGGTTGCATTTGTTGATTATTTGTTTTACTATTAAGTTTTATTACTTACCGGTATCTATTTTTGCTTTACCGGTACTTAATTTGGTTAAAGGATATTAAGTGGATTAAATAATATAATCTATTAACAACTGATTCAACCCCCCCCCCCTCTTAGTTGTTCACTGGTTATCCTAACAATTGGTATCAAAGCTTTGGTCGTCTTTTGTAGAAGCTTAACCGCTTGAGGTAGATCCTATGGCAGCTAACACTTCAAATCCACTGGCAACTATTTTCAAAAGAGAAATACCTAAGCTTGATGGAACAAATTATGGGATATGGAAAATTCGAATGGAGACTCATCTTAGATGTTTTGGCAAGGATATTTGGGAGATCACTGAGAAAGGATACACACCTTATGATCCGGCATCTGGCAATCCCGCTCCTGCAGACTTGGACAAGAATATTGAAAATGAGTGCAGAGCTAGAGAAGCCCTCTTGTGTGCACTTATTAATCAACAGATCATGGGATTGACTGATAAATCATTGGCAAAGGTTATGTGGGACAAATTACAAACTCTGAATGAAGGTGATCCTACTATCAAAATTGCTAAACTTGATGGTTACCGGGTAAGATATGAAAACTTAAAGATGGAAGATAATGAAAGAATTATTGTGTTTATGGAAAGAGTAAATGAGATTGTTATGGGAATTCAATGTTGTGGAGGATTTCTGAGTGAAGATGAAATAGTTTCTAAAGTCTTGAGAGCCCTTCTGCCAGCTTACAAGATGAAGGCAATTGCAATTAATGAACTAAGAACAATGGCAAACTCTTCAGTTAACAGAGACATTCTGATTGGGAAATTATCTGCTTTTGAGCTTGAAGAATTTGGATCATCTGGAGCTGTAAAGTCTAAACCTACTTTTCATGCATCATCATCACCATCTACTGGTAAAAGTGATTAGAAATTCCTATATGAAAAATAATTGGAAGACATGAGGAAAAAAGATGAAGAATTTGAGCAACTTGAAGTCTTATTTGCTAGAAGAGTGCTTAAAGGACCGACGGGAAGTAAGTATGAAGGAAAAGAACCTTTTAAATGTTTTGTATGTAATAAGATTGGTCATTTTGCATCTAGATGTCCTGAAAGGAATGCAAGATTTGAGGAAAGAGTTAAGAAATCATTTAAGCCTAACCAAAACAGATATAGATTCAAGAAAAGTAAACAATGCTACCTAGCGGATGAGGAAGAAGTAAGTGACGACTCTAGGGATGAACCGGCAGAAGACTCTACTAGTGGATCCGACAATAGAAAGGAATGGGTGTTTTATGCTTTAAAGGAAGATGAACCAGAACCGGCAATCATAAATGAAGAAAAGGCCCTAGCAGCAAAAGTTGAAGATAACAATGAATGGGTAATTGATAGTGGATGCTCACATCATATTACTGGTGATAAGAGAAAATTTATGTCCCTACAAGAATACAATGGTGGTCAAGTCAGATTTGGAGATGACAAAGCATGTATGATCAAAGGTAGAGGTATTATTTCTCTGGATGGAAAGCATAATACTAATAATGTCTATTATGTAGAAGGTTTAAAGCATAATCTTTTGAGTGTTGGTCAATTTGTGGACAAGGGTTTCCAACTTCAATTTAAAGATAGAAAATGCAAAATCATTAACAAGACTGGTTTGGAGATTGCAACGAGTACTTAGACTGGAGGTAACATTTTTCACTTGAACATTGGTAATAAGACATGTTTGATTGTTCATATTTATGAGAGTTGGTTATGGCATAAGAGGTTGTGTCATGTTAATTTTGATTGTATTATTAAGATCAGTTCAACTAAGGCAGTTAGAGATATACCTAAGATTATGAAGCCTCATAATCTGGTATGTAAGGAATGTCAAATGGGAAAGCAAGTTAGAACTTATTTTAAGAGCATACATGATAAATCTAATGATGTACTTGATTTGATTCACACTGACTTATGTGGTCCAACAAGGAATAGAAGCTTTCAAGGTGATAGGTATTTCATGTTGATTATTGATGACTATTCTAGAATGATGTGGGTGACTTTTCTAAGGGAGAAGTTTGAAGCCTTTGAGAAATTAAAGATCTTTAAAGCAAAGGTTGAAATAGAAACTGGAATTAAAATCAAATGTCTAAGATCAGATCAAGGCAATGAGTTCACTTCTCATGAATTTAGCATTTACTGTGAGACAAATGGAACTAGGAGACAGTTATCTGCACCTCGGACTCCTCAGCAGAATGCAGTAGTGGAAAGAAAGAACATAACCATTTTGGATGAAGCAAGATCTATGATGATGGAAGCCAAATTGCCTCACATCTACTGGAGAGAAGTAGTGTGTACAACATTCTACACATTCAACAGAGTTCACATCAAAGGTGAAACTGATAAGACCCCTTATGAATTATGGTTTGGACATACACCTACTATTAAATATTTTAGAATTTTTGGAAGTAAATGCTATATCAAAAGAGATGATTCAATTGGAAAGTTTGATCCTAGATGTGATGAAGGGATATTTCTTGGTTATTCAATCCAAAGCAAAGCATGTAGATGTTATAAAAAAAGATTGCAAAAAATTGTGGAGAGTGCTAATGTGAAAGTGGATGAGCAGTACAGAAATCAATCTTTATCATATGACAGGGAACTAGCAGTGGAAATGATCATAACTGAACCAACAATACCTCAACCGGTATAGGAAACTGAGATAGTTACACCAGCACAATCAAAAAATTCAATTATGATTGATGATCAAAGTAGTGAACCTAAAGTTCAAAAGACGCCAAGGTATGTAAGATTAAATCATTCTGAAGATCAAATCATTGGAGATAGGAACAAGGGAGTTATGACAAGAATAAGATTGGCAAATGAAAAGGTATGTCTTATTTCTCAAATTGAACCCACAATCGTTATTGAAGGTTGTAAAGATAAACATTGGTTAAAGGCTATGGAAGATGAATTAGATCAGATAGAGAAGAATGAGACTTGGAATTTAGTTCCCCGGCCTAAAAATAAGAATGTTATTGGAGCTAAATGGGTTTTTAGGAATAAACTAAATGAGGATGGTCAAGTTGTAAGAAAAAAGGCTAGATTGGTTTGTAAAGGATATTCTTAAATGGAAGGAATTGATATGGTGAGACATTTGCACCTATAGCTAGAATTGAAGCTATTAGACTATTTCTTGCCTATGCAGCTTATAAGAACTATAATCAAATGGATGTTAAATGTGCATTTTTTAATGGTGAACTTGAGGAAGAAGTATGCATTGAGAAACCTAATGGATTTTCACTAACAGATGATAAAGATATGGTTTACAGATTGAAGAAAGCTTTATATGGATTGAAACAGGCTCCTAGAGCTTGGTATGAAAGATTGGATAAATATCTTTTGAAGCTTAGTTTTACTAAAGGCAATACTAATAATAATTTATATTATAAGATCACTGATAATGATATTCTGATTATTGAAGTATTTGTTGATGATATCATTTTTGGAGGAGAAGATAAATTGTGCATGGAATTTGATAACAATATGAAGAATGAATTTGAAATGTCCATGATTGGTGTGATGAGATTTTTCTTAGGTTTGCAGAATACTCAAACTGACAAAGGCATTTTTACCTATCAAACTAAGTATCTAAGGGAATTGTTGGAGAAGTTTGGTATGGATAATTCCAAACTGGTAAGTACTCCTATGGTGACAAGTGAGAAATTATCTATCAAGGATTCTTCTATACTAGTAAATCCGATAAGGTATAAGTCTATGATTGGTGGTATGTTATATCTAACTCAGACTAGACTGGATATTATGAATGCAGTAAGTATTGTTTCAAGATATGAAGGTAATCCTAAAGAATCATGAGTGTGCAGTAAAGAGGATATTCCAATATTTGCAAGGAACAACAAAATATGGTTTATGGTATTCTAAAAATGATGACTTCACTTTATGTGCATATACTGACTCAAATTGGGTAGGAGATACTAATGATAGGAAGAGAACTTCTGGTGGAGCTTTCTTTCTTGGGAAGAAACTGGTTTCATGGATCAACAAAAAACAGTCATGCATTTCTTTATCTACTGCAGAAGCTGAGTATGTTGCAACAACAACTAATTGCACTCAAGTCTTGTGGATGAAGAAAATGTTGAAGGATATCAGGATAAATTGTAGTGAACTGGTAGTTATCTACTGTGATAACTCTGCAGCTATTGACATGTCTAAGAATCTGGTATTTCACTCTAAGACTAAGAATATATCAATAAAGTATAACTTTCTGAAGGACAAGTGACAGGGAGTTTTGAGTGAGAAGTTGCCAAGAAGTCTAAAACTTGCTAGAAACAACCAATTGGTTAGTTTTTGTGTTGAATGTGTGTTTGCTATATCAATTTTGATTATTGGCTACTCAATACTTCACTTGTCTTCTTAGGCAATCACCCTATCTTTTGGTTCACTTCCTTTACTCAAACATACTCCACCTTTCTCAAGTAGATGCTTTTCTCAATCTTTGACTCCGGCTCACTTTGCATATGGAATTTACTATTACTTGGGAGTTTTCAAGCTTCAAAACATGTTTGAGGAAGATTTGCAAGTTTTAACCCTTTTATCTTGATTTAAAACCCCTTACTTGGAGTTAACTCCTCAACGTTGCTCACACCCACCATACTAGGTCCAAGCTATATATGGGTAAAGATATGGTTTGCAGATTGAAGAAAGCTTTATATGGATTGAAACAAGCTCCTAGAGCTTGGTATGCAAGGTTGGATAAATATTTTTTGAAGCTTGGTTTTACTAAAGGCAGTGTTGATAGTAATTTATATTATAAGATCACCGATGATGATATTCTGATTATTAAAGTATTTGTTGATGATATCATTTTTTGAGGAGAAGATAAATTGTGTGTTAGGTCTTGGAGGCAACTGAGAGGGGGGGGGGGTGAATTAATTTCCCAATAAATACAAACCAAACTTAACTTAATCAAACTTAATGCTTAATGTTGATAAACCAAACTTTAATATCGATAGACAGTTTAATAGTTAATTGTAGTACCGGTAAAGTTTAATGGATGAAACAGAAACACAAATAACATACACAACACATAACACTATTATTTGTATGTGGAAACCCTGTAAGGGGAAAACCCATGGTGGGAAACCTTACCCACAATCAGATGATACTACTGTAGATAGTATGTGTGTACAATATGGAGTCTGCACATGTAGAAAGGCCAACAGCCTAGAGCTTACTGCTCAATCACAAAATAGGAGTCACACTGACTACAATTGGATGGTTAAATCTAATGATAATGTACTATTCAAAATAGCATCTTCATATGTTGGATTCAGTACTGGTTAAGCTCTGATTTGCCTTCTTCAAACCTTCCTTCAATCTTGAATGATGTCTGTATTTATAGCTCTTCTTATATTTGCATATACCTCATTACAATCCTTTTCCACATAATCTCATAAATGAGATCTTACATTTATACCATAACCTAAGACCAAATGTAGGTCAGCTCACTAAAAGATATTACAGATGAATCAATATGTGATGCATGATGTCGACTCAATGCATTTACAATAATAATAAATTATCTTCATGACATGTCGTGCTAATCTGGAATAGATAAGCTTGCTAGTGCATATCCTGGACCTATTTGTTGGTAACAACAAATATGCAAATCCGATTAGATCAATAATCAAATCACCAAGACAAAGTGTCCAAATGTTGTCTTCGACATAACCAAATAATCTCTGGATGATAACAGATCATCCTTAGTGTCGGTGAACAATATAACCCTATCGATGAACCAGATATCGGTGACTGTGCATAAGTCACTGATCATGTCGGTGAACATAACCAAAGATCTCCAAGTGTTCTCAAGTGTTGACATCAATGACAAAACCATATCAACATATCCAAAATACCATCATTGTGCATGGAATTTTCTAATAATATGAAGAATGAATTTGAAATGTCCATGATTGGTGAAATGAGATTTTTCTTAGGTTTGCAGATTACTCAAACTGACAAAGGCATTTTTATCTGTCAAACTAAGTATCTGAAGGAATTGTTGAAGAATTTTGGTATGCATAAATCCAAACTGGTAAGTACTCCTATGGTGACAAGTGAGAAATTATCTATCAAGGATACTTCTATACCGGTAAATCTGACAAGGTATAAGTCTATGATTGGTGGTCTGTTATATTTGACTCAGACTAGACCGGATATTATGAATGCAGTAAGTATTGTTCCAAGATATCGAAGTAATCCTAAAGAAAATCATGAATGTGCAGTAAAAAGGATATTTTGGTATTTGCAAGAAACAACAGAATATGGCTTATGGTATTCTAAAAATGATGATTTTACTTTATGTGCATATACTGATGACAAGAAGAGCACTTTTGGTGGAGCTTTCTTTCTTGGAAAGAAACTGGTTTCATGGATCAACAAAAAATAGTCATGCATATCTTTATCTACTGCACAGGCTGAGTATGTTGCAGCAGCAACTAATTGCACTCAAGTCTTATGGATGAAGCAAATGTTGAAGGATATTAGGGTAAATTGTAGTGAACTAATAGTTATCTACTGTGATAACTCTATAGCTATTGACATGTCTAAGAATCTGGTATTTCACTCTAAGACTAAGCATATATCAATAAAGTATAACTTTCTGAAGGACAAGGTAGAAGGAAAGGGAGTTAAATTGGTTTATGTGAACACTAAAGAACAGATTGTAGATATATTCACTAAACCATTGTCTAAGGAATCATTTGAGTATTTGAGAGACAGGTTAGGGGTTTTTGCCCCTTTGGCAAAGACTTGATTGATGCAGTTTGTCATCAATCTAGCATGCATTATCAAAAATATTATTCATTCCGGCACTGATGAGTGGTGCTACTACTCAGGGGGAGTAGTCATCTTTGAGATACAAAGGTTTATATCCTTGCTTTGATATTTTTGTTAGATTTTTGGCATTGATGTCAAAGGGGGAGAGATAGTGATGTGAAAAATAAATTTAAAGATGTCATTCATAGGGGGAGAGTTACTGATATTCGGGACATTGTTGGTTGTCTTCCACATGGGGAGACTTGTTTGGCATTTCTTGGTACTTAGATGTTTTTTCACATCTAGTGTTGCCATCAATGCCAAAGGGGGAGATTTTTGGCATTATGGATGAATTGATTATGTGTTGCATTGATGTTTGTCATTGATGTCAACACTAATTGTTATGGTTGGTTACCGGAAGATAGGTTTTAGTTACCGGTAGAAGATCTAGTGTTACCGGAAGAAGAAACTATCTGTTGGATACTTTCGGCATGTTTGGATCAATGGAGAAATCTTGATAGGATGCATAAGTGGTGTTGGTGCAGTTTCTAGATGGATTTCAGGATGCTAAAGATGTTCTTTGTTCATGCTTCAACTGCTTGAAGACATTGCTTTGGCATGGTGGACCTAGAATAGGTCTTGTACCTATATAGGTTATGGACCGGTATCATGTTAACATGTACTCTACACATTACTGGGATGTTTCAAGATGTTCTATAGATTGGTTGTTATTGTTTTGGTCTTAAACCAACATGGCATATCATTGTAATATGAATTTATGTAATGATCTTATTGTAATATCTTTAGGTGGTCGACCTAATTAGTTTAGGCCTTAGGGTTGGTATAAATTGATGTAAGATCTCATTGTAGATCATGTTTGTGGTTGTGGAATGTAATATCATATGCGAAGGATATTTGGTTGATCATAGGTGATCGAATTGGGATTTAGGAAGAGATCAAAGGCCTCCATTATTGAGCCTAATCAGGACTGTAATCAAGCATGGTAGATGCTATCTCTAGTAGTTTATTATTTTGGATTGTTGTCCATTTATCTTGAGGTGGTTATAACCTCTCTGCAGTCAGTGAGACTCTTTCGTAATGAGAAGTATGCTCTAGGAAGTGTTCCTTCCTACATGTGTAGGCCCCTCATTGTATCACATACTTTTTGCAGAAGTATCATCTGACTATGGGTAGGCTTCCCACCATGGTTTTTCCCTTTCCGAGTTTTCCACGTACAAATCATGGTGTTATGTGGTATGGTTGCATTGTGTTGATTATATGTTTCATTGTTAAGTTTTATTGCTTACCGGTATCTATTTCTTCTTTACCGGTACTTAATCTGGTTAAAGGATATTAAGTGGATTAAATGATATAATCTATTAACAACTGATTCACCCCCCCTCCTCTCAGTTGTTCACCAATTATCCTAACACTATCGACGTTGTCCCTTGAGCTCCCTAAGTGCGAAAAATTGTTTTGATTGTCATTCAGATGCTCAAAGATACAAATGTCACCTTCCTTTATATTATTGCCACATGAAAACATATGATTGTCAATTATCTTTCTCATGTGTTGCACATAGGGAATTATGGAATAATTGCACTTGATGGAATGATGGAATGATTTCCCTTGAATCTTCTGAAGTTAATATTTGATATGATTTTAAGTATTTAAATTGAATGATGGAATGTTGCACTTGATGTATTGTGAAACTCATTATCCATACCACTAGCCTCTTGTTGATTGTAAGTGAGCCTTGTGTGGTCAACTAGAACCTTTGAAATTGCTTAAGTTCAATTGTTGGTCAATCATTGATATGCATTCAATTTATGGTATTTATGCTTAGAAACGATTTGAAAATCTTCAATATCCTTAAAAGAAAAAGATCATGCAAACAAAAGGGCAATCTGTGCATGCATAATGTGACCAATAGATAATAAAGAATACAACCTTAGATGATATGAAATCATGCATAACGCAGAAGAGATTAAGAAAAAACCATAAATACATGTATCATTTAAAACAAGAGCTTATGTGTTTTTATTTTCAAAAGATATTGCATGAAGAGGAGGAAAAAATCAAACAAACTATGAAGATCATGCTGAAAGGTAAAAGCTAATCCTATGGCGGTGTTGGTTGTTCTATGTAATGCAAAGGTAATCAATTATGTAATGCCCCCACTATGAGGCCCAAAGAACTTAAACAAATAAATGAATGAAAATGCGAACCTTTGGGTCCAAAAAGTTTGGTTAGGCATTCTTACCCTAGGTGTGCTCTTGTTTCCCGCCCCCCCAACTCAGTCCAACATTGAGGGCCATACCCTGTCAACGTTGTCCCTTGAGCTCCCTAAGTGCAAAAAATTGTTTTGATTGTCATTCAAATGCTCAAAGATATAAATGTCGCCTTCCTTTATATTATTATCAGATGAAAACATATGATTGTCTTTTTCATATATTTTTAATTAGGCTCATCGTGGATGCGAACCTTTGGGTCCAACAAGTTTGGTTAGGCATTCTTACCCTAGGCATGCTCTTGTTTTCCCCCCCAATCGGTCCAACATTAAGGGCCATACCCTATTGACATTTTCCCTTGAGCTCCCTAAGTACGAAAATTGTTTTGATTTTCATTCAGATGCTCAAAGATACAAATATCACCTTCCTTTATATTATTATCACAGGAAAACAATTATATAACAATCATTCCATCATTTCATCAAGTGTAAATATTCCATCATTCCCTAAGTGCAACATATGAGAAAGAAAATCATATGTTTTCATGTGATAATAATATAAAGGAAGGTGGTATTTGTATCTTTGAGCATCTAAATAACAATCAAAACAATTTTTCTCACTTAGGGAACTCAAGGATTAGATAATATTGTTTATCACTTTAGGGCTGATAAGTGATAGTGAACTTGCAAGCTTAGAAATTGAACAAATGTGATTTGACCTTTTAACAACAAAGACTAATATCAAAGCATGTAAATGTGATCATTCAATTAATAAAATGAATAATCCTTTTGATGCTTTTAAACAAAAATGACTATGCCCTTTTTAATAAAATTGCATTCCAACTTAATATGTATTGTAGAGGTTATAACATGTGAGCATGATATGAACTCAAAGACAACATAGTATAACATGAAATGACAGACAAACAAAAGTATCAGAGCATCAACTAATGGAACAAATTAAGAGACAAAAATTGAACACATGACACCAAGTTTTTCATGAGTGGAAAACCCTCTTGGGGTAGAAAAACCACTCAGTAAAGTTCTTTTCTATTATTTCAAAGAGCACCAACTTCAAGGAGCACCAACCCCTATATCTCATACAAATAACCTTATAATTGCACTATATCTTTGCAACTACAAAATTATCAATGATTGTACAAGTTTGATATAACAATAATGTTCAATGATTCCAATTACAAGGTACTGTTAAACAATACAAGAATGTCACTTAGAAGCTCTTTAAAACAACCAGAGAATTACAACTCTTTCTTTTTCAGATAAAGAACTTTGTATAAGAACCAGGGTTTGCAACAATATAACCTCTCGTTCAATAATATGAAAATTTCTGAATATGTCATTGTATATCCCAACATCCACATAAAAAAAAAAACTGAATGATGTATCTTTTATATCAAATAAAATATCTATGTCTCCAAAGTATACCCTCAAATTAGGGTATATTAACCCTAGTTAGGGTTTCTAACAAAACAGATTTGCAGAGTCCACAAAAATGATATTTTCACTTGCATTAACCTTCACAATTTGAAGCCAAAGAGTTGTCCACAGTAAATAAACTATTTATACTTTAAAAACAATAAACCCCATAATTTTTTTGTTTTTCACATTCAAGAACAAACCTTGATTTTCTTTTTCACAAATAAAATAGCAGTGAATAAGTAACTTTGCATTTTTATTTTCAACTGAAAGCAACAGAAACTGATTTCTTTTTCCAATATTCACTTTTAATCTTCGAATCATGTTGAAAAAGAAACAATGATACCTGTGAACCGATGAAGTAAAAAATGTGTGGATAGAATCCCATGATATCAGTGAAAAATCCCAACATAATTGGCAACCAAGACCACCATTTGAAACTCCTTCACCTAAAGAACACCATACTAAGAACCCACCACAAGAATCTGACTAAAAGTTCTTTGTAACTACCTCCAAACTTCCCCTGGTGGCGGCCCTTCATAGGGTTTAAAAATCAAACAAACAAAATGTTTTGTTTATGCCCTAATCATTATATCTCGAGCCCCAAATACAAATGAAATGATTTTGAAATCCATAAGCCAAGCATATGACTTAAACCAAATTGTTGCCATGTCACCATAATAAGCCAAGTCAATAAAATGACTTGACTAAAGACCAATTGAGGAACATAATCATATTGGTCACAATGTAGGCAAAGCCATCACATAAGATTCATGTCAACACTATTGATATGTGCAATAATCACTATCGCTCCATGTGCTCAAAGCACTTGTATAATGTGCTTAAAACAATTTTCAAATCCAATAAAAGTCGATAGCATAATGTATGCTATATATATATAGAAAATGAATCCTGATAAACAATTCAAATCCATTTAAATATGTACTAAAGATGAATGCAAATGGCACTTGAGTGCTATGTAAAGCATTTATAAAATAAACCATGCTAAGTACCATAAGAATATCAATGCACCAAAAGTGTAAAATTTCAACCGTGATTTACCTTTGTATATCCAAGTGATAATAATGTAACTGCACTTTTTAAAGACACATGCCAAGACACTATGTTATCATTGAAGATGTATTTTGATATGTAAATAAGTATCCACTATGTGCAAAGAATAGTGTGTATGATCTTGAATGTAAGTGTCAATAATGATGAGACACGCATATACCTAAACCAGTCGAACAAGTATTCATGGTTAGAGGTCAACCTGTAAACAAAGAAACCCAATGTACTTATGAACCTGAGAGTGAGAAAACTCTGCACAAACACTGAAAGTATTAGTACCACAACAACAAAAAATCTCAATATGAACCAGAATCAATCCACTGTAAACCAAATCAAATCATGAATCATGTCATAGTAGTATATGCCAATGTATCTGATCAATTTGAATATCTTTTTTGTCATCAAGGACAAACACGATGAGGGAAACAAACTCCCCCTTTGTCCTTCATGGAAAAAGCAAGCCATCATTGAACAAACTAATCTATAAGTCCAGTGTGCTAGTATATACATAACTGATTTATATATGCCAGACACCACTGCTAAAATAGTGACCAAAATATGCTAGAAACCACTATTGAAACATGATTTATATATGCCAAAAACCACTGCTGAAATAGTGACCAAAATATGCCAGAAACCACAGTGTGAATGCCAAAAATGCCAAAGAAATATGTTGTCCAGAATGCACACTGTCAATAATGAAGTAATTCAATAAAATTCAATGATGCTCATGTCCCCCTTTTTGTCTAAAGGACAAAGGATAAACAAAGGGTCAATAAACAAGAATAAATATGTTGTAGAATGTGACAAGAAGCAGCAATCATCCAAAGAAAGTAGCAATATGTTACTTGTGGAGAGCCAAGCTCCCCCTAAATTTGAGCATGAAAATTAAGCAACAACATATTGAGAGATAACTCCCAATCAGTCTCTGAGCCTTTCAAACACTTCCTTAGGAAAAGCCTTAGTAAAAATGTCAGCTACTTGTGCCTGGGTAGGCACATACAAAACTTGAAATTCATTAGCTAACACTTTTTCTCACAAAAAATGTAATTCGATTGCTACATGTTCCACTTTTTCTCACAAAAAATGTAATTCAATTGCTACATGTTTAGTGCAAGAATGCATAACATGATTCTTAGAAAGATTTATTGCACTTGTATTATCACATAAAATTGTAATTGGCTTAGCAACAAAAATACCCATATTTGGAAGTTAATAAAACATCCAAATCAATTGAGTACAACATATTGTATTAACTATATATGCGGATTCAACAATAGACAGAGTGACACTATCTTTCTTTCTATTGTGCCAAGCAACAAGACAATCTCCTAGGAATAAAGCAGCACCACTAGTTCTTTTTCTATCATCCATACACCCAGCCCAATCAGCGTTAGTGAAGCCAACAAGAGTACTTGAATATCCTTCTTACTGCATTTAAATGTGACTGTTTAGGAGCAGATTGAAATTGTGAAACTAAACAAACTGCTCGCATCAAATCAGGCCTAGATGTTGTCAAATAAAGTAAACTGCCTATCATGGATCTTGTTGGCATGATGACGATTTGAGCTTGCAACCAATCATCATTGGAGTACTTACTGGTGTGCAATCAACCATTTGAAACTTTTTAAGCATTTATTTTGCATACTTGGTCTATGAAAGAAAAATTCCTTGTTCAAGATGCATAACTTGAAGACCAAGAAAGAAAGTTAACTCACCCAACGTAGACATTTCAAACTCAGATTCCATGATTTTAGAGAATTTTTTAGAAAGGGAGTCATTGTTACAACCAAAAATATTATCATCCACATATACCTCAACAACTAGAATGTCATCACCTTCAACTTTGACATACAAGTTGTTATCGACTCCACCTCTAGTGAATCCATTAGCTATAAGGTGGGCATCCAATCTAGAGTACCAAGCTCTTGGAGCTTGTTTAAGGCCATAAAGAGCCTTTCTCAACCTGTAAACATGATTTCATTTCTCTACAGATACAAAGCCTTCTGGTTGCTCCATATACACTTCTTCATCAAGATAGCCTTTAAGAAAAGCAATTTTAATATCCATTTGGTAAACTTTAAAATTTTTGTAGCAATAATAAGCTAGGAAGATTCTGATTGACTCTAATCTAGCCACAGGTGCATATGTTTCACCATAATCAACACCTTCTTGTTGTCCATACCCCTTACAAACAAAATGTGCCTTGTTTTGAACAACATTTCCAAATTCATCAAGTTTATTTCTAAACATCCATTTTCCTCCTATAACATTTTTATCATCTGGTATAGGCACTAGTTCCCAAGTTTTGTTTTTCTCTATTTGACCAATTTCATCTTTCATTGCATTCAATGAACAATCGTCAATTGATGCTTTAGAAACATATTTAGGTTTAAAACCAGTTACCAGGCAATAGTGTTTAGCCATTTGAGCTTGCTCATTATCTCTTGCTCTACTTCTGGTAAGAACCCCTCCATCCTTATAGCCAGTGATCCAATGGTGTGGATGGTTCTTGATGACAGCTTTGGAGGGTGTCTTTGGAGATGTAACTGCTTTGGAACTTGAACCAACCTCCTCATTTTATGCATCTTCTTCAACAAATTTGGGAGTTTTGTCAAGTCCCACTAGAGTGTCCTCCTCAACATCTTGCAAATTGTCACCTAGAAGAAACTTCTCATCAAATCTTACATTAATTGTTTCAACAATTTTATTCAACCTATTATTGAAACATCTATAAGCTTCTCTATGAGTGGAATATCCAAGAAAGATACCCTCATTATTTTTAGTATCAAAGATTCCTAGATTTTCTTCATATGTCTTAATGTAGCATTTGCATCCAAAAATCTTGAAATATTTAATAGAAGCAGCCTTACCATACCAGAGTTCATAAGGAGTGAAGGTAGGTTTTACCCTAATTTGCACATGGTTCAAAATATAAATAGTTGTGTGAACAACCTCTTTCCAATACCTATTAGGCAGATATGCCTCATTAAGCATTGTGCGAGCCATCTACTTCATCATTCTATTCTTTTGTTCAACCACCCCATTTTGCTAAGGTGTTTGAGCAGCAGCATATTACCTTTTAATTCCATGTTTTTCACAATACTACAAATTCTTCTGATGTCAACTCACCACCCTTATCGGATCTTAAGAATTTCAGTTTCAAATTAGATTCACGTTCTACCATCAAATCTAAATACTTCAAATTTGTCAAAGGCTTTAGATTTGTGCTTAAGAAAAGTGACCCATACCATTCTAGTATAGTCATCAACAAAAAGCATGAAATATTTTTCACCATTGATTGATTGTGTCCTTGTAGGACCACATAAATCTGTATGCACAAGTTGCAATGGTCTTGTGGAAGAGTGTTTTTTAGGTTTGAAAGACAACTTTGTTTGTTTGCCCTTTAGACACTCTTTACATACTGTATTTGTTGGTTTGCTTAGGATAGGCAGACCTATAACATTTTGGATCTTGTTGATGTGAACCAAGTTGTCAAAATTTACATGTCCCAAGTGTTTGTGCCACAACCAATTTTCTTCAACTTGACCCATGAGACACATGCCTTCAATATTTTTAGATTCAGTAGAGTCAAGCAAGTTATAAATATTACCAACAGTTCTTAATCTAGTAGCTAATGTCTTTCCAGAGCTACTTTTAAGAGCACAACCTTGAGAATTGAATGACACATTGTTTCCACTATCATAGATTTGACTAACACTCAGAAGGTTGTGTTTTAAACCTTCAACATAATATACATCATGAATTGGAGTGTCATCGTTCAAAAGTAATGTACCTTTACCTCTAATATGAATACCTGAATTGTCACCAAACTTCACAAACCCTGCATCATAATCTTCAAAATGAAGGAACTTATCTTTATCTCTTGTCATATGGTGTGAACATCCATTGTCCAACACCCAAATTTCTCTCTTATTAGAAAGAAGTGCAGTTTGCACTAGCATTGATTGCTTTGTACTAGGTACAAACTTACGTTTCCACACTTTTTCAACATTTGGCTTTGACTTGCACTGATTAGAAGTATGTCCAAAAGTATAACACTTGAAACACTTCACTGTGCTTGGAAAACCATAGGCTTGTTTGTGTCCAAACATAGGTATCCTTAGGCTGGAAAACCATAGGCTTGTTACTAGCCTCATTTTCATAGGCTTGTTTGTAACTATTGTAGGACACCGATTTACTCTTCCTACATTCAAAACTCTTATGGCCAAATCCATTGCACTGATAACAAACAACATTCATATCCACAGTGCATTAAAAGGATTTCTACTTTCATAACTCATAGTGGGTGTATTGGTTTATCTAAAATCAACTAACCTATGTCCAAATTTGTTACACCAGTAACATTAACCATGACAGTTTGGAACATACCGGTTAGGTTGCCTTGGTCTTGCAAACGTCTGCCTCACTGGGGATCTTCCTTTCATGTTACCGACTCTAGTAATTCCTTCATGATCAACTTTTGCATTTCTCCTAGGACTTGCATTTTGGTACACTGAGTGTGGCCTCCGGTTCATTGATTGTGTATACCAGTTTGTGTGACGGTTTCTAGCAGCTTCTGCATAAGTCTTCTTGTCAGTATCGTTTCTTACCATGAATGTATGCTTCTCTTCACCTTCACTTGAAGAAGTGAACTATATCTCCTTATGGGATGTGTCTTTGCTGCTTGAAATTTGTCCTCCTTCAAATCCTAAGCCACTGATATCTTTAGATTGCTTATGTTTGCTCAACATCTTGTCTAAGGCTCTAGTGCTACCCTCATATTTGCTCCTCATTTTCAGTTCATCCTTTCTCTCTTCAAGCTCTTTCTTGAGATTCACTATTTCTGCTTCTAGATCTTGATGCTCATTTTCCTTCTTCAACGAGTCAGAGGATGTAACTTCACATATCCTCTTGGCTTCTTCCAACTAGAGTTTCAAGTCAGAGATAACTTGATTAGACTCATCCAGGGATTGCTTCAAGGGATATTGTTCTTCTACTACAGAAAGCCTGACCTTCTTGAGTTCTCTTCTTGTTTTACTTAACTCCTCAAGAGCACTTATGAGCTCACCTTCTAGATCCACTTTGGCCTCAATATCTTCTTCTTCCCCATCTTCATCAACTGGTTCATCAAGTGCCATAAAGAGATTAAATTTTCTTTCATTCTCATGGTAGTCATCTTCTGAAGCACTTTCTTCATATGTGGCATCATCCTCAATAGAATATAGGCTATTCTACTTTTGGTAGCCTCTTGTTCCTTGCCGATAGACATTCCTTTCTTTGTCTTTACTCGCAGATCTTCCAAAAATTCTTTGCTCATCTCCATCAGTTTCATTATAAGGAGATTTTGTAGCAAAGTATCCAACTTTACCACAGTTGAACCATTTGAGTGGTAACTTTCCTTTATACTTGTTGGATCCTCTCTTGAGCTTTCTGACACATTTTGCTACCTCTTCATCTGAGTCTTCAATGGATCCTTTATTAGTAACCTCTTCCTTTCCCTTTTTGGTGGAGTTGAATGTTGCCTCTATCCTTGAGGATTATCTACCAGTTGTTCTCATTTCATAGGTTGTTAGAGAGCCAAATAGCTCATCTATGGCAGAAAACTTAGTATCATACTTAGATGTAAGAGATCTAATTACCTTCTTGACAATAATCTCATCAACAATTTCTTCTCCAAGTCCTCTGATGGTGTTCATAGTTTCATCTATTCTGTGAAGGTAGTCTACAATTTTTTCTTCATCTTTCATCTTGATGCATTCAAGTTTACCTCTTAGTGATTGCAGCTTAGCCTCTTTGACTTTGGCATCTCCTTCAAATAATCTCTACATTTTATCCCAAGTCTTCTTGGTGAATGCACAGTGCATGACCTTGACAAACTCATTATCTAACAGCCCACTTAAGATAGCATGTTTAGCCTTTGCATTATTCTCATACTCCTTCTTAGCATTTGGATTAGTGGGAGGAACACTAGGGACAGTATACCCATTCTTGACAGACATCCACACATCAAAACCAAAAGAGGAAATATAGGTCTCCATTCTTCTACTCCAGAAGGCATAGTTAGATCCATCAAACATGGGGGATTTTGAGGAGGCAGACTCATTTCTTGCCATTGTGTTCTTTGACCAGAATCTACCCAAGCTAGAGAAAATTTAATCAACCAAGAACCTAGGCTCTGATACCAATTGTTGAACACAATGTACCACTGAGAGGGGGGTGAATTAGTGGTTCCTAAATTCTTTTCTTTTTAAACCAAGTTTGGAATACCAGTTATCAACCTAAAACACTAAGCAAACAAACTGGTAAGATAAAAGTGGATATCAGAAAGACAAACACACAAATGCATAACCCACAACACCAAATGTACGAGGAAAACCCAGTATGGGAAAAACCTCAATGAGAAATGTTGTTGGAGACTACTGCTCCAATCCAACCTCACAATGAAACAACAGATTACAGTGATTTAGGGCACCAACCCAAGGAGCACCAAGCTCCAACTCGGTGTTATATAATGAAATACAATTTTGATATAGTGATAACACCTAGTTGCAAATGAGTTATGCAACACTTGGTCAATGGATTTATGTTGGTAAACAAAATCCTCTTCTTCACTAGTTCTCACACTTTAGGTTATCAGATTAATCTCTCTAATCACTCATCAGTTACTCCTAGCCTCTATTCTCTCTCACTTAGCCTCACACTCCACTATGTCACTCTTGGATGCCTTCTTAACCAATCACTCCTCACCCGTATGCTTGAGTGTTAGAACTAAAATAGTTTACCAGTTACTTTGTCTCTATTGGTTAGACCCTCTCACCGGTTCACCCTACTAACCCATACTGCAACTTTCTCAGAATAAACTCTAAGGTAGATAATCTTTCTCCTTGCTCAGGCTCTCTTCTCTCTCACACCTTGCATCAAGCATCAACTCATTCTAGTCTCAAGCTGACATATTTATCTTTTAGGGTTCCCACCAAAACAACATTCAAATGGTGTCGTGTTAGGTTTTTCCTTCACAAACTTGATCCGTATTAGATTTGATCTGATCTTCTTTTCTAAAGAGATGATTTGCATGTCATCGATGAGCACCGCCAACCCCTTGCATTCCAATGTGTGTTTTCTATATTTGGATGTATGTGGCATACTTTTATACATTTCTCTGTCAAACACCATTAAAGGCTCAGATGTTTCCTTTGATAAATGGTACAAAGATCAGATCTTCTTGTAGGGTTTGTTCAATCACTTGCCACCTTGTCTTCCTCAAGCCGTAACCTTCTGCCATCCTCCCATGATTTTTGGGTTCTTCGTAAAAGCCGACCTGCTTGCTGACTATTACATCGATGAATACTTCACTGGCCTATGCACAATCACCACCTGGCTTCCACTTGTCATCCTTATCGACATCCACCTATGCTTGGTTTTCTATGTTGGTTTGACATCCTTCACCCACCTAGATTGACTATCGGTTTAACTCACCTTAACGATATAACCTACCTTCACCGGTGGTCCTTCATACCTATTGACCTATTCTTTATCGGTGGATCAACTTGGCCTTCCATCAAACATGTTGGTCCAACATCTCAGTCCATTTACCAGTAGCATTAAACTTCTCTGTGTATATCGGTTTACATCCTTTAGTTCTTCTTTTGCTTGCTTTCTTTTCCTTATCGGTGATCCTGCTTTACCAGTAACATACCTATATGTCTTCTTACACACTCCATCCTTCATACTAGTTGACATCAGGACTTACTTCACCCATACCGGTCACCACTACCTACTCACCGGTGACCATGCCAAACTAGTTGACATCAATGACAACTTAATGCCAATAATGCCAAAAAGATCATTGGAGACAAGAATAAAGGAGTGATGACAAGAAGAAGGTTGGCAGTTGATGAGGTATGTTTAGTTTCTCAAATTGAACTGGCATCAGTAATTGAAGCATGTAAAGATGAATGTTGGATAAAATCTATCGAAGAGGAATTAGATCAGATTGAAAAGAATAATACATGGACTTTAGTTCCCTGGCCTAAAAATAAGAATGTTATTGGGACTAAATGGGTTTTTAGGAATAAATTCAATGAAGATGGACATGTTGTGAGGAATAAAGCTAGATTGGTTTGTGAAGGATATTCTCAGAAGAAAGGAATTGATTATCATGAGACTTTTGCTTTGGTAGCTAGGATTGAAGATGTGAGATTATTTCTTGCTTATGTTGCCCATAGGAACTACAAGGTTTATCAAATGGATGTTAAGTGTGCATTTATGAATGGAGATCTTGAAGAGAAAGTTTACATTGAGAAGCCTTATGGATTTTCTCTTTCAGATGACAAAAACATGGTTTGCAGGTTAAGGAAAGCTTTATATGGATTGAAAAAAGGCCCTAGAGCTTGGTATGCAAGATTGGATAAATATATTTTGAAGCTTGGTTTCACTAAAGGTAATGATGACAGTAATTTATATTATAAGATCACTGATGATGACATATTGATTGTTGAAGTCTTTTTTGATGATATCATTTTTGGAGGGGAGGATAAGTTATGTATGAAATTCTCTAATAATATGAAGAATGAATTTGAGATGTCTATGATTGGGGAGATGAATTTTTTCTTAGGTTTGTAGATTACTCAGACTGATAAAGGTATTTTCATCTGTCAAACTAAGTATGCTAGGGATTTGTTGAAGAAATTTGGTATGGAAAATTCTAAACTGGTTGGTACACCTAGTGAGAAATTGACTAAGATAGATGCGTCAACACCGGTAAATTCTATAAGCTACGAGTCTATGACTGGAGGTTTGTTATATCTGAATCAGACTAGACCGAATATAATGAATGTAGTTTGTATTGTATCAAGATATAAGAGTGATCCTAGAGAGAATCATGAGAATGCAGTGAAAATAATTTTTAGGTATTTGCAAGGAACAACTAAATATGGTTTGTGGTATCCTAAAAATGATGATTTTACACTATGTGCATATATAGATGCAGATTGGGTTGGAGATGTTGATGACCAGAAGAGCACATCTAGTGGAGCTTTCTTTCTTGGAAAGAAACTTGTTTCATGGATCAGCAAGAAGCAGTCATGTACCTCTTTATCTACTATTGAAGTTGAGTATGTTGTTGCTCCTACTAACTGTACACAAGTTCTATGGATGAAGAAAATGTTGAAGGATATAAGGGTGGATTTTAATGAACTGGTATTTATTCACTTTGATAACTATGCTTCTATTGACATATCAAAGAATCTAGTATTTCATTCTAAGACAAAACACATATCTATCAAGTACAACTTTTTGAAGGAGAAGGTGGAAGAAAATGAAGTTAGACTGGTTTATGTGAACACTAAAGAGTAGATTGCAGATATCTTCACTAAACCTTTGCCTAAGGAATCATTTGAGTAATTCGAAGACAGATTAGGGGTTTTTTCCCCTCCAATAGAGACCTAAGTGAAGATGATTGGCATCGATCTAGTATTCATTTATAGAGCTACTATTCATTCTGGATTGATGTGTTAGTGCTACTACTCAAGGGGAGTAGTCAGCTATGTGGTTCAGTGGATTTATGATTTTTCTTTGATGTTTATGTCATATTTTTGGCATTGATGTCAAAGGGGGAGAGATATATGTGAAAAACAAAGCTTAACAGAATATCGGTCAAAGTGAAAACAAAGCTTAACAGGGATATCATTCACATGGGAAGTTTGTTAACTTCATTGTAATATCATGTTATGGGAGATTGTTGGTTGTCTTCCTTTGGGGGAGACTTGTCTGCCATTTATTGGTTCTTGGATGTTTTTCACATCTAGTGTTGCCATCAATGCCAAAAGGGGAGATTATTGGCAAATTGGAGGAATTGATTATGTGTTGCATTGATGTTTTGTCATTGATGGCAACACCGACTGTTTTGCTTGTAGGTTCCGATAGAGCGGTTGGATTATGATATTGATCTGGTATGCTCTAGTATGCTTCAATTTGTGGAATTGGTTTGGATCTATCATTCATTCTGTTCAAATTTGTATCACGATCAGTTGGTTTGGGATTTGATGACTCAAGAGCTATCATTTGTTCTAGTAAACCTTTTGGTCACCAGTATAGGTTTTATCGGTAGAGCTTTGTTGAAGATCTTTTGTTGCACTTGATAAGTGGTGTTGGAGTGGCTTCTAGATGGATTTCGAGAAGCTAATGGTTATCTTGTTCATGTTCCTATTGATTGGTGGTGTTGGATTTGAGTCCGAATCTAATGCTATCTTATTCAGCTAAGTTATGGACCAGTTTATGTAACGTGTTGGTGGATGATCCCAATGCGTTTTCAGTTGGATCTCTTGATTGGATTATGTTGTTTCATTCTTAGGTTGACTTGGTTGATCATTAGATTGTGGGTTTACATTATGAATTTATTGTATTATCTTTTACGTGGCCAACTTAATTGTTTAAGTCCCGGGTTGGTATAAATATGATGTAAGATCTCTTTGTAGATCATGGGCATATTCGTGTGTTTTTGGGATATAAGATTATCTGTGTGCAAATAAGGTTGTAATAATATGTAGAGGTTTTGGTCGATCATAGGTGATCGAATTGGGTTGGTGAAAGAGGTTTAAGACCTCTAGTACTGAGCTTAACTGGAAATGTATTCAGGCATAGGAGATGTTATTCTTGCAGTTCACTCTTCTTTCCGGATTTATTTTGTAGTTAGTGAGGCTCCTTTTGTGATGAGCAGTGCGCTCTAGGCTATTGGACTTCCTGCATGTGCAAGACCCTCTTTATGTAATCACATACTTACTGCAGAAGTATTATCTGATTATGGGTAGGCTTCCCACTGTGGTTTTTCCCTTTACTGGGTTTTCCACGTACAAATATTGGTGTTATCTTTTGTCTATGGTTGGTAAATGTTTTCTGGACTATATTTGGGCTCAACTGTTATATCTATTATTCCGGTATTTGGTCTATGTATTCCGGTAATGAGGTTTTAATGCTTAAATTTCCATAATCTATTAATAACTGATTCACCCCCCCCCCCCCTCTCAATTGTCCACTGATTATTTGATTTGTCTAGCAAATCAATCCCTAGGAAAGACCTATATGGAGGGACCCTACACTCTGATACCACTTGTTGGAAGTGGAGTCACTCTGAGAGGGGGGGTTGAATTAGAGTGAATAAATTTTGACTCAAATTTTTTTTGTTAATCTTTGACAATATTGTTTATCAATTTAGGGCTGATAAGTGATAGTGAACTTGTAAGCTTATAAATTGAACAATTGTGATTTGACCTTTTAACAACAAAGACTGTTATCAAAGAATGTAAATGTGATCATTCAATTAATAAGATGAATAATCCTTTTGATGCTTTCAAACAAAAATGACTATGCCCTTTTTAATAAAATTACATTCCAGCTCAATATGTATTGCAGAGGTTATAACATGTGAGCATGAGATGAACTCAAAGGAAACATAGTATAACATGAAATGACAGACAAACAGAAGTATTAGAGAATCAACTAATGGAACAAATTAAGAGACAAAAATTGAACACATGACACCAAGTTTTTTATGAGTGGAAAACCCTCTTGGGGTAGAAAAACACTCGATAAAATTCTTTTAGATATTATTTCAAAGACCACCAACTCTATACAATGTATTTAGAAGCACCAACCCCTATATCTCATACAAAGAAAAAATATTAGGTTACAAACATTGATAACCTTATAACTGCACTCTATATTTGCAACTACAAAATTGTCAGTGATTGTACAAGTTTGATATAACAATAATGTTTAATAATTCCAATTACAAGGTACTATTAAATAGTAGAATAATGTCACTTAGAAGCTCTCCAAAACAACCAGAGAATTACAACTCAATCTTTTTCAGATAAGGAACTATGTATAAGAACCAGAGTTTGCAACAATATAACCTCTCATTCAATAATATAAAAAGTTATAAATATGTCAATGTATATCCCAACATCCACATAAAAAAAAACTGAATGATGTATCTTTTATAGCAAATAAAATATCTCTGTGTCTCCAAAGTATACCCTCAAATTAGGGCATCTTAACCCTAGTTAGGGTTTCTAACAAAACAGATTTGCAGAGTCAACAAAAATGATATTTTCACTTGCATTAACCTTCACAATTTGAAGCCAAAGAGTTACCATAGTAAGTAAACTATTTATACTTCAAAAACAATAAACCCCATAATTTTTTTGTTTTTCACATTCAAGAACAAACCCTGATTTTCTTTTTTCCCAATCGAGGAACATAATCATATTGATCACAATGTAGGCAAAGCCATCACATGAGTGTCATGTTGACACTATTGATATGTGCAATAGTCATTGTCGGTCCACGTGCTCAGAGCACTTGTATAATGTGCTTAAAATAATTTTTAAATCCAATAAAGGTCAATAGCATAATGTATGCTATATATATAGAGAAAATGAAGCTCGATAAACAATTCAAAGCCATTTAAATATGTACCAAAGATGAATGCAAATGGCACTTGAGTGTTATATAAAGCATTTATAAAATAAATCATGTTAAGTACCATAAGAATATCAATGCGCCAAGAGTGCAAAATTTCAACCATGATTTACCTTTGTCTATCCAAGAGATAATAATGTAACTCCACATTGTAAAGACACATGCCAAGACAGTATGTTGTCTTTGAAGATGTATTCTGATATGTAAATAAGTATCCACTATGTGCAAATAATAGTGTGTATGATCTTCAATGTAAGTGTCAATAATAATGAGATACAAATATACCTGAACCAATAGAATAAGTACTCGTGGATAGAGGTCAAGTTGTAAACCAAGAAACCCAATTTACCTGTGAACCTGTGAGTGAGAAAACTCTACACAAACACTGAAATTATCAGTACCACAACAACAACAAATCCGAATATGAGCCAAAATCAAACCACTATAAACCAAATCAAATCATGAATCATGTCAGAGTAGTATATACCAATGTATCTGATCAATTTGAACATCCTTTTGTCATAAAGGACAAACATAAAAAGGGAAACAATACATACATACATACATACATATATATATATATATATATATATATATATATATATATATATATATATATATATAGAGAGAGAGAGAGAGAGGCCATTTCATGCCAACAATCTATGGATGTCATTTGTTGATGGGGAGATACACTTATCATTTATTTGAGGACTTGATAATTCACCTATAAAACCTTTTTAACATATCCATTTCACACTTTAGTATACATAGACAAAGGTGCATAAAGAAAGAGGAGAAAGAGAGAAAGAGGAATATAGACAAAAGAGATGTATAATGAGAGAGGGAGTGGGAAGGAGTTAAATAGATACCTAGATAAACAGTTTAAGAGAGAGAGAAAGAATAAATAAAGATATAAAGATAAATAGGGAGATATAGACAATGACAAAAAAATATACAAAGGAATAGAGACATAGAGAGAGAGAGAGATAGGAGGGGAACGAGAGAAAAGAGAAGATTATATATAGAGAGCTTGAGTAACTTTATCACTTGGAATCTTAGTTTTGTTGTCACAAGTACCTTCATATTTTTATATTTTATAATTGTTTTTCAAGTGTAATGAGAATTCCAAATTAAAGATTTCTAGTTCAAAATTTTTAAAACATCAATAATTTAGTATTAAATTTGAATGTGGTATTTCCCTTTGCAAACAAAAAATTTTGGATCTAAAGTTGCCTCTTGTCTATAGAGACATTAGTTTCTACACTATGTCACTTCTATAATGGCCTTATGCAATGTCCCTTTCCACGAGGTAGTTTGAAACCATTAGCCTATTTAATGTCTGCAAGCTAAAGTTAGATAAAAGAGAATTATTTTAATTTAATCATTTGATATTATCTAACAAAGTATATTTTATGGGTAATACTATTTAATTAATTTAATACATGATTTATAAAATAAGTTAATTCAAATATTTAAGGAGATTAATAAAGTCACTTTATTTCTTAGGTTTAAATAAAAATTAAAAGAGTGGGAAATTGAAAAGTTTTTCTAGTGGTTTCCAGGAATTGTTATAAAACACATTTTAAGGCTCATGTTGACATGCTTGGTTTATTTTATCTTATTTGAAATTGGAGAGCTTCTTTGGAGTTGAAAACCCTAAGGGTACTATATTAGGTAATGAGACCAATCTAACCTAGCTAGTTGCAGGAAAAAATTGATCACTTAGATTTCTCACTTGAATTTAATGTTCGTGTAGTATCATAAATTGTATCTATTTACAATTTCAAATTTTGTTTTGGCCCATACTTTAATATTATTTATGCTAGGTCATTTTAAGTCCATTTGTGCATCATTTTGTCCTATAATTTAATTGCTAAACTCACAACTTAAATGTTTGCAAATGTTAATTCCAAGACTAGGTCATATGTTCTAGATCTCAACACACCACCACCCCTTTTATTGGTCCATTTTTTATTGGAATAGGACGTCCAATGTCATAGTCCCTCCAAAATGGGCCCAAATTCAAATGTGTGTGAGTGTCAACCTCCATTATTTGTGATCAAGACTCAATTTTTTCATTTGATTGTTGATTATCAGCCTACATTCTAAATTAACTAGCAGTATTTAGCACATATCCTATCATTCATAAAGTCTGAATTACAATACAATTAAGCAAGCACTACAGATTTGAGTATTCAACATATTGAGTATCAAGCTATATCATTCAACATTCAAGTGTGATTTCATGTTTATGATTTGTGTTTATCATTTAATTGCATTAAAATTGTTAGGACTTGTCTAAAAAGTATTGCATCACCACTTTTATGTGAAACTCCATGAGAGGGTTTGATACCCAAGCTATAATCATTTCATTTTAAGATTTTCATGATTGATTTTCCTTTGTACTCCCTAGGGCATGCACTCTTTTACATCATCATAGTTGTTGTGTAGGTGGGAACACCAACCAGGGTTTGACTTAGACAAGCCCTTATATAGTACAATCACTCTTCCCAATTTTCTATGTGCAGGTTCATAGTCGATAGTGAAAGTATGATAAGAGCATAGAGTAGACTATCATAGGTTGCAACAATTTTTTATTAGGCAATAACACTTGGAATAGGATGTCCAACACTTTTTTATTGTATTTTTGGGATACATACCTACAGGCCCTCCTAATTGATTTTTTTCTCCCTTTTGTCAGTCACGAGAATCTTAAGCTAGGATACCCTATACCCATGTCTAGTACTTTCAATTTCAATTTGTGATTCCAAGTTCCTTGAGCTATTAGTCACAAGCATCTCCAACTAGGGAACCCAGAACCCATGTCTGGTAATTTCAATTTTAGTTTGAAAATCCAAGTTCCTTTATGTATCTTCCTTCCAAATCCTATTTATTGTTTTAAATTTTTGTTTTGTAAATTAGACTTATCACTAAAAGTCATCATTTTTGTATCATCAACCCTAGATATCAAACACACACTTCACAATCTCAATTCCACTGCAAAAAAAAGGAACATAAACCCTAAGTGTTGAGCTCTCCTACTATGTGAAGATGAACCTATTTATGTTCCCAATGCTTATGATAGACAATTGAGATCTTAGTTTACATCCATTAGGCTAGGATCTTGTTTCCACATCAATCATTTAGAGATATACCAAAATTTCTAAATTCTTTTGCAAACACAAAGTTTTGAATTATTGTTGCTAAATGAATGATAAGGGCTACATGAAATAGTTAGATGTTGAATATTTTTTAAGGTTACTTGTCCAGGTGATTACGTGTATTGAATGTAGAGAATTAAGGTGTCTCAACCTTAGTCATTCCTAGTATTATTTTTATTTATTTAATGCCTAAAATTAATTTCCTTCTCATGAAATTTTGTCATCTAGTGTTACATGACACAGTGAGTTGTCTCAATTTTGGGAAGTGACATGGATGTATTTTGTCCCTATATGAGAAAGTAGGAGTCCCATTTTGGTAGAGATATTTTTCCATGTGTTGGCATCATAGAAACATGTGTCTTAGTCATTATCGTATGACAAATTCTTATGATAGCTTATGACAAATTCTGTGACAAGTTGGACAAGTGTTAGAAGACATCTTGCATGGTTAATATGGGAGCCTAAGTTGGCTTATGATGAGTTGTAAGAGAAATAGTTAATTATAGTCAGTTATGATGGATTATCTTTGAATGACAAGTGTTGTCATATATGACAAATTTATGATAGTTGTAAGGTGTTTAAGTGCATTTGTTATACCTATTATTATAAAAAAATTAATTTCCCAATTTTGAAGGCATTTAAGAGGTGTTACATAATTTTGGACAAGTATCCATGTTGCATGCTTAGAGGTGGTTAAAAAATGTGCTACATGGTTTTGGATGCCCACCTCTTTCAGCATTGTCTAGATTTTCTCCATAGGGGCAATATGTAGAATCCATGTAAAGGCTTAGAGTCTACAAGTGTTTTGTAATAGGTTGTTGTAGATTAACACAATATTTTGATGCTTTGAAGTGTGGGTTTTTTACCCGAAAGATTTTTCCCCATATATATTAGTGTTTCTTCTCTTATATGTATCTTTCTTCTATTCTTCTTCTTGCATATTCTTGGAGTGTTGATTTACATGTCATTATGTTGTCAAATTTTTATTAGATCTGTAATGCCCCATTCAAAGAACCAAGGCAAACTGAGATTTAAAAAAAATTAAAATACTAAAATTAACATATCATGTCATCTACAAGGGAATTTTGTACAACAACTATATACAAAGATGTGGTACAAACAATATTTAATTACAAGGAAAATCCTCATCCTTGCATAAGCAAAGTGGTATCAAAGCAATACTAATCTTTATTAGAGCAAGCTCAACCATGAGGGAGCATTAAGAGAGTGCATGAGGACACCCTTTAAATCCTAGGGTTCATCCCATGGAGGATTCCTCATCAAGGAGATATGGGTTATCAGGATTTAATTTTCTAGGTATGTTTTATCTCTTAGAAAATTGCATTTTTGGAGGTCTCCAGAGTGGAATTTGGGGTCTAAAATTTCATCGATCTCTTAGAAATGTTGTCATTGGTAGGGTTAAAAGAGTTATTCTAAATATTTCAAGCTCTTTTCAACGAGGTATGGAATATCATTTTTCTATCACCAAGCTAGGAGTTATGACCTTTCAAATTTAGGGTAAAAATCAATTTAAATTACATAATATTTCCTATCGAGGTTTGGGGGGTTAAGGTTACACCTCACCGCATTCACAAAAACAAGGAAACTTGAATAGTGTAAGCATGAATTTTGATGTTCAAAGAATAATTGAGGTTCAGGGTCAAGGTTTTGGCTTACCCAATTCAAATTTGAACAATGAAAGCTCAATGCCCAATGTCAAAAAACTAGCGAGAGTGCAAGTCCAAAAATTACTCTTTTGGGGGTCAAGGATTGAGGATGTACCTTCCACTTTCCACAAAAGAATGAATGTGTAAATTGAATATCCAATGCCCAATGCTTGACACATTTAGGAAAAATTAGCAATAGAGAAGGTGGTTTTGGGGTTTGAATGTCAAGGTTTCACTATACATTTTACACACTAGAAGAGCTTCAAAGAGCGAAGGTCCAATCCATGAAACCTAATATAGTTGGTATATTTTGAGATGAAGAAGAGGTT
The DNA here is from genome assembly GCF_030272615.1 of Cryptomeria japonica. Taxonomy (NCBI): domain Eukaryota; kingdom Viridiplantae; phylum Streptophyta; class Pinopsida; order Cupressales; family Cupressaceae; genus Cryptomeria; species Cryptomeria japonica. The sequence continues at coordinate 635,897,178 of NC_081407.1, forward strand.
TTTGGGGTCAAGGATACAGTATACCTTATTCACACATAAATAAACTTCACGAGGTTTAGCCTCGATCGATGAGGCCTGAAACACTAAAGAAAAATTAACTATGAAGAGGAGATTTTTGGGGGTTAGTGGTCATGGTTGCACCATACCTTGTTCACACATAAGTGAACTTCACAAGGCATAAGCCTGAACCCTGAAACCCTAAACACTTAGACATTTTTTGTCTTTTTGACTGTAAAAACAATGTTATAGATGATTTTTTCTAACAACTAATATATTCATTTTAAGTCAAAGTAAATTTTCCTACATATATTTAAAACAATTGAAATATTCAAATTGATGATAAATACACTATATCTTCGTGCTCTATACCAACACCAAGGTGGGTAACTAAAACTAATCCATTTACATTTGTTCAATTTCCAAATGCCTCCTCTAGAGAGGTCCAATAAACATAATTATAAATTACATATCATAGGACTCAAATGTTCTATAAATACACGCACTAGTGAATGATACTACTAGAATACATAAGAGAAATGTTGATAATCGATATCCAATGTTTCTTTTGGTCCCTAATAGTGGTTCCACATCACCCTACTATGTTGAACCCATAGGTCCACCCCACTGTGTAAGGAGATAGTCACATGGCCAAAACACTCATACACATAATAAATAAGAGGAGAAGGGCTTACACTCACCAAACAAAAAGGGTACATGATATCCAATGAAGTAAATCAACATCAATGTAGAAAGGTAAGATACATATTTCAAGTACTACTAATTCTACACTAGGACTAGATGTTAGAAAGCCAATTAGGGAGTGTCATCACAAAGCACAAGATTAGCAACCATGTGGAACCAAATACCCTCTCTTACATATGAGGACATTGAATCATACAAGTACCACAATTATTAGAGTAGTATTGACTTCCCAAGAGATCCTTAGCCTTTATGAGCACTCAAGGCATGCAAGGGGTAGCCATTATCTTGGTTAATTGTTTACCCATGTTTTTATTAGTTTCACTTGACTATTGAATCTCCACATGTGATAACTAAACTCAACCACTATGGTCGAGGAAATGTTGGTAGCCACTCCCTTAACCCTCTCTAGTACCTAAGTCCATGACTCGTCGCATTTCCAATCAATGTGGTTTTAGTAATGTAGTACCTGTGTGTGGGAAAAGTGGTGCAATGAAATGTAAAATCTGGTTTCTAGACAAGTCCACACACCAATGGGATTGTTGGTGCAAGTTATGAAGCTATGTTGAATAGCTCAACTTCCCAAGGGATGTTCCATTGTTCTCTATCTCACGAGATCCCTCAATTCAATGCCTTTTCTCTCAGATCACTAAGCAAAGTGACTTAGGAATGACAACTATGAGAATGAGGGATATTGATCAACTTAATGTGAATGCATTCCTAGTTATACATGATATTAAATCTAGTATGAATTAAACTAGCATGGATATAATGATAAGATAAAAGATTAGTAAAATTCTATCCTAACATGATATACTAGTCTAATATAAGAATGCTATAATAATATAAATGCTTCTTAAAATGCTTATTAAGATTATTTCTATTCAAAAAGAGGCTAAATGCTTGATTTAAAAATGATTTTGGATGTATGAAATTTGGATGCTTAGTAAAATGTCTATAATTTTGATACTAAAGACTTGGATATGAAAATGATAGAAGGAGGGCTCTATTTATAGGGAAAATAGGGCAATGGATGGTCAGGATTGGATGATCTTATCAAGGACCAGGATTGAAAGCTATCAATCCATTTTTTATAATTCTCACCAATGAAATGGTGACAATTTTCAACAAGAGACTACTTGAGAAGACCTCATGGTTACCTTAGGAGGTAAGGGTTAAGGTTAGGTTAGGGTTATCCATTGGACAAAGCTTTTACCCAAGGGGTAAACTCTTTTGCAAGGGTTAAAGGGATAACCATGGTCAAAGCCATGAATGCTTGATGAGACCCTTGGGTTAGATGAAGGTTGAGTTAGGCAAAAAGTCGCTAATCATGTAAGAAGGTTGATTTAACCATTAATGATTTGGAAGACTTTGGAGGTTAACTTGTTGAGGACATAAAGCCTTTAATGGTTTTCAAAGACTTTAATGGTTTAAGATGTGACTTCCCTTTTTCTTAGGGATGTGACAATATTTAGAAGATGGATTAGGATAAATTAGAAGTGATTAGAAGAATCTAGAAGGAGTTTTAGGGAGGCAAGTGGGAGATGTAGGAGAATGCAAGTGGATGGAGGGGAATTTTAATTAAAATAAATTACTTTATTTCAACTTAAATAGATGCAACTTGCATAAATACAAGTGGGGGATTAAAATAAATAAAGTAGATTTATTTACTTGCAAGAATCAATTTAATTAAATGTAAATTTAATTAAAAAGGGGGAAAGGGGGAATTAATTAAATAAAGTGGTTTATTTAATTAAAGGATATGAAAGGCTTATGTGAACCTAATTAAAGAAATCAAGTAATTCATTTAGTTAAATAAATGAATGTGAATACTTTAATTAAAAAAAATTTAATTAAATAGGGAAATGAGGTTAAAATGAATATTAAATATTCACCTAGGAAAGCGGTCATTTTTATATGTCTACAGTACCCGCCAAAATACCCTAGAGAAAAATAACTAATCTAACTAACAAATAGAGATTTTTTATTAAAAAAACATTCACTAATGCCACACATAATGCTACAAGTACTCATATGCATTAGTCATAACGTTACATGAATGTGTAAACATCTTAAACATAATCTTATTCTTAACAACATTATAGACAAGCGGAAAAAACAATACAACAACTGTCCATCCTCAGGGTACTTCAACACCATTACTTAACTAACAATAACACAAAAGCACATCCATAATCATGATACCATTAACATCCATTACATTTAGTTCCTAATCACTTACTTTCTTCCTATAATGAGAATTATGAGCTATTAAATACATATCTTCATAGCCCCATTAACTTCCTAAGTGTTGGAATCAATGAACACTGAGAGGGGGGGTGAATCAGTGTTCTGCTACTTATTAATTTATAAAATTGATTCTTTAACCATTGGATGCAAAGAACATAAACTATAATGTAGAAACACAAAGCAAATAACCACACAACCATAACACTAGAATTTTTACATGGAAACCCAGAAAGGGAAAAAACATGGTGGGATTGAGTACCCACAATATTATTATACTATGGCCAATAGTAAAATAATATTACAAAAGTGGAACGTACTTGCATTTAGGCACACTTTCTAGAGCTCATTGCTCAATTACAAAATAGGGTTGCAACCCTGGAAGACTCACTGTCCTACAAAAGAGATATAGAAGAAAATGCGTTTGAAATGGAATATAGCATCTACCAATACCAGGAATCAGTTCCAGTAAGGCTCAAGGATGATCTGTTGTCATTGCTCAGAAAAACTGCTTTGCTACATGTATCAAATTATGAAAATTTAAGATGTGCACATGAAACTATGCTCAATCACTTCCAACACAATCTTACATACTCTCACTCACTCAAAACCATCATTCATGTCAATCTTATATATCCACGCTATCAAAATAGATCTCCAACTAGTCGGCTTCTTAAAATAGCAAAATGTGAAATGTGTAGGCTCATGTCAACTCAATCCTTCTACAAATATTTATTCTGGACCTAAAACATATGATCACAAGCTTCCCATACGTCAGCCCAATTACCTCAAACTCATCAACATCCACGAGAATCACCTCAAGGAAACCAGACCACATGCTACACCATCAAATAAGAGAATAGCCCTGTTCTTCCTGCAATACTGGATACCGGACCAAGAAACTTGTTCTAGAATCAACACCTGAGGCTAAAATTGTATGTTAAGTTGCCTCACACATCCAATCGACTATTCCAATGACTATAACTAAAACTGCATCATCAGAAATGAATAATGCTTACCGGATCTATACATTGTATTCCATCGAACAAACTTATGCTTCATGAAAAACCAAACCTACTTAAGACTTCTGGTAATCCCAATCTCCATATACCAAATAGGATTACTAGGATGAGTTACCATCAATGACAACCCCTAAGTAATCTCCATGCATCTAATATCATCAATCTCCACATGAGCATCACTGGAACAGTGTCACTTTCCAACACTAAGTTCATTTTAAAATACCAAATCAAATGTTCCTAATTCCCATATCCTTATGTTATTCATCTAACATGAATCCATATATATCCTTCTCCTACAAATGAACCTAGATTACTTCCTTAAGGATAATTTTTACACATTCCATCAAGATTATTATCCACATACATATGCAAGAAATATAACAAGTACTATTCTTCCTTTCTAATTAGAAACTCATACTACTAGACCAATTCAAGAACCATATGATACAACAGGTATGCACATTATCCAACTACTCAATTTCCTCACAGGATGTCATTCTTAACATAATTAACATACCATTACAGTATAGGTAAAACACAGATTACACCATCTCATCCTTTCACAAGTCATGGTCTCATCTTATCTACATCTTGCTCTAATGCATACATAGACAACATAAAGTACATAATCTCTTTGCATTTACAATGTCATCATGTTACAATATACTATCTCAACACCTAAAATTTAACTTTGCATAATGAAGAATCATAGGGACCATACAAAGCTACTACTACTCATTCATTTCCATATCTCAAGGATATCTAACATTAAGATTAACATCTTTCAAAACAAGGCATACTTGATCATTAACATATTTTCTACAATTCACAAGATAAACACATGATATCTCAATCATATCACTCAATCATTTAATTCCTTTCCAATATAGAATTGCATATACATTGAATATCCATATACAATAATCTCATCCAATACATCCCATTCTGAAATCATCCTACTACAAGTCCTATTACACATGTTCTCAAGATTCTGATTACATGGACTTCTTACAATTACATCTTTCCTGAGTTACAAACCACATAATATCAATTCCAATTACATAGATTATGCCCCAAGATCCAGCCACATGATGAGAATATAAATCCATGTCCACGCAAGCAACCAAAGAAGAACATCCCAATGGAAGAAGGAATCAAACTACCCAACCATGTGGAACCAAATAGGAACCACCCCCCATGCTAGGACATGACATGGGGTTACAACTCACACTCAAGACCTAGGCTGACACCTAAAAACCAAGGGACTCAATAAGAAATCCACAACAAATCACATCACAAGACTAATAATAAATCAATAAACTCCTAGAGGCATGATTAACAAATCAAGGTATAGGGATAATGGATGCATTAAGGGAAAGACTATCATCACATGTTATCCTCAAAATTGAAGGGGCTAAGACACACCCTAATAGACATGTGGAACTGTCTCAACCTTGGATTCATTCAAGGGAGTTCAGTTTACTGTTGCTACGATCTTCCCAAGCTAATCTTGAGCCAATGCTCAAGGGCAATAAGGTGGGGCCACAAAACCATTTATTATCTTGATTTAGTGAATTCCTAGTTACCCAAACCCACTAATCATTTATTAAGGTCCACACATGCAAGAACCCACTCTCCCAACCATGGACCATAACCTTAGGGTTGACATAACAATAACATCACATGAACATTCAATCCAAAAGCATAAATGATAGCCATAATCAACCATAAAGAACCATACACCAAATACCAAGCCATATAGCTCACAATGCCAAATTACAACAATGATAAAAAAGCCTCAAGAAGGACAAATACACATAAATAGGGGCAAAACATAATGTCAATATAACCATATTAAACCTCTACAGTGAGGCACAACATATCCTCTCGCTGGAGCAACATTAATTCATCCTTAAACAATAAGGAATCACTCAACTTATTGGAACAACATTACAAAACCTCAACGGACAAGTATAAAAATTCTTATCGGAGCTCAAATGAATTCAATTACATAATATATGAATAGCACAATGCCCCAAAAATATCAAACACATCATATCCAAGCCTTTGGAGTCAAAACAGATCAGAAAAACCAACCAAGAAGGGTCAAAACTATCAAAACACATACTTATACCAGTTTGGTGCTATTATCACCTAAATAAAACTTTTGTTTCATAAAGTGGCACTTTTGTTTATGGTTTTAGTGCTTTTGTAATAGGATACGAAAAACTCAAAAAATGGGATCCATATAGATCCATACTTGTGTTAGGTCCCAGAGACAACTGAGAGCGGGGGGGTGAATCAGTTGTCTAATAAATTCAAACCAAAAACAACTTAACCAACCTTAATGCTTAATACCGGTAAAATAGACTTTATGCTGGTAGATAGTTTATCAGTTAATTACAGTACCGATAAAGATTAATGCATGAAACAGAAAGACAATAACATCCACAACACATAACACCAATATTTGTACGTGGAAACCTTGTAAGGGGAAAAACAACGGTGGAAAACCTTACCCACAATTAGATGATACTACTAAGGATAGTATATGTATACAAATGGGGTCTACACATGCAGAAAGGCCAAGTGCCTAGAGCTCACTGCTCAAACACAAATAAGAATCACACTGACTACAATTGGATGGTTAAATCTAATAATGATGTACAACTTAAAATAGCATCTTCATATGCTGGATTCAGTACCGGTGTAGTTCTGATTGCATTTACAAAAACCTTCCTTCACCTTCAATTGATGTCTGCATGTATATCTCTGCTTATTCTCACATATATCTTCTTATAATTCTTTTTCCCAATCGCCTATCGATCTTACAAATAATTTCTTACATATATACCATAACCTAAGACCAATTTTAGTAGGTCGGCTCTAAAAGATATTACAATAAAATAATTACAAGTAAATCAATAACTGATGCAATATCTGATTCAATATGTCAACTTAATGCATTTACAATAACAATGAAATCATCTCCAAAGTGTGTCGTGCTAATCTGGAATAGATAAGCCTGTCGATGTATAACCTGGACCTATTTGCTGGTAACAGCAAATATGCAAATACGAATATACCAATGACAAATTCTCCAAGACACAGTTTCCAAACAATGTCTTTGACATAACCAAATGTTTTCCATGTCATTCCAAGTGTTGGTGAATAATATATCCTGTGGGTGTACCAGATACCGGTGACTGTGCATAAGCCACTTGCTTGCCGGTGAACATTGTCAATTCTCCAAAGTGCCAGAGTTGATAAGTGTTGATAGGTGTTGACATCAATGACAAAACCATACCAAAATACCAACAATCTCCCCCTTTGGCATTGATGGCAACATAAGATGGAAAAACCATCAAACTGCCAAAACAGAAATGCCAAAATCCAAAAACCAACAATCTCCCAAAAGAGATCACAACCAGAGATCAAAATACAGAGAGTAATCAATCTCTCCCAAAGTAACAATCTCTCCCCCAATGAATAATCTCTCCCCAAAAGATAATCTATTTTTCCATAGATATCTTTCCCCCTTTGACATCAAATGCCAAGTTAATACAGAAGCCAGGTTCAAATACAAAATACCAACTAATTCAGTATGCCAACTACTCCCCCTGAGAAGTAGCTCTCCTCATCAAAGCCGGAGTAAAAGACTTCTCTGTTAATTCTGTTGGTTGATGACGAACATCAACTGTCTAAGTCTCTACCGGTGGGGGTATGACAGTGACCCCAAGCTAGTCTCTGAGATATTAAAAAGTCTCCTTAGGCAAAGGCTTAGTGAAAATATCTGCAATCTAATCTTTAGTATTCACATAAACTAGTTTTACTTCTTTTCCTTCAACATTCTCTTTCAGAAAATTCAGTTTGATAGAAACATGTTTAGTTTTAGAATGTAATACCAAATTCTTAGATATATCAATTGTTGCAGTGTTATCACAATAGATAGTTATAGGTTCCTTGCATTTTACCTTTATGTCCTTCAACATTTGCTTAAGCCATAATACCTATGTACAATTAATTGTTGCTGCAACATATTCTGATTCTATTGTTAATAAAGATGTACAACTTTGTTTCTTACTTAACAAAGAAATTAATCTACTTCCAAGATAAAATGCTTCGTTAGTGGTGCTTTTTTTGTCATCCACATCTCCTACCCAATTTGCATCTGTATATGCACATAATTCAAAGTTTTCATCTCTAGGATACCATAAACCAAGATTTGTAGTGCCTTGTAAGTACCGGAAAATCCTTTTTACTATTGATTCGTGATTTTGTCTAGGATTACTCTAAAATCTTGAAACAATATATATTGCATTCATAATATCAAGTCTTGTCTATGTCAAATACAGTAGGCCTCCTATCATAGATTTGTATCTAGTTGGATTAACAGGTGTAGATTCATCCCTTAGTGATAATTTGTCATTTGTAGTCATAGGGGTGCTTACCAGCTTAGATTTCTCCATCCCAAATTTCTTAAGTAACTCCTTCAAGTACTTGGATTGAATTAAGAATATACCTTTATTAGTTTGTGAAATCTGTAGTCCTAACAAGAATTTTATCTCTCTAATCATAAACATTTCAAATTCATGCTACAATTCAATAGAAAAGTCTTTACATAATCCATCTTCTCCTCCAAAGATTATATCATCAACAAAAACTTCTATAACCAAGATGTCATCATTAGTCACGTTATAGTATAAGTTACTGTCAGCATTACCTTTAGAAAATCCAACCTTCAAAAGATATTTATCCAATCTAGCATACCAAGCTCTTGGAGCTTGCTTCAACCCATACAAAGCTTTCCTTAACCTACAAACCATATCTTTGTTATCTGTCAAAGAAAATCCATCAGGTTGCTCAATGTAAACTTCTTCTTTAAGATCTCCATTCAAAAATGCACATTTAATATCCATTTGATATACTTTATAGTTCTTGTGTGCTGCAAAAGCCAAGAATAATCTGACTACCTCAATTCTTGCTACTAGTGCAAAGGTTTCATTATAATAAATTCCTTCTTTCTAAGAATATCCCTTACACACTAGTCTTGCTTTATTTGTAATTACCTTCCCATCTTCATTAAGTTTGTTTCTAAATACCCATTTTGTTCCAATCACATTTTTGTCTTTAGGTCGGGGAACTAATGTCCATGTGGTGTTCTTCTCAATTTGTTCTAGTTCCTCTTCCATAGCTTTAATCTATTGTTCATCTTCACATGCCTCATTAATTGATGATGGTTCAATTTGAGAAATAAGACATACCGCTTCATTTGTCAGTATTCCTCTTGTCATAACTCCTTGATACTTGTTCCCAATTATCTAATTTTCAGAGTGGTTCAATCTTACATACTGGAGTGTCTTCGTTTGTTGTTGTTCCTCAGTTATAGTGGAATTTTCAGATGATACCGGGGTAACTGGATCTTTATTTTGTACCAGTGGGTTCAATGTAGGTTCATTTGTTAGCATTTCTGTTGTCGGTCCAGAGTCTGTATACCTTGACGTTCCTCTAAACTATTCATCAATTTTCACATTTGTACTCTCACCAATTTTCTACAATCTTTTGTTAAAACATCTATATGCCTTGCTTTAAGATGAATAAACAAGAAATATTCCTTCATCACTTCTAGGATAAAATTTGCCAATATACTCATCTCTTCTAATATAGCATTTACTTCCTGATGCTCTGCTAAATGGACAAGGTTAGTCTAAGAAAAACAACACAAAACACACAAGAAACCGTTAGTGTTATTCAGTCAAAAACTAATCTAAACAGGCATATCAAGAGAGACACTAAAAACATGAAAGCATATTTAACTAAAGAAGCAAATATGATGAGGCATCTCCAAATACCTCCTAACATGCTCTTAGCTTTTTCTCCCTTGTTCCTCTCCTCTCTAAGTTCCAAAATAGTGTAGCTCTCAGCAGCTTTTTGCACTATGGATGCTTATGGAGGATTGAGATTGTAGTATTGTGCTCCAAATCTGAAATGAAAAGCTAATACTAAGCTATTGATACTAAAATGATTTATTTTATCCAAGATGACAATACATGAGTTAATTATGCTAAAATGCTCTCTTAAAATGTCTATAGCTTAAATGCATACAAGTTTTCAGGATCTGGATTATGAAGAAATGGGCTCTATTTATAGGGAAAATGGAGCAATGGATGGTTGAGATTTGGTAATCTCAACAAGGGTCAGGATTGAATGATTTCAAATCCATGTGAGGGCTTTCAACCCAATCCCAGGATGACAAGTGTCAATGTGAGATAGGTTGAGAGGAGAGGGAATAAGCATTAAATGCTTGACATGACTTTGGAAGTTAAAGTCAAGGTTGGTTGAATGAATATACTCTTTATTCAAAGAACAAAGCTTTTATCCAATGGATAAACTCTTGTGCAATTGTGAAAAGGATGAATATGGTCAAAATAATAAATGTTTGGGGGGACAAGTTTGAAATAACCATAAATGGTTATGTAAGAGCCATAAATGGTCATGTAAGAGCCATTAGTGGTCTTGGAAGACTTTGGGGGTTAATTTGTTGAACACACAAAGCATTAAATGCTTTTCAAAGACTTTGGAGTCTTTAAGAAGTGACTTCATTTTGCTTAAGAATGTGACAATAATTAGGGGATGGATTAGGCTAATTAGGAAGGGGTTAGAAGAATCTAGAAGGGGATTAGATTTTGCAAGTGCATTTGGTGGGTGAGGGAAAATAGAATTTTATTAAAAATAAATTCATTTATTCCAATAAATGTGTGCAAGTTGCATTTGTAGGAAAATGCAAGTGGGGTGAGGATAATGATTTAAATAAATGTTTTATTTAATTTATTTAAAAGAGGAATAGGGGTGTTTTAATTAAATAAATAGATTTTATTTATTTAATTGATTTGAATTTGATTTAATGAATTAATTAAAATAAATTGAATAATTTATTTAATTAATAGAAGAATGTTTGGGGATGAATTAATTAAATATTAATTTAATTAATTGATAGCTAGTGGATTTTTAATCAAATAAGTAGCATTTATTTATTTAATTAAGCTGGATAGATTTGTGTGACTATATTTGCCCCTCTTTGAGACGGTGCGGTTTATCGCATCCTTTCAAAGAAAGAAAAACTAGTGTGAACAAATGCCCCATAAAATGTAAATTTAATGAGTGGTATGCCCCCTCGAGAGATGGGTCGAAAAATTTCAAAAAATCGGGCGATCTCTCGAAAAAGAATGAAAAGTGGAGGGGAGGTGGAAGAGAAGAAGTTAGGCATACAGGTGAAAAATAGAAGAGAACGGGAGAAAAATGGAGAAATGGGGGGCTCAGGAAGTTCATAGGAACCACGACAATGAGCGGGGGGAAGTTACGATGACGGCGAAGGGTATAAATGGGGTGAAAGGGGTGAAAACAGGATCATGTGTGATCGCAACCATTTGGAAATTAGAGCTCTGATAGGGACGTTTTGGAGGAGCGAGTAGCAGTCAAGATGCCGATACCGATCACCGAGCATAGATTTGAGCAAGTTCGACGGTTCCAGCGCCTAGACAAATATGGACCAGTGGTACGTAAATTCAAAAATTTAATTTTTATGCATTTTTGATAGGTTTTTAGCTAAGTCCAAGTCAAGTCGGAGCAAGAGCACTGGAACTACGGTTTTGGCACTTTTGCTCCATAAAATAGCACTACTATGCCGCAATGGCGCTATTGCCCCATTGTTTGAGTGCTTTTGGTTTGATATAGTGCTATTGTATGCAAGTTTTAGCGTTGTTGCTAAATAAGCGCTATTGAGGGTTTAATTGAGCGCTATTGATTTCAAGTAGCACTATTGTGTAGTTGTTTTAGCACTTTTGTAGTTTGAGCACTGTTGTATAGTTGATTGAGCACTTTTGTTAGGGTTGTAATGCTATTGTTGAGAAACTAGTGCTTTTGTTGGTAAAATAACACTTTTGTCTTAGGATAAAGAGATGCCCCAATGTGGATGAAGACTAATCTCCCAATGCCAATGATGGATGGTTGGCGATGTGAAGTGGGAGTTGTTTTGAACCATAGCAGCCTGATGAGAATTAGGTCATTTGTTAGGATAAATGCCCGTTGAAGTCTAGGTGGCCATGATTGCTTACCTGTTGAGACCCGAAGATACTTGATCAAAGTATCTGTTGATAGTCTAGGTTTAAACTTAAGAAAGTTTGAAAACAAAACAACTGATGGTGATTGATGAATGTCCATGTGCAGGAGGAGCTGTGTGTGTTGCAGTTACAGGAGCGCCATCCTACGACACAGGGGTTGCGGGATCGATTGACACAGGCGGAGATTGATTGTATTGCCTCGACGGGACTATATGAGGTGATGCACATGCCCGTGATTCATATGAATCATGGTTTGATCACAGCACTAGCAGAGCGGTGGCACAACGAGACGTGCACCTTCCATTTGGCATAGGGGGAGATGACAGTGACCTTGGAGGATGTGTGGCGCATCCTGCGGATTCCGATTCGAGGGGAGTTGGTCACATATGATAGACCCTGGGGGACTCTTACAATGCAGAGGATTTTCAATGAGGATGTTTTCATTGATGATGGCTCGATTGCCTGGGAGGATATAGCTGCTTTATATGAGCCTCTACCAGTAGTTTTGTTGGGTATTGTGGGTGGTCTTCTGTGTCCAAACAGGCGATCACATGGTTTGGCCATCGGATGGGGATAGGTTATCGAGATGATGATGACCGAGGGGACCCGATTTGCATGGGGGTCGTGCGTGCTGGCGCACATGTACCAGGAGCTCCATGAGGTGGTTTACCGGGGGAGGGGTTCCTTAGAAGTGTGCATGACGCTGCTGCATATTTGGGCTTGGGAGAACCTACCAGTGACTCAACTGGTGAGTATGAGATTCCGTGCAGTAGACCAACCGTATATGTTTATGTATAGCGGCATGATGAGTCAGCCCCACTTGGGGAAGTTAGAGTGGTGGCGGCGGGCTTTAGACGATCTAGATGCAGTGATATGGCGGCCATACTTGGAGTGTGAGCCATGGGATGATGATGCAGAGGCACTGCCTTATGTGTTTATGACTCGATTCCTCATTGGGAGGACCTCATACCATGTGGAGAGACAGGTGCCCGGATGAGTGATGAGGTAGTTTGGATGGCAGCAGGGACTGCCCAGTGGATCAGGAGAGTATGCTCGGGTTATTCGAGAGAGGTATGCATGGGGTCCAGTGCTACCGTATGATCAAGCACTGGCAGAGTTCCGGACACTGCAGGCGAGACCATGAGACATACGACCAAGGGTTGTTGATGCAGGGGTGACAAATGAGTATACGCAGTACCCGGTAGCACACCCAATCCCATGGATATCGGATCTAGCAGAGCTGATCCCAGCTTTTGAGGATGAGAGGGGATGGAGATGGAGGAGGGCAGGAGGTCGAGGAGGAGGAGTAGGAGGTGGTGGAGGAGATGGAGGAGGTGGTGGAGGATTGGGGATGCGGAGTCAGTGGAGAGGGAGAGGTGGACTGCCTCTACAGATATCACAGGGACCATTGATACCGAGAGGAGTTCAGCTGAGTGGGAGGGGGATGAAGAGAGAGATCCCGATGGACAAAGGGGAGGGGACTATTGGAGAGGGTGGTGCAAGGGAGGTAGCTATGGATACCAAGGAGGGAGCCACTAGAGATCTGCGGGATCACATGATAGTACGCTTGCAGACTTGGATAGAGGATTTGGAGGCGGAGGTGGTAGCTAGGGATGTGCAGCTATTTGCACAGGAGTTAGAGTTGGCAGTGGTGTTGCGGGAGAGGGATAGTGCAGTGGAGCAATTGGCAGAGCTGCAGGAGAGAGTGCGGGTTGGAGTAGGAGCACAAGGGCCTACGGGGGAGGTGATGAGGGAGATGCGGCGAGCACAGGCGGAGATAGAGTACTAGCAGGGTTTATATGAGCAGGTGGTGCCAGTTAGTCAGTTAGTCAGTGAGCTCTCAGTTATTCTCAGATGTGGTAGGCTAGATTAGAGCGATCGCAGAGGGTGTAGAGCAGTGGGGGTGTGATGGGTCCGCTGCGGGGGGAGAGATCAGGGGATGCAGGAGGGAGTGGTGGTTCGATGAGGCCTCCACGGAGAGATGGAGCAGGGGGTGCAGGCACTAGTGGTGGAGCAGGTGGAGGTGTTGGGACAGCATCTGGCCAGAGTGGTATTTGAGAGAGCATTTTTGCATGCATATATGTATTGTATCATTGTTTTTATTCTTTGGACTGTATCTTGGATGGCTCTTGGTAGCCAATTTTATAGACTTCATTGTACTCTGATATATGAGATGAGATATATATGGAGATCCCATATTTTGATGATATGCAGTTGATTATGTATGGATGTTTATGCAGGATGATGAGTTATGGCTTGATGGATATGTGTATATGTATGCATTTGATGATATGTTTCTTATATGCATGTTTTTATGATGATTCATGATGTGGGATACTGACATATGAATGCAGGTTTGTATATGTATGATTTTTTTGATTTTGATGTAATGCTTTATGTATGTAATGTCATGATGATGATGTATGCTTATGATAATTTATGAACAGGATTTTGGTGTTTCCTATTTTGATATAATGATGAGATGATTTATGTGATGATGTTAATGCAATGGTCCAATGAATGATGTTATGTATGGATATGCATCTAGATGTTTTTAGATGAATAAATATGGATAAACAAAATGTAAAGTACAAATGTTCATATGATAATGTTTCAATGAATGCATATAAATAATGGATATAAAATGTTAAAAACCAATGTTTTGTAAACAAAGGGATTTATGATTCTAAATGCTTAAATATGATTTAAGTATAAATGATAATGTGATGATACTATAACTAATGTTTTAATAACTGCATCTTAATGCAATTAAAAAGAGGATAAATGAATGCAATGTGAATGAATCCTAAAATGAGCATAATATGATACTTAGTTAACGGATGACTGAGTGCACTTTTTAACTATATATGAATGTATGCAATAATAAATGATAAAAGATGATAAAATGATGATGGATAATTGATACTATATGAATGCCTAGTAAATGATTTAAAACAATCAAAGACAATTTGATCCCATGAATGAATCTAATTATTGATGATTGATGCAATGATGCAAATGATTTAATGAAAACTAATGTCAAAAATAAACTATATGCAATGTTAAGTTAAAAAATGACATGAATGTTCTTAATGCGAGATGCAACTAAATGCGATGATGCTATGACCATGAGGAATGCAAGGATTTTAAGACTTTGCATGATGCACTGATGATGTATCAGAGTACTCGGTCATGATTGTATCCAAGACCAGCTTGTATGGTCACTTTTGCATATAAAGCCTACATATGAATGAGTGAATGGATGGGTGATATGCAATGGAATGTAATATATAAATAGATGAGATGAAATGACGATCCATAGTGCTCTATTTTCATCATTGAGCTTTAAAATGTTGGAAGAGAATACAAGCATCTTGACATAATGATTCAAGATGACCTGAGTATTCCTTACATGGATTTTAATATAGCAAGTTAATACAAATGACTTGATATAAGGGTCAAGTCGACCAGAGTATTGCTTGCGGAACAGACAAGGATTATCTCCATTCATGCATGACTTGGATTGTCGTCCTTGATCTTAGGCTGATCATATCCTAAGACAAGTGCATACCGTACTAAGAGATAAAACCTTTATCCAGTTTGGATGAGGTAGGAGGAACCAAAGGAAGAGCATTGTACCTACAAACAAATAGTATATACATAAAGAATAAAGAATATGGATCCTTGGTAATGGTTCATGTTCATATGGTCGAGGTATACGCTATAGTCAACAAGCCGTAATGATCCATGACTGCATGTGGCATAAGATCACGTAGCTTGGTGAACTTCCCATGTAGACACCATTAGTACATGCCCCAGAACTTCATCAAAAATAATGCACAAATGATACAACACAATGCTGAAAGATCCCGATATAGATAAACGAATGATTGTACTCACAAATCAACCAAGTATTTGATAGCTTAACATAATTTTCTTGTCAAAGAAAACATCACTTTTGTCTTTGTTTTGGTAAGGAAGGATGCATCCTTGTTAAAGACAGTTTTGAGTGTTGATGTTGATTATGTGGTTTGATTGGTAAATGGTCATCATGTGAGTATTTTGTCAATGCTTGTTTTTGGTATCTGCATGGATGAGTATGTACAAGGTGTTGCCATGTTTTTGTGTGATTTTCGATGTTTTCTGATGTTTTTGAATTTTGAATTGTTTTTGAATGTTTTTGGTATTTTGAAGTGTTTCGGATGTTGAACCCAATGAATCACAAGACAATGTAGAATCCACTTCCATTAACTAGATTTTTAAGGGCATTGCTCCCAAGTGTAGACATGACTATGAAAAAGTGGGATGCAAGACGCATGAAGTACTTTCTCTGATTGCAGATTTTATAACAAGCCATGGTTTCAGATGGATGGATGTACGTATGAAGTAGATGCGATCGCAACAAGTCTGAAAGACAATGGAGCCATAGCCTTTACGAGTGGCCCCTATTTGCTAGGTTTTCACCATCGTACTTACCCAAGGTGCCACCGGAGTGGTTGTTCACCGTTTGGATGCATGACTTTTCTTTACTTTTTTGAATGTTTTTGTATTTCCTCAGAATATTTTTCTGAATGTTTTTGGTATTTTTTGGTATGCAGGGGAGCCTGATGCTCTGTACACCTTAGGTATAAAACCGTTTGAGGTGCATGCTGTTGATGGGATCTACAAGTGGTTCTCCTTCTGATGTAGCCAACTGATATGCCCCAGACCCAAACATAGCAGTGACAATATATGGGCCCAACCAGTTTGATTCAAACTTGCCCTGATGTTCTCTGTTTGGTTGGTTGCGAGGATTCTCTCATAGAACAAGATCACCTACCTCAAATGTATGAGGTCTAACTTGGTGATTGTAGCTTCTGCTCATGCACTGCTGATAGGCTTTGAGATGATTGTATGCAGCTTGTCACTTCTCATCAAGTAATTCTAAGTCTTGGAGGCATGAGACTCTGTAAGCTTCATCATCTATCAGATTATGCAAGGAAATCCATAGTGATGGTATCTCAACCTCAATAGGCAAGATAGCTTTTGTACCATAGACCAATGAATAAGGAGTTGCACCTGTAGGGGTGCGAATGCTAGTTCAATATGCCCATAGTGCTGGATTTAGTTGAACATGCCAATCATGGCCAGCATCATTGACTGTCTTCTTTAGGATCCTCAATATGTTTTTATTTGATGCTTTGGCCTGACCATTGCCTTGTGGGTAATAGGGGGTGGAAAAGTGATGCTGGATGTGAAATTTCTCACAAAGTTCGTGGACATCCTGATTCTTGAAAGGAAGACCGTTATCTGTGATGATGGACATGGGCACACCATACCGACAGATGATGTAGTTGAGGATGAATGAGGCGATCTACTTGCCGGTGACTTGGGTAAGTGGAATAGCTTCGATCCACTTTGTGAAATATTCGATGGTGGTAATAATGAATTTATGGCCATTGGATGAAGATGAATGAATCTTACCCACAAGGTCAATACCCCATTGACAAAAAGGCCATGGTGTTGTGATTGGTTGCAGTTCCTGTGCTAGTGCATGTATCAGGTCGCCATGATTTTGACATTTTTTGCATTTTCGGACAAAGTAGTAGGAATCCTTTTCCATAGATGGCCAATAGTATCCATTGCGTAGGAGTTTCTTGGCGAGTGATGGACCACTTGAATGAGTCTCACAAATTCCTTCATGGACTTCTTCCAAAGCCTTTGTTATCTCACCTTGTTCCAGATATCGAAGGAGAGTACCATCAAGACCGTGTCGGTATAGGGTTTCGGCAATAATGGTATATCAAGCAGTTTGGCAAATGAAGGTTTTACGTTGGTTATTCGATTGGTTGGGAGGAAGGGTGTGATCGCGGAGATAGGTGTAGAATTCACCATACCATGGGGATTCAGAACTGACAAGGTGACATATCATTTTGGATTTGGGGATTTCATAAGCGGGAATCCAAAGCTATTCGACCAAGAACTCATAGCATGTTGAATTCTGTGGAAGATCTAGTAGAGATGTGATGGTAGCCATGGTGTCAGCAGCTCGATTCTGATCTCTTGGTATCTGCTCAAAAGTGAGAGTAGTAAATGATGTCTTTAGAGTGTCCACCATTTACTTATATGGCATGAGTTTATCATCTTTGGTCTGATATTCATCTGTTGCTTGTCGAATGACCAGTTGGGAGTCGCCATATACTTGTAGTTCTTGTAATTTCCATTGTATGGCTAACCTGAGTCCTATGATCAAGGCCTCATATTCTGCTATGTTGTTTGTGCATGGAAATGTGAGCCTGTAAGACTTTGGGATGTTGTCACCTTGAGGTGTGATAAACAGAATGCCTGCCCCCGAGCCATGCCTAGTGTACAATCCATCAAAGTATAGTTTCCATGGTTGTGTTGTTGTGATCATGAATATCTCTTCATCTGGAAAATTGGAAATGAGAGGATGATTGCCTATGAGAGGTGCGTCAGCCAACTGATCTACAATAACTTGACCTTTGATAGCTTTATGGTCTACATACTCGATGTCAAATTCACTTAGAATCATCACCCATTTGGCCAAGCGACCTGTCAATGCTTCTTTGCTGAGTAAATACTTGAGTGGATCAATCTTTGCAATGAGTTGTACTTTATGTGTTAACAAATAGTGCCTCAGTTTAGTGGCTGCTAAGATTACTGCTAGGCAAGCTCACTCAATAGGTGTGTAATTGAGTTCATAGCCCACCAGTGTGCGAGAGATGTAGTAAATAGCACACTCTTTTCCTTCTGCATTATGTTATGCCAGTAGTACACCCAATGCTGTACTTGTTGCTGAGATATAGAGTAACAATGGTCTACTTGGATCTGGTGGTATCAGCAATGGTGGATTCATGAGATAGTTTTTAAGCGTCTGAAATGCTTGCTGGCATCAGGCATCCCACTGAAAGCGGATGTTCTTATGTAGCAGGTGTGTGAATGGGTGACATTTATTGGCTAGTTGTGTGATGAATCTTCGGATGGATTGAAGTCGCCCTTGTAATGTCCTTAGCTGACTAATATTCTTTGGTCGTGGCATGTCCATGATTGCCTTAACCTTTGTTGGATCGACCTCAATGCCTTTGCTTGAGATAATGTATCCTAGAAGCTTCCCGGAGGTTACTCCAAAGACACATTTCTTTGGGTTGAGGCGAACATGGTATTATTCCAGTCTATCAAATATTTTATCTAAGATGTGGAGATGCCCATCTCTGGTGAGTGATTTTGCTAGTAAGTCATCCACATAATCTTCCATCATAGTATGCATCATGTCATGGAAGATGGTGGTCATTGCTCTTTGATAGGTTGCTCCTGTATTCTTTAGACCGAAAGGCATTACATTCCAGCAATATGTGCCCCATGGACATGTGAAGGCTGTCTTATGTTGATCTTCTGGTGCGATCTTTAATTGATTGTATCCTGAAAAGCCATCCATGAGTGAAAGCATGGCATGTCCTGCTGTCAGATCCACTATGATGTCGATATTTGGAAGGGGGAAGTCATCCTTAGGACAGGCCTTATTCAGATCTCTGAAGTCAGTACAAATGTGGATGCCCCCTTTTGGTTTGCCGACAGGCACAATATTGGAGATCCATTCTGCATGATCAATTGGTCTAATGAAACCAACATCTAGGAGTTTCTTGAGTTCTGTTTTGACTAGCACTGCAATCTGAGGATGCATCTTATGAAGCTTTTGCCTGACAGGTTTGTTCCTTCTACTATGGTAAGGTGATGCATGACTAAATCAGGATCAAGCCCAGGCATGTCTGCATATGACCATGCAAAGTTGATCTGACGCTTCTAGAAGAACTCTATAAATTTAGGTTGTTCCTCTAGAGTGAGAAGAGATGCTAGATGTATGATATGAGGATTTTCAGGAGTCCCCACATTGTACTCTTTGGTTTCCTTGATGAGAATCATTGATTGTTCCTATTGTGCATTAGCAGGGAGAATGTCAAACCCTTCATCCTCAGGCACCTCAGAGAGGTTTTCACCATTGGATACGCTCTTTCTTTTTACTTTTGTCAGATCAAACAGTGCCACAGTGTGGTTTTCACTGGAAGATCCATGTTTTATTATTATATTTTTGCAGCTGAAAGGTTTGGCATCCGCCCCGAAGTATGTTGTGCTATTAAGTTCAATGACGAATCCAGCTTTGTGATCCCCGCTTGGTAGATTATCCCGTAATTCCAAAAATTCAATGATGGCCTCATCATTTTGGAAGAAGTCAAGGCATGGGGAATTTGGTTGGTTCCATTTGATGAGTACAGGGTGGATAATGGGCATTACTTCATCGATTAGGTTAAGTGTGTTAGATGTATCAGTGAGGGTTAAGACGTTATGGTGAAGGTCGTCAATGGTACTCTCCCTATCAGAATCAGGCGTAGGATGAGACGTAGGGTCTGTGGAAGATGTTTCCAGTTCAGGAACCCAAGTGGTCTTTATCTGTGCTTCTCCGTAAACAGGGATGTCTTTGCGTAGTGGAGGTGGTGATGTGTCTTCCTCATCTGAAGTGTTAAGTTGTACAGAATCAAATTCCCACTCATGTGAGTCAGTCTCTGAGTCACTTTCCAGCATCCGATTACTATACCATACTGGGATGTCTTTTGAATTAAATACTGCAGGTGTGATTGGTTGATGTACCTTTGTAGTGATCAGTGCTGCAGGAAGGTCGATGGGGATTAAAGGATCTAGTACGGGGAGTATCGGTAATGTTGACTCAGTGGCTTCTGCTAGGACTACTGGTGTCATGGATGTTGCTGCGGGTTCTGATATAGTTGCTATTGCTAATGGTGTTGTTGATGGGATTATGAGTTCGTTTGGTGGGATGAGTGGCATCGGTGATGGTTGTGTTGGGATTCTGAGCCTCGGTGGGGCAGTTGTGATGGTGCTCGATGTTGCTTTGATAATGAAAGGTGTCCTCTTTGCAGTAGGCTGACCTAATGGTTTGCTAGGTTTTCCTTTGAATTTGAGCTTAGGAAATATCTCTTTTTCAAAGCCTAGGCCTGTATTACCTTTGGGCTTTAATTCTAGTAGCAGAGGTTCATGTCGTCCTTGTTTGCAATAGCCTAAAGCACTCTGACCATCATACCCCATTCTTTGCATAATGAGTAGGCCTTTGCCATACTGATCTGTAGGAAGTCTAACTTGCGGTATATCAGTGGTGATGGGATCTTTATAGATCCAGTCCGCTAAGTCCTCATCTTGGGTTTCTTCTTCTTGACTCTTTCCAAGGATAAAAGGTGTCAAAGCACATGCTGGTGTGATTAGTGGTTGTTGGAGTACTTGCTATGGTTTACCATGTGTTCTAGGATAAATGGGCATTTGTCCCACACAAAAGAGTTGACTCAAGTTGTATTCCCCAGGACCTTCCTCTGCTATTTTCATTTTAAGCTTTTCTTGCTTTGGTATAGTGGTGTTTGAACTGGCAAGAGAGGCAAGACTTACATATGATGTGGAAGAAATGGCTTCTCTATTATTAGGAATGGTAATCTCTGGTTGATGGCTGATATTATGACAGTACACAAAGGGATTTGCATCACCCAGGATTGTGATCTCTACACCATTATGTGGGAACTTGATACATTGATGGTAGGTAGATGGAACGGCTTGCATGGCATGTATCCAAGGTCTCCCTAACAATAGATTGTATGGTAGAGGAAGGTCCAGAACCTGATAGATGATGTGCTTTACCATAGGGCCCACTCGGATTGGTAGTACCACAGCTCCTTTGGATGAACGCTCTGCATCGTCATAGGCTTTGATTGTGATCTTCTTACGAGGATCCACTGATTCTACCGCATATCCCAATGTTGTGACCAACTGTAGTGTACAAATATTTAGGCCTGCTCCATTATCTATCAAGACTCGTTTGATCCTATGCTGGTTAATAAATCCTTCGATGTGTAGCGAAGTGTTATGAGGTTGTTGGAAGGAAGAGTTGTCACTTTCGGAAAAAGTGAGACAAGTTGATGACTTTAGACTACCAACCATGGCTTGAAATTGGTCTATATTCAGATTTGCAGGGACTGACACCTCTTGGAGTGCTTGATCCAAGATAGTTTTATGAGAGGGCGATAGGCGCAATAGCTCTAAAATGGATATAAGTGTAGGCATTTTGTCTAATTGTTCCACAAGATTGTACTGCTTTGGGATGGAGGTGGTGCCTTGTGGAGCTGCCTTTATGGTAACTTTGCCGCAACGCGTAACAACATTGCAATTTGAGTTGGGATTTTTGAAGGTTATAGTTGCAACTTGTTCACTGGCATCATACAGATGATTTACAGTGTAAATATACGTAGCTTGTGTATAATCAGTGGTATCAGTGCCTCGCCTAGAAGTGGAAGGACCCCTTTGATCTTGTGATGGAAGTGGATTTTTGAACATCAGATGATCATTATTTGTTGTTTTGGGGTCATGTCCTTCTATTTCAATTTCTCCTCGGTCAATAAGATCCTGAATAAGATCTTTTAACTGGTGACAATTACTTGTCTTGTGTCCTCTTCCTTGGTGGAATTCACAGTGTTCAGTATCTCTCCACCATGTCAGTTTGACCTGAGGCTCATAGTTTGATAGCTTAGGTAGAGTGACCAAATTTTGAGAAATGAGTTGTCGCAATACTGTTTCAATGGGTTCCCCTAAGGGAGTGTATGTTCATTTTTGTTTTTGCTAACGAGGTCTAGGTTCATCATGAGATGTGATGCGACCTTGATTGGAAGGAACATTTGTGTTATTCTGAGGTGGAGGATTTTGTCTTGCAAACCAAACCACAGGTTGTGCATTTTGGATAGTCCGGGCATCTACCACCCCATCATTGATGATATTCTTGCTTTTGTTCCAGAAGCTTGGTTTATCACTATTGAAGTGTGGGCGAGGACCATCTTTTGGTTCATTAAAGATTTTGATGAGTCCTTTCTTGATGAGTGCCCTTTCACATTTCAAACCCTTGGTGATCATATCATTAAAAGAGTTTGTGTCTTTGACATCCAGGTGAAATTCCATTTCTTCATTTAAGTTGGAAATGAATATTTCCACTAGTTCTCATTCAGGTAACTGAAGAGAACGTCTGCTAGACATTTGGCGCCATTGTTGCAAGAATACTGAGAATAGTTCACCTGGTTTTTGTTTGGTGTTGCACAGATCGGCCATGGTGATGTCGCGTTCAATGTTATGAGAGTAATGAGCGAGGAATTTCTAGATGAGTTCCTCAAATGTTCTAATGCCACCTGGTAGTCAGGAAAACCATGATGTGGTTGTTCCTCCCAAGATTTGGGGAAAAAGGCACATTAGGTAGGTGTCTTCATATGCCACTTCGAGGCAAGCAGAATGAAATTCTCTGACATGATCATGGGGATCCCCCTTTCCTCTATATTTTTCGAATTTGGGTGTTTCGAATCCTCATGGAAAGGGTGGCATATAAATATTTCTATCAAAAGGATAGGGACAGATGTCATTGAGTGAGAATTGGTTAGTTTTGACACCACTATGAAGTTGTTGGGTGAGATTCTCGACTTGTTGTCACAACATCTCCATTTCAGTTGGAGGAGGAGGTGGTGGGTTACCTCGAGGAATGTTATATCTGATGGGATCTCTACCTCTTTCCTCGTCATGGCGACTTTGTCTTTCTGAGGCTTGTCTTAATTGGGCAAGATCGAAGTCAGAGGGGAGTTTGGCTCCTTCTTGAGTGAGTTTTAAGAAGTGAGCATCCGCATTGCTCCTGAGTATTTCATCAAACAGTCTGTTAAAGAGAGGGTTATGTTGAGCCCTTTCTATTGTTGCAGGAGTAGGAGTACTTGGGTTTTCGTCATTTGCATTTCCTCCTAGTGCTTCTTGAAATTCATTGAGATTTTCCTCTTCTTCTTCTTCTATTTCTATTTCTCGTTGCCTTGACTGTGATCGGGTTTGAGCCATTTTGTTTATGAGTCTTTGTTGAAGTTGAGTGAAAATGATGATGAGTTTTTGATGAAATGAGAGATTGATGATTGGTGAATTGTGTTGCATGTGGATCTCTAGCACTTTTAAGGTAAATGTAACCGAAATTCCTTTTTTGAATTGCTTGCTTGTTTAATAAGATTTTGATGTGATAAGGTGTAGAGAAATCTGAGATGTGTTACAGATTTAACTACCTAGTAATGAGAGGATTCACTCATGAACTAGTTTTAACCTGCGTAGATGTATCTCTTAGGATGAGCTTATCCTAGATGTAGAAACAATCTAAAAAGTGATGCGAAGTGTTTGATTCAAGCAATATCTAAAAAGAGAACTTTGGGACAAGAACCTCTTAATGTTTTGAGAGTCAGAACGGATTGAGGATGAAGTGATGATGTATGAAAAAGATGATGGATGAAAAATGTTTTCAACTTCAATAAAAACTTTGTGTCACAAATGGGACAAACTCTACCTCTTCCCTTTCAGGTGTTGATGATATTTCTCGAGCTGTGTTGTAGGTGATACAGACGTTTGGGAAAAAGTTGGGATTAATCTTACCTCCTTGGTTTTTGTGATAACTTAGAGCTCTATATTGCATAAAAGCTCTGCGGTTTAATGATTCTGAATCAAATTCGTTTGTTTTGCCTTGAAGGTAGAGACGCATGTGATGCAAAAAAACTCTATGGGAGACAAAGATTTGTCTATTGATATAGAAGAATTTCCTCCTTTTAATCAAAGCCTTTGAGCTTAATGGTCTTCTTTTCAAGTTGATATTCTGATGACACTTCTTCTTTCGCAAGATGTGAAGAATGGTCATACAATTTTGACTCTTTGTTGTTTGCACTTTGTTTTTGATGTGTTTGGTTGTTTTGTAAGATGTTGGATGAATACTTTGTTTTTGGGATTGATTTTCTAATTTGATGTTTCTTTGACAAGAAAACAAAGCAAGCACACAAACACAAGAATGTTGCCCCCAAAGGCACAAATGAGTATGGGTCTAGATCAACCCAATCCTTGGACTTGTATATGACCCTTCCTTTAGATGTATTTTAAGGTGTATTTCCAAAGCCTGAAGTCGGCTCAATTTGCACTTGGTCTTTAAAATGAACACACTTCAAACACTTTTTATCCCTAAGGTCAAATGGCCAGTTGCGATAAATTTAGCCCACATCTTGATATTTCTTCGACTTTGGTACTACATACCTTATGAATCCCGTCGTGGCAGGTAAGGATGTGATATACTAAGTCTTGCACGAGCATAACAAATAGATGATCCCTATGATGGGGGAGTCACCACCTTTATCAAGCCACAAGTGACTTTTCAAAAAGCTATGTTTCTACTCAAGGAAATATGTATGGTGAGTATCTTGGGAGCAAAACCATCTATGCTCTTGCACTAAATTATATCGCAAATATTCTCAATCAATAGAACGGGTGGGATACTACTTAAAGGTGTTTAGTCATGTTCGATGTTTTTGGACATAAGTTCATTCTGCAGTGACTCACTTAAGAGCCTTGTAACTGGTGGTGGGGCCCATTTGTCCTTTCGGCCAGTTACACTGTAGGAACAGCTATACCCAAGGCTACAGCTTTCGCTCTCACCTAATTTCTATAGCGGCTCGAAGGATTTACCACTCGATGTCGTTCCCAAGAGTATCGATCCCTTGGCAGGCCTCTCTTAAAAAGATAAAATTTGAGTGTTACTAACACTTTTCTCTTGCACCTAGGACCACGAAAGCCAAGGGAGAGGATAGTGTGTGTTAGAGGTAGGACCACTCGACTGACTTTTTGCACAAGTGTGCCAAGCATGAAAGACACTTGTTCTTTTTAATCCACCATTGCAATGTGATCTAACTATTTTGGAGATGTTGCTCCAACAACCATGGTGTTCTTTTTAACTTCAAAGGCAATGTGTTGTAATCTAGAATTTGGAAATCCTAGTCAACTTAATGAAATACATGTTTGCTTGAAGTAAAATTTGTTTGCAAAAATCAAAACAAATGGATTGTGTATTTTATGTGCACCAATTTTGAAAGTGTAGATTGTAAATCTTTTTAGTTTGATGCAAGGAAATCAAATTTGTTTGTTGATTTTAAGCACCAAAAGACAAGTGATCTTAACTAGAAAGCAATGGAATTTTGTTTGTGTTCAAGTTTTAATGCACCAAAGGAAAATTTGTGATTTTTAATGGTGCGTTTTAACCTGTACAAACAACAATGTGTTAGTAAAATCGATGTCCAAGGGGGGGCTTCCACAAGCCTAAAATTTTCACTTTTTTGGTTACAAGGCAATTTTTACGACATTCTGTTACAATAGCGCTAGTCTACGTTTGAACAGAGGCACTATTTAACATAGAAGCGTTGAAAGAATGGGAAAGCCAGAGAGGCAAAATCACTGAAAGATTGCAATAGCGCCAAAATAACGACAAACGCGCCAAAACAAACCCAAAAGCGCTGAAATTTGGGCAATAGTGCTATTGTAAGAACAATAGCGCTAAAAGAATAAGTGTCGGTAGCGCTAGAATGTGTTCAATAGTGCCAAAGCGCAACCTGTGTGACATTTTCAACATTTAGACATGTTAGTTTGCTAAAAAGATGATATTTTTTTGGTGTTTCGATTCACGTCAGGTTCACTAAATGATGCTCTGCTAAATGGACAAGGTTAGTCTAAGAGAAACAACACAAAACACATAAGAAACCGTTAGTGTTATTCAATCAAAAACTAATCTAAACAGGCATATCAAGAGAGACACTAAAAACATGAAAGCATATTTAACTAAAGAAGCAAATATGATGAGGCATCTCCAAATACCTCCTAACATGCTCTTAGCTCTTTCTCCCTTGTTCCTCTCCTCTCCAAGTTCCAAAATAGTGTAGCTCTCAGCAGCTTTTTGCACTATGGATGCTTATGGAGGATTGAGATTGTAGTATTGTGCTCCAAATCTGAAATGAAAAGCTAATACTAAGCTATTGATACTAAAATGATTTATTTTATCCAATATGACAATAGTTAATTATGCTAAAATGCTCTCTTAAAATGTCTATAGCTTAAATGTATACAAGTTTTCAGGATTTGGATTATGAAGAAATGGGCTCTATTTATAGGGAAAATGGAGCAATGGATGGTTGAGATTTGGTAATCTCAACAAGGGTCAGGATTGAATGATTTCAAATCCATGTGAGGGCTTTCAACCCAATCCCAGGATGACAAGTGTCAATGTGAGATAGGTTGAGAGGAGAGGGAATAAGCATTAAATGCTTGACATGACTTTGGAAGTTAAAGTCAAGGTTGGTTGAATGAATATACTCTTTATTCAAAGAACAAAGCTTTTATTCAATGGATAAACTCTTGTGCAAATGTGAAAAGGATGAATATGGTCAAAACAATAAATGTTTGAGGGGACAAGTTTGAAATAACCATAAATGGTTATGTAAGAGCCATAAATGGTCATGTAAGAGCCATTAGTGGTCTTGGAAGACTTTGGGGGTTAATTTGTTGAACACACAAAGCATTAAATGCTTTTCAAAGACTTTGGAGTCTTTGAGAAGTGACTTCATTTTGCTTAAGAATGTGACAATAATTAGGGGATGGATTAGGCTAATTAGGAAGGGGTTAGAAGAATCTAGAAGGGGATTAGATTTTGCAAGTGGATTTGGTGGGTGAGGGAAAATAGAATTTTATTAAAAATAAATTCATTTATTCCAATAAATGTGTGCAAGTTGCATTTGTAGGAAAATGCAAGTGGGGTGAGGATAATGATTTAAATAAATGTTTTATTTAATTTATTTAAAAGAGGAATAGGGGGATTTTAATTAAATAAATAGATTTTATTTATTTAATTGATTTGAATTTGATTTAATGAATTAATTAAAATAAATTAAATAATTTATTTAATTAATAGAAGAATGTTTGGGGATGAATTAATTAAATATTAATTTAATTAATTGATGGCTAGTGGATTTTTAATCAAATAAATAGCATTTATTTATTTAATTAAGCTGGATAGAGTTGTCTGATTACACTTCCAAATATTCTAAAATATTTAAGAGTAGGAGTAATACCAAACCATAGTTCATGAGGGGTCTTATCGGTTTCTCCTTTGATGTGAACTTTATTGAATATATAGGCTATTGTGCTTATTGCCTCTCTCCAATATACATGTGGTATATTTTCTTCTGATAACATACTTCTAGTTACATCCAAGATAGTTTTGTTTTTCCTTTCTACAACTTCATTATGTTGTAGTGTCCGGGGTGCTGATAACTATCTTTTGCTTCCATTCACTTCACAGAATGCATTAAATTCCTTAGATGTGAATTCACCTCCTTGATCTGATCTTAGACATTTGATTTTCTTATCGGTTTCATTTTCTACCATCGCCTTGAATATTTTGAACTTCCCAAGTGCTTCTGATTTTTCTCTGAGAAAAGTAACCCAACAAATTCTAGAATAGTCATCAATGATTAGCATGAAATATCTATCACCTTGTAAACTTTTAGTTCTAGCTAGACCACATAAATCAGTGTGAATTAAGTCAAGAGCATTATTGGATTTTTCTAGAATACTTTTAAAAGATGCTCTAACTTGTTTTCCAAATTGACATTCCTTACATGCCGGATTGTGAGGTTTAACAATCTTAGGTAAACCTCTAACTTCCTTAGTAGTACTTATTTTTACCATGCAATCAAAATTTACATGACAGAGTCTCTTATGCCATAGCCAACTTTCATCAATATGTGCAATCAAGCATGTCTTTTCACTGTTATTTAAATGAAAGATGTTACCTCTAGTTTGATTACCGGTTGCAATTTCCAAACTAGTTCTATTCATAATTTTGCATTTTCCATTCTTGAATTGTAACTAAAATCCTTTTTCAACTAATTGACCAACACTCAAAAGATTATGCTTTAAACCTTCTACATAGTAAACATTGTCAGTATTATGCTTGCCATCAAGAGATATAGTACCTTTTACTTTTATCAAACAAGCTTTATCATCTCCAAGTCATACTAAACCTCCATTGTATTCCTGAAAGTTCAAGAATTTACCTTTATCACCAGTCATGTGATGTGAACATCCTGAATCAATGATCCATTCATCCTTAACTTCAACTTTAGCTGCCAGGGCCTTCTCTACTAGTTGAACAATAGGTGTTGGTTGATCTTCTGTTATAGCAACAAAAACCCATCCATTGTCTACCGGATCTTCATCAGAATTATCGGTGACTCCTTCATCAGCAAGATAACAAGATTTATCTTTATTCTTTTTAAATCTGTATCTCTGATATTCAGGGTTAGGCTTGTATGTTCTTCTAGCTTCTTCTCCTAGTCTAGTATGTCTATCAGGGCATCTTGAAGCCATATGACCAATCTTATTACAGTTAAAATATTTAAAAGGTGCTTTACCTTCATACTTACTTCCAACTAGACCTTTAGGCATTTTCTTTGCAAATAGTGCTTCAAGTTCTTCAAGTTCTTCATTTTGTCTCTTGCTTTCCTCAAGTTCTCTTGCATAAAAGGCTTTCCAATTAGATTTGTCAAATGATGGTGCAGATGATGTTGATGCCTTAAAAGATAAATCTGTCTTTATAGTAGCAACAGTACCAAATTCCTCAATTTCAAAAGTTGAAAGTTTTCCAATCAATGTATCCCTAGTTACTGATGTATTAGGCATTGTTCTCAACTCATTTATAGTAGTAACTTTCATTTTATATGCCGGTGGCAATCCTCTTAAAACTTTTGAAACAATTTCATATTCACTTAAGGTTCCTCCACAACATTTAATACCAAAAAAAATTTCATTTACTCTTTCCATAAAAGTAGAAATCCTTTCATCTTCTTCCATTTTTCAGATTTTCATACCTGACTCAGAAGCTTTCAAGTTTTGCAATTTTGACTATGGAATCTCCTTCATTCAATCTTTCCAAATGATCCCAAATAGCTTTAGCAGTAGACCTATCTGATAATTCCATGATTTTTTGATCTGATAATGCTCTCAAAAGTGTTTCTCTTGCTTTGCAATCATTTGCTTCATCTTTTCCTAAGGTAGGTGGATTAGGCTAACTGGATGTAGGAGTAGTATAGCCATTCTTTGTAGCTTCCCAGATGTCCTTTCCAATACAATTTAAATGTGTCTCCATTCTGATCTTCCATATGCCATAGTTGGTTCCATCAAGTTTAGGACTATCTTTCCTGAAATAGTTAGTAGACATTAGATCTCCTCAAGTTGTTAAACTTTTGCAAAAAGAGGACTAAGCTCTGATACCAATTGTTAGTTGTCAGAGACAACTGAGAGGGGGGGGGGGGGTGAATAAGTTATCTAATAAATTCAAACCAAAAACAACTTAACCAACCTTAATGCTTAATACCGGTAAAATAGAATTTATGTCAGTAGACAGTTTATCAATTAATTACAGTACCAGTAAAGATTAATGCATGAAACAGAAAGACAATAACATCCACAACACATAACACCAATATTTGTATGTGGAAACCCTATAAGGGGAAAAACCATGGTGGGCAACCTTACCCACAATCAGATGATACTACTGCAGATAGTATATGTATACAAATGGGGTCTGCACATACAAAAAGGCCAAGCACCTAGATCTCACTACTCAAACAAAAATAGGAGTCACACTGACTATAATTGGATTGTTAAATCCAATAATGATATACTGCTTAAAATAGCATCTTCATATGTTGGATTCAGTACCGGTGTAGTTTTGATTGCCTTTACAAAAACCTTCCTTCACCTTCAAATGATGTCTGTGTGTATAGCTCTACTTATTCTCACATATATCTTCTTATAATTCTTTTTCCCAATCACCTATCGATCTTACAAATAAGATCTTACATATATACCATAACCTAAGACCAATTTTAGTAGGTCAGCTCTAAAAGATATTACAATAAAATAATTACAAGTAAATCAATAACTGATGCAATATCTGATTCAACATGTCAACTTAATGCATTTATAGTAACAACAAAATCATCTCCAAAGCATGTCGTGCTGATCTGGAATAGATAAGCCTGTCGGTGCATAACCTGGACCTATTTGCTAGTAACAGCAAATATGCAAATATGAATATACTAATGAGCAATTCTCCAAGACAAAGTATCCAAACAATGTCTTCGACATAACCAGATGTTTTCCATGTCATTCCAAGTGTCAGAGAACAATATATCATGTCAGTGTACCAGATACCGGTGACTGTGCATAAGTCGCTTGCTAGTGAACACTATCAATTCTCCAAAGTGTCAGAGTTGATAAGTGTTGATAGGTGTTGACATCAATGACAAAACCATACCAAAATACCAACAACTTGCCCATATTTGGACACAAACTTTAGAATGGTGTAAAATCAAGCCAGAAATCTTGAAAAAATAAAATAAAATCAAAATAAAGTTCTAATAAGGCCAACAAGGCAAAAACTCCAACAATTTGACAATAATTTAGGGCATTATATTGCATGGATTAAGACATAGACTCAACCCTTATTTGTCGAACTTAGCCAAAAAGATAAATAACACAAGAAGGTCATGATACAAGGTATGCAATGGAAAATAAAGCCTCAACCAACCAATTCATTACCACAATGCATTCACAGGAAACTTCAAAACAACACAACAACAAACACAAATGCCCTTTTTCGACAATATACACACACACTATTCATAAATATATATATATATATATACAAATATATTCCCCTAAATATTCTTCCCAATTATTGATAACAGAATAATCATTCATTCCCAAATCTCCCCAAACAATCTTTTAGCAAACATGAAGAAAACAACTCTTTTCAAAAATTAAAATACAAGAATGGAAAAAGATCTCCAACCTGGAAGTAGAGTGATGGTATTGTAATTATAGAAGAGCAAAATCCAAACCAGCAAGCTTTCCAAAAATCCATTCCAACCAAGCAATTCCCACTCCAAGCAAATTGGAAATCCAAAAGTCGCAAAAAGATATCCAGAAAGAACCCCTACAAATGCTCAAAAAGCCAATAAATAAAATCTCATTCAAAAACTATAGAAGAATACTAGCCAATGAGAATATTCCAATAAAGTATATTCTATACTAACCCCCTACCAAAAATTGAGGTAAGAATATAAAATAATATTATTTACTTACCCCCAAATCTCAACCAATAAAATAATAGGGTAGGTATAAACATAATATTTAATTACTCATTTGTCTTGAGACATGTAGTGTTGTGGTTAAAACACTTTGTTGGTGAAGTGGCCACCAAGGTTCAAACCCCTATTGGGCCATTGTGCTCGTAGGCCTTGTGTCTTCATTGGGCCATTGTGCTCATGGGTTTGAACAAGTGAAGTGTGGGGATGAGGTCCCATGGTTGTGTCCTCACCGGTCCATAGCTCTGGGTCAAATAAATAAATCAAAGCCCAATAAAATAAATCAAAGGCAATATAAATAAATGATCCAATTAATATAAAACCACAATAATATAAATAAATAATTAAATAATAATATCTTCACAATCACAACTCCCAAGAGGGCTAATGATAACAAGGGGTAGGTACATAAATAGTAACAAGTAAATAACCAGTAAATAAAGAAATAAATAATAATCCAATAAATCAAAAGCTCATATAATAAATATTCAATTAAACATTAGACCATAAAATAATAATAATATAAAATCATCAATTGAATACAAATTCATGAAATAAATATCAATAAATAATAAATCTCCAATAATAACAATTCACACATTAATATCAAATAAATAATAAATCCTAATTAAATAATAAATCATCAAAAGCATTTAAATTATATAAAGAGAATAAAGTAAAATAAAATAAGATAAACATTAGAACCCTATAAATAAATAATACCAATTAATAAATAAAAATAAATCATAAATCATCAAATAATATTAATACCTTAATATAACCACTTAATAAACTAAATGTAATAAAATCAATTATTAATTTAATTAAACAATCATACTCACAAGACCACATGACAAGGATCCTAACAACCATAATGTGCCACAAGACAATTCTAACATGACTCAACTGACAAGGTGACAACTTAAGCCTAGAGTGTGCGAGGGAAGCACATGCCATCTCCAACAACTTGTCTTTGGGATATAAAAGACACCCTCAGACCTGTAAGACCAAGTGGAATTGATATTTAGTACCTACAATCTTGCATCCACTACTAAATGCAATACAACATATATACATCATAACAAAGTGATAGAGAATCACGACATCATATCATGCTTGTAATGAGTGGTATGACATCATCTCTAATCCTGAAGACACTAGAAGACAATCACAAACATTTTAGTATCGACTCAGTCATCATAATCATAGAGTAGGGTTAGCGTAATCATAATGTCATCAAAATCCCATAAGCAATATGGTCCATCATGAATAATGAACACATATAAATCATCAAATATAGATCCATCATCATATCCAATACAATCATGAAATAGGGTTAGTACATAGCATGATACCATGAAATCATCATAAAGTAGACTAATCTAGACCAGTATAATCCTTTGATGTACAAAAAGACAAGATGAATCAGGGAGGGGCACCACAAGTATAAAACACATACATTGTTGATTTCACAATTCACATGACAATGCACTTTTCTCAATTTTGAACCATATTGTGGCACATGATCTGAATGGGTTCACTTTCACTTTTTATAAGGTATAATCATACCTCCACATAATAATTCAACACAAAATATAATAAATTCACCTTTTTTCAACTTCTCACAACTTTAACAAAAACTAACAAATTCCAACCACTCCATAGAAATAGCTTAAAATTCATCAAATTTTGAAGATCATGAAATTGAAATTATAAGAGTACCCTTTTGATTTAAATACACCCAAAACCCCTATTTTAGCATAAACCATGAATTTCACTCAACATATGGTAGATTGGGTAGCATAAGGGTTTTTTAAGACATCTCCATAAAAAATTGTTCAAATAAATTAATAAGCTATCAAATGCAAGATTAAATTGGAAGGAGATGTATCTCTTAAGACAACTAATATTCTTAAAACAATAAAAATGAGAATGGGATGAAATGGGAGAGTAATGAAGATTCTTATCTCAAGTTCGGTTGAAATTTCAAATGATAGACTCTTTTCATACATAAAACAAATGCAGAATGCCTTGTAATAGTATTGGTGTAGTTACCGGTTAGGAGAGACCTCAAAGAGATCAATCTAGACTGGGAAGCATGAGTAAAAACAATGGAAACAAGAGGATATGGTAGAGGCAATGCAGAATTGAATGAATTAGATCATGAAAAATGATTACAAAGAACTGGTAACATCTGGAATACAAGATTTGACTCACTGGCCTGCTACATACATGCTCAATTACAAAATTGGTCAACTTCGGACCTCTGAATCTTAAGATATGTCTTCTATATTCTCTCTTTATTTATTTATGATTCTTAATTACATTGATTTATATGGTCAAGAGGGATCTGAGTTGGCCCAAGAGGGATCAAATGTCGCAGAACAAGATCAAATGTGTAAACCACCAGGTCGGCCTCCGCCAAAGAGATTCCTCCAAAAAATCCAAAGGATGAAGTGTGGATCAAATGGAAGGTTGTCCACATGCCAAGGAAAATTAGGATCAATGAACTGGGGCTTTGCAAGCTATAGAAAGGATCTGCAAGATTCAACAATAGCAAAATAGGTCTAGGCAGTTCCAGTGTTCTAGACCAGAAAACTGTCTCGGAATCTGGAAGTGATAACTTGCCAAAAAATGATCCAAACATTATGTGGTTTAAGAATAAGTAAGATAATCATGTTATCAAGCAAAATCCAGCTCCATAAGGTCCAGTGAGTAAATTAAAGAAAATATAGAAAGAAATGTTGAAATTGCAAAACATAAAGCAAATTGAAAAGAAATGTTTTTTGGTTGATGCAAGATTGCAAAGAACTGAGAATGCTCCTGCATCAGACATCTAGGGTTGTTGAAAAAAAAGTGAGTCTCTCACTTTGTTGGGGTTAGAGGAAAACCAAGGTGGTCCACCTCTACCTGAGAAATCCAAGATGAATCTTCAACTGGTATGTCCTTCCATTTCACAAGATATTCCTTGTACTGATTGCTCCGGGTACTACGCCTAATCCTATTGTCCAAAATGCCTTCAATTTGCTCTGGTTCCTTTCGAGGAAAGTTTTTCTCCAAGTCTGAAACACTGTCTTCACTGAATTTTGATTCATGATACTAGCATAGATCTATAATGTTCAATATAGGTGAAATACTCAAATTATCTGGTAGCTCCACTTCATATACATTTCCAGAACTAAATTTCCTCAAGATCTTGCAAGGTCCAAACTTCCTCATCTACAACTTGTTATATGTTTCAATTGGAAATCTTTCTTTTCTCAGATACACCATTACTTCATCACCAATTTCAAATTCCTTATTTCATCTCTTTTCTTCTTCTTTCTCCTTATACTTGTTGTTCATATCCTCTAAATATTTCTTAACCTTAATATGTAGAGCCTTCATGTGATCTAGAAATTCTTCTACCTCTGGACTCTTCTTATCTTCATTACTGATATCTCTCAATTCTAGTATACCTCTAGGTTGTCCTCCAGTAATGATCTCAAAAGGTGTTCTTCTGGTACTTTTGTTTACTGAATTATTGTAGGAAAACTCTACTTGTGTAAGAATCAATCCCAACTTTCATTTTTCTCTCCAACTAAGCATCTCAACAAATTTCCCAAGCTCTTTTTTACTACATGTCTATCCATCAGTATGTGGGTGAAAACTATAACTAAGCACCAAATGTGTCTTCATCTTCTTTCAAAGTGTTCTCCAAAAATAACCAACAAACTTAGCGTCTTTGTCTAAAACTATGCTCTTAGATAATCCATGCAATCTCACTACTTCCTTGAAAAATAAGTCAGCTACATGCACTACATCAGACGTCTTCCTGCAAGGTATGAAATGAGTTATCTTCTAGAATCTATCCACCACCACAAATATAGAATCATTCCCTCTCTATGTCTTAGGCAATCCAAGTATGAAATACATGCTATATCTTCCCAAGGTCTTTTTGGTACTATCAAAGGCTTATACAATCCCACATTCTGACTACTACCTTTTGCAACTTGATAAACTCTACAACTCTACACAAATTTCCTAACATCCTTATGAATCTGAGGCAAAAAGTAATGTTCACTCACCAATGCTACTATTTTGTCAATACCAAAGTGTCCGACTAATCCTCCACTATGCTTATCCTTTAATATATTCTCCCTCATATAACTCTTAGGTATACACAACTGAACTCCTCTGAATAACATCTCATCCTGAATGAAGTAATCCAACCATTTATTTATATCTACCATAATCGGTGCTCTACATGCTTTCCAAGGTTCTGCAAAATCCGAGTCATCATCATACAAGGTCTTCAACTCTTCAAATCCTAATACTATCACTCTCATCTTTGTCAACAAATTCCTCCTTCTACTCAATTCATCAACAAATTTGTTTGACTTTCCACTCTCGTGCTTCAACACAAAGGTGTAACTCTGCAAAAATTCTACCCCTCATATGTCTCTAATTCAACTTGCTTTGACTATTCAAATATTGCAAGGCTTGATGATCACTATACAATACAAACTCCTTAGGTAGCATGTAATGTCTCCACTTCTTCAAGGCTTGAACTATTGCATAAAAAATTTGGTCATACAATGAATATCTCCTCCTGACATCATTCAACTTTTCACTGAAATAAGCTGCTGCTCTCTCTTCTTGACTCAATATTGTACCAATTGCATTCCCACTTGCATCACAGTCTACTTTAAATACTTTGTTGAAATCTGGTAAAGCTAACACAAGTTGCTCAGTGACCTTTTGCTTCAGCAATTCAAAACTCTTGTTTGCTCTGGTGGTCCACTTGAATTCCTTCCTATATCCCCTCATTATCTCAGTCATAGGGCTACAAACTGAACTGAAATTTATGATAAACTTATGGTAGAAACACGTCAATCCATGAAATGATCTAATCTCTCCAATGATTTTTGGTGTAGGCCATTCAGCAATTTCTCTCACCTTCTCGGGGTCCATCCACAGATATCACAAATCCCAAATAGACTAACTCTTCCTTCATGAAAGTACACTTTTTAAGATTTATTAGCAACTTCTCTTCTCTCAACTTCTACAAAACTTTTCTTAAATGCAACAAATGCTCCTATTTTGTCTTACTGAAAATTAGAATGTCATCCAAATATACAATAACAAACTTACCCAAGAATTTCTTCAATACCTCATTCATCAACCTCATGAAAGTACTTGGTGCATTAGTCAACCCAAAAGGCATCACCAACCATGCATGTAATCCATCATTTTTGTTTAACATTGTCTTCCACTCATCTCCTTCTTTGATTATGATATGATGATATCCACTCTTCAAGTCTATCTTTGTGTAGTATTTGGCTCCACTCAAATAATCCATTATATCATCCATCTTAGGTAAAGGAAACCAGTACTTCACTATGATCTTGTTTATTGCTCTAGAATCGATACACATCCCCCATTTTCCATTCTTCTTAGGTGCTAACACTGATGGTACTGCACAGGGACTCAAACTTTCTTTGATCAAACCTTTCTTCAACAATTTGTGAACTTATCTATTCAACTCTTCATTCTTTGTCGATATCATCTGATGTGCAGCTTTGTTAGGAAAACTAGGTCAGAGAATCATGTCCATGCAATGACTAATACTCCTCACAGGTGGTAATCCATCAGGTACATTATCTGAAATGATGTCTTCATACTCTATCAGCAACTCTTTTATCTTTTCTAGTTGTTCTTCATGCTCCAGGTTCTCAATCTTCTTAGGAACTAAGGAAAAACACACATTCTCATGTCTCATTCCATCCAAGAATTTCCTTCCATCCACCAAACAAATTCTAGCATTCATACAAACTTCACTCACAGGTGGTAATCCATTAGGTACATTATTTGAAATGATGTCTTCATACTCTGTCAGCAACTCTTTTATCTTTTCTAGTTGTTCTTCATGCTCCAGGTTCTCAATCTTCTTAGGAACTAAGGAAAAACACACATTCTCATGTCTCGTTCCATCCAAGAATGTCCTTCCATCCACCAAACAAATTCTAGCATTCATACTCTGTCAGTAACTCTTATCTTTTTTGGTTGTTCTTCATGCTCCAGGTTCTCAATCTTCTTAGGAACTAAGGAAAAACACGCATTCTCATGTCTCATTCCATCCAAGAATGTCCTTCCATCTAAGAATGTCCTTCCATCCTCCAAGGGTTGATGAATAATGATGAACTACTAAGGTCCTAACCGATACTAGGGGGGTGAATCAGTAACACAAAAAACTACTTCAACACTTTGTCATATCAAAACACAGCTAACCGGTTGTCTTCACCACTGAACTTAACCATAGCTATACCGGATAAACAAAAATTCTTCAAACAACATTCAATAGATCTCAAACCTTGATAACTACTACACTAATATAATCATGCATGAGTTGTACCAATCATGCCACAACCATTTAACAATGCATGCATATCTAACTTAATCAAAACCACACAATCATCACATGAAAATCTCACAACCCATAACACAAATTTTTCACGTGGAAACCCAAATGGGAAAAACCATGATGGGAATGAATACCCATAAGCTTTTTATGAACTCTTTTGAAGTCTTCTCTGTTAACAGCCTACTCTGGTTAAAGACTTTACAATAAAGGTCCTGTTAGGGATCACCCGATTAAGGGATGGCTATATACCCTGTTAAAGGTTGAAACCTTGTTAGGAGTTACCTTGCTAGAGGATTTAAATAACTCAATAACCTTGAGCCACCTGGTTAGAGGATTTACAACAAAGCCTGTTAAAGCTACCCAGTCAAGGGATTTACCTTCTGTTGAAATGGTTAGAAGACAATAGGTAAAACACCGACCTGATAATAGCACTTCTTGCTAAAGCGGATCCTTTTCAATTCCTCTCTTCTACAATCACACTCTATAGATTCCACACTTTGGTTCAGCAAGTATCAAATCTCCAACACGCGGACACAAATACAACTTTTGCAAACCACTGCAATAACAAAACTCATCGACCTTATAGAAAACAACTAGGTTGGTAGCATAAACCCTAAACCCTAAATATTTCAAGTTTACACTTACAAGCGGTCCAATCCTGGCCATCCAAACACATTACATAGAATGAAATGATCTAAAAGATATCTCAAGATATTCTGCGTCGTCCAATCTTCACCGAATCTGGAAATCAATAACCCATCACACGCTCTTCACACACCGCTAAGAAAAATGCTCATTCCTGAGGTAGGTGATAAGTCGGTGTATTGACATGTTTTTTATCAAGAATCTTAGGTTTTTGGTATCTTTTGGGTTGCATTGTGATAGTAAAATATTGTGAATTGACTATATGTAATCCATGTTTTAAAACTGAACTTAAGAAATCATGTTTGAACCTTGTCTGTTAATTCCTGCAGCCATGCCAATTTATTCCTGCAGCCAAATGGTTTGTCCCTGTGATATGCGGATTATTCAGGATGATTTCATATGTGAGTTAATGAATGTACTAGTTAAGTAAGATACATATGCATGTCCTTGTATATTGTTTCTATTTTAGTGCAGATAATAATTGATGCTACGGTGGAGAATTCTCTTTCGCACCTAAGGACTAGAGAATCACGTCAGATAGCTGGAGGTCAAATTGAAGGAGATTCAAGTGAGCACGATCTATGGCATAATCGGAGTAGCTGTACTTCACCATGGGAGTTTAACTCCAATGCATGTTTAATCTACAAAATATCTCTTTGGCGTGCAAAGACTGTGGTTCTGTTTCAGATCTACAGTTCCTATAGCTAAGCTCTCTATTATCCCCTTCATTTGACAGCGATTCGCCTTTTCTTCTGGGCGTAATTGGAGTTATCCATTGTAGCTTGTCTTTTCTTTATAATAAGCTCTTCCTTCTTTTTTGAGAGTTAGATAGAATGGAAAGGGATTGAGCAGATTTTTTGTCAAGTATTCTGAATTTTCTCTTTTTGAATATGTAATCGTCTTTCAGGAAGAAATGAATAAAAAATATCTTATTCTGATCTATTAAGAGTTCTTTGCTGAGAGTTTGATATCACTCATCCAAGGGGGGCCACTTGGTGAGTGATCCCATGTTTATGATTATTGAAGTTAGTTTTTACTTAGTTGCAGTAGAAGTTCATGACTGGGTTGTTCCTGCAGCCACTAGAAATAGATCCTTTGACTATTCTTGCAGCCAAGGCAGAACGGTGTGATTTCTGTTATTTCCATTAGTTCATTTCAGCAGAGTTTTGAAAAGATTTCATTTAGTCTTTATGATTTCCATTCCTACCTTTCTTACAGTAATTAAGAATAATCATTTAAGGAGCTTAGTGCATATATATTGCAGACCCATTTCAAGTTTTATGTTCCTGGATTGACAACTAAATGAACACCAGCCATGAGAATAGTAAACTCTACCATATGAATGTCCAAACTTCGGATTGAGATTTCAATTAGAGGTATTATTGTCATTATAGTTGGGGTAGACATTTTTTGGCATCGTTGTCGGGGATGATGTCAAGCTAAGAGCCTTTTATGATTATTTTAGTTTCTAGTTAATTGTTTGAATTTCATGAATCTGCATGCATAATAGAAGAAGAGATGCCAGAGGTAGATTTTTACCCACTCATACTACTCAAGCAGAAGATAGTTCTTCATATATAAACCCTTTTTCTGAGTTGTATCAAGTCCCCCCAAATTTGAATCACCCTGAGTCTGAATTTCCAGAAGGTAGTCTTCAGCTCCTTTTTGGTCCACAAGAAGAGTTGCCTATTGTAATAACCCCCATAAGTCCAATGTAAGGGAACCCACCTCTTGGTGGAAATAATCCACCACCACCACCTGGTTCAACATTTGAGTTTCCCATCTTTGACCAACATGATAATGCTAACCTCAAGAACATTCTAGCATCTTCACTTCCTAAGTTCTATGGGTTGGTCACAGAGGATCCGAATACATTTCTGTTTGAGTTTGATGTTCTCTGTAGGAGTTTGGACTACACTACAGATGCCCATAGACTCAAAAATTTTCTAGCCACTTTGAAGGAGTCATCCTTGAGATGGTTCATGAGCTTGGGTAGTAGCACAATCAATACATGGGATGAGATGAAATGGTTGTTTCTTGCAAAATATAAAGATTATTGTAGAGGCACTGATCAGCATGGGGATGATATCTTTAGAATGACACAAACTGAAGATGAGAGCCT
The DNA here is from genome assembly GCF_030272615.1 of Cryptomeria japonica. Taxonomy (NCBI): domain Eukaryota; kingdom Viridiplantae; phylum Streptophyta; class Pinopsida; order Cupressales; family Cupressaceae; genus Cryptomeria; species Cryptomeria japonica. The sequence continues at coordinate 635,938,508 of NC_081407.1, forward strand.
TGAGGATTATCTGGAAAGGTTTTTGTTTAGTGTCAAGAAGTCCAAGCATAGTACTTTGAATGAATATTCCCTCAAATTGATATTCTTGAGGGGTATTAGTGATGAATGCACTGATTCCTTAGATCTAATGGGGGGGTGACATTACACAATCTACTTGGGCTGAAATAGAACAAATTTGCAAGAAGTATTCTAGATCTACTTCTAAGAAGAATAGGAGATTTAAGCCAGGAGTACCATCATCATCATCTAGAAATGGAGTTTCTAGGTTGGAACTTAGTCATTTGTTAAAAGATTTCAAGGAGGAAATTATAAACAATATGGCTACTCAGTTCGATACATTGGCAGCGAAGAAGAAGCATGAGGAAGCTGATGCATTTCTTGCAGAATTTTGTCCTCATTGTAAGCAGCGGAAGAAAGATTGTAGATGTAAGATGGTTGCAAATGTTGAAGTACCTAATTTCAAACCAATTTAAGGGGAGGATGAACAAGTCTTCTATGTTACTCAAAGAAGACCAAATTTTCTGAGACAAGGTATGCCACCTGATCCACTTTCCTTTTCTAGTTATAGTGGTAATTCTTATGCACCAAATAACCAATGGAAACTACAGTATTCTCAAAATTTTGGTATTTATCCACATTGGTATGGATAACAAGGCCAAGGATAGCAATTTGTTAATCAGATACCCCAGTGGTAGTAGCCATAGGGAAACTAGTATCCACCTCAATGTGCAAGGAACTAGTTTCAAGGAAATTGGCAACCTACCTCTCAATGGAGAGGAAACCCATCATGATCATCCCAATCTTTTGGATATCAGCCTTCTGCTCAGTAGCCACAACCTCCTGCTTTAATGCCACCTCCTGTAGCCACATCACCACCTCCTAAGCCACACAGCTGCCTACTCAATCGTTGCCTAATCCAAATATCAAATCTCAGCAACAACAACAAGCTTATTTAGCTGATGTTAATCAATACCCAGCCTACTCTTTATCACTAGATGATATTCACCTCTGATCTGGAACAACACTATCTAATCCCTCTCAGCTAGTTATTACTGAGGTACAAGAAGAGCAGCCAATGTCTGATCCTAATGATGTAAAACCTTAGAATCAAATATTACCACCATTTCCCCAAAGATTGAAAGACAAAGAAGTTTTAACTAATCAACAACAAAGCTTTGATATTCTTGATCAACTGAAGCACATTTGTGTTAAAATTCTATTGCTTCAAGCAATAAAGGATGTTCCAATATATGGTAAGGCATTGAGGGAGGCATGCCTAAATGAACCTGGCAGAAAGAAAAAGGATCCACAAACAGTTCATGTTATGGGTCAATTAGCTGATATTATGTTAGGAAAAATTTCTATTCCAAAGTATTCTAATCCAGGCAATCCTGTTGTGAGTATAGTCATTAATGGCAGCCAAATAAAGAATGTTTTAGTTGATCTAGTGGCAGCCATTAATGTAATGACAAGGAAAGTAATGAAACATCTAGAGATAGATAGTTTAAGGTCTACACCCACAGTTCTTCAATTTGCTGATGGCTCTATAGTAAGACCTGATGGTATGATAGAAGATATAGTGGTCATACTAGATTCCTGGGAATACCCTGCAGACTTTATGATTTTATCCCCAAAAGCAACATTGGGGGGATATCCAGTCATTTTGGGAAGACCATGACTTGCCACAGCAGATGCATATATTGGGTGTAGATCAGGAGACATGATGATTTCATATGGTAGTTCCACAAAAACATTGGCTTTTTATTCCCCTGCACAACCTCAACTTGAGCAGCAGCAAGCTATTTGGCCTATTTTAGGAGAGGAATCTGAAGAAATTGACTCTATTAATCATCTTCTTATGATGATTAATCAGGTGCCACTCATGCAGTTATATGATGAAGAATCAATCCTTTATAAGGTTTTGATAAATGAATTAATAGAAGACCGATAATTGCAGGAATTGGTTTCGAGTATTGCAGGATTGGATTTTCCTGCAGCCACTGATATCTTGCATACCTTGTTGCCACAGGAATTGTCATATTCTCAGGTTTCTAATATAAATCAGATTGATCTTACTATCAAGATAGAGGTTGCATTGAATAAATATTTGAACATTAACAAGAATATAGTAGATACTCAAAAGGATAGCTTGGTAGACTTGCTAAAACTCCATAGAAATGTCTTTGCATGGGATTACAAAGATATGAATGGAATTGATCCAGCAGTTTATACTCATTGCATTTACATAAAGGATGAGTGTTGTCCCCTCAGACAACCTCAAAGAAGAGTCAATCCTATCCTAAAGGAGATAGTTAAAGAAGAATTGTAGAAATTGTTGAAAGCTAGATTTATCTATCCTATTTCTGACAGTCAATGGGTATCACCCTTGGTGATAGTTCCTAAGAAGGGAGGAAAATGGAGAGCATGTGTTGATTATAGAGCCTTGAACTTAGCCACAAGGAAGGATCATTTTCCACTACCATTTGTAGATTAGGTATTGGATTCTCTTGCTGGTAAGACATATTTTTCATTTTTGGATGGATTCAGTGGCTATAATCAGATACAAATAGCTCTTGAGGATCAGAAGAAAACAACATTTACTTGTCCATGGGGCACTTATACATATTATGTTCTTCCTTTTGGTTTGTGTAATGCTCCAGCCACTTTTCAAAGGGCAGTCATCAATATTTTTTCTGATATTTCTCAAGACATAATGGAAATTTACATGGATGACTTTACAACCTATGGTTCTGAATTTGATCAAGCATTGGATAATTTGAAGAAATTTTTGCAGTGGTGTGAAGACTACAACTTGTCTCTAAATAGTGAAAAGTGTTTTATTATGATGGAAGAAGGAATAGTCCTTGGTCATCATATATCTGTACAAGGCATACAAGTGGATCCAACAAAGATTGAGGTTATTCAGCAAATTAATGACCCTGTGAAGCAGAAAGATGTGAGAAGTTTTCTTGGCCATGCTGGATACTACAGAAGGTTCATTAAAGATTTCAGCAAAATTGCAAGTCCCTTATATACACTGCTTACTAAAGATGCAGAATTTAAATGGACCTCAGCATGCAATGAAGCTTTTTTCAAGCTTAAGCATGCTTTGACTCAGGCACCAGTTCTTAAAGGACTTAATTGGTCTCTACCATTTCAAATCCATACTGATGCATTTGATTATGCTATAGGAGCATTGTTAGGACAAAAATTTGACAAGTTGGAAAATGCAATATATTATATCAGCAAGAATTTGCAAGGACCTGAATTGAATTATACAGTTACTGAAAAAGAAATGTTAGCTGTCATATATACCCTTAACAAGTTTAGACACTATATTTCAGGGTGTCCAATATTTGTGCATACAGATCATACTGTAATTAGATATCTTATGAATAAGCCATCCATCACCGGTAAACTGGTTCACTAGTTATTGTTGATGCAGGAATTTGATATCACAGTTGTTGATAAGCTAGGGAAGTCTAATGTTGTTGCAGATTATCTTTCACATCTTCAATTGTAGGAAGACTCTACAATGATAGATGACACTTTTCTAGATGAGCATTTGTTTCTCATACAGGCTCATACTCCTTGGTATGCTGATATTGCCAACTATTTAGCTGCAGCTAAGATGCCAATTTATTTTTCTCCTAAGAAAAGAAGGTTGCTAGTTGAAAAAAGTTTTAACTTTTCATGGATTGTTGATTGTCTATTTTATACTAGACCTGATCAAGTTATGCGAAGATGTATTAGAGAAGATGAAGCATATGACATCTTGCATGCATGTCATGATGAACCATGTGGAGGTCATTTTGCTGCCAAAAGGACAACACTGAAAATACTCAATACTGGTTATTATTGGCCTACACTACACAAGGATGCAACTCAGTACACAAGGAAGTGTGATAGGTGTCAGTGAATGGAAAGACCTACAAAATCTGATGAGATGCCACTATATCCTCAAATATTTGTTACACCATTTGATAAATGGGGATTAGATTTTGTTGGACCCATTGATCCACCTTCTAATGGCAAATCTTATATCTTGGTATGTACAGACTATGTGACAAAATGGGTAGAAGATAGAGCTATGCAACATGCAAGAGATAATAAGGTAGATGAGTTTCTCTATGAGGAAATATTTACAAGGTATGGAGTACCTAGGGAAAACGTCTCAAATCAGGGACCTCAATTTACATCAACATTGATAAAAAATTTGGTCAATAAATATAATATAAGACACAGGAAATCTACTCCATACCATCCACAGTCTAATGGTCAAGTAAAGGTTACCAACAGAGAGCTTGAGGCTATTCTTACAAAAATAGTGTCTATCCATAAGAAAGATTGGTCTAATTGGCTTTCAGAGGCAATTTGGGCATATAGAACAACATGGAAAAAACCAATTGGATTCACACCTTTTGAGATGGTCTATGGCAAAACAGCAATGATGCCTATTGAATTTGAGCATAAAACCTTGAGACCAGCCCTACAACTGAATATGACATTGTCTGAAGCACAGAAGGAATGCATTTAGCAGTTAAATGCTCTTGATTAATGGAGAAAGATAGTTGTTCAACAGAAAGAGTTGATTCAAAACCAAAGAGCCAGATGGCATGATAAATATATCAGAGAAAAGAAATTCAAAGTTGGTGACTGGGCACTCTTGTATGATTTCAGATATAAGGATACTATGGGAAAACTCCAAACAAGGTGGTTGGGTCCTTATGGGGTAGAAGAAGTTTTTCACAATGGAGCAGTTGGATTGTCCACAATAGATCCTATTCGATTTAAACTCTTAGTGAATGGACACCGACTATGACTTTATCACAAGCCAGCTACTAGAGAAGAGTTTTTGCAGCAGTTTGCTCCTCAAAATGAAATACAAGTTCCTGCAGCAATTGGTGATGTTCCTGTAGCAATTGTCAATGATTCGGTAACAATTCATGAGCTTCCTATTGCACTTGGGCATGTTGATAAAGGTGATGTTCCTACAGCTTTTGCAGTGAACTTATTTACCGTATCATAATCAAATATTTCCATGTGAATATTGTTCTCTGTACATAAAGTTTCATCCACTACATTCCATCTCACTCTCTTATCTATCACTTCATTTCATTTCACCATCATTTTCGCCCAATTGCAGGTACGTGTATATTGTACTTTATTTTAATTTTGCATTTATTAGTTCATTATGATTTTAATCCTATTTTAATCCACTTCAAACCTGACATCTCGTCAGCCTGTGTGGACACGTGCTAGGTTAAGTTGGGGGGGGGGGTACTTTATGGTCCTTTTTCCCAGTAAGATTTATTATCCCAAACTGATTTCCTAACTGACATTACTTATGATGATTATTATTTCACACGAGTGAATAATAAATTCTGCTGCCAAATTTAAGCTATGTAGATTTTAGCCTTTGTGAAACTATTAAACATTTTGGTGAAGCTGCGGAAGTATCAGAGTAAAAGATGGGAGGTGATCTGATTCGCCATGAACCGACTGTACATGAAGGGTTGCTGCAAGATGTTGTCTGTGTGCATTATTTCCAAAACCACGGCTGGCTGGATTATTTCTTGAAGATTAGGGATTTCAATGATGAAATAGCTGTGGAATTTATGCATTCTTTTGACGAAGGAGAAGCTACAATTAAGGGGTTGAGGGTAATTGCTACAGAGCAGTGAATTGCAGAGGTCATAGGGTTGTTGTAGGAAGGAGAACTCTTTCCAGAATCAAAGGATGCAAGGAGTGCCAGGGCAGAGTTCACAATTTCTATAGATAGACCCTTAATGGTGGATAGGCAAGGGACTAGAAGGGTTTCTTTGCCAGCACATTGGCCTTAGGTAGCTCTATATATTATGAAATATATTACCTATGAAGGACGGTATTCAAATCTCCATTCACCTCACTTCAAGTTACTCAGTCATCTGCGTCATGACCGGCGAGTTAATGTCCCAAATTTCTTGTATCATCTCATTTCTATAAGTGCTAAGGAGACTAAAAGATATGGAAATCGCTCTGTTAGCCATCATGGACTGGTGAAGTTGTTGGTACAATGGTCCCTAAGAGATGTTTCACAGATGGAATGGGGTGTGTTTCAAGATATTCTACAATTTAGGGTAGATGAAGCCCCTATTGAAAATAATCCGCCGATTCAAGAAGAGATAGTTGCAGAAGGTCTTTCTAGTGAAGATAAGGGTTTGTTGGTTGCTAAAGGAGCTGCAATGATTTTAGAAGAAAATGTTGAAGCAGAGCCAATCGAAGGACAACCCTCTACCTCTCTTCAAGAAGGTTCACCTATTTTGTAGAGGGAAGGAAAAGAATTGGAAAAGGAGGAGTCAGAAGAAGAATTTGTTATCTGGTCGCAAGAAGTGCAGATCCCTCCTGCAGCCAAGAGGCGTCAAACAAAAACAAAAACTCCTACATCTGTTTCAAAAGTTTGTGTTAGGAGAACAAGAAGGAGGAAACAGAAGACTCAACCAGTGAGTAAGCTAGCAGAGGTGATTGTAGTAGAAACTTTAGAAGAAGAAGATGCTGCAGAAAAGGAAATTCAAGAAAACCCTACAGAAGAGGAAATTCAAGAAAATGCTGCAGAAGAGGAAATTCAAGAAAATCCTGCAGGAGAAGAAATCCAAGAAGCAATTTAGGAAGAAATTGTGATGGATAAGCTTGCAAATCTGGCTTCAGTGGCATTAAAATGTGAGGAGATTATTGATGATGTTAGTAAGATAGTATTTCCAATGAGAGATGAAGTCTATCAAGCATATGAGAAATTAGTTCAAACTCACACGACAACAACACTAGAGGGACTAACTCAACGCTAGAATCATCTACCATATCATTTAAAACTAGGAGAACCCTACTCATTACAGAATTTTCATGCATCTATATGGAGAGCCTCCAAGTACATACAGCTAGGAAGGGAGAAATCCAATAATTGGTTACCATTAATCTTTCAGCCTCCTATCCTAATGTGGCCACTTTTGGCATGGCAACCAACAGAATAAAATTTTGATGTAGATGTTGAATAAATAGCTAGATGGTCCAGGTTGGAGAAAATGAAGGGATTTTATTGGAATTTGCCTTCCAAGGGAACCAGACAGGACACTGTTGGTGATTTCAGAGTTTCAGCAAAAATCATAAATTTTCCTTTTGTTGTAGGAGCAGCAAACCCTTAAAGTTGGGGGGCATGATAAGTCAGTGTATTGACATGTTTTTTATCAGGACTCTTAAGTTTTTGGTATCTTTTGGGTTGCATTGTGATAGTAAAATATTATGAATTGACTATATGTAATCCATGTTTGAACCTTGTCTATTAATTCTTGTAGCCATGCCAATTTATTCTTGCAGCCAAATGGTTTGTCCTTGTGATATGTGGATTATTCAAGATGATTTCATATGTGAGTTAATGAATGTTTTAGTTAAGTAAGATACATATGCATGTCCTTGTATATTGTTTCTATTTTAGTGCAGACAATAATTGATGCTACGGTGGAGAATTCTCTTTCGCGCCTAAGGACTAGAGAATCACGTCAGATAGCTGGAGGTCAAATTGAAGGAGATTTAAGCAAGTGTGATCTATGGCATAATCGGAATAGTTGTACTTCACCATGGGAGTTTAACTCTAGTGCATGTTTAATCTGCAAAATATCACTTTGGCGTGCAAAGACTGTGGTTCGGTTTCAAATCCACAGTTCCTGCAGCCAAGCTCTCTGTTATCCCCTTCATCTGACAGCAATCCACCTTTTCTTTTGGATATAATTGGAGTTATCCATTGTAGTTTGTCTTTTCTTTATAATAAGCTCTTCCTTCTTTTCTGAGAGTTAGACAGAATGGAAAGGGATTGAGCAGAGTTTTTATCAAGTATTCTGAATTTTCTCTTTTTGAATATGTAATCGTCTTTCAGGAAGAAATGAATTAAAAATATCTTATTCTAATCTATTAAGAGTTCTTTGCTGAGAGTTTGATATCACTCATCCAAGGGGGCCCACTTGGTGAGTAATCTCGTGTTTATGATTATTAAAGTTATTTTTTACTTAGTTGCAGTAGAAGTTCATGACTGGGTTGTTCCTGTAGCCACTGGAAATAGATCCTTTGACAGTTCCTGCAGCCAAGGCAGAATGGTGTGATTTATGTTATTTCCATTAGTTCATTTCAGCAGAGTTTTGAAAAGCTTTCATTTAGTCTTTATGATTTCCATTCCTACCTTTCTTACAGTAATTAAGAATAATCATTTAAGGAGCTTAGTGCATATATATTACAGACCCATTTCAAGTTTTACATTCGTGGATTGACAACTAAATGAACACCAGCCATGAGAATAGTAAACTCTACCATATGAATGTCCAAACTTTGGATTGAGATTTCAATTAGAGGTATTATTGTCATTATAGTTGGGGTAGACAGTAGGCATTCAATGCATTCAATCTTCACGTGCAAGAACCACAAAGAAATCCTTCACATGTACACAACTAATGTGGTATCTTGATCCTTATCCTTATTCCTTATCTAACTGGTCACAAAACATCATCAGTTGCATCGCACAAGCCAAACTGGTAACCCTAGAGCTGAACTGAGACTACCAACCGATAGTCACACTTAGTGAGCCCCAACACCGGTCCACTCCATCCCAGTTGACCATAACCTCTTCTGATCTTCGTACCAATTCACCTGCTTGAGCACTTATTGACAACTTATTGACATCAATGACAACATACATTATCACCACTTCATCATATGTCAACAAGGGTAACAAGGTTTGTTTCATCCTGTTTGCTACAATAGTGTATATGTTCTTTCTCCCATAATGTATTGTATGTCTATCAAACTACCAAGGTCTACCCAACAAAAGGTGACAAATATCCATAGGCATAATACCACACAAAACTTCATCATGATAATTTTCAATTTTCAATTTCACCAAACATTGCTCACTTACTAACAACTTATGATCATCCTGAATCCATGCTATATAATAAGGCTTTGGGTATTTCAATCTTTCCAACTTCAATTTATTCACCATCTCTTCTGAAACAAGATTATCCGAACTACCACTATCAATAACTACTTTATAGCACTTATCGGATACCTAACATCTGGTCTTGAACAAATTTCTTCTCTGCAAGGGCTCTTCATCCTCTCTAGTATGACACAAAGCTCTCCTCATCATCAACAGTTCTCCATCTTATGGTTTGTTAGCTAATCTGATGGGGATTTCTTCTACCAATGTTGTTCTTTGAGTGTTCTCTACCTTATTACATTAAAAAGCACTATATCCTTCTCCTCCACACTTAAAGAAAGTACCTCTAAACACTCTCTTATCTTTTCTTCTATCATCTTTTCAAAAAAAGTCACTCCAATAACCATCAGGTTCTCTCCTTCAGTAGAAGTTTTTTTCATCCATTTGGTATGAACTACCATCTTTGCTTACTTCCTTGTCCTTTTTCTGATCTATACAGTTTCTTCTTCCTCTAGAATATCCTCTGCCTCCTTGAAATCTTCCACCTCTACCTCTCTGTCTCTGCTCATGTCTTTTGTTCAACATCTCTTATGCTTGCAGGGCATATTGGTAAGCTTCTTCAACACTCTACAACTTGATCAAACTAAGTTCATCTTGTATAGACATCCGCAATCCATTCAAATATCTCACAGCTTGTTGAACCTCATCATCGACATGTCTTAATCTGATATTCAACTTGTAGAATGCTTCAGTATACTCCTTCACGCTAGATTATTTCTACTTCAAGTTCTGCAACTTCTGGAACAGATTTACTAGGTAATCAATTGGCATAAACTTTGATTTTAACTTAGCAACCATCTTCTCCCATGGTTTTATCTTCTCTTTACCTCTCCTCTGTCAATCAACCTGTAAATTTTCCCACCAGAGAGATGCATGACCTTTTAGCCAAGTACATGCATATTTAATCTTCCTTTCTTCTTCAGTGTTCTCAAAATCAAAATACTTCTCCATCTCCAAGATCCAATCCATTAACTCATTTGAATCCAGCTTTCCATTGTACTCCAGTGGGGTAAAATATGGTTTAGTATTCACCCTACTCAAAACCTTCAAGAACCTCTCCTCATCTAGATCAATCGTTGGTGGGTTTGCTACTTGTTATGTCGGTGCTTCTTCTTCCTCATCTTTACTCACATCTTCAATATGTCGGCCTCTTCTCTGGGTTGTCTCAAGGACTTCTAAATGGGATGCAATTCCTCTCAACATTTCTATCACAGCGGGGTCTACATTCCCATGCACTCCACCATTCCTATTTTCTCTCTGTGCCATCTTCACACTAGTCCTCTGCAGCTGCAAGTCGGATCCACAGTCTACCACCACACAACAAAATCTTCAAGACAATGCAATCTCTGGAATGAAACCTTTCTCTGATACCACTTGGTGCAGTCACTAGTTAAGAGGGACCTCAAAGAGATCATTCCAGACTAGGAAAAATGAGTAAACACAATGAAAAGAAGAGGATATGATGGAAGCAATGCACAACTGAATGAATTAGATTATGAAAACTGGTTACAAAGAACCGGTAACATCTGGAATACAATATTTGTCTCACTGGTCTGTTACATACATGCTCAATTACAAAATCAATCAACTTCGAACCTCTAAATCTTAAGATATGTCTTTTGTTAGGTCCCGAGACAACTGAGAGGGGGGGGTGAATCAGTTGTCCAATAAATTCAACCATAATTAACTTAACCAAAACTTAATGCTTAATACCGGTAAACCAAACTTTATGCCGGTAGACAGTCTTTACAGTTAATTACAATATCGGTAAAGATTAATGCATGAAACAGAAAGACAATAAAATCAACAACACATAACACCAATGTTTGTATGTAGAAACCCTATAAGGGGAAAAACCATGGTGGGAAGCCTTACCCACAATCAAATGATACTACTGCAGATAGTATGTGTTTACAATATGGATTCTGTACATGCAGAAAGGCTAGTTGCCTAGAGCTCACTACTCAATCACAAAATGAGAGTCACACTGACTACAATTGGATGGTTAAATCCAATGATAATGTAATGCACAAAATAGCATCTTCATATGCTAGATTCAGTACCGGTGTAGTTCTAATTGTCTTCACAAAACCCTCCTTCAACCTTCAAATGATGTCTATGTGTATAGCTCTGCTTATTTTTGCATATACCTTATTGCAATCCTTTTCGCATTCACAATCCCACTCCTATATTCAATCTTGTAAATAAGATCTTATATATATACCATAACCTAAGACCAATTGAATAGGTCGGCTCACTAAAAGATATTACAATAAAATTAATTACAAACAAATCAATATCTGATGCATGATGTTGGCTCAATGCATTTACAATAATAATAAATCATCTCCATAACATGTCATGTTGATCTAGAATAGATAAGTCTGTCGGTGCTTATCTTGGACCTATTTGCCGGTAATAGCAAATATGCAAACCCAAATAAATAGTTAACCAAATCGTCAAAACCAAGTGATAGAATAATATCTTTGACATAACCAAGTAGTTTCCAAGTCATTCCAAGTGTCGGTGAGCAATATAATCTGTTAGTGAACCAAATACCAGTTTCTTGCATAAGTCTCTGTCTTGCCGGTGAACATAACCAAAGTTCTCCAAATGCTGATAAGTGTTGACAGGTGTTGACATCAATGACAAAACCATATCAACATATCCAAAATACCAACAATCTCCCCCTTTGGCATTGATGGCAACACAAGATGGAAAAACCATCAAAGTGCCAAAACAGAAATGCCAAAAACCAAAAACCAACAATCTCCCAAAAAGATCATTAACCATAAATCAAAAATATCATCTCACTCCAAAGTAATAATCTCTCCCCCTAGGAATAATATGTGTTATCCATGTGTTTTTCCATATCAATTTCTCGCCCTTGGTATCAAATGCCAAAGCAATAAAAAATCAAATACAAAATACCAACTCATTCAATATGCCAACTACTCCCCCTGAGAGTAGCTCTCCTCATCAAAGCCGGAATAAAAGATTTCTCTGTTAATTTTGTCGGTTGATGACAAACATCAACTGTCTAAGTCTTTACCGGTGGGGGTAGGACTCCAAGTTTCTCTCTGAGATGCTCAAATGTTTCCTTAGGCAAAGTCTTTGTGAAAATATCTGCAATCTTCTCTTTAGTATTCACATAAACCAATTTTACTTCTTTTGCTTCAACATTCTCCTTTAGAAAGTTCAGTTTGATAGAAACATGTTTAGTTTTAGAGTGAAGTACCGAGTTCTTTGATATATCAATTGTTGTTGTATTGTCACAGTAAATAGTTATAGGTTCTTTGTAATTTACCTTTATGTCCTTCAACATTTGATTGATCCATAATACCTGTGTACAGTTAGTTGTTGTTGCAACATTATTCTGATTCTACTATTGATAAACTTGTACAACTCTATTTCTTGCTCAACCATGAAATTAGTCTGCTACCAAGAAAGAATGCTCCATCGGTGGTGTTTTTTCTGTCATCCACATCTCCTGCCCAATTAGCATCTGTGTATGCACATAAGTCAAAATTTTCATCTCTAGGATACCATAAACCAAGATTTGTAGTGCCTTGTAGGTACCAAAAAATCCTTTTCACTGTTGATTCATGATTTTCTTTAGGATTACTCTAAAATCTTGAAACAATACATACTGCATTCATAATATCAGGTCTTGTTTGTGTTAAATACAGTAAACCTCCTATCATAGATTTGTATCTAGTTGGATTAACAGGTGTAGATTCGTCCTTCAAAGATAATTTATCATTTGTAGTCATAGGTGTGCTTACCAGTTTACAATTCTCCATGCCAAATTTCTTTAGTAATTCCTTTAAGTACTTAGATTGACATAGGAATATACCTTTATTAGTCTGTGAAATCTACAATCCTAAAAAGAATTTTATCTCTCCAATCATAGACATTTCAAATTCTTGCTGCATTTTGTTAGAAAAGTCTTTACACAAACCATCTTCTCCTCCAATGATTATATCATCAACAAAAACTTCAATAACCAAGATGTCATCATTGGTTACTTTGTAGTATAGATTGTTGTCTGCATTACCTTTTGTGTAACCAATCTTCAAAAGATATGTGTCCAATCTTGCATATCAAGCTCTAGGAGCTTGTTTAAATCCATACAAAGCTTTCCTTAACCTGCAAAAAATGTCTATGTTGTTTGTCAAAGAAAATCCATTAGGTTGTTCAATGTAAACTTCTTCTTCAATATATTCATTCAAAAATGCACATTTAACATCCATTTGATATACTTTATAGTTCTTGTGTGCTGCAAAAGCCAATAAAAGTCTTACTGCCTCAATTCTAGCTACCGGTGCAAAGGTTTCATTATAATCAATTCCTTCTTTTTTTGAATATCCCTTACACACCAATCTTGCTTTGTTTATGATTACCATGCCATCTTCATTAAGTTTATTTCTAAAAACCCATTTAGTTCCAATTACATTTTTGTCTTTAGGCCGAGAAACTAATGACCAAGTGTTATTCTTTTCAATTTGTTCAAATTCATCTTCCATTGCTTTAATCCAATATTTATCTTCACATGCCTCATTAATTGATGTAGTTTCAATATGAGAAATAAGACATACCTCCTCATTTGCCAATCTTACTCTAGTCATAACTCCTTGAAATTTGTTTCCAATTATCTGATCTTCAGAATGATTCAATCTTACATACTGGGGTGTTTTTGCTTGCTTGTTGTTCTTCAGTGACTGTTGAATCTCCAAATGATGCCGGTGTAAATGGATCACCATTTTGTACCAGTTTATTCATAATAGGTTCATTTGTGATTATCTCTATTTCCAGTTCAGAGTCTGTGTATCTTGAATTTCCTCTAAACTGTTCATCAATCTTCACATTTGCACTCTCAACAATTTTTTGCAATCTCTTGTTAAAACATCTATATGCCTTTCTCTTAGATGAATAACCAAGAAATATTCCTTCATCACTTTTAGGATCAAATTTTCCAATATATTCATCTCTTCTAATATAACATTTACTTCCAAATATTCTGAAGTATTTAAGAGTGGGAGTATTACTGAGCCATATTTCATGTGGGGTCTTACCAATTTCTCCTCTGATGTGAACTATGTTGAATGTATAAACAGTTGTATTGACCGCTTCTCTCCAGTATGTATGAGGTATATTTGCTTCTGATATCATACTTCTGGGTGCATCCAAGATAGTTTTGTTTTTCCTTTCCACAACTCCATTCTACTGGGGTGTCTGGGGTGCTGACAACTATCTTCTGGTCCCATTCACTTCATAGAATGTATTAAATTCCTTAGATGTGAACTCACCTCCTTGATCTGATCTCAAACATTTGATTTTCTTGTCAGTTTCATTTTCTACCATCACCTTGAATAGTTTGAATTTCCCAAATGCTTCATATTTTTCTCTAAGAAAAGTAACCCAACACATTCTAGAATAGTCATCAATGATTAGCATAAAGTATCTATCTCCTTGTATACTTCTAGTTCTTTATGGACCACATAAATCAATATGAATTAAATCAAGAACATTGTTAGACTTCTTTGGAATGCTTTTGAAAGATGCTCTAACTTGCTTTCCAAATTGACATTCCTTACATACTGGATTGTGAGGTTTAACAATCTCAAGTAAATCTCTAACTACCTTGGTAGTACTAATTTTCACAATGCAATCAAAATTTACATGAAAAAGTCTTTTATGCCATAACCAACTTTCATCAATGTGTGAAATCAAACATGCTTTCTCATTGTTGTTCAAATGAAAGATATGACCTCTAGTTTGATTACCAGTTGCAATTTCCAAACCAGTTTTGTTTAAGATTTTGCATTTACCATTCTTGAATTGTAACTAAAATCCTTTCTCAACTAATTGACCAACACTCAAAAGATTATGCTTCAAACCTTCAACATAGTAAACATTATCAGTATTGTGCTTACCATAAAAAGATATAGTGCCTTTTCCTTTGATCAAACAAGCTTTATCATCTCCAAATCTTACTAGACCTCCATTGTAATCCTGAAAGGTTAAGAATTTACTCTTATCTCCATTCATATGATGTGAACATCCTGAATCAATAATCCATTCATCCTTATCTTCAACTTTAGCTATCAGTGCCTACTCTACCGGTTGAATAGTAGGTGTTGGTTGATCTTCTGTTATAGAAACAAAATCCCATCCATTGTTTGTTGGATCCTCATCAGAATCATCAGTAACTCCTTCATCAACATAATAACAAGATTTTTCTCTGTTCTTCTTGAACTTGCATTTCTGATAGTTAGGGTTAGGCTTATATGTTCTTTTAGCTTCTTCTCTTAATCTTGCATGTCTATCAGGGCATCTAGATGCCATATGACCAATCTTATTACAGTTAAAACATTTAAAGGGTGCTTTACCTTCATACTTACTTCCAATTGGACCTTTAGGCATTTTCCTTGCAAATAGTGCTTCAAGTTCTTCAAGTTCTTCATTTTCTCTCCTGCTTTCTTCAAGCTCTCTTGCATAGAAGGCTTTATAATAAGATTTATCAAGTGATGATGATGTTGCTGAAGTTGATGATGATGCCTTAAAAGCTAGATCTGTCTTGATAGTAGCAACAGGACCAAATTCCTCAAGCTCAAAAGTTGTAAGTTTTCCAACCAAAGTGTCTCTAGATACTGATGAATTAGGAATTGTTGTTAATTCATTTATAGTAGTAACTTTCATTTTATATGGCTGTGGCAAGGCTCTTAAAATTTTAGAAACAATCTCATATTCACTTAAGGTTCCTCCACAACATTGTATACCCAAAAAAATTTCATTTACTCTTTCCATAAAAGCAGAAATTCTTTCATATTCTTCCATTTTCAGACTTTCATACTTGACCTGGAAGCATTCAAGTTTTGAAATTTTGACTATGGAATCTCCTTCATTCAATAATTCTAGAATGTCCCAAATAGCTTTAGCAGTAGATCTATCTAACAATTCCATGACTTGCTGATCTGACAATGCGCTTAAAATTGCTTCTCTTGCTTTGCAATCATTTTCCTCACTTTTCCCAAAGTAGGTGGATTAGGCTGATCGGGAGTAGGAGCAGTATAACCATTCTTTGTAACCTCCCATATATCCTTTCCAATGCAATTCAAGTGTGTCTCCATCCCGATCTTCCATATGCCATAGATAGTTCCATCAAGTTTCAAATTGTCCTTCCTAAAATAGTTAGAAGACATTTGATCTCTTCAAGTTGTTAAACTTCTACAAAAAGAGGACTAGGCTCTGATACCAATTGTTAGGTCCCAAGACAATTGAGAGGGCGAGGGTGAATCAGTTGTCCAATAAATTCAACCAAAATTAACTTAACCAAAACTTAATGCTTAATACCGGTAAACCAAACTTTATGCCGGTAGACAGTCTTTATAGTTAATTGCAATACCGGTAAAGATTAATGCATGAAATAGAAAGACAATAACATCAACAACACATAAGACCAATCTTTGTATGTGGAAATCGTATAAGGGGAAAAACCACAGTGGGAAGCCTTACCCACAATCAAATGATACTACTGTAGATAGTATGTGCTTACAATATGGATTATGCACATGCAGAAAGGCCAACTGCATAGAGCTCACTACTCAATCACAAAATGAGAGTCACACTGACTACAATTGGATGGTTAAATCCAATGATAATGAACTGCATAAAATAGCATCTTCATATGCTAGATTGAATACCGGTGTAGTTCTGATTGTCTTCACAAAACCCTCCTTCAACCTTCAAATGATGTTTGCATGTATAGCTCTACTTATTTTCTCATATACCTTATTGCAATCCTTTTCGCATTCACAATCCCATTCCTATATTCGATCTTGTAAATAAGATCTTACATATATACCATAACCTAAGACCAATTGAATAGGTCATCTCACTAAAAGATATTACAATAAAATTAATTACAAACAAATCAATATCTGATGCATGATGTCAGCTCAATGCCTTTACAATAATAATAAATCATCTCCATAACATGTTGTGCTGATCTGGAATAGATAAGTTTGTCGGTGCTTATCCTAGACCTATTTGCTAGTAACAACAAATATGCAAACCCAAATAAATAGTTAACCAAATCATCAAAAACAAGTGATAGAATAATGTCTTTGACATAACCAAGTAGTTTCCAAGTCATTCCAAGTGTCGATGAGCAATATAATCTGTCACTGAACCGAATACCAGTGTCTTGCATAAGTCTCTGTCTTGCCAGTGAACATAACCAAAGTTCTCCAAATGTTGATAAGTTTTGACAAGTGTTGACATAAATGACAAAACCATATCAACATATCCAAAATACCAACATCTTGTATATTCTCTCTTAATTTATATGGCCAAGAGGGATCAAATGTCACAGAACAAGATCAAACGTGTAAACCACCAGGTCGGCCTCCACCAAAGAGATTCCTCCGTAAAATCCAAAGGATGAAGTGTGAATCAAAAAGGTTGGCCACATGCCAAGGAACATTAGGATCAAAAAACTAGAGCTCCTTAAGCTAGGGAAAGGATCCAAAAGATTCACCAATAGCAAAATAGGTCCAAGCGGTTTCGGTGTTCTAGACCAGAAAACTGTCTCGGAATCCAAAAGCGATAACATGCCAAAAAATGATCCAAACATTTCGCGGATTAGGAATAAGGAAGATGATCACGTTCTCAAAAAAAATCTAGCTTCGCAAGGTCCGGTGAGCAAATTCAAGAAAATACAGAAAGAAATGTTGAAATTGCAAAATAGAAAGCAAACTGAAAAGAAATGTTTTTGGTTGATGAAAGATTGCCAAAAACCGAGGATGCTCCTGCATCAAGTATAAACTCCTTAAAATTTCTATCCTAATGTAATAAATCTCATGAAAATATACCCACTCTAGCTCCCACAATCATCAAATCAAATTTGTAGTTGTAAGGTTTCTTTTGTCTCACCATTTTCTTCGCAAAATATGGCATAACACAAAAAATGAACCCTTTTTCTCTATTTACCCAAAACCCATTTTCTCTTTTTGAAAATAAAATAATTAAATTAATTCGTTTAATTCCTAAATGCATATATTTCACTTTTTATTTCCAAACACATAATTTACAATACTCTTAAATTGCATATTAAACTAAATTATTTAATTATACCATAGTGCAATAAAGCTCGTTCTAGTTTAAAATTTTATCACAATGGAAATTAATCATAACTCTTCAAACACTCTTTATTGGTCTTGTGCATGAGGATTAGGGTTTTCGACATAAAACGGATCATGATACCTGAGGTATAATGTTGGATATGTTAGTAGGAAATCATACTCCTATTCGAGTACAATGGGTGGGGTAATAGAAGTATGATGGGTGGGGTAACATAGGTATGGCCAATGTCACAGCTCTTAACCACTATCAAGGAATAACTCAAACATGTGAAGCTAGGTGGAAAAATTCCTAATACCTATAACCACTCAATCCATGTCAAGTGTACCTATGCATATATATCATAGCCAAAGCACATACAATCTCCCCCAATGGGGTGTAACATCATTATCAAGAAAATAATTAAATAAACATACATGTGCATAATTAAATTAAATAACACATCATCATAAACACGCTATAATATTATTATTAGTTTCTTGTGAAGTGCATCCAATATTGATGCCAATACAAAAACAATGGTGTTACCAACTGTAGACATCTAAAATTATCCTAGCCTAATTAAATAAATATCTTATTTATTTAATTATTTTATCCCAAGCCTTCAATTAATTAAATAGATTTTTTTATTTTTTTAATTAATTCATTAATCCTCTTCTAGCCTTTCCTCATTTAAGTAAATATTTTTTATTTATTTAAATTATCCTTTCCCTAAATTAAATAAATATTTTATTTATTTAATTGGTTCCATTTTTCTATTAATTGAATAGATCTTTATTTATTTAATTAATTCTTTTTCTTTTTCCTTACATGGCACTTGTCATTCATCTCTTAATTTATCTTTAACCACCTTCTTAATATTTTATTATTTCCTATAACTACCCTTTAATCTGAGTTGACCATTTATCCTTTCACCTCTTAATCCTATGCCCCCATTTCTAAGGTACTCTCTATATAAGAGGATCATTTCATCCTTATCAATCCTAACTAATGCAATCATATTCCTAACTAATGTGATCATATCCCTAACAAGCGAATCAATCTTCATGTGGCCTTTCATGCAATCAAGCATGTACACAACCACAATCCATTCTTTGTTGAGCTCTTGTGCGCAATAAAAAATCTAAGAGCAACCATATCAAGAAAGATTAGTGGAGATAGGAAACAATGAAGATCAAACCCTACTAAGCATGTGAATGGTATAATCTTGTTGGCCACTCGATCAACACCTTGTCTATGGCCGCTCTCCTATTCACTGATAGCTCAAGATTTTAGTGTAATGGTAGTGGTGATTCTAACAAATGGTATCAGAGCATTGGGTTACGGGTTTGAATCCCAGGAGGTCACCCTATGGTCTCCTTAAAATAAGTTCGCAGAACCCCAGTAGGTGCTGAGGGGGAGATTGTTGGCCAGTCAATCAACACCTCCTTGGGATTTGCAACATGGATTCCTCCCACCTCCTGTGGATCCTTGTCTCTGGCCACTCTCCCATTCACTAATAGCTCGATCTTTTGGTGTAACGGCAGCGGTGATTCCAACAAATCTTTCATGTTTTTGATATTTTGCATGTTTTAGGTTCTTCATTGGTGTATTTTGGATTAATTGTAGAACTATGGTTTTATGTGGTTGGATCTTTTTTGGTTTTACAATATTTTAACATTCCATTTTCACCATATACAAGAACATTCTAGAATTAAATTTATAGGTATAACTATACAAATCATGTCTCAAAGATGTATTGCTTCTCAAAATAAGTAGTTTTCTGAGAAATAGAAATTACCAAAAAAAATTAAACCATGATAACCCATATCTCCTTGACCCCCATGATTTCAAGGGTTTATGTATTCAATCTCTTAATGTTCCCTCATGGTGGAGATTTCTTTGGTAAAGATTAGTCTTATGTTGATATTACCTTGCTTATGCAATAGTGAGGGTTTCCCTCATAATTTAATCTTGTTGGTATTACATTTTTTATGAAAAGTTGTTCTACATAATTCCCTTGTAGATCATAATATGTACGCTTTATCTTTCATGATGTGGTATGTTGATGTTAGTATTTCAAAGAATTTTTTTGAGATATGCTAACTACATTACCTTTCCTCTAAGGATTAATGGATAGGACATTAAATATGCATGTTTTTCATTGTAATGGCTTAGTAGTATGTGCTTGTATTGAGATATTGAAATCCTATTAAATAAAAATGTAGGATATTGAAGGTGCATACTAGTTCTTAGAGGTCTCTCTAGGTTCATCTTTCTCTTTCACTAAAGGTAGCACTTCTAAGGAGATTTCTATAAACCAGTATCCAATATTAGAATAATTTAAATTATTTATTCCTACAATAATAGTCACATTGGGCTCTTTAGGTAGGTTGTTCTTTTCATGGAAGATTTTTAATATTTTAACTCGAGAGTGGGGATTTAGTTGTAGGTCAAATTGCATTCTTGTTCTATATTTTATAAGCACATCGTGGCCATTTTTGTAACTATAAATACTTGTGGGGGATACAATTTTTTTAGATGTGGCTCATTATTGTTGGGCGACCCTTGTTTACTATTGTTGGTTATTATTTCATGGTTTTGAAAGGTTGAATATCCTTCATACTCAGGCATATAGTTGCCTCATACTTGGATGTGAGATCTTATTATTCAAGCCACTAAAAATACTTACATTTAATTCTTAGTTTTGTTGTTTGTACCAAATTGTTTTGGATGCCAACTATTAAGTGATATTTCATTGGCACTGTATACCTATATAGAAGAAATAGTGAGCTTCAACAGAACTATTTTGGTAAATGGTTTGCTTGTTGAAGACTTCCTAAAAGGATACTTTTACTCAAACAAAGAAGCTAAAAGTGTATTTGTACTATCAAATGAATAATTTTTTAGTATATCAATTTTTATTACTACAGTAAATATTTCAATCTATAGTTGTTATTACCTAGGTTAGAAATTGGAGCTTTATATTTGTATTTTGTACACAAAGATTTAATTAAAAAATATTTATTTGTATGTTTAATATATGTTGTTTGTTTTGTATATATTTGTGAGACATGTTGCAAAAATATTCATCCTAAACTCTCAAAACAAATATCATTTTCCTACAAATTAAGCCTCTCCCAATTTAGAACAAGTAAACTAAATAGTGTTCCATCAGCAGCAGTACACACGACTTACAAGATGATACCTGAAAATGCAGATTATGATCTTTGTGAGGCAATTAGAAGACAATCGTTTCTAAATTTGCAATCTATCAAAAAAGGAAAACAGTCTAAAATTCAAGTATGGTCAGCTATTGGTCAGGTTATTCTTCTATTTCCATAACTTTCTATTGGGAATTGGAGACATTGAATGGTTAAAAGACCTATTGGTCACTGCACAAATCAAGAACAACATTAAAGTTGTAAGAAATATTTTCCCTACAGCTATGAATAAGTATTTTAATGAATTTCAGAAAAAGATGAGCATGAGAATGATATTACCAGAAGATGTGGTAAGGGACTTTGCAAAATACATAGTCTTTACTGTTACCACTAACTTTTACTTGATGCAAGCAATTGAGCCAAGAGAAGAATAAATGGAAGACATGAGTTATGATGTGAACTATGATCTACTGGTTGGATATGCTAACAACCTATTAGCATCTCCTAAAGACAAAAAGAAGGCAAAATTGGACATTGTGGCAGTCCAAGATACACCAGCAGAAACCAGTACTGCTCCTATCACTAATGTGAAAGGAAGGAAAAAGAAGTTTGATGAAGCACCTCTAGTGGTAAAGACTACAAGGGTGACTCAGAGTATCCCAACCAAGAAGGAACCGATACCTAAAGTCTATACAAAGAAGGAGAATGCACCAAAGAAGATAAATCGAAAACTTATTCTCCAACCAGAATCTGAGGATACAGATACTGAAGAAGAACCCAAGAAGATGAAGGCTACTAGTAGAGTAGAAAAAATAGTTAAGGAAGTGCCAAAGGCAACTATGCCTATTGATATAGCATCTTACAAGCCTGAAACCCATTTTGAAAGAACAATGAAGACACTAGGGAGGAATAGGTTTGACAATGTCAAAGAGCATTTTGATTCCTTCACTGAAGATGAGAAGAAACAAGTCTTTGAATAGGTAATCACTTGTTTGTGTCATTATAGTAGATATCCACATGAACTAGAAAAGGATATCTCAAATTCTTTGTACACTATTCTTTTAGATAAATGGGAGGAAACTATAAAATTAGTAAAAGAAATCATTGATGAAATATTTGTACAATATTTTCTTGAATTTTCTAAAGATGATATTAGTTCTTTAGTCACTCGATACAAATCTCAATTTGTGTTCAAAGCAAGAAGATTGAAGTTAATCAGTGGAAAGAGGGCAATTATTGAAACTAAGACCCATTGAATAGCCTATGAAATCAAAGAGATGGAAGAACTCATCCATTCCTCTATGAATGAGGAAGATGTTGTTAATCAACCAGAAATGGATGAAGAAGAGATTATTCAAGCTGATGAGGTCTATCCTATCAAGAAGAAGGATGACACCATTATTCATGTTGATGATGATGTTCAGGACATAGTTGATCTATCTAGAGACAACACTGCACCAGATATGGAGCCTCATGAAATCACTGATACACAGGTTACCTTAGTTGAGCAACTGGCAACTCAACTAAAAGTGGTCAATCCACCAAGAACAGAATAACTGGAGAAACCCCAATCTCTACCCATCATTGAAGATAATAAGGAGTCTACTAAAAAGGTTGTCACACAGTCCTCTGAAAAGGAAACAGAGGAGAATACAAAGAAAGCAATCATTAATCTTCTATCCTCTGAACCAGCAAAGCAAAAGCAATTTGATGAGGATGATGATGATTCTTTAATTATTTCAAGACCTATTGGTATGGACAAAATTAGCGCATTGAAAATGATTGAGATTGCTAATGTCATGCAATCTAGGGCGCATAAGAAGAGACTCAAAGAGAAAAGGATTAAGGCAGAGACAATTCAGACTGTAGTAGACATTTTATCTGGTTTGCTACCAGACACTTCTACAACACATTTGACATCTCTTATTAGAAAACTTGGTCAGTTAGTTGCAAATGCATCTAATCAAATCAACTCACTTGAAGAAGCTACTCAGACTTATGCTAAGAAAAATCACAAGAAGAAGTATGGAGATAAACTGACAAAGGATATTGATAGTGGAAAAATGGCTTTGTCGCACAATAAAGATTTGTTGGGAAAAGCTATTGAAATAGGAGGAAAGTATCTTTCTTCCACCTCTCATGTTTCTTTCTTTTATTTTGACATTTCCAAAAGACAAACAGAAACAGAGCAAGAGCTGGAAAGGATATGCAAGGCATATGTCCCACTCCAGGATTCTATATTTGCTTTTAGCAAATTTGTAGATGATTTACATAACCGGCTGGATATCTATGATAATGAGAAGGAAAAGAGACTCTGGTCTCTAAAGGAGCTCAAAAGTTTACTCATATCACAAGTAGACATACTTCAGAGAGCCTACTCCAATGCAGAAGCTATCTTAGCAACTCTTGAAATCTGCACACTGGATTCCATGGAAGAATTATGTTCACAGCTGATGTCTACATTTGAGTACACTGAGAACATGTTGGCCTCATGGATAAATGCTTTGTCACAATTTAAGAAGAGCTAAAATTTTATTTTTATGAGAATTGCTTATGCTTGAACTTTGATTCAATTTTTTCATTTATTGTTGTATATGCTGAACATTTTGATACAAATTTTCTATATATATTTTGCATTTTCAATTTGGCATTGTTGTCAAAGTGGGAGTAAAATATGTATGTGTGTTTTTGAAAATTTTGTATAATGTATGTATTAAGGGGGAGCATGTGTATATGTGTAAAAAAAAAAATGCACACTTAGCAGTATTACTGTAAAATTTTCTAAGTGTTGCCATCAATGCCAAAGGGGGAGATTGTTGGCTTGTTGATGATTGTAATATATTTATCATATGTTGTCATTGATGAAACATAATACACACACACACACACACACACACACATGTTTATATTGTCTATCGGTATAACTTCAATTTGTTTTTACAACAACTGGTATGCTAGAGGTTATACTAAGAGGTTTATCTCTAACCGGTACTTTGTGTTAACCGGTATGTGCATAAGAGACAACCTGTGGTTATACCAAGTCGGCATCAAGATGAAGATCAAGATGGAGATCAAGCAAAGATTCAAAGAAAATGGATCATATATTTTACTCAAATCGGTATTTGATTGTTCCAACTGGTATTCGGTAATTTTGTGATGAGTTGCCACAGATCATGATGAGTTATTGCACCAATAAAATTTTGGTGGTAATTTTTGTGATGAGTTATGATCACTTGTCCAAATACACTGCACGACATGAAATCATAATGTCTATATATTGACATCACAATGAATTATTTGATAAGTGAAAAAGTGTTTTGTTGTGTGCGAAAGTAAAAAGAGTTAAGTTGCAGAATATGCAGAAGAGTAGTGTTGAATATGTTTAGAAGGATTCAATCAAGCAAGTATTGTGCTATTCAGACATATCAAACCAATCCTGTTGTTTTCTAACAATTACAGTAGAATCAAATCCCCTAACTGGGTAAGCTCTAACAAGATTTAATGTATAAATCCTCTAACAAGGTGATCCATTAGTTTGGATTCAGAAATCCTCCACCGAGGTTACTCCTAACAAGGTACTACCTTTAACAGGGTATAAGCTTCTAATCAAGCTTTGGGATCTCTAACAAGATTCGCTCCTAGTAGAGCACTTTGTGGACCTTAACCAGTTAGTTATCTATTACTGCAAATAGTTAACTTGTGAGTTTCATCTCACCATTGTTTTTACCTGTTTGGGTTTTCCACGTACAAACACTTGTGTTATGGTGGATGTTTTACTTTTTGTGGATGTTGTTATATCATTTTGGATCGCATGCATTGTGTTTAAAAGTTTTTTTAAGTTAATCTACCGGTCAGTGTTTGACGTAGTTTTATTTTTGGTCTCACTAATTCACCCCCCCCCCCTCTCAGTGCTTTTCAAGTCCATCACATACACATAATGAGATAACCATGTTATCCATCCCTCAAATGAATTATCCAAAACTAACCATATATCCATAGCTTAACATCCATATCTATGAAAGATAAATCATAATGTGAAACAAGAATGGAAATGGGAATGCTTATTTAATATATCCGTCATCACGACTCATCCAAGAACAATATCCTCATAGGTCCATGTTGAACTCACATCCAACCTGTTAGTAGTAGCAAAGAAGGAAGACTGAGAGAGGGGGGTGAATTAGTCTTCACTGAAATAAATAAAACTTTAAGCACAACAATAGATCTAACAAATTGTAGCAATAAACAGATAATCAAATTAACAACACAACACACAACACCAAGATTTTGACGTGGAAAACCTGGTTAAGGGAAAAACCACAATGGGAGCCTACCCACAGTAAGATGATACTCTACAGTAGTATATGAAACTATTACAATGGGGAATGCACATGCATTCAGGCACACTACCTAGAGCCCACTACTCAAATATAATGGCCTGAAAGGCTACAACCCTCTAGGAAGTATCACTGACTTACAATAAGATTTGAACTACAATATGGAAGAAGTGAATTGAAAGAATAGCATCTCCAAATGCCTGATTGCAGTTCCGGTTAAGCACAGTTATTTGCTCTCCAACACCAATCTCACCTCAAACTCAACACCAAAGGATAAATCTCTTTTTCGCACATAAAACACTTTCTGATAATGCAAACACAACATCGACACCCAAACTACATGAATAACTCACCTATATATACAATTCATCAACCTTGATAACAAGGTTGACTAAACCGTCAAACCTCAATTACAAAATTACATCACATGATACAAAGATCGACCACCGAACCAATATAATGATTACATAGCATACCATGGACCTAATTCAACTTCCCAAACAATCAACTCCATCAGAAATCATGCCAAGGTCAACCGCAACACGCTACACCACTAGAAATACTGCATAACACAAAAAATCAATACCAGTTAATGAAAACCACCAAAAACTTGCACAATGATCAATCTGGATCACCAAAAAAAATAGGACATGAATACGAAACACACTAGAAAGCATGTTAGAATCATTTAGAACAATTGCACCTGTAACGTCATAAATTGTACGCACTTGCTAAAGCAGTACAATTTAACACCTAGTTTAGCACCCGCTTTGGCGCAGTTGCATTTTGCATTGCATTTCCCCTTTAGCACTTAATTAATCAAATTAATTAGGTCTAAAGGTTCTATTTCAACATTCTCCACATCATAAAGTCGAGCCCTTTCATTAAAGCGTGCCCCTTTTCATTTTATTCCTCCAATACATCATCTAATCAAAAACCCTAATTAGGCCCTATTCTGAGCTTGGGGGCTTAATTTCGGGGGTCAAAACATCTTGAAATCACCTGTAACTTCGGGATTCTCTCTAAAATCATCATATCTGACAGCCCTAAAAATTTGCTAAAAAGTTGTCTGGACCGTGGCGCCCGGAGTGCACACGGTCCCGGACATTTTTTCGAAATTTTAGGAGTGCGATCCAATCATAAAATAAAGCTTAACCCCAAGAAATTGGCTAGATATTCAATCTCTAGGTCGGCCAAAAGTTGGAATTAAGACCTAGGGTTTCATACATAAGAGCTCTCTTTCTTCATTTCAAGGGATCTGAATTTTTGGTTTTCAGGAACTTCATATGCAGCGAAAGAGCAGATCTTTGAAGACTTCAACAACTTTCAACATCCCTCTATTAAGCATTTATCAAATCCATTCATCCATTTAGGGCTTGGAAGACACTGAAGAACAATAGGAGATTACCGACTGAAGATTGGCTTGTACCTCTCCCTTGGGGGTTGGGTATGATTTCATGTTGTTTTCATGTCTTTGCATAAGCTTCAATATATCCTTCATTCATGCTTTAGATCACTTTGCATCTTGATTTAGAGCATTTACATTATCATTTACAAGCAATTAGGGTTTACTTTCTAGGTTGCTCTAGTTTGCTTTCTTGCATTTTAGGACCTTGCACACACATTAGGTCTGCACACACAATACATTTTACAAAACAACTTGGCTATTCGTGGAGGTGGAAATCACCGAAGCGGGGGTTTGACTAAGGCAAAACCCTATATAGCCGCCCATACACCCTTTTTCAGATATCAGTGCAGGTTTCGGGACTCGGACGACGCCGCAGGATACAGATCCAGAGAGAACAGGTCGAGACAGCACTCTGCATCAAATTGCAGAGCAAAAGACTGGGACAGGGGCACTGGGCACCCTGGTCCTGCCAGGACAGGGGCGCTGGGCGCCCTGGTCCTCCGGACAGACAGCATTTCCAAAATTTTCCGACAGTGTTCCAGAGTGCAAAACAACAGTTTTCGGTGCAGTTTTCAGGACAGAATCAGGACAGTGGCGCCCGCGCCCCCGTCCCGAACATTTTTAGTCCAATTTTGACTCCGGGTACACATCTGCATTCTTATTTCATCCTTGTATTTACAGTCGTTCATTGTTTAATCTCAATTCTGCAATCTTGTTATTTGTTCATACTTGCATTTTGGGATTAGGGTTTGAATTTGCATCATTTGATATTCCAATTTCAACAAGGGAATAGAAATCCTAATAGATATCCCGTGGCTCTCTCTTTCACAAAAAGAAGTAGCCAATTGTGTGATATCTCTAGGCTCTTTCGTATTCCGTAATGTGTGTCAAAAGGTAGGATTAGGGCATGTTAACCTAGTCTCTTTTTTTCCCTCACACATTTTGGTGAACCTGACATGAATCTATCATTGCTTCTTCTTGCATTGCATTTGTTAGATTTAGATCTAGATTTAGTGTGTTTTCATTTCATTTTCATTAAAAAAAAAAAAAAGAGTGTGTTTCCTTGCATTGTGTGTTTAAATTTCATGCAACTTTTATTTGCAAAATGTTCATGCTTATGATGATTATTATGAGTATAGCCAAGATGAATTAGATGAAGCTTTAGATGAGTTTTTGAACCCTAAAGATGCCAAACCTTCATTTTACCAAAAACTCATAAACCTTGTTACTATGCCATTTCATTGCGATGAGAAAGATAAGTTGAATGAGTCCTCTCAAGGGTACATTCCTATCAACTCTTCCACTAAATCTAGTAACATGGTTGTTTTCAACAATCCCCTCTATGAGGAGATGTCTCCTTTTGAATAAAAAGATAAACCTTTTAATAGATATGATCATGCTTTGTTGGATGATGCTCTTGATGACTTTGTGGCTTTATCGAAATCTTTAAACAAGAACAAGACTTCTAAATTAGTTAACATGATAAACTTGAATGAGCATAAAAAGCCTCTCTTTGAAGTCCAAGGAGCTTATCCTTCTCCCACCTTTCAAAGTCCTAAATCACCTCTCCTTACTATCCAAGGAGGGTATGATCATGATTCCTTTCGTACTCCGAATAAACCAATCATCACTGTGCAAGGAAGAAAACCTGTAAGTCCTTATAGTTATGCCAAGCAAATAACTAGAGAGAGTTATCATGCAGTTGCCCATACTTATCATACCAAAAATAATAGGCAGCCTAGTCCTCCTCCTGTTATTCCAGTTTCTCTTCTGAATCCTCAACCAATTCTTCCGCAAGCTCCCCGTATTTCACAAGTTCTTAGTAAGGAATATGATCTCATAGAACAACTTAAAGCTACCCCTGCTAAGATATCCCTTTGGGATTTGATTCAAACTTCTTCCGCTCATCAGGGAATGTTACAAGATGCCTTGAAAGATTTGAATGTTCCTCCACCGAATACATCTAGTAATATAGCATCTTTGGTTAACTCTGTGATGAATCTAAAGCTCAAATTGTGTTTACCCAAGATGAGTTGCCTACTAGTGAAATTCAACAACAATATGATCCCTTGATGATTGTGGTTATCATGAAAGACACTGCTATAAGACGAACACTAGTAGATAATGGCTCTGGCCTTAATGTGTATAGCATTAATCTATTGCATAAGATGAATGTGGATACATCCTTAATTGAGCCGGACTCTCATCCTATTCGAGGCTTTGATAATGTGGCTAAAACTTCATTAGGTACTATCACCTTACCCATCACAGTGGGGCCTGTAACTTTGCCTACACCTATCCATGTTATGTCGGGAAATCTAACATACAACTTGCTACTAGGGAGACCTTGGATTCATAGTATGCAAGTTGTCCCCTCTACATTGCATAGACAAGTTAAATTTATTTATAACAATAAGACATATACCTTGATAGGTGATACTAATTTTCAAGCTTGTTTGCAAACATCTACTTCCAAGGGGGGTTCTTCTAAGCCGTCCTCATCTAGTGATGACTCTTTAAATAAGATACCTATCGATGAATCCTCGCTCTCCGATGATCAAAATTCTTTGGCTGAGTCTGGAGCTCCTGAAGAAGATTCTTCTCGACTTGAAACTACACATAAGAAGGATTTTGATCCTGAGAAGATCCTCGAAGAAGAATTTGGGGATCTCTTGATTTTAATCCCACCTTTGTAGGTGAATATAAGGTTCCTTCTAGAGAGCTTAAATTTGAAAAGAAGGAAGAAGCTAAAAAATCAATCAATCTTACCTGAACCTATGAGTAATAATTTTGTGGCCGCTTCTCAAACTTCTTCTCCTCACACCTCTAATTATGAAGAGTTTGATTCTTTGTCTTATGAAAGACCACCTTCTCTTCCTGAAATGGCTGATCGTTATGGTCGTGGTTTTCACATTTTTGCTAAGCATGGGTATCATGGAAATGGTTGCGGTGCTCATGAACAAGGGATAAAAGTTCCTCTAGAGACTAATTTTCACAATTATGCCTTTGGACTTGGCTATAATCCCTGCAAGCGCACTAAAGCTTCTAAAAGACTATGCATTAGTGTTAATGTTATTTCTACATCTCTATCAATGCAACACCCTGAGTATATTGATGGGGATCCTTCGTGTGCTTGTGCTTTTGACGTTTTCCCTACCGATGATGCTTTAGCTGAATTTTTAGGAGCATATGACACTCTTCCTCGTTATCATCACAATAGGGGACTCCCTTATTGTTTGAACACTGAAGCTTACTTTGGAAAAGAGATGGATAATGATGAGATTGTGAAAGAATTCCCTCAACTAAAGGATACTCCTCAACAAAGTAATCTTCTCATAAGTGACACCACTGATGTTAAGATGGACCCTTGCAATAAAGAGAAAGTTATTAAAATTGGAAAATGTTTGGATGAAGAGGAACAAAAACAATATGAAGATTTATTGCATGAACTCCCTGAGATCTTTGCTTGGACATACTCTGACATGCCTGGTATAGATCCTAAGATTGTTACTCATAACATTGTCTTAGTTCCTGATGCTAAGCCCGTGAAACAAAAGATTCAAAAAATGAATCCTAAGGTGGCTCTACTTGTTAAGGCTGAGATTGAAAAGTTATTGGAGGCTGGATTTATCCGCCCTATTGATTATTCCCCATGGATTTCAAATATTGTCATTTTGGCTAAACCAGATAACAAAATAAGAATGTGTACCGACTTTCGGGATCTAAATAAGGCTTCTTTTCCAAACATTGACATGATAGTTGATTCTACGGCAGGACATGCCTTGTTATCCTTCATGGATGGTTTTTCAGGATACAATCAAATTTTTATTAACCCTCAAGATCAATTCAAAACCGCTTTCACCACTCCTTGGGGTACGTTTTGTTGGATAGTGATGCCTTTTGGACTTAAAAATGCCGGTGCAACTTATCAACGAGTGATGACCCTTATCTTTCATGATTATATGCATAAGATTTTAGAGGATTATGTTGATGACATTTTAGCCAAATCCTTTCTTCGCATGGATCATATTAAAATCCTTCGTCAAATCTTTGAAAGAATTCGTAAATATCACATGCGCTTGAATCCCCAAAAATGTGTTTTTGGTGTGGATAGTGGAAAACTATTAGGATTCATAGTTTCGCATCGTGGGATTGAGGTGGACACTAAGAAAATAGATGCTATTGTCAACATGCCACCTCCTAGAAATGTGTCTCAACTCAAAAGCTTACAAGGAAAAATTCAAGCTATTCGTAGGTTTGTATCTCAACTTGTGGATCGTACTTTTCCTTTCACTCAACTTCTCAAAAAGAATATCACTTTTCAATGGAATGAGGATTGTCAGCAAGCATTTGAAGATTTAAAAATGTATTTGGCTAATCCTCCTATTCTTCAACCTGCCGAACCTTCTAAACCCTTCCTTCTATATACAGCTGCTTCCTCTCATGCTCTCGCAGCATTGTTGGCACAATATGATAAAGATGGCAAGGAATGTCCGGTTTATTACATAAGTCGTACCTTACTCAATTATGAGACCCGATATTCTGCGATAGAAAGACAATGCTTGGCCTTGGTGTTTGCGACTCAGAAATTGAGACATTATCTCTTAAACTCAGAAGTCCACGTCATGGTAAAGTTTGATCCTTTGAAGCATCTTTTCTCTAAAACTGATTTATCAGGATGCCTAGCTAAGTGGGTTATGATGTTAACTGAATTTGACCTTAAATTTGTTTCACAAAGAGCAATTAAAGGGCAAGCGTTGACCGATCACTTAGCTGAGGCCCCTTCACCTTTCTCCTTCCCTAACCCTAAGTCTTTTCCTGATGATTTCATTCTTTGTACAGAGAAAGATGAAACTTGGGAGTTATACTTTGATGGCCCTAAGTGTCGTACAGGATCGGGGGCAGGTGTTGTTCTGATTTCTCCTACAAAGAAACCCATTCCCTTATCCTATCGTCTAAATTTCCTGTGTACCAATAACATTGCTAAGTATGAGGCTCTTATAGCGAGAATAAAAGTAGCCTTAGCTCTGAACATAAAACACATACATATCTATGGAGATTCGCAATTGATTATAAGACAAGTAACAGGAATATATCAAGCAAAACAAGACAAATTATCACAATATAAAGACCTTGCCATCTCTTTATTACAAAAATTTGATTCTTATACCATGGAACTTGTTCCTCGAAAAGATAATCGACATGCGGATGCAATGGCATGTGTGGCTTCTCTTGTATCTTTAGAGGACCCTGTGGTTGATCTTAAATTTGTTATTCACAACCTTATTTCTCCAACTATTGTAGACGATCCTAGTCTGGTAACATGTTGTGACTTTATAGACTCAGATGAATGGTACTCGCATATCGTAAGATATTTGACCGATGGTACCTTTCCTGATTCCGCTAATAGAAACACTAGGGCCAGAATCCGCAAGCTGTCTGCTAGATATATCATTCTTTATAATGTCCTTTACCGAAGGGGTTATGATGGTCTTCTCCTTCACTGTCTTAACAAATCGGAAATCCTCGTTGCTCTTGAAGAGGCACATTCAGGTGCCTGTGGGGGGCATTTTGGAGGCAAATCCTTGGTTCATAGATTGCTTCGTATGGGATACTATTGGCAAACTATGCAGAAGGATTCTTTTTCATTTGTTAAGAAATGTCATCAATGTCAACAACATAATAATCTGATTCATTCTCCTGCCCAAGAACTCCATTCTCAAGTAGCTTCTTGGCCTTTTTCCACATGGGGTTTGGATCTTATTGGTAAAATCTCTCCTCCTTCATCTCAAGGACACACCTTCATTATAACCGCAACAGATTACTTTACGAAGTGGGTAGAAGCTATTCCCCTTCGCTCTACCACTGCTGAAGTGATTTGTCAATTTCTTCTAGAAAACATCATTTCTCGATTCGGGATACCTTCTACTATAATCTCAGATAATGGGACATCATTTAAGAACAAGGACGTGAAGAAATTCCTCGAGAAGTATCATATCAAGCATCGATTTTCTACACCATACTATCCTCAATCAAATGGTCAAGCCGAATCATCCAATAAAATAATCGAATAAATTCTTCACAAAACTGTGAATAAGCATGGTAAGGATTGGAGTAACCAGCTAATCTATGCTCTTTGGGCCTACCGAATGAGTGTGCGAATTGCTACGGGAACTTATCCTTATAATCTTGTTTATGGTGCTGATGCTATTATGCCTTTAGAGTTAGAGATTTCATCACTTAGGGTTTCTCTCAAAGGTATAGTAGATGGTGACTCTTATAGAGAACAACGACTTCAACAGCTTGAGATGCTTGATGAACAGCGTATAAACACTCTTGAGCATATTCAAGCATATCACAAAACTCTACAACGAAGCTATAATGATAAGGTTATTCAACGTTCCTTCTCAGTAGGTGACTTAGTCCTTTATGAGAATCAGTGCAATGTGAATGCCTTACCTGCAGAAAAGGGAAAATTTAGTCCTAATTGGCTTGGACCATATATCGTTATTGAGGATTATGGATTAGGTGCTTACAAAATAGCGGATGTAGACGGTACGCCTCTTAAAGAACCTATAAATGCTATGCACTTGCGTAGATATTATGCTTAATTCTTCATTCCTTATTTATCTTCTTTTCAGTTCTTCAACATTGGGTAATATGTTAGTATCTCCTAATTAGAGCAAAATAGAATTAAATGTTATGATGTTTAATCTATATTGCTTCGTTCTTGACAAGCGTGTTTCCTTACTTCATAGTTTGTCTTGAATTCATTTATGTAAGTTGTAAAAGATTTACATTTCCATTATGCTAGCATATTATACAGTGTCTTTATGTGTTAAGTAGAATCGTATCATGTTGTGTTTAAGTTCAAAATTAAATCACATTAGTTATATGATTCTTAGACTTAATGCATATTTCTTCCCTATCATCAATGTAGTACTTGATTAAATATTTAATTTAGTCACACATGTATCAATTTAATCATGGTGCATTGAGAAATCAATCACATGGAAATTAAATTCTGAACATACATGTACATTTACCAAATGTATTAGATTTAATCAAAGCAAAATATACATTGTTTTAAGCATTAAAGATAACACATTTGAGACAAAAGAGAAGCATGTATATATACATATATATATGTGGATCGTATACAAATATAGGTCACTATACATCCAAAATGTGACCTCTCCTACATCATAAAATCATCTCCTATCCCTAGGACTAGTGGCTGGAGAGTGTTGACTGGACGCTCCCTCCTGATCTGGCCGTGAAGGTGGACCCATGGGTGTGTAGCACGATACAGACCATGAGTGACTCCGAGAGGAACTCCTACGATCCCTATCCATAAGGATCGCGCGATAGGTGGTAGCCTCGGCCTGAGCTGCTGCTAGATCTCGCCGCGCCCGCTGAAGGTCCTTTGATAGGACTCTCTCTCTCTCCCTCCATATGTCTACCTGTACTCAGAATGGGGAAAACAAGTCCTCATGCCAACCCGCGTTCCCCTGAGGCCTATAGGCAATCTGTGAGGAACTGGGGATCTGTGCTATCATGGAAATGTCTGTCACTGCCTGCTGAATCAGGGAACGCCACTCCTGCACATTAGCTGTGGCAGTAGAATAGATTTTTGTATTAGTACCATTCTATATCATCAAAACATTAATAATCAATATAAACCTACTATACCTGGGTCTCCCTCATGCCAGTAGGGATCATGATACGGTAGCATCTATGACTGGGATCTACTAGGCTCCCCTCGCTCGACTAATCTGTGCACGATGGGTGTAGGCTGGACGGTACTAGGAACAGGTCTCCGTATTGCCTCATGTTCCCCCTGTTGGGGAATAAGAGGAGGATCCAGAGCTATGGTATCATCCCCTGAATGGTGAGGAGCTGCATCTGACTCCTCCTCATCATCTCTATCCTCATCTGCATCCTCATCCTCATCTGCATCCTCGTTCTCCTCATCATCAGCTCTCTCCTCCTCGTCCTCATCTCTATCTGTGTCCTCCTCCTCCTCGGCGCTGGGTTGATCGCCTGTAGGTGGATCAGGATCTCCTGCCTCCTCATGACCCTCTCCCTCCTCTGGCTCCTCTGACCTAGATCCTTGGTCCTCATCTCGGTCTCCATGTCTCCATGGGCCTGGATGGCCTGTCGGGTGATCCGGTGGAAAGATAGGACCTGGATATGATCTCATAAACCATGAGACATACCTGCGCTGTGCTCCAGGCTCTGCAAAATAATCAGTGACTACATCCTGATCAGATCCCTCTATATCTATAGTCTCGATGTCATCTATCGTCGGTCTCACTACTGCTCTAGGTCTGGGAAAGATCCGTGAGTGTCGAGTATAGATGGGCACATCGGCTGGAACACACTGCTCTAGCCCAAACTGCCTCCATACTTGGTCAAAGTAGAAAGGGACTATGATGTGTGAATATCATCCCTGCAGTAGGTGGTTCCTCTG
Source organism: Cryptomeria japonica (assembly GCF_030272615.1). Taxonomy (NCBI): domain Eukaryota; kingdom Viridiplantae; phylum Streptophyta; class Pinopsida; order Cupressales; family Cupressaceae; genus Cryptomeria; species Cryptomeria japonica. The sequence goes on from NC_081407.1 coordinate 635,974,032, forward strand.
TAAGCATGCTAACTGTCTCTCCATCCCATCCCATCTATGCATCCGCAGGTAGGGTCTCCACATTATCACCTCGGCTGTCAGTCTATCAAAAATCACTCTCCAATATAACAGATCTCCAAATCTCCACTCGCTGGTAAGTGGATAAGCAAACACCCTAGGTCGCTCGCTAGCCGTACTCAGCGGAAAGCCAACAGGCCTGGTGCATGTGAAGTGCTCTAAAATCCAGACCTGTAGAAGTGTGCATGTCATCAAACTGCAACCCTGTCCAAATACATACTCCTCAAGGTCGTGATAGAGATGTGCAAGCATACTCCGACCCCAAGCATACACTCTCCTGTGTCTCTCCATCGCTCTGATGCACCATGTGAGACCCCCATGCATGTGCGTACCTCACCCATTAGGGCAGACGGCTAGTGCTATGATGGTGATCATAAGGCATCTCAGAAGGGGTACCTCCCCTGTAGGATGTAAGAGCCAGCTGACCATGATGCGACCTCTCGTCTCGCTTAGCATGACTCTCCCTATGCAATATACCTGCTCTCTCTGATGATCCTCCGCTGACCGATCAGTCGCGTATGTAACAGTCACTCCTCTGATAGGAAGACGAAGTATATGGTACACATCCTCAAGTGTAACCATCAGCTCCCCTACTGGAAGATGAAATGTGCATGTGTCAGGATCCCATCGCTCCATCAATGCCATCAGCATCACAGGATGGAACTGAATGGCTGGCATGAGGATCACATACCATAATCCCACGATCGATAATGTGTCTCTCTCTTCCTGAGTCAGCTGCGGAATTTGAACTCGCAAACTGCGAAGAATATGTCCCGCTGTATGCTCTCTCATGTATGGGAGACCCTGCAACACAAAAACATAACCGTAATCAATACTCGATCATCAAAATCGCTCATGCAAATTGTCGAACATCGTATGCTAACTCTGAAACCCCTCACCAAGCCTTGATTGGGACCATGGCACCCTGTCAGGGACCATGGCGCCCTGGTTGGGACCATGGTGCCCTGTCAGGGACCATGGCGCCCTGAGGGGACCATGGCGCCTTGGGGGGACCAAGGCACCCCACAGGGACCATGGCACCCTGGGTGGGGCCCGGGTCAGCCTTCAAGGCCCGCAAACGATCACAAAAGAGTCAAAATGCAGAAAATCAAAAGTCAAATGTTCAGTCAACTCACCTCATCCAGTGGCTCATCGTCAATCACGGCCTGACGCAGGATCTCAATCCTCATGGGACGCTATGGTCATCGTGAAGGCATGATGATGGCTATGTGGGCTCCGCTGCAATGAACAGTACTCAGAATCCACAAAGTGACAAATGCAAATATCTCTTTCAAGGTATATACGTTCATTCCTTTACCTTTACTTTCAAAACCCTAATTTTCCTCTTTCACTCATTTCATCATAACTTGAGTTTGGGAGATGCGATTTTCGAACCGTTTGTTGCATAGGAATCGTATCTTCATTTCCCTACTCTCGGGATATTCCAAAAAGTGCTCTGATGAAGCCTTTTCAGTGAACATCCCTCATCAATACTCTCTTACACAATTTGTCGTAAGTAAACATGCTACCCTATTTCACCTCCCTAATAAGCAAGTCGAAACAGGGGGGCATATAGCTACTCACAAATTTCATCACTTTCCTTAGTAAGCATTAGGTGATTTTGTGATCTAACGTGTGTTTTGTAGGATGTGGTTCCTAACTGTGTACTGCAGATACCGCTGGGGGCTTCGTCCGACAACTTATGGATATATCCTTTTTCAAATGATGTTTACTTTCTGTACTTTAGCTTGCATATGCACGTAGTACTCATATGACCGCTAAAATGGGGGCTAAATGTAACGTCATAAATTGTACGCACTTGCTAAAGCAGTACAATTTAACACCTAGTTTAGCACCCGCCTTGGCGCAATTGCATTTTGCATTGCATTTCCCCTTTAGCACTTAATTAATCAAATTAATTAGGTCTAAAGGTTCTATTTCATCATTCTCCACATCATAAAGTCGGGCCCTTTCATTAAAGCGTGCCCCTTTTCATTTTATTCCTCCAATACATCATCTAATCAAAAACCCTAATTAGGCCCTATTCTGAGCTTGGGGGCTTAATTTCGGGGGTCAAAACATCTCGAAATCACCTGTAACTTTGGGATTCTCTCTAAAATCATCATATCTGACAGCCCTAAAAATTTGGTGAAAAGTTGTCTGGACCGTGGCGCCCGGAGTGCACACGGTCCTGGACATTTTTCCTGAAATTTTAGGAGTGTGATCCAATCATAAAATAAAGCTTAACCCCAAGAAATTGGTGGGATATTCAATCTCTAGGTCGGCCAAAAGTTGGAATTAAGACCTAGGGTTTCATACATAATAGCTCTCTTTCTTCATTTGAAGGGATCTGAATTTTTGGTTTTCAGGAACTTCATATGCAGTGAAAGAGCAGATCTTTGAAGACTTCAACAACTTTCAACATCCCTTTATCAAGCATTTATCAAATCCATTCATCCATTTTGGGCTTGGAAGACACTGAAGAACAATAGGAGATTACCGACTGAAGATTGGCTTGTACCTCTCCCTTGGGGGTTGGGTATGATTTCATGTTGTTTTCATGTCTTTGCATAAGCTTCAATATATCCTTCATTCATGCTTTAGATCACTTTGCATCTTGATTTAGAGCATTTACATTATCATTTACAAGAAATTAGGTTTTACTTTCTAGGTTGCTCTAGTTTGCTTTCTTGCATTTTAGGACCTTGCACACACACTAGGTCTGCACACACAATACATTTTACAAAACAACTTGGCTATTCGTGGAGGTGGAAATCACCAAAGCAGGGGTTTGACTAAGGCAAAACCCTATATAGCCGCCCATACACCCTTTTTCAGATATCAGTGCAGGATTCGGGACTCGGACGACGCCGCAGGATACAGATCCGGAGAGAACAGGTCGAGACAGCACTCTGCATCAAATTGCAGAGCAAAAGACTGGGACAGGGGCGCTGGGCACCCTGGTCCTGCCAGGACAGGGGCGCTGGGTGCCTTGGTCCTTGGGACAAAGGCGCTGGGCGCCCTGGTCCTCCGGACAGACAACATTTCCGACAGTGTTCTAGAGTGCAAAACAGCAGTTTTCGGTGCAGTTTTCAGGATAGAATCAGGACAGTGGTGCCCGCGCCCCCGTCCCGAACATTTTTAGTCTGATTTTGACTCTGGGTACACATCTGCATTCTTATTTCATCCTTGTATTTACAGTCATTCATTGTTTAATCTCAATTCTGCAATCTTGTTATTAGTTCATACTTGCATTTTGGGATTAGGGTTTGAATTTGCATCATTTGATCTTCCAATTTCAACAAGGGAATAGAAATCCTAATAGATATCCCATGGCTCTCTCTTTCACAAAAAGAAGTAGCCAATTGTGTGATATCTCTAGGCTCTTTCGTATTCCGTAATGTGTGTCAAAAGGTAGGATTAGGGCATGTTAACCTAGTCTCTCTTTTTCCCTCACACAGCACCAACACCACTTTTCAAATCTTCATCTATCAATGTCTATAAGGTCAAGAACACAACCAGTCAACAACTATCATGAAGAAAGATAACTTGCAGAGTATTACATAACAAACCATTTGAAAAGAAGATACACAAGACCAACCAAAACAATATCCCAAAGTCTCAGCACAAGATCTGATCACACCAAAATATACCAGAGGAAATATCAACCTCTGTAAAATAGTGATCAGCAAAACCAAACTAGAAAACCGGATCAGAAGATCTTTCCAAGTACACTGGATCAAATCACAAGAATATGTTGACATCATTGAAAACAACATATCCTAGTAGTAGAAATGACCAACCATATCCAACAATCTTCCCCTTTGGCATTGATGGCAACATATGAATGTGAAAAATAATCAATGCAAAGAAAGAAGATATCACCAACAAACTCCCCCTAAGGTCAAGAAAGATAAAGCAATTTTTCACATGATCTTTCTCCCCCTTTGACAACAATGCCAAAGATCTCTAAAACAAAAAACTAAACTCTCTCAAAAAACATAAATCTCTCTCTCCAAAACACAGACTACTCCATCAGAGGAGCAACACCAACTCACCAATCTGAATAAAAGAATAAGGCTCTGAAATCCACAGGATCGACCCAACTCAATGCATATAGTTCTCATCATGAGGGGTGGATACACCTAACTTATCTCTCAAATAGACAAATGTATTTGTAGGCAAAGGCTTAGTGAAAATATAACCTATATGTTCCTTTGTAGATACTTACTCCAGCTTCACCTTCTCCTCACTGACTTGTTCTCTCAAGTAATGATATTTGATTGATATATGCTTAGTCTTTGAATGTTGTAAAGGATTCTTTAACATGTTGATAGCACTGAAATTATCACAATATATAATAGTAGGCTCATCATGAATAACTCTGATATCTTTCAACATTTGCTTCATCCAAACCACCTGAGTGCAATTACTAGCAGCATCAATATACTCAACTTTAGCAGTAGATAAGGACACTGAATCTTGTTTCTTGCTAGCCCATGAAACCAACTTCTTACCCAAAAAAGAACGCTCCATCGGTAGTGCTCTTCTAGTCATCTACATCACCATCCCAATCAGCATCAATGTAGGCACACAATATGAAATCATCATTTCTTGGGTACCATAAACCATAATCTACATTTCCCTTTAGATATCTGAATATCCTCTTAACAGCAGTGACACGACTCTCCTTTGGATTAGCTTGATATCTAGTAGACATCCACACAACATGCATAATGTCATGCCTAGTCTAAGTAAGATATAGCAGTCCACCAGCCATAGATTTGTACAAACTTTGATTATCTTTCAAAGATTCATTATTTTTAGACAATTTACAACCAGTCACCATAGGAGTTCCAACCGATTTGGAGTCATCTAATCCAAACTTCTTTAGCAATTCCTTTACATACCTAGTTTGAGATATGAATATTCCCTTTCCTGTCTGTGCAATCTGCAAACCTAAGAATAATTTCATCTCACCAATCATAGACATCTCGAATTCTTTATACATATCATTGACAAACTTCATGCTCAAGTCATCATCACCACCAAAGATAATATCATCAACAAAGACTTCAACAATTAGGATGTTATCATTTTCAATCTTGAAATATAGATTACTGTTAGCAGTACCTTTAATAAATCCCAATTTTAATAAGTATTTATCCAATCTATCATACCAAGCTCTAGGAGCTTGTTTCAATCCATAAAGAGCTTTCTTAAACCTACATACCATGTCTCCATCATCCGGTAGTGAAAATCCATCAGGTTGTTCAATGTAAACTTCTTCCTTTAGATCATCATTAAAAAAGGCTAATTTGACATCCATCTGATATACCTTGAAATCTTTATACGCAACATAAGCAAGCAACAATATAATAGCTTCAAGTCTAGCAACCGAAGCAAAAGTATCCTCATAATCAATTCCTTCTTGTTGTGAATACCCTTTGCAAATTAAACTAGTCTAGTTTTATTTCTGACTTCACTGGCTTCATTCAACTTGTTTCTGAATACCTATTTAGTACCAATTACATTCTTATCTTTAGGTCTAGGCACAAGTTACCAAGTATTATCCTTTTCAATCTGATCTAGTTCATCTTTCATAGCTCTCATCCAACTTTCATCTTTACAAGCTTCAACAATATCTTTAGGTTCAAATTTAGAAATCAAACATACTTCTTCAGTAGTTGTCCTTCTTCAAGTCATTACACCCTTATTCTTATCACCAATAATCTAATTTTAAGAATGATTCAATCTTACATACCTCAAATTCTTTTGTCTATTCTGATTCTCAAGTTCCTATACTTCTTCATCGGAAGCAGCAACATCCAGATTAATAGTCTCTATCAGATCATTATGCTTAGGTTCTTTAGGCTAAATAGGAGCCAAAACAAAATGTTGACCATCATCATAACCACATGCTCTGATCTCCTTCCCAAGGTTCTCATCCACCTTCACATTTTCACTTTCAACTATCTTTATGTCTTTTATTATAGCACTAGTAGGCTTTGCTCTTAGTTGAATATCCCAAGAAGATACCTTCATCACTTCTAGCATCAAACTTTCCTATATCCTCATCTCTCTTGATATAACATTTGCTACCAAATACTCTAAAATATCTTACAACAGGAACATGACCAAACCAAAGATCATAAGGGGTCTTACCGGTATCACCTTTGATGTGAACTTTATTGAATGTGTAAACAACAGTGCTAATGGCTTCTCTTTGGTAGATCTTCAGAACATTTTCTTCAATTAGCATAGTCCTTGCAGCATCCAAAATGGTTTTGCTCTTCCTCTCAACAACTCCATTTTGTTGTGGGGTTGTAGGAGCAGATAATTGTCTTCTAATTCCATGCATCTCATAGAATAAATTAAACTCATCAAAATAGAATTATTCACCTCTATTAGATCTCAGATATTTCACCTTCAATCTAGACTCAGTTTCCACCTTAGCTTTGAATATCTTGAATTTCTCTAATGCTTATGATTTCTCCTTCAAAAAGACAACCCACATCATCCTAGAATAGTCATCAATTAGTAGCATAAAATATCTATCACCCTACACACATCTAACATTTGTAGGTCCACATAGGTTTGTATGCACAAGATCTAGCATTCTATGAAATGCATATTGTTTGCTCTTGGAATAAATCCTTGTTTGCTTACCCAATTGACATTCTTTACATATCAGATTAGAAGGCTTAACAATCTTAGGTAGATCTCTAACAACTTGTGTAGAAAAAATCTTAATCATTGAATCAAAGTTCACATGACACATTCTCCTATGCCATGACCAACTCTTGTCTATCTTAGCAATCAAACAACTTTTCTCACCAGCATTCAAATGAAAAATATTACCTTCAGTCTTAGCCTAGATGCAATCTCTATATCGGAGGCATTCAATATCTTGCATTTACAATCATTGAATTGTAGATCGTAACCCGTATCAACCATCTATCCAACACTCAAAATATTATGCTTCAAACCTTAAACATACAAGACATCATCAGTGTAATGCTTACCATGAAAAGAAATAGAACCTCTCCCATGGATTACACAAGCTTTGTCATCTCCAAATCCAACTATTCCACCATCATACCTTTCCATTCTCACAAATTTTCTTTTATCACCGGTCATATGATGTGAACAACTGCTGGCAATCACCCATTCATCATTTTCTTCTACCTTAGCTGCCAAATCTTTTTCCTCAATAGAACGGCTAGTAGAATCAATAGGTACAGGTCTATCTTCTTTAATGGAAATAAACACAACTTCATCTCCTTCTGATTCATCATCGGTAACACCTTCATCTGCAGCATAATAATAGTTCTTCTAGTTCCTAAACTTCCAATTAGACTTATAAGGCTTATCATGCTTCTCATGCTTCTCATATCTATAATTCATGTCATTCTTATCAAACTTATCATGCCTATCATACTTAGCCATTCTCTCTAGGTGTCTAGAAGCAAAATGTCCTATCTTATTACAAGAGAAACATTTCAAAGGCAACTTTCCATCATACTTATCATCACCTTTAGGCAATCTTCGGGAAATCAATGCTTCAAGCTCATCAAGCTCTCTTTCTTGCTCCTCAATCTCTTTTCTCTCTCTCTCATATCTGGATATTCTGCACTCATCGGGATCATACTTCTGCTTACCGGTTACAAATGGAGATGCTCTAAATGTTGTCTTAGACTCTCCATGTGATTCTCTAAACTCACTCAGCTCAAATGCAGTAAGATTTCCAACCAACACATGTCTTGTCACTGTAGTCACACTCTGGATCTCATCAATAGCAGAAACCTTGTGTTTATAAGTAGGAGGCAAAGATCTTAGCACCTTAGAAACAATTTCATCTTCCTCAATGCTTCCGGCAGCACATCTGATACCTAGGATAAGGTCATTCACCTTAGCCATAAAAGAGTGTATGTTCACATCATCTCCCATCTTCAAAGTCTCATATTTTCCTTTAAAACTCTGCAACTTAGCAACTTTCACCTATTTATCACCTTCACATAGGATCTCAAGCTTCTCCCAGATTTCATGTGTAGTCTAAAGTCCCATAACATTTGTCATTTCTGAATCAGTCATGACACTAAGCAATGTTTACTTTTCTCTAATATTGTATTCTACTTGATTAACCTCATTAGGAGTAGATGGTTGGTCCATTATGAGGAACAACATAGGGATTCTTTGTAATCTTCCAATAATCTTCTCCAAGAAATTTCAAGTTCACCTCCATCTAGTTCTTCCATGTAGTATAGTTTCTTCCATCAAACTTCAGATTGTCCTTCTTAAAGAGAATACCTTGAGTTCCATCTTGGATCTCCTCAAGAGATTAAGCTTCTACCAGAGGATCTAGCTCTGATACCAATTGTTATCAGCAGCAAAGAAGGAAGACTGAGAGGGGGGGTGAATTAGTCTTCACTAGAATAAATAAAACTTTAAGCACAACAACAAATCTAACAAACTACAACAATAAGCAGATAAGAAAATTAATAGCACAACACACAACACCAAGATTTTGACATGGAAAACCTAGTTAAGGAAAAAACCATGGTGGTAACCTACCCATAGTAAGATGATACTCTACAATAGTATGTGAAAATGTTACAATGGGGAATGCATATACATTCAGGCACAGTGCCTAGAGATCATTGCTCAAATATAATGGCCCAGAAGGCTACAACCCTCAGGGAAGTCTCACTCACTTACAATAAGATTCGAACTACAATCTGGAAGAAGTGAACTAAAAGAATAGCATCTCCAAATGCCTGATTGCAGTTCCGGTTAAGCATAGTTGTATGTCCTACAACACCAATCTCACCTCAAACTCAACACTGAAGGATGAATCCTTTGTTCACACATAAACCACTTTCTGAAAATGTAGACACAACATCGACACCCAAGCTACATGAATAACTCACCTATATATATAATTCATCAACCTTGATAACAAGGTCAGCTCAACCCTCAGCCCTCAATTACAAAATTATATCACATGATACAAAGATCGGCCACCAAACCAATATAATGATTTACATAGCATAGCATGGACATAATTCAAGTTCCCAAATGATCAACTCCATCAGAAATCATGCTAAGGTCAACTGCAACACACTACACCAAAAATACCGCATAACATGAAAATCAATACCAATTGATGAAAACCAACAAAAAATCGCACAACGATCAATACAGATCCCCAAAACAATAGGACACAACTAGGAAACACTAGCAAGCACATTAGAATCATTCAAAACAACTGCACTGACACTTCTTTTCAAATCTTCATCTATCAACGTCTAGAAGCTCAAGAACCCAACCAATCAGCAACTGTCATGAAGAAAGATAACTTGCGGAGTACCAAATCATAAACCATCTAAAATGAAGATACACAATACCAACCAAAAAAATATCCCAAAGTCTCAGCACAATATCTGATCACATCGGAATATACCGGAGGAAATATCAACCTCTACAAAACAGAGATCAACAAAACCAAACTACAATACTAGATCAGGAGATCTTCCCAAGTACACCAGATCAAATCACAGGAATATGTTGACATCAATAACAACAACATATCCTAGCAGAAACAATGGCCAACCATATCCAACACAACCAAGGTTTAGGCTCCTTCAACTTCCTATTGGAATCTCATCAAGAGTATCCATCTCAACACATGTATCTAACCACAAGAGAACTCCAAGCCTCACCTAAGTCTCCATATATCCATGACCACTTGTAACCAATAATCCATTCCAAACTTCAAATGCAACATAACATCATCATAAAGTAATCAAGAAAATGACCATGTACTCAATGTAAAGAGAACTAAACAAGATTAATGTCAAATTTCCACAGCTAAACCAAGAACATAAACAATACAACATGATCTAACCATATTCTCTTAGAATATCACATGCTCCATATAAACATATCAAGCATTGATATCATGCCATAAATCTAATATATAATCAAGAGTATACCATGACATAATAGAAAACATCCTATCAAACAAGGATAACATGTCAAAAGAAAAAGCATAAAACAACACCTCTACCAAATACTCCAAGAGTCCTCCATGGCTCCAAGATGTCAAATATATCCAATCACATAAAGATATCGATCTCTTTTTAGTGAAACCTAAGATGCCAAAGAACTCTCACTACATAGAAGAAATATGATCCAAGATTCCATCCATGACACCAACAAATACTAAAGAAGATCATCCACCATCCAATGGTGAATCCATATCACTACCACAAGCTCTCCATGACCGATCATGATAAATCATCCTCCAACTTAAGATCATCTAGGTATACACAACTGAAATGTCAATAACATTAAGTGAAACCAAGATCTCCTAGCCAAGAGGATATAACCACCAACAAACCATTACAAATTTATCTAACACTACCAACACATCATTGTCAAAATATCCCACTAAAATGTGTAACCAAATTATCATGACATTGTGATACACAACCATGCTACAAGTCCCAAAACTAACTATTTAGGTACTATAAACGACATTCATCCTCTCATCTCAAGCCAAACATACCAATATACAAATTACCATATAAAAGGCCAACTAATAAATTATACATAAATACTAAATCAATCTAGTGGATATAGATAGTCCACATCCTATTCATGTGACTACAATCAAATGGGTGGCCTGCCCATATAACTACATAACTAGTAGATCCAAAACACTTAAACATGAGAACTTATCATCATATTAGTAACCTATTAATTGAGATATCAAAGAGAATAACCCTATGAACTCATGACTCGACACCAAATCAATATCAAATATAATTAACTAAACATGTCCACATCCAAGTACCATATTCAAGGAACCAAACAAGTATAAAGGAGATAAAGAAACAACCTCATAACACCAAACCAAATCAACACAAACCTAATTATGTCATGCCAATGCAAAAATGTACCTACATAATCATGACACCATAATCACCACCAACATTTTACCTACACTCAACTATCACCCATACAAAACTCCAAGTATCAAACCTTGTACAAACATGTTTTAAACCAAAGATAACCTATGTATTTGTCAGCATCAAAGTCTAACTCTTAAAAAACCTGCAAACCTATACCAAGAAGCACCAAATTTGAAAATCAATTGTACCATCATGCACATCACATAAAAATATGTACCCTCTCAAGGTTTCACCTCTTGACTTTTTTGGATACTCCCACAATTATACCTCAAATCTCAAGCATCTACAAGTGTTCAAACATGTAGCCAACTCTCTATGTTCATCAAATTGAGCACCAGTATCAATTACACTACTCATACTCTTCAATGCCTATTTGAAATCAAAAAATTCATTTCATATGCAAGTTATTCTTAAAACTAATAAATAAAAAACGTATGGCTTGTATGTCCCCAGAACCAATCAAAATAGAAAAATTAGAAAACCAAACCTATACCATTGCATAGTTCTCAGAACTACCTTTCAGCAATGTCACAAGAGGTGGAGTGGTTGTGGTGGTAGTGTATTAAAATTTGAAATAAATGAATTTTTTTTTAAAGTGGTTTATTGGTGCCATCGGTTTGGGGGCTGACAACTACGGGTATGATTCACATCAAACTCACTAGGCACCCGACAAGTGGGTATACCCTACAGTACCAATTTCAATGGTAGCTCAGAGTAGCATTGTATAGCATGTTTTATTGAAGCTTTTTAATATATGCAATATTTTATTTTTTATTTTTTTAAATTATTTTACAAGAAATAATTTATTTAATAGCACCAATAATATTTTTGTTTTATTTTCTGCAACAAGATGCCTTGGGTAGATGTATGACCTTCCTGGGGTAAAATAAATTGCAATTTTTTTTAACGTTTTAGAAATAGACAAAAAAATTATATCATTTTTTTGTTTCTTGGTCATTCTAGATCGAATGGTGAGGTCCATTTTGTCCTAGGGGTCATTTGTAAAAATTCTCCCATAATACCCTCATTTGAATGCATACAACAAACCCATTTGACCCAACATTTCTTAAGACCCCAGATCTACAACCAAACCCTTATAACAACAAACCCAAAACCATGAGATCTACAAAACAACTCTCATATATCGTCATATCTTCATTCTTTCATGCAAATCCTATATTCAAACTTAACAATGAATTTTCTTTGACAAGGGTTATACAACCATAACCATGACTCTAATACCAAATGAAAGGAAATTTGCAGCCACATTATGACAATCTCTTACATAAACCAAAAAAATAAACCTATGCAAACAATTATTTAAAATCCATATGCAAGAGAATAGACAACATACCATCAAAAGGTGACACATGATATACCTGAAGAAAACCCTCAAGATGGAAAACCCAGCCTCCAAAAGCATCCAAGATTCATGTATTATTCAACAATAAAACACAATAATATATTTCTAGAGCCTCAATTAACACCTTTAAAACATCAAGCCTCTCCAATGCATCCTCCATGTGTCTAATCGTGAATCCATACATCCCATGTCATGCTTCACATATGCACTCTTCAAAAGAAGACTGAAAACTCCAACTAGCCAACCTTAAACAACCATCCTTGTGTTTGATTTTATAGGAAGAATCTTACACAAAACCATCAAGTAGTGCTACATAAAACCATGTGACTAATACCATGAGATTAAAAATCATTGAACTCTTATTTAATATTGGGTGCTAAGTTTTCACCACGTTTTCACTTTATCGATATTTACCCAAATATTAAATTAAATAAAATTTTCCAATGTGAGGCCCCACATTAAATATATTTTCTAATGTTATATACAACATAAAGTTTCCCCAAGAATGTGTACTCCTAGTACTTCTTAGGATTAAGGTGTCATATACCTTGTGAATCTCATGACATGGTTCCAACATCCTTGGAAAGTGTCTTAAGGAACTTATGGTGAATCAAAAAAATATTTTGTAATATGTTTTCTTGCTATTGTTTGTAATACATTCATAAGAGGTGATGAGTTCCACTTGTAGTGATAAAGGTTGGTTGTGAACATAATTATTTAATATTCTTCCTAACATGTGGATGACTAAAATGAGATAATCATGATTTAAGAAGTGGATAAATGAGTGAACTTTGGGCATCTCCAACTAGGGTCTTAAAGAGGCAACAAGTGTCTCTTGTTATTCTATCATTTAATAAAAATAATGTAATGTTTATCTTGCAAGATTGGGCACCCAAGTTGGAGGAAAAATATTAGAGCCAAAATCAATGTCCTTTTGACTTTCATGGAGGTAATCCAAGGGTTGTGATAGTTGGGAATGAAGAGCCTTCTTTGTACACCTTTATTGGTGGTTTTGGAGATCATGGCATTCTATAAATATAGCTCTTTGGATGAAGAATGTACAATGAAAAAAAGAATAGTTGAAATTATATTTAATTTGAAAGAACAATGATAGGTGGAAGGCATAAGAAGGTTGTTAATGGGTACACAATGTTCAGAAATAATTCACAAAATCCCAATTTATTTAATCCATTTCCTGCATAACCCTTGAGAGAAAACAATGTATACAAGATTACAAAATAACCATAATGTATTGATTAAAACCCTCATAAGAGAAATATGTATCCTCCAAAAGCATCCATACTCCATCTCCTATTTAGCAATAAAGAAATACAAAGCACTTATTGAGTTATAATGCATACTTCTTAAAATATCAAGCCCTTCAATGCATTGTCCATGTGTACAGGTATGAATCAACGCATCTTATGCCATGCTTCATATATGCACTCCTTAGAAAGACTCAATAATGGCAACCCACTCACCCAAGCAACCTTAACCACTAAACATGCACTTACCTATATAGAACGAAGCTCATACAAATACAACCAAGTGGTAAAGTAAAACCATGTGACTCAAAACCATGAGCTCACAAAACCATTGACCCCATATTTAATATTGGGTACTAATATTTCACTTTATTAATATTTTTCCAATATTAAATTAAATATATTTTCTCATTGTGAGATCCACATTAAATTTATTCCAATTTTACAATACAACATATAGAGTGGCCCCAAGAATGCTAACTCCTAGTGATGCATGTCCATCTAGGTCCCCATAGGTGCACCACACACATAATAATAAAATAAACATTATAAACATTATGCAAGGTGTACAATACCTTATCCCAACACATAGGTGTTGATATGTATGACAATGGAACTAAATGTATTGTAATCACATTTACTATTGATAAGGCATACTTGGCCTCTCTTCTTGGTGGAGTTTTTTCCTGCAAGGAGAATGTTGAGAATTAGGTGTTGTACACCTTGCATAATGTTATGTAGTTGTATTATTTATTTATTATTTTTGTTGCACCTAAGGAAACCTAGATGGGTGTGCATCACATAGAGATTCCATTCTTGGTACCATTTGATGAGTTGTATTATAATATTGGGATACTATATTGTATTTATTTAATATTCCAATATTAAATGTGGGTTCAATGGTTATGTAACCCATGGTTTTAGTCATAGGGTTTTATGTAATACCACTTGGTGGTTTTGTGTGAGGAGCTTGATTTTATAAAAGTAACCACAAGGGTAGTTGTTTAAGGTTAGAAAGTTTTCTAGTCATATAGGTTAACATTTGTGGAGGGTTTAAGCATGGCATGAGATATGTGGTTATGTATGCATGTTCACATGGAGTTCTTGTAGATGGCTTGTGGTTTAGAGGTGTCCATGGGTGTATGGTGATGTTGCTTTGTTGACTAATACATGGTAGATGGATTCTTTTGGAGGTTGGTGTTTTTCCCTCATGAGGGTTTTCCTAGGGTATATCTTATGTCATATATGATGGGTATGTTGTATATTCTCTTGCATATGGATTCTGAGTACTTGTTTGTATTGATTTCTCATGTGGGTTATGTGGAAATTGCCATTGTATGGCTACATATTTCTAACATTTGGTATCAGAGCCATAGTTGTGGTTGTAAAACCTAGGTTGAGAAAATATTGTGTTAAAGTTAAATCAATGGCTTGCATCATAGAATGAAGATATTGCAAGCTATGAGGGTTTATTGTGGGTTTTTCTTTACAAGTTTGGGGTTTTGGGTTAACATATTTGTGTGTATTTATGTAGATATGGGTTTATGATTATTTTTTTGTAAAATGGGTTTCTTTTGAATGTTCATTTTGAGGGTTTTAAGAGGGAGGCTTCACAAATGAATTTTGACATAAAATATAACCTCCTTCGGTGAGGTTGGACAAATTTACAAAAAATTTAAGGTCATACGACCTAGTTGTAGTCATTGTCAGAAAAATATTTTAATATTACCTACTTTAAAACCCATTGACCTTTATTATTTTAAAAGTTGATTTCAAAAAAATATTAGAAAAGGATCGAGTTGAATTTTTTTCTATTAAAAAGAGTTGAATTGAACAAAAAAAAAAGTAGGGGATGGGGGGGAGAGGGAGAGGGAAGGGGGGCGGAGGGGGATAGGGGCCAGTAGACCCCCCTTGTCCCCTTGATACCTAAATATTTTGATAAAACCTATTTGTTGACCCCCAGGTTAGGCAGGGATTGTGGGATTGTAGTTCCCTAGTACCCTAGGCTCTAGTATATGGGGACCCTTGAACCCACCCATGTGGTGGGGGAGTGTTGGTAAAATGGTGTCTCAACCTTGCACTTACATAAGGTTACTATTTATAGTAAGTTTTCATTTAGGCATGAAATGGTGCAAAATTCTCCCCAAAGCTTCTAGTTTTCTAGATAAGCATTCCGGTAAAGTTACGTCGCAAAATCACAACTAGTTTTGAAGATATTAAATTTTTCATTTTGAAGGGGTCTAATGAAAGGTTTAAATTTGATTTGAGGACTTTAGAGGCCCAGAAATTATTTGAAAAGTGGGCGTAAATGATGTATCTTTTTATGAGGCAATAGAGCACTTCACGAGCTTTCTGACGCGCCAAATAGTTCGTCAATAGGACACACGGTTCTCAAGTTATGGCCTCCGGAAGTTTGTACTCCTAAAATAGGAAATATAAAATACATCAGACACATAAATGAGTTGTAAAAGGGAGGGACACACGTCATAGGGCATCTAGAAGGGAGACAAGGTCAGCTACACCTTATTAGGTGGTTTTAGCCCATGGTTTTGTAATACCGTTTGACAATTTCTTGTATTGTATCTCCTATATACGAGGTGTGTGAGATAGAGGTTGTGTGTAAGAGTCTTATGGCTATTGAGTTACCTCTAAATATTTGATTAGTGGTACTCCTGCGAAGAGCATGTTCTGCAAGTATATTGTAATCTATTTTTTATTGTTGAATAATATATTGGGAGGCTTTTGGAGTGTGGGGTTTTTTCTCCTGAAAGGGTTTTCCCCACATAAATCATTGTGTTATGGTTTGAATGTAATTATATCTATTTCTATTTTTTGTAACTGTTGTGATGATCTGTAAAAGTTTTTGCATTGCCCTCCTCTCAAGGTTAGTGTAGGAAGTTGTTTCACTACTTAACTTCCTTACAAGTGGTATTAGAGCTTGATCACCTTTGGTTTCAATTGTGGGTTCTCGGGTTTTTTTAGCTAATCTAGATTTGAGTGGGAGATTTTGCAGAGGACACTTTTTGATCTTGTTGCAGGAATTTTTAGATGGCAAGTTTGTCAGGAAAAATAGAGGTGGAGAAATTTAATGGAACAAATTTTGAGATGTGGAAGCTGAAGATGGAAGATCTTCTAATAGATTGAGATCTATGGGATGTTGTTGATGTGAATGTCCAAAGGCCCTTAGATCCTACCGTGGTGGCTCAGTATGATATTATGGACCGAAAATCCAAGGGTCTAATCAAACTGTGCCTAGCAGACTATTACAATCAATGTCCACAAAGAAAACACTACAAAGAAGCTATGGAGTAAGCTTGGTGAAATGTATCAAGCAAAATCTTTATTAACTCATAATTTCTTGAGGAAGAAATTGTATTCCTTGAAGATGGAAAAGGGTGGACAAATTGCAGACCACCTAGAAGAATTCAATATGTTGGTGGCTCAATTAGTATATGTCAGTGTTAAGATGAACAAAGAGGAGAAATGTCAGATCTTTCTTTGTTCTTTGCCTGATTTGTGGGATTATCTTGTTATGGCTATCGGTAGTACTTCTATTGTTTTGAATTCTGAAGATGTGGTGGGTGTCCTACTTGGTGAAGAGATGTGAAGGAAGGTATCCTTTAATTCAAAGGAAGCCCTAACTATTTGTGGAAGACCTAAGGAGAAAGGCAAGAAGAATGAGAAGTGTGATAAGTCCAAATCGAGAGGGAGATCAAAATCTCTTGGAAAGTCCAAAGTCATTTGTTGGAATTGCAATAAACTAGGTCACATCCGTAAGGACTGCAAAGAAGAAAAAGAAGAAGATTGATTTTGATTCTAAGTCCGAGAAGGAAGATGGTGATGCATCTATTGCAACTTTGGTGACTCGTGCAGGTAATGATGTCTGGTTAATTGACTTAGGTGCATCTTTTCATATGATTGACAATAGATATTGGTTTTCTGCATATGAAGAATCTAATGGAGGTAGGGTGTACTTGGGTGATGATTCACATTTAGACATTGTTGGTCGAGTAACGTTGGAATCAAGTTCTCTGATGGTAGAATAAAAAGGATTAATGGTGTGTTGCATATCTTTGGATTAAAACAAAATCTGTTATCTGTGAGAAAATTGATAGTTGTGGGTGTGCAGGTATTTTTTTCTGAAGCAATCTATAAGATGATTAAGGGTGATATGGTAATTGCTAGAGGTGTCAAGTTCGACACTTTGTATAAGCTAAATGCATACACTGTTGAGTGTAATAGTACTTCTGTAAAAAATAAATATGTGAAAGATTTGAGGGTTTCACCTTCAACAGATGGAAATGGCTTTTCGATACCTATTGGTTCTCTTTCTTCTGAAGCAAAGTTACCTACAAAGAAGAGTATGTTATGGCACCAAAGGCTTGGCCACATTGGAGAAAAGGGTCTAAGGACCTTGAAAAATAAAAACTTTATTGAAGGTTTGAATGATTGTAATCTTGACTTTGATTTCTATGAGAATTGCATTAATGGAAAACAAAACCACATTTAGTTTTACTCAAGTTCTCATAAAAATTGTGATGTTTTGGATCTTATTCATTCTAATGTGTTTGGTCTTGTAGATGTTCCTTCGATTGGAAAATCCACATATTATGTTTCATTTATTGATGATTTTAGTAGAAGGACATGGATATATTTTCTAAAGAGTAAATCTAAAGTTTTCAGTCGATTTAAATAATTTAAAGTAATGTTTGAGTTGTAGACTAGAAATAAAATTAAATGTTTGAGGACTAATAATGGTGGTGAATTTTGCTCTAATGATTTTACTAGATTATGTAAAGACTGTGGAATTAATAGATAGAAGACAACTCTATATTCCCCATAATAGAATGGAGTTGTAGAAAGAATTGACAGGACACTGATGGAGAAGGCTAGGAGTATGTTGAGTGGTGCTAGTCTAGAATAAAAATTTTGGGCTAAAGTTCTTGCCACTGCTTGCTACTAGATTAATAGGTCTCCTATATCAACTCTTGTTGATAAAACACCTATGGAAGCATGGTCGAGTCACAAGCCTTAATTGAGGCATCTTATAATTTTTGGTTGTGAGGCATATGCACATGTGCCAAAGGAGAAGTGGACAAAGTTGGAGAACAAGGTTGTGAAATGTATCTTCATCGGATATAGTTATGGTGTGAAAGGATACAAGCTTTGGGACCCTATTGCACAAAAGGTAATTTATAGTAGAAGTGTTAGTTTTAGAGAAAGTAAGTCTCCTTCTTTTACATTGCAACCAGAACAAACTAAAAAGGAATATGTGATTCAATTTTCTTCTAAACCTGAAAGAGTTGAATCAAGACCCCTCGATAGGCAAGAAGTTGAGGAGAGCTCATCTAGCTCTAAATCTTTAGAAGAGGAGGAAGAACCTCCAACTCAACTTGTTTTAAGGTCTACAAGACATAGACCACCACCTCAAAGGTATTTACCTGATGATTGGACATGTATTTTTGCTTTGAATACTAATGTAGATGAATAGAAATCTGTAGAAGAGGCAATAGGTATGAATGATGCAAAATCCTGGAAGATTTCTATGGAAGAAGAAATGATAGTGTTGAAAAAGAATGACACATGGGATCTTGTACCATTGTCCGAAGGATGGAAACCTATTGGTTGTAAATGGGTGTTCAAGAAAAGGATCGGTTCAGATGGGAGCATTGAGAAGTATAAAGCAAGGTTGGTTGCAAAAGGCTACTTTCAAGTTGAGGGGGTTGATTATGGTGAGATATTTTCTCCTGTTGCAAAAATGACATCCATTAGATTTTTGCTTTCTATTGCTAATGCTTATGATTTAGAGGTTGAGCAAATGGATGTGAAAACTGATTTCCTTCATGGTTATTTGGAGGAGGATATTTATATGACACATCTAGAGCACTATGTGGTGAAAGGTAAAAGTAATTTGGTTTGTAAATTAAAGAAATTTTTGTATGGCCTCAAACAGAGTCCTAGGATGTGGTACCATAAATTTGATACATATGTGTTGAGTTTGGGATTTGAGTATTCTAAATTAGAACACTGTGTTTATTATAAATTTGATGGTGATCATTTCCTATACATTGCATTGTATGTTGATGATATGTTATTCACTGGTAAAGGGAAAGGTATGATTTCAAAACTAAAATCTCAACTCGATGCTAAATTTGAAATGAAAGATCTTGGTGCAGAAAAGCACATTCTTGGGATGGAAATTAGAAGAGATAGAGAGAACAGAAAGCTATGGCTAGGCTAGAGTAAGCATGTAAATTCAGTGTTACAGAGATTCAACATGCAGGATTGTAGACCATTATGTGTTCCTTTCATAGTTGGAATGAAATTATCTGTTGCAGATTGTCCTAGATCCCCATCGAAGATGGAAGACATGAGCAGGGTGTCTTACCAGAGTTCAGTTGGAAGTTTGATGTATCTTATGATCTATACTAGACCAAACATTACCCAAGCAATGGAATTTTGATGCAGAGCATCTACACCAAAACCATATTAGGGATATTTATTTCTCCCAGCTTACCTATTCAATAGGTACTAACTCTTCCAAGTCTTCACAAGTCCTTTACGAGACTTCTAACCTACTCACAAGGCTAAAATAGCCCAAAACTCACCCAAGATTCTCAAACCATTAACCAACCTACCACACACATTTCTCCATGTATACTCAACCCTCTTGAACCCATATCCATGCTCCATAGCATTTAAACACCATTGGTCTCCTTTGTACTCACACAACCAAGGCTGCCCCAAATAGGATTTCCACCTTCCATTAGTATCCAAACCATATATTGCCATAAGGTTCCTCACAAACACCAAAAATACATTTTAAATCTTAAAAGGCCTTCCAAACATGTTCAAACTTGACTCTCTCTACCCACCCAACCTCCCAAAATGACAAAACAACATTCATTGAGGACTCATTATTTTTAGGACAACCAACAACATGTTTAGGATAGTCATATATTAAGGCTTATTTTCCTCTTCTCAATACCTCCAAAGGATTATAGAGACTCTCTAGGGTCTTCCCAATTACTCACCAACTCCAACTAAAAAACCAACTAGCATTCAAACTTATAAACACAAGTTCTTGTTAAATTGTCAACTAGGACAACCACTAGCCATTTTAGGACAGCCAATAGTTTGTGCATTTGGATTGTTTCCCCAACTTTAAAACCCTTATTACCTATCTATGGAACCCTCACACACACTCCACAATCCTCACTCGACCCCTCAAGGTCCTCCAAGGCATTCAAACCAATAAAAACTTCCTCTTTTACACTGTTGTCCCAGACTGAGACACAATTGCAATCAACTTCCTTCAAGTTTGCACATGCCAAATCATGTATGAATCCTTGCAAAAAAAAAGGAAACTAAAAAACATATCATTTCCCTCCATTCCATGAATTTTTGGCCCTTGATCATGTGGAATGGAGGCTATTTACATTTTATAATGTCACTACAAACCCTAGGGCATGGTTTTCAAAAGTTTTACGAAAAATGCTATAACTTGTGCAAAACAAAATGGATTTAAATGAAACCAATTATAGAATGAATATGATTCATGCCTTTAACTTATCCAATGAGTCTTAAATTGAAACAATAATTTTTCTTAATAGAAAAATGCAGATTTCAGACTGTCACGTCTGGGAAAATGCATGGAAGTGCAGAAAATCACAACTTGATTAATATTTTTGCTTAATACAACCACCAACCAGCCCTCTCCAGATGTGAAAAAGGATTTTATAATTCCTTCAAAGCCTCCACACATTTATAACCACCTTTACAACTCATTATAACAACAAATACATAATTACCCATACAAACTCAAAAGTTGCTTGACAACTCTTTTGTCAATTTTGATAATTTTGCTTCAAATTGCATCTAGACTTAATCTATAAATCCCATGCCCCAATAATTAATTAAATAGGTCCAAATAGGCAAAAAATACCAAACAGCATATTTGACCCATTGACACTCATTTTCAACATAATGACAACTTTTGACAATTTTTGAGAATATTGACTATATGACTTCAACATGACTCAAAACACCTTCTAATGACTTCAAAGACGCTTATTACATCAAGAATGATCATGATTGACCTTAATACATCACATGAACTTAAAAAACTTAAAATATTGAATCATGGCCTCACTAAGGCATAAAGACCTATTAGGTGCTCTTGCACCAGAGTTCTGTCCAGATATATGTCTAATCCTGGTAGAGTTCATTGGGATGCAGTCAAAAGAGTCTTCAGATATTTGAAGGGTACCTTAAAGTATTCTTTATGTTATCATGGTAATTCATTTGGAGACATGATTTCCCTTCATATTCATGGTAATGTGGATTCAGACTGGGTAGGTGATATTGATAGCAGAAGATCCACTAGTGCTTATGTGTTTACTTTATTTGGTGGTGCAATTAGTTGGATTGGTAAGCGACGGGCTCTGGTTTCTTTGTCCACTATTAAAGTAGAATATATGGCAGCTACTCATTCTTTTAAAAAATCCATTTGGCTTAAGAGATTGTGTTCAGACATTGAAATAAAACAAGGATCCGTGACAATTTATTGTGACAGTCAAAGTGTAGTCTGCCTAGCTAAGAACTCGACATTTCATGCCTGAACCAAGCACATTGATGTTCAGTATCATTTTGTCAAAGATATGATCTAAGATGGTAGGGTGAAGTTGATTAAGGTAGAAACTTTGATGAATGTTGCAGATTCTTTAACTAAGATTCTGAGCACAGAGAAGTTCAGATGGTGTTTGGATTCTATGGGTCTCATGGCCCCTAGCAATTGATTTATTGTGTTGATACTCCCTTTGCTCTTGCAAGGTGTTCGAAAAGTGGGAGATTTGTTGAGAAAATGGTGTCTCAACCTTGTATTTACATAAGGTTACTATTTATAGTAAGTTTTTATTTGGGTACAAAATGGTGCAAAATTCTCCCCAAAGCTTTTGGTTGGCTAGATAAGAATTTTGGTAAAGTTATGTTGCAAGATCACAAATAGTTTTGAAGATATTAAATTTTTTATTTTGGAGGGGTCTATTGAAAGGCTTAAATTTTATTTTGAGGGCTTTAGAGGCCTCATAATGCACTAAAAAGTGGTCCTAAATGGCATAGCTTTTTATGAGGCAATAGAGAACTTCATGAGCTTTCCGGTGCTTCAAACGGTTCATCAATAGGACACGTAGTTCTCAAGTTATGGCCTCTGGAAGTTTGTACTCTTGAAATAGGAAATATAAAATAAATGGGACACATAAATGAGCTGTAAATGGGAGGGACACATGTCATAGGGCATCTAGAAGGGAGATAAGGTCGGCTACACCTTATTGGGTAGTTTTAGCCCATGGTTTTATAATACCATTTGACGATTTCTTGAATTGTATCTCCTTTTATGAGGTCCATGAGATAGAGGTTGTGTGTAAGAGTCTTATGGCTATTAAGTTACCTCTGAATCTTTGATTAGTGGTACTCTTGAGAAGAGCTTGTTCTAAAAGTATATTGTAATTTGTTTTTTATTGTTGAATAATATATTGGGCGGATTTTGGAGTGTGGGGTTTTTCTCTCGAAAGGGTTTTCCCCACGTAAATCACTATGTTATGGTTTGAATGTAATTATATCTATTTTTATTTTCTGTAACTATTGTGATGACCTGTAAAAATTTTTGCATTACCGTCCTCTCAAGGTTAGTGTAGGAAATTGTTCTGCTACTTAACCTCTTTATAGGGAGGACTAATAAGGAAGTTAAGTTGTAGATCAACTTCCTACACTAACCTTGAGAGGAGGGTAATGCAAAACAATTTACAAGTCATTAGAATGGTTACATAAAATAGAAATAGATATAATAACATTCAAACTATAACATAGTGATTTACGTGGGGAAAACCCTTTCGGGAGAAAAAACCCACACTCCAAAAGTCACCCAATATATTATTCCACAATAAAAAACAAATTACAATATACTTGCAAAACAAGCTCTTCACAAGAGTACCACTAATTAGAGATTCGGAGGTAACTCAATATCCCTAAGACTCTTACACACAACCTCTATCTCATGCACCTCATATATAGGAGATACAATACAAGAAATTTTCATTGCATTTTTTTTGAGACTGTCATCTAATATAAATTTGGAGGTGAATAGGCATTAATTTTTTTTTTTAAATTGAAATTATGGATGAGAGCATATTGGAGAATTTTTTTAAATCCATGTATACCAATATTTTCAAATATAACCTAATGGGCTATTTTTTTCCACCGACCATAACTTGGCCCAAGAGTGTCAGATTTTTTATTTTTTATAGTCGCTAGAAAGGTTACTGAAAGCACTACGCCATAGTATGGGTTATTTTTATATATTTTGTTGTTTGGATAGTGATATGTTTTCTAGAAGTTGGGGGTGATGTTTTTTCTTTGAGAGGTCATAACTTGAGCAAAATTAGAGTCAAATTTTGGACTTCAAATAGTCAACGAAAAGTTTATTCAGACAACTATACTAGATCAAGTTTGGATCTAATTTATTTGTCATTATTATATTCTAAGTTCTTTATGGGTTCTTTTGACTATAGTGAAATTATAAACTTATGGCAAGTTAAATATTGGAGATTCTCAAGTATATCTAAATTGTCATGTTGACATGGTTATCAATATTTGGTTTAGATTTGTACATTGCATTATTGGGTCTACAAGTTGTGTAGTGTTGTAAGTGATCTTTAGATACATGTTGCATATATGGCTTATATGTGGGTTGCATATGCCAACAGACCTTTCATTGTTGATGCATATTTATATTGCTGGTTTGATTTAGTCACTTGGATTGCTTATTTGGTTGTGATGTTGAGGAGGAGAGATGGTGTTTCAAAGTACAATCATGATGGAGGACCTTGCTTTTGACTATGTAATGCTTACATGTGTGACACATTGGGAGTTAGATGCGTGTTTCAGTGGAAGTGATCATGGTGTCATTGATATTCCTTGTACTTAGGGAATTTGGCATGACATGATTGGATTTGCAGGTGTTTTTTTAGTGATGACGTTTGTTGGATTCTTGATTGGTTATGATGGTGTATCTTCTTGTTTGAGAATAATGTTTTTACTTTGTCTTTTGAGAGCTCATTTTGTGCACTTTGGGTTATTTGACTATGTGAGGGCCTTGTTTGATTCACATGTAGAGGATGGTTTATCATTGTCATGGATAACTTTTTTACATATTTTAGCGAGAGTTAGTGAAAATGATGTTTGGCAACTTTGTATCTTCTTGGCTTGGAGATCTTGGTTTCACTTGATGTTATTGAATTATCAATTGTTTGTGTATAGACTTGAATGATCTTCATTTAGGAAATAGTTATCATGATGCCATGTGTGACTCACTATCACAATTTAGTGGGATTTATTGGCAATAATGTGGATTTTCTATTAGATGGTGGATGATATTCTTTAGTGTTGCAGATGTTTGGAAACATGGCTAACTAGGCATGATTATGTGTTCCATCCATGGATTTTTATATTGTCAACTTAAGTTAAGTTGTTTAATGCTTTTGTTAACTTGAATAGACTTGACAAATTTTATTTGTGGTGTGACCAGGGAAATTGTGTTCTTACAAAATAATTGAGTGTTTTAACCACTCTAGGAACACACTTAACACACTTTAGACACCTCTTTAACATGTCTAGAGATCTCTAGTGGCTAAGCCACTACAAAAGAGAATCCATGTCAATATTTACCAACCTATGAATGCATATTGGATAGGAAATTTGTCCACTTAAGCCAAAAAAAATCTTTGCACCCTAGTACTATGAATGAAGCTCAGTAATCTCATGAAACATTGGAATATCTTAGAGCTTGTGGGTTGCTCATAGCGAAGATGAACCTCCATATTATGGGTTGGATCTCCTTAAAAACTACTAATTTTGAAATGAAAAGGGATAAAAAATGATCTTGAACTAAAACTATTGATACTAATATGTGATACACCGACTAATAATTGACTTGATCTGCTATCTAGATTCACAAAATACTTAAAAAATGAAGCTATATCCGCTCACAACTCAACAACACATGCTTTGCAAAAATGATTCAAATAAAATGTTTCAATGTTTGATGTTTGTTTGAAAGAAAACAAATGTTGTTTTCATAACTTACATTCAACAAACAAGATACACATTCAATGACCTGCACTATAACATGTAGTTCTTTGAACCAAACATTGAAAGAATGAGATAAAATGAAGGACTTCTAAACAAAATCACAATATTTTTATCCAAACTACTCACATACAATATTGGAACAGAGACAATTGAGAAGGAACTGAACTTCTTTATTAAAAAAAAGGAGTCTCTTTACATTATAAGACTATAAATGTATACAAAATAATTGAAAATACTCATGAGAAATGAATTACAAAGCATATGTCTTGCTATTGTAGAAAAGAAAAGACTTGGAACTAGGGAGAAAAGAAGAAGAAAACTGGCTTTTAAAAGAATTTTTTTGATTTGAAATTTGAAATCTTTTTGGCTCTCTTTAACTTGATTGAGATGACTAGATGAGTACACTCCAAGTGTAGGTGAGGTGGTTGCTCATTCCCATCTGAATCAGATTGCAAATTGAAACAATCTCCTAAAAATTAGGACCAAATGATTATTGCATTTCAAGAATCCGTTGTTGGGTGTATTGGCTTGAAAATCCCACAAAAATAGGGCTAGAACTAAAGATGTTGAGTTTATTTTCCTCTCTAAACTTCCCTTTGTTGATGACTAACCCATGCAAGCCTTCAAATTAGGGGTTAGATTGCTGATTAAGACTTAAAATCCTCTTCAAAGTGTGAGTCCTGTCTTTTTTAAAATTCAAATTTTGCCTAATAGCTAAAATCTTGAATGCTACTTGAAGAGGGAAAAACAGATTTGAAAGGTAAACTGATCAAAACATAACAAAATAAACATGCAGAATGCTAAAATATCATTAAAAGACCATTTCACCTTTCTATTTTACCTTCTCCTTCAGATTGAGCTTGATGAAGTGAAGGCACCCCTTGATAATGCTCCACTTGATGTGCTCCTTTGATTGCTGGATGTGGATGACTCTCCAATATTGTGCACAAATGATTAGGATGAATGATAAGGATGAGATGATCAAGTTGCCAAGATGATTTCCTGGGCTCAAAAGGGCAGCATAAGCTTACTGGATTTCAAGATATTTTTGAATGAAGGGATGGAACCCTATTTTATAGGAAGAGGAGAGGAAAACGGATGGCTAGGATGAATTTGAGATGAAGGGCTAAGATTTACTTGTGAGGTCACACAAGGTCCAAGAGAGGGTGTGGAGACCAAGAAATATGCCTTAAAGGCATTTCGTATCTCCACACTCTACAAGATGCATTGGAGGAATTAAAAATTCTCCAAAAATGGATATTATGGGGATTAGAAGAATAAAAAGGAATTAAAAATTCCTTGGGAGAGGGAAATGCCTAGAGGAATGTGAGATTTTGAAAATCTTACATTCATCTAGAAAAAGAGCATTTAGAGCTAGTGGTTGGATGAAAGGACAAAGAGTTGACTTTGTGGCTAATCATGATGATTAGCCATTAATGACTCATTAGGAGGGGAATTAGAGGAAATGTTAGGTGGGATTTATATTTGTGGGAGAATTTGACTAGGAGAGAGAATGAGTGGAGGGAATAAAAAATTAGAAGAATAATGTTAAGTGAGTTTAGGGAGTTTCTAGAAGAATTTATTAGGTTAATGATGAATTAAGAAGATGATTTGTAGGAATCATGTAGGCTAACTAATTAATTGAAATTAATTAGCTAAGAGGAAGATTTGTGAGGATTTGATTTCTTAGAAGAATAAAGAAAGGGATTGATTTATTAAATAAATCAATCATATGCTATAGTGACAATATTAATTATATTTAATTAATATTGAGAAGAATTTTAATTAACATAATTAATTAATTAATTATGTGAGGAATTAAAAATAATTAAAATAATTATTTTTTAAGTGTCTACATTTTGCCCCTCTTTGAAGTGAGGTGTGATGACGCATTGATTCAAAGAATAATCTTGTTTTGATGTTGATATTGGTTTGATAGGATGCCCCGGCTCTTGATTTATAGATTACGGTATGGTGATGCCCCCTCAGGAGATCAATTGAGGTATTTGATCTTTGGAGTTTTGCAAAATTGATATCCCGATAGATTTGATTTGATTCGATTAATAAGATCTAGATTCAGTCTGGTTTCAAGAAGAATTCATCTTGTATAAGACAAAGATGATCAAAGTGTCTGGTTTCAGGAAGGATTCATCCTGTATAAGACATGATTGATCATAGCGTCTGGTTTCAGAAAGGATTCATCTTGTATAAGACATGATAAGAGCATTTGGTTTCAGGAAGGATTCATCTTGTATAAGACATGATTGATCACAACGTCTGGTTTCAGGAAGGATTCATCCTGTATAAGACATGATTGATCACAACGTCTGGTTTCAGGAAGGATTCATCCTGTATAAGACATGATCGATCACAACGAACGTCTGGTTTCAGGAAGGATTCATCCTGTATAAGACATGATCAACTCATCTAGTTTCAGGAAGGATTCATCCTGTATAAGACATGATCATATCACAACGTCTAGTTTCGGGAAGGATTCATCCTGTATAAGACATGATCAGATCACAATGTCTGGTTTCAGGAAGGATACATCCTGTATAAGACATGATCGATCACAACGTCTAGTTTCAGGAAGGATTCATCCTGTATAAGACATGATAAGAGCATCTGGTTTCAGGAAGGATTCATCCTGTATAAGACATGATCAGATCACAACGTCTGGTTTCAGGAAGGATTCATCCTGTATAAGACATGATTAGATCACAATGTCTGGTTTCAGAAAGGATTCATCCTATATAAGACATGATCAGAATCAAAATTTATTATGTAAGGAAAAGAAGAAAAATAGAGGAAGAAAAATTAGGGTGGAAGGGATAAATGAGGAAGATATATGAAGTAGTCGTGAGGTATTTGGAAAGAAGAATAAGAGATGCGAGACTACGGAGGAAAACGGGGGCAATTGAGAACTCCATGGGATTATTGAGTTTAGGATTTGATGGAATGATGGTGAGATTTTGTGCACAACAAATGTGGAGAGCCAACCTAGTTTGATGTTGCCCTGAGTGACTTGCATCACTGCTTATAGAAATTAGGATGCCATGAGAAACCCAAGGCATGGACTGACTCTGCAGACAAACGGGGATTTCTTGTACACAACAATGCAAGTGCTAAGAAACACTAATACAAAGTTGTGGGTTGGTGCAAGGAAACCCTCAAACACACCGATACCTCTTGTACACGAGAAGGTAAGTGTTGATAAACACTAGTACTAGGTCATCGGTTTATACAAGAAGGATCCAAAACATGCCATACTATGAAATATGCCCCAGTATGCACCTATCATAACATACCTAGATATGGAAGAACCCAGGTAGTCGTAAATAGTGGCAGTCGTAGGGCAAAAGATGCAAGCCTATATGAAAAGATCTAACAAAATCTAACAAATCTCTTCCTTGTGACCAAATGATACCTCTTGCCAAGAGTAGAACTAGGATGGACTTGGGATTGTTTCTCAAGACTTCTTGAAGCTTATACAGAGGCATAAAAGCTTAGTTTCACTAGGACATTTCTTGTTCATGACTTAGGCGAAGACTCATCATCATACGCATGTTTTATTGGGAGGCAGAAAAGAAGGAATGTTTGGCATGGGTGGGCTGGATGGTAGATGATTTGTAGTATCGACATGATAGACAGTGGATCCGGTTATTTACCTTGGCGCCTGCATAGAGGTTTTCACCAAGATACTTGCCCATAGTGCCACGAATTGTTTTTCTTTCTTTTTCTGATTTTTTCTTTTTTTTTTTGATTTTTTTGTATCATGAGGTGCCTGTTTGCCAGGTTTGCACCAAAGTGACAATTTTTTCAGGATCTTTTTTTTTCATTTTTTTTGACAATTTAAGACTTTCTGAGGACTAAGAATAAAACCTTTTGAGGTGCATGATATTCATCGGATCATCCAAAGGATTGCCTTCAGGAGTATCCAACTAATAAGCTCCTAATCCATATTTTGTTGTGATTACATATGGTCCAAGCCAATTAGGCTCGAACTTGCCTTTCTTTTCTCTTTCTTGTAGATTTTTCTGATTCTCCATGAGGACAAAATCACCAACTTGGAATTCTCAAGTTCTGACTTTTTTATGATAACTCATGCGCAGATGGTTTTGATATACCTGGAGATGATTCAAGGCCTTGAGGCGCCTTTCATCTAACAATTCTAGCTCTTGTAAGTGGGCAATTATGTATTCTTCCTCTGGTAGGATGTTTTGCAGCGATGCCCTTAGAGAGGGGATCTTGATCTCAAGGGGAAGGATAGCTTCAAAACCAAATACTAGGGAATAAGGAGTGGCACCTGTGGGGGTGCGGATGGAGGTGCGGTAGGCCCAAAATGCAGGATGGATTTGGAGGTGCCAATCCGGCCTGCTTCATTGACTGTCTTTTTGAGGATTTTTATTAGGGTTTTATTAGAAGCCTCAGCTTGGCCATTGCCTTGGGGATAATATGGAGTGGAGAAGTGGTGTTGGATGTTGAATTTTTGGCAGAGTTCTTTGACATCCTGGTTTTTAAATTGTTTACCATTATCTATGATGATAACTTTTGGGATGCCATATGGGCAGATTAGGTAGTTCAGGATGAATTTGGATATTTGCTTGCCGGTGGTGAAAGTAAGAGGGATAGCCTCTACCCACTTGGTGAAGTATTCAGTGGCGGTGATAATGAATTTATGTCCGTTGGAGGATGAAGGGTGGATTTTCCCAATGAGATCGAGCCCCCACTACGAGAAGGGCCATGGTGTAATGAATGGTTGCAATTCTTGTGACGGTGCATGAATCTTGTCGCCATGCTGCTGGCAAGGGATGCATTTCTTCACATAGTTGTATGCATCTTCTTCCATTTTAGGCCAATAGTATCCTATTCTCAAAAAAAATTTAGCCAATGTGAGTCCACTTGAGTGTGCCCCACAGATACCCTCCTGTACTTCGCGTAATGCCCATTCTGCTTCTTGTTTGTCTAAACACCTTAGGAGGGAACCATCAAAATGCCTTCTGAACAAGGTGTCTACAAGGATGGTGTAACGGGCACATCAGCGGATGAAGGTTTGTTGTTGGGTTTTGGTGAGGTGTGGGGGAATGGTGTTGTCTTTGAGGAAAGCGAAGGTTTCTTGATACCAAGGGGACTCGGGATCAATGAGAACACACACCATTTCAGACTCTGGTAGGTCGTATGCCGGTATAAACAATTGCTCGACCAAGAACTTGCACTTCTGACTGTGTGCTGGCATTTGAAGGAGGGAGCCAATAGTGGCCATTACATCTGCAGCTCTATTGTTGTTCATGGGATTTGATCAAACTTGATTGCCATGAAATGTTGCTTAATATCTTCAACCATGGTATGGTAGGGAAGGAGTTTATCATCTTTTGTCTAGTATTCATCATTGACTTGTTTTATGACGAGCTGGGAATCACCATAGACTTGTAATTCCTTTATTTTCCAGTGGATAGCCAAGCGTAAACCTGTGATGAGGGCCTCATATTTTGCTATGTTGTTGGTACATGCAAAGGCTATCTTGTATGATTTGGGGATGCCATCTCCTTGAGGTGTGACCAATAATATTCCTGCCCCCGATCCATTTTGAGTGTAGGAGCCATCAAAATACAATTTCCATGTGGAAGATGTGGTAATAGTCATAATGAACTCATCTGGTAATTCTGTGAGAAGAGGATGGTCGCCTGGAAGTGGAGCTTCAGCCAACTGATCTACAATAACTTGTCCCTTGATTGCCTTTATGTCCACATATTCAATGTCAAACTCACTTAGAAGCATGACCCATTTAGCCGTTCTGCCAGTGAGAGCAGCTTTTGACAGGAGATATTTAAGTGGATCAATTTTAGCAATTAATTTTGTCTTGTTGTTTAGCATATAGTGTCATAGTTTCTATGTGTTGAATACTAATGCCAAACATGCTCTTTCAATGGGGGTGTAGTTGAGTTCATATCCTACCAATGTCCGACTAATGTAGTAAATGGCGTGTTCCTTCCCTTGATCATCTGTTTGCGCCAGTATTGCTCCCAATGCCACTGTAGTAGCACATATGTACAAAATGAGGGGTTTTCCAGGGGTAGGTGGCATCAAAACTGGAGGTGATCCTAGATATTCTTTTAATTTTTCAATGGCCTTTTGACAGAGGCAATACCATTTGAATTTTGTGTCTTTACATAACAAATGTGCAAATGGATGGCACTTGTCAGCTAGCTGTGAAATGAAACGCCTGACAAATTGGAGTTTTCCCTGGAGACTGCGTAGTTGTCTGAGAGTTTTTGGTGGAGGCATTTCCATAATAGCTTTTACTTTTGTGGGATCAACCTCGATGCCTCTACGGGAAATAATGAATCCTAGTAGTTTTCCCGATGTGACACCAAACACACACTTTTTGGGATTTAGGCGCAGCTTGTATTTTTCCAATCTTTCGAAGATCTGTTTTAGAATAGGGATGTGCTCTTGTCTTGTCTTGGATTTGCCTAGCAGATCATCCACATACTCCTCCATAATTTTGTGCAAGAGGTCATAAAAAATTGTTGTCATTGCCCGTTGATATGTAGCTCTAGCATTTTTAAGGCCAAAAGCCATGACCCGGTAACAGAAAGTACCCCGTGGTGTTGTGAATGCGGTTTTATGCTGATCCTCATCTGCTATCCTGATTTGGTTGTATCCAAAAAACCCATCCATTAGCAATAGCATTTCATGTCTTGTTGTAAGATCCACAATCATATCTATGTTTGGGAATGGGAAATCATCTTTAGGACAAGCTATATTTAGATCTCAGAAATCTATGCAAATGCGGATGCCCCTAGCAGGTTTGCCGACAGGCACAATGTTGGAGACCCATTCAGCGTAGTCTATGGGTTTGATGAATTCCGCATCTAACAACTTTTCAAGTTTTGCCTTGACCAAGAGAGCAATATGCAGGTGCATTTTGCGGAGTTTTTATTTTACAGGTTTTGCATCTGGGCAGACGGTGAGATTTTGAACCACCAAGGCAAGATCCAACCCTGGCATATCAGGATAGGACCATGCAAAATTGATTTTAACCTCTGTAAGGAAGTTGATGAAGTCTTGTTTCTCAATTTCAGTGAGGGATTTGGCAATGAGCACATTTTTTGGAATGACTTCGGTGCCCATGTTGATGCTGTTTGTTTCTTCTATCAACAAATTTGATTTGTCCTATGGAAGGTAACCAATGGTAGGGAGGTCAAATCCCTCATCGTCAAGTGCCTTTTCCAGGTTTTCACTTTCAGATATGCCCTTTGTTTTTATTTCTTGTTCATCCAAAGGTGCCTCAGGGAGGTTTTCACCTAGGAAATCATATCTTTTTCTTTTATTATCTTTTTTGTGGATAAGGGCATTGACTTGACTACCAAAGTATCCCTTTTCGTGTAGTTGAATACCCTCAATTCTATTACAATCTTCCATATTTTGCGCTCTTAGGAGAGTAATGAGAGCATTATCATCGGCGCAGATATCTAAAGTGGGTTTGTCTCATTGGCCCCAGTCAATGAGTTCAGGATGGACAAGATGTAGCTCATGTGAAGTGGGAGGGGTTACGGGGGTGATGGTATTGATGTAAGCATCGAAGAAGGTATCTTTCTCATATTCATAAGGCATTTCATGGAATTCCTCTTCGTTAGCGCTTTCGATATCTGAAGAAGGACTAGAAGGGGCACCGATGATAGTAATCTTAGGCACCGGGGTGTACCCCACGCCTCTGTTGTATCTATAGGAGATAGGATTTATGGGTGCTTTTCTTCCTTTCTCCTCTGGTCCCAGACCGTGTCTTTTGTAACCTATTTTTTCAACTATGGCAAATGCTTTTGGGTACATTTCTTTGGATATTCTTGTTGGATCATCATCCTCTTCCCGGTATAGCCATGAAGAGATATCTGCTTCGAGGTTCTCATTATCAAGTGGGCCCCATTGCTAGAAGGTGGTGTTTTGGCATTGCATGACTGGTTTCGGGTCCTTTTTTAGCTCTTTTGGTTTACCAAATGACTTAGGAGAGAGAGGGAGGTTGTCTATTAATAAGACGTCCTCCAATTTGTATTCTCCACAGCCATTGTCCAAGATCTTGATTTGATTATTTGGTTGGGATGATGTGGAGGCAACATTTGATGTGTCAGATGGAGGCATTGGCGAAGGTCTATTTAGTGGGCAATGATACAGATGCTTCCCCTCTAATAGTTTGCAATATTGAAAAGGTTGGGGATCACCTTTGACAGTGATCACTTTTCCATTATAGGGGAATTTGATGCATTGGTGATAGGTGGAGGGTATGGCCTACAAGGAATGAATCCATGGCCTCCTGAGGAGAATGTTGTAGGGGAGATCAAGATCGAGTACTTGGAAAGGGGTTTCAATTGTAATGGGGCCCACTTGAAGAGGTAAGGTGATCACGCCCTTTGAAATTCTTTCTGCATCATCATATGCCTTTATTGTGATCCTTCCTGATGTGTCTATCAGATTCTTAGAAAGTCCCAATTGTTTTATCAATTTGTATGTACACAGATTAAGCCCGGATCCACCATCTATCAGGATACGTTTGACCTTGTGCTTGTGGATGAGAGCTTCGATGTGCAAAGGTTGGTTATGGTCCTCATCTGTGGGATCATCTTTGGAGTTAAATACAATGTGCTGCTAGGTAGCAAGGTTTCCAATGAGGGTTTGAAAATGGGTGGCATTGATGTTATCAGGAACGCATGATTGGAGAAGGGCTTGTTCCAAAATTTCTTTATGGACCGGAGAAGTCTTGAGAAGTTCCAAAATGGAGATCTGAGTGGGTGTCTTCCCAAGTTGATCAAAGAGGTCATATCGGCGAGTGGAAGACATGGGTGGGGGGTTTGGTGGAGGAGGAACTCCTTGGATGGTGATTCTTCCTTGGTGTGTAGTTGCATTACAGTCATTCTCTAGCTGGATTTGGTCTTCTTTGGGAAGAAGGAGGATTAACTCCTTGGATGGTTATGACATTGACATGATTGTCTGTAGGTTCAATGCAACTTACTAAAAAATCAAAACCGGTTACATGATTTATTTAGTCATAACCCATTGTATTAGATGATGAGCCTTTTCCTTTATCATGCTTTGGGAAGGGTTCCTGGTACATTTTGAGTTTGTCATTGTTATTACTAGGTTTTGCATTTGCTACCTCAATCTCACCTCTATCAATGAGATCTTGTATGTAGATCTTCAGTTTCATACACTTTCATGTATCATGTCCCTTAATACGATGGTATTCACAATACTCATTTTCATTATACCATCTTGGTTTAGGTTGATTGGAATCAAATGGGCGAGTGATTGGAAAAACCACTATACCTACTTGGACAAGTTTTTGAAACACCACTTCAATAGGCTCAACAAGAGGAGTGAAATCTCTTGGAGTCCTATTATTCGATCTGGGTGGTCATCCCTGGATTGAGACATTATTGTGAGGTTTTTGAGATTGATTTGAATTGTTTTGATTGTTGGATTTTGGGGGAGTAGCCACGGTTTGGACCAGCTTTGCATCAGTTACACCATCATTGACCACGTTTTTATTTTTAGCCCAGAATTTTGGCTTGTCGTTATGATAAGAGGAAGAACTTTGTGATGACTTCTGGTAATGTTTCAAGGTTCCTTCCTCCAACAAGACACATTCGAGGGCGAGGCTCTTATCGGTCAATTTTTGGAAGGATTTGATACATTGAGATATTAAAGGTCTTGAAAGTTCAGGCACCAAGTTCTTTTGAAATAGTTCAATTTGATGTTGTTCTGGCATGTCCCACTGGAATTTTTTGATACGATGTCACCATCTTTGTAGGAAATTGGTGAAGGTTTCTCCAGGCCTTTGTTTTGTATTACATAGGTCCATCATAGAAACATCATTACCCATGTTGTATGCATAGTGGACCACAAATTTTTCTGCCAAGTCTGGAAAAGAGACAATGGAACTTTGTGGTAAAGATGAGAACCATGCCAGGGCATCTCCCGTGAGACTCTTGGGAAAGAGTCTATGAAGATAACGGTCACTATAGGAGACTTCTTGGCATAAGATGTGGAATTCACAGACATGGTCACGGGGGTCTCCTTTGCCTTCATACTTGTGAATTTAGGGATCTCAAATCCCAGGGGATACTGTGCAACTGATATGGATGGGTCATAAGTACAAAGGAAAAACTCTTCAAATGAGTAAGCTTTCCTTTTATTAGTCTTTTCTTTCATGTTTTTGATGATATTCTTCATGTCTTGAATTTCCTTGATGAGGTCTTGTTGTGGACTTTGATATTGATGGATTGTATTTGCCCCAAGAATTGGATGAACCAAAGAAGGTGCACCACCACCAATATATTGATATGATGAGGAGGTGGGAACGTGGGATGTGATGACCGATGTTGCTGGGGTTTGTGTGATAGTTGGTTGCAGTCTGCCAACTATTGTGACGGGATTGAATGCGGTCAAGATAAAATTTGCGACATTGTTGGGAGAAAGGGAAGTTTGTGGAATAGAAATATGTGGTTGAATAGAAGGAGGCGGTATAGAAGTTTGTTGGAGAATGGATGAGATTGAATTTGGTAGTAGTATGGATGGTAAGGAGGAAGAAGGCGGGATGGAGACCATGGTGGGAGGTGTCGCGAGTGGCATTGATTGGGCTTGGATGATTGATGGGGCTGCAATTGATTGAGTTTGAATAGTAGGTGCAGCACTTTGTGTGGGAGTGAGGTCTCCTTGTGGTTGTTGGACAAGAGTAGATCTATTAAATTTAGGTGGAAGTTGAGCTCCATGTTCAAGAAGAGTTTTCAAAAGTGCAGTAGGATTGTGTTTAATAAACTTTTCCATCATCTCTTGGTTATAAGAATCCGCTAGGAAAGTTTTCACTTTCGGACAAAGTTCATCTTGGTTAACCATGTCAAGATTTTGGCTTTGATCTTGATCGCTTGGTTGCCCACTTTGTGTATGATCTTGCATGGGATCTTCATATAAGACACCAATGTCTGGCATGCCATATTGTTGATCAACCATCTTTTTCTTTTGGGATAGAGTTGCGACCATACACGATATTTGTGATGAAAAGACTTAGGAAAAATGTGATGAAATGACTTAGAAAATTTGTGATGGAAGGATTTTAGAAACTTGTGATGAAAGGACTTAAGAAATTTGAGGATGAAAGGACTTAAGAAATTTGTGATGAAAGGATTTAAGAAATTTGAGGATGAAAGGACTTAAGAAATTTGTGATGAAAGGACTTAAGAAATTTGTTATGAAAGGACTTAAGAAATTTGAGGATGAAAGGACTTCAGAAATTTGAGGATGAAAGGACTTCAGAAATTTGTGATGAAAGGACTTAAGAAATTTGAGGATGAAAGGACTTAAGAAATTTGTGATGAAAGGACTTAAGAAATTTGAGGATGAAAGGACTTAAGAAATTTGAGGATGATTGATGAAGAAAGTATGGTAGTGATGGTTTAGAAGAAAACTTGATGACTAGGCTGTCTTTGGCATGAACATGAAGGATCTATTTAAATGGTAAATTGTATGAAGGGATATGACCACCCTGATTTGGACGATAGTAGGTGTTTCAAAGGACAAACTTGAATGTTGACGTAGAGGATAAACTCTTATCTTCTCTCTTAGGCTTATGAAAAATGGGATGGACGGAGTTTTGACGCAATTTTGGACTTGGTGTGGGTAATGACTTGGACAATTTGTTTGTGTCTTGACAAATATTTTTGCAAAGTGTTTGGGGATAGTGATGTGTTTTTAGTCTACTCTTGGCAAGTATATATCAAACAAAGCAAACACAATGATTAAATGCATATTATCTCAAAACACTCATGCTCATATACAACATTCTTAAAGCTGGCAAGGACAATAGTCATTGAATCCCAATTGGTTTCCCATCTATGCTTACCTAGAGCGGACACTTAGATTCTTGACCCCACTGACTCCCCTCCATGGCACTCACTTCTCGGGGCAGCCAAGCATCAATTCCCATGAAAACTCCTCATGGAGAACTTTGTGTCTCTACTAAGGGCCGTAAGAATATGGGTCGCTTCAGAGGTCCGACCTCCTGCACCAATGACTAGAAGGTTTTTGGCCACTATGAACAAGGTGTTTAGTAAGTCTTCCCGTTAGGAGCTACCCTTCGAAGTTGCACAAGCGCAATTGAGGCCTATAGCCAAATGAAGCACCAAGAACTTAGTAGTCACGCAAGCATGATTGAGATCTCTAGGATCCTATTAAGCACCCAATGTGAAAGTGAACTCTCATATAGCCCCAACCATTAACCCTTTCGTAGTCAATGGCCTATTTATTATAGTGAGTTGGGAACCCCAGGTCTGGGTGTACTCACTTGGGTCGTTCCCCTCTTACCTTCTAAAAGAGCAAGTTGGGAGGGTAGGCCCGCTAGAGGTAAACACACAATCCAACAAGAAAAGGTTGGAGGGTCTGGATTTCTGATCGTCTAGTAAGACGAGAGCATACTTTCCTACCTTTACGCTTTTCTTAAAGACACATAAGACAATGATTCATTCCATTTTAATTAATATCTAGGTGCCTAATTTAAATAAATGCACAATATTTGGTTGAATCGGCTAGGCAACCTGCAAAACCACTTGATTAGTAGTTTGAAAAATAGTCTTCAAAAAAAAACATCCTAAAAAACAACTTGATTAGTAGTTTGAAAAATAGAGTCTTCAAAAAGCGTCCTACAAAACAACTTGATTAGTAGTTTGAAAAATAGTCTTCAACAAGCGTCCTGCAAAAATCAACAAAATGACAAAAATATTAATTTTTTTTTATTTTTTGGGGAATGAATAGAAAAACAAGAATAAAAACATTTTTACTAATGACAAATGTGGATTTGAAGAAAGCTTTGATGGGTAAATGGGGTTTGACTAGGTTTTTACCACTTCCCAAGGGAAAGGCAAGCGAAAAATGGGGATTTTGGAGGAGAGATGAAGGAATGGGAAAATTTGTCCAAGAGGGACAAAGAAGCAAAAGTTGAAGATGGATAATATGGGAAAAATTTGGAGGTGATTAGATGAAAAAGGGAAGAAGTTATGGCAAACCCTAAAAATAAAGAAATATGGGATTTTGGGCTTCAAAAAGTGGATTTTTGAGATAAGGCCTCCAAGTAAGAAAATGTGGAAAATGACAATGTGGAGAATCTGGTGAAGTTTGAAGGGAAATGGAGTCAAGATAAAGAAGATATGGCGAAAAAACAGAAAAAAAATTTACTTTTTTTTTAAAAAAACCTAGATTTAACGGAACAGAAACTCTAAATTTAACAGAATAGAAACCCTAAATTTAACAAAACAAAAACCCTAGATTTAACAGAGCAGACAGAAACCCTAGATTTAACAAAGCAAATTGTCACACTAAACAGAACAAAATAAAAATGTCAAAGGTCCGGATTTCTGATTGTCTAGATAGACAAGAGCATACTCTCCTACTTTCACACTTTCCTGCGGGCAGACAGATTATATTTAAACAGAGCAGATAACAAGAAATAAATAAATTAAATGCAAACTACAGTTAGCGCCTAAAATTTTTAGACAGATTAACAAAGTAGACAGTAGCACTACACAGATAGAATAGTGTCAAAGGTCTGGATTTCTGATTGTCTAGATAGACAAGAGCATACTCTCCTATTTTCACACTTTCCTATGGTCAGAGCATACAGTCATACTAAACAGAATAGAAAAGTGAAAGGTCTGGATTTTTGATTATCTATATAGACAAGAGCATACTCTCCTACTTTCACATAGATTATACTAAAACAGAACAGACAACAAATCAGATAACAGAGCTATCGTGCTGCAACAGAAACAGAAACATAAAAATAAAAAAAATAAAAAGAACAAAATAAGGAGGAGCTGTCGTGCAGAAATGCAGAGCCACGATTCTAGAACCTGCGGAAAAATATATATATATATATATATATATATATATATATATATATATATATTTCTGCAATCGCGCTATTCTAGAACCTGCATCTCACAACTCACAAAAACCTAAAAAAAACAACATTAGTTCTCAAGGACATGAGTCCCATCGGGCGTGCCAAAATGAAGAGGGAAAAATAGATTTGAAAGGTAAACTGATCAAAACATAACAAAACAAACATGTAGAATGCTAAAATATCATTAAAAGACCATTTCACCTTGCTATTTTACCTTCTCCTTCGGATTGAGCTTGATGAAGTGAAGGCGCCCCTTGATAATGCTCCACTTGATGTGCTCCTTTGATTGCTGGATGTGGATGACTCTCCAATATTGTGCACAAATGATTAGGATGAATGATAAGGATGAGATGATCAAGTTGCCAAGATGATTTCCTGGGCTCAAAAGGGCAGCATAAGCTTACTGAATTTCAAGATGTTTTTGAATGAAGGGATGGAACCCTATTTTATAAGAAGAGGAGAGGAAAACAGATGACTAGGATGAATTCGAGATGAAGGGCTAAGATTTACTTGTGAGGTTACACAAGGTCCAAGAGAGGGTGTGGAAACCAAGAAATATGCCTTAAAGGCATTTCGTATCTCCACACTCTACAAGATGCATTGGAGGAATTAAAAATTTTCCAAAAATGGATATTATGGGGATTAGAAGAATAAAAAGGAATTAAAAATTCCTTGGGAGAGGGAAATGCCTAGAGGAATGTGAGATTTCGAAAATCTTACATTCATCTAGAAAAAGAGCATTTAGAGCTAGTGGCTGGATGAAAGGACAAAGAGTTGACTTTGTGGCTAATCATGATGATTAGCCATTAATGACTCATTAGGAGGGGAATTAGAGGAAATGATAGGTGGGATTTATATTTGTGGGAGAATTTGACTAGGAGAGAGAATGAGTGGAGGGAATAAAAAATTAGAAGAATAATGTTAAGTGAGTTTAGGGAGTTTCTAGAAGAATTTATTAGGTTAATGATGAATTAAGAAGATGATTTGTAGGAATCATGTAGGTTAACTAATTAATTGAAATTAATTAGCTAAGAGGAAGATTTGTGAGGATTTGATTTTTTAGAAGAATAAAGAAAGGGATTGATTTATTAAATAAATCAATCATATGCTATAGTGACAATATTAATTATATTTAATTAATATTGAGAAGAATTTTAATTAACATAATTAATTAATTAATTAGGTGAGGAATTAAAAATAATTAAAATAATCATTTTTAAGTGTCTACACTACTATCTTCACCTAAACATAGACCTCATTTATTATGTTATTTCAAATTTCAAATTTGAAATAACTTCCTCTTTAGCTTGGTAAGGTTTCTAAATTAGGATCTTTACTGTTTTGAGTTTTGACAACCATGATATCATTTATATTCATTGTAAACTTAATATGATTATCAAAAATGTCTTTGAATGACCTTGTTAAATGGATGACCCTTTAACAATCTTGAAATGATTGAAAACTATGAATAATCATTGTTTTCATTGTTGTTTTGAGATTTAGGGTGATGGCTTTGAACAATATCGATTCCTTGAATTCTCTGTGTCAATAACTCCCTCTAATGAAGTGATCTTTGTTTGTCTTTTACTGCAACTTTATCATCATTTCCTAGACACCATCCTCAAGGACTACAACATCACCAAAGCTTCCTTTAATGATTGTTACTGCATTTCTCATATTTGGACTGTTGTAACATTCTTTAAAGACATTATGACTATTCTATTCTCTATCATTTGTACTTAGACTGTTTTGAAAGTCCTTACTCTCGACACTTTTCTCTTTAAGACACTTTCATTCATTCTTTATTGTAGGCTTGTGATCTATAATATGTCAAAACTCTCATTTATGTTAGGGCCAATATGGAAAGCTAATGTACTAAGAGGGGACGGGTGAATTGGTACTTCAAATCCTTTTATCAACAATATTTTTACTGTTATGCATAAACCACAAACTATTGTAACACAACATAAAGCTAAAACAAATAAATAACAATCATACATGATTCACTCCATAACACATATATTTTGGTTACGCAAAAACTCTTGGTTAGAGAGAAAAATTGCGGTGGGGATGGCACCCACAACTTCACTACTGCAATAATAAAGGTTGCTCGGTTAGAGCTACAAGTTCAGCTATTTCTGAAAGCTTACCCTGTTAGGAGTATCAAGATCTGTTAGATCTACCTTGCTAAAGAATTTTACAACACTTAAACTAAATGTTGCACCTAGTTAGAGGCTTTACAATTTATAGACTTGGTTAGAGTCTTTTACCATGTTAAAGGTTTCTCTTACGACTTCAAAATATTTCACTAAAATCTTTACAAATATCTGCAAATTTACATCTGGAATGTTATAGCAGATTCTATGTGCTCAAAATAAGATTACCTTACTTATAGCATACCTTGGTAACCCATAAAGTAACTCGGTAAACCCTTCTGTTTACTCTGTTCTTTGACTGTTCTCTGAAATCCTTCTCGGTGACCTCTGTGTCTCTGTAACAGTCATAACACTTAGTGCTTTCTTATGTATCACACATGTCTTGCTTCATACACCTCTGTATGTCTCTGTCTATCACACTTTTATCGTTAATCCATGTTGTATAAATAGATCTCTTATGTCGGTGATCTGATTCATTGCTTCGATCTTACAAACACGATTTATCGAATGAATAACTATATAAAATATTTCATTGGTTAGATGACCTCAAAATCATACACAATCTCTAAGTGCAATTTCCAATGTGATAACAGTTCTATGTTCCTTGATTTTGTAACACATTTTCCCATGTGTGTCTAGATTCAATGAATCTGGTAACACATTTCACTCGATATATATCAACTCATTGTATCATTATTTCTGCTCGGTAGACATGGAGTGATACTCAGTAGACAACTCGGTGCATACTGGGCTTTGTGACTACTTTCTTCTATAACCGACTGTTCTGTGCATACCGACTGAATGTTTTGGTAGTAGTAACCCACTAGTTTATATAGAATGACTTTGGATATAAAACTAATGGCAACTTGATAAGTAGTAACAATCTCCCCTTTTGACATTAGTTGAGATGTTTGACAAAACTGCTTTCAAAGTCATAACTCAAAAATCTATATACATACAAAATTTGACTAAACAGACAGTCTATACATTAGTCAATGAAATAGTATATTTAGATATACTCCCCTTATCAATATACTATACAAAACTCTGATTTTGCATGCTCGGTAATCAATGTTCAGTATTAACTGCTCGGTTGTCACTACTCTATTCTCTGTTCCAAATTGACTTTGCATTTGAATACTCTGTTTTGCTCGGTATATACTCCCCCTGTATACTACATTCCCCTGTATACTTTGATATGATACTCACTCCCCCTTTTTGATAAACATCAAAACTTAGTTACCATTTGGTGGTGGCAACTGGTCAAAAATGGATTTATACTTTGTCCTTGCATTGGTGAGAGCAGTAGAGAGGGCATCCTTAACACTGTCCATGAGTGAATTATGCACTTGAATGTTAGCTAATAGTGAAATGAGTCCATCTAAGGTGCTTCCCTCTTGTTGAGTGGATAGGGAGGTAGCTTTGTTGATCTGTTCTTGGACGGATGAAAGACGAGGAAGGAATAATGTTTGAAGTGTCATTATGTCCATCCTTATCTTGTGTTCTTCATTCCTTAGTTCCAATTGTTGAGCCATAAGCTATTGTAGCTTGGTATAAAAATTCTGAATGGAATGTGGCTCAGTGGTCAACTTATTAGAGAGATTAGTGATCTCTTTCTCAATTGCTTCTATTTTATTCTTGATGTCCTTAATGAATAGAGAGAATGTACAGAGTTTCTAAAATAAATAAAGAATGTGCATGAGTTGAGGGGACAACTCAGCAATAAATTTGACAAGTTTAACTTTGCCAATGGCAATAGCTTTCTGTACCTCTTCAATCATTTTTGCAGTGAGCTCCTTGTCTTTTAACTTGCTCAAATATTTGAATGCATCTACTCCAGATGTCTCTATCTTGGTTAGGAGTTCATCCAGTTGAATGTGGATGGTTGCATCTTTTGTTACTGTAGCTTCAGGTAGCATATCGGTTAAGAGTGCTTTCACCTTCTGAAGTACTTTATTTTTCTTTTGAATAGCCATTTGCTTCTCCTGTTCAACTTTGGCTTTGCATAGTTCACTAAATTCGATGAGTGCTTGCCCCTTTAATTTGGATATATCAACATTGGGCAACACTATTGGTTTTGACAAGTCTAATTTGAAACTATGCTTTTTCATCTTCTTTTCTTTGCCTTTCATTGGTTGGACTAAAACAATGGCTTGTGAGGCTTGTTGACCCTCGGTAGGTTGCTCGGTAGAGACAACACTTTGGTCAGTTTCCTTAGCCTCTGTAGTGTCCTTTGGTGTCTTTGAGCTTGGTGTCTCAGTTGCAACATTTTCAGTGTTGGAAGGAGCTTGAGAGGTATGTTCTTGAGAAGTAGCTTCTCCTGTTGTTGACTTGTGACCTTCTGTGCCTTGCTCCGTATCCTTAGGGATCTCAGTTGAGATAGGTTGATTGACCAGAGGATAGGGCTGAACTTGTTCCAAAATTGATTCACTGGATACAAGTTGGGCATAAGCATTTCCTTCTATCATTTCCTATTTCGGTGCCTCTATATCCATGATATCTTCATCTACTTGTATGGTGTCAGCAGGGTCCTGCTCAGTGATATGAGGATCTTGCTTGGTGACATCAACTATTTCAACTTCAGCTTGCTCACCAGCATTCTTGATTCGAAAGATTTCCTATCATTTTTCCTTGGTCTCATTCTCTACATCCAAGTAAAGGCCATTCATCAATTTCAAAGCTCTTTGCTTGACTAGGAATTTTGTGTGGCAGTTTGTCAGATGTTTAGTGATCTCATCTACCGACATGTCTAGGAAAAGATGTACCAGACTTCTTTCTCTCATCTGTTTCTCTAAGTCCATTGCATACTTCCACCTATTGTCAATATGCAAATATAATTCATT
Source organism: Cryptomeria japonica (assembly GCF_030272615.1). NCBI lineage: Eukaryota > Viridiplantae > Streptophyta > Pinopsida > Cupressales > Cupressaceae > Cryptomeria > Cryptomeria japonica. Next base: position 636,018,787 of record NC_081407.1, read on the forward strand.
TGGAAGAGATTTACATACTTCCAATGGGACCAATCGGAATTTCAATAGTGTGCAGATTACTGCTTCTTCTATTTGTCTATTTTCATCATCAGATCTGGATTCATATTTTACATATCTGAATGATCCAAATCCACCATATTTCTACATATTAGCATAGAAATTTTCAACACTATGTACATTTACCTGCTTGCTCTTGACAATCTGAAATTTGCTTGCATCTTCAGATTCAATGTCACTAGACTCTTTTGCCAAAATGAGTCTCCAAGTAGATTTCTTGTAAGCTTTTGTTACCTTGGGTGCGGCAACACTCTTTGTTTCCTTACTCAGTGAAGTTGCAGATGCTCTTGTGTTAGGTTTCTTTGTTGGAGGAGTCAGTGATACCTTTGATGTATCCCATTTCTTTCTTTTCAACACTTTTCCCTTAGGCAATTCGGTGCTCAGTGTTATAGCTGCCTCTTGGGCTTCAGATTCCTCTTCGGTAATGGCTATAGTGCCTTTGACAGGTGTGGAGGAATAATCTTCTCCAAATTTCTCCGTTAATGCCTTTATCATCTTTGTTGCCTTCCTTGTAGCTTTGGGTACTACAATGCTCATTTTTACTTTTTCCTTCGCTTCTTCATATGTTCCATACCTCAGCTTGGTAGCATGCCTTGGTAATGTAAGAAATGCATCTATCTATTGTTGTGTGATGTCAAAATCAATCTTGTAACCCATAGGTGGCAAAGATTGAGTTCTTGGTTCCATAGCATTCACATAATAGTAATCAGTGTCCACTTCAAAACATATGTCATCCTTGTATTTCTCCACTAGCTTGGGTGGAATACGGTACCTATTATGCATCCTTTCCTGAAACTTACTAAAGTAATCATCCATAATATCATTAAAGTTAATAATATCATTAAATTTATCACCTAGCTTCTTGATGAAGTCATTGATTTGATGGGTGATTGGTCGGTGTAATTCCCAAACAACTTTACCGACTGATGGAAAGAATTTTTCAAAATAGAAAAACATGCATATTAATAGTGATCCAAACTTTAGTGTATTGGCCGAATTGTTATTCTTTGGCTTCCTTATGGTGTTCAGATTCTCAAACAGGTTTCTCAGCAATACTTCACATAAATCAATTTTCATGCCTTTCTTCACAAATTTATATGCTAAGTCTACTGTTGCACAAGGTACACTATTTTCCCTTGCCGATTGGAAGAAACAGTAACCTATTACTCTAATGGCAAACTTGAGCTCTACATCAGTGACATTGTTCAATTTCAGTCCTCTACAATCTAATTCTACTCTGGTTAAACTGATTAATTCCTTCTGTGATATCATTTTCTGAGCTCGGGTATGATCATAAATAGGGTAAACGGTGATCAAATGAATGATTTCCTTGGTGATCTTAAACGGTTGCTCTTCTAGCCACATGAAGTCATCATGAACTCTGCTCAAAACAAAATTGACCCACTGGGGTTTGAATACATGGGGATAGGCTAGGGCTTTAGTCAATCCCTTGATCTTAATGTACTCATACTTGCTATCCATTTTACCATTGGTGCACAATTCATCATATGTGTCTTTTATTTCAACGTGACCTAGTTCTTCAACTTGACATTTGGTAAAGAATCTCACATCCTCAACTAATAAAACTCTATTCAGAATGAGTGAAAATGTAGTTTTGTCATCCAGTTCAAATGCAATTTTGGGAGTTAAAGAGTATTTCAGTGAGGGCTTTTCGATGTTCTCAACAATAACGGGATTCTTGATCTTAGGTGCCATTGTAGATTTCAAATAAGAATTAACACAAGATCCTTAGGGTTTGAAGATTTTCAAATGGCAGACGCTTCACACTTAGTAGATAATAACAACTTGATATGATCGGTAAACCAGCTTAACAATGTGCTGAGATTGATGTAAATACCTTGAATTTTTCTTTGGAGGAGTTTTGATCGCCTTTGATTCGCTTTGCTCTGCTTTCTTGAAAACTTGGTGAGTGAAAAATGACCACATAAATGCTTTAAGTACACAATATACCTTATCGTGCTCTATGCAGGTTAGGTCAAAAACATTAAATGCACTCAGTTCCACTAAACTTTCTTTCCTTTTTGTGCTTTAACCGAGTAACCAGACTTTCTTCATTTACCGACTTGACAGGCTCCCTGTATTCACCGACTTGACAATCTTTTTGTATAGTGCTCCAAAAGACTTTGATAGAATTTCAAACTTACTAATTGATCTTAGTTATGCAGATTTTGAATTAAGTACATAATAAAATAGGAACTGTTAAGATTTGACCTTTGAGATAACGTAGTTCCTTCATACCTTTACCGATTAATTTGGAATAGGTGCACCTAACTCGGTAGGTAAGGTGCTTTCTTCATTTGACACAATTTCCTTCTTTTTCCAAATCATCTGTAATTTGCTTTTTATTTCTTCAGTGTCTCCTCTAGGTTGATCTTTGCAATCTCTAGCCAAGTGTCCAACTTTGTGACAATGAAAACATGTTATACCAGGATTTTTCCATGATCTTCGGTTGTTCATTCTAAACCTTATAAAGCAGTTGGCACTTATATGTCCATATCTTCCACAACATTCACACCATATCCTTGTATTATAATCCCATGGTACTGCAGAATACTGTCGGTAAGGATCTATGTGAGTTCGGTAACCTCTAGTATTTGCTCGGTGTGTAGACCACATATAGTTCTTTTGCTTAAGCCAACACTTCTTAGTACTATGTCCATATCTATTGCAGTTTTTACAAAACTCTTTGAATTTTGCCTTCTGATAATTGTTAAAAGACTTTGGCCTACATTGGTTAAATGTGTGACCATATTTATTGCAATTGTAACAATAACCATTAGACTTAGTGACATTCGGTTGCTTACCTTTTTTGATTTGGCACATGTTAGCAGTATGGCCTTGATTTCCACAGTAGTTGCAAATAGGCTTCTTTCTTTTGATGTGCTTCTTGTTTCCAGCTTGCTTTGATGATTCTCCTCTCTCGGTTGTATGAATTCCCTTTTTGGTAGAGTCTTTTCCTTTATAATCGAGTCTTGGTTCTTTGTTGGGTCTTCTTGTATTCAGTTGCTCATCCAACATCTTTGATGCTTCATAGCTCTTCTTCAGTGTTTCCTTGGATTTCTTTTCTATTTCAAGTTCATTGGTCAACCTTGATATTTCAAGTTTCAATGCTTGATTCTCATCATCTTTCAAATTTGCTTCATGATGTGTATAACCTAATTGATCTGACAGATTTTGTTGAATCCCAGTGAACCTTGTAATTTCTTCATTCTTTTCAGATACTAAAGCTTCAAGTTGTTGTTTTTCTCTTTCTATATCTCTTACTTTATCTTCAGTTATCCTCAGTGCATCAAGATTCTCAGTCATCTGTGTGCTAAAATGTTCATGTCCTCTTTTCATTACTTTTAGCTGATCAGCTAGTGCTTTGTTCTTTACTTTCAGTTTTCCAATCATTTCTTCAATTTCTTCAGATATACTGTTCTCAGATGATGTTTCAATTTGTTCCACTAACTCTTGAGAGTCTTGCAAATCATCAGATAATCTTCTTCTAACTTTCAATGATTTTTGCATTTGTCTTTGCATGTCTGCAATCACTTGATTAGCATGATCCAACTCTTCTTGCAGATACACAATTCTCTGAGATTATTTATAGCCTTCCATTGATAAGATCTTTCTCTTTAGGTTGTTAAACCCTTTTCCAAGACTAGAGCTCTAATACGAATTGTTAGGCCCAATATGGAAAGCTAATGTACTGAGAGGGGAGGGGTGAATCAGTAATTCAAATCCTTTTATCAACAATATTTTTACTATTATGCATAAACGACACATTGTTGTAATACAACATAAAGCTAAAACAAATAAATAGAAATCATACATGATTCACTCCATAACGCATATATTTTGGTTACGAAGAAACTCTTGGCTAGAGAGAAAAACTGTAGTGGGGATAGCACCCACAACTTCACTACTGCAATAATAAAGGTTGCTCAATTAGAGATACATGTTCAGCTATTTCTGATAGCTTACCCTATTAGGAGTATCAAGATTTGTTAGATCTACCTTGCTAAAGGATTTTATAACACTTTAACTAAATGTTGCACCTAGTTAGAGGCTTTACAATTTATAGACTTGGTTAGAGTCTTTTACCCTGTTAAAGGTTTCTCTTACAACTTCAAAATATTTCAATAAAATCTTTACAAATATCTGCAACTTTACATCTAGAATGTTATAGCAGATTCTATGTGCTCAAAATAAGATTACCTTGCTTATAGCATACCTCGCTAAACCCTTATGTTTACTCTGTTCTTTGACTGTTCTCTGAAATCCTTCTCGATGACCTTTGTGTCTCTTTAATAGTCATAACACTTAGTTCTTTCTTATGTATCACACATGTCTTGCTTCATACACCTCTATATGTCTCTGTCTATCACACTTTTATCCTTAATCCATGCTTTATAAATAGATCTCTTATGTTGGTGATCTGATTCATTACTTCGATCTTACAAACATGATTTATCGAATGAATAACTATATAAAATATTTCATTGGTTAGATGACCTCAAAATCATACACAATCTCTAAGTGCAATTTCCAATGTGATAACGGTTCTATGTTCCTCGATTTTGTAACATGTTTTCCCATGTGTGTCTAGATTCAATGAATCTGGTAACATATTTCACTTGGTGTATCATTATTTCTGCTTGGTAGACATGGAATGATACTCGGTAGACAGCTCGGTGCATACTAGGCTCTGTGACTACTTTCTTCTATAACCAACTATTTTGTGCATACTGACTGAATGTTTTGGTAGTAGTAACCGACTAGATTATATAGAATGACTTTGGATATAAAACTAATGGTAACTTGATAAGTAGTAACAATTTACTATCAAAATATTGTACATTATTTTCATTAGAACGCATTATTCCTACTACTGTCTTCTCATTTAAACTTTGTCACACCATGCTATATGACTATTTTTAGTGATTTGTGATAGTGAGATATACCTTGATTATACTGCTACAATCAACCACTGTCTATCTATTTTTTGTTGGAAATTAGCAATGCTTGTGTTGTTATTTCAAGTTCACCGCTCCTAGTATGATGATTACATTTTGATGGAGATGTTCTTTGATGCAAGACTAACTTGATGATGGTCTCTATTCTCTTTGAGAGGTTTGGCCTAGTCATATTATGAATGCATTTATGCTTCAGAGCCTTTGAACTGTCAACGAACAAGGCATTGTCTATGCATGAATGGTTAGCACTGTGAGAATATTCCTTTGTCCTAACTACCACTGATTGTTTGATCTGTGAAAATCTTTTGCTTTCCTTGTATAGTTTTGACTGGTGTCAAAACTAGTTGTAATACTTTGTATCTTTGTCATCTTAGACTATCAAACTCCCATTAATATCTTCAAAATTTACCTGAAACATTGACAATGTGACTGCTATTGGTTGAATCATCGTATGGTACTTTAAACATTGGTCTTGATGGCTACTTAATCTGATAGTGACTATCACTCTTTTTTATTTTTCAAAGTCAAGTAATCTATATCTTGGCTCTAAAATTGACATTATTATTTTGAGAGTAATATCTCTTTGTACTTTAGACTATTCTTACAATGCTTTTTTTTTTAAATAACCTTGACATCATTTGACAAGGTCATTATACAATCTACTTAATCAACACTTTGTGTTTACCCTATTTTGTGATTGTTACCTTGTGACTATCATAAACTACTTCATTGAGTTTCCTTAAAGATCTCTAGATCTTCCATTTCTATTGATGTTTATGATTGATGATGTTGTCATTGTCTTTGATTTACATTGTGCTCATGAAATGACTATGCTTTTAGAGAATTGTTCTATGACATTGCCTTATCCCTTCACTATCCAACAAATGGATTGCTATAAGGCTATCTTGGACTTAGAGATTTAGAGGAGTAAAAACCCTTTGTATATAAAAGGGGATCTCACAATGAGATCATAAAACAACAACATGTATTACTTTTATAATTTAGTCACTAGCTCGAGGGGACTGTATCCGTGATTATCTTTATCCTCTCTATTTGATTGCTATAAAGCCTTCTTAGCTCACTATGATTTGAGAGTGTTGCACTATTTATCCAATAATAAAGCTTCAATGTGACTCTATGATCTTCTTACTGCTAGACCTCAGGGTTTGCATACATCGTTACTCAACCTTTGTGACTGTCTTCTTTGTTGAAGCTCTTGTCATTGGATCTTTCCTTGTTCACTTCTTTATTTTTGTTCTTCCATCGCCACTTTGACATTTGATAGTACAAACGTTTCTTCAATATTTAGTAAAAAAAAAGATCATTGTCTCATATTATTTGGTCTTGATCTTTCATTTTTTTTTCTTTGATAGTGATTCTTTTTCATGACCTTTACATATATTTCCCCATTTCTACAACCACATCGTTATTCCTTTGATCTTCTTGGCGTCTTTATTATTGCTTGACCTATTTTTACTCTTCTACCCTTCATACCAGTCAATAAAATACAAAAGCCTCTATTTTAATGAATAAAACCCAACATGATACTTACTCAATGGTTGTATGCTCAAGATAATAAACTTTGAGGATGCAGTTATAGGGCTATTGAAAACATTTTCATGAAAAGATAAAAGGAAAGATCAATATATTTGGGCTCGTGGGTTTTGCTTGAGATCCTACCTCTTTCTCTTGAAAACTCTTTGACATGTGCACTAGAAGACTGAAATCGTGGCTCCCATTTGATTGTCTTTCTCCTTAAAACTCGTTGTCATCTTCCTTAAACTACTCTCCAGGGCTTTAGAACTATTTCATGGTCTGAAAGATCAAAGATAAAAACTTCCAGAACTATTGCTTTCATTTGAGATTTGTCCATCGTTGGAGGCCATGAAGAGCCATTAACATGAAATTAGGGCTTTTCCTCTTTGAACATTCAATTAACCTTTTATGCAACTTGAGCCTTTACTCTTTTAACCACGAGTTGGAGCTTATTTTTGGATTTTTTGAAATGTTTTACAACATTTGGAATCCCCTCCCAAGTGAGAGCTCACATTCTTTACATTTCCTTGTTCTTGGAAAAAACTTTTCATAGGAATAAAACATAATAAAGGCAACTTTGAGATTTCAAATTAATAACAAGAGCCCCCTTGATACTTAAATACAAACTTTAAGCTTTAAAAAGGAGATAAACCTTATAAAGAACAAAATCAACTTGTCAACACAATTTAAACCAAAGGGGTAAAAATTGGACAACATTTTGGCAACTCTCAGGGATCTTTGCTTGCTGAACACAAAAGACCAATAGCCTTTATGACATCCATTGGGCATAAAGAATCAATAACTTAGGGATTAAACTTGAACAAACAAAGTCCATGTTGTTAGAAACATGAAACAACACTAAAGACTCAGAAAATACTACTAAAAATTTGCCAGAACACTTGGACAAATGACAACTAAACTGAAACATGACTAAAACAACTCAAAAAAACTAAGAAACTACTACTAAAACTTGTGCTCAAGCACTTAGAGAAATAAAAACTAGGCTAACAAGACTAAACCAACTCCAAAATACTGAGAAACTAATGCTAAAACTTATGCTCAAGCACTTAGAGAAATACAAACTAGATTAATATGACTAAAACAAGAGGTTACAACACCTATTAGAAACAAAAACTAACCTACTTCTAAACTAACTAACAAAACACCAACCTAAACTAAACCATTCACTGGTTGTTTAAATAAATTCCCTTTCTCACTAGTCTATCATGCCCATTAAGCTTGTCAGCAAACAAGGGATAAAATAATAAGAAGAGATTGATCAACTACTAGAAAAATTCATGAGAAACAATAAATTCACTTTCTTTATCTTGTTGTGCATGCACACTGCTACTTTGAAGTGCATCAGTGAGTTGGATTTGTTCTTCTACTGCTACCACCTTACGCTTAGCCTCATCTTCTTTTGGATTTTCATGCTTAGGTGCGGGCATGATTTGTGATGTTTCACTGTCCTCTATTCTAATTAGGTGTCTGATAGGACAACCTCTTAAATGCACAAAAGTTAGAACTGCTATATTGGTCTCTTGTTGGTTTAAAAGAGATGTTTTATGTGATCCAAAAAGAGAAATAGGTTTTTCCCCTATCTGATTATTCTACTCATGTATTTCTACCTTAAAAAGTGCCAATCTATTATCAAGACTGAAACAAAATTCTTCTATGATGCTGGAAAAATTAATTTCATTAAACTCTTCATTAGTCTACCTATGCACATCACAATTTGTATCAACATCATGCCTATTTTCTTGAACATTTGAAAGAATATTTATATCTATACCTTGGAAATTAGGCTCTTGGTTCACACTTGGTTCACACTTGGCCCTACTAATGAATTACTTTGCCCATATCACCTTTCTCAACTCTTAAGACAAGGTTGTCTTCATTTGCCTCCTGAAAGACCAGCACCCTGTCCACATGATTTATGTCTTCTTGTTGTTCAATACTTGCCATTGAATTAAGTTCATCCATGTTTTCATCATCTTCAACGATAAAATCAAGAAGTTCATCAAACAAATCTATTGTGTCTTCCTTTTTAACTATTATTTTTTCTTCAATATGCCATCCTAATTGAATATGCTCTTCATTTTCTTGTAGCGGACTTGACTTTTTATTTTGAAACCCATGCACAAGCATATGACTAGAAAAAACCTCCTCCTCTATCTCAAAAAATTCCTTACTTTGTTCACTAACCTAGATCTCTTGATATGATTCATTTGGCAAAACGATTTGGAGAGCTTGTGGGGCTTCTTTAAAGATAGATGACTCTTCTAAATGTAGCTCTTGAGTTATTATAGGATACACTTGTTCATGTATAGGCTCTTGTGATGAAGTATAACTCCTAAAACTTGGGATTGCACATTTAGAAGGCTCACTAGGTTCATCTTGCATGAGGCATAATGTTTTGAACATGGGAGCCCCTTTTCCAAAAATGTCATGAATCATTTTATTTAATATTATGCAATTTAAAGATGTAATGTGATTTTGAAATTCAAAATAAATTAGATCATTCATAATCTAGTATGAGGAAATATAATATGCTTTTTACTCCTGCAAATGATATGAAATTCAATATTCTTTTGGGGTTTGTCAATGCTGATAAAATTTTGAGTGCAAGTAATGCAGGATGAGGTGAAGGAGGTCGAAGGTGAGAACATGAATCAGGTAGAATTGCTTTTAACTGAACAACTTCGATAGAAAAGGGAATCTTTCACACACCACATTAGGATTTATAATTTGCATCTTGAAAATATGGATGATTTAAATGATCTTATTTGAGTGTTTGTTCAAACTGAAATGATGAAATTGGAATGAGTAGTAGATTGATTTAAATGTTTATATATGTGCATTAATTGCATGATGTGAGTAGTGTTTGAAATAAATATAAGTTGTTTGAGTAATTGTGAAATAGTATGTTTTATGGTTAAAAGAGATAAATGTGTAAATGATTCGAAAACGAATATCGACCCTAGGTTTTTATGTCCTTGTTAAGGTAGGTAAATATATGAAAAGAGTACTGACGAGTTTAAATTTTGTAAATTGAATAATAGTCCAATATATACATATGAGAAATTTATTCAATTATATACATATATTAATAACTAATTATCATGAAAATTGACTTCGTCAAATTATTTTGCCTATTCATACGAAATTTGTCTAATAATAATAATTTCATCTATTTGTAAATATTGAATAAAGTGTAGTTTAGGGTTAGATCCTAGATTGACGTCTTTACATTCTGGTATCAGAGCTTAGGTTTTATAACACTAGGACCTATATGAGACACTTCGCTAAGATAAATCTGGAAATTAATAGCTTTATGTTTTTCAGAAATGGTTCACACCAAGCAGACAGCCCGAAAGTCGGTAGCAGGATATGCTCATTACCTGAGGGTTAAAAAGGATCCTCAATCACCTGTTAAGCCGGTTTTGGATGATGCTCCTTTTGAAGAAAAACCAATTCTGGAAAAGAGTATTGTAATAGGAAAGGACCCTATAGAATGTCATACTGAGAAGAATATCCTTGAAAAAGAGAAAGAGCCTGAGTTGGAATATTCACCTATTAGGCCAATAGTGATCAGCTCTGAGGAATCTAAGGGCTATACCCCTCTAAGTGAGACTGAATCGGATGGATATACCCCATTAAGTCTGAATGAGTTGGAAGAATCCACTTCCCTGACTCCTCTCAATAAGTGATCTGTAACATGTTACAACACTTCAATAAAATGTCTTCCCTTCTACTATAGAATAAGGATGTAATCCCTTCTACTATAAAATAAAGATGTAATCCCTTCTACTATTAAATAAAGATGTATTCTCTTCTACTATATAATAAATATGTATTCTCTCCTACTATTAAATAAAGATGTATCCTCTTCTATTATCAATGAAGATGTCTCCTATAGTATTTTGAGTTAAAATTGCGTATTCTTTAATGATCTCTATATATATATTTGGAACCTAACTTATATAGTAAATGGGAAAGAAGTAGAATGAAATTATTTGATATTGTTATATTTTAAATTTATCTTGTTTTTCTTAATTATTCAATTAGAGTATTAAACTCTCTAGTTGCTTTATAAGGCTATAAGTTGGGGAATATTATAAAAGTTACGAAAGATTGGTGCTAGGATAGATCTTTAGTTTTCATATTGGAAAGATTCAAGGGATGGGGATAATCAATTTTCTTTTAGGTTTCCTAAACATCTAATGTGTTATTTCGTTGCATCTTTAGATGATTTGGAGAGTTTGATAGAATTTTTAATCTCTATTATTTGCACTTCTATTTTTTTGAAATTTGGGTGATTGCAGTTTTTTTTAGAAATCCTAATAGGAAAGATGTAACATAGAAAATATGTCTCTTATCACTAAGAATTATCAATATCTCCCTATAGCAGAATTAATATCTAGAAATGGCCTCAAGAACCACAAGGGCAGGGTCAAGTAATGGGAATGAAAGGTTTGATCAAATTCTTGATCTGCTCAATCAGCAAAGTGCAAGGATGAATGATCTCAAACAAGAGGTTTGAAGGGTCGGAGAACTTTGACAGGAAGCCCCTAGGGTTGAGGAGCAACCTGACAACCAAGCCAAAATAGAGGAAGAGCTGGCAAAGGATTTAAAAAGGATAACCCCACCAAATTTTGATGGAAAAACAATTGGCGATGGTGCAGAGGCATGGGTCATTGAAATGGAGAAATATTTTGGTCTCCGCAACATGTCAAATGAAACCAAGGCAGTTTGGGCTGCTTATCAGTTGTCTGGTGAAGCTGCTACTTGGTGGGACAATGAAAAGACATAAAGGAAACTACAACCAAGATAGATCACTTGGGATTTGTTTTTACAATTCTTCAGGAAAAGATGGCTTCCACAATTATTCTTCGACAAAAAGATGACAGAATTTCAAAACCTTACTCAAGGTAGTATGTCGGTAACATAGTACTGGGAGAAATTTACTAATCTCCTTAAGTATGTTCCGCAATACCAGATGGATGAAAGGTTCCACATTCGGAAGTTCATTTTGGGACTAAGAACCCATATAGGAGCGGAGGTGGACATCCATAATCCATTAACCATGAAGGAGGTATTTGAAAAGGTGACTAAGCAAGAGCAGAAGTTACAACAGTTGGGGAACCTCCGAAAGAATGAGAACAACTGACCAAATTTTGGGAATAGAAATTTCCAAAGGAATCACAATGGAAACAATCGGCAGATAAGAAATCTTAAGAGGGGACCCAACACCCAGGAAAAAGGAAGAGAAAATCAGTATGGAAATAAGAAAGCAAACTATAACACCAATGCTCGACAAAACATGGATAGAGGAAGGTCAGGTGGCCATCCTGGTCCTAGGGATGGGTGTTATAATTGTGGAGGAATTCATTATGCCTCCAATTGTCTACAACATACCTCAGCATAGAGAGGATCATATCAGCATGGATCCCCTCAACATCAAATTCATGCTGCTATTGACAATCGTCAAGTTGATTTCCAAGCCGCACCTATCCAGATCACGAGTAAGCTTTTTGGACAATCAGTTTCTATTTTAATAGATACGGGAGCTACTGAATGTTTTATTGATCCACAAGTAGTTTCTAGAATATCTGTTAAACCTAGTTATATTTCAAATTCATGGATGGTTGAGTATGGAAATCAAGCAGAAAAGAGGGTAGATACTTGTCTATTTTGCAGTGAATTAGAACTTCCTAGTTTCCAAACCCAAGTTAACCTTTATGTTGCACCACTAGGATCATATGATGTGATCTTAGGTATTAATTGGTTGACTGAACATAAAGCCATAGTGAATTGTGAAGATAAGGTCGTTAGTTGCATAGATGATTTTGGGAATTCCGTTGAAATTTTCGGATCTCAAAGTCCTCTTGAATTGATATACATTTTGGCAATGCAACTCAAGAAGGCCCAAAGAAAAGGATGTTCCATCATTGCCATCATGGTTAATGATTTGAATAATGTAGAAAAAAGTCCTACAGATTATCCTATCCTTGCAAAGTTTCTAGATGTCTTTCTAGAAGATCTTACCAAGTTACCACCTAAGAGAGAGTTTGATTTTTCTATAGAAATCTTACCTGGAATGAAGCTGCAATCTAAGGCTCCATATAGAATGACAATGACAGAACTATATGAGCTTAAGGCTCAATTGCAAGAATTGCTTAGGCAAGGTTTTATTAGACTAAGCGTATCCCCGTGGGGTGCACCAGTGATCTTTGTCAAGAAGAAAGATGGTACTTTGAGGTTATGCATTGATTATAGGATGTTGAATAAAGTAACCATGAAAAATAGATATCCTCTACCCAGGATAGATGAATTATTTGATCAAATGAAAGGTGCATCTGTATTCTCCAAGATTGATCTTCTATCCAGATATCATCAGTTAAGGATTAAGGATGAAGATATTCCTAAAACTGCATTCCGAACAAGATATGGGCACTATGAATTCACAGTTGTACCATTTGGTTTAACTAATGCCCCAGCAGCATTCATGAACCTCATGAATAGTATTTTCAAAGAATACTTGGATGACTTTGTTTTAATCTTCATTGATGACATATTGATCTATTCTAAGAATGAAGAAGAACATAAGAAGCACCTGAGGATAGTTTTGCAACGATTGAGAGATCGTAAACTTTATGGGAAATTCTCTAAGTGTGCCTTCTTTCAGGAAAAGGTGCAATACTTAGGTCATGTCATATCCACTGAAGGAATTTCAGTTGATCCTGCAAAGATAGAAGCAATAGTAGATTGGCCAATGCCCCAGAATGTTTCAGAAGTTTGAAGTTTTATGGGACTTGCAGGATATTATAGAAAATATGTGGAAGGATTTTCTAGGATAGTGGCACCAATTACCTCACTTCAGAAAAAGGAGAAAAGGTTTGAATGGACTGAGAAATGCGAGGAATCGTTTCAACTCCTAAAGTAGAAATTGACAACAGCACCAGTATTAACAATACTAGATCCCAATGGACATTTTGTAGTAATTACAGATGCCTCGGGTGAAGGTGTGGGAGCAGTATTGATGCAAGAAGGAAAGGTGGTTGCATATGAATCACAAAAACTAAAGCAATATGAGATGAATTATGCTCCGCATGATTTAGAACTACTAGCTATTGTGCATGCATTGAAAATGTGGAGGCATTACCTTTTAAGGAAGCCTTTTGAGCTTAAAACAGATCATTTAGGGTTAAAGTATATTTTTACACAACCTAACCTAAATGCAAGATAGAGAAGGTGGCTTGAATTTCTAAGTGAGTATGACTTGGGTATTGAATATATCCAAGGGAAGGAAAATAGAGTAGTTGATGCTCTCAGCAGAAGAAGACACCTATCTGCAATGGTTACAACAAGGACAAATTTGAAGCAACAAGTGTTGCAGAATCTTTCTGAAGATGAACATTACATAAGAGTTAAACAGTCCTTGGAAAGAGACTCTTCAGACTATCGCTATGATGGATATGAGATAGAACTAGAAGGTATTTTGAGATATCAAGGAAGGATGTATATACCAAAAGGAGGAGAGTTGAGGAAGTTGATCTTACATGAGATGCACAATACACCTTATTCCAGACACCCTGGAATAACAAAGATGGTAGCTGATTTGAAAACATTGTATTTCTAGCCTAAACTTCGGAAGGAAGTGGTTGAGTATGTAGCACAATGTTTGGAATGTCAAAGAGTAAAAGCTGAACATGTTCATCCAGCAGGACTTCTATTTCAACATGTTATACCAGAATACAAGTGGCAGGTAATCAGTATGGATTTCATCCAAGGATTATCGATGAGTAAGAATAAGCATGACATTATCTTAGTAGTGGTGGACAAGTTGACTAAAGTTTCACATTTCATACCTGATAATCTAAAAGATGGATCATTTGTTCTTGCCAAGAAATTTGTGCAAGAAATTTTTTGATTACATGGATTTCTAGAAACTATTATATCTGATAGGGATACCAGGATGACTTCCAAATTTTGGACAACATTGAATGCAGCATTGGGAACAAGGCTAAATTTTAGCTCAACATATCATCCTCAAACTGACGGCCAAATAGAAAGGGTTAATCAGGTAGTGGAGGATCTTTTGAGAATGTATTGCATGGATCAGCAGTACAAATGGGAGGAGTACTTGCCCTTAGTTGAATTTGCTTATAACAACTCCTTTCATGCATCATTAGGTATGGCACCTTTTGAAGCACTCTATGGGCGAAAATGTCGCACACCTATTAGTTGGGATAGATTAGAGGATAGGATCATTATTGGTCCAGATTTACTTAAGGAAATGGATGAATAGATGGTGTTGATTAAGAGTAGATTGAAGGAAGTAGCTGACCGACAGAAGAGTTATGCAAACCGAAATAGAACTTTTAGACAATTCGTTGCAGGAGATAAAGTCTTTTTGAGAGTCAAACCTCATAAGAGCTCTATCTCATTTGGAAAATCATCAAAATTGGCTCCAAGATATGTGGGACCCTTTGATGTACTGGAAGTTATCAATCCAGTTGCTTATAGATTAGCTTTACCCCCTACTCTAGCTTGAATCCATAATGTGTTTCATGTGTCTTTATTGAAACCTTACAATGCTGATGCATCTCATATTCTTGATTGGCAATCCTTATAGGTTCAGGATCTAGGGGTGGTGCTAGTGGAGCCCATCTGAATCCTTGATCAACGTAGTGTGAAGCTACATAGTAGAAATTTCATTCAGTATAAGGTTCAGTGGGACCAATATTCTGAGGATAGTTCTACATGGGAGGATGCTGAGACGATTGACCGTCATTTTCATCATTTGCTTTCTTAGGAAATAATTGCTATTTAATTTTGGATATTTTGAAACAATTATTATTATTTTATGATGTAAACTTGGATAGCCTGAGTGCTCTTGGTATTATTATTTGAATTTGAGGTGAAGATTGACATTTTGTGAGATATTATGGTTTTGTGAATATTGATGAGTGGCAAGACATCGAGATGATGTCTCTTCCAAGAGGGGAAGGATGTCACGAATCGTTTTATTTAATATTAGGCAATTTAAAGATGTAATGTGATTTTGAAATTCAAAATAGATTAGATCATTCATAATCTAGTATGAGGAAATATAATATGCTTTTTACTCCTGCAAATGATATGAAATTCAATATTCTTTTGGGGTTTGTCAATGCTGATAAAATTTTGAGTGCAAGTAATGCAGGATGAGGTGAAGGAGGTCGAAGGCGAGAACACGAATCAGGTAGAATTGCTTTTAACTGAACGACTTCAATAGAAAGGGGAATCTTTCACACACCACATTAGGATTTATAATTTGCATCTTGAAAATATGGATGATTTAAATGATCTTATTTGAGTGTTTGTTCAAACTAAAATGATGAAATTGGAATGAGTAGTAGATTGATTTAAATGTTTATATATGTGCATTAATTGCATGATGTGATTAGTGTTTGAAATAAATATAAGTTGTTTGAGTATTTGTGAAATAGTATGTTTTATGGTTAAAAGAGATAAATGTGTAAATGATTCAAAAATGAATATCGACCCTAGGTTTTTATGTCCTTCTTGTTTAGGTAGGTAAATATATGAAAAGAGTACTTACGAGTTTAAATTTTGTAAATTGAATAATAGTCCAATATATACATATGAGAAATTTATTCAATTATATACATATATCAATAACCAATTATCGTGAAAATTGACTTCGTCAAATTGTTTTGTCTATTCATATGAAATTTGTCTAATAATAATAATTTCATCTATTTGTAAATATTGAATAAAGCGTAGTTTAGGGTTAGATCCTAGATTGACGTCTTTACAAAAAAAGGGATTTGGAAAGGTAACAACAGGGTGGTTTTCTTGCTTAGGTATAGGATTTTTCAATAAAGGTGGCCCTCTAAAAGTAGGAATAGAAACCTTAGAAGACTCAAGAAACTCACCTTGCATGAAGCTTGGGAATTTATGTGTAGTAACCTCTTTCTCAATACATTGATTTGGAATGCAAGGCATTGATTGAACTTCCATTTTCTATATATGGCCAATTAAAAGCTTTATCTGGCCATCTTTTGTAGCAACTTTCCTTGTGAGATCTTCTTCATGTATATTTCATTGCACCTCAAATTCTTGTTGCTCATGAAGATCGGCTTAATAAGCTCACTCACCCTATTGCAACTCAAACTCTCTTTGTCTCTCAATCTCATCAAATTGCTTTTGAAAGAATGAGGCCATATCTTTTAAGCTCATTGTATCAGTACTTTGAAGTTGAGTACTCTCACATTCATGTTTCCAAGGGGCTTGAGTAGGGGTAGGTGGGAGGAAATCATGATAAACATATTGATCCTTTGTTGTTGAAAAGGTATTTGGGTCTAAACCAGCTATTGGTTCAGCTTGATATGGGTAATATGAGGAAAATGGAGTATAATTCTCATAATATGGAGGGTGATAGATAGTATTTGCATGAAATTTAGACATGTTAATGCATTCATATATGATCCAAACTCATGGAAATATCAAAACTAAGGATAAATTAGATATGACCTTTGCACATACCAACACTTAATCTACTTGAAACCGGTAGATTTGAACTTGGAGTCACTAAGTGTGATGTTTTCTTGCCTCCAAAGGCTATAACTACTGGTATCCACACCAAATACCAACAATATGTGGAAATTTTTTGGACTGAAAATAGTCCAAACTGTCCCACCAAGACTGCCAAAAACTGATGTCACAAGGATTTGCACCCGAGTACTAAGCATGATTCTTAGAAATAACATGAAAAATTGGAACATCTTCAAGCTTGTGGATTGCTCATAGCAAAGATAAACATCTAGATTATGGGCTAACTCCCCTTCATATCTCCTTAAAAATGACTGATTTTGAAATAAAAAGGGTTAGAAAAATGCTCTTGAACTGAAACTAATGATATTAATGGGTGATGCACCAAATGATAATTGACTTGATCTGCTATCTACACTCACAAAATGCTTCAAAAATGAAGCTATATCTGCTAACAACTCAACAACACATGCTTTGCAAAAATGATTCAAATGAAAGGTTTCAATGTTTAATGTTTGTTTGTGTATACACATAAAATTGGCTATGAGTGATTAAATAAATATTATATATTTATTTAATGTTTATTCTTCTATGAAATAGTTAACTTGAAAAGATTAATTTATTTAATTCATTTTCGTGTCATTCTATTAATTAATATTTTATTAATTAATTCATTTATCATATTCTTCTAATTAATTAAATATCTAATATTTAATTATTCCTCTAACCAAGTTAATTAAATATCTAATATTTAATTATCTTCTCCAAACAATTAAATATCTAATATTTAATAGCTATTCTCCTACCCTATAGTCTCAAATATTAAATAATCTCTGAATTATTTAAATCCCTTTTCCAACTCACCTTCCATCTCCACTTCATCTTCCCTTTGCCAACTCATCAAACATGTGGCTAAGGAAATTGATATTTCTTAAATATTAATTCATCATTTATCTTCAACCTCCAGACTTAATGAATATTGTGTACGTACACATATTTTATAACCATCTCCTATATTCTATCCAACACCCCCTACATCTTAGGAAGGACTTGAGTCCACTTGTCCTATCATGCCTAAATCTTCTCCAACCATCCCTAGATTCTCTCAATCAGCAACCCAGTCAAGGTGAGATGAGTGACACTTGTCTTCTCCTTCCCCCTTTCTCTCAACCTTCACCTTTGCTCACAGCCATCCAAATCTGCAGATCTAATCATGACCGTTGATCTAAGCCACATCATCTCATCCTCTCAAAGTCTATAAAATCAAGAGCTTTACTTGAGAGAGAGTTAGAATTCAAGTGCATTTTCAAGCAAATCATTTGTGAAACTTAGGCATCCGTGAGTTTTAATCTTGAAGCAAATAGAAATTATCATATGGCATAATCATGTAGTATTTCATATCATAGCATTTGTTAACTATCAGTTATTAGTCCATTCTTCATATGCCATCTTGGAAGCTATTAGTGCATTATCTGAGAGCACACCATCTGCAACTAGGAATAGTGGGGTTAGGACACAATGAGACATAAAACATGAAGGTAATATTAGTATTTTTATTTCATATGTATTTCATGTAGTTTCATTGGTTGAGTTTGGATTTCCTGTAGCATTTCCATTGGTATTTTGTGAAACTAACTTGTTGTAGGTAGCATTCTGAGGATGAAATTCAATTTGACACATTTTGGTGCCCACCATGGGGCCCATGGACCTCACATATACCTTTAAAAATCTCACAAAAAGTAAAATTAACGCATTTGTAATTCAAATTCACGCATATGTGAATTCTGATAGCGCTTTTGCTCATATGTTAGCACATTTGCATCACAAGTTAGCACATTTTCCATGCAGGTTAGCGCTTTTGTCTGAAAATCTGCACATTAGCATCGTCAGTTAGCGCTTTTGTCTTCTAGGTTAGCGCTTTTGTCCTCTAGATTAGCGCATTTATTAAAGAAATCACGCTTTTGTATTCACAGAGCAACACTTTTGTAGTCTAGGTTAGTGCTTTTGCTCTATAGGTTAGCACTTTTGAGGAGAAAGATAGCGTATGTGTTAGAATAGCACTTTTGTTTCCAACTAACAAAATTTTCTTGCAGGCCCGAATGTCCAAGAAATTAGATTTTTTCAAACTACTAACATGCATGTGCAGGATGGTGTTTAGTGAAAATTTTATGCATTTCCTCATCTAGTTAATTAAAGGCCCTATTTTGGGAAGTAATATATCATGTCTTGTTCATTTAGTCTAACTCAGAGGATAAATTGACAACATGCAACTTGCATATTTAGTAACTTCTCTAAAATAGTTGCACATAGACATCTAAAGAGGCTAAAATAAACACCATGCTTGTTGGAGCAACATCTCCAAATAGGAATTAGCCAACAATTGCTTTGAAAAGGTTAAAAAAGAACACTTATATTCTGTGTCTCGAAAGTGGTAGGTATATGCTCTCCCCTTAATTGGGTGACCAAAAAGCCAAACCCACTCTTTTTTTTTTACTTTCAAAGCAATTAAATCCTTTAAAGGGCCTGCCTTCCCGAGCTGCCTTGAGGGGGCCAGTGAGAGGGGAATGACCTAAAGTGGAAACGGGCTAATAGCGATTCCTTCCAATCCACTATAAATAAATCATGTTTGTGACGAAAGTCCCAAACAACATGTGCTAATAAGTTCATACTGACACTATGTTTCCCCATAAACCCTATGGAACGTAACCTCTATAGGTTGGGAACCTTTTGTATTTACATAGCTAAAAGTGTCGCATGTATGGCCACATGACCGGAAGCCTTTACTAAAAACCACTTGTACTAGTTGCCAAAATCCTTCTAGTTGTTGGTGTAGGAGGTAGGACCTCTGAAGCAGCTCACACACATACGGTTCTTAGTAGAGATATAAATTTTTCCATGGGAAGTTTTCATGAAAACTGGTGCTTGGCTGCCCCGAAGAAGTGAGTGCCAAGGGTAGAGCCAGTGGGGTCAAGCATCTAAATATCTGCTTTGAATAGTGTAGCCTCGGGGGAAACCCCATGTGAGATTCAACAACTATTGTTTCAGCCTGCCATAATATTTGTACTTGCTTGTGCATTTTGTTTATTAAACATTATGTCTTCTATGTTTATTAAATGTTCCAAATGGTCAAAAAAAAATTGAAGAAAATTATCATCTATGAGTGAGCAAAAATCCAACAAATTGCTGAAAAAGTTTGATCAAAAGGGTAATACGAAAGCTTTCCAACACTTGAAACACCAGATCAAAACCAAAGTGTCAAAACGTTAGTATCGAAATACTTCTTGAAGTAGGTTTGTCTCTAAACCATCACGTATTTTCAAACTAGCTCAACAAATAGTTCACTAATCCAACAGGTTATTCCCAAGAGGTTTCTATAAACATCAACATTCAACAAGCTATTGATTCACATATCTTAAGTGCAAAAAAATAAACATCATTGTCAAGTCTCTCATCGGGATAATCAAATCCTCTATCACGAAGCTTGATCAATCTATACTCGGTTCATAATCTTGGATATATCTTTCCTATTTTGAACCTAGGTTATATCAAAATCAGAATTGCACCAACATTGGAATCAAATAAACTTGTAAATTGTCAAATACTTATATAACTTTTAAGTATCACCTTAAGAAAAGAAAACCCAGTTATAAAGTTACTCAGAAAATAATAAGATTCTTGTATATCAATCGCAAGATCTTATTAAAACATAGGACATTCCTACACCGTTTTCGTCACTACTTGCGTGGTTGTGGTACAGAGTTTGACGATGAAATTTTGTAAAGACGTGCTTTTCAACAAAGAGATGCTTTATCACAACGAACAAACAATAGCGGTAAAATCAACAAAGCATATCTTCCTAAACCAATAATCATCTATTGACTTTGTCCATTGGAAAATTCAATAACTTTGAAATAATCACATGCCAG
Organism: Cryptomeria japonica; assembly: GCF_030272615.1. Lineage (NCBI taxonomy): Eukaryota > Viridiplantae > Streptophyta > Pinopsida > Cupressales > Cupressaceae > Cryptomeria > Cryptomeria japonica. The sequence continues at coordinate 636,039,845 of NC_081407.1, forward strand.
TTTGGACTAGAGCCCAATACGAACAACTTAGAAAACAACAACAAATGGAGGAAGAAGATAATCGTGTATTCCAAACTTTTGGGTTTATTGATGTTGACGAAGAAGTAGTCAATAGCACCATTAGAGACCTCGAGCAAGATTTCAAATTTGATAGGCTAATGGAAAAATTGTTGGCAAAATAAAAAGAGAAATATCTCTTGATGTTGGCAAAATCTGGAGCTAAACTACCACAAGACTTTAACATAGAAAGCTTGAAACAAGATGTAGAGGCAAGTAACACCCAAAACATAGATGGTCCAAATAATGAAGATATGAACAAATAAAGTCATGAAGAATCAAGGAAACAAAGGGATGACACAAGAAAAGAATGTAGTAATTAAAGAACTCACAAAGAAACAAGGAGAAACTATGTGGATAATCCATTATCAAACCATACTCAACAAATGCAAACTTTACAACAATAGATACAAGACATGAAAAATGGAACAAGCTCCAAGAAGTATTCACTAGAAGATATATGCCCATATCCTTTCGATAAGAATTTGAATATGATACCATTTCCGCAACATTGCAAGATTCCTAAATATGACAAATACGATAGAAAATCCGATCCTCAGGATCACATTAGGGAGCTTTGTACTATGAGCATGGAACTTGCTCATGATGAAAATTACCTTATGCATCTTTTTCCTAGGAGTTTAAATGGACAATCAATGGAGTGGTTTTCAAGATTACCATCCGGAATCAAATCTTTTGAAGAACTTGTGAATAGATTTATTTCACAATACTCCTACAATATAAGGAATGAGATAACGATGTTGGATCTCTACAATGTTAAACAAAAGAATGGTGAATCTTTTATGATCTTCTTACAACGATGGAAATGCATGTTTAATAGGTATCCCCGAGATGTATCTGATCAAGTAAAAATGGACATATTCATTGATAATCTTATTAGTGAAATGAGTTATCGACTAAGAATACAATGTCCTCCCTCTTTTACCAAAATGATCGAGAATGGTCTAAAAATAGAGAACGCAATGGTAAAGAAAGGAGAACTAAAACTTTACAATAATTCATTCAACAACAACAATAACAACGACAAACCCAAGTTCTGGTCAAAGAATAGGAATGTCAGCAATGAAGGAAATGACGATAATAGTACTACAAAACAACAACAACCAATTTTTAATCTATCAAGTCAAATCTCAAGCAATAATAATCCAGAAAACAATAAAGCCAAGTCCTTTTTCTCCAATCCTCAGAGGAAAATCACAAACATTGGAGAACCTTTGGAATTAGCTCTAAAAACTCCGGTTTCCAACAAATTGATTGTTTTACTAGAAGCAAGAAGTTATGAACCACCAGTCAAGCCAAATTGGTGGAATGATGATCATTTTTGCAATTACCATCAGAATAAAGGACACCTAACAAATGATTGTCAAATATTGAAACACCTTATCCAAGATCTAATCGATAATGGAACCATCACAGTGGATAGCCATAAGACAAACGAATCACACCTAGCTTTCAAAACTCCACTTCCAAATTATGAAAAAGGTGAACCATCACAATTAAAAGATGACAAAGGGAAAGCCAAAGTGAATTACACTTATTCATATGATGATGTGGTAAATGTGATCATTGTTAAAGATAATCCATCTTCAGAGCCAATCAATGTTATTACTAGAAGAAAAGCAAAGGTTACTTTTCTAGGTATAGCAAAAAATCCAACATCCACTTCACAACAATACAATTTAGTAGAGCGATTACAAAGGATACCCGCTCAAATATCAATTCTAGAACTTCTCAAGGTTTCACCTATGCATAAGGAAATTTTGGAGAAAGCTTTAGTGGAAACAACGATTTCAAAAGATTTGGATATAGATCAGTTCCAAAACATGGTAGGACACCTTATAGCTCCTCATTGCTTATCATTTTCTGAAAAATGATGACGCGTCATTACAATATCCTCACAATGATCCCTTACATGTTGAATTCTCCATTAATAAAACTCGTGTCAAACATGTACTCATAGATGGAGGAGCCGGCTTAAACATTTGTGCATTAAGTTTGATAAAAGCTTTGGGATATTCAGAAAATATAGTGGACCCGAAAAAGAAAATAAAAATCAAGGCTTATGATGAAGCAGAACGTTCTTCTAAAGGAGTTGTTGTGCTACCAATAAAAATAGGACCTATGGAAAGGGATACATTGTGTCAGGTTTTAGATTTGAACCTCTCTTACAACATTCTTCTAGGAAGACCATGGATTCACAAGATGCAAGCAGTTCCTTCTACATATCATCAATGTGTGAAATTTCCTTATGAAGGACAAGAGATCACTATAATTGCAGATTCTAGTCAATACTGCAATAATTTGAAGCCAACACAAGATACAAGAGTTCCACATAACAGAGAATCAGTATATCCTACCAAAGAAATTCAAGCAAAGTTATGGGAAACTTTTGAGGAAAAGCTCAAATTAAATGATGAAGGAATGGGAAAATATTCTTTGCATAATTTTCCACTTTCCCCTAAGTCATATGGAAAGCCTACAAATATTCAATCAAAGACATCAGAAAAATCAAAACAAATGTTTAAAGGGACATTTGTTAGTGTAAGAACTCTTGAAGAAGAAAATGAAGAGAAAGACATTCTTGGTTGGTTGTACAAGGATGAAGATAAAACTATAGCAATAGCAGCAAAAGTCAATATTTCCATAAAACAATATGGCAAAGGTTATGAAATCATGCAAAAAATGGGATATGAAGGAAAAGGACCAATTGGTAAGCGACATCAAGGTATTTCAGAACCTATTTGTCCACACTCACAATCCAAAGAAGATAAATCTGGGCTTGGATATCTAAAATCCAATAAAAAGCAACATAATCATCCACAACAAAAGTGGAAAAAGAAATCAGTTTCTAAAGAAGAAAATTGGCAAGAAAAGTTACATCAAGCGGCATAAATAGTAACAAATAAACAAAAGGAGAAAGAAGAACATGAAAAGCAAGACAAGGAGATTACCATCAAGGGTAAATAAAAATCTTGTCAACAAGTTCTGGAAATACAAAAAAATGCAAAATTTGAACAATATGTTCCAGAAGCAGTAAAAATAGAGATGGCATAAATCAGGGAACTTTTTGCGCTAGACAACATTCCTGTATGGTATAGTGGAGTAGTCCTAGATCATGATTCAAAGATAGATTCAAATGAGTATGAATGGGGTACAGATGTCTTATCTAGTACATCAAGGAACACAATGAAGACCAAGAAGCTATCACAAAAGAAGACTTGTCTATTGCAAAACAAAAGATGGAGTTAGAAACAAGACAAGAAAAACTCAAAATTCAGAGAAAAGAGGCATATGCAAAAAGGAAAGGGAATGACAAAGACAAAGAAGTAATACCACAAGAAGTACAAACAAGGATAGATCAAGCATCTAAAAATACAAGATTTTCATCAAAAGAGGAACAAGATGTATCCAGATATGGTAGAACCATAGAAGAATTAAGAGATAGTCAAGTTGGATTGACTATTAGTCCAGAAGAAGTTGAGTTTGAAAGAAAACAAAATCTAGCAAAAGAATCATCTTTATCATGTACACAAGTATGTCAACTCCAAAATGCAAATGAGGTCAATAAAGAAAGAATTTGCAGTATTAAAGACGTGTGTGTTGATATAATCCATTCATTTAAGGGACAAACGTTAGTTGAAGAACCACTTGAGTGTGAACTACAAAATGCTAATATTGATTTTGTTAGAACTAATTTGGAGACGCTTGAGAAAGACAATTCTCAAAAACATTTAATCTATGACAGTACCTATTCTATGCCAAGTTATGATTATTATGTCATGAACATTGAAACACCTAATGATGACAGTGATTATGATTTACCCCTTCTTCATCCTGAACTAATTGATTGGGATAATTTAGACAACCCTGAACTAAATGTCTTTTCCAATGATCATGACTTAGCCGTGTACCTTAACGTTGTTTAACCCATCCCACCTAAGATATCTTACATTGTAGAATCAAGTGATGTTTCTCATAGTCAAGAGAATGCCAAACTTTCCATTCGCAAAAGCGAAATAAAACAAGGAAAGACACCTATTGTTGAAAACCATTTCATGGAAACACTAGATCAATCAAAAGAGAAAACAAAGGACGTATCTGATGGTGACTCTTTGAGGCTCCAGAAGATGGAAATTTTGACATTCTTCCTGCATATTTTTAGGAGAGATCTACTATCCTGATAGAACCAATAGAAGCAGTAAACATTGGTACATCAAAGGATCCTTAAATACTTCATTATGTTGCCTCATTATCAGAAAAAGAGAGGAATGAATACATGGAATTCTTTAAGCAAAGACAAATAATTTTTGCTTGGTCCTATGCAGATATGCCAGGACTTAATCCAGATCTTATCATGCGTCATCTTAATGTGGATTTAAAAGCAAAACCAGTTAAGCAGAAGCTAAAAAAGATGCATCCGCATAATGCTCTTCTTGTAAAAACTGAGCTGAAGAAACTATTAGAAGTGGGTTTTATAAGACCTATTGCTTATTCAAAATGGGTTTCATGTATTGTACCAGTATCAAAACTAGATAAAAGCATAAGGGTTTGTACAGATTTCAAAGATCTGAATAAAGCATGTCCAAAAGATGATTTCTCGCTACCAAACATTGATATCATAATGGACTTATCAGTAGGGCATGAGATGTTTTCATTAATGGATGGCTTCTCATGATATAATCAAATAAGAATTGCACCTAAAATTCAAGAAAAGATAGCTTTCCCCTGTGCATGGGGAACATATTGTTTGAATGTTATGCCATCTGGGATTAAGAATGCAGGAGTGACTTATCAAAGGGCTATGACAATAGTTTCCATGATATGATGCATATAGTTATGGAAGATTATGTCGATTACATACTTGCAAAATCTCATACAAGACAAGAACATTTGAACATTTTAAGCAAGATTTTTAACAGGTTGGAAAGATATCAATTGAGATTAAATCCAAAGAAATGTGCATTTGGGGTAACCTCTGGAAAACTCCTTGGCTACATTATATCAACTCGTGGAGTTGAAGTAGATCTTTAAAAAGTCAAAGCTATCATGGAGATGGAGTCACCTAGGAACATAAGTCAATTACGATCTTTACAAGGAAGATTGCAATCAATCAGGAGATTTGTTTCTCAGTTAGCAGATAGATGTCTTCATTTACCCATCTTCTACATAAAAATGTTCCATTCAAATGGGATCCAAAATGTGAAGAATCTTTTTTGCAAATAAAAGAATATCTTATGAGTCCTCCATTACTGATATCACCAACCAAAGGGAAACCATTGTTGCTTTATATCTCAGCAATAAATGTATCATTAGGAGCCCTCCTAGCCCAACATGATGATGAAGGAAAAGAAAGAGCAGTTTATTATATCAGTAGAACGCTTGTTGGCTATGAATTAAATTATTCCTCAATAGAAAAGACATGTCTAGCAGTTGTATTTGCAACCCAGAAGCTGCGACATTATATGTCGATTCATTCTATAAAACTAATAGCAAAGATAGATCCTCTTAAATATTTGTTGAGCAAGTCAACATTGATAGGGAGACTAGCCAAATGGGTTATGATACTGAGTGAATTTGATATAGAGTGTGTTGACCGGAAAGCTATCAAGGGACAAGTTATCGCTGATCAATTGGTTGATGCACCTTTACAAAATAACATGCCTTTGCACATCGAATTTCCTGATGCATATATCTTGACAGTAAGTGCAAACTTTTGGGAATTGTACTTTGATGGTTCTTATACACAATATGGATCGGGCGCAGACATCTTTTTTATCACACCTCAAGGACACACAATTCCCAAATCATATAGATTGTGGTTTTCATGCACTAATAATACTGCAGAGTATGAAGCATTGGCTATTGGGCTTAAAATGGCTATTGAATGGAATGTCAAAGAACTAAAGGTCTATCATGATTCACAACTTATCATCAACCAAGTAAATGATGAATATAAAAACAAAGGATGATAAGCTTATGCCATACAAACAACTGGTGGAGAAGTTTAAAGGACACTTTAAAGAAATATCATTCACCCAGATTCCAAGAAATGAGAATAAAGAAGCAAATGCAATGGCTACAATAGCATCTCTCTTGCAAAATAAGGAGAATCAACAACATTACGAATTTCTCGTGGAAGATATCTTAACCCCTACCATTCAATCCCAGCATACGTACCGAATTTGCCATTTATCAAGAACCAGTCAATCCTCATACAGTCAAACTTATCAGTATTTTAAAGAACCTATCCTTCCTCTTGACTTATCTCACAATCAAAGAAGGAATTTTATTTGCCAGTCCTCTCACTATAGTATAATTTATGATATCCTATATAGGCGTGGTCTAGATGATACTTTATTAAGATGTCTTGAACAAGAAGAATCTGAAAAAGTTCTTGACGAAGTTCATGCAGGTATTTGTGGCACACACTCAAGTGGTTTAACATTGGCTAAGAAACTTCTTCGTATGGGTTACTTTTGGCCTACTATGGAAAGAGATCATTCACATATGCTAGAAAGTGAAAACAATGTCAGATCCATGGGAATCTCATTCATGCGCTAGCACAAGAGTTATATCCTATGACAAGATCATGGCCATTTTCGCAATGGGGGCTTGATTTGGTAGGAAAGATAAATCCCTCATCTTCTAATGGACATAAGTAAAATTTTGATAGCTACTAAATATTTTACTAAATGGATTGAAGCAATGCCTTTAAAAACAATGATAGGAAAACAAATATCATCATTTATTTTGAATTATATAATCTGTCGCTTTGGAGTTCCTATGACCATTATCACTGATAATGGAAGACCATTCAAAAATTAAGATGTGAAGGAGCTATGTGAACAATTTCATATCCAACATAGGTTTTCTACTCCATATTATCCATAGGGAAATGGTCAATTTGAGGCATCAAACAAAACTATCTTGAAAATATTGAAGAAAATAGTCAATGAAGTTGGAAAAGACTAGCACATTCAGCTAAATCTTGCTCTTTGGGCATACCGAACTAGCATCCAAACTCCAACAGGGGCAACTCCATAGTGTTTGGTCTATGCATCAAAAGCCATATTACCTATAGAAGTAGAGATACCTTCTCTACAAGTATCCTTACAAGGTCTTATACCAGAAGAAGAAGAATGAGTCTCTCGACTCTAGGAACTAGAACGGATTCAGGAACGTCGCCAAAATGCAATAGATCATTTGAAAGTATATCAACAAAGAATGGAAAGAAGCTATAACCACAGAGTCAAGCCGTACATTTTTCAAATTGGAGATATAGTTCTAAGGGAGAATCCAAGAAATCAGCAAGATTGAGAAAAGAAGGGAAAATTTGAACCAAATTGGCTAGGACCTTTTGTCATAGTAGCAACATATGGATTAGGAGCATACAAGTTATCTACCCCTGAAGGTGATTGGTTTGATGAACCTATCAATTCTATCCATCTTGAGAAATTCTATGCTTAAGATATAAAGTCTTGAAAAAAAAATCGACAAAAAGCATATAAAGTCCTGAAAAAATCAACAAAAAGCATATAAAGTCTTAAAAAATCAAAATATGGAAAAAATGCAATAAATTTAGATAGTGAAAACTTGGTAAACAGGCGCTATCTAAGAAGTAAGTTCCTCCATCTATGAGATTTATTTGCGCACCTATCCACTCCATCCTATCACATCTATCGCTTCCATCATATCCTAGCTTATCCATTCCATCTTTCGTATCCATTGCTCTAAACCATTTAGCAAGAAATATGCAGCTTACCAACAGTTATTAATCATTGACATACTTGTTGTAGTCATTGTCGTAGATTTTATCAAAATCAATCATATCTGCATTTGTATCCCACCATGGTTTGGATCTTGATCAATTCATACATTCATAATAATTTTTGTTTCCACTAGGAGCAAAATCCTGATTCCTTTTGCTAAGGTGATCTTTTGAATCTTTGAAAATCCAAAACATTCGAAAAACTTAGAAAAACCAAAAACACCTAGGATTTTGAAACAGATAACGAGCAACAAAGCAACAAATCAGTCAAGGCGTTTAATCAATAACTGAATCGTGAAACTCAAGAAAATGAAGAATCGATCAGTAAGTAATAAATGATTATCAAAGATCATTCATCAAGATGATTATATTAGTTAATGACCATAAGAACATGTGAGTGACATGCAAGATTCATTGTTTATATCTTGATTTTATTGCTAATCATGTACTCTATGTGACTCAAGGATGTCCATGACTAGAGAAACTATGATGGGGCGTGATTATTTTCTTTGATTATCATTTGTGGTTTATCTCTTACTATGGTATGAACTTGTCTCAAGATATGATCGGCAAAAGATCAAGGAGGATGTTCCAAGTCATGCATGAAAGGAGATAATCCTTGTCTATTATGCAAGCAATACTCAGGTCAACTTGATCCATTACATCAAGTTGCTTGTATTGACTTTCTATATAAAAATCCATGTAAGGAATACTTGGGTTATCTTGAATCATTATGTCAAGTTGATTGTATTTTCTTACAGCATTTTAAAGCTCAATGATGAAATCAAAGCATTGTTACAAAGATCACATATGAAGAATGGCAGTATCATTTTTAGTTAGATCATTTCATTATCTCATTATTCGTCTGCATTATAAGAATTCATTGTCAGTTACATTATAAGCATTTTATTTCATTAATAGATCAATGGTCATAAATAAAGATTGAGTATACTTGGACAAACAAAAACAATTTGCATTTAATCATTGTAGGTGCATTCATTTTTAGAATCATTTTAATCATCATCCATTTTCATTTAGTTTTATATATAAATCATTGCATTAATTTGCATTCAATTAAGGGCATTTCATTCATCATATAGTGTATCAACATTATTATTTTCATTATCATTCTATTAACGATCATTTAGTTGCATCTTTGCACTTAGATTCATAAACATTACATATAAAATCAAAAACATTTCATATAAATCATTTGCATCATCATAAGCATTAAAGCAATCATTCATTTGCATTTCCATATAGATCATTGCATTTGCATCATTTACATATCATTTAAGTTAGTAATCATTTTCATTTACATCCAAGATCATCAAAATAAAAAATAAACAAAATCATTTATCATTGCATCATCATCAAAAAGAGTAACATGCATAAATATCATCATTCATCTAATCATGCATCCATATAATCATCATATAAAGCATCATCATCAAAAAGAGTAATATGCATAAATATCATCATTCATCTAATCATGCATCCATATAATCATCATATAAAGCATCATCATCAAATAGAGTAACATGCATAATAAAGATCATCATCATATAGAATCCATGTCTGCATATAGATCATCATAAAAAAAATAAAAGTCCAAGTATACAATGATATCAAATAAACAATACAAGTGCCTCCAAATCAAGTCATGGTTGTCTTGTACCACTACCACCTAACTTTGTCCATCTATGTGGTTGCGGGCAAGAAGATCCTCCAGATGCATGTCTCCCATGATCACCACTCCTCTGAGGAGGTCCCATGACCCCACCATTGCTAGTATCCATCAACACGGTGGTATGATAACTACCTTCTCATTGGCTCTCTGCAACTGCCTCCTCATACTATCGTCACCAGTGGGAAGTCTCCTTCCCGACCCGAACTAATTCTCTAACAGTGTCAGCTGAGAGAGTGCTTGATCCAACCTGCTGAATATGATCAAGAAAGCCCTGAGTATCCTATTGTCTCCTAATAGCTCTATCTCTCTCATCCATAAGAGTAAGCACCTATGCATGAAGTTGATCAAACTATTCTCTAAGACTATCAATGGTCTCTTGCTCTAGCATATCATGTTCTGGTGCATCCTGCTCTGGCATATCATGCACTAGTGCATCCTATTGTGGTGCGTGAACCCCAATCCCCTCCTCACCACCACTCTGTCTAACTATTGGAATCTTCATTTGAGTAGCTCTCTCAATATGTCATCTAATAAGGGGAACATGATCCTCTGGATCCTCATCATCTCCACCACGAGCTGCAATAACCCTAGGGTCTAGTTGAATCTATCCAAAATCAATGCCTCTCCTACAACCCCCATCCAGTCCAGTCACCCTACCTCCTCCTGTTAATGGCAACCCTCTCAGTGATCTCATACCTGCCCTGCCATGCTCCCTCCCAATCCATCCAACATCCCTCCCACCCATAGGATGTGGTCTTCTAATCCTACCAGCTAGTCTAAACAGTCCTCCATGGACTCTCAATCGACCTGCCCTTCATCCAGGTCTCCTACCACCACCACCTCCATCCCCACCCTCATCTCCACCTCCTCCAGCCTCTTGAGTAGCTCTAAGCTCTCATCTCCATCTACGTCTCCTAACACCTAGATCATCTGAATCATCATCCTCATCTTATGAACTGGGAGGAGGATCTATTGGATCAGTAATACGAGGAAATGGATGAGCTAGTATGTACTGAGCATAATCTACAGTAACCCCAGGATCAAGAATGTGTAATCTCATATCATAAGCTACTCTCAGAGTAGCAAGAAACTCTGTGCAAGAAATCTCAAATGACAAGGAAGGTCCCCAATCTCGTCTATCTCTATATTGCTAAGCATATATCATCACACTAGTAGGCATATGCTGGATGATACCAAAATGTCTAAGAATGTGACTAATCAACTGTCGCTCAACAATGTAAGGAGTCCGACCAATAAGATATCTACTCTGCATGATAAATGGTAATGTCTGTGCATCATCCATCCATGGCTCACAATCAAAATATTCTCTCCAAGTAATGCTATCCAATGAATCAAGCACCCAACGCCAATACTCCATCTTACCCAACTTATGCTGAGTAAGGATACCTGCATAAAAATACACATATGGTTGCCTCTCTCCATGAACTCTATGATGAATGGGCCGAGTAATAGCAATGTGATCCTAGCACTAGATCTACAATAAAGTGCATCTTGTAGACAAACTAGCACTCTCATCATACACCACCTGATGAAGATCATGATATAAATGTGCCAACATACAAATACCCCAAGCATATTGAGTACGATGTTGCATCATACTTAGGAGAATCTCACCCCATCCAATAGAAAAACCTCATGATCGCCTATCAGGACAAATAAATCCTCCAATCAAACCAACAACAATCACAGGGAGAGTCTCGTAATACATCACCATATCCTCCCATCAGAGCTCTCCTCTAGCGATGCTATCATCAGCAAACACGACTCTGCAAGCTTCTGTCCCAACACGATCCTGAAAAATCATACTGCACTAACTTACCAGTCACTGGGATGTGCAGAATCCTATACACGTCCTTGAGTGTCACACTAATCTCACCAGTGGGCAAGTGGAAAGTGTTATGCTCACTGTGCCATCTCTTAGCTAACGTCGTCAACAATCATCTATTATGTGTAATCTTAGGCATATAAAACAGATGGCGTAAACCATAGGCATCTATATGTCTAACCTCAGCATGTGTCAGCTCTGGCACTAAATGGCGTACTGCCGGTAATTTCTCTCGACACTGAAGAACATCAAGTTTCTCCTATTTATCAAGAGAATTCAATCAATCATCAACTATCAATCTATCAAATCAAAATCAAGCCAACTTACACTATCATTCTATCAAATCAAACTCAAGCCAACTTATGCTATCAATCTATCAAATCAAACTCAAGCCAACTTATGCTATTTATCTATCAAATCAAATTGAAGCAAATTAAGTTATCAAATAGTTTTTAAAACCTATTAATCATGGTTTTCTATCAATCACTGAGTTCCATCAAAACTCTGCTAAGCTTTTGCATCAGACACTAAATTGGTTTCTTAGAGCTACTCTATCAAAACAAATCAAATTGATCTATCCAACAACATCAATCAATCAATCAAGTCCCTATTCATCATACATGCACATCAAACATGTTAAATCTAATCATCAAAGTAGATTTTAGCTTTTGCACTTATCAAAAACATCAATTTTGAGCAAAAGTGCTAAACTACAGCATTTGCACTATCCTATTGAGCAAAAGCGCTAAACAAAAGCATATGCGCTATCTTTTTTATCAAATGTGCTAACCCTACAAACATATGCGCAAAACAAAGAAAAAGCACTAACTTTAGTTGCAAAAGCGCAAACAAACAAAGCAAAAGTGTTATCCTAAGCATATGCACTAACAAAATGATCATAGGCACTAATCTATGCATATGCGCTAACCCAAATTGCATATGCGCTAAATAAAAATGCAAATGCGCTAACCTAATATCGAAAATCACAAAAACGCGCCTAAAACATGAAAAGTTGCATGACAAGTTGAAAACAAAGCTCGAGATAAGATACATATCGGATACCCATACTCAGGAGGTCGCTGATATTGTCAAACACACTCAAAATGATGGTTCTCCACAGGAATCACCATTTCGCCACCTCACCAAGAAAATTTTCTTCACAAGCTGACAAGGATAACAATGATATTAAAATTAGCCTTGGTTAATTTTATATTTACTATTTGAAGAGTAATTAACGCTACTCAATGGGGCAATTTAATTTATTTTTTCCAAATTAATTTAATTGACAGATTTTTTATCAATTATCATGAGATCAATCGTTCAAACCAAAGTTTTCAACAATTTCACGATCAATCTTCTAAGGGGGCACACAATCAGGATTTTCATCTTCATCAGGCGCATTATCGAGACTTGATTTAATCTTTGGAACAATGTTGTCTTGACATCATTTCAAAGAGGGGCAAAATGTATACACATAAAATTGGCTATGAGTGATTAAATAAATATTATATATTTATTTAATGTTTATTCTTCTATTAAATAGTTAATTTTAAAAGATTATTTTATTTAATTCATTTTCATGTCTTTCTATTAATTTATTCATTTATCATATTCTTCTAATTAATTAAATATCAAATATTTAATTATCTTCTCTAAACAATTAAATATCTTATATTTATTAGTTATTCTCCTAGCCTATAGTCTAAAATATTAAATAATCTCTAAATTATTTAAATCCCTTTTCCAACTCACCTTCCATCTCCACTTCATCTTCCCTTTGCCAACTCATCAAACATGTGGCTAAGGAAATTAATATTTCTTAAATATTAATTCATCATTTATCTTCAACCTCCAAACTTAATGAATATTGTGTACTTACACATATTTCATAACCATCTCCTATGTTCTATCCAACACCCCTACATCTTAGGAAGGACTTGAGTCCACTTGTCCTATCATACCTAAATCTTCTCCAACCATCCCTAGATTCCCTCAGTCAGCAACCCAGTCAAGGTGAGATGAGTGACACATGTCTTCTCCTCCCCCCTTTCTCTCAACCTTCACCTTTGCTCACAGCCATCCAAATCTACAAATCTGATCATGGCCATTGATCTAAGCCACATCATCTCATCCTCTCAAAGTCTATAAAATCAAGAGCTTTAGTTGAGAGAGAGTTAGACTTCAAGTTCATTTTCAAGCAAATCATTTGTGAAACTTAGGCATCCGTGAGTTTTAATCTTGAAGCAAATAGAAATTATCATATAGCATAATCATGTAGTATTTCATATCATAGCATTTGTTAACTATCAGTTATCAATCCATTCTTCATATGCCATCATGGAAGCTATCAGTGCATTGTCTGAGAGCACACCTTTCTGCAACCAAGAACAATGAAGTTAGGACACAATGAGACATAAAACATGAAGGTAATATTAGTATTTTTATTTCATATGTATTTCATGTAGTTTCATTGGTTGAGTTTGGATTTCCTGTAGCATTTCCATTGGTATTTTGTAAAACTAACTTGTTGCAGGTAGCATTCTGAGGATGAAATTCAAGTCGACATAGTTTGAAAGAAAACAAAAGTTGTTTTCTTAACTTACATTCAATTCAATGACCTGCACTATAACATGTAGTTCTTTGAGCCAAGCATTGAGGGAATGAGATTAAATCAAGGTATTATAAACAAAATCATAATGTTTTTATCGAAACTACTCACATGCAATATTAGAACAAAGACATTTGAGAAGGAACTAAACTTCTTTATTGAATAATAAGTCTCTCTACCTTACAAGATTGAAAATGTATACCAAATAACTGAAAAATACTCATGATAAATGAGTTATAAAGCATATGTATTGCTACTACAACAAAGAAAAGACTCAAAATTAGGGAGAAAAGAAGAATAAAACTGACTTTAATTAAGAGAATGTTATAGATTTAAAATTTGAACTCTTTTTGGCTCCCTTTAACTTGATTGAGATGAGTAGATGAGTACTCTCAAATTGTAGGTGAGGTGGTTGCTCATTCTCCTCCAAATCAGGTTGCAAACTAAAGAAAACTCCTAAAAATTAGGACCAAATGACTGTTGCATTTCAAAAATTAGTTGTTGGGCATATTAGCTTGAAAATCCCTCAAAAATAGGGTTCGAACTGAAGATGTTGACCTGATTTTTGTCTCTAAACTACCCTTGGTTGATGACTAACCCATGTGGGCCTTCATATTAGGGGCTATACTTCTAATTAAGCCTTAAAATCCTCCTCAAAGTGTGGGTCCTATCTTATTTGAAATGCAAATTTCACCTAATTGCTACAATCTTGAATGTTGCTATCTTCAATTGAACATAGACCTCATTTATGATGTTATTTAAAATTTAAAATTTAAAATAACTTCCCCTTTATCTTGGCAAGGTTTCTAAATCAAGAGCTTTACTATTTTGAGTTTTTATAGTCATGGTATCATTTATATTCACTGCAAACTTAATATGACTGTCAAAAATGTCTTTGAATGGCCTTCGTAAATGGTTGTCTCTTTACCAATCTTGAAATGATTGAAGATTGTGAATAATCACTATGTTCATTGTTTTTTGAGACTTAGGGTGATGGATTTGATCAATCTTGATTCCTTGACTTCTCTATGTCAATAACTCCCTCTAATGGAGTGATCTTTGTTTGTCTTTGTTTGCAACTTTGTCATCATTGCTTGGACACCATCCTTAATGACTATAGCATGACCAAAGCTTCCTTTAATGATTGTTACTACATTTCTCATATTTGGACTAATGTAACTTTCCTTAAAGACATCATGACTATTCTATTCTTTATCATTTGTTATTAGACTATTTTGACAGTCCTTACTTTGATACTATGCTCTTCAAGACACTTTTATCCATTCTTTATTGTACGCTTGTGATCAATAATTTGTTAAAACTCTCATTTACTATTAAAATATTGTACATTGTCTTCATTAGAATGCATTTTTCCTACTATTATCTTCTCATTCAAACTTTGCCACACCATGCTATGACTATTTTTTAGTGATTTGTGATATTGAAATATACCTTTATCATACTGCTACAATCAACCACTTTCTCTATCTATTTTTGGTTGCAAATTAGCAATGCATTTGTTTTGTTGTTTCAATTCCACTACTCATGGTATGATGATTGCATTTTTATGGTGACTTTATTTGATGCAAGACTAACTTGGTGACAATATTACATACTACTGGTCTCTATTTTCTTTGAGAGGTTTGACCTAGTCATATGACTACATTTATGCTTCAAATCCTTTGAATTGTTAATGAACAAGGCATTGTCAATGCATGAATGGTTAGCACTATGAGAATCTTCCTTTGTCTTGACTGTCACCGATTGCTTGATCTGTGAAAATCATTGTCTTTCCTTGTATAGTTGTGACTGGTCTCAAAACTAGTTGTAATACTTTGTATCTTTGTCATCTTAGGTTGTCAAACTCCCATTAATATCTTCAAAATTTACATGAAACCTTGATAATGTGACTACTATCGGCTCAATCATCTAATGATACTTAAGCATTGGTCTTGATGGATTCTTAATCTAACAGTGATTGCCACTCTTTTCATCGTTCAAAGTCAAGTAATATGTATCTTGGCTCTCAAATTGATATTATTGTTTTGAGAGTGATATCTCTTTGTAATTTAGACTATTCTTGCAATGCTTATTTTTTTAAATAACCTTCACATCATTTGACAAGGCCATTATACAGTCTACTCAATCAACACTTTGTCTTTACCCTATTTTGTGATTGTTACCTTATGGTTGTCATAAACTACTTCATTGAGTTGCCTTCAAGATCTCCAGATCTTCCATTTCTATTGATGTCTATGACTGATGATGTTGTCATTGTCTTCAATTTGAATTTGTGCTCATGAAATGACTATTCTTTCACAGCATTGTTTTATGACATTACCTTATCCCTTCATTGTCCAACAAATGGATTGCTATAAGGCTATCTCAGACTTAGATCTTTAGAGGGGTAAAAACCCTTTGTATACAAAAGGGGATCTCATAATGAGATCATAAAACAACAACAATATGTAATACTTTTATAATTTACCCACTACCTTGAGGGTATTGTATCCATGATTTTATTTATCCTCTATATTTGATTTTTATAAAGCCTTCTTATCTCATTGTGATTTGAGAGCGTTGCACTATCTATCCAATATTGAAGCTTCAATGTGACTCTATGATCTTCTTACTGATAGACCTTATGGTTTTGCATACATCTTTACTCATCCTTTGTGATTGTCTTCTTTGTTGAAGCTCTTGTCATTGGATCTTTCCTTGTTCATTGTGTTATTTTTTATCATCCATCGCCTTTTTTATGTTTGACAATGCAAACATTTCTTCAATATTTAGTACAAAAAGATCATTGTCTCATACTATTTGGTCTTGATCTTTCATTTTTTCTTTTCTTTGACAATGATTCTTTTTCATGACATTTGCATGGATTTCCCCCTTTCTACAGTCACGGGGCTATTCCTTTGATCTTCTTGGCTTCTCTATTATTTCTTGACCTATGTTTATGAAGCAGTCACTGGCGAGGAGGGACCTCAAAGAGATCAATCCTGCCCGATCAACATGAGTAAACACAACAGAAACACAAAGATATGATGGAGGCAATGCATAACAGATTGTTTTATTGCATGAAATTTGATTACATCCAACTGGTAACAACTGGGCTACAACATACCGACTCACAGACCTAGTAGAACATACAAAATAGGTCACAATCGGGACCTTGAATCATGAGAACTATCTTCTACGCACAGTCTAGCTACTTGATTCTCTGACTGATTACATTCATATGCATAATTACAATTATATATATATATCTATCCAAAGGATCTAGTCGACCCAAAAGGGATCAAAACCCGAACAACAAGACCTAACGTGCAAAATAAACAAGGTCGGCCTCCGCCAAGAGATTCCTCCAAAAAATCCAAAGGATGAAACGTAGATCATGGGAAAAGATCAGACACATGCCAAGCAACATTTGAATCAACATCCAAGGATCCTCAAGCTTCGAAAGGGTTCTGGTAGATCACCAAAATAGGTCTAGGCAGGCGGTAACAAAGAAGTGTCAACTGGTAATAGGAAATTATTAAGGAAACTAATAGTGATATCCTTTCAAAAAGTGATCCAAATACGATGTGGTCTAGAAGCAAGAAATATGATCAAGTCTTCAAGTAGAATCCAACTCCACAAGATTCGGTGAGCTAAAACCAAGACACACAGAAAGGAAAACTAAAACTGCATACATAAAGCAAAACATAAAGGAAAATGTTTTTGGTTGATGCAAGATTGCTATGATCCGGGAATGCTCCTGCATCAGAATTTGAGGTTATTGAAAAAGTGAGTCTCTCACTTTGTTGGGGTCAGAGAAAAACCAAGGCGGTCTACCTCTTCCTAAGAAATCCAAGATAAATCTTCAACTAGTTTGTCCTTCCACTTTACAAGATATTCCTTATACTGATTGCTCTGGGTACTACGCCCAATCCTACTGTCCAAAATCTCTTCAATCTAATCTGGTTCCTTCCCAAGTAACTATTTTTCCAAGTCTGTAACATTATCCTCACTAAATTCGGGTTCATGGTACTCATGAAGATCTGCAATGTTAAATACTTACACTATCCGGTAACTCCACTTCATATGCATTTCCAGAATTGAACTTCCTCAAAATTTTGCAAGGTCCAAACTTCTTCATCTACAACTTGTTATAAGTTCCAATCGAGAATCTCTCTTTTCTTAGATATACCATCACTTCATCACCAAATTCAAATGCCTTGTCTCCTCTTCTCATCTGCCTTCTCCTTATACTTATTGTTCATGTCTTCCAAATCCTTCTTAACCTGAATATGCAATGTTGCCATGTGATATGCAACGTCTTCTACTTGTAAACTTCTCAAATCTTCACTGCTAATGTCTCTCAATTCTGATATACCTCTAGGATGCACTCCGGTAACAATCTCAAAAGGTGTTCTTCTGATACTTCTATTCACTAAATTGTTGTAGGCAAACTCTTCTTGTGCAAGGATCAAATCCCAACTTCTGGTTTTATCTCCCACTAAACATCGCAACAAGTTTCCCAAACTCTGGTTAACAACTTATGTCTATCCATGAGTCTGTGGATGAAAAGTAGAACTAGACTTCAAATATGTCTTCATCTTCTTCCAAAGTGTTCTCCAAAAATAGCCAACAAACTTAGTATCTATGTCTGAAACTATGCTCTTAGGTCATCCATGCAATCTCACCACTTCATTGAAAAATAGGTCCACTTCATGAAATGCATTTGATGTCTTCTTACAAGGTATGAAATGAGCCATCTTCAAGAATCTATCCACTACCACAAATATAGAATCATTCCCTCTTGGTGTCTTAGGCAATCCAAGTACAAATTCCATGCTTATATCCTCCCAAGGTCTTACAAGTACTATCAAAGGTTTATACAATCCCACATTCTGACTACTACCCTTTGCAACTTGACAAACTCTACAACTCTGCACATATCTCTGAACATCCTTCTGAATCTGGGCCAAAAGTACAGCTCACTCACCAATGCTATTGTTTTGTTAATACCAAAATGTCCAGCTAGTCCTCCATTGTGTTTCTCCTTTATCATATTCTTCCTCATAAAACTCTTAGGTATGCACAATTGAACTCCTTTGAATAAAATCCCATCTTGAATGAAGTAATCCAAATACTTGCTTCTATCTACCATAACCGGTTCTCTACATACTTTCCAAGATTCTGCAAAATCTGGGTCATCATCATACAAGGTCTTCAAATCCTAATATTGTTACTCACATCTTTGTCAGCAAATTCCTTCTCTGACTAAATGCATCAGTAATTTTGTTAGATTTCCCACTTCTATGCCTCAACACAAAGGTGTAACTCTGCAAGAATTCTACCCATCTCATATGTCTCTGATTCAACTTACTCTGGTTGTTCAAATACTACAAAGCTTGATGATCTGTATAAAACAAAGAATCCTTAGGCAACAAGTAATGTCTCCACTTCTTCAAGGCTTGACCTATGGCATAAAACTCATGATCATACATTGACTATCTCCTTCGGGAATCATTCAATTTCACACTGAAATAAGCTATTGCTCTCCCTTCCTGACTCAAGACTGCTCCTATTGTTGTTCCACTTGAAATACTTTATTGAAATCCGGTAAAGCTAGCACAGGTTGCTCAGTCACTTTTTGCTTCAACAGTTCAAAACTTTTGTTTGCTCCAGTGGTCCACTTCAATTCCTTTTGATCTCCTCTCATGGTCTCAGTCATAGGGTTACAAACTAAACTAAAATTTCTGATAAATTTCTGGTAAATACTAGGCAATCCATGAAATGATCTTACCTCTCCAATGCTTTCCAGTGCAAGTCATTTAACAATTGCTTTCACTTTCTCAGGGTCCATCTTCAAACCATCCTCAAATATCATAAATCCCAAATAGACTAACGCATCCTTCATGAAAGTACACTTCTTGATATTGATCAACAAGTTCTCTTCTCTCAACCTCTACAAAACTTGTCTTAACTACAATAAATGCTCCTCTTTTGTCCTACTGAAAATCATAATGTCATCCAAATACACAATAACAAACTTACCCAAGAATTTCTTCAATACCTCATTCATCAGCCTCATGAAAGTACTCGATGCATTAGTCAATCCAAAAGGCATCACCAACCATTCATACAATCCTTCATTTGTCTTAAATGTTGTCTTCCAATCATCACCTTCTCCAATCCTGATCTGTTGATATCCACTCTTCAAATCTATCTTTGTAAAGTATTTTTATCCACTCAAACAGTCCATTATATCATCCATCCTAGGCAAAGGAAACCGATATTTCACTGTGATCTTGTTTATTGCTCTAGGATTCATACACATTCTCCACTCTCCATCCTTCTTAGGTGATAATTATATCGGTATTGCACAAGGGCTCAGACTCTCCCTGGTCAAACCTTTCTTCAACAGCTCCTGCACTTGTCTATGCAGTTCCTTATTCTTTGTTGGTGTCAACCGATGTGCATCTTTGTTAGGAAAACTAGCTCCGAGAACCAAGTCCATGCATTGACTAATACTTCTCCATTAGGTACATTATCTGAAATGATGTCCTTGTATTCTGTCAACAAATATTTTATATCTTCCAGGTCTTCTCCTTCCAGTTCTGGTTTCTCAGTCTTCTTAAGAATCAAGGCAAAAACACACATTCTCATGTCTCAATCCATCCAGGAATTTCCTTCCATCTACCAAACAAATTCTATCATTCGTACACACTTCATTATTCAAAGGTTCCTCCAAAGGAAACAAGGTTTGCTTCATCCCATTGGCCACAATAGTGTATCTATTCTTTTTCCCGTCATGTATTGTCTGCCTATCAAACTTCCAAGGTCTACCCAACAAAAGATGACAAATATCCATAGGCATAATATCACACAAGACTTCATCATGATAATTCCTAGTTTTCAATTTCACCAAATATTGTTCACTTACTAACAACTTATGTTCATCCTAAATCCATGCTATCCGATAAGGCTTGGGGTGTTTCAATCTCTCCAATTTCAATTTATTCACCATTTCTTCTAAAACAAGATTATCTGAGCTACCACTATCAATAACAAATTTACAACACTTACCAAACACCTTACATCTAGTCTTGAACAGATTATTCCTCTGTAAAGGCTCTTCATCTCCTTCAGTATGACGCAAATCTCTCCTCATCATCAACAATTCTCCATCTTTCGGGTTATTGTCTGATCCAATGGGGTTTTCTTCCACCACTGCTTCTCTTCCAGTATTTTTGGTCTTCTTACACTTGAATGCATGATGTCCTTCTCCTCCACACTTAGAGAAGGTTCCTCTAAATGTCCTCTTGTCTTGTCTCCCAAAATTCTCATTCTAGTAACCATCTGGTTCTCTCCTCCGGTAGAAATTTCTATCATCCTTCCGGTATGAATTACCTTCTTTGTTCACTTCCATGTCCTTGCTTTGATCTGTATTGGTTCCTATTCCTCCAGTATATCCTTTTCTGCATTGAAATGTTCCTTCGGTAAACCTTCCACCTCTGTCTCTCTGCCTCTGCTCATGTCTTTTGTTTAACTTCTCTTCTACCTTTAGGGCATATTCATAAGCCTCTTCAACACTCTCCAATTTGATCAAACTAAGTTCATCTTGTATAGACATCCGCAATCCATTCAAATATCTTGCAACTTGTTCAACTTCATCATCAACTTGTCTGGATCTGATATTTAACTTGTAAAATGCTTTGGTGTACTCCTTCACACTAGATTCCTTATGTCTCAAATTCTACAATTTTTGAAACAGATCCACTTGATAATTCATTGGCATAAACTTCAAATTCAACTTAGAAACCATCTGATCCCATGTCTTAATCTTCTCTTTACCTCTTCTTTGTCTATCAACTTGCAAATGCTCCCACCAAAGAGATGCACGACCTTTCAACCAGGTACATGCATATTTCACCTTCCTCTCTTTTGCAGTGTTTTCAAAATCAAAATACTTCTCCATCTCTGAGATCCAATCCATTAATTCATCATAATCTAACTTCCCATCATATTCTAGTGGGATAAAATAAGGTTTAGTATTATCCCTACTCAAAACCCTCAAAAACCTTTCCTCGTCTAGATCAACCACTGATAGGTTTGCTTGTTCTATCAGGGCTTCTTCTCCTTCATCTTCACTTACATCTTCAATATGTCAGCCTCTTCTCTGGGTTGTCTCCATGGTTTCCAACCAAGATGCTATACCTCACAACAGGGTCTACATTCCCACGCACTCCACCATTCCTAGCTCCTCTTCACACCATCATTCACACTAGTCCTCTATAGCTACAAGTCAGATCTGCAATCCACCACCCTAAAACAAAATTTCAAGACACACAGCCTCCGGAATGAAACTTTGCTCTAATACCACTTGAAGAAGTCACCGGTGAGGAGGGACCTCAAAGAGATCAATCTGGACCAGTCAGCAAGAGTAAACACAACAGAAACACAAAGATATGATGGAGGCAATGTTGAATAGATTATTTTATTGCATGAAATTTGATTATATCCAACTGGTAACAACCGGGTTACAACATACCGGCTCATGGGCCTAGTAGAACATAGATAATAGGTCACAATCAGGACCTTGAATATGTTGGTAATTAACATTCATTTGGTTTAGTTGTGTTGTTGTCATTGATGACAACACACACCATTTCTGGTTGATCACTTAACCAGTACTCATTAGTATTCATTGTTTGGCAATCGACATTCATGTCAACCAGAACCGACACCAACAGACAAGGGAAACCGGCAAACTAGGAACCGGTATATGAGACTGACATGGGAGATTGATTCGACAGGTCTACATTGCAACGTTTAAAGGCATCGGTCTCAAAGTTCAATGAATTTATTTTTATTTAGGATGACATATAAATAAATTATAATATCATTGTAAGCCGACATAAGGCATTTGTGTTTGGTAAGGGTATTTAAGTAAGTTTGGTTAGGATATTTTGGGTATGTAATGTAATGTAATAGAATATGGTGATGTGATATTGTGTGAACAATCTTGATCGACATAATGCAAATGTAATATTCTGTAGTCGGTCTTGGATATTGGTTTAGAAGTTTGGGAAACAAAGCAAGATAATGGTAAGGTAGTACATAGTGAAACCGGTACACACTGTGCTTTAACCGAAACTCATCCAACATCGCAGATGCACCTCCAAAGTTTAGAATTTTGTTTGTAACTCCATATTTAGTGTTTGTAATCAGTGAGGCTCCTTTTGTGATGAGCAGTGTGCTCTAGGTTGTTGGCCTTCCTACATGTGCAAACCCCTATTGTAATATTTATTCATTTGGCCAGTGGATAGATATTATGGATCACCAATCCCACCGTGGTTTTTCCTCTTTGAGGTTTTCCATGTATAAATCTTGGTGTTATGGTGTTATTCTTGTGGTTGCTTCATTTCTATTTGATGTTATATTCTTTCATGTTTATCGGTTACTAAATTGCATTGTTAATAAGGTTAAAATTGATTATATTGGCAGAACACTGATTCACCCCCCCTCTTAGTGTTCTTGGATTCCAACAATTGGTATTAGAGCCTGGTGCCTTGGAGTAAGTCTAAGAGCTTGAGGAAGATCCTGAATCTAGAATTCATGGAGATGAGTCTATAGAAACAACTTGAAGTAGCACTTGAGGACTATGATGCTGAAAGGATGAAGAACTTGAAGTTGCAAGATGAATTGAACTCTGCAAAGGAATTCAATCTTACCTTGCAAGAGAGGTTGTCATCTATTCAAGATAAAAGGAAGGAACTTTTACAAAATTAGAATGATGAAGAGAAGGATGCCCTTAAGGAGCAATAGCAGAAGCTGAGCTAGGAGAATGGTGTCATGAAGAATGAAATGCAAGCCATGACTATGAGGATGTCTAAGGAGATTGAAGACTAGAAGAAGAATGAAGAAAGTCTTGGCAAAACTCTGAAAGATAGATACGAGGAATGCATTAGGTTGGCACATGAGAATGATGTGTTGAGAACTGAGTTGGTGCAATCACATAACAATGAGAAATAGTTGGAAAGAATGATGTCAATCCTAAGAAGTGAGCTAGATGTTGCAATTGAATACAAAGAAAAGTTCAGGGACAGTTCTGTAAGGCTTGATGAATTATTGAAGGATCAAAGAGACAATGGAGACACTATAGCTCTTGGATTTGAGCATGGATAAAGCTTTGGTACTACAAATCAAGGAAATCCACCAAACAACCATAATTAGAAATCACCAGTAAGGCAACTCAATGCACATAAATTTAATGGTAGATGCTTTGTTTGTAATAAATTTGGTCATATGGAAAAACATTTCAGAAATAGAGCAAATCAGAATAACAATATTGTTCCTAGTTAGTGTTCAAATTGTAAGAAGTATGGTCATAGGACATAAGATTGTAGAATGAATGTGAAATGTCATGCATGTGGAAAGTTTGGACATATGGCTAATCAATGCAGGTCAATGAATGATCAAGGATACAATAAGGCAATTCAGAAAAATAATGTCACTTGCTATGCATGCAACAAAATAGGACATATTGCTAAATTTTGTAGAAGCAAGAACAATGGTAGGAAATGATGAGAAAGGAAAATAGAAGGTTGAAGATATATGGAAGGAGCATGAGAAGAAATGGGTTAGTAAATCTGAAGATCACCCGGTAGAGACAATCGACCCGGTTACTAAACCGATAGAACATAATGTTCCTGTACCGGCTAGAAACTCATCTGGTAACTAAGGCATTAGCCTTAGGGGGAGGAAAATTAATGATGAATCTTGCATTAGCCCTGGTAGAGGTCTGAAAACTTGTTTTAGATCTCGGTGAAGTCAGTCTCGAGATTCATCGGTGCTAAGAATATGGATTTTGAATCCAGTATGATATGTCGACATGCATTAATGTCAATGAAGAATTAGGGTTTTCACATAATATAAGAGAAATGTTGGTTCATTTTTTATCACACTACATTCAAAGTGAAAGAGAGTGAGTTCAAGGTGATTCAAGGTGATCAAAAGCATTTCAAGCAAATTCCAATGCATTCACAAGCGGATTTTCAAGAGCTTTCACCGATGAAGGTTGTGAGGTATTTTATCAATTTTCAAACTATCTTTTGTTTGCAATGGCTTCTAGATCATCTTCCACTCGGTAGGTGTGGCTACCCCTATTGTAGTTGAAATCAAGGACCGTCCATGCCCAATTTTCAAGCAATGCCCTCAAATTGCAAAGGTCAATGATTCAATTGCTGCATTTTCTAGGGTTCCTAAAGGAGTTTGCAAATAAAACAATTTTTTGGAGTAAACACCGGCATGTGAGTCTCATGGTAGGTAGAGTAAATGAGATATTCAAGGAGACACATTAGGCTTGGGTAAAATTCTTTGTAGATAAACCTGGATTCTTTACAACATCGGAAGTCCTTCAAAAGTCTAACGCTCCAGACATCCTGGTAGATAATAAGGGGAAAGGTATATTGGAAATGGATACACCGGTTTTGGATAAAAAAAAATCAGAGCATATTCCTCTGGTAGAACTACTTGTACCTAATATAGAGATACCGATAGATAATGTTGAAACTGTACAGGATAAGCAGGATACACCAAAACAGATCATTTCAGATATAGAGGTCATTGATGTGGATACGGGAAATAAATAGGTTGATGATATTGAACCTCTGACACCAACTATACATACTGAAGAGGTTAAGGTTGAAAAGGTTACTACACCAAGTGGTGAAGCCACCAGTGCAAGTCATGAGGTTGAATCCTCCAAGAAGATTTTGGACAGTCATTCATTGTTGGCACTTGACTCATCCGGTCAAGTTGATTTTGCACAGAAGAATATTGAGCAGCTAAGCAGTTTTGAAGTGATGTATATTGTAGCTCAAAAGTTGAGGAAGGAAGGGACTATAGACAAGTAGGTTATTGAGAAAGTCATTCAAGTTTTGCAATAGCTTGCACCAGAATATAAGGTATATCAGATTGGAAGCCCATCCGAAAAACTGAAAGGTTTGACTGAGCATATTTCCAAAGAGTTTAAAACTCTTCAACAGATTTCAAACCAACATCTAGTAGTAAGGTACAATACAACACAAAAGGTCACTTGTGACAACATGATTTTATCAAACAAAGCTAAGATAGTGGCACAAATAAAAAAGATTGACAAGGCTCTAAATAAGTGTAACATTATATATAGGTCCTATACTAACACCGTCAAACTAACAGCGAACCTTGAAGTGAAATTGCAGGCAGCAAAGGCCCAGTTAGAACATGTGGCTAACAGTTTTGATGGTACTCAGACACTGACCAGTACCATTTATGGTCAAATTTTGATAATAGAGTCTAATATTTTTGTATTAGAAAAGGACATGGACAGGCTAATCCAACGTACGAGGGAATTAAGAGGTTTGGTGAGTCCTCAGATGAATACTTTGTTACTTCATAAGAGGGAAATCATAGAGTTAATGAATAAACCTACTTTGGAAGACCTAATAGAGAAGAGCTTCATGCATATATTCTTAATGGTTTTGTATCCATTTTGAGCACATTGAAGATAGGTTGGGATACATACTTAGGATTTTTGAAGGTTGCTTACCCGGATATTTTCAAGTATATCTAGATCCGGTAATCATATTTTGGTTTGTACAAAATTTCATTTCTTATTCTTTTTTTTGCCCCGACTTTGTCATTGATGTCAAAGGGGGAGAGGTTGATGTGAAAAATGATTGGGACATAAGTAATGTATAGCTCAAAGGGAGTAGTCTATAGTTTTTTATCTCAGTTTTGGAGTTTTTGGTAGGGAACCGGAACATCACTTCAGCGATCCATTTTTCACATGAGTGTTGCCATCAATGCCAAAGGGGGAGATTGTTGGAAATTGACACCCATCCGATTTAGTTGTGTTGTTGTCATTGATGGAAACACACACCATTTTGGGTTGATCACTTAACCGGTACTCATCGATATTCATTGTTTGGCAATTGACATTCATGTCAATCGACACCGGCAAACAAGGGAAACTAACAAACTAGGAACCGGTATATGAGGCTGACATGGGAGATTGATCCGGTAGGTCTACATGGCAATGTTCAAAGGTATTGGTCTCGAAGTTCAATGAAATTATTTTTGTTTAGGCTGACATATAAATAAATTGTAATATCATTGTAATCCGACATAAGGGATGTGTGTTTGGGAAGGGTATTTAAGTAAGTCTGGTTAGGATATTTTGGGTATGTAATGTAATGGAATATGGTGATGTGATATTGTGTGAGAAATATTGATCGACAAAATGCAAATGTAATATTCTATAGTCTTGGTTTAGAGGTTTGGGAAGCAAAGCAAGATACCGATAAGGTAGTACACATTGAAACTGGTAAAGACTATGCTTTAACCGAAACTCATCCAGCATAGTAGATGCACCTTCAGAGTTCAGAATTTTATCTATAGCTCCATAGTTGGTGTTTTTAGTCAATGAGGCTCCTTTTGTGATGAGCAATGTGCTCTAGGTCATTGGCCTTCTTGCATTTGCAAGCCCCTATTGTAATATTTATTCATTTGGCCAATGGATAGATATTGTGGGTCAACAATCCCACCGTGGTTTATCCTCTTTGAGGATTTCCACGTATAAATATTTGTGTTATGGTGTATTCTCTTGTGGTTCATTCATTTCTATTTGTTGTTATATTCTTTCATGTTTACTGGTTACTAAATTGCATTGTTAATAAGGTTAAAATTGATTATACTGGTAGAACACTGATTCATCCCCCCCCACTTTTAGTGTTCTTGGATTCCAACAGAATCGTGAGATCTATCTTTTATGCACATTATAGCTACTTGATTTTCTGATTGATTACATTCTTATGCACAATTACAATTATATATATATATAATCCAAAGGATCTAGTCGGCCCAAAAGGGATCAAAACCCGAAGAACAAGACCTAAAGTACAAAATAAACAAGGTCGACCTCCACCAAGATATTCCTCCACAAAATCCAAAGGATGAAATGTAGATCATGGGAAAAGGTTGGGCACACGCCAAGGAACATCAGAATCAATGTCCAAGGCTCTGAAATCTTTGAAAGGGTTTCAGTAGATCACCAAAATAGGTCCAGGCAACCGATAACAAAGGACTATCAACTGGTAACAGGAAATTGTCAAGGAAACCGATAGTGATGTCCTGTCGAAAAATGATCCAAATGTGATGTGATCTAGAAGAAAGTAATATGATCAAGTCTTCAAGTAGAATCCAACTCCATAGGATCCGGTGAGCCAAAACTGGGACACACAGAAAGGAAAACTGAAACTGCAAATAGAAAGCAAAATAGAAAGGAAAATGTTTTTGGTTGATGCAAGATTGCTATAAACCAGGGATGCTCCTGCATCAGTTTACTCTTCTACCCTTTGTACTAGATTCCATAACATACAAAAGACTCTATTTTGATGAATAAAACCCAACATGAATCTTACTCGATGATTGTATGCTCAAGATAATAAACTTTCATGATGCAGTTACAAGGTTATTGAAAACATTTGCATGAAAAGATAAAAGGAAATATCAATGTATTTGGGCTCATGGGTTTTTCTTGAGATCCTGCCTCTTTCTCTTGAAAACTCTTTGACACCTGCACTAGAAGACTGAAAATGTGGCTCCCATTTGATGTTCTTGTTCCTTAAAACTCATTGTCATCTTCCTCAAACAACTCTCCATGCCTTGAGAACCATTTGTTGGTCTGAAAGATCAAAGATAAAAACTTTCATAATTAGTGCTTTCATCAGAGAGTTGTCCATTGTTGGAGGCCATGAAAAGCCATTAACATGAAATTAGAGCTTTTCCTCTTTCAACATTCAGTTAACTTTTTATGCAACTTGAGCCTTTACTCTTTTAACCATGAGTTAGAGTTGTTTTTTGAGTTTTTCAAAGGTTTTACAACATTTGGAATTGATTCAGAGAATCCAACAACACAACACAACCTAGGGAGATATTTCTTCCAACTCACCTACTCAAATAGGTGATTGTTCTTCACAAGCCTTCCAGAGCACTCACAAGGCTACTAGATACATAATAGGTCTCAACAACTCCAAAAGGGAATCAATGTCTTCCCACCTTGTACAACCATTGAAATGTGTCAAATTAGGCCTAATACACTTGTTCAAGTCCAACTTCAAACATTCTAATATTTAGATCACACAAAATCCTTATAACCCACTCATACAAGCCTTTCTTCACTTAGGACTCCAACTTGTCCATAAACTCAACTCACAATGCTAAATATGTGTACACCAACCCTAAGGTCTTCATAAAAACATCAAGGAGACTCCTACTCATTGACAAAACACAATTCTTTACCCTCCCTTCCACCCAAAAGTCTCAAGAAGACCTATTGCTGCAATTTTGTCTTTATATGACAATCATACACATTTAGGACAGTCATAAGGAACTGAGCCATTTCCTCATTCTAAGGTCTCTAAACACCTTAAAATTCTTCTCAAAACATCCTCACATGTTTACCAATTATAAATTAATCATAAAACCCATTCAATGCATCATACTCACAAAATCTCAATCAAATAACTCTCTCAGCCAGTCACATCCCTACTTTAGGACAATCATAGAATGATAATTTTCTTGGCCATCCAAGGCTAAAATAAATTCTCTTGGGTTTAAAGTATCCCCATACATAATCCCAAACACTCACCAACCCTTGGAGATTCATCTTTATCATATCCACCACTCTAACACATCAATCCCACTAAGAAAATCAGACCGAGACACAAAATTCAGATTTGTGTCACCCTTTGGCACATGCAAACTTGTATGTTGTACCTTGAAAGGAAGAAAAACTGAAAATATAAATTTACAAGGGTCATCCCATCCATTTTCATAAGTATTTGATGATGGGATGACCAAAAATTACATATCTTTTATGTCATTGGTTACCCTAGCAAGGGTTTGCGACTGATTTTACAAAATTTATGATAACTTGCTCAAAACAAAGGGAAAATGAATAAAACCAAAGACAAAACTTAAAGGAATTATTTATCTTTAAACTAAAATATGTTTCATATGTCCACAATAAGGATTTAATAGTGAAAAATTCTTGGTATCAGACTGCTACGCCCAGAAAACAAGAAAAGTACATGGTAAACTTTGAAATTTTATTGCTTATGCCTCAATACATGATCCAACCAGCACTTAGTCATGGAAATGAAGATATTTAAAGGATTTTACAGCACTACAATTTTAATAAGCACCCTTTCAAGACCAACTACCAACAAACCACTTCCTAACACACTTTTTTTTACAACGGATTTTGCATTGACAACATTGTCTATTTTGACATTTTTTTGTGCAACATGACTATAAACCCAAAATGAGACCTATATGAATTCAAAGAATAATTAATAAATCCAATTAGGCCAAAATATACTTCATATATGATAAAATACCTCATTTGATGCCTTGGACACACTTCAGCCCTATAAGGACAATTTTGACAGTATGTGACAAGTAGGACCACATAGTGAACTTAGACATTACAAATTGGTCTTAAAGGACCTTATTACATGAGAATTGTAATTCATGATCTTATTAAATATTTAAATTCCTTTGAAACTTAAAATGACTCAACATGGCCAAAAAGAAGCATATGGCCATCTAGGTGCTCATGCACCAGGAATCCCCTCCCAAGTGAGAGCTCATGTGCTTTACATTTCCTTGTTCTTGGAATAAAATTTTCAAAGGAATAAAACATAATAAAATAAACTTTGAGATTTACAATTAATAACAAGGTCCCCCTTGATACTTAAATACAAACTTTAAGGTTTCAAAAGGAGATAAACCTAAATAAGAACAAAATCAGCTTGTCAACACAATTTTAACCAAATTGGTAAAAATTGGAAAATAAATGGCACATTAGAGGGTCGTGTTTTAGTGAGCACGTGGTCAACTAAGATCATTAGAGAAATGAATTTCATGATGTGGAAGCATTGCATTCAATATTATTTTGTATGAACGTGTTTTATTGGGATTATTGGAGGAATGCATTTTTTGATGTCTAAGGATTGCAAAATTTATTTAATATTGTAAATAATATTTACTTCTTAGTGACATGTGCAATTTAATCTTGTGCATGAGGTTTTGAGAAAGTGAATGGGTTGATTTAGAGAGTATGCAATCACATGTTGGAGTGGAAATTTTGAATGCCATAATTTATAGTGGAAAAGTGGTTTGGGAAGATTCTACTAAGTTGTCCTCTCATTGTTTCTTCCTTATCACTATCACTTAATTGTCTCATACTTACTCATTGTGAGTGGAGATTTGATATTTGATCTTATGTTGATTTTTTTTTTCTTATATCTTGATATGCATGGAGTTGGACATAAGGTTCTCATGTATTCTACGGTCAATCTCATAGGTATAGCAATAATAGTTGCTCATTATTGCAAAAGGTCACATCTTGTATGATTTCTTGCTTATATGACATTTTTAATCTCTATGTTGATTCACATATATTGATATTGTATTCTAATTATTTTATTGCTATAAAAATATTGGTTTCAATGATTTAAAGGCTATTATTTTTTCTAAAATGATTTCTCCAAAGTAAATCAATATCTCCCCTTTTTGTCGATGTTCTTTCTTTTATTATTGTTCTGTGTGGTTTACTAGAATTCTATTGAAATTCATATAGGTTAGATAACTTGTGAAATATCCTCTCATAGGGTTACTATAATATCAT
Organism: Cryptomeria japonica; assembly: GCF_030272615.1. NCBI lineage: Eukaryota > Viridiplantae > Streptophyta > Pinopsida > Cupressales > Cupressaceae > Cryptomeria > Cryptomeria japonica. The sequence goes on from NC_081407.1 coordinate 636,071,563, forward strand.
CTCATAGGGTTACTATATGAATATATGGATATACTATGATGATAGGTGCAATAAATGGCTAAAACTGGTCAATATATGAGAATAAATACTAATAGGGATAGTATGATGTCTAATGCATGAATGCATGTGTAAATAGTGATGGATAAAGGATTTGAGAAGTAACCAAATTCAACACAAAAATATGCCACTTGTTGCTATGTAATTGTAGTAAATTATTCTACTATGATGGACCCAAAACTAAATGTGATCTACATGGGTATCTAAAATTCACTATTAAAATTATGTGTGTATTTTGTAATAAAAAATAATATACTTATATTTATAATATTATTTCATTATAGCTACTGATATGAAGATGGCTTTGCTTATGGGGAGTGGTTATAGGGTTCAAGCTAGGGCATCCACACCCTAGCTCATCGACAGCTTGTGCTTGACAGTGCATGGGAGGGAGAGAATCGTGGGTCCGTGCAGGGTAAAGTTGTTCGATTTGTTGGGAGACCGGTGTTGGTGGCAGTGCAGTGGTTTGGGGGTGGGTGTTTGTTCAAAACGTGACGGGGGTTTGGAGTTAGTGAATATTTTTTGGAGGCTTGTGGGGTGTGGAGGCTTTAGCCAGTACTTCCTTTGGTCGTGGTCAAGAGGGGTGGGTGTACAGTGTGTGTCGGGTTTGAGGCTTCCTCACCCACTTTTGTCTTGGGTGTGGGTTTTGTCATTGGGTGTGATGTCATTTCCAAGAGGAGAAGCATCAGAAAACTCACCTGGTATGGATTTTTGAGGTGCATTGGGCATAAAATCTCCATCCCAAGGTATCAAGACCTTCACTAATAACCTTTTTGTTCCAGATTCAAGGTTTGCTAATGCAGGTTTTCCCAATGGCTCTCGGATTTCGAAGATCAATGGTTGTCTTGAGAGATGCAAAGAGAGGGTGAAATTGGTTATTCCACCTGAGATGATTATCAAAGATGTTGAATATTTTTCAAAGCACTCATTATACTGCAAATTTTTGGGGATGAGGGCTTCTCTACGGTTTTTGGAGAATTGGGCTCAAAGGACTTGGGCGCCAGAAGGGGAAATGGATATTATGTTGTTGGCTAACAATTACTTCATGGTTACTTTTAATTGCATGGATGATCACAATAGAGTCTTTGAGGGAGGCCCATATTTTTAAAACTAGGTGGGGTTGTTCATCAAACCTTGGTAGGCAGGATTTAACCCTTCGGATGAGCTCCCGAATCGGGTCCCAATGTGGGTTCGATTACCTCATTTTCCGATGGAATGTTGTCGAGAGGATGTGTTGTGAATGCTAGCTTCATTTCTTGGGAAGCCTATTGGATATTCAAAGAAAACCTTGGGGAGAAAGGTAATGAATTTTGCTCATATCTGTGTTGAAATTAATCTTAGTAAGCCTTTGCCAGATGTTATAGATATGTGTGCGGGCTCTTATTCTTGGGTCCAACAACTTGATTATGAGACTTTACCATTCTGGTGTCATCTTTATCATGAGTATGGTCATTTGCAGTGTAAGTTCCCTTGGTCTAAATCAACTGAGCAGTAGCCTCAACAACCATCCCGTAACCTTGATGGGGCTGACAAAGGAAAAGCTTCCATGTCTAGCGTGGTTGTGGGTGTTGATGGACTCATCCCAGTTTGAGGTCAAAAGAGGTCTTTGTAGGAGAGACAAGAGGAGGATACCTTTAACAGATTTGAAGCCTTGGATGATCTTAGCTAGCAGGAGGTGAATCTGGGGATGCTTCCTTTGGATCATAGTGCAGTAGGGTTGATTCCCGATAGTGTGAACTTGGATACTACCTAGGTTCTATAGGAGGTTGGGAGTCATCGGATGAAGATGGATCAACAGGTAGTGGCTCAGGAGGGACCCATCTCTAGTGCTGAAGTGAAGATAGTTGGTGGGGATGTTTCTCCTGCACCATAGAAATTGGACTCTACTGGGGTTAAAAGTAATAAGATATCTTTACATCTAGGTGTTCTTCAGAAAGACATTAAAAAAGAGGCAACAAAGAAGATTTCGAAGGTTGGCAGAAAGAAGGACTTGGATAAGATCAAATTGATAGGGGATAATTTAGTTGAGTCAGGGTTAGTAAAGACTCTAGATTCTCATTTTTCTAATACCTCAAAATGATTGTGCTATCATGGAATGTGAGGGGCTTGAACAGTGGCCCTAGAAAAAAAGTTGTTTAGGAATTGATAAGGAGTCATTCCCCTGATATCATTTTCTTGCAGGAAACTAAATTATATGTGGATAGTATGTTGGGTCTAGTGCCAAAGCTATGGGGGAGAGGCGAATGTCAGTGTATTGGGGCATTTGGCTCCTCTGGAGGTGTGACTTATCTTTAGAACCCCTTGAGGATTCGTTCTATATGGTGGGTTTCTTCCAGATCATCTTTTTCTGGGGTTGCTTCTATTCTTGAGACTGGGGAATATATCCTGCTTACTAACATTTATGCCCCCACTGATCTTCATGGTAAGCAGAAATTGTGGTCTCATATTACTTTTATGCGTGGGTTTTTCCTTTCCACCTGTGGATTATGGTAGGTGATTTCAATGCCATCTTAGAGTTGAGTGAGAAGAAGGGTGGTGTTATGCGGTTGGAGCCTTCTTCCTTCCTTCTTTGGGATAGTATATCAACCTCTAATCTTGTTGACATCAAGCCTGGTAATGGTTTTTTCACTTGGAACAATAGGAGGATTGGGGAGTATTGGATTGCAGAGAGGATGGATCGCTTTCTATTTTTTAGTTTTTGGGTTGGTGGGGGGTGGTCCAGATGCTCTGAGATTTTAGATTGGAGAGGTTCGAACCACTAGCCCATAAAATTGGTGTCTTCTTCTACTCAGGTTGCTCGCATTCCTTCATTCAAATTCCAACTTATGTGGTTGTGACATTCTTCTTTGTAGGATCATGTTGCAGAGTGGTGGAAGAAAGGGAGGCCAACCTTTGGCACTGCTATGTACACTTTTTCCAAGCAATTGCAATTTGTTAAGTCTCAACTTAAACGGTGGAATCATCGGTGTTTTGGTAATATTTTTCATGCTAAGACAGTTGCTCAATTAGAGTTGAATGGCATTACCAGAGAGATAAGGGAGCATGGAATGTCAAAAGCCTTGCTTAGGGAGGAAGACAAGGCAATTAAGGATTTAGAGGAGTGGGAGCTTAGGGAGGAAATCTACTAGAAATAGAGAGCTCGTATTGATTGGCTTCAAGTGGGGGATAAGAATACTGTGTTCTTTTTCAATTCAGTGAAAGCAAGAAGACATGGCAATTCCATCCCGGTTCTGGTTAATGATAGAGGTGAGTAGTGTTTATCCTTGCAAGAGATTTCTAGGGAGTCTAAGCAGTATTTCTAATCGCTTTTTAGTGAGGATTCTCAGGGGGAATCGGAAGAGGAATCAGGTTCTTGCTTGTATTCCTTCTCTGGTTACTAGGGAGATGAATGAGCAACTTATGGGACCTATTTTGTTATATGAACTTGAGAGGATTTTTTTCCATATGAATAAGGGGAAATCTCCTAGACCGGATAGGTTTCTGATTGATTTCTATCAAGAATTCTAGGATATTATCAAATTGGACTTATTGGAAGTGGTCCAAGAGTCCCAGAGGAATAAGAAGATGCTTTAGGCTTTGAATGTGACTTTCATTGCTCTTATTCCCAAGTGTGATGGGGTTGATCGGTTAGGCCAGTTCTGCCCTATATCTCTCTGTAATGTGATTTATAAGATTATTTCTAAGCTAATAGAGAAAAGGTTGAATAATTGGCTTGGGGATGTCATTTTTGAGGAGCAGAGTGGTTTTGTGGAGGGTCATCAAATCTTGGATGGAGTGGTTATTGCTACTGAGACCATTCATTCTATGACAACTTCCAAGGAAAAAGCTATGTTTATCAAGCTATACATGGCAAAGGCTTATGATAGATTCTGTTGGTCCTTTCTTCGGAAGATTCTTAGGGCCTTTGGTTTTGTTGATGAATGGATCCAACGGGTAATGAGTTGTGTTTTGTCTACCTCATTCTCTGTGCTAATTAATGGAGATCATACTAAGTTGTTTGGTGCATCCAGGGGTCTTCATCAGGGGGGGCCTCTTTCCCCGTACTTATTCATTCTTTTGGATGAGGGTTTGGGGAGATTGGTTAAGTATAATGTGGGAATGGGTATTATTCATGGTTGGAGTTGGGGTAATGACATACCTCCTCAATCCCATTTGTAGTTTGTGGATGATACGACCCTGATGGGACTAGCTAGGATAAGAGAAGCTATAAATCTGCGTAAAGCCTTGGATGCCTATCTTGTTGCTTTTAGCCAATTAATCAATGAGGATAAATCGTCCATTCTCTTCTTCAACACACTTGGAACTAGTCAGTTAAGGATTTCTCATATCTTGAGATTCCAGGTTGGTTCTCTTCCTTTGACTTACATGGGTATTCCTATCTCTGTTGGTAATCCTCCCAGGAACTCTTGGTAGGGTATTCTGGACAAATTTTGCATGAAGGTTGAACGTTGGACACAGAAATGGTTATCCTTTACTGGGTGGGTTCAACTGATCTAGTCGATGGTTCATGCTCTTCCAATTTATAGGTGTATGCTCCAAGTGCCCCAAAGTGGTTTATGAAGGAATTGTATTCTTTGGCAAAGAAATTCTTATGGGCAAGCAACCTGTCCTCCTATAAATGGAGTCTTGTCAAATGGGACTTGGTGTGCAGCCCGAAACAGTTGGGTGGGATTGTCTTAAGGCAGTCTACTTTATTTGGGGAGGCTTTGGCAGAAAAATTATACTGGAGGTGGTGTGTTGAACAAGATCGAGGCTGGGCTAGGATTTTGTCTTACAAGTATTTGTAGAGGATCTCAAAGGAGGAAATCCCAAGATATCCGCTTGCGGGAAAAGGATCTATGATTTGGAGTACTCTCAAGAAAGAGGTTGCACTGATAAAAGAAGGACTATTTTGGATTTGCAAGAGAGGAGAAGAGGTGCTTTTTTGGTTCAATTCTTGAGATGGCTACCCTCCCATTATTGATCAGTTTCCTAATTTAGTGAATCTTTGCCAGAGGTTCCTGGAGGTAGGGTGGTCTAGAGTGAGTGACTTTAAGTCTATTTATAGGTGTGGGTAATTGGAGATGGTGCGGTGGAAGGTTCCTAATGAATGGTCGGTTTTTGGTATGGAGGAAGACTGTGCCGAGCTTCATGGCATTTTGGCTAGTAAACATTATAGTTCCCTTAAGGATAGGGATAGACTTGCTTGGTCCCCGAATCCAAAGGGTGTTTTTACTATTGCCAGTGGCTACCAGGAGCTTTTGTCCTCTAGATTAGAGATGAGGGAAGTACACTGGTGGAAATATGTTTGGAACAAATTCTCTTGGCTGAAGTGTAACTATTTTGCTTGGACTTTGGCTTTGAATAGATGTCTAACCTAGGACAATATTCACAAGTGTGGGTTCCATGGTCCTTCCATATGTGTTTTGTGTGGTAATGGGGAGGAGGATTCTTCACACCTATTCTTCAAATGCTCTTTCTCGTTGTAGATTTGACATTATTGGTGGGGGGTGTTTCAACACCCTTGTTGTCACACAAATTCTTTGGTGGAGTTTTGGAGCAGTTTCGGCAGGCCTCCTATTTTATCCTCTTTTCTCTAGATTGTCCGGCACATTGGACCCATTTTCATACTTTGGAAGATCTAGCTGGAGAGGAATAGGAGGATCTTTTGGGAAGTTAGACTATTAGTTCAACAAGTGTGGAATAGAATAATTTGAATGATCCAGGAGATGGTGGAAGCTAAATATGAGGTCGATTTTCCTCTAGATAGAGGAGAGGTTGATATTGTGAGTAGGTTGGGTTTGCAGGAGATGTCTCTTATCTTAGCTTGTGTCAGGAGAGGTAGATGTGTTATGAAGAAGGTTCAAAGGGTGGGAAGATGATTGCCCCCTCAAGATGAATCCATTAAGATTAACACTAATGGATCCTCTCGTGGTAATCAGAGTCCTGCTAGGATTGGAGGTGTTGGTAGGGATTGTATGGGGTATTTGGTTTTCTTCTTTTCAGTGCATAAAGGGTAGCAAACTAATAATTTTATGGAGGGATTAGCAATTTTCTATGCCCTAGAGCGTGCATATGAGTTGGGGTGGCGTAAGGTTACCTGCGAATTGGGGTGGCATAAGGTTACCTGCAAATCAGATTCGTAGATTAATGTTAATTTGTTGATTGAGCAAAAGGTGAGTGAGATTAATTGGCAGTTGGCAGGGATTGTTCACCAGATTTTGCAAATTAGGGCTATGATGGAGAAGGTGTCTTTCATCCATATTCCTTGTGAATGGAATAGAGCAGCTGATTATTTGGCTAAGTGGGCTTCAGAACATGGCAATGATTGGAAAGTTGAGGGTTGGGAGAATCTTTCCCCTGATTACTGTCAGGATGTTGCATAAGATCTTTGTTGAGGATATGGATAGTTATGAAGCTAGATGATATCTTGTTTGGTTTGTTGTTCTCTTCTTGAGCTTTGGAGCTTTGGTTTTCTTATATAATGCTTGTCTCTGATTATTAATAAAGTTTTTACCCCTTTATTCAAAAAATATTATTTTATTATAATTTAATTATTGAATCATTATGCACTCCTTCCTCTCCTAGCTATATAGGTAGACCCCCTTATCCATAATAGGATGAATTGAAATCATCAACTTTATATTAAGGGAATAAATGTCTCTTATATAAATAAATGAGGTGTGATTGGAATAAGAATGAAGAATTGAGATTGTATAATTTCAATTAAGTTAAATGTGACACTTATCTTGAAATATAGATGGGGGAATATGTTTTTGGTATTATAAACATGGAAAACTAGGGTCCTAATCCCTCATTAAAAAAAAGTGAATAATAGCCAAAACAAACAAAAATCTAACCAACCAAACAAGAATCAACTAGAAAGCATTCAAAAATATTTTTAAAAATGCATAGGGACAATCAGAGAGTCACAATCCAACCAACAAAAATAAAAGCATGTAAAACCAAAGTTATTTTGGGCCATGATGATGACAAGAATAGTGTAACAAACATTACATCCCATGTTGTGTAGTGGGGTTCTTCTAGCTCTTGCATACATATTTTAGTTTATTCTCCTAAAGAGGGTGCTCCCATGTCCTTTCATATCACTCTATTTCTATTTATTTATTTTGTTTCTCATAAAACTATCTTGCATTCTTTTCCATTTCTCTAGATCATCTTTTAGGATCACAATACTAGTAAGAGAGCAAAACATTATGCCATTTGTTATTGTCGACCATCTTACAAAAATTATCCTCTATCATATTGAACTTTATCTAAATATATAATGGTTGTGTTGGAATTCATTCTAATTCATTATAGATGGGAACATGTAGGGTGTTCTACTAAAGAGGGTGCTCCCATGTCCTTTCTACTTATTTTTGTTCTTTCTCATAAAACTATCTTTCATTCTTTTCCTTTTCTCCAGCTCAACTCTTAGGATCACCATCCTAGTAAGAGAGCACAATATTATGCCATTTGTTATATCGACAATCTTACAAAATTCATCCTATATCATACTGAACTTTATTTAAATATCATATGGTTGTGTCAGAATTCATTCTAATTCATGTAGAATGGGAACATGAAGGGTCTTTGGTAGCATCAACATCCTCCTCAAAATCTTGTATTTTACTGGGGTATTGAGTGTAGACATCTAAAATTAATTAAAACAAACATTTAATTAATTTAGCCTTCCTACATAATTAATTTAATTATGCTTATCCTTATTCTTTTTAAAATTAATTTAATTTAATTTAATTAATTTTATCATTATGGTCTAATAATTCATTTGACAACAAATTAATTATTTTCCTATTCTTCTAAAGTCATCCAAATCATTATTTATTCTAAACTTCAGTCAGTTAATTAATTCTAATTAATTAACCTAATCATGTGATTCCTACAAATCACTTCTTCTAATCTTCATTTAGCCTAATTAATTCTCCCATAATCATTCTTATCATTATCCTCCAATTTTAAATTCCTCCACTCATTCTCTCTCCTCATGTCACATCCTCCTAATCTTCCCACTTGCATTCTAATCTCTCATTAATCCACCTAATCCACTTCCCCAATCAGTTGCACATCCCTAATCACCATGATTAGGGGTAAATCAACTCATTGTTATAAATGGCTTTCCTATCTCATCTGCCAACCTTAAATTCCACCCACTTTTGTCTATCTAAGTAATTTTGAATTCCTTGAATCTCCCCATGCCCTCTCTTCCCAAGGAATATTTAATTCCTTTCCTCTTTTATTCTTCCCACACAATCCATTATTTGAGACTTTTTAATTCTCTTGTCCTTTTCCAAGGAATTTTAAATTCCTTTTTATTCTCCCAATGTACTTGAGGATCTCTTCCCCATGTACCTTGAGGTGTGTGGAGACAAGAAATACCTCTATGGAAAATCTCTTAAATCCCACACCTTTTCCTCTCAATCCTCTCTCCCACTTTCTCTCAATCCTAACCCTCCATTCCAAATCAATCTTGGCCCTCCATTTTGGTCTTTCCAATCTATAAGTTGGGGTCTTATTTCCTCACAAATCGTCCACTTTTCATGTAATCTCATGTTGTCCATTTGAGCTTCACATCCATTCATAGCACCCTTATCATGCCCATTTCATCCCACACCTAGCTATTTAATCAATAAATTCATCTCACATCCAATCCTTTGTTGTTGAAGTAGTGGAGAGCAATCCACAATCTAATAAAGGACCAATCTAATCAAGTGAGGAAGGGGCACATTCTTCACTTAACGAAGGTCCAATATGAAAGGGTAAGGAAAGGTATAAAGGTTTCATTTTGCATATTTTTGCTTTATTTGTATTTCTTGATTAGTATATGCATTTGAATCCTCTAACCCATTTTTCCTTGTCTCCATTGAGGACAATAGAAACATCATCACATTACTCATTACAATTATCTTATAAGGTATCCTTGTCCTTAGAAGCCTCAAGGTCAATCTCAAAAATAGTATTTAGGAAGAGAATGTTTCACAAATTCCTCATTTGATATGTCATCCTCCAAGGTGTTAGAGATATATGAAGGGAAAGACTTAAAATCTATGTTGATTTATTCCACCATCTTCTTGATTTTAGTATCCCCTACTTCCAAAATCCTACTCATACTTCTAGAGCCTCCATTTTAACCTTCTTTCTATTGGCATACTTTGTCATACCTATGTTTTCTAGTCTCATAGATTTTTAGTTACCCCCAATGATCTTTAAATAGTCATCCTTGTCAAGATGGTTAATTTGTTTCAATTTTGGGGCAAAGGATGCTTCAATCAAAATATTGACCTCTCTAAACATTATCCTAATCTTATTTTTGGTAAATTTTACTTTGGCAAGGGGCTCCTTAGACTAGTCAACCTTGTCCCTTTTTAGAGATAGGAGAATGTGCTAAATAAAAAAGAATAAGCTTTTTTCTTTAAAATAGACTTGACTTTGGACTTCTCGATAATAAAGGGCTTAGTATCAATATGAGAAATGGTTGGGGAAAAGTCATTGTTCCACTCCTTAATAATATAAATGGGGAAAATGTATGTGATCTTATGGAGTTAAGATCCAGATTCAATCCAACATTGTCAATAGAGTACCTACAAGAACAAACATGCAAAGCTAAAAGAAACTAAACCAAATTGCAATCAACAAGAAACTTTTAACTATATTGTACTCCTATCACCAAGACTTCGTGCTTAAGAATTTAAATGATCTCAAAAAGTGCTTGCATAAAGAGTTGTGATGATTGAAAATTTTGAAGATTAAATGCAAATGATGTGCAAACTAGGAAAAAGTCAAATGCAAGATAATAGAAATGCAAGAATTCCAAAGATAAACTAAGTGCTAGGTTTCTAGATGGCTAGATGGTTCAAATGAGAGAGAGGGGCTAGGTTTTTATAGATAACCTCAGGGTGGATCCAAGTTGCTTGGAGAAATGTGGGATAAAATATTGATGTAAAAATGAAGAGTGTTTATCCCACATGCATTATATGAGTGAAATCGATAGAGTGGGAATTGATAAATAGGAGATGAAGTTGATATGAAAGAGATATAGGAAAAATAGTTTTATTTAAAATGAATAAAATGGAATATATATTATTAATAGAATATATTTTGATTTAATGGATTTAATGGAGTAATGGAGAAAATGAATATTGTGAGATAATGAAGAATAATAATACTATATTATATGGATCCACTTGATAATGATTGGAAAATTGAGATTAAATATGAGGATATTTAATAAAAATATGTGCAAATATTATTGGGGGTTTGATAATTGCTTTATTTATTGTCCTAATTGTTTTTTTTTATCAATAATTCATGTTATATATTATTTCAAAAAAGATAATAAATTTCAAAATATCAAACCCTCAGATTTGCATATCGTGCAAGTTCAAGTTATCTATTTACATCCCTTACTGATGGGATGGGGCTTGGGATAGACTAGCCTAGTCTATGCTCTTGGATCCTTTCCTTGGATCACTAGGTGTTCTAACTACACCCTAGGGTCTCTAGGACTTCCCCTGCTTATGGAATCCCCCGACCTTTCCCAATCCACCCACCAACAAGTTGAAAAACTATTCCTAAGGTCTCACCTACTCATGAGATTCAAGAACCCCTACTTAGGCTAATAAGGGTTTGGCTTGCTCCACACCTTCCTAGGTCTTAGCAAGGATAGGTCAGGTCTAATACATGGTTTTTCCACCCATTCATGTGCCCCCAAGAGGTTTCAAGCTTTCGACCCCTTACCAATTTCACTATTTTGTGTTTTGCCTACAAAATAGGGCTACAAGGATTGTGACCAATTAGGCCTCCTACCCAGTCCTTTAGGGCTCCCTCTTGCAAATGATGCACTTTCTTGTGAAACTTCCTAAAAGACCTACTATTCATTTAGCAAGGACTCAAGTATTTTCTAGGTTTTAGGTCTCCAAGTGTTCGTACACTGCCCTAGGTGGATTTTAAGGTTTTTTTAAGGGTTTTTAAGAGGGTTTTTAGGCCTACTAGGGTCACAGTGTAGGTTTGGTGCTCTTGCCACCTTTTCTGGATTGGTTGAAGATCCTCCTTCACACCAATGGTGCTTCACTCACCCCTCTACAACTCCTCCAAAGGGTGCCTCCTCCTCTGACCTTCCTTTCTCTCCAAGACCTCTGCAGCTTAACCCTTCCCAGTCGGGCACTGTCCAGTCTCGCCTAGGAGTGGGTCTTTAAATGGCCTCCTTGCATTTTCAAGGGCCCTGCTTGCATTGAATTATAGTACAGGGTCTATACTCTCATTCCCCATGGTTTCATGGTGATTCCACAATGGGGAATGGAGTTATGAGCCCATTGACACAAACCAGTCCAAAACTAGACAGTAAGAAGCAAATTCACAAAATATTTACAAACACACACAACCTATAAAACAAAACCTAATATAATTGCTCACAATGAGATTAAATACACCATACAAGACACTCCACATAGTTTTGCTCGAAAATCAATCCATTAACATTCTTCTTTTACCCCATTTGTGCCGACTGGCAACAAAATTGCAGTCATAGTCAAGTCACTTTGCTTGGGCCGTACAACATCTAACATCCAACCCCTTCTCTTAGGGTTTGAAACTACTCATACTACCCTTTCCTTAGTCTATGTTCTCATATTAGGGTTGTCCATGCTAAATAAAAGATTTTGACCTCATGGTGGAAAAGTTGCTTGACTCCTAGACCCACAGTGGGCTAACCTAAGGACACCACCATGCTAAGAAGGACCCCTAAACACCTCAAAGGCACACATACCCTCTATTTCCAAAAAAAACTCAACATTGACTCATGACCCTAGGACCTCAACTAGGACCTAAACTAAGACCAATGAGCACATGGCTCTTATTGTATATACAATGGCTTCTTAAAGAAGCAAGAACACAATCAAAAATAAATGGTGGGAGCCCTTTGAAGGGTTCTCCTGCACCATACTCCCCCTCTGCAACAAACTAAGGAATTAGGGGAGTGAGAAGAGTCAGATCAATGCCAAGCTTCTTGAACTTGCTCTCCTCCACCCAAGTAGCTTTAGACACAGGTTGATCTGCCCACTTCACTAAGTGCTCCATGTAGATCTGGTGTCTAGTAGACTTCTTCACTCTAGACTCCAAAATCTCCTCTGCTATAGGCTGCTTCACTTGAGGTAAGGCATTCACATCCAAGTCTTGTAGTACCTTGGCTTGGTTCTTAGTCTGCCCTTCTATCTCACCCTTGTACATGATCAGATCAGCAACATTGAAGACTGGTGAAATGGCTAAGTTTGAAGGAAGTTCAACCTTATAGGCATTCTCACCATATTATTCCATAATTCTACAAGGTCCTACCCTCTTCATTTGCAGTTTAGTAGGCTTGCCACTTTGTATTCTAGCTTTACTCAAATGGACCATCACATAGTCACCCACCTTGAACTGAACCTCTCTCTTTTTCTCATCCATTTTGGCCTTCAGTTTTTGAGTGGATTCAAGGATGGCTTTCTTAACCTTCTCTTGGACTTCCTTGATGGTTTGAGTGAAGTCCTCTGCTTACCCACTCTTCATCTCCATGGAACCAAGTTCCCTGAGTTCACACACTCCTCTTGGATGTCTACCATAGACAACCTCAAAAGGACTTCTTCCAGTGGTCCTATTTACACTATCATTATATGCATACTCTGCTTGAGGAATGATTAGATCCCATGTCTTCCCATACTCCTTAGTTAAACACCTCAACAAGTTGCCTAACACCTTATGACTTCAGTTTGACCATCAGTTTGTGGATGGTAAGCTGAGCTAAATGAGAGATTAGTTCCAAGTCTCCTCCATAAAGTTTGCAAAAATGGCCCATGAACTTGTCCCTATCTGGAACAATGCTTAAAGGGAGTCCATGAATCCTCACAATCTCCTTAAAGAAGAGATGTGCAACATAGCTAGCATCATGTGTAGTTTTACATGGAATGAAATGGCTCATCTTGGAAAATCTATCTACTACCACATAGATGATGTCCATACCTATCTTTGTCTTGGGGAGTCCTACTAACAAGTCCATGCTTATGCATTCCCAAGGCCTATTTGGGACCAGCAATGGTTGATAGAGACCAGCATTGCTTGATCCTCCTTTTGCTCTTTGACACACACCACATTGCTCCACATACCTCTTCACATCTCTTGGCAACTTTGGCCAATAGTAGTACCTTTGTACTAGATCCAAGGTTTTGTTGACTCCAAAGTGTCCACTTAAACTACCATTATGTTTCTCTTGGATGAGGTTTTCCCTCATGGATCCTCTAGGCACACACAACTGATTACCTTTGAACAAGAGGCCATTTTGGAGAGTGTAATCTGCATACTCACCATGGAAATGGTTCTCAAACTCCTTGAAAACCTTGTAATCTAATGAGAATTCTTCATCTCCTTCATAGAGGTCCTTGAAACCTTCTATTCCTATGATTTGCAACTGTAGTTCTTGAACTGTCAACAATTTCCTGCTTAAAGCATCTGCCACCTTATTGAGTTTCCCCTTCTTATGCTTGATGGTGAAGGTGAAGGATTGGAGGTATTCCATCCATTTCAGATGTCTATTGCTAAGCTTATCTTGAGTGTTAATATAACTCAAAGCTTGGTTGTCTGTGAACACCACAAATTCCTTTGGGAGTAGGTAATGCCTCCATTTTTTAAGAGACTACACTAATGCATAGAACTCTAGGTCATAGGCTAAGTACTTCTTCTTTGCTTCATTAAGCTTCTCATTGAAAAATGCCACAAGTCTTCCCTCTTGACTCAATAAACCCCCTACTGCAATTTCACTTGCATCACACTCCAATGTGAATAGCTTGTCAAAAGTAGGTAGGAGAAGGATAGGTTTTGTGGCTACTTCTTGCTTGAACAATTGAAATGCCTTGTCAGCCTGTTCAGTCCATTTAAACTTAGTTTTAAGGCCTCCTTTTATGGTGTCAAGGACTGGTGCACATATGCCACTGAAGTTCCTCACAAACTTCCTATAAAATTGAGCTAAACCATGGAAACTCCTAACTTTAGTCCCTGTTCTAGGTGCAGGCCAATTCAAGATTGCCTCCACTTTGCTTGGATCCATCTTCAAGGTTCCCTTAGACACCACAAATCCAAAGTAGACCAGCTCTTCCTTCAAGAATTCACACTTCTCTAGGTTGATGGATAACTTCTCCTCATGCAACCTCTCTAAGACTAACCTCAGATGCTCAAGGTGCTCCTCTTTGGTTCTGCTATAGATGAGAATGTCATCTAGGTACACCACCACAAACCTGCCTATGAAGTCCTTTAACACCTCATTCATCAACCTCATGAAGGTTCTTGGGGCATTGGTGAGTCCAAATGGCATCACAAGCCATTCACACAACCCTTATGTGGTCTTGAAAGCAGTCTTCCACTCATCTCCCTCCTTGATTCTAATCTGGTGATAACCACTTTTAAGGTCCAACTTGGTAAAATACATAGCACCTCCTAAACAGTCCATCAAATCCTCTATTCTAGGAATAGGAAACCTATACCTTATGGTGATCCTATTGATTGCCCTTGAGTCAATGTAAAGTCTCCACTTGCCTCCCTTATTTGATGCTAGCACTACCGGGACTGCACATGGGCTGATGCTTTTCTTAATCAGTCCTTGTTCCAATAACTCCTGCACTTGCCTTGCCACCTCCTTGTTTTGGTCAGGTGTGAGGTTATATGCAGCTTTGTTAGGTAGGGATGCACCGGGAACAAAGTCTATTTGATGGCTTATAGACCTTCTTGGTGGGCATGTTGCAGGTGCTCCATCACTCACTATGTCCTTATACTCTTGCAACATTTGCTTCACCTCCTTGGGTACCTCTACCTACAACTTGTCTTCCTCCTCTTTTGGCTTCACAAAGATGGCACACTTCACTATTTCCTCCTCATGTAGCAAGTGTAAGAACTCTTTACCAGTAGCCAATAAGACACTAGGTGTTCTTGAGGTTCCCTCTTCATTCTCTATCAAAGACTGAATCTTAAAGGTCTTGTTGTCCTTCTTGAAGGAAATGGAGTTCTCCTCTCCATCATAGATCACCTTCCTATCAAATTGCTAGGGTCTACCTAGCAATAAGTGACAGGCATCCATGGGTAACACATCACAAAGGATCTTATCCTTGTATCCTCCAATAGAGAACTCTACCCAAGTCTGTTCATTGACAAGCACACTCTGCTCATGACTCAACCATGTCACCTTATATGGGTTAGTGTGGGGTATCCTTGTGAGTTTACACTTCTTGGTTGCCTCCTCTGATATTATGTTATCATTTGACCCTGAATCAACTATCACCTTGCAAACTTTACCAAGGATCTTGCATCTCACCCTAAACAATGCTCTCCTATGCTTAGGTTCATTCTTGACTGGCTATCTTATCAAGAACCTATTGAACATTAGATTTTCTCCAATCTCTGATTCAATATGGTCCACCTTAGGTGTCTTGTTGCTAGAAGAGTCTTCATGTGCATAAGAAACCCTCTTTCCATTGTTTGTTGATGTAGGCTTGTCAAGGCATCTATAGGTCGGGTGTCCCAATTGTCCACAGTTGTAACATCTCATAGTTGCAAAGGAGTTACCCCTGTCGGTACCTCTACCCCTACTTGGACCACCTTGTGCACCTCTTCCTCTAGAATGGCCCCCTCTGAGATTGGCTTCACTGCTATGCTCAGTTAGCTTGGCTTCTCCTTGGTTCCTTTGCTCATTTGCCTTGCTTTGGTAACCACCTTGATGATTCATTTATTCTCTACCTCTGCCTCTACCCCTGTTATTGGAGTCTCCTTTCCTTTTGTTCCTCTCTTCCACCTTGGCAGCAAGCTGATGACATTTTTGAATAGTAGTAGGAGTCCATAGGCTTATCTCCTCTTGAATGTTCCACTTTAGGCTGCTTAGATACCTAGCCACCTTGATAGATTCATCTTCTTGTACTTTGGATCTAAGATAGCTTTTGAAATTCTTCGATGTAGGAGGTCACATCAAGGTCTTTTTGCTTCAATCCCTATCTCTGCTTATGAAGTTGGACTTCATAATCCTTTGGTAAGTAGTTCTCTTTGATCTTACTCACCATGGCCTTCCAATTGGCAATAGGTAGCTTCCCCATGCTAACTCTCTCTTCTTGCAGATACTTCCAGCATGTTAAAGTTGCTCCCCTTAATCTTGATTTGGCAACCTTGACCTTTTGAGCCTCTATCACTCCCTCACACTCAAAGTGGTTCTCCATACCCTCAATCCATTCCATGACAGTGTCAATGTCCATCCTTCCACTGAAATGTGGCAATCCTTCAAAAGCTTTGGTGTTCAAAGCCTTAATAGCCTTTACAAAAGGTTCTTCATTGAACAAGGGATCTAGTTCAGGTATAATGTCATCTATGTCTATAGTTTTCTTGCCTTTATCCTTGGTGTCTTCACCCAAAGGTCCTTGTGTCCTTTGATCCACCACTTCCTGCAGCTTATCCCTTATCTCACTCATAGCTTCTTCAAGGAGTCTATTCTTCTCCTTCTACTCTTCTACCTCCCTAGCCAACTCTGCATTAGTGACCATTGTGCTTTCCCCTACTAATTCACTAGAATACAGAGACATACACGGTCCACCAAATCTTTAACTTGCTCTGATACCAACCTGATGGGATGGGGCTTGGGATAGACTAGCCTAGTCTATGCTCTTGGATCCTTTCCTTGGATCACTAGGTCTTCTAACCACACCCTAGGGTCTCTAGGACTTCCCCTACTTGTGGAATCCCTTGACCTTGCCCAATCCACCCACCAACAAGTTGATAAACTATTCCTAAGGTCTCACCTACTCATGAGATTCAAGAACCCCTACTTAGGCTAATAAGGGTTTGGCTTGCTCCACACCTTCCTAGGTCTTAGCAAGGATAGGTTAGGTCTAATACATGGTTTTTCCACCCATTCAAGTTCCCCCAAGAGGTTTCAAGCTTTCGACCCCTTACCGATTTCACTATTTTGTGTTTTGCCTACAAAATAGGGCTACAAGGATTGTGGCCAATTAGGCCTCCTACCTGGTCCTTTAGGGCTCCCTCTTGCAAACGATGCACTTGCTTATGAAACTTCCTAAAAGACCTGCTATTCATTTAGCAAGGACTCAAGGATTTTTCAGGTTTTAGGCCTCCAAGTGTCCGTACACTGCCCTAGGTGGATTTTAAGGTTTTTTTAAGGGTTTTTAAGAGGGTTTTTAGGCCTACCAGGGTCACAGTGTAGGTTTGGTGCTCTTGCCACCTTGTCTGGATTGGTGGAAGCTCCTCCTTCACACCAATTGTGCTTCACTCACCCCTCTACAACTCCTCCAAAGGGTGCCTCCTCCTCTAACCTTCCTTGCTCTCCAAGACCTCTACAACTTAACCCTTCCTAGTCGGGCACTATCCAGTCTCGCCTAGGAGTGGGTGTTTAAATGGGCTCCTTGCACTTTCAAGGGACCTTCTTGCATTTAATTATAGTACAGGGTCTATAATCTCATTCCCCATGGTTTCATGGTGATTCCACAATGGGGAATGGAGTTATGAGCCCATTGACACAAACCAGTCCAAAACTGGATAGTAAGAAGCAAATTCACAAAATATTTACAAACACACACAACCTGCAAAACAAAACCTAATATGATTTCTCATAATGAGATTAAATACACCATACAAGACACTCCACATAGTTTTTCTCAAAAATCAATCCATTAACATTCTTCTTTTACCCCATTTGTGCCGACTGGCAACAAAATTGCAGTCACAGTCAAGTCACTTTGCTTGGGTCGTACAACATCTGGCATCCAACCCCTTCTCTTAGGGTTTGCAACTACTTATACTACCCTTTCCTTGATCTATTTGCCCATATTAGGGTTGTCCATGCTAAATAAAAGATTTTGACCTCATGGTGGAAAAGTTGCTTGACAACTTTGAAAAGTTGTCATGCAACTTTTGAGCAACTTTCTCAATGTTGCTTTTCTTGACTCCCAGACCCACATTGGGATAACCTAAGGACACCACCATGCTAATAAGGACCCCTAAACACCTCAAAGGCACACATACCCTCTATTTCCAAAAAAAACTCAACTTTGACTCATGACCCTAGAACCTCAACTAGGACCTAAACTAAGACCAATGAGCACAGGGCTCTTATTGTATATACAATGGCTTCTTAAAGAAGCAAGAACACAATAAAAAAAAATGGTGGGAGCCCTTTCAAGGGTGCTCCTACACCACTTACATACAAAATTACAAAAAAGTGCATTCCCCTTTCCTGACTACACCTATGGTATATCGACATTACAAATGTTGGAGTCAAGGAATACTGAGAGGGGGGGTGAATCAGTGTTCTGCAATTTTTAACATTCTTAATCTATCCTTTAAACCACTTAATGCAAATGAATAAAAGTAGAATGCAAAAACATAATGCAAATAACCATAACACCATAACACTAGGATTTTATGTGGAAACTTGGTTAAGAGAAAAACCACAGTGGGATTGAGACCCACAATATTAATATACCTTGTTAGAAGTATAAAAATATTACATGAGGGGAATGCACATGCATTCAAGCACACTGACTAGAGCTTACTGCTCAAATTACAATAAGGGCTACAACCCCAGAAGGCTCACTACCTTACAAATGATTAAAGATAATAATTTGAATGTCTAAACTAATAAACAACATCTACAAATGCCAAAAATAATTTCGGTTAAGCACAAAATACTATGTTTTGCTATTTTTCTAAATTCTGGAGCACACATGAAACTACAACAATCTCTCATACACATTTTCCACACAATCACGGATATACAAAATGATCATATCAATCGCTCATATATATCCACAACATCAAATTAAATCTTTTACATGTCGGCCCAAAAATGCATAACACACAAATGTAACATGTTACCCAAGTTAGCTCAATTCGATAAAAAACAATCATGCTAACCAAAATAAATTGTCCACACGCTTCCCATATGATGACTTATTATCCTTGAACACTCAAACAATCAGCAAAATTACTCTGCACGATCTGCACAATGAATATCCACATGTTACTACTAATGAACATTGTTCTAAGAAAAAACATGTCTACCAGATCCTCCAACTTATTCAAGAATCATCACCAAAGGCCACAAACTTGGAATAGGGTATATTACATGTCCACAATGCTTCTCTGAGATCCACAACACTAAATAATCAACACAAATGAATCTCCAACCAAAATATTGTACACTGTCGAATATCTTGTTCTATCTCACTGGACCACAATCTCTCTTTTGGTATGAATGGATCATGAACTGCAGATTGGATATCTGACTCTAATTGCCATCAATGAAAACATCTAAACAAAAATGAAATGTCTCTTTCCAACAATCTCCCCCTTTGGGATTGATGGCAACACATAGTGAAAAATGATTAAGTGACAAACTAAAACCAAAATAATAATATACATTGCAAAAAGAATCTATCAATCAGACTCTAAGAATCAACAACTCCCCCTAAGACCAACATTTTTCATTCCTCTAAACTCCCCCTTTAACATCGATGGCAAAGGTAGGGTTCTGGAAATAAAAAAATTCAAGCCAAAAATGATATTTACATATGTACATAGTCCTTACATACTCACAAAAAATTGAAGATGTATGCATAAGAATTCTTCAATGTATCTAGATGGCTATCCCAACACTTCTTCAAAATATTCAACATCGTTATAAATCCACTAAACAAGTAAGCTTGCACCTCTGATGTTCTTACATCTTTCAGTTCACTTTTGGCCAGAGCATCTTGAGTATCCTTGAGAGCACTGAGCATAACATCCAACTTAAAAGTAATGCAACTCTGAAGTTCTCCAACTCTTCCAATTATTCTCTACCTATCATGATTCAAGCTTCTAATTTTCTCAAGAAATGATATCACTTGATTTTCATGACTGCTCAAAGAAATTGATAGAGGATCAACCGACTGAGATATGCAAGCTAGCTCATCCTCGTGCTCCTTAGATTTCTTTTCAAAGTCTTCAATGAACCTTTTCAGACATAGGCATGATTTGTACAAGTTACCACCTTTGGATAATGCATCTTGCATGCTCCACATAGGCATCTAAAGTGACTTTGTCTTTGGTAATCATCTTTTTCAAATTCTAGAACCTCTTTGCATTGAATTTATTTTGGACCTTCTCCTCAACAGATTTTTCAAAAGATTCAAAATGTGTATTTACAGAGTTAATCAAACTTTTTAACTAGTCAGATGGAGTGTCTGAAGTATCCTTCTGAAATCAAGGCATTAATTTCTCCAAAATACCGGTTGCTAAGGTTAGCAACATATTATCCTTTGTATGTGAGTTTAAGAGATCCTCATTGGCCTTTGCTTGAGAAAATGATGCAAGTTGAATCTTTTGGATAGGAGACAGAGAAGCGAGGTTGATAAGACCTTGCACAAATTTTAGATCCTCAATTATTTGCTTTCCCTTTGTTGTCTTTGTAGTGTCTTTTGCCTCAGTCTCAACTTCAACCTTAACCTCCACCTTCTCATTTTCAACATTCTTCTCAGTACCTACTTCCTTCTTAAGAACCAGAGGGTTAACTGCATCAACCAAAATATTATCATCCTTGTCCTTACCTTCATCTACTTTTCCTACATGTCCTCTTCACCCTTGTCAACTACATCTTGAGCTCTAAATTCTTCTTGCACACTAACCTTGACTTGCTCAACAGTTTGAACCTCTGGGACAAAAGTATCATCCATTATCTGATTGTCTTGTGATGGCATGTTCTGAGCTTCCAGATGAGATTCATATTATCCTTTTGACTATTTGACTTCATAGTGATTCTCAAGTAATATTTTTGTCAAAATTTTCTTAGTTTATTTTGCAACCCCATCAAATTTTCCAAACATGATTTTATTCACTCTGTACTTACTCTTGAACTCATTCTTTATTAACTTAATTAATCTATCTATCTCTTCCTTAGAAATTATTGAACATAGATTAACTAATACATATTCTTTCAATCTCTCATTTTCTTTATTTGTTGTTTGTCTCCTAGCATCCAAAATTCCATAGAAGCTCTTGTGTATGACTGACATTATTTCAATTAGAGATTTACTATATATATTCAAGTATTTTATAGTTGCTTCCTCTAAAGTTCTTTTGCCGGATTCATAAAAAATTTCATACCATTATGATAATGGCTTTAGGTTATCATTCTTCACAACCTCATTCACAATTTGATTCAAAGACATAGGAGGCTTAACTTCAAGTTTTCCTTGTTGGCAATATAGAATTATAGCAGACAATGAAAGATTGTTGACATTTCAATAAGGATATTGAAAAGGTTGTTGATGATTATGGATATAACTGATTAAGGATGTTTACTGTCTTGATATTATTATTTTGTCATTGATGTCAAGAAATTGATTTTCTAATTCAGTATGATGTTGCCATATCTTGAGAAGTATGATTTGAAGAATATAAAGATGTCGGTAAAAGACACATAAAGATTATGATGAATAAGGGGATGAATAAGGTATTCAATGGGCAACTATTACTGAGTCAGACAATGATGAGATCATGATGTTTAGATTGTTTTAACATCATACATATGTTGTAAATTGTAAAGGTTAATACTATACTATGTTATCAAGCAAAGAACCTAGTTGGTAAACCCTAAGGAACCTAGTCGGTAAACCCTAAGGTTATCGCTATTGGTTAATGAAGGCGGAAAGTCTACCGAGTAAAGTTTAGTATTTACTGAGTTGTAACCGAGCTATAACAAAATGCATTAAATGGTTACATGTGTTATTTAATGAAGGAAGCTGATGAGATGGAACTGATTGAATGATTGGTATGCCATAAATATAGTTTGTTAATGAATCCATGGCAAAGGAAAGTCGGCATGAAGATTTATAGTGCAGATTGAACCGCAATACCCTGGCACAAGTTCCAAGAAATATGTGCAAGTTCCTAGGCGGGGTAAAACATTTTCAGATCAAAAGATGCATTGAACCTGGACAAGTTTGAAGATCTGATGGCTATGATTGATCATGGGAAATGTGATCAAGGAGATTAAGTGGTTAGCTAATTGTTTATAAATAGGAAACTATTGATAAACAATGTATGCGGGCAAGTGTATGCACAGAGATGCTACATAGTGATTACCGAGCACAAAAGCTTGAAGACCTGTTTGAATAATAGAGTATAAAAGACCAACAGATGGACAAGATTAGTTCTATGTCTAGATTGTATTGAACAAATAAGAATCTGCTTTAGCATTTTAGATGTGAAGTTGCAGATATATTTTTATTACTGTTATTTTGTGGAAGTAGCAGAAAATCTCTTAATCGAGTGGACTTAACAGTCTTATTTGAAAAACCCTCTAGCAAGGTCACATTCTAATTGAGTGTTTGAAATCCTTTACAAGGTCACTTCTAACAAGGTGAATATCCTAACAGATCTGAGGGAAATCCCTTAACCGAGTCACATCTAGCAATGTGTTTGTAATCTTTAACAGGGTTTTCTTTTAACTGAGCATACTCTAGAAGAGTATATTTCTTAGTGGGTCCGACATCCCATAGTGGTTTTTCCCTATTTGGGTTTCCACGTTAAATCTGGTGTTATGAGGTTTATGATGTTTATATGCTTTTGAGTTTGCATGTTTAACAATTTTGGTTATATTACTAAAGTATATGTTACCAAGGTTGAATCTGATGTTTTTATGGAAGGTTAAGTTTGTATGATTCACCCCCCCCTCTCATCTTGTTGGCTATTGGATTTGTACTTACATTAAGTATCAGAACTATCATTCCTTCCTTTAATACTTCATCAAGATCAGATGGCTTAGATTTCTTATCGAGTGGTTTCTCTTTTGAGACCTTGGTGGCCTTAGTAGCTTTGGCTTTAACCTCCTTGACTGCTTCATCAGATTCAATTTCGTCATCATCTACAGTCACAAATCTAACTGTCTTCCTTTTCTTCTCACCATCACTGGATGTTTTGACTGATGGTTTGGGCTTGCTAGAAGTCTTTCTTGAAGGCTTCTGAGAACCGGAGGAGGGCGCAACACTTCTTGATTACCTTGGCTTAGCAGTAGATGCTTCCATTTTAGCTTTTTTCTCCACCTTGACAGTTTGCACCTCATAAATTATATTCTCCTCTCTTTCTTTCCAGACTTCTTCTTTAGTAATTCCCATGCTTTTTGCAAGAGCTTCAACTTATTTTCAGACTTTCTTCTGAACCACCAGTTTCTTGAACTGTTGATGTAGTTTTAAACTCTTTTTTGCATAAGTCCCAAATCTTTATTCCTTGGGATCCACTAGTTTTCTCAGCATATGTTGTGCATAAAGTTCCAATATATGCTCTTCAATTTCATAACCCATAGGCATAATCCATACTGTTTGAGGCTCCACAAATTCCATTAAATAATGATTAGTATCCACCATAAAATAGATAGTGTCTTAATATTTCTCCACTATGGACTTAGGGATTCTTTCCCTCTCATGCATTTCCTTTTGGAAATTCTTGAAATAACCCCATAAATTCTTATTCTGGACCTTAGAGTCACTGAAGTTATTCGTATATTCTATGATTTGAACTACTACTGGCCTGTCAAAGGCCCATTGCACCTGCCCAACACCTGAAACTTCATTCATAAAGTAGAAAAACAAACATAGGAGTAGTGTACCTTACTTGAAAGGATGTTTTTTTTCTATTTGATCTTGTTTATATTCTTTATCAGCTCATTCTGGAGTAGTTCACAAAGGTCATATTTCTTGTTTTCCCTCATCATTTCATAGGCGACATATATTGCAATACCATAGATGGAATTCTCCCTGCTAGAATAACACACCTTATATCTGATTACCATAGAGGCAAATCTGATATCATGCTCCAGGATGTCGTTGATAATCATCACTCGTTTGTCAAATTTCGATCTTGTTGCATTTCTCACAATACCATTCTTTACAGCTTTCAAAGATGGTAGCTCTCTGGATGCAAAAAGACCTGTCACAACTTGAATAACAGTTTCTGTGATCTTGTGGGGCTTGTTCAAACACATAAATTTATCGTGCATTCTTCTTAATATTTACCGGATCCATTCGGGTCCATAGAGCATCGAAAATATAACAAAATGTGTGAAACCCTTGTCTTCTAACCCTTGAAATTCGGGTTTCAGCATCATATTCTTATTAGACAGTTGATTTTTATATAGATTCAACATGTGTGAACTTCTTAATTCCTCAATGGGACAATGTGTGTAAACCCTAATGTCTTCAATGTGTAGGACATTGTAGGGCACCGATGAAAATGTGCTTTTTGGATCATCTTCCATGGAGACAAATGGATGATGTTTGAAATTCATTTGAGCATGCTCAATGATATCAAAAAAGAGTGGGGCAACAACACCAAATACAACCATTTCATAATTTTAAGACATCAAACTTAAAAGGTTCTATTGATAAATACCTTGCCAACTAGATTAGGGTTTCTTTGCCAAATTGCCCAAGAGATCTTTTCACGCTTCGATTGCTGATGATTCTACTTTCAGAGCTCTCCAAAATTCTTCTCTTCAAATATAAAGTGAGAAATGAAGTGATGAAATTGTTTTTTATCCTCCACATACCTAACTTTTAGGTATAATGAATGCACTTTGCCCTAATACTTTCGGATACTGCATTTCACAAAAATCTACTGTGAATCTTCAAATCTACTCAAACTCTTTTGAAAATCCATCAAAAAAATTTGTGATCATCACATACACCTTTGCAACCTACCAGAGTTAGGCACGAATCTCAAACATTGGGTTTGAAATCTTTTCATGATAGCTTTCCCCAAGGCTAGATGCCTTAGTTCAGTTACTGGATGAGGTTCTAACACAAAAAAATTAGGTGTAGATCCATTTGCAACTTTAGAATCACTCTTATTAACCCAAGTCTTCTTCATCTGATCTCTGAGCTCTTCAAATTTTTCTTTTCCCTTCTCATTTGGCTTCACATTCTTGTTCTTGTCTTCCAGACCTCTCCTATTCACATTTTTGCTTCTGAAATACTTAGCAATGTGATTGGATTTGTTGCAAGCATAGCAAACAACATTTCCTTGTCTAGGTCTGAAGTTCATCTGATTTCTCCTTGATCTGTATTGATTAGCAACATGTCCAAACCTACCACATGCATAAAGTCTGACATTTCTCCTATTTTGAAAGTTATTTATTATACTTCTGCATTCATTTGACTTCTGACCATACTTATTGCATTTAACATATTGACCGGTAAAAGATGGACCATTATCGATCATCCTATTTATGCATTGACTAGCCATATGACCAAATTTATTGCAAACAAAATAGTTACCATTGAAATTATGAGCATTAGGTTTCCTTACTAGAGGCCTTATTGAATTTCTCTTCTTTTGTGCTGATTTAGAGCTTTCACCTTTCTCAAATCCAAGACCTTGAGTATCATTAGGATTCTTTTGGCTTGCAAGAATTTCATCAAGTTTGGCTGAGCTGATCCAGAACTTCTCCTTGTACTCATTTGCAACATCAAGATCATACCTAAGAAGAATGATCTTCCTTTCAAGATCTTCCTCACGTTGTCTAGAGTCTTGTAGGCCAAGCTTCTATTGTCCATTCTCATTCTCAAGTCTGCAACATTCATCAGATTTGTCTTTCAAGAACTGAACAAGCTTCTCCTCATTCTTCTTCCTTTCTTCAATCTCCTTTGTCAATCTCATCACAATGGATTCCATCTTATTCTTCTAGACAACATTAGCTCTAGAAAGTCTCTCACACTCTTTCATCTTCTCCTTCAGGTCTTTATCATCAATGCTTTGACTTTCTTTCTCTTTCAGCTTATCAACAAATTCATTTCTTTTCTCTCTTGACATGTTCAACTGATCTTTAAATGATTCAATGAAGTTCTCAACATCCTTAAAGTTTTCTTTACTTGCTAAACCTCAGCTTGGGCTTGATCAAGACCCTCAAGTGTTACAACAAGCTAATGTTTCAGACTACCAGAATCCATTGCCTCACCTTCCCAGATCCTCCTCAAGTTGTTAGGCTTCTTCTGAGAAACTAGGCTCTTATACCAATTGTTGGAGTCAAGGAACACTGAGAGGGGGGGGGTGAATCAATGTTATGCAATTTTTAACATTCTTAATCTAGCTTTTAAACCACTTAATGCAAATGAATAAAAGTAGAGTGTAGAAACACAAAGAAAATAACCATAACACCATAATGCTAAGATTTTTACGTGGAAACCCAGTTAAGGGTAAAACCATGGTGGGATTGAGACCCACAATATTAATATACCTTGTTAGAAGTATAATACTATTACATGAGGGGAATGCACATGCATTTAGGCACACTGCCTAGAGCTTACTACTAAAACTACAATAAGGGCTACAACCTTGGAAGGCTCACTTCCTTACAAATGATTACAAATAATAATTGGAATGTCTAAAATAATAAACAACATCTACAAATGCCAAAAACAGTTCCGGTTAAGCACAAAATACACTATTATGCAACACTACTCTATTATATTGTTCTACTAAATTTTGAAGCACAAATCCTTTGGTAACACATGTGAAATTATGCACAATTGCTCATACACACTTTCCACACAACCAACGATATAAAAAAGATCATATCAACCGCTCATATATATCCGCAACATCAAATTAAATCTTTTACATGTCGGCCCAAAAATACATAACACACAAATGAAATGTGTTACCCAAGTCAGTTGAATGTGATCCAAAACAATCATGCAGACCAAAACAAATTGTCCACACACTTCCCATATGATGGCTTATCATCCTCAAATACTCAAACAATCACCAAAATTACTCTGCATGATCTGCACAATGAATATCCACATGTTACTACTGATGAACATTGTTCTAACCAAAAACCTGTCTAGCAAATCCTCCAACTTATTCAAGAATCATCATTAAAGACCAAAAACCTAGAATAGGGCATATTATATGTCCACAATACTTCTCTAAGATCCGTAACACCAAATAATCAACACAAATGAATTGCCAACCAAAATACTGTACATTGCTCGATGTCCTGTTCTATCTCACCGAACCTCACTGGACCTAAATCTCTCTTCTGGTATGAATGAATCATGAACTGTTGATTGGATATTTGATTGCACTTGCCATCGATGGCAACATCTAAACAAAAATGCAATGTCTCTTGCCGACAAAAAAAATCAAAAAATAGGGCGTGTTTCGCCACCTCCTAACCCTCCTCCACCAATGCCTTGCATTTCTAATTTTCGGCCACCTTTATCACCTCATTTTGATTCACAATCTCTAGGTGGACTCTGCAACCAGAAGGCCCTCCTTGCAGCAAGACTTGAATCATCCTTATTCTCCTCTTTTCCACAAGTCATCCTCTCTTCTGCCTTAGAGGTGCAGACTTAGCCTTTAGTTCCCAATAGTTCTCGTAGGGCCCCCAATTAGCTTGCTCCAGACAGGTCTCCTAAGAAATCACAAATGCAATGTATTGCTTCACTCCTTGCATCCCTATTTTGGTTGTTGCCCTCCTCACATCCTTGTTACAATTTGCACTCAGAATGACCTGAGGGGAGGGACAACTTCACTCACATGTATCCATGCCCCTCTAGGGCATGCAAACCCTTCCTTGTCATGCACCAGAGCCAAAAAACTTCCCATTCCCTCTAGCCATTATTTCTTCACACATCTGTTCATTATCTCCACCACCGAGTTTCTTGGTTCTAATTCCAAACACGATGCCATGAACATTGATGCAATATCCGCATTAGTGCGGTATTTGAACTCCTCGTTTAGATATTCCTCCCCAAGAACTATCTTCACTCTCGTGATGAAAGTTCACTCTTCACAAGCAAATATATTGATTAGTATGTCATCCATTATGTGTCCCCAAAACTAAAGTAGTCACCGGTTAGGAGGGATCTCAAAGAGATCAATATGAACTAGTCAACAAGAGTAAACACAACAGAAACACAAATATATGATGGAGGCAATGTAGAACAGATTGTATTATAACATGAAATTGATTACAACCAACCGGTAACAACCGGGTTACAAAACTGGCTCATAGGCCTGCTAGAACATGCTCAAAATACAAAACAGGTCACAACCGAGACCTTGAATGTTAAGATCTATCTTCTACCCTCAATCTAGCTACTTTATTTTTCAATTGATATATTCCAATGCAAAATTACAATTATATATATGATACAAGGGGATCTGGTCGACCCAAAAAAAGAACAAAACCCGAAGAACAAGACCTAACGTGTAAAATCAACAAAGTTGGCCTTTGCTAAGAGATTCCTCCAGAAAATCCAAAGGATGAAGTGTAGATCATGAGAAAAGATCATCCACACATCAAGGAACATCGAAATCAATGCCCAAGGCTCTGCAAGCTTCGGAAGGGGTTTCAATAGATCACCAAAATATGTCTAGACAACCGGTAACAAGAAACTGTCAAGGAAACCGATAGCGATAACTTATCGAAAAATGATCCAAATGCGATGCGGTTTGGAAATAAGAAAGATGATCAAGTCTACAAGTAGAATCCAACTCCACAACATCTTGTGAGCCAAAACCGGGACACACATAAAGAAATGTTGAAACTACAAACATAAAGAAAAACAAAAACAAAATATTTTTGGTTGATGCAAGATTTCTATGAATCGGGGATGCTCCTACATCAGACATATGAGGTTATTGAAAAATTGAGCCTCTCACTTTGCTAGGGTTAGAGGAAAACCAAGGCGGTCTACCTCTGCTTGAGAAATCTAAGATGAATCTTCAACTGCTCTATCCTTCCACTTCATAAGATACTCCTTATATTGACTGCTCCGAGTACTACGCCCAATTCTACTATCCAAAACTTCTTCAATCTAATCTAGTTCCTTCTGGGGCAACTGTTTCTCTAACTCTGCAATACTATCCTCACTGAATTATGGTTCATGATACTCATGAAGATCTGCAATGTTAAACATAGGTGAAATACTCAAACTATCTGATAACTCCACTTCATATGCATTTCCAGAACTGAAATTCCTCAAAATCCTGCAAGGTCCAAACTTTTTCATTTGCAATTTGTTATAAGTTCCAACCGGGAATCTTTCTTTTCTCAGATATACCATCACTTCATTGCCAACTTTAAATTCCTTATGTCTCCTCTTCTCATCTTCCTTCTCCTTATACTTGTTGTTCATGTCTTCCAAATGCTTCTTAACTTGAATATGCAAGGCTATCATGTGATCTGCAAAGTCTTCTGCTTCTAAACTTCTCCGATCTTCACTGCTAATATCCATTAATTCTGATATACCTCTAGGATGCACTCTAGTAACAATATCAAAGGGTGTTCTTCCCGTACTCCTATTTATAGAATTGTTGTAGGCAAACTCTTCTTGTGCAAGGATCAAATCCCAATTTCCAGTTTTATCTCCAACTAAACATCTCAACAAATTTCCCTAGCTCTGATTAACTACTTATGTCTATCCATCAGTCTGTGGGTGAAAAGTAGAACTGAACTTCAAATCTGTCTTCATCTTCTTCCAAAGTGTTCTCCAAAAATAGCCAACAAACTTAGTAGTATTGTCTGAAACTATGCTCTTAGGCAATCCATGCAATCTCACCACTTCCTTGAAAAATAGGTCTACTACATGTAATGCATCTGATGTCTTCTTACAAGGTATGAAATGAGCCATCTTCTAGAATCTATCCACTACCACCAATATATAATCATTCCCTCTCAGTGTTTTAGGCAATCCAAGTACAAAATCCATGCTTATATCCTCCCAAGGTCTTACCAGTACTGTCAAAGGTTTATACAATCCCACATTCTGACTACTACCCTTTGCAACTTGACAAACTCTACAACTTTGCACATATTGTTACTTCTTATCAAGTTGCCATTAGTTTTGTGTTCAAAGTTATTCTATATACTCTAGTCAGTTATCTCTACCGAGATATTTAGTTGGTATGAGCAGTCCAGTCGGTTATAGACGAAAGTAGTCTCAGAGTGTAGTATACACCGAGTTGTCTACCGAGTATCATTCCATGTCTACCGAGTAGCAAAGATGACACACCGAGTGAAACGTATTACTAGATTAATTGAACCTGGACATACATATGAAAACACGTTACAAGATCGAGGTACATAGAACTGTTATCACATTGGAAATTGCACTTAAAGATTGTGTATGATTTTGAGGTCATCTAACCAATGAAATATTTTGCATGGTTATTCATTTGATAAATCATGTTTGTAAGATTGAAGCAATTAATGGATCACCAACATAAGAGATCTATTTATACAACATGGATTAAGATTAGAAACATACATGTAGCATGATAGAAAGGAAGATATAGAAATATATGAAGCAAGACATGTGAAAGCACTAAGTGTTATGACTGTTACAGAGACACAGAGGTCACCGAGAAGGATTTCAGAGAACAGTCAAAGAATAGAGTAAACATAAGGGTTTACCGAGTTACTATATGGGTTACACTGGTATGCTATAAGCAAGGTAATCTTATTCTGAGAACATAGAATCTGCTATAACATTCCAGATGTAAGGTTGCAGATATTTGTAATGATTTTATTGTAATATTTTGAAGTTGTAAGAGAAACCTTTAACAGGGTAAAAGACTCTAATCAAGTCTATAAATTGTAAAGCCTCTAACCAGGTGCATCCTTTAGCAAGGTAGATCTAACAAATCTTGTTACTCCTAACAGGGTAAGCTATCAGAAATAGCTAAACATGTAGCTCTAACCGAGCAACCTTTATTATTGCAGTAGTGAAGTTGTGGGTGTCATCCCCACCGTAGTTTTTTTCTCTAACCAAGAGTTTTTGTGTAGCCAAAATATATGTTTTATGGAGTGAATCATGTATGATTGTTATCTATTTGTTTTATCTTTATATTATGTTACTGCACTATTCAGTTTATGCATAATAGTAAAGTTGTTGTTGAAGAAAAGTTTTGAAGTACTGATTCACCCCTCCCCTCTCAGCACATTAGCTTTCCATATTGGGCCTAACACATATTTCTTAATATCCTTATAAATCTGGGGCCAAAAGTACTGCTCACTCATCAATGCTACTCATAATTCAATTTCTCACTGAAATAAGCTACTGCCCTCCCTTCCTGACTCAATAATTCTCCTATTGTTGTTCCACTTGCACCACAATCCACTTGAAATACTTTATTGAAATTTGGTAAAGCTAACACAAGCTACTCAGTCACTTTCTGCTTCAATAGTTCAAAAATTTTGTTTTCTCTGGTGGTCCATTTGAATTCCTTTTGATCTCCCCTCATGATCTCAGTCATAGGTTTACAAATTGAACTGGAATTTTTGATGAATTTCCAATAGAAACTAGTTAACCCATGAAATGATCTTACCTATCCAATGCTTTCTGGTGTAGGCCACTCAACAATTGCTTTTACTTTCTCAAGGTCCATCTTCAAACCATCCTTAGATACCACAAATCCCAAATAGACTAACCCATCCTTCATGAAAGTACACTTCTTAATATTGATCAACAACTTTTCTTCTCTCAACCTCTGCAAAACTTGTCTCAACTACAACAAATGTTCCTCTTTTGTCTTACTCAAAAACATAATGTCATCCAAATATACAATAACAAGCTTACCCAAGAATTTGTTCAATACCTCATTCATCAGCCTCATGAAGGTACTTGATGCATTAGTTAACCCAAAAGGCATCACCAACCATTCATACAGTACTTCATTTGTCTTGAATGTTGTCTTCCACTCACCTCCTTCTCTGATCTTGATCCAATGATATCCACTCTTCAAATCTATCTTTGTAAAGTATTTGGATCCACTCAAATAGTCCATTATGTCATCCATCCTAGGAAAAGGAAAATGATATTTCACTGTGATCTTGTTTATTGCTCTTGAATTAGTACACATTCTCCACTCTCCATTCTTCTTAGGTGCTAACACTGTTGGTACTGCACAAGGGCTCAGACTTTCCCTGATCAAACCTTTCTTCAACAACTCCTGCACTTGTTTATTCAGTTCCTCATTCTCTGTCGATGTCATCTGATGTGCAACTTTGTTAGGCAAACTAGCTCCAGGAACCAAGTCCATGCAATGACTGATACTTCTCATAGGTGGCAATCCATTAGATACATTATCTTAAATAATGTCTTCATATTCTGTCAGCAAATATTTTATCTCTTCTGGTTGTTCCTCCTCATGCTCCAGATTTTGTCTTCTTAGGAATTAAGGCAAACCACATATTCTCATGTCTCAATCCATCCAGGAATTTCCTTCCATCTACCAAAAAAATTCTAGCATTCGTACATACTTCATTCTTCAAAGGTTCCTCCAAAGATAACAAGGTTTGCTTCATCCCATTGGCTACAATAGTGTATGCATTCTTCCTCCCATCATGTACTGCCTATCTATCAAACTACCAAGGTCTACCCAGCAAAAGATGATAAATATCCATACACATAATATCACACAAGACTTCATCATGATAATTCCCAATTTTCAATTTCACCAAACATTGTTCACTTACTAACAACTTATGCTCATCCTGAATCCATGCTATCTGATAAGTTTTAGGGTGTTTCAATCTCTCCAAATTCAACTTATTCACTTTCTCTTCTGAAACAAGATTATCTGAACTACCACTATCAATAACAACTTTACAACACTTACCAGATACCTTACATCTGGTCTTGAACAAATTCTTCCTCTACAAGGGCTCTTCATCTCCTCCAGTATGACACAAAGCTCTCCACATCATCAATAGTTCTCCATCTTTCAGTTTATTGTCTGATCTAGTGGGGTTTTCTTCTACCACTGTCGCTCTTCCAGTATTCTCTATCTTCTTACACTCGAAAGCACGATGTCCTTCTCCTTCACACTTATAGCAAGTTCCTCTAAATGTTCTCT
This sequence comes from Cryptomeria japonica, assembly GCF_030272615.1. Taxonomy (NCBI): domain Eukaryota; kingdom Viridiplantae; phylum Streptophyta; class Pinopsida; order Cupressales; family Cupressaceae; genus Cryptomeria; species Cryptomeria japonica. The sequence goes on from NC_081407.1 coordinate 636,104,539, forward strand.
TGTCTTGTCTCCCAAAATTCTCATTTTGGTAGCCATCCGATTCTCTCCTCCGATAGAAATTTCTATCATCTTTCTAGTATGAATTACCTTCTTTGTTCACTTGCTTGTCCTTGTCCTGATCTGTATAGGTTCCTCTACCTCTGGTATATCCTCTTCCACCTTAAAATATTCCTCCGGTAAACCTTCCACCTCTGCCTCTCTACCTCTACTCATGTCTTTTGTTTAGCTTCTCTTCCGCCTTTAGGGCTTATTGGTAAGCCACTTCAACACTCTCTAATTTGATCGAATTGAGTTCATCTTGCATAGACACTTGTAATCCATTCAAATATCTTGCAAATTGTTCAACTTCATCATTAACATGTCCAAATCTGATGTTCAACTTGTAAAATGCTTCGATGTATTACTTCACACTAGATTCCTTCTGTCTCAAATTCTATAACTTCTGAAATAGATTTACTTGATAATCAGCTGGCATAAATTTTGATTTCAACTTAGCAATCATCTAATCCCATGTCTTAATCTTCTCTTTACCTCTTCTCTGTTTGTCAACTTGCAAATGCTCCCACCAAAGAGATGCATGACCTTTCAACCAGACCTTCCTTTCTTCTGTAGTGTTTTGAAAATCAAAATACTTCTCCATCTCTGAGATCCAATCCATCAATTCATCTGAATCCAACTTCCCATCATATTCCAGTGGGGTAAAATGAGGTTTAGTATTTGCCCTACTCAAAACCCTAAAAAACCTTTCCTCATCCGGATCAACCGTCGGTGGGTTTACTTGATTTGTCGGGGCTTCTTCTCCTTCATCTTCACTTACATATTCAATATGTTGGGCTCTTCTGTAGGCTATCTCCATGACTTCCAACCGGGCTGCTATACCTCTCAACATTTCCATCACAATAGGGTCTACATTCCCATGTGCTCCACCATTCCTAGTTCCTCTTCGCATCATCGTTCACGCCGGTCCTCTGCAGCTGCAAGTCAGATCCACAATCCACCACCCTACAACAAAAATCTCAGGACACGTAACCTCTAGAACAAAAACTCGCTCTAATACCCCTTGAAGTAGTCACTGGTTAGGAGGGATATCAAAGAGATCAATCTGGATTGGTCAGCAAGAGTAAACACAATGGAAACACAAATATATGATGGAGGCAATGCATAACAGATCGTATTATAACATGAAATAAATTACAACCAACCAATAACAACCAGGTTACAAAAACTAGCTCATAGGCCTACTACAACATGCTCAAAATACAGAATAGGTCACAATCGAGACCTTGAATCTTAAGATCTATCTTCTACACTCAGTCTAGCTACTTGATTCTTTGATTGATACATTCTAATGCACAATTATAATTATATATACGATCCAAGGGGATCCGGTCGGCCAAAAAAGGGATCAAAACCCGAAGAACAAGACCTAACGTGTAAAATCAACAAGGTCGGCCTCCGCAAAGAGATTTCTCTAGAAAGTCCAAAGGATGAAGTGCCGACCGCAAAGAGATTTCTCTAGAAAGTCCAAAGGATGAAGTGTAGATCGTGGGAAAAGGTCAACCACATGCCAAGGAACAACGTAATCAATTCCCAAGGCTCCACAAGCTTCGGAAGGGGTTTTGGTAGATCACCAAAATAGGTCCAGGCAACCAGTAACAAGAAACTATCAACCGGTAACAGGAAACTGTCAAGGAAATCGATAGTGATAACTTGTTAGAAAATGATCCAAATGTGATGCGGTTTGGAAATAAGAAAGATGATCAAGTCTACAAGTATAATCCAACTCCACAGGATCCAGTGAGCCAAAACCGAGACACAAAGAAAGAAATGCTAAAACTACAAACAAAAAGCAAAATAGAAAGAAAATGTTTTTGGTTGATGCAATATTTCTATGAACCGGGGATGCTCTTGCATCAAAAATGCCACCTATTGTTTGCTTATCTACAATGAGAAATTTGCCTCCATTCTTCCAACTTTGCTTTCTCATTCCACCTTTGGCTTCATCGAGACACCAAAAACAATGAGTATGCCAGGTCATGTCTTGTGGTTTAAAATCTACATTCGATCATCCTGCGTCTTAAATGCCCCTTCCAACTTGGCAATGGCTCGTAAATTTGGAAACATATCCAAGCATACAGATTCTACTCCAAGATGGAGATTTTTTGATTTGCAAATTCATTGATCTCAGATCATGTCAATTTCAATCTGCCACCGCTAACTGTCGCCAATCATCTCTAATATTGATGCATGACTCATCATTCCTTGTCCTACTACCTCATCCACACACCAATCCTAATTGCTTGCTTCAAGTTCCCATGCTTGAGAGTAGTGTACTTCTCTCCTTACATTATTGTCTTAAATGAGTTCTGAATCCTCTCCTCGGCTTAGCTCTGCTCCGCTATCATCATTCCCACCTTATTCCACTTAATCTCACCTTGTTGATATTCCACAACTTCCTTTTCTTATGCATTTGCTTCCTAATTTACTTCTTGTAGCGTCATAAATTGTACGCACTTGCTAGGGTGGTACAATTTCACACCTAGTTTAGCACCCGCCTTAGCGCATTTTGCATTTTGCATTGCATTTCCCCTTTAGCACTTAATTAATTAAATTAATTAGGTCTACGGTTCTATTTTATCATCTCCCATATCATAAAGTTGGGCCCCTTTCATTAAAGTGTGCCCCTTTCATTTTATTCCTCCAATACATCATTTAATCAAAAACCCTAATTAGGTCCTATTCTGAGCTTGGGGGCTTGATTTCAGGGGTCAAAACATCTCGAAATCAGCTGTAACTTCGGGATTCTCTCTAAAATCATCATATCCGATGGCCCTGAAAATTTGGTGAAAAGTTGTCGGGACCATGGCGCCCCGCGTGCACATGGTCCCGGACATTTTTCCCGAAATTTTAGGAGTACGATCCAATCATAAAATAAAGCTTAACCCCAAGAAATTGGCGGGAGATTCAATCTCTAGGTCGGCCAAAAGTTGAAATTAAGACCTAGGGTTTCATATATAAGAGCTCTCTTTCTTCATTTGAAAGGATCGGAATTTTGGCTTTGGAGGACCTTCTATGCAGCGAAAGAGCAGATCTTTGAAGACTTCAATAACATTCAACATCCAACCATCAAGCATTCATCAATTTCATTCATTTAGGGCTTGGGAGACATTGAAGAACAATAGGAGATTACCGACTGAAGATTGGCTTGTACTCCTCCCTTGAGGGTTGGGTATGATTTCATGTTGTTTTCATGTCTTTGCATAAGCTTCAATATATCCTTTATTCATGCTTTAGATCACTTTGCATCTTGATTTAGAGCATTTACATTATCATTTACAAGCAATTAGGGTTTACTTTCTAGGTTGCTCTAGTTTGCTTTCTTGCATTTAAGGACCTTGCACACACACTAGGTCTGCACACACAATACATTTTACAATACAACTTGGCTATTCGTGGAGGTGGAAATCACCGAAGCGGGGGTTTGACTAAGGCAAAACCCTATATAGCCGCCCACCACACCTTTTCAGATATAAGTGCAGGTTTCGGAATTCGGATGACGCCGCAAGTTACAGATCCGGAAGAAGCAGATGAAGATCGAACTTCACACCAAATCTCAGAGCAAAAGACCAGGACAGGGGCGTGGGGCGCCCTGGTCCTGCCAGGACAGGGACGCTGGGCGCCCTAGTCCCTGGGACAGGGGCGCTGGGCGCCCTGGTCCTTCTGACAGTAGTTTTCAGCATTTTTGACAACTTTGCAAAATAGCAGTTTCCGGAGCAGTTTCAGGGGCAGAATCAGGACAGTGGCGCCCGCGCCCCCGTCTCGAACATTTTCACTCAGATTTTAACACCGGGTACGCATTTACATTCTTGTCTTGTCCTTGTGTTTACAGCTTTCCGCTTTCCATTGTTTAAGTTCAATTCTGCAATCTTGTTATTAGTTCATACTTGCACTTTGGGGTTAGGGATTGAACTTGCATTATTTTATCTTTCAATTACAACAAAGGAATAGAAATCCTAATAGGTAGCCCGTGGCTCTCTCTTCCACAAGAAGAAGTAGCCAATTGTGTGATACCTCTAGGCTCTTTCGTATTCCACAAGTGTGTGGTTGAAAGTGAGATTAGGGCATGTTTGCTTAGTGTCACTTTTTCTCCCACACACTTCTCTCACCATATGAGACACTTTGAATTGTGGGAAATCATTTAATAGTTTAATGATGATCTGAATAATCTTATCAATTTGCCAATGGGTTGCCTCCCCTTTCGAAATCGCCTATGTTATTGTTTTTGAATCGCCCTGCAATTGCAATTTCTCACCCTGAGCCTTTTTGCTATTTGGAGAGCCAACAGGGATGCATTAGCTTTTGCTAAGTTATTGGTTGTGACTCTGAGGCCATGTCCACACTTTGCCAGGATCGTGCTCTCATGATTTTTTGTTGCACATCCTACACTTGATTGACTCGGGTTACTCCTTGTCACTCCATCAAAATTCACCTTAACCCAATCTTTATCTGGGGGATTCCATTTAATATTGTGTCTCTACTTTTATTTAGGATTAACCCTAGAAAGCCCATTAACGAGCCCATTTGTCCTAATTGTTACTATTAGCTACATTAGGCCAATTAATGACCCTATAATAAAGAAGCAAATGGGTGATGTTGAGTTTATACTAATATATGTAGAGAACAAGACCTTGATGCAAAAGGGAATGTGCATTATTATTAATGCACTACTATAAAGAAGAAATAAGAAAGTAAGGAAAACTCACAAGCCTTTGATGTCTTAAATGGTCTAATAAGGGAAACTGGCAACTTTGAATTGTTGAGAATCCTCCTTATAAATTAAAGTACTTTATTAGGTGATAGCTTACCTCATTTTAGGGAGAGACAATGCTAATCTATTTTAGCCATTTTGGTGTTTGATGACCTTCTCTCCATCTTCAAGGAAAACATCAATGAACCTAAAGTCCTTTCTTTTTCTCATCTTTGTGATATTTTGACCTTCATAACTAACCCTCATGAATTGAATAGTTAACTCTTCAAAGATTATGAATCTTAATCCCCATTGGCACCTTGCTCATATTACAAGACTTAACAAATTGGTTAGTGAGAATCATGTGCCATGCCTCTATATTATAAATAAATATGAGACAACCTACCCTTTTGTGAATATTTCCTACATTGTTTTGTTCTTCTAAAAATTTCCACATGAAGAAGTATTTACATGAACTCTTTGGCCTACCATTATACTTACATGAACTCTTTGGCCTACCATTATACTATGAAAAAGCGTGTAAAGGCTAAGAAAACTATAGGTGCAGAGAGAGAAGTTGATGGCAGAGGAAAGGAGTGTAAAGGAAATGAACTAAGGCATTGAAAATGACACTCTCCTTAAAACCGATACCACCACATTGTGGGATAGAATGATATAACACATTGAGTCATGAGTGAGTCCTAAGGATAATACTTCAAGAAATCATCATGTGAACATCTCTTTCATGTGTAACATAAATGGCACAATCAATTTCATAATTAAGCCACATGCATTTGGTTTTAAGACTCCCACACAAAGAGTTCATCAAATGCTTGCTATAGTAATCATTATACTACATCTTTAAGATTATCACTTATTTCTAAAGCATACTAAGCCCCAACATAAAATCATAAAAATATTTGCTAAAGATGATTATCTAAACCTTCTTTGGTGATAGTAGCAATGACTAAGTTTGGCAACTTAATAACAAATGTCTAATTAACCTGAGTTGATTTTATGACCCTCATTCACAAGACTATCCACCACCGTGTTAGCATCCTAGTAGATGCGGTTAGCTTTAAATTTTTTGAGTATTTTTATAATGGATTTAATTTCTCATATATAGTCATTGATCTTCCATGATGGGAAAACAATATTATTGATTAAGTCAATAGTTTTTTTTGGAATCACCCTCAATTTGAAGATATTAAATGCTATCCTTAATGACTTTTTAAATCCCCACTAAGCAGCAATAGCCTATGCTTCATTGCATGTTTTTATTTTGATGCAATGAGGATAAATTTCAATTAGTTTACCATTTTTTTCTCTAAATATTCCTTCTAATCCAGTTAGACCAAGTTTTCCTTTCAAACAACCATTGAAGTTAAGTTTGACTGATTTGCCTTGGGGGATTTTCCACTTGTTGTGTTTCCTAAGTAGGTACTTTTTGAAATACACATTATGCAAGTCGTTATGTATACCTTAGTTCTAGCTTGTTTTTATTTCCTACATCAGAAAGGGGCTTTTATGGGGTTCTATGTGATAGTTTTCTGTGATTGAAGAGAAAACAATGTGGAAGGCATTCATGTTTCTAAAAAAATATTATTTTTTCATTTCAAACTCCCCAAGTGACATGGGGGAAAGTTTGTTGCTAGGTCTCCTTAATTAATAGATGTTGAAAGGAAGCATTATTATTTTAGAAATCCATAAATGACATTAGATCCTCAAGCATACCCATTTGATTTTAAACAACAAAAATGTCTTCCTAAATGTCCCTTGAGAAATTGTACTGGATGAATAGATGGTCAACATAGTCTTCATGGGCAAGAAACAAGGGACACCTCTTAGGGAATTGAAAACCTCTTTTTAGAAGGTTATCTTGAGTGAGAATCTTATTATGATTTACTATTCAATAGAAAAAAAGAAGTAATTTTAGGTAGTATCATTTGGTTTCAAACAGATCTCTAGTCAAGATTAACTCTTGGGAGGCTAAGCATTAGATTATAACTAGAAGCAATATAGAATAGTTTCTTATAGAGTTGTTGGTCTAAATGATCTCATCCTTTAAAAGGTGAACAAAAAGTTGAAATAACAGAGGTAAATTTGGAAGTCCTCCATAACATTGATAACCTTGATGTAGTCACATAGATTTTTCTCTCTTTTTTTTTGTGGCTATCTTTTATTGAGCATCCTTCTAAGAAAATCCCAAAGAAATTATAAATCTCTTTTTAGCCTTGAAATTTGAATGCTCTTGAGGCCCACACCACCATTTTTTATTTTTTTTACATACTATATCCCAACTGATCAATGGTAGAGTTTGTTTTTCTTTTGTGCCTATTTAGAGGAATTTATTTTGAAATTTCTCTATTTTCTCAACCATACTTTTAGGGATATTGAAGAGGGATTAAAAATATACTTTAGTTTTTTGAAGAGAATCCTTAACAAGTTAGAACTTACCAACCTAACTTAACAATTTAGCTATCCATCTAGCTGATTTTATTTTGAATTCTTTCTAGAATACCATATTATTACTTAGGGTGAATCTTTTTGATAGAAAGAGGAAGCCCTACATAAGTAATAAATAAGCTTTCTTTAACACATACCAAAAATTTAACAATCTTATTTTCCAAGAGATCCTATCTAGTATATATGAAGTATAGCACACTTTCCTTGTAATTTATATGTTAACCAAATGCAACAACATACTAATTAAGCATTCCTTTCCAATTCATTGGTTTCATGAGAAGTCCCCAAAAAGATAGAATCATTGATAAACTACTGGTAAGGTGAGGGGTTTAAGGAGGTAGATTTGAAACCATTCAACTCTTGAGAGGCAACTAACTTGTTAATGTTTCTTCCTATAACCTCATCCACCATAATGAAGAGGTAGGGAGAGACGAGATCCCCTTGCCTTAAACCCTCTCCCATTGTTGAAATTTTTATAGGGCTATCATTGACCATAACATGGAATTTTGGGGCGATGACACATTCTTGAAACAATTGGAGCAATTTACCCCTAAACTTGTATTTCCTTAGAACAATAAATAAAAACCCCAAGAAACCCATCATACCCAATTTCTCACTTTTATTTATTGAGTGGATGGCGATAACAACATCCAAGATTTGCCTACTAGGATCAAATCCATTCTAGTTCCAAGAGATCACTTTATGGAGGGGAGGCTTTAATATGTGAACAAGGAACTTGGAGAAATTCTTATAAATAGTGTTGCAAAGGTTGTTAATTAGTTTGAATTATGGATTACTATGAGTTGAAGATGTTGAGAATTGATTAACCAAGGTATTAGAAAATCAAGATTTGTTAGATGAACAAATGTGGAACTTCAAACACATTATATGTCTATTTGCTTCACTTATACAAGCATGGATGCTATATACCTCAAATGATGATGTAAGATGATAATGTAATTAGGATGCTCTATGATGCTTTCATGTGAATGCTCCATCTAGTTTTCTTGTATGATTTAATAAATAATAATGAGTGTCCTTAACTATAACACTATGACACACACATCCAAACAATGTGTTAGGTTGGCTCACAATGGTTAGTAGGATGAAGTTGATAAGGTTTAATTTAAAATTTTAAAAATTAAAAGCTTGATGCACAAATAAGTGCACAAAAGTGACCTATGCCAATTACCAAATTAGTGAATGGAAAATATAGAAATCAAAGTTGGTTCCTAAGGATAAGTGATTATAAAGATAGACTGAAATAATATAATGAACTATTTTTGACACAAAAATACACTACTTATAGACTTGTTTTTGTATAAAGGATACTATATTCCAAATGGGTCCAAAACATTAAAAAAAAGGATGGTGTGAGAGTTTTACCATTATAATTACATACTTACAAATTGATTTCAACAAAAAAAATTTATTTTAATAACAAGTTAGAAACCATGGATTTAAAATTAAATTAGAGAACTTGAACTTAATAAATTGCACTCACAATCCTAAGCTTAAATTTGATAGTTGACATTTCTATCAAGCTATTTTTTGTGATGGTTATCTATTCAAAATTGTCCATCAATAAATTATATATTTATATAGTCATTTTTTTTTCTAAAAAATGAATTTCATGTGATACAATCTTCTCAAAATTTTAAATATATTTTAAACAAAAATATCTAAATGGAACCATATTGCCATCAAATTTACACCCACTCATGACTCTTGCAAACACACACTATGCAACTATTTGCACATGCTTGCATAGTTTTTTCTATTCAAGTCCAAATAATGCCAAATGTAGAAAAGAAACGAAACCAAATGCAAGCAAAATATTTTAGTTTTTGTCTAATCAAAATTTAGATGAACTTAAACATTTATATTTAAGGTTGGAATCTCATGTGAGGGCTCAAGAAATTATTTTGAAAGAGCATGAGATTTCACAAAGTAAAAAAATACTAATGATTAAGAATCCTTTTCTCAATAATAACTCTTGGTCTTCCACAAGTTGTGATTCTAATGGTCTAAGCTGATGCTCTATCTAGAGTATAAAAAATAATAACACTCTATTTTTTAGTTTGAAGGTTTAAGTGAGACAAGACTAAAAATTGCTCTGTCAACTCAATTCTTTTATAAGACTTTTTATTTTACTAGTTTTTTTATTATATCTATTTATTTATTAAATTAAATATATAAAATAATTAAATTTATAAAACCATCAACATTTATAAATTTAAATTAAATATATAAAATAGTTAAATTTATAAAACCATCAACATTTATAAATTTAGAAGTTAAACTTTTGAATTATTAGTAAAGAAGCCCCCTCCATAAGAACCCCATCCTAATGCGCGGTGTCCACTGCCGTGCCAGTGGCAACATTTGCTCTCGATCTGCCCCAAGCCTGCAACGATGTAGACGATTTTCGGATATGGACAAAATATTCACCATCAGGTTAAACTGTTGTTTGAGAATGTGAGATTTATCTAATAACATGCGTTAGATGTAGTAAACCATTGTACAACATTCATCCAATTTTAAAAGGTGAAAGAATTTAATAATCCCTTTAAACCCAGGAAGGTGAATAATTGGTACACTGGATGCTTAAATGTCCACAGCCACATACCTCCAAAACGTAGCTCAACCTCAACACAAAACATTGAAAACATACAAATTGATTGCTCTCACAGAACTCACATAATATGCTCTAGCTTCTGCTTCAAACAGAGTATGATAAAAGCTGGGTGTCTCTCTGGCTATGCATTTGGTGTCAACTCCTCATGCTTTCCTCAGGTATTCTTCTTCTTTTGCATTCTTTTTTAATAAAAAATTATTCCGCATTTGCATTAATCATTTGTTTCCCTAATTTTATACCCTGCCCGGTTGTTTGTTGTGAAAAGAGTAGTGCTATTATACTGCTATGAATCTTTAACTGGGTTTGTGCAGCTGCAAACAGGTGCAATGCCCTTTACTCCCCTTTTTGCAAACTTTACTCACCTGAAAAAAACCAAACTTTGTTTTCAATGGAAGCAAGCTTCAAAAACAAACGGATATTCTCTCGCAGCAGTCCACACCGCTACCTCACCTTCGGAAATCACCTCTGAAGAGCAAAATGTGGGAGGTGATGTGCAGGATAATTGTGGGAATGGTTACAGTGAGGATGAGAAAGAACTTGACCCAAAAGAGGCTCAAAGGAGAATGAGAATTGGTAAAGCCAACAAGGGAAAGATGCCTTGGAACAAGGGCAGGAAGCATAGTCCAGGTATTTCCTAACGCGACTGGTTCCCTCTTTTTTAAATTTCGTTGGCCGCCAATGGTTTATCAGGGATTATGGCAAGCGTTTTGTGCTTCATTACACAAGTTTTGTGTCCACGAACAATTTGGAGTGAATACATACTGCATCCGGTTGAGGTTTCTGTTAATCAGGGATATCTGACAAATGCTTAGCTATATTTCGTAGTGCAGTGGTGAAAGTGCCAAATGCCTACCCTTTAGAAAATCTCCAAAACAAAAGAAGTATCGCATCAAATATGGGGGTCGGCATTGATTTTTAAACTTAAATTACCATAGACCTATTTGAATCTGGAAACTGAATCTGATATCGTACCGAATCCACAGCATTAAAATAATTGAATGTGTTTTGAGGAGGCAGACCAACGAAGCGAGGCTTCTTTAATATCAGCAGCACCTGCCGATGAGCCCTTTGCAGTAAATATTTTTTTTTTTTTCCATTGAATATGGCTAGATATAAATCAGGCAATAATGCCCATAAGTGGTCAAGAATTGGCAATGCGAATGGCTGAAAAAGCATGCAGTGAGAATTGATACAGCGTTTCCAAATAGACTATATGAGGCTCTTGAAGAAAAGACAATCCAAAGAAACAAAAACATGGAGTGGCATATGCAATGCTTAAAAACCCAAATCTGTGTCAAGCAACTATTCTCGCACTATTCAAGTCCAGAAGAAATTGATGATGGACTTCATATGGATCCTTTTCATTGCAGCTGAAAGGGGGAATTGTCTCACTGATCTTGTATATGGTGTTTGTTACCAATATAATAATATATCCTATGACTTGGGCCAGCAGAAAGTAGGAAGTGTAATTTCAACTCTGCTGCATATATTTTGAGTCTTATAAAAATTACCATTTAATAATTTAGAAGAAGACTGTCAAAAGATTTAAACTAAATTCAGGCTGTCAGCAATAAAATTTCATAAGTTAGAGCTGTAAACTTTCAATCCTACTCCAATAGCTGCTGGGAATGCCCATTTGAACAGTAACCTCTCTGACTTCTGTATTTCCAGGATTAATCACATTTCATGGGGGGATAGCGTCTTCAATGGTATTAGCTTCTATGTCATGCCAGTGGCAATGTAAGATGAGTATACAATAATAAAAACAAACAAATAATAGGATATGATAAACTCTTGAATAATAAACATTTAATAAACAGTAAACTACAAATGACAGTTTTGGAGATTCCTCACCCCTTTACTTTAGATGCATTTATCAGAACAATTGAATATATTCGATCAAGCAACATTTATCAATTGAATTCAGAATATATTTGACCAAGTCTTCCTATACATCAAAGTTACTTTAAGGAATACCTGTTAGCGGTGGACTAGGTAAGGTTCGGTCTTTGTATTGCTGTTAAATCACATGAAACTCTTAAATTGATTTTCATCTAGTGAGGCTCTGGGCTCAAACGTTAACCCATGCTTTTTAGGATGTCTGAGTGTGTATTTTGACTCCAGAGAACTATTTAGCAGGAGATATGCACTGGTTACTGGAGGCCAGTTAATCTGTATCAAACGAAAATTACACATATTTGCTGGAGGAATCTCCCCAGCTCTACAAGTGGTGAAATCCCAACAGTCTCATTTTTGCATACATGAAAAAGAGAATTTGCAGTACCCGATTGGTCTTGAACAAACAGATTTTCGCTATCAATTGGGCTTCTTCTCAATCAAGAGGATTTTCTCTACCCAATCGGAAGAGCAAATTCTTTTTGGTTTTACTTTTATTTGAACCTTGGTAGTGATTTCTGTTGGAAGATTCTATTATAGACAAATCCAGATAACTTTGAAAGATGAAAAAGTATGTGAAGCCCTAACTGACAAAATTCATATAACTGAGGGCCACTTTTAATACAGAATATTGAAGTAAAATTGAAATGTGGTTTTCCTAGTAGTTTAAGTACTAAAATGCCTTCTCTTAAAAGGTGAATCTTAGATGCTAAAAGGAATTTCCAAAACATTACAATTAGGTTGTCTTGCATTGGCAATATACTTGAAATAATTTATGCTAAATATTTCCAAACGATAGCATATTAAACAATAAACTGCAATAAACTTACGGAAAGGCCTTAGGGCATGGGTTAAAGTAGACTATTGATAACTTCAGGAATGGGAACTGGAAAACATATAAGTTTAAGTGAAACTCCATCTCTGTTAACTCAGCAAGTTCTTTATCAAATCTTCACTAAAACTTTTCAAGAAATAAAATTAAAATTAATTGAATATAAATAGTTTAGAGGATTTACTTTATTGAGCTGTAGCTAACGCTAGCTGATTTCTTCAACACAACACGGTGTAAAATGGGAATATATCAGTCCGGATTCATGAATTTCATTTTTTAAACCTGTCTGGTAAGGTCCCATACTTTTATTTTAGCTATTAGATGCTGTATTTACTTCATTTTTTATGATGACAGTAGGTACAATTTGGCTCTAGGTTTGATTTGTACTTGAAGAATGTTCTCAGTGTGACATGTGAAGCAAGGAAGAAAAACCCATAAAATACTAATTAAAATTATCTTCTGCTGGCTATGGAAAGCAGCGCATGTTATGTTTTAATTAGTCTTCACTGACAGTCAGTATGTAACAGGCCCTGTCACAAGTCTAAGACTGGGAAGTTGGCAGTAAGGAAGAGCAATCTATGTGCACATTTATTGGAGACCTTGTACATAACCCAAATATTGTTGTCTGAGAAGGGCTGGAAGTTATCATAATTGGCATTGAGACCTTGTACATAACCCAAATATTGTTGTCTGAGAAGGGCTGTAAGTTATCATAATTGGCATTTCCTGTAATTAGTGACTAATTATTGCTTTTCCACATCAATATCCTCATCAGCTGTAGCATCTTTCCTATTGTAGGTCAAGCCTGGGTTCTGAAATATAAATGTTTTCTTCCCAATCTGGCCATCTGCATGCTTGTTTTTCTAAACTCTATTTTTTATATTTATCTAACTTTGTAAGACATATAGTTCAAAGTTCAACCAAGTTTTCCTATTTCCAACCATGTCAATCAATCAACATTTTTAAGCATGCATATTAATTTGTTTCTCCTGGTGTTCACGGTGTGTAAAACTTTCATTGGCTGATTATAGTTACTGAAACAAAATATAGAACTTTTTTGCACAACCTATTTTAGTATATGCATAAGTTACTTAAAACCAGACCTGATCTTAATCCAGGCTGGTGTTGATGAATAAGTTTTACGTTTTACATTTTATCACAATGAGAATGAAGGCATATTTTTCTCATTTTGGCTGTATCAGAAACGGTATAGAAAATTGTAATTTTGTGCCATCCAACACAACTGTCTTTCACTTTTATTATTTGCAGAGACACTTGCGCGTATCAAGGAGAGGACCAAGCAAGCTATGCAAAACCCCAAGGTGATGTCATGTAAGAACTGGGAGTTGTGCTTGGAAATTGAACAATATTTCCTCTTTTCTTAGTTTTAAATGCACAGGGAATCAAACATGAAGTTGACTAAACTTTGGGTTGAATTCACACTTGAAATTGTAGGTGAAATTGAAGCTTGCACAAGCACAGCATTTGCGAGCAACATCAGAAAAGTAAGCTCCATTTCTTTCACTATCTTGAGCTTGTTTGAACTCTGTGTGTGTGTGTGTGTGTGTGTGTGTGTACACATTAGACTGGGTATCTTAGAGTAGCCTATTAGTTTGGTCATATCTGTCCCAAGTTCTGTTGAGCATTTGTCACATGCCCTGATTCTCAACAGAACTCCAGATATGTGACAATTGGATAATTTTCTAATTTATCTTATGCTTATAATATTTTCTTGTGCCCTGAATTAACCTATTCAACATGTATATGATGTTCCCATACCATAATGTTAATATACAATGCAATGTTTATTGGTTAATATGGCTATAAGCCTATAGGAGTCTGGCTTGACCTGGCTTAGTGTACAAACTCTTTAAAAAGATAATTTGGAGGCTGTCTTACTAAATTGCTTATCTGTGGGGATTGCGCTTCTACAAATTGTGAAAACAATTTGCAATCATATGGATCCCTCTTTTTGGAATTCTGTAATGTTTCACTATCTTGGAAATTAATGGGAATTTCTAATGAGCAGATGGAAATTTCTGGAGAAATTTCCAGTACATCTGGAAACATTAAAAGCAATATGTGACAATTCCCAGAGTTTGTGGGGGCTTCTTTTGTTGGACTTCATCTGTGGGGAAGTGACAAGATTTTATAAAATTTCTGACTTTGCTTTCAGGAGTTTCTGAATAGTTGCAAGGAAATAAGGACTTTTGAAGAAACATGCAATAGGGTTACAGGGAAATGACAAAATACCAATGTTGGTGTTCAGAAATATAAAATATTACAAGATCTGTAAGTGAAAATTAATAAATGAGAATTTTTTATAAACATTTAACAATACTTGCAAAATGTACACTGCTAATGAAGAATACAACATGGAAGGCCACAAGATGTCAGAAAATGAGATGACTTGAAGAGATTTCAAACAAGATCAACCAGAAATCCTTAGCCTCTGCAATGTTCTGGGATAAGGCTCTATTCCATTACCTGGAGATGTTCAAAATAAATATTGTATGGGACAGCTGTACTTAAGCTACATAGTAAGTGATTACTGGATATGCTTGAAAGTCTTTTTCTAATAATGAGATTAAGCGTACAAATTTTTAAAGTACACCCTATTGATGTGTTTTTTATGCACTTCATACACAGAGTAAAATACCAAGTATTTTATCATCTCTTGAACAAAATCCTCTCGAATACTAAGCGATGTGATCATACGAGGTGACCGCAAGGTTTCTACTGTCAGGTCTTGACTTTATACATGGATAGACTCAATGTGTTTGATGTGATATTTGCTGGAATCACAAGGGGGACTTATGTTGAACATGAATGTTTCTGGAACATAAAGACTTACTTAACTTGGAAAACAAATAGCAAAAGGAATTTAAGGTTTAAAAAAACTAATTTAATCCTAAGAATGTAGGGAGTAGGGACTAATTGTTGATTGGGTGTGACCAAACCAAGCTTTGTTTCACCATCAAGGAACAATTACACAAAATTGGTGAAATCTCCTAAGGATAAACGAATGATTTTCATATCACCAATACACATCAACCACATGAACAATGAGCATGAAGTAATAGAAGTTAAGCTTTCACACAAGTTCTATTGACTACGCACTGTAATTTGCAATCAACAAATTACAAGTAGTATGTACATTAGGTACACCATTCATCAACAATGATATCTTCCATTCATCTAACCAACTTTAAATCAAATGAAAAGTAGAGACCATGCAACATGTTGAATTAACATAGAGAATTCACCATAACTTCAATGAAAACAATGTCTCTTACAACAAGATCTTGACAACAATCTTTGCCTTCTCCTATTCTAACTTCTAATTCCTAATTGTTGTCTATTGATCCACTATTTTCTATTGATCCCCCATTAACCCCCTTTACAAATGAGAGCACTAAGCCTTATATAGAGGTCTCATTACATTTCAATGGCTCAGATTGATTCACAATCAATGGCCGAGATTACATAGTGAAAACCCTAATTAGGATTAGTTAAAATAACTCCTTTTCGGCCAGTGAGAAAATTACAATGATTTGAAGATGTGTATTACATTGAATGTGAACCAATAGAAGATGAGGTTAGGTATCTCAAACTTTGTGTCTTTATGAGATCCATCAGGTTCATTGTATTTGGACATTTTGACTTAGGACCTTTTGATTGGTTGAATGATGACTGGGATGCCACCTCAGCTTGCCTTGTAGACCTGATTAACTTGCCTTGCTCCATTGAATCTTTCACTTTGAAGTCCTTCCCCTTGGAGTACTAGCAATAATTCTTGGATTTCCCGAGGAAATTCAAGATTGTAAAACATCCTTTCTATCTTCATTGCTATGTTTTGATCTTGTTCTCTTGTAATGTTATTCCTTGTCCTTGACTCCTTCATGAAGTTGGGACCTTCCATATTGCAATTGTGATGTTGTCCTTTTAATATGCTTGTGAAGTCCTTTCTCCAAATTGTACCTTCATCTTCTCTTGAATTTGAACCTTGATTCCTCCTCATAGCATTGTTTGAGTTTTTTCATAGTGAAGTCCTTCACTCCACGCTCCATACACCACATTGCTTGCATCCAACCTAAAAAAGAGAGAAAAAATTAAAATCTTGATTATGAATGAAACCTTAAGTAATCAAAATGCAAGATAATTCACAAAACTCGCTTCTTGAAACCCTTCAAAAATATGGAATTTGTCCTTCATATTAAAATTTCAAGGAAAATTGATTAAAATCTTCGAATTTGACCTCAAATCTGATTGCTAAGATCTGAAAGGATGTCCTAAAGATCCTTATTTATAAATGATGAGGGATTTGATCTGTGATCAGCTCACTTAAATTTTCTCTCGCAACGATTAATCTCCCACAATTTGCCTCCTAATGCTGAATTCCTTATGCTTGTTGTGGTTTTGAATATCTTCTTCCCTTTGGTGCGAACTTGTTTCTATTCTTGGAGTGGACTTCTAACAACTTTCCTTGCTGCGAATTTGCTGTGGTAGTATCTTTGATGCGAACTTAGGAGAGCAGATTCAAATTTGATTTTAATTAGGTGCTTCTCTCCTTCATTATATATGTCTTTCTTATCAACAATCGCATCCCTTCACCTTTCTTGCACAGCCGACTTGCCTTAAAAACATTTAATGTTTGCTTAAAATTTGTATTTGTTTTGCACTTAATGCCTAAGCCGACATCCTTACGTTTCATGTGATTCTTCAGTAACCATTAATTAAAGCACTTAGTCTTGCATCAATTGAAGGTAGAAATTCAATAAACATAGGGACAGAATGAATTCCTATAAAATTCGCTCCAACCTTAGTTCATTCCATCAAATGCAATGGTGGAAAATCGATACGTATAGCCTTATAGGGACAAGGTTAGTCCCTATCTTGAATTCACATTACCTAAGCATGTTTTATCCACAAGTGGAAACCCGATCTGTATAGGGACAGAATTTTGTCCTTATGACAATTCATCTTACCTTAGCACATTCACCTCCAAGTGGAAAGTCGATATGTATAGGGACAATTTTAATCCTTATGGAATTTGCATTAATCCTTAGCAGATTTTCACTTAGTGGAGATTCAATGGGGATAGGGACAATTTAGGCCCTATGAATTTGTTCAATGCTTGCTAGGTAATTTTTCTGGTGGGAATTCGACTTGTATGGGGACTTTTGATCCTCATTTTGTCCCTACTTTTGTCCTTATTTTAGACAGGACTTCCCATAGGGAAGTTGATTTTGATGTGTTGAGTGGGAAATATATATGTATAGTGACAAATTTGATCCCTATTTTGTCCTTAAGCTTGTTTCATCTCCTTTCATCTTCCACTTAGTGGAAATTCGATTTGTATAGGGATAATTTAGTCCCTACTTTTGTCCTTATTTTTGTTGCAATCCCCATTAGGAAATTCGATCTTCATGTTCTGAATGGAAAATTGATACTCATAGGGACTTTTTGATCCCTATTTTTGTCCTTATGAAAGTTTTTACTTAGTCTTTTCAATGCCTTGAAGAGTGGCAATTCGACCTCCATAGGGATAAATTGATCCCTATTTTTGTCCATACTTTTGATGTAACCCCCCTTAGGTAAGTTGATTTTTAGGCTTGGAGTGGAGAATCGAACCTCATAGGGACAAAGTGATCCCTATTTTTGCTTAGTGGTGATTTAACTTCCATAGGGACTAAATGGATTTTCAACATTAATTTCTTCAATTCAAACCCTTAGGAGTGGAAAATTGGTCTCCATGGGGACTTTTTATCTGTCATCACATAATTCACATTAGCTTGCAACCACTTGGACAACTTTAGCATTCTAGATGACTTCCTTGCAATTTGAAGCTTTTTGCATTCTTTGATGACATTTCTTGCTTCATGACAACTTTGACAACATTAGCTAATTGACAACTTCAATCTTGATATAACACCCTCTCACAAGCAAAGGTTAAAACCAGGAATTTATTGCTAAGCCAAGACAATCTAAGCAAAACATCTACCTAAAAAGAAAAAAAGTGGGGGTCCTCATTTGCAATGGGATGATGTGTGAAAATGTCACAACACACCGTAACTACAGGTAACCACAATATAACAAAACATCTTCAATTGCAGAATATTTTATATTAATGAATAATGACCAACAACTAACTTGATCTAAATGTTTCATAAAGGCCTTTTTGAAATAGTTGACGAGTATAGATTATTTTGTGTATGTTCTGAACTTGTAAAAAATTGCAAATGCAAATCAGGAAACACTGTAATTTATTGGCACAAACTACTAATATGGATTACCCCTTTTTCCCATTTAGAACCACAGATAAAACTTTTGTGCACATAGACATCCTAATTTCTAACCCTTCTAACTGTACCATTATAGGCTTTGATAATAGGTATGCTGCAAATATGCTAGAGTTTTTCATGCAAAATTCAGTAAAATGCATCTTATTTTTCTCGAGCTCATTTATTTATTTTGCATCAGTGTCATGTTCCCCATTTATAGTAGAAATAATTAATATAAATTTTGCCATATAATATGTTAAATCATGTTAAAATTATATTATACTATATTACATTGATATAAAAATGATATTATATTATAAATTTACATTTTATATCTTGAATGATGTTATTATATTAACAATGTATATTAATTTACATTCTTATATATAGAATAATGCTGTTGTATGAACAATGTACATTAATTTGCATTTTTATATTGAATGATGTTAACAATATACATTTTATTAAAATAATGCCATTGTATTAAAATATATATTCTATTTGCTGACCGATTTCCCCAAGGCCCTATAACCATTCATATGAAATGGAGGTTTGCTATCAATTAATTGCGTACTCCAAATTAGTTTATGGAGGGTCCCACCGGATGAGAGGGTAGTGACCCTTCAAAAAGAGGTGCTACCAAGTAGGAAGAATCGTGGCTTTTCACCACGACGGGGTAGGATAAATACCCCCGTGCCAATTTGGAGACAGCGGAAAAAACAGAAAAGAAAATCTGGGAAAAGGATAAGGAGAATCGGGTCTACCAGCCAAGAAAGAAAAGAGTAATCAGAGCAGTGACAGGTAAGAATACTTTGACTCTCTGACTTAATATTAAACAGGTCAGCCAGTATTTTACATATATAAAAAAATCCAAAATGTGCATCCATAAATATGAATTAAAACGGCTGTTCTTAACATAGATTAATGACAATTAATTTAATGAAAATTTATAGACAAATTATATATTTTTTTATTCAAGTAGCATTAAAAGTACAGTATGGTGAAACATAACATATAAATACTTACCCAATCCGAGGCACACATAATACAATCAAAGTTGGGTTGCATAATTTACTGAAATGCTGTCAATTCATATAGTAATATAGGAAATAATAAATTAATTAATTGAACACTGTCAATAGATAATTTTGATACAAAGTGATGCTCAGAAAATATGAATGGTAATCCAATAAAAGGCAGTAATGTAATATTGTAACATGATAACTATGTCAGATGTAATTGATTATCATAATGTGATGGATTGAATAAATTTAATAAATGGTTCATTGTAAAGAGGGACTCTCTTTTAAGTATGCCACTCCAAAGTGGATGCCTAACACCTGCCACTTGGAGCCAAGAGGGTTGAAGCATCTGCTCTTGGGATTAAGAGAGAAGGTGGTCGTGATGGGGGGAACGGTGATAGAACACCTCGCTGGGTACGCCATTTCATGATGGATACCTAACACCTGTTATATGGAGCCAAGGGGGATATGGTATCTGCCCTTGGGCCTAGGAGGATTGGTTTCTTGGACACCCTATCCAACTAGCCTACCCTAATGGGCTAAGGAAATTGACTGGTAACTGACTTTCAATCTGACTTTATATAATAAACTGATTATACCCAACAAATTGTAATTCTAAACAGTAACTTATATAGCAGAATTGATATCATTAATATAATTTCATTGGTATATGTTTCAGTTTTACAAGTATTATTTCGTGTGTTCTCTCTCTAATCTCTGTTGCAGGAAACCAGTATACAAAGTTATGCCCATAAAATTTAATTACCCATCTTTTAGATTTGGGTGAATTTAGGTTAATCTCAAGTATAACTAATTAGGGGACATTACGGTGGTATCAGAGCATGATTCTGCTAGCCTGTTGGAGGAACTTGCTTTAACGACTACTCAGTTAGAACTAATTATTCAGCTCTCTTCTTAAATAAATCAGAAATTGAATTGATCTGGCCAGCATTGCATTCTTATGAGTGTGCCTCTAACTGCTTCATGTCTAATATGGTTTGAGCATGCCTACTCCTTGGGTGTTTTATATGTACACTTCCCTCATGTATACCTTGTGCTTGCACCATGCCTGTCATGTGTCTGGCATATGTGTTTTATATCTTACATGTATTTGTTTTACTTCATGAATGAGATGTTTTCAGATGTCTATTCCATGAATGCCTCTCTCTTGTATGCTTCATGATTGATGTGTCTTCAGCATGTCCACTCCATGAGTACCTTTCTCATATATGCTTATATCTTATGTGTATTTATGTATTACTTCATGGTTTACATGTATGATTCATGTCTTACATGTATTCATATGTATGGTTTGTGCTTTACATAGCTCCTTCATGCCTTATGTGCATTACTTCATGCCTTGCATATTTTCATGTATGCTACTTCTTGGCTTACATGTATCCATTATTTCATGTTTGATGTGTACACTTCATGTCTTATGGTACTTGTGTATACCTTATGCTATGTGTGTGCTTCATGCCTTAAGTGAATTCATGTGTACACTTCATGCGTACACTTCATGCTTTACATGTATTCGTGCCTTATGTGTATACTCTATGTTTTGCATGGATGCTTCTTGCCTTGTGTACTTTCATTTGTATACTTTGTACTTTACACCTTATGTGTATTCGTGTGTATGACTCATGCCTTATGTATTCATCCGTATGCTTCATACTTGATGTATTGGATTCATACATAAAGTGTTTTCTGTATACCTTTCTCATGTATGCTTCTGCCTCTATGTGTATTGCTTCATAGCTTACCCATGTTTATGTTTCAAGATTTACATGACTTCATGCCTTGTGTGCATTTGTGTGTATTACTTCATACCCTGCGTGGATGCTTCGTGTCTTACATACATTTTATGCTTCATGCCTTGCATGTATGCATTTAATTGCTTCATGCCTTCCATGTGTTTATGTCCACGCTTCATCCATTGATGCACTTTGTATCTCATGCAATGGCTTCATGTATTTTCAGCATGAATGCTTTTTGTCTTAAATGGATGCTTCATATCTTAAATGTTTCAACATGATTACTTCCTTTGTGTGTGTGTGCGTCTTCCTTGAATATGCTTGGTTATTGGTTATTCTTTGAGTATACTTTATGAGTACTATACTCTTGATGAGGTGCATGTTTTAAATCACCAAGGCCCTTCTTTTGCAAAAACGAGTCTCATACTCATAATAACATGGGAAGGACAACGTAGGGATTATTGAAACATGACCATACTATGAAAACCTATATGAAGGAAGAATGTATGAGAGTACAATTGCTCAAACCATGAAGTAAAAAGTATAGAAAGTTGCCTATAAATTGTCATTAAAGGAGAAAGGAAACATGTTTAGCCATTTAATATATTTGTGTGTAAGAACCTACCAAGGGTTCTCAACTCAAACAATGGAGGTTTAGTTGAACCTGTTGCGTTTTATGTTTTGTATTTTGCAATTTCTAACAACAAGGCTAGTTTTGAACAAATAGTATGCAAAAAGCAACATTGGAAAGAGCTGAAAATTAATTGAACTTCATAAAATTAGGATTATCAAACCCTTATTACATCCAATTTGCATAAACACCTTCAATAAAGAAATCAAACAAGACCAGGAAGATTTATTGTCAAATACCTCAAATTTATGAAACCCCTTATTTATCCTTGTTGCCGTACAACAACAAATAATGACAGCAAAATTATTTATCAGTCCAAACTACTCGGAATGGTGAGTTTAGCAGCTCAAACTGAAGCTACCAGCTAGGCGTCTCCTTTAGGATTTATTTCAGAATTTTTAGACTCCTTCAACAAAATCGTACCCTTTCAAGGAAGAAAGGTACGACAGATTTGCAGGCTGTACATGCACAAAAACCCCAGCTGTAAACACACTTATTTTTGCCTCTGTTCTGACTCTGTGGTTGCAATCAATCCTTTGCATAAAATGAATAAAACCTTTTCTAATCTGCCCAATCTTGGTTCCTGGATAAAACCAACTGAAAGCAAAATCAACTGATATTTCATAGCCTCTAATACTGATGCACAAAAATCCACCGTTTTCCTGTACCGATACTTTCAAAACATCTGTAGGAAGAAACCCCTGCTGAAACCCTCAAGCCAAAGTTTCCTTAAAGCAAACTCAATATCAAATCTTAACATAATGAAAAAAAGACCTAAAAACTTCTTTTATCTCTTCCCTTTAGGGTTTTGCGTGATTCCCAAGAAAAGTACGATTTGGCATTAAATGATGTTTTAACTTTTAATATTTATTTTTGACTATTGAAGCTTCAAAAATAAATCTCTTTTCAATTTAATATAAAAATGACCCCATTCGATGAGAAATAGATCCTCACTTAAGTTATAACTTAAAGTGACTTAAAAATATTAAAACATTAAAGTTCGTCATTTAATATTTAATTAAAGTAATTAAATATTAATATCTCTCTAAGTATCCATCAGGATTGACGGCATCAGAATTGCTTGCCGTCAGAACTGGAGACTGCCAAGCCATACTCTGCCACTACCCAACCCATTGGCTAAAAATAGCAAGATTGCTAAAAATAGAAAGTGTCTCAAAAGGAGTCCTAGAGACCTCAAATGAAAGCTAGTCATGTAATGCTCACTTTGAAGATGAAGAATCAATCTCCGGGAGACTCTCTAACCAACCTCATCAGCCTACGAGGGTCAGTGATAGGCTAATCTACTTAGCTGACAGATGTCAACTAGAAGGGGACATCACATTGTGATACATATGATCTCAATCTACCAACTAAGTTTATCAATATGTCAATTTCCAACCATAGCAATCTATATGCGTACAAACTGTATGGCAAAAAGGGGGTGATGCTAGATCTCTGTAATTAAGAAATTGAAATCATATTCATTACTCACTTATATTTAGTAACTACGATATCCATGATATTCACACTATCAACTAAGATTTCTCATTGACTAGTTATACTCTAACTATTGACGTTGAGTTAAGTATAGCTATTATTAACCTTTTCCCATCATCATCTAGACCTATTTAATCAAGATCAAATATCTTTTACATTCTACAAATACAACCTTTATACGTTTTGAGAAATTTATCTCATTAAATGTCTTAACTATCGACTTAGACATATTCCTCCAACAATTTATAAAACAAGAAATTTAGACGTGTATTCCTCTCATGAACAATATGTAATAATGGAGTAAAATCTATCATTTGGGGCTTCCACAAAATCACTTCGGCAATCGTAAGTGGTATTTAACTCTTTGTACCAAAAGATCTTCTATTCTCTAACTGCTTATCACACATTGTGAAACATCATATAGAGTATGACTAAACGATATCAAGCTTCTTTACAAATGTTATAGCATTTTACTCTCTTCCAAACAATTGTGTTAGGGTACAACTATCATATAAACGGTGAGATTCAGTGAACTAATTCCTAAAGGTCTCCAATTTATATGGCATAGCCAACATGGTCATTACACAATTGAGGTCATATATGTATGTCATGCTTCTAATCCTCCTCTCAATAGATGGGAAGTTCACCCTTGCTTGTCTCAAAAGATACCCATAAGACCAACCAAGAAGGCTCTTACGAATACAATTGATGAGAGAAAAACTTGTCTTAAGACTACAAATCTTCAAGGGCTAGTTAGGGGTCCTCACATTGAGATGGTTTTATTAAAACGATCATTGCTTGAGGATAAGCAATCTCGGGAAGGGAGGACTGTCATGTCCCCCATTTATAGTAGAAATAATTAATATAAATTCTGCCATATAATATGTTAAATCATGTTAAAATTATATTATATAAAAATGATATTATATTATAAATTTACATTTTATATCTTGAGTGATATAACAATGTATATTAATTTACATTCTTATATATAGAGTAATGCTGTTGTATTAACAATGTACATTAATTTGCATTTTTATATTGAATGATGTTACAATATACATTATATTAAAATAATGCCATTGTATTAAAATATATATTCTATTTGCTGACCGATTTCCCCAAGGCCCTATAACCATTCATATGAAATGGAGGTTTGCTATCAATTAATTACGTACTCCAAATTAGTTTATGGAGGGTCCCACCGGATGAGAGGGTAGTGACCCTTCAAAAAGAGGTGCTACCAAGTAGGAAGAATCGTGGCTTTTCACCACGATGGGGTAGGATAAATACCCCCGTGCCAATTTGGAGACAGCGGAAAAAACAGAAAATAAAATCTGGGAAAAGGATATGGAGAATCGGGTCTGCCAGCCAAGAAAGAAAAGAGTAATCAGAGCAGTGACAGGTAAGAATACTTTGACTCTCTGACTTAATATTAAACAGGTCAGCCAGTATTTTACATATATAAAAAAATCCAAACCGTGCATCCATAAATATGAATTAAAACGGATGTTCTTAACACAGATTAATGACAATTAATTTAATGAAAATTTATAGACAAATTGTATATATTTTTATTCAAGTAAGCATTAAAAGTACAGTATGGTGAAACATAACATATAAATACTTAACACAGATTAATGACGATTAATTTAATGAAAATTGATAGACAAATTGTATATATTTTTATTCAAGCAAGCATTAAAAGTACAGTATGGTGAAACATAACATATAAATGCTTACACATTCCGAGGCACACATAATACAATCAAAGTCGGGTTGCATAATTTACTGAAATGCTGTCAATTCATATAATAATATAGGAAATAATAAATTAATTACTTGAACACTGTCAATAGATAATTTTGATACAAAGTGATGCTTAGAAAATATGAATGGTAATCCAATAAAAGGCACTAATGTAATATTTTAACATGATAACTATGTCAGATGTAATTGATTATCATAATGTGATGGATTGAATAAATATAATAAATGGTTCATTGTGAAGAGGGACTCTCTTTTAAGTATGCCACTCCAAAGTGGATGCCTAACACCTGCCACTTGGAGCCAAGAGGGATGAAGCATCTGCTCTTGGGCTTAAGAGAGAAGGTGGTCGTGATGAGGGGAATGGCGATAGAACACCTCACTGGTTATGCCACTTCATGATGGATGCCTAACACCTGCCATATGAAGCCAAGGGGGATATGGTATCTGCCCTTGGGCCTAGGAGGATTGGTTTCTTGGACACCCTATCCAACTAGCCTACCCTAATGGGCTAAGGAAATTGACTGGTAACTGACTTTCAATCTGACTTTATATAATAAACTGATTATACCCAACAAATTGTAATTCTAAACAGTAACTAATATAGCAGAATTGATATCATTAATATAATTTCATTGGTATATGTCTCAGTTTTACAAGTATTATTTCATGTGTTCTCTAATCTTTGTTGCAGGAAACCAGTATACAAAGTTATGCCCATAAAATTTAATTACCCATCTTTTAGATTTGGGCGAATTTAGGTTAATCTCAAGTATAACTAATTAGGGGACATTACAATTAGCTAGTGGCTCAAGTACGTAAACACTCCATGCACTTATTTTGGAGATTGGAAATGACTACCAGGGCTCAGCATATGATGTTCTATACAGCGATGGTTTCTAGAAGTTTCTGTCACTTGTGATACTGTTAAATGTTGATTTCTTGTCTCCTGAAGAAGTTTACCCTAATGTTTCTGCTGTTCCCTAACATATTTACCCCTATTTACAATTCTTCTATTTTAAAATATTTCCAAGTACTCATTTTCTATTCTTAGTGCAACATTCTATTCTATGCTTTGTAAAATTTTAACAAGTAATGAAGACATTTTCATCCATTTTTACGTCATACCTTTCTTTCTTAGGAAATAGATTCATCTCTTTCTATCATTGACAGTTTATTTCCACTGAATTGTTAATAATTCTTTTTGTATATATTAATAACTGAAAGATTTACTTGTGCAGTAAGGAGAGGAAAGAAGAAATACGTGAAATTCTGAGGACAGCAAGCAAAGCACGTTGGAAGAGATCAGTGTTGCTGCAAACATGTATAATTGATTGGAAAGAGAGCATTGCAGAATCAGCAAGGAGTGGAGTTGATGGTGAAGATGAGTTACATTGGGATAGTTATAATACTTTGAAAGAAGATATACACCAAGAGTGGTTGCAGGCTATTGCAGCCAACAAGTCCATTCAAAAGGAGAAT
Source organism: Cryptomeria japonica (assembly GCF_030272615.1). NCBI lineage: Eukaryota > Viridiplantae > Streptophyta > Pinopsida > Cupressales > Cupressaceae > Cryptomeria > Cryptomeria japonica. Next base: position 636,131,555 of record NC_081407.1, read on the forward strand.
ACAGGCAGGAGAGCTGCAAAACCAGCAGAACAACGGCAAAAAATAGCAGAGTCCATCAAAGCCAAATGGGCAGATCCTGTAAGGGCATTATTGAAATCTTAAAGAGGCATGTGTATGCATCTCATGTTTTTTCATTCTCTTGTCCATAGGCACTGAACTGCACTCAACAATTTGTTTATCACTAGTTTTTGAAATACCTGTTTCCAGGAGTACCGGAAAAATGTGATGATTGGAAGGAAGAAGACAGAAAAGTCAAACCACTTGATGGTGCCTAAAACACGCGTTGCAATGGAAGACAAAAAGAGAGAAAAGTGCTCAAGACCAAGAAAACAACTGTTAGACAAAAATTCTGATCATAGAAAACAAAAAAAAGCAAGGTCCATTCATAAGAATAAATTGCAACCACGATATTCAGACCCACAGGCAGAGGCCAAATTACAGATGATAAAGAGAATTCGAGCGCAACGGGCAGACCTGGAACTGGATAAAAGAGAAGCTACAGAGCGAGCAATGTATGGCTTGAAATTTTTACTTTTCTCTTTGGACCCCTTGGCTGTTAATAAAATACACATGCTTTCTATTCATTTATTGTCTCTGTAAGGATAGCAGACTAGTTTTGAATAGATTTAGGAAGTATATAATAGATTGCAGATATGCTTCATTCTGAGATGTGGATGTATCTATGGATGAACAGGTTGCTAATATCAGAAGCCTTAAAAGCGGCAAAAGCCTTGGAGTCTGCTGCAACTGTCGATACTTCAGTGCGAACTTTTCTTTTGGAAATTCGTGGACTCATTGATGAGGCCATGCATTCAATGCAAATCGCAGAATCTGGCAGTAGTACCAATACATCCATGATAGAAAGTGTTTTTAACAGACCAACTTATAGAGCCACTCATTTTGTGGACAAATCTGAGGTAGCTGATGCTGCAATAGCTGTTTCTGATGATAATAATGGAGTGCATCAAATATCTGTGACCAAGAGCAGGCAAGAATATGAAAACTCTCTGCTTGCATACAAGTCAGAAACATACCTAGGAAGCGAAATATCAAGAAGCTTATACCATGATTCTCATGAATCCAGCCATCCCATTTCATCCCCTAAAATTGGCCCATCAGAAGTTTCTGGGTACATTAATTCTTGTATAGGCTCTGAACTTGAGGGAAGAAGTGACTTAGTTAGTGAAGAAGATGCTATGTTTTCTGTAGAAAGAAATTCTGTTGGGCAAATCGCTACGTTGATTGATAAACAGGACAATCCTGATTGAAAAGGTGATACAGAGACTGCAGAGAACATCCCAAAGGACATAATGTCATCTATGCTATGCAATATGCCTGGTATTGAATACTCAATGCATGATACTGATGAGAAATTTGGAGTAACACCTTTCCAGACAGTAAAATATGAGAAGAAAAACTTGTTGCGAGGCAGATTAATTGAGGTGGAAGAGGATTAAAAATGTGTAACATACCGTTTGTTCTATTTTTTGAGAGGACAGATCCATTAATTGTTCCATTTTCTCTATTGTTTAGAATCCTTTATTTTGGAGAAACTGGTGCACTATGAAAAGAGTTGCAAGATATCTGGTTTTCTTCACATTGTGTTGCCCCTCAATTTTCGTTTAGATGGTTGTAAATTCAAATAATTTATGTGCTTTTGCATTGGAAACCAGCTTTCTTATGCTATCACACCATATTCTCATTAACTGAAAAAAATGATAGATGCACAAACAAGTAACAGTTCCAGAATTCTCTAGCTTATTAGATTGGCCACAATTTTGACACTATTTCATCTCTCTTATTCTGTTATGAGATTTGATAATAATTATCGTTCTAACTGTGCGTAGTTAAGTTGATCAGTGTCCAAAATGCATTGCTTGATTACACTTCAATGAGATCCTTTGTTTAGAACCTAGAATTTGCATTAAAAAAATCAGATCTGGTGGTTTGGAGTTTGAACCAGCCTAATATGATGCAGTTTTATTCAATCTGTTCTAAAGGTTCTATTTCATGTGTTTTATGCATTGCTTTCTTTACCTACTGAGAAATATATACACCATTCCTTTTAGACATCTGGCTGTGCTAGTGACAACAATTCTGGTATTAATGTTATAAGAATGGTTCATTCTTCTTCTGAAATACATGGTATAAAAGTAGGCGCATTTTGCTGCGGGTGGAATTTATTACTGCTTGTGAAGAACAGTTTTGGTGCCTTTTGAAGTTTATGATGCTACCCTTTTATATATCTAAACCTAATAGGATTTGCTGGCTAACACAGCCCAGATTATTAGTAAAATCAAAGTTCGGACTCGGCTCGGATTCAGCAAGGCCGACTCGACTCGTAACTCGGCTATGACTCGGCAAAATAAAAAAACCCTTGAAATTAAGAGGTTTTTAACAATTTCATGCACCCATTATTGAATATAGCCCAATTATAATGTGTGTTAGCTTGTTATGCCATGAAAGGCATGCTGGTAGAGTATCTACTTGTTTGGGGCTTCTGTTTAGTATTTTCTTTGGCCAAATTGAAATTTTGGGAGCACCAACATGAGACATCATGAATATCTTCACTTGGAAACTATAAGGAGTGCTTGTGTATGGTAGCATTAAATAGTGTGCTTGTTGAACTTAGGTTTTACCTTGGGACTATAGTTGACCTTGGTCTTTCTTGGACCTCTTAGTTTTTAGGCTATATATATGTTGGATGGAAGGGGGAATTGTGAGGCCAGAAGGGTTTGAAAATATGCTCCTCAGAAACATGTCCCTTGCCAAAAATAACCTTGTGCCCCATGGGGGGATTTTTTGGGATGTGGGGGCAGGTAGGAAATGTCCCCAACTCACCCCCTTTTTTCAAAATTTTAAGAAACATCCCTATTGTGAGGTACTCACACATCGCCCCATTGCAAATGAAGACCCCCACTTTTTGTTTTCTAGGGTTAGATCTTTTAGTTTTGTTGTTGGTCATTTTAGTGTCTTAGCCTTTGCATTGAAGGGATTGAGTTTCTCAAAGGTCATCAAATCAAGTGGATCTCCTCAAGGTGGAGTGAAGGAGGTTAGCTCAGTTGAGTGATTAGGGGTTATTTAGATCATTCCTAGGGTTTTTGTGTACTATCTGGTCACGCTTCAAGTTGCTAAATCAAACCTTGGTTGAATGCATAGTGTCCTCCTAGGTCTCGTCCCTTACATCAAGGTCAGAGTGAACTCGCCTTAAAAGTCTGGAATGTCATCTTGATCCTGAAATAGCTTGAAATTTGACTAAGTCTGGAAATTTGAAGGATCCTCCAAAAACTAGATTTTGCATTATAACTCATGGAGGTCCAAAACCACTCTCAAACATCCTGACAATATATATGGAATATAACTTAAAGTATAAGTTCTTATACTTAAATGTTATATTCCATATATGAATCTTGATAGAGACTAACTTGTCAAACAAGTCAAAACATTGACCTACCATGGCCGAGTCTTGGAGCTTGGACTCGGCGAGTTTTGCCATAACTCGCCTGACTCGCGAGTCAGGGGAGTTATGGTCAAAACTTGCCGAGTCCGAGTCCCGAGTCAGCAAAACTCGCCGAGCTTGGCTCGAAGAGTCAGGTGAGTTATGGTCAAAACTCGCCGAGTCCGAGTCCTGAGTCAGCAAAACTCGCCGAGCTTGGCTCGACTCGCCAACTCGGCGAACTCGCCTAACTCGCGGTGAGTTTGGGAACTCTGAGTAAAATTGTTTCCTTGCATTATTTATCTTTAGCTCTTGAAGTGTGTGGAATGGTGCAACTAGTCAGGCGAGTTATGGCAAAATTCGCCGAGTCCGAGTCCCGAGTCAGCAAAACTCGCCGAGCTTGGCTCGACGAGTCAGGCGAGTTATGGTCAAAACTCGCCGAGTCCGAGTCCCGAGTCAGCAAAACTCGCCGAGCTTGGCTCGACTCGCCAACTTGGCGAACTCGCCTGACTCGCGGTGAGTTTGGGAACTCTGAGTAAAATTGTTTCCTTGCATTATTTATCTTTAGCTCTTGAAGTGTGTGGAATGGTGCAACTGATATTCATCAAATTTCTTGAGACTGAAAATAACAGTTGTGAAATTTGAACAAAGATTTAGGTCTAATTTGAATTTGCCGCAAGTTTGGTTGTGTCGCATGGCGACAAGAATTTAGAAGACCTAGATGACTGTTTTCAACCACAATCCAATCATTATACATTTGAACCATGTTAAGCAAAAGAACACGGTAGCAGAACTCAGACAAAGCTGTTACTCACGAAATGAACATGTATGGTGCCAAGTATCTCAACCATCAGCCAAGCTATATTGGGTACTTATAATATGAGTAGGACAACTTTCAAGATATTCATACAATCATATAAGAAAATGTAAGAAAATGGGATCATACCTGCTCACATGGAAAGTTCTAGTTATAAAGGTTACGGAGTAGGATTAGGATTAGAGTAAGATAATCACATAAGTATTACGGAATATAGTTGGTAAGACCTGTCAATTCTCAAACCGTATAACAGAAAGGTGTATTTGACAAAGAAATATCTTACTTATGTCGATCTATATAATGTTGAAGTATCACAAATCTCAGGATCAGTCTGAATATATGAAGTTCCTTGAAAACATTAGAACTGCGAAAGTTTGGTTTATCTCAAATAACTATATAAATAAATTCTCTATATAGCAGTCAGCAGCTCTTCATCGAAGATCATTTAACCACAATATCCCAAGCAGGGTAAAATTTTAAAGTTGAGCAAGAACACCAATGATTGTGCGGAGGATAAGATTCGAAAGACATCATCTAAGATAAGGATAGGATAGATAGGTCACTTACCATTCTCTAGTTATTATTTGAGTAACGGAAGATGTAAATGGCAGAGTTGGAATATAGCCTAGATAACCAAATATGATAAGAATGTAAGAAAATATGTGATGTGAACATGATGAATATAGAAAAGTATAGAGGAAGATATAAGATGTATAAGAAGATATAATATTTCTAAATACAAATACATCATCATATTTAATGTGTTATGTGTTGTTTTCTATGTGTAGTTAATCAATTAGTCCTCTGTAAAGATAGTCTTCGATTAGGATTTAATCCCTTTGCTCTCTTTATATGACTGAATTCGGGGTATAAACTACAACATTTATAAAGTACTTGGGGTTCAAAACTTCGGTTTGTGTTCCTCAAATTTCTTGCTAACATTGGTTTCATAATTAGGACCTTGGTTAGGTTATATAAAGGATAGTAGGAAAACATTCATATTTCAAAATTTTAAACCAGATATCAAAGGAAGAAGGATGAAAAAGATATGAAAATCTGTGGCACTACCTCTTGGTGTCTACCCTATGAGAGAGAGTTAGGCACCAAGGGGATGGAGAATGGAAAGGGAGAGGGTTTCAGAGGGAATCCTTGAAGAGATGTGCCCAATAGAAAAGCTGTTGAATAATTACCATCAGAAACAATAAAGGAGTAATGTAATCTCAAACCAAACACACATGCGGTAAAAGGAGTAAAGAAAAGTGCGAGATTAAGGAGCAAATTTGAATTTGCACAAAAAGTGAATATGGCTAGCCCAAATGGTGAAGAGAGTAAACAAAGACATCTTGTTGAAAGAGAGGAAAGATACCACAAAAGGATGAAAATTGTAGAGAATATGAGAATTGAGTGCACTAATGAGGGTGTTGTTGAGCGCACCAAGGTGGGTACTATTGATGAGAAGATAAAAGAAAACATAGAAGATGATTGGAAGACCCTAAAGAAACCAAATTATCTTGGGAAAAAGTAAGACAATTAATAACTTGTTTAAAGGATAACAATAACTTGCTGTTAGGGGATTGTAGTAGCATAGAGGTCCCACCCCTACCACAACTTTCTAAAAGTCTTAAAATTTGACCAGATCTATCAAACCTAATAGTGAAGCTAGATGGTAGACTTCTAGAATTCTTGAAGACTCTGGAAAAGGTCCTAACTAGTAGAATATTTGGAAGAAATAGTAAATAGAAGTATACAAAAATTAAGGAGAGAGGAAATAGAGAAAGAAGAAATATGTCATTAACAAACAGAAAGGTGAAGAGATGTTTGAATAGTCACAACCCTTGGACTAGGATCCATCCCCTAAGATGTATAAGACTAGAAGAATTTTGGTAAAAGAGATAACCAAAGTAAAGAGGAAGGAGAAAGAGAAGAAAAATAAGTCGATTGGGAATTGGGAAGAGATACTTGTGAATGAGTATTTTGATATAAAGTTGGTGAGAGATAAGGCAAAGAACAAAAGCCTCATATAGTGTAGAGTGTGAAGAAAGAGGAAGGAGATAAAAGTAGTCAACAAATTTGCAAACCTTAATTGGAGAAGTAGAACAAAATGGAATCATTAATCAAAATCCTAATGTTCAACAATGGCCCCATCATGAAGCACACATTCATATTGGAATCACTATAGGAAAGACAAGAAATTGAAGAGGATAAGCAAAATCTATTAGATTTTGTATATTCCTTGAGGAAGAATGTGCCAGATTGGCATAAGAAAACTTTTCCAAAACATGAAAAAAGTTGGTATGGAGTGAAGCAATATTTCTTAGCGAACTTTGACATCTAGTTATCCCTATAGAGAGAAAAATGAGGGATTTACTGCAAAGGGGAGGTGAATTTGTAAAGGCTTATGGCAAAAAATTCAAAGAAGTTTGACGTAAATTGGAGGAAGCATTATCAAAATGGCAAAAGATTGAATGGTTTATCTTTGGACTACAAAGAGACATAAGAGTAGTGTTGGATGGAAGGATATTTGATTCCTATACAAATATGATCACATTGACATACTGCATAGAAGCCTAGATATGGTGTAGATCATAGATTAATGACACAAAGGAGACTCTTAAAAAAATACAACTGGCAGTAGAAAAAACGACAATACAAAATGACATTTTGGTAAGAGGAGAGACAAAGAAGGCCAAAAAGGTACAAGGTATGTATTGTTCAAGGGAAGGTTTTATCCAAATGACTGTCCTAAGGCTCAAGGAGAAATAATTACATAAGCATTGCATGTAGAGCTCAAAACTATACCAGTGAAGAAAAACTCATTATATTATGGAACTTGCAAAGAATGGGATAGCCACCTCACTGAAGATTGTCCTACAAATCAATTTCAAGTCTGGAATGCAACAAATCATCATAATCCAAGATGCCTAATGAACCACGACTATAATGTGGAGATGGATAGAAACATGACACATGTCAAATGATTTGCAGAAGGCCTCTTGAAATATGGTGAAATTAGGGCTTCACTTAGATTGATTAAGATTCATTTCGATTGGGACCAACCTTACATTAAGGAAGGAATTGAATTTGATTGATCCAATCCTAAAAGGGATAAATACACATCAAATTAATCCTCCTTATTTGAGTTCAAACTGAATTTGAATTAGGGTTAAGTTATGCTAGATCTAGGACAAATAATGAGAAATTGATATTAAATAACAGTAACAAAATGTTTTAGATTTCATGTAGAGTTGTTTTTATTAGGGGAAAAACAGGTTTTGAAAGGACCCAAAACCTTTTACAAAAAAAATATGATAGGATTTGAAATCCTCAACCAAAAAGTGTCCGAAATAAAGGAATAGGAAAGCACCAGACAACCATGGGTAAAAACGACACACATAACCAAAAACAACAAAGCTGCAAAAAGAAAAACTTGCAGCCAACCAAAAACCCTCCCCAACCTAAGAGCCATCAAGATTTACATTTACAATTGCTCTTATGGGATCAAAGAGTCATATCGAAAGAAGGTTTAAAGGACCTAGCTTTTTTGCCTTTAACAGAAATCCATCCCTCTTCCACTTGCGTTGCCTTAACATGCCAATCCAGCGCACCAAAATCTCGTGAGTGAGAGTCAACAACAGTTGTCTTAGCCTCACTAGAACCAACAGATAGCAAAGGAAAAACCCCAACATCACTAGTCCGCCTCAACCTGACAGACACAAACTCACCAGAACCAACTGACGACATAACCCCAACATCAGTAGGCAAGTCAATAGACTTGGTAAAAACAAGAGTGCTAGCCAAATCATTATCACCATAAGAAGCCTCCCGAGTCCCCTTCACATAGGAAACATCAGGATACACATGCACAATATCAACAACCCCACCAAGAGAGACAACTGAAGGGGATGCCTCAAAATCCTATGGAAAGCAGCCACCTCAGAAAAACTCCTAGATTGATTTGGAATCTTCGACACCATATAATATTGTACTGATGCACCTTTCCACCATGTAGCCTTAGTTTCCTTTTTCTCAAACCCACAATTCTCAGCAACATGCCCAATTTTAAAACATCTTCTACAACAAAAGGGAATCCCTTCATAGTCCAAAGATTGGACCCAATAACCCTTTGAAGAATTAAGTAAAATTTCAGCAGGCAACCCATTTGAGATATCCAGATCAACAAGTATGCAGGAAAATGTAGAGTGGAAGATATAAGAGGATTCAACATCAACCATAAAAAAGTCACCAAGGGCATCTCCCACTTCCTCTAAAAGAGAATCATTCCATAAATGAAGTGGGAGATTAGGAAGCCGAACCCAGGTTGGAATCTTATTAAACATTTTAGTAGAAGGGTTAAAATCAGAGTGCCAAGGCTTAATCATTAGCAAAAATTTATCCTCCCAATTAAAAAAATGATCACATAAAATTTTGTTTCTATCCTGGGCATTATCAAACTTTGCAACAAAAAACCCCTTAGCCATGGGGAAAATATGAACTTTACCCATGATAAAAGGCTCCCAGTGTTTATATATCCAAGCGTGCAACTTAGGAAGAGAAGGCCAAAACCCCCTAAAATGGTAGATCACACCATGTAAAGAAAAGATAGAAGCATTATAAACAATTTCCTCTGCTGTATCATCTTTCAGATTGACAGATATGTCCTTAGTAACCAGAACGAACCCACCAAACGATCTAGGTCATGGCTTCCGAGTCACATCAAGTAGCTCACCAGCAACACTGGGATATAAGGACATCGAGGAGCAGCTCATCGCACTCGAAACCCTAACAGAAGCATCCAAGGGGCAAGAGGCATCAGCCTCCCCCTGGACCTGAGTCTCCACACCAGGCACCGACTGAGCATCGCCTTGCACAACTAACGCAACAACAGAGTAGGGAGACTTTGAATTTTTTTGGGCGGGAGACATCACAATGTTTTTCATGGTATTTCATGTAGAGTTGTTAACCTAGACAAGAGGATGGAAAATATATTAGAACCCGTGACAGAAAGTTCAAGCAAAACTATCGGGACCAAGGGGAGCAGATCGTCTTGGTCCTTCAAATATTGGGGGTAGACAAACTTGATGTTTTCTGAATTAGGATGATGTATAGAATCCACTATCAAAAACTCATTAGAAATTATCAAGACCGAGGGGGGCTGATCCTGGTCCTCTTCTTTTTCACACCTCCTTTCTCACAGCTCCCGAGACAATTCCTTGCACACAAAAGAAGGAAATTAGTTTGTTGATGGGGGTTTCCCTTAGGTAAAACCTTGATTTAGGAATTAACCTTGAAATTGAAATGATAATTGAAATAGAATTGAAGTGGGATTGAAATGGAATGCTTTCCTTTTGAGGAAAAGACTAGATTTGATTTAAAAATGCTTGAAATTGAACTTGATACCTTGATGAAGCTTGGTTGAATCCTCATACAAGTGCTTATAATGCAATGTAGAATGTCTCCATAGAAGGTTGATCATGAATGCTTGGACTTGATTTGACCTCTCCTTCAATGCTCGATGAATACTTGTTTGCTTGCTCACTTAGGCTTGAGTTGATTTTGCAATTGATAAATCAATTATGATTTCCTAGTCACCAAATGAGGGGGGTAGGCTTCCTTTTATACCTAATCGTGCATTAAGTGTTTGAATTTTTGGAGCAAGCCAACATGGAGCCAAATTTCCTGCCCACAAGAGATGACCATTGTGAGGTCCTATTTTGGGTTCTGAGACAAGACCATAGTGCCCAGTGAGTCTTGGTCCTATTAATCAGGACTCAAAATTAGATAGAGGCTAGATAATGAGTTGAAAATGCAGGTTTCAAAAGTGTGTAAGCAACATAAAAGAAGACATTGAGCATTGAAGGCCAATGAGGAAATTGTATAATGATACAATTTATAATGTTACATTTATCCCCCACTTTAGTGGGATCATGAGCCTATATCCATACTCACGATAACGCACAAACTCGCATCAATTTTTTTTTACCAAGATACCAAAGAGAAAAGACACACCAAGCCCCTAGGGACTTAGGATCTTATCAATCAAATATCGGATAAAATGAGCAACACATGAAGAGGATAGAAAGAACACGACTATACTTGCCATATTAAAGCTTATGCTTACTTTAAGTCATGTCAAGTTGAAAATTTTGAAAAATATTGCAAAGAAAAATGCTCAATTTGCAAAGTTACCCGAAAATTGAATTGAATTGACTACAAAATGGGTATTTTAGCATGTACCAAACATGTCATGGTGTTTGATCCAAAGTGTACAAACCAAGTCTCATGGTGTGTGCATGAAGTGTAACATTGAGCAAAGTATATGCTCTCATGTTAAAGCGATTGCACAAACCTTACCGAGATATTTCTTTAAGGTAGCATACATGTATCCAAAAGGCAAGCATGTTGCTATAATGAGATACCCCCAAGAAAGGACAAAACAAAGGGAGATGCCACAACATAAGAAAATCACATAAGGGATCCACTTTCTGAGGTCAATATGCACTTGTGATAAATCATGTATATCAAGTATGATTGCATTGAATTGACCTCATCCCCCAAAGGTAGTGGAGCTATGGGCACAATGGAAGAAGAGCACATATGATGAACAAACAAATATCTTTTTGAGCCAACATGGAAAAGAGCAAAAAGAGATCTCAACACTTTGCATCATCCCCAAGTAGACAACACAAAGGAACATTTATGAATAATACCACATGCACGACATAACATTGATATGGCATATAGAAGAATTGAGATACAAATAGAGGAATGTCACAACATATTCAACCTCTTTATTACCTTGCACCAACGAGGTAACAAGAGTCATCCAAAAAAAACCTAACATAACATAAAGATGTATCAAGCAACACATCATGGTGGAAGTACATTACATACAAGCAAACACACATAAGAATCTATGACACAAATGAAGCTAGTTGAGAAAATCATCCATTTCCCAGTCTTGCTTAATATCATTTAGTGATGGTGGAAAATATGCAAGAGGAGAAACAACAAGCACGTAGATGGATCTGCTACAAGTTCCAAAAAAAAGACCATACTCTAATGATGTGCTACTTTGTTTTCACTAGGAGCTAGGATTAATGCTTTTGAAAAGTGTGAAGATAGTTCATGATTAATCTCAATAAGTTAATACATCATTAGAATCACTAGGATCAACATTTTTAGCATGAACAACACTATTATCTTAATTCATACCATCATCTAAATTAATCATAAAAGGGTCTTTAACATGAAACAAAATTGAATCATCATTTTTCTTAAGCATCTTTAACTTTGGTCATTTGATTTGAACTTCCTTGTTCAACCCAAGGCAAGACTGAGAGGGGAGGGGGGGTGAATCAGTTCAAACAAATAAATTACTGCAGCTCATATAAACAATTAACCAATAATACAAATCAACACATGAACACCAAGATTTATATGTGGAAAAACCAAATAGGGAAAAACCACGGTGAGAGTCAACCCACAAGAGTATATCCACCATGAATAGAAATGATTACAAAAGAGAGCTCACTACTTTGGACTTGCACACCAAGGCTAACTGTTCATGGACAAGATACAAAGAGGACTTGCAAAACCTGAAGCTAACTGCACTTAGAGCAATATACAAAAATGATATGAAAAGAAGGATCTCCTAATCATGAAGCTATCCTTGAACACTACATCAAGTGGCCAACATCAACATACAACTCTGATCTCAACTGCCAACATTCTATCTCTAATCTTTGCAACAGTCTTCAACACAACTTGCATATCATTCAAACACAACTCTTCTGCTATGCTCAAACTTCCTCTAATATTCTCTCTTTACCACATAATCTACACTCACATATCTCACACATCTACAACTCAAACACATATATGCCTTATATACAAGATAAATCATCAAAGCATGAACCGGATCACCTTGAATCAAAATACAATTTCCAAACCAAAAACACACATGCTGATCCACTCTAGGAGAAAGAGAGGACAAAAACACATCTCCCAAGGATTAATACATCGATCCGACAAGAACCTAACTAACAACATATCCATAGGCTGCACATTAATATAAGAAATTACCAATAAAAAACATAAGCTCCAATGCACATAACTCAAATCTGGATTTCCACATGTTACAATGAAAGCTATAACATATCAATCATGCTTCCACAAATCATATTCATACCTAAGGATAGGTCAAATATATAATATAACAACCAAAAACAAACAATACCACAACACCCGGAGAACACAAAGATGTTTCTAGACCACAAAATCATCATAACCATGATACCAAAACTTTATCCAATGAAGATATCAATAACTCTTAACATCAATAATAGATTCCAAACCCAAGCACTTCTAGAACAACTAGCACCACAACAAGATAACTCCATACCACAGACATTCCAGACCAAACCAGAACAAGTTTGACATCAATGACAACCACATAAACACATCAACACATACTTCCAACAATCTCCCCCTTTGTCATTGATGGCACCACTTGAATTAATTGATAAGAACTTGATAATACCTCTAGCTGAAACCAAAATAGAAGAATAATAATATTGCTTAATATTTCTCCAAATCTTCATCTCAAAACCTTTGCCAGAACTGTCAACACAATCTTTCCCCTTTTAACATAACTATCTCAACAACTCAATCTCTCCTCGAACTAACAACTCAATCTTTCTCCCTTTAGCATCAAAGACAAAGGTCTCAACAACACTACACACACCACTAAATACCATTACACACCACTTCTCCTCTGAAGAGTAGCCATAACAACAATCCAAGAAAATAAATAGGCATGAAAGCTCTGTTGGGTACAACTATGGCTCAAACTAACTCTTGCTTTGACTCAAATTGGATCTATATAAATTTCCTTAGTTTATACATAGTTATGTCAATCCAAGGCTGTAGATTGATGAAAGATATTGTGGAAATTTTCCAAAGGGTTGAAGATAGCGACCTAAGTGTTGATGAAGTACAGGAAATCAAATATCTAATCTTTTACTTCTAAAGAAACAATCCCAAACAAATCATAATGTTATAGAAATAACTTTAAACTAGTTGATTTAATTAAACACACTTATTGAATCACACTTTTAGATTTAAGCATACTACACTCTTAATTTCAATATTTGGATTACACCTAAATGCATATATTTTAAAGTGAAATACACTACACTTATGAAATGCTTATGATATAAATTATCTTAAATCCTTAAGCTATGCAACCTAGCTTCTGGAATTACACTATTTTAGGTAGATATGCTTCCGCAACACGATCTACTAATCAAACGACAAGAAAACACCAATGCTATTATGGTGACAAGACAAATACTCCCTTAAACGGTTAATGAAAGATCATTAAATCTTTGTTTATAGCCTTATCATTCCTACACATGCCAAAATGTCAAAGCTTTCTGATTAAATTGAACTTTTGACAAAATTAAAATGAAAGAAAACCATTAAATTATAATTGTATTAAAATCATACTTACAAAATTAACTAATCACACATACAACACACTTCACACGAAATGAAAGCAATATTGACAAATCAATTGATGACCAAAGGGAGTGGGTGTTGACATTATGATGCATTTTGTATGACTGGTGAATGAAATGGTTGTCATTGTTGGCGACATCATCTTCTAAGTCTCCACAGTCCATCGGTAAAGGAGTAAAGGGTAACCAGTAAAGAACAAGAGTCCTTATTCCTATCAACAGTGAGTTGACCGATATACAGGGGTTAAGTGGCTAAGAAGAAAGTAGACCAGTATACAGGGGTTAACCGACTAAGCAGTGAGTAGACCAACATACAAGAGGTCAATCAACTAAGCAGTGAATAGATCGGTACACAAGAGGTCAATCGGCTAAGTAGAAAATAGACTGGTATACAAGAGGTAACCGGTTAGGCAGAATTGGACCGGTACACAGGCGACAATCGACATAATAGGAGTCTCAATCGACAGACTTGAAAACATCCAGATGATATCTAGTTGAACCAACAGTCTTCCCTTTTCGACGGACGAGCTTATCGGCATGAACTACTGTCTTGACCGATATTCCTAGAATGATTTTTGGAGTGTAATTTGTGGTGCAATAACATAATTTTAAATCTATTTTTTGGAGGGAAAGTTGGCGCAAGAACTAAAGGATAATATATTCACATCATTCATTCTAATTGCGTTGTTGTCAATGTGAAAAAGATCTGTGTGAATGTAAACAGGGGGAGCATAATAGAGTGAAACCGATAGAGGTATGAATCAGTGAAGCCGACACCGATCAAAAGAGAAGAGTATGCAAAGTGGATCTATGAGACAGAGTTAGTGTTATCAGACAGATCAATCATCTTTGTTGCCTTATAACAATTGCAACATTGTAAATCCCTTAACAGGGTGAACCTCAACTGATTCTTTATGTAAAATCTCTTAACTGAGTCACTTCATATATGAAGTTGTAAATCCTCTAGCAAGGTGAACTTTAACAGGTTCTAAGGTATTCTTAACTGGATACTAGTCACTTCTAACAGGAAGATGTTCTCAGAAAGAACTGATTGTAAGCTCTTAACAGGGCACTCTTTTTCACTGCAGTAAAAGAGATTGTGGTTTATCCCCACCGTGGGTTTCTCCCTTTAACTGAGGGTTTCCACGTATAATTGGTAGTGTTATGTGATTCTTATTTGTGCATGCAAATCTCTTTTCTTTGATGTTATCTGCTTTCATGATTTATGCAATGTTTAAGTTAATTTGGAAGGATAGTTGCAGACCGATCAATTTGAATGTTTGAATTGTGAATAAACCATTTTGACTGATTCACCCCCCCTCTTAGTCACTGATTAATACCAATAATTGGTAGCAGAGCTTTGGTCCTCTGAAGAAAAGCTTGACATCTTGAGGAAAAAGATCATGGAGGAATACCAATATCAGAAGCAGATTGATTAAGCTAATGAAATTATTGCTCAACTGAAAGAGAGACCAAGAAAATCACTTGCTAAAAGAAAGGAACTAGCTCTACAACTAAATGAGAGTCAGGATATCATAGATCAACTCTCTGAACATAGTGGATATGAAGAAGTAGTCTCATAACTGATGGAAAAGAACAAGACGTTGACTGAAGAAATCACAAATCTAAAAAGAGAGCATGAAACTCAGGCCCTGAGAATGACTGAAATACTAGAAGCGAATAGGTTAGTAGATGAAAGAAAAAGAGATGCAGAAGAAGTTTTTTCAAAAGCTAAAAAAGCCAAAAGGCTTGCTGAAGAAGCCCTAAGAGAAAATGATGCAATCATCATTAAAAAAGATGAAGGAATCTGAATTCTCACTCAGGAGAATGAATACATACATGAGCATCTGCATAACAAAGCAGAGAAAAAGGAGAAGATGATGAAAGAGATTGAACAACTCACAAATGAGTTGAAAGCTGCAAATGAGAGAAATAAAAAGCTGAGGAAATTTAATGAAAGCTCTGAGAAGATAGATGAACAATTGAAAGCTTAGAGGAGAACAAAGGAGACAACCGGTCTTGGTTACTCCGATACAGGTCCTATGGAAACTGGAGAATCATCTAAATACAAAAGGATGAAGGATAATAAAAGGAAATATTCAAGAATGAAAGGTATGTAGTTTTATAAATCTTCTTGCATTCATTATGGTAAACCAGGTCATAAGTCTGATGTCTGTAGAAATCATCCGGTCACTCAAAAGAAGCCTTTCCCCTTTGATAGTTATTGCTATAATTGTCATAAGTATGGTCACACTACTTATAAGTGTAGATCTCGATCTAGCAACATGTCTAATAGAAGAAGCTTTAATGGATATTGATTTACATGCAATAAATATGGACACAAAGCTGAAGAATGCATGTTCAAGTCAAATGTATCAAGATCACCATTCAAACCAGTTAGACCTAATAAAAGGAGTAATCAGTTCAATGCCACCTGTTCTACTTGTGGTAATTTTGGTTGATCGGTCACTTAGCCAGAGAATGCAAGAACTGATCCTACAATCGGTCTGAAGACAAGAACCAGTTTGGTAAGAAGAAAGGGCAAAATGACTTGAAAGGAAAAAAAGACAATTGAAGAGGTGAGGAATGAAATGAAAAAGACATGGATTAAGAAGGAAGAAATCAAAGAAGGAGAGAATCCTTCTGAAACTAAGTCATCATCCATCGATGATGACATTTCCTCTTCAAACTAGGCATACCGATGCTTAGGGTGAGCACATATGGTAAGATCATTATTGAATCCCCTCAACCAATATGAGGTTATGTCTATATGCATAGTTGAGATGCATAAAAGTTTGTTTAAAGTTCTTATTTAATTAATGTCTTGCGGGTTAGTATAAATATTGTTTTTGTACCGGTATCAGTAACAAGCAATCGGTAAAAAGTAAATTGGTGTAACTTAAGTTGTAAATTGTTCAAACTAGCCATTGTATCGAAGCACCAATAAATCTCAATGGATAAATAAGGAAATGACAATACATTTCACTTACCTTGCTTTCTTGTGAACATTCTCGAGCTCTTGTGCGACCTAAGATGATCAAAATCTTGCTAGTGATATTTGTGCGAAGAGATCAAACAACGTGATAGTGGTGATTGTCAACCTAGAGGAGAAGGTATTCAAACCTTGTTTGTGAAAAAAATGTTTGAAAGTCATCATGGCAGCTTCTGTGTCGACTCCTGTATTGGTTGAAGCAATTAAAGAACCACAACCCGAGTTCAAGCTACATCCAATGAAGGTTGGAGAGATCGACATGATCGGTGCCCTATCCTCTGTGCCCTCCGGTGTGTTATTGGTTGAAGATATTCACTCCTTCATCCATTGCAAGCTTGAAGATCTCATAGACAAATTCATTCGAAATGAATTCAAAGGGTTCTATGATCATGATCTGTTGAAGGTAGAATATTTGCATCTGAAGACCAAGGGTTTGTCAAATATTGTTGATTTTCTTGATCAATTTCATGCCAATTGGGTTAGGTATGTATTAAGAAGAGTACATGATCAATTTTTTATGACTGGAAGCTAAAGCACCGATCAAGATCACAAAGGATGTGATCCAAAGAGTGACAGGGTTTAGCGCAACTGGTGAAGCACTAACCCTAAGAACAATTTCATCCACTGAAGTCACTCGATTAACTCAATCCCGATGTGACAGGAGAGTAGTGGCAATTTCTCACATTGAGGACACAGAAGTAAGGTTTGCTTCTGCAGTGCTGGGTTATAGGGTCTATCAATCAAGCCGCATGAACAGTGTGCCGAGCGGTGCTATACATGCAGCCTATCGAATCATCAAGGAGGATGCAACATATGATTTTTGTGAGATGATCAAAAGTCAATTTCTAGTGAACATGAAGCGAATTAAGAAGGACAAGAAGCAATCATTAAAATACATCTCATTACTAGTATGTATATTTTTCTATGTGCAAAACTTCTTTCCTGGTAAGGGTAATATAGTATGGTCTAAAGAAAAACCTATCATGGTTCAGATAGGTGAAATGATTAGGGATTTAGGAGATAGATTTGGAGAAACAATGTGGGGATATTTTAAGGAATTTTAAATCAAAATGTACAAAAGAGAAATAATTCCAACTGGTATAGTTCAGAAGTACAAGGACAACATTTACTTTCTTGTAGACAACAATTGCATTATTCAAGCGGTTCAACCCAGAACCTTTTGGGTACCAACAATGGGTTATGAGGTCAGGGCAAACATTATTAAAGTTTATGCAAACATGTTACTGTCTAAAATGGTAGACATGAAAGAAAAGAGATTTGGAACTTGTGAGGCAAGCTCCAAAATAAAATAGGAACCTAAGGAGCAAATCATACAAAGGAGAGTAAGAAAATGATTGATACCCTAGACAAAAAATATGGAGGCGAAGCATCCGGTACCACTGGCTTCCACCGGTACTAGTGAACAAACAGGGGCCAAATAAATAAATATGAAGAACCAACATGAGAAAAGAAGAAAATGTCAAAGACAAAACCAAAGGGTACTGCATCTAGCAAGCCAACAACATACACAAAGGAAAAGGACACAGATACTCATGCATCTTCCCCAAGTAAAGGTAGACTGGTAGGAGTTACTTATGCAAGAAAGAAAAATAGTGAAGGGAAAGTTGACACAAAGGATGAAAAGAAGCCCAAGAAGGATGAAAAGGAGGGTGATAACACCGAAACCCAATCAGATGTGCAAATAAAAGAAGTCAGAAGAAGTGGAAGAAATATAGCTCCAACTGTTGATGAATTGTTCCATGGGATCAAAGAGTATGGAGGTCTATCTAAATTTGGGAGAACATATTCCCTCTGTAACAAAGGGAACAAAAGAAAAATTGAAGAAGCACTTATTTGGAATTTGTACAAGTTCTGTAGAACTCCTAGTGAATTGTATGGAATAATTCCATCAGATTTGCAGAATCAAATTGAAGGGAGATGGAAACAACCCTAGCCATTGAGAAATAGCATAGGATAAAAGCACTCATGGAAGTGCAACATGATTTAGACTTTGATCAAGCTTCACTAGTGGCTGAAGCATGTATTCAACATTTTAAAATAAGGAATAGAACAAGGAGAGTGGCTGTAGGAGAAATTGAAGCTGTACGTGAAGAGAGTGTTGCATTATGGAAAACAATCATGAGCGAGCAAAAGGAAGATGAAGAAGTAATAGAAAAGGGAACCAAACAGGACCAAGGTGTAGCTGCCCTTGACAAAGGGAAAGGTAAAGAAAAAGACTCTACCGAAAGTTTTGATGTTTTCACAGTTGAGGATATCATAGGAAATGTTGTGTCAGATATTCCTAATTTGACAAAGGATGTTGAGCAACCGGTTAAATCCAAATCAACTGTTGATATTGATGTTACACCGATAAAGGGAGCTGATCAAATTAAGCATCCCGGTGAAGATGATGTTAGGATTCCCACAGATACTGAGAGGGGGGGGTGAATTAGTATCTAACCGGTGAATTGAATTTCTTAACTTAAAACATGTAGAACATATTATAACAGTGTACCGGTATGCAAGGAATAATGCAATAAACATAATTTAAAACATCCACATGAAAAGCACACCATGACACAAGGATTTAACGAGGAAACCCGGTTTGGGAAAAACCTCAGTGGGATTTGTGACCCACAATATTCACTTACTGGCCAATAAGAGAATATTACTTACAAGAGGGGCCTGCACATGTAGGAAGGCTAACTGCGTAGAGCTCACTGCTCAAACACAAAATGGGAAGTCTCACTGACTTACAATGTGGATTATACAAATCCAATATCTTGTACTGCTTTACAATAGCATCTATAATGCCAGATCCAGTACCGGTTTCTGCTCTGTTCTTTACATAAAACCTTTAACCTATATTTCGCATAATAGGTCTGCCTAATATCTTCTTTTTTTCGCTTACAAAATGTCTACAATGATCTCTCTTATATATAAGTCATTTTACAACTTGCCAAGTCGGCTTACAAAGTTTTTACAATAATAAACAAAATATAATATATCAAAAATCCTGTCGGCCTCTGTGCCGGTATGCTTCCTTTCTCTGTGCCGGTGCCGGTGGTCTGAGTGCTGGTGTAGAGTGTGATCTATTGATGCCGGTGAACTATCTTGCTGGTGTAATGCCTTGCCCATGCCATAGGATTGTAAGCTTGCCATCAATGACAAAACCTTCAATCACCTACAATGTCTCATTGGAGTGTGCATATGCCAACAATCTCCCCCTTTGGCATTGATGGCAACACTCATGAGAAAATTCAAAAGTGTATCCAAAACTTTTATCCAAAAATGTTTCCAAAAATATGTTACCAAAAATATAAGAACTCCCTTTGAGTAGATAAGTCTTTTGCTGGTTATTTTCTCATACTACTACTCCCCTTTTGGCATCAATGACAAAGGTTGTCAAGGTGTCAATAGAGTTGTACCCTCAACCTTGTAACTGGGTAGTTACAATTTGAAACAGTTCTACCAAAATCAAGTTTATACTCTCCATAAACTTCTTACTGTCTCTTATTGCTGTCTCTTCTCTTCTTACTGTTTCTTATTGCTGTCTTTTCTCATACTACTACTCCCCTTTTGGCATCAATGACAAAGGTTGTCAAGGTGTCAATAGAGTTGTACCCTCAACCTTGTAACTGGGTAGTTACAATTTGAAACAGTTCTACCAAAATCAAGTTTATACTCTCCATAAACTTCTTACTGTCTCTTATTGCTGTCTCTTCTCTTTTAACTATACCGGTGAGGTGCTGCATATGCTCTGCCGGTGTTTTCTGTCCCTGTATCAGTGCCTCAAATATTTCCTTCCGCAATGATGCTAGATAGTCCAATATTGGACTTAGTTTTAATCTCAAATTCTTTGCCTTATCCACTATTCTCTCCTTTTCTCTTTCTAACTTAAGTAACTTTTCCTCAAAATTTGTTATCCTTTGCTCAAAAACTGATAATGTATCAAGTGAGTTAACAAAATTATCTACAAGTTTATTGATTTCATCCTATACCTTGCTCATCTTCTTATCTATGTCTACTGTCAAAAAGTTTGTCTTGCAGGTGTCTTTGTACAAAGTTTTGTATTCCTTTAATAAGTTACACAGTTCCGATAGAAGTGTGTCAAATTCTCTAGTACACTTCTTTATCTGATCTTCAAATAATTTTTCCTTTTCAATTTCTACCTTATTCTTCAAAGTCTCTTCCTTTATTTTCTCAATAGTCACTATGTTCTCAGTGATGTATTTACACAAAGTATCAAGTTGTCCTAAAGAATCTTTATTGTCTATGTTACAGTTAGGAGCAATTACCTTCAAAATTGGGATTGTGTCATCTATAGCTCTATAAGCATGTGAACTACAATTTGTTATCCTTTTGATTGAATCTAAGAGTACTTCAGTTACATTAGTTGATTTGTAGCCTGTTGAGGAGGAACCAACATTCTGAATTCCGCCGGTGGAGGAAGTAACCAAGCTTGTTGTGACCTCTGGTAGGTCTGTTTGTGTTTGCATTTCCTTAAGCAATGGTTTTGTGTACTTCTCCTATTGCTGGTTGTACTGTTTCCTCATGACTCTGTTCTTGTACCTGTTCTTGTTCCAGAGCCTTTTGCTCTTCTTGTTTCTTTGTCTGTTCTCCTATGTTATTATCTGCCGGTTTCTCTTGTGTTTGATTAGTTTGCTCAGTTACCGGTGGCTCACTAGCCATGTCTGTCATACCAGTTGTATCTTTATCTACCACAATGTTGATCTTTTGTGTATCAACATCTACTGTGTATAAGACTTCAGGATTAGGATTAGTATCCTTTATGTTCATACTCTCAACTGCCGGTTGATCTTCATTAGTTTTTACCGGTGATGTAATTTGAGGTGGTGGGGATAAGTTATCTTTAACTTTGATACTCGGAGGTGCACCAACCTTTCCTTTTCCTTTGTCTCTCTCCTTCTGATATACCTTTATTGGTTTGGGGTTCCTGTATTCTTCCTATTTTTATTTCTCAACAAGAAATATGTCCCATGCATTTTCTGTTTCTTCAGTTACCTCATTAACTCTTCCAACCATTAAAGCAATATGCCGGTTGGCAGTAGAGAATACTGACCAGTTGGCTTCTGCAATTAAATCATCTATTTCTTTAGGTGAGTTTACTGGATAAACAACTAGTAACTTTTCAATTTTGATTTTCTTATCAAGCTCTATAACAACTTGTCTTCTTGCTTCCAGTCTTTTGAACAGTTCATCTGGTACTTCATCTACAACTTCCATCAAAAATTTATTATACATGTCCATGTGCAAGATAACATTATTTTCCACTTGGTTCTTTTTCATCTGCTGTCAAAGTGTCATAGACCTTTCCTATGTTTTTGAGTTTCCCTTCCTCTGTAATTTCATTTAGCAATATGTCAAGAGGGGCCAAGTTTTGTTTTGTTCTCTTCTTCTTCTTGGGTGTCAGTTTCTTCTTTGGTGTAGTCTTTTTAACCAGAGATCTTACTGCTTGCTGTTTCTGTCTAGTTCTCCTAGGTGAGGGTGTGGTTTCCAGTGAAGGATCTCTTTTCCTTACAACTCTTTTGAAAGCTATAGGCATGTCACTCTCCAAAGAATTGCCTACCGGTGATAGATGAGTTTCAGGCTGTAGAGTTCCTAACTCATCCTCAGTGATACTGGTTTGCTTTAATACATCTTCTTTAATAGCGTTTGCCTGTCTAGAACCTCTTCTCACAACTACCTCAACCTTTTTCACTCTCTTCTTAGATTGTATTTGTTTTTCTATGGTCTCAACACTACCAAATACTTCTTCCTTTGGTTCATTTGGAGCTTCTAGAAGTGCTTTAGCATAAGTCTCAATTATATGATCATCTATCTCATAGCCCATCTCTGTTACCCAGATTGTTCTTGGGATGACTGCTTCCATCCAGATCTCATGCTTTTTGATTACAAAACATATATCATCCTTGTACTTGTCAACAATCTTCTATGATAATCTGATTCTCTTCTTCATTTTGGCCTTAAGTGCTTGAAAGTATTCATGGATATTCTTTTCCTTGTTTTCACCCATGTTGTTGAATAGTTCTGTCATTTGTTTTCCTATCGATATATCAAATCCAAGTACTTTATAGCCTATACTGAGAACCTGTTTGGTTATGTGTAGCATCAAGCATACAAGTAGATTACCAAACCTAAAAGTTCCTTTCTTATCTTTCTTTATCTTGCCTAAGTTGTCAATTAACTCATCTTTTAACCATTCACATATGTCAATTTTCACATTGTCTGTAATCATGTCATAAGCACTCTTAATGCATAAACTTGAAACTGAGTTGAGTCCATTTGCATGAGTAGCTTTATACCCTAAAATCATGCTAACAAATCTCACATTTATATCTGTTACTTCATTTACCCTCAAGGACCTTCTGTCAGATGTTGCACCAGTTAGTTTAGTTACTAGGTCATTGGAGACCTTTTTAGTCTTGTCTGTTCTTTTACCGGTGGATGGTAACCCTGTGACAACTTTCACAGCTTCCTTGGTGATTTTGTGAATTGCATCTAACCAGAAAAATTCACCATGTACCCTGCTTAAGACTATCCTAATCACATCCTTGGGAAATTTAGGAATGCAGAGGATTTTAGTAAATCCTAGGGTTTCAATGATTTTATGTTCCGGTTTCACATTTCCGAAATTATCACATATGACAAATTTGTACATGGTTTTGATCTCTTCATCTCCCAATTCCTCTATGTTACAGTGAATGTAAATTCTGGGGTCTTTAGCATAAACAACTCCTTTTGGTATTTGAGAGAAAGGACCTATATTGTCATCTTTCTTTGCTACCTCAGGAACTAGTTGAAATACGGGCCTAGGGAATTTTATAACCTCGACTATAGTAGGGTTTGCTATATATTCAAGTGCAGAGGTGGATGCCATGATGATAAATACCTTTTTCTATCTTGGATGGATTGATTGCTTGAAGTGCTTCGCCTCTTTGCTTGAAATCCCTTAGCTCTACAAATTTCATGCTCTACGAATGTTTGAAATCATGGTGAAATGAAATGGAGCCAAAATAAAAAATTTATAGTGTTTATTTGCCATCTACCACATTTAATGCATGCCGGTTAAGTATTCACTTAACATTGTCTACCGGTAATGAAGTAATTTCCAACATCTCATCTCTAACCAAGGGAATAATAGCACATGTGTCATTAGATTGCCAAACCCTCAAGGAAACTTTCTTCAATTTGATGAACAACTTCCTGCCGGTGGAGCACTACTCTGTCCTGCCGGTGAAGCATTGATTGGTTCTACCAGTGGAGGAGTATTCCCAACATTTAGATAAGCTTTTCTAATCCATTGTTTTGAGAATTCTTGCTTAACCTCTTCAACCTTTTCTTTACCTTTCAAGCTAGAACTTTTGTTGTCTACCGGTGATCCTTTATTTCTACATAATTTTGCAATATGCCCAATCTTGTTACATGCATAACAAGTCACATTATTCTTCTGAATAGCTTTCCCATAACCTATGCCGGTTTGTGTTCTGCATTGATTAGATAAATGTCCAAATCTTCCACAAACATAACATCTCACATTCATTCTGCAATTTTCAGAGTTGTGACCTACTTTGTTGCATTTTGAACATTGACCGGTGGGTGTGTTGATATTCTGATAATTTCTAGATCTACATTCATTTGCTCTATGACCATACTTATTATAGTTAAAGCATTTTCCATTGAATTTATAAGCATTAGGTTGCCTTACCGGTTTGCTATGATCCTGTGTGTTTGCAGTACCGGAGCTTTCACCAACTTCAAAGCCAATTCCAGAAGTGTCACCTTTAGGTTTTTGAGTCTTCAGCAAGTTACCAAGTTCCTCTAAGCTTTTCTTGAATTTTTCTTTATGTTGATTTGCAGTTTCTAGTTCTCTTTCTAAGACTTCTTTCTGCCTCATCAATTCATTGGAGTCATTCTGAGTGTGCATCAGATCTGTCTTCAATAAATCATTTTCATAGCTAAGTATTGTGTTCTCATTTGCTGCATCACTTAGTCTTCTAGTCAATTCTTCTTCATTCTTCTTCCTATCTCCAATTTCTTTACAAAATCTCATAGTCATATCCTGCATCTCATTCTTTGTTGTCATGTTCTCCAGTTTCAACTTGCTTATCATATCATTAAGTGATTCCTTTTCATCATTCTCATTTTGCATCTTTTCACAAAGTTCTCTTCTCTTATTTCTTGCAATAGTAAGATTCTCTTAAAGTGCTTGAATGATATCCTGCCCTGCTTTTAGATCATCTTCTAGTTTGATATTTTTCAATTTCTCTGTATCATAGTCTGAAAGAGCCGCTTCAAGTTGCTTCATCAGATTTTCCATCTCTACTAGAGTCAAGATCTTCCTCAAGCTATTAGTCTTCTGAAAATAGAGGACCAGGATCTAATACTAATTGTTAGGATTTCCACAGATATTGAGAGGGGGGGTGAATCAATATCTAACTGGTGAATTGAATTTCTTAACTTAAAACATGTAGAACATATTATAACAGTGTACCGATATGCAAGGAATAATGCAATAAACATAATTAAAAACATCCACATGAAAAGCACACCATGACACAAGGATTTAATGAGGAAATCCAGTTTGGGAAAAACCTCGGTGGGATTTGTGACCCATAATATTCACTTTCTAGCCAATAAGAGAATATTACTTACAAGAGGGGCCTGCACATGCAAGAAGGCTAACTACCTAGAGCTCACTGCTCAAACACAAAATGGGAAGTCTCACTGACTTACAATGTGGATTATACAAATCCAATATCTTCGACTGCTTTACAATATCATCTATAATGCCAGATCCAGTACCGGTTTCTGCTCTATTCTTTACATTAAACCTTTAACCTATATTTCACATAATAGATCTGCCTAATATCTTCTTTTTTTTGCTTACAAAATGTCTACAATGTTCTCTCTTATATATAAGAGTCATTTTACAACTTGCCAAGTTGGCTTACAAAGTTTTTACAATAATAAACAAAATATAATATATCAAAAATCCTGTCGGCCTTTGTGCTGGTATGCTTCCTTTCTCTGTGCCGGTGCCGGTGGTCTGAGTACCGGTGTAGAGTGTGATCTATTGATGCCGATGAACTATCTTGCAGGTGTAATGCCTTGCCGGTGCCATAGGATTGTAAGGTTGCCATCAATGACAAAACCTTCAATCACCTACAATGTCTCATTGGAGTGTGCATATGCCAACAGATGAAGTGACAATTGAAGATATACCCGATGAAGATAAACCTCACAAAACTTCAGTGATAATAAATCCTACTGACAATGAACCTCTTTTGTTAGAAAAAGGTGAACAAGAAGAGAAGAAAGTAGAAAGTAAGAAAATAGTGATGGACACTCCTTCGGTAAAGAGGAAGTTAGACTTAGAAAAGGAGAGTGAAAAGAAGAAAGTAAAACTCACCACCGCAACTAGTTTTGAGGTTGAGGCTGAAGAAAAGGAAGATGAAATAGAGGAGGAAGAATCTGTCATCAATATAAAGAAGATGAACCCCAAACAATTGATGAAAGTTTCTGAAAAACTGAGAATTCAAGCTGAAAAGGCAAAACTGAGAGCAAAGAAAAAGAAGGCAAGAATTCTCAGTTCTGCCAACACAATTCTATCTGACCTCATTCCTAACATTGCTGTTGATGACAATGCACCCATCATTGATCAGTTGGGTACTCTTGTAACAACAATCGGTTCAGAGGCAACCGATCTAGAGAAGGTTGCCATAAGAAAATATGAAGCAAGGAGAGGAGAAAAATTAATGGAACAAATATCAGTTGGCAAAGTTTCTCTCTCCAACCTCACTGAAGAGGTCAAAACTATTCTACATGAAGTTGGCCGATTATTGGTTAAATCTTCAAGATTCACTGATTTAATCAAAGATCTTGAAGATATAAGAACTCAGACTCAAAGGGAAATCCAAGATCTGATAGGTTCTTTTGATCCTCTTACAAGATCAACAATGACCTTTAGTGGAAAGGTCAAACAACTAAATCATGAAATCAAAAATTTGAAAGAAGAAGAGGACAAACGCGCTCTTAACTTGTTAGAGCTACAGTGCTACCTGGCACCGATTATTGATTTCATGCAAATGAATGTTAAAGAAGCAGAATGCCTCATTAGTGCACCTAAGTGTAAGGCAGTCAATGATATGGAGGATTTTGTTACAGTTTTGCATGGACACATCAACACCATGAAACAGGTGAAGCCTTCATGGGAATCCTCTTTGCAAGCAGCTCAAGAAAATTTCAAAGAAATTTTTGCTTTACTTTCATGAATCCTTTTGTATATTATTTTCCATTGATGTCAAAAGGGGGAGTGTGTATAGTTTGTATATTATGAGATATATGAAACAGGGTTACAGGGGTCAGAACTGGCACATTTTTGCAGTGTTTTCCACCAATGCCAAAGGGGGAGTTTGTTGGCATTATGATGCATTTTGTATGACTGGTGAATGAAATTATTGTAATTGTTGGCAACATCATCTTTTAAGTCTCCACAATCTATCGGTAAAGGAGTAAAGGGTAACCGATAAAGAAAAAGAGTCCTTATTCCTATCGGCAGTGAGTAGACTGGTATACAGGGGTTAACATACTAAGCAGAAAGTAGAATGGTATACAGGGGTTAACCGGCTAAGTAGTGAGTAGACTGGAACACAAGAGGTCAATCAGCTAAGCAGTGAATAGATCAGTACACAAGAGGTCGATCAACTAAGTAGAAAATAGACTGGTATACTAGAGATAACCGGTTAGGAAGAATTGGACCGCTACACAAGCGACAACCAACATAATAGGAGTCTCAATCGACAAACTTGGAAACATCCAGATAATATCCAGTTGAACCGGCAGTCTTCCCTTTTCGACCAACGAGCTTATTGGCATGAACGAATGTCTTGACTGATATTCCCAAAATGATTTTTGGAGAGTAATTTGTGGCGCGATAACATAATTTTGAATATGTTTTTTGGAGGGAAAGTTGGTGCTAGAACTAAAGGCTAATATATTCACATCATTCATTTTGATTGCACTGTTGTCAATGTGAAAAAGATCTATGTGAATGTAAACAGGGGGAGCAAAATAGAGTGCAATAGATAGAGGTATGAATCGGTGAAGTTGACACCGATTAGAAGAACAAAGTATGCAAAGTGGATCTATGAGATAGAGGTAGTGTCATCAGACAGATCAATCATCTTTGTTGCCTTCTAACAATTGCAACATTGTAAATCCCTTAATAGGGTGAACCTTAACTGATTCTTTATGTAAAATCTCTTGATCGAGTCACTTCAGATATGAAGTTGTAAAATCCCCTAGCAAGGTGAACTTTAATAGGTTCTAAGGTATTCTTAACAGGATACCAGTCACTTCTAATAGGGTGATGTTCTCAGAAAGAACTGATTGTAAGCTCTTAACAGGGCACTCTTTTTCATTGCAGTAAAAGAGATTGTGGGTTATCCCCACCGTGGTTTTCTCCCTCTAACTAACGGTTTCCACGTATAATTGATAATGTTATGTGATTCTTATTTGTGCATGCAAATCTCTTTTCTTTGATGTTGTCTGCTTTCATGATTTATGAAATGTTTAAGTTAATTTGGAAGGATAGTTGCAGACCGATCAATTTGAATGTTTGAATTGTGAATAAACTATTTTAACTAATTCATCCTCTCCTCTTAGTCACCGATTAATACTAACAGTGATCCCTGCCTCTAACAGTTGATTGATCGGGCAAAATACTCAAATATTATTCAGAGATAGTCTTCATGATTATTTCAATAGTTGTTGTATTCAAAAGAGTAAAGACACTTTCTACATATTTGGATCTGTATATATAGACTATACTATTAACAAAGATTATAACAAATATCTAAGTTTAGCCCCTCATGGTTCACATTCGTGAGGGGTAAAAATAATAGTTCGTTATTCTTAATGAAACAATGAAGTGAAATTTAGCCACGATTTCAAATTCCTACAACTGATTCGAAACCAAATGCTAAAACATGATAAAATGACAAGAATCAATTTTTTTGCAAGTCTTCAGATACATCCAAGTTATTCATTATGTATACTCGCCACCAAGAGATTCTTGTTTTGCCAAATCATTAAATAAATGATTAGTAATGGTTTAATTAATCAAATGTATTGCATCCTCATTATTCATTAATTATTTCTAATTCTCAACCATGGAAACTAAGAGGAAAAAGGATTAGGAAATAAAATAGAAGATGCATGAAACTAGACATTTCTAGGCCAAAAATAACAACAAATTTGTAACCCATCAAGCTCTCCTTGGAAAGATGCACCCCCATAATGCACCTAGATAAAAGGAGGAACAATGACCCCAATCTTCTCTCAAAGAAACTAAAATGTATCCTTTGCCAATGCTTTAGTGAAAATATCTACAACCTACTCCTTTGTAGAAATGTATTCTAATTGAACTTCCTTCTTAGCAAATTTCTCCCTTAAGTAATGATATATGATTAAAATATGCTCTGTTCTTGAATGCATTACAAGATTCTTTGAAATGTTTATTGTACATGTATTGTCACACAAAATAGGAATTTATTCATCATATGTTACATTGACATCCTTAAGTGTTTATCTCAACCACATCACTTGAGTACAACAAGATGCTATTGTAATATACTTTGCTTCAGCAATAGATAGGTAAACCGAGTCTTGTTTCTACTAAACTAGGAAACTAATAACTAGTACTCTTTTGGTCATCGATACTTCCATCCCAATCTGCATCAGTATAAGCTTTCAACATGAAATCTACACCTTTTCTATACCAAAGTCCAAAATCTATAGTACCTTTCAAATATCTAAAAAATTGTTTTCATTGCTTGCTCATGTGTAACTTTTGGATTTTCTTGAAATCTAGCTACCAGAAAAACAACCTGCATGATATTTGGTCTACATGCAGTCAAATATAACAATCCACCAATCATCTACTTGTACTTATTCTATTCAACTTCTAGAGACTCATCATATTTTCTCAACTTGCATCCAATGGTTAGAGGGGTAGTAACCAGTTTACAATCATAAAAACCAAACTTCTTAAACATTTTCTTCACATACTTGCTTTGAGAAAGAAAAAATCCATCTTCTGATGGATTAAGTTGCAACACAAGAAAGAAAGATAATTCACCAATCATTGACATCTCAAATTCATTCTACATTTTCTTAATAAATTCTCTGCACAAGCTATCTTCTCCTCCAAATATAATGTCATCAACATAAACTATAACATTCAACAACTTATCTCCATCAATCCTGAAATAAAGATTACTATTTGTTGTACCTTTCTTGAAATTGTGTTGAAGTATATATTTATCCAACCTTTCATACCAACCTCTAGGTGCCTATTTAAGTCTATACAAATCTTTCTTTAGCTTGCACACCATATCTTATTTTTCTACCAATTTGAATCCATCTAGTTGCTCAATGTAAACTTCTTCTTCTAGATCTCCATTAGAAAATGTGTTGATTTAACATCCATTTGATAAACTTTAAAGTTCTTGTAAGCAAAAAATACAATAAACATGTGAATCGTTTCCATTCTTGCTACATGAGCAAAGGTTTCTTTAAAGTCTATACCTTCTACTTGAGAATATCCTTTATGTACTAGTCTTTTTTGATTCCTTGTCACTTGTCCTTTCTCATTCAATTTATTTTTGAATACCCACTTAGTTTTAATTACATTCTTGTCTATTGGTCTAGGTACCAGCTCTCAAGTCTTGTTAAACTGAATCTGATTTAGTTCTTCTTCCATTGCTTTTATCCAACTTTCATCCTTGCTTTCTTCCTCATAAGTCTTCAACTCAATCACTGATAGAGAACAATAATTAGCTTGATCTTGAGCTTTTGCAATCTTCCTTCTTGTCTAAACACCTTTTGATCTATCTCTAATTATTTGATTCTTTGAATGATGATTCCGACCATACTTTGCAAGAAATTTCTTTGAATTCTCCTCCTCATCCTCTTCTTCTTCTTCATTTGTTTCGTTTTCTTTTTTTTTAGACCACTTTTCTTCTATGGAACTATAGGAACAATCTCAATCTTATGTGCTAGAAAATACTTGTTCTACTCTCCATCCTTGATATAATATATATTTCCACCATTTTAACTCCTACAACTCTTTTACTAGTCTTTTCCCTTTTGATCACACATCCAGTACTACTAAATAAAACTTCATACCCTTTTCTACACATTTGAATAACACTTAACAAACTATGTCTTAATGCTTCAATATAATAAGCATCATCAGTCTTATGCTTTCCATCAATAGAAACAGTTACAATAACTTGAATAGCTGCACCATCTTCTCCAACAAACTTCACAAACCCTCCATCATATTTCTTTAGATTAATAAACCAATCTTTATCACTGGTCATATGATTTGAACATCCCGAGTCTATAGTCCATGTATTTAGTTCTATTTTAGCATGCAATGCAGTCTTAATCGTCTTCTAATCTTCCAGTTTCTCCAAAGAATTCTCCTTATCCTCAATGACCAAAAACATGGATTCTTCATTCGAGTCACCATCAACTTCATCTTTAGATGTATGTTCTTCAATAGAGAAAAAGTCCCTTTTCTCCTTTTTGTTGAAATTTTGTCTTCTATAATTATTCTTCTTCTCATCATCATCCAATCTCTTATAATCTTCTCTGTAAGTGCAATTAGAAGCATAATGCCCAACTCCACCACAAGAAAAACATTTAAAAGGTAACTTACCTTTATATTTCCCAGCACCTCGCTGCAATCTTCTCACAAAATTTGCTTTAGCTTTATCTAGGTCTCCATTGCATTCCAAATCATCAAACCTTGAAACATTGAACACTGCTTCATTTAGGTACCAATAAGATGATTAATAGTATACTTTCTCAAGTCATTGCTCTCTTGTATAGAACATCTCAGTAGCTTATAGGATTTAGGAAAATCCAACAAGATCTTACACACAACATCACATTCCTCCAAATGTCCTCCAAAAGCTCTAATGCTATTAGCAAGATCTATCACTCTGTGAATATAGTTCTCAACTCCTTCATCTTCAAGAATCCTTAGGAACTCATACTTCTACTACAAATTCATTAGCCTAGCCTGATTTGTCTTCGGATCTCCTTCATATGCAAAACACAACTTGTTCCACACAACTTTTAATTCATTCAAACTTGTTACTCTTCCAAACATTAAATCACTTATACAATGGAAAATTATATCTCTATCTTTGCATTAAATTCCTTTGACTTTATCTCATCCAGAGTCTTAGCACCACCCTATGGCTCTATATATATAGTTTGAATGATTTCCCAAATTCCATTTTGCTATGTCTCCAAATGTGACTCCATTCTCTCCTTCTAGTATGGAAAATTTGTACCATCAAAGATAGGAACTTTGTAATGCACATATTATGCCATACTGGATCTACCTCAAGTGGTTAAGCCTACTCAAGAGGAACCACACTTTGATACCAATTGTTGAACCCAAGGCAAGACTAAGGAGGGGTGGGTGAATCAGTCCAAACAAATAAATTACTATAACATATAAACAATTAACCAATAACACATATCAACACATGAACACCAAGATTTATATGTGGAAAACCCAAATAGGGAAAAACCATGATGGGATTCAACCCACAAGAATATATCCACTATGAATATAAATTATTACAAAAGAGATCTCACTGCACCAGACTTGTACACCAAGGATAATTGCTCATGGGACAAGATACAAAGATAACTTGCAAAAATTGAAGCTAACTGGACTCAAGGAAAGATACAAAAATGATATGAAATAAAGGATCTCTTGATCATAATGTTGTCCTTGAACTTTGCATCAAGGGACCAACATCAACTCACAACTTTGATCTCAACTGCCAACACTCTATCTCTAATCTCTGCAACAGTCTTCAACACAACTTGTATATCATTGGAACACAACTGTTTTTCTCTGGTCAAATTTCATCTGATCTTCACTCTTTACCACAACATCTACACTCTCACACATATCACACATCTACAACTCAAACACACATATGCCTTATATACAAGATAGATCATCAAATCTTGAACCAAGTTGGCCTAAATCGAAATATACTTTCCAAACCAAAAACACACATGTTGATCCACTCCAAGAGAAAGAGAGGACCAAACACATCTCCCATGGATTAATACATAGATCTACAATCACTGGAACCTAACCAACAACATATCCATACACTACCCATCAATATAAGCAATAATCGATCAAAAACATAAGCTCTAATGCACATAACTCAAATCTAGATCTCCACATGCTACAGTGAGACCTATAACATATCAATCATGCTTCCATGAATTATATTCAAACCTAATAATAGGTCAAAAATATAATATCACAACCAACAATGAACAATACCCCAACACCTAGAGAACACAAAGATGTTTCCAGACCACAAAAACATCATAACCACGATATCTAAACTATATCCAATGAAGGTATCAATAAATCTTAATATCATCAAAAAATTTTGGACCTAAGCAGTTCCGAAACAACCAATACAACAACTGCACCAAGAACACAAAAAAGATAACTCTACACCACAAACATTTTGGATCAAATTGGAACAACAAGTTTGACATCAATGACAACCACAATACCACATCAATGCATACTTCCAACATTCCTCCTTAGGGTTAGGTGAAGGTTGGACAAATGGGACTAAGTGAATATTTGGTGTCTTTGGGGAGGAAATATTTGGGAAGCAAGTTCATGAGCTTTGGCACGACGTTTTCGTTAGTGTTTTCTCACACAATGATTTCTTCTTTGTAAGATACCAAATATTGGACATTTTATTTTATAAGATGTGGGAGCTAGGACCTCAACATATATGGGAGGAATAGAAGGTGTAGGAAGAAGAATAGGTCAAGGATGAGGAGGAATATGCATGGGTGGAGGGTCTCTAGGTTTACTTAAGGCTGATATCATCTCATTTTTCCATTTTTGATAAGATAGAAAAATAATATTAACTTGAGGCTTTAAAGGATCCGATTGTTTAGGTCAAAAGTAATCAAGGGTGAAATTATATGCTTCACTATGGATTGGTAAAGGCTTATTAATCATGATAATATGGCCATTATGAGGAAACTTCAAACACATGGATTGTAGAAGAAATGACTTGCATGGAAGAGAGCCAAGGACGTCCCAGTATCACACGAAATTGATTGAATGCAAGATTAATAGCAAAGGTAACATCTAAGCACCTAGTGAGGTATCTCTGGTATTATTTTTCTTTAGGAGGTGTGATAGACTCATTGGGATTGAATGCAAGTGACTTAGACTCAACAACATTGGTAGAGTGAGAAGGAAAAGGATTGGTAAAGATTTGGAGGTGCGGTGGATTTGTTCCCTCTATCATTCGCACCAGCTATAGATCTAACATTATTATCAATAAGGTCTTGAATCTTATACCACAACTTATAACACTTCTCAGTATCATGACCTTCTTGATAATAGTATTGGCAAAAGGCTTTGTGGCCAAAGGAAGGTGCTAGAGCCTTAGTGATATCTATAGGTCTGAGGGGAGGAAGTTGCAACACATTAGCATTAATCACCTCAACATTATACTATGTAGAGACTCAAAATAGGATTTAATTATTTTCTAAAGTATTTGGATAAAGGGGTCACACTTGGTATTGTTGCTACCACTTGAGTGTTGATGTTGTTGGAAGAGTTATCATTTATCTTGATGAAACCTTTGTTCTGTTTGTTGAATTTTGGAAACGATTGTTGAGCACTCTCATTCTTATCAACTAGAGCCATTGAAGGAGATGATTCAAATTTCCTCAGTTGAAGTTAATAGTTATGAAGCATTGTACAAAATTGTGCGAAAAAGGTAAATTCAAAAAATAGAAGCTTATCTCTAATATCCTTTTGCAAATTAATAATAAAAATTCTTTAAGCATCTTGATCAAGCACATGATAAGAAATTTATGAATGTAAATATTTATATCCACCAATAAAATCAATCACTTTTCTTTAACTCCTTTCTTACAATGAATCAAACAAGTCGAAGTAATTTTAAGATCAATGTGATTTTGAAATTGTTGAATGAAAGCATTAGCCAATTGTTGAAAAGAAGTGACGAAATAAGGAGGCAAAGAACAATACTATTGCAAAGCTTTATCTCTAAAGGTTCGAGTAAATAATTTTTCCATGAGTATTTGATCATGAGAGAAATCACTACACAAGGTTTGGACTATCTTCGCATGAGTCAAGGGGTAACCTTTTTACATTGTATAAATTTAATTGAGAGATTTCAACATTCTTAGGAGAAACCACACATACAATCTCATTGGATTGTGAGACTGATACATCATAAGTGGGAACATTGAACTTGGATTGGGTTAAGGAAGCCAATTGTTGTTATAAGGATGAAACACTTTGAGCTAGATTATATATAGCGGCTTTA
The DNA here is from genome assembly GCF_030272615.1 of Cryptomeria japonica. NCBI lineage: Eukaryota > Viridiplantae > Streptophyta > Pinopsida > Cupressales > Cupressaceae > Cryptomeria > Cryptomeria japonica. The sequence continues at coordinate 636,166,785 of NC_081407.1, forward strand.
GTGAATGGATTGGAATTGGACATATTGGATTGTGATGGAGGAGTAATATTATTGTAGGTAGTCAGAGGTTAAGAATAAGGAGGGGGAGCATTATGATATGTTGGTATAGGAGATGGTTGGGAAGCCAATGAAAGACTCACAAAAGGAGTTATGTAAGAGTATGAAATAATAGGATTTACCCCATGAAGAACATGTGTAGGATTATCATTTTGTGTACAGGTAGTCATGATAGAAGATGTATATGTAGGCACACTATCTAGGTAAGGTTGTAGTCATAGGAATGGAATGCTAAACTAGACTAGTAGGATGGGAATAACAAAGACCTTCAACACAACTTTTGATAGGCATAATATTGGTTTCAACAATATTAGCAATCTCATGTAACACTTCCACACCTAACTTATCACTTTGAACCATTATCTTCAACTCTTCAAACAAGGAGATTGCCTCAATATTCAGGTGTTCTTGGCCCATCCATTATAGAATTCAATGTCAAGTTTCCCCAATCAAGCACTAGTAACCCTAGTCAGTGATTCATCATCTTCATAATGAGACATGTGAGGTGAATTTTGCTCCATGATATTAGGTATGTCATGTGTTGTATTAGAGAATGAACCAATAGTCACATGGAATAGGTTATTCAACTCGGGCTCCATATCCTTGGTATGTAAAATTTGGGAAGCCCTAACTCTATAAATTCTTTTTATTGGTTTATTGGATGTAGGACTAAGGGTAACAAAACTCATGCACAAAGAAGGAAATATTGAGCGCAAATTATTTGAAATCATAATTTTTTTGATAATGTAAGATATATGTATGATTAAATAATGCAATTTTTTTGTAAAATGATTGATTAACCAATGAATTAAGCAACACAAATTATGAATTTGAACACAAGATGCTTCTAAAACTAAAAAAGCTATTGTAGACGTATAAAAATGACCATATTCCTAAATGAATATTTAATGTTCATTTTCCCTCTATTTAGTTAAATCTAATTTAATTAAATCACCCACATTCTTCTATTTAATTAAATAAATTATTCAATTTATTTATTTAAATTCACTTAAGCCCTTTATATCATTTAATTGAATAAATCATTTTATTTAATTATATCCTTTCTCTCTACTTTTAATTAAATTTACATTTAATTAAATAGTTCACCTCAATTAAATAAATGTAATTTATTTAAATCCCCAACTTGCAACCAAGTTGAAATAAAACAATTTATTTTAATAAAATCCTATTATTCCTCATCCACTTGCATTTTCCTACATCTCCCACTTGCATCCTAACGCTCTTCCTAAATTCTTCTAAAATCCATCTAATCCTAATCAATTAACCTAAACCCACCAATTATCCCCTTTCCCTAAATTTGAGGATGTCACTTCTCAAATTTGGAGTAAAGTCTTCAAAAGGCATTAAAGCCTTTATGCCTTCAACAAGCTAACTTGTTGAATACCCCCAAATTTGGAAGGACTCTTACAAATTTGTCCCCAAAGTCTTCAAACCATTAATGGTTAACTAACCCTTAGTGACATGGTTAGAGACTTTTTGCCTAACTTAACCCTCTTCTAACCCAGGGGTCTCATCAAGCATTCACTGCTTTGACCATGGTTATCCCTTTAACCTTTGCACAAGAGTTTACCCCTTGGGTAAAATCTTTATCCATTGGATAACCCTAACCTAACCTTAACCCTTACCTTCTAAGGTAACCATGAGGTCTTCTCAAGCATTTAATGCTTCTTACATCTCCTCTCAAGCAATCTTATGTTGACAATTGTCACCATTTCATTGGTGGAAATTGTAAACATGGATTGATAACTATCAATCCTGACCCTTGATTAGATCCTTCAATCCAGACCATCCATTTCCCTGTTTCTTCTATAAATAGAGCTCTCATTCCTCCATTTTAAAGGATCCAAGCTTTTAGTATCTCATTTATGCTCAATTTTATCAATACATCTAGCCTCTCTTTGTAATAGGAATTAATCTAATAAGCATTTTAGAGCATTTCTATTATCATTAGCTTAAATTATCTAACTAGTATATCATGTTAGGATAGTATTGTTACTAATCTTGTCATCTTATAATCTAGTTTAATTCATTTGTAGAATCATGCATAAATAGGATGCATTCATGTTAAAATCAATCAAAAGCATCCTTCGTTCTTGCATTCGTCATCCCTAAGTCACTTTGCTCAGTGATTTGAGAGCAAAGGCATTGGCTTGAGGGACCTTTTGAGATAGAGAACCATGGAACCTACCTTGGGAAGTTGAGTCATTCCTCATGACTCCATAACTTGCACCAAGAAGTCTTGTGGGTGTGTGGACAAGCCCTTTGAACAACATTTTCACATTTTGAGTTTCATCGACCCACTTTTCCCGCATACATTTCTGGCACCCACCGTGGGGCTTAACCCCATAAATCAAATTGGTTTTTGAATCTAACCACTTTTTTAGGTACGTGGGAGACATGAATCAGCACGTGGGGAACATCCCTTAGCGCATCGGGTTAACATTATAGCACATCCGGTATATTGTTCGACGCGTGAACTTAACAGAGCAGCGCATTCGAAAAACATCTCAGTGCATTAGGTCTGTCTGATAGCGCATCCCGAATATCGTGTAGCACATACAATTTTTTTTTGTAGTGCATCACAAACATAAGGCAAAAATTAAATTGTAACCGAGATTAAATTTAGACTTGTAGAAGTCCTCAAAAGCCAAGGTTTTTCTAACTATTTTGATTGATATTTTGCAGGATTTCTGACAGTTTCTTGCAGGTGGAGCTCAATTTTATTTTAAGAGTTACAATAGTTTGAATTTTTTTTACTAACTTAGTTAAGTTAGTTAAAAATTTAAAGCCTTTTAATTCTTGTTTGGATAAAATTGAACTCATCTTTATTTTGGGCAAATAAAAAGAACAACAAAAACATCTTTCTTGCTTTCTTAGGAGAAAAAATTTCATTTTGGGGCTCTAAAAAGAACAAGACAATCTTTCCATTTTTGCAAACAAAGTGCTTTAAAAAGGACCTCACCATCCTTTGGTGCATAAAAGGATCAACTTTGAAATTTTTTTTCAAGGTAAAAGAACTTCATTTGTCCAATTCATTCAAAGTTAAAGAGGGAAGTTCTTTCCCTTTTTGCTGATTTTATTTTGTTGATGCCACATCAAAGTTTTGCTTTGTTGACGAGGTTCCTTTTCTAGATCAGATAATCATTTCTTTAAAGGGATAAAAAGAACACCATGTTATTGTGGAGCAACATCTCCATATAGATTTTACCAAATCATTGCAATAAAAAGGTAAAAAGAACACTTGTTTGCTTTGCTGGGAAAGTGGAAGGAATATGCTCTCTCCTTAACTAGGTGATCAAAAAGCCAGACCACTCTTATGCTTTTAGTTTTTATTGCATTAAATCCTTTAGTAGGCCTGCCTTCTCGAGGGGTTGAAAAACTCTTAAATCCATTCTTTGGCCGGTGTGAAGGGAACGACGTAAGTGGGAAACGACTTTGACACCAAGTGTTCCATCCCACTATAATCAAAAGTGGAAAGTGACGAAAGTCCTTTTCAATGGTTGAGTGCAGCGATTAGCCTTCCCTCGATATCCTTGAGATACATAAAGCCTTTTTTCTAAAGGTTGGGAAGCCTCCTAAGGGAGTTTATCACTAACGACCGAACAAGAAGCTTGATTACGAACTTTAGCATAGAAACTTTGAGCCGAGTCAGTATCCAAACATTTGTAATATCATAGTGCAAGGGTGGGGAAGGATCCACCCCCAAGATCGCTCACCATATATCTCCCAAGATAACTACTCAATTGTGAAGCAATTCACTTTGGGTTAATTTCTGGTAAAAGGCAAAAAAATGGGCGCCCCTTAGGGGGTGACAAGGTTGTTTGAGCTGATGGAGTATCGAGACTAGTGGGCTATGATATTACTTATGACCCTTGAATAAAGAGTTTGACTAAATTGTATGTTGTCATATCTAAACCTGTTAAAACATTGGGGATTTGAACACATCCTTGCATAACATACACTCATTGTTTAGACTAAGAAAAATGGTTGCTTCTTTTGTGCCGTGCTTTCATTTATTACTTCAGAAAATCATCCATCATCATTGAAAACAAAGTTCCAAAAAAAATAATTTTTTGCAGAAAAACCACCAAGTCAAACTATCAGGGTAGTCTAGCGCGTAAGAGCAACTTCTTAGCGCATAGAAACCATCCTTTAGCACACTCAAACTTCACTTTAGTGCATTCATTCTTAACTTTAGCGCTTCATCAAAATCCAAAACTAGCAGTTTAAACTTAGCGCTTTCTGGAAACATTTTGGCGTGTTGAAGCAACAACTTAGCGCGTGGAGATCAAGAATTAGTGCGTAGAGACCAGCAGTTAGCGCATTGGCAGCCCATATTAGCACATATCCTTTCAGAACAAAACAAATTCAAAATAACCAATTAGGGCATCGCAGAGGGCAGCTTAGCGCGTGGAGTCTGTTCTCTAGTGCGTTGAGGAAATTCAATAATGCATTGGGTTTTTGTCTTAGCGCATAGCAAAAACTGAGAAAATAGGGGGCAAAACAGAAGCTATTTTTGAAAATTTGAAAACAATTTAGGAAACTTTCTTTCCTTAGCTTGAACTTCATTGAATAGAGAATCAAAACAGAGTATCGAAAACTATTCCCAAAGCAAGTTCTTCGTAAAACAAAGTTGTCAAAATCTGAAAACTAGTCGCAAGATAAAACACATCTCTCCTATCAAAATCAGGAAACATCATCGCACGCATCAAAAGGTCCTTCAATCAAATGGATTGCTATCTAAAAACATACTTGTTTTAAATCGGGAAAGCTCCTATTCCATATCATTTGACACGCTTCATCATGAGGGGGCATCTATACCTTCATTTGATAAAGTAAGGCTTGAGTTTCTAAACAAGATAACTAAATCCAAAACAAAACAAAGAAAACAATTGATCACTTGTGCATGACTAATCCTCATATTCTGAGAAGAAAGAGTATTTATCATAACACTAAGTTGAGGAAACAACAACCCAGTTCTCTGAAACTTGCCAAATGGAATAAATTTTTATACATCAATCACCAACTCTTCAAATCTCATCGAATATTCCTCCGTCATATGTGCTTGTATCTTCAAGATAAAACAAATGAATTTGACAAGGAACCATTGAGGAGTAGAGCATTCTGTCAAAAATCAGCATTCAGTCAACACTTGAATCAAGGAGGAAAAATCAATCCAACTTTCTTCCCCGAAGTGTGCATCACTTACAATATACCTCGATTTGAACCACCAACCCCTGAGCAAAACATCGAAGAGGAGTTCATTCCCTTTGTCACATAACGTTTCTTGTGAGATTTTGCCAAGATCAAGAGGCAATGGAAAGCACAAATGAGAGAAAACAAAAATAGATGATAGGAATAAACTATATTCTATCAAGATGAAAATACTGATCAAGTGGATCATCAATCGATTGTTACATACAATGAATATAAGCCTGCTTATATAGGCAAGGCTTATCGATATGTGAGCACACAAACATGACATGTGGCTCAATAAGAAACAAGGGTAGGTAGGAAATAGGTGTGGGTAGGTAGGAGAAACAATATAATATTCCACATGAGGTGGATCACCCACTGAATGTGGAGTGTAACAACAAGATCAACACTATAAAAGATGGAAATTCTCCTACACACCCTATCCCAATGTGGCACAAACACCCAAGTGTCTCATACCCAAACTACTATGAAATGCATGTACCTAAGTAAACTTAAGTAAGGTGTAATAATATCCAAGATGATTAATTATTTACACCAACACCCCCCCTTAAGTGAAACTTAGGGGAATGCACTTAATTCTACAATGCAACTAAGCAGTGCAAGATGGGTCTCGACTACAAGGCCATGTTAGGTACCCATGTACAAATGCAAATGCATGCAAACCAATGCAATGAAATCTCTCACAAAGCGGGGAAAGAGAGAAAAACCCAATGGAAAAAATCCCTCCCCCAAAAGAGAGATGAAAACTAGATACAAAGAACTCTCATAGAAGTATGTGAAGGACAAAACCCCATGTGAGGAAAAAGTCCCCCCCATATGAGAGAAGAAGAAGAGAGACTAGGAAGCCCTCCCTCAATCTGGAATCTACACCAATGATAGAAGCTCGAAGATGAATGAAGAAACTGCTCCATGAACGTCAAACCACGTTCCTCCCCTTAGGAAGAAATAAAACTAAAGGTGTATCCAAAATATCTCCCCAACCATGAAAGGAAGATGTAGGAAAAATACTCATGATGAAAGGAATCTCTGAAAACTGCTCAAGTGTCCCCATGTCGATGTTGAAGGTTACCCTCCAAAGGTGGTAAATTGTGCCACACTGCTGAAAAAGGCACTCCAAGATCTAGTGGAGATGAATGTAAAACAATATCCAAAGACTCATATGTCTCCTCAAAAGATAAAGAGACCTCCTCCAAGTGTTGTACAAAAGTATCCACAATCATGTCAACCTCTAAAGATTGATCATGTAGAGAATGCACAAGAGGGTCAGAGTGATCCATCACAATAATCAAAGAAGGATCATCTTCATCAAAGAGAAGATGAATGTCATCAATGGTATCTCCCAAATCTACAATGTAGGAGTCCACAAACAAACCTGCAATGTCTCTCAAGTAGGCATCCCAATCAACTGAAGCTGGAAGACATGAAATATCCCACTGCACTGAATGATAAGAAGGCAAAACTATCACACTAGCTAAATCATCAAGTGCAATAGGTGGTGTGATATCAATAGAAGGAGATGAAATGCAAGGCTCAAGAACGGGGTCACATGTGAGAATCCCCAAGTTCAAATGCCCAAAGTTCTCCTCAAAATTTGAATCATCAACATAGGAAGAACCAACCTTATCAATAGGACCAAAATCTGAAAAAGAATACAACCAAGATGCATGATCAACCACCCTAGTCGCAATGATACCTCCACTCTCCAAGTCTCTAATGATAACTGAATCAGGTGTGAACTCCACAATTTTTCTAGCTGCCCCATGTGTGATTTGATAGATGGAAAGAAGATTATTTGTCAAGTGGGGTACACACAACACATCATTGAAGGAGTTATCCCCAATGGCAATAGATCCTTTCCCAATCACATCCATGTATGTATGATTGCCCATCAAAATCTACGACATGTGGCAAGGCTCAAATGTAGAAAACATAAACTGCGAAGATGCCATATGATGAGAAGTCCCTGAATCTAGAAGCCATCTCCCTGAATCATGACTTGTAGTAGCACAAAGAGCTTGTCCCTTTCCTTTATCTATCCCAAAAGAGTGATCCTTTCCTTTATCCTTGGAAGAAGAAGCCGATGTAGACATTCTAGAAGGTAGGTTGATTCTATTCTTCTCAAGAAGATTCTTCAACTCATCAATATCCTTCTTATAATAATGATGTTCATCATGTCCTGACTTCTTGCAATATCCACAAAAAAATTATCCTTATATGATTTCCTCTTAGGTGAGAATGGTGAATCACCTTGTTGTGGAGAGGAAGATTGTTCTCCATCTTGATGTGGTTTTGACTTAGGTTTCTTTTGATTCTTGCCTTTTCCTTGATTACTTTGATTCCCTTTATTAGCCACCAAAGCTTGTGAGTTTGAAGATTTGAGAATCCCCATTGTGGTCAACTTAGATTGCTCAAGTATCAACATCTCCGTGAATGAATCAAATGAGGGAGAAGTGTATGAGGAACTTTGAGCTAACCTATGGGTGTGAAAGCTAGATACAAAGGCTGCATACTCTGAAGGAAGTTTGTCCAACAAGTTATAAACCAATTGAGCATCCTTTTTGTCAATTCCACAATCCTTTAGCTTTGCTCTTAGCTCAGTTGCTTTTGTGACATAATCTTGGATTGTATCAAAATCCTTGGGATCCAAAGTTGTGAGTTCACTATCAAGCTTGTAGCCCTTAATCTCATCAACTTGACCATACAATTTCTTAAAAATATCCCAAGCCTCTTTAATTGTTGTACACTTATCAATGTGAAAAATGAAGTCATCTGATACATACTTTCTAAGAGTTCCAAGTGCCATAGCATTCTTAGTAAGCCATTCAATTTGAGCATTAGGATCAGCCTTAGGATCAGGTGGTGCTGTTATAGTTTCATTTACATAATGAATGAGTCCTTTTTCCATTAGTTTACTCCATGCCTTAATTTTCCATGATGCATAATTATGAGGAGTTAAAAGTGGAAATTTAGGAGAACCCATAGCACCAAAATGAAAAAACACAAGATAGAGAGAGGCACAATCACACAAGACACCCCCCCAAAATACTCAATCAAGAAATCCCCCCAAAATGGTGATTTTAGCACTTTATACTTAGTGCGTATACAATGGGCCACTTGTAAAACAAGGAAAAGTGGACTTCTGATTTCAATTTACAACTTCTCAAAATGAGATCTAAGAGACTTCAACAAATACTGCTAGTGATCTAAACTGAGATCCAAGTAAAATACAAGTACCAAATACAGAAAGTACAATTTCTACTTAAAATCACTACAAACAGATGGCATATTATGAAAGTAGATGAGAAAATATGCACTTTAAAAAAAAATGACACCTGAAAAGGAGTCCATATGAGCCCAAACGAAGCCTCCAAAAATTGTAAAAATCAGGATTTTTTGATTTCTGAAAACCTTGTATCCGAAAATCAAAAAACTCCTGCACCAGTGTATAGATCATGAAATTCTACCCCAAAACAAAAAAAATTTCTCGAAAAAATGAGTCCAGATCAGTGAGATATCGCTATTTGAAAAATGCCTGCAAAATTATAATTTCTGGAAAATTTCCGTCGCAGCGTCAAACTTCAAATGCCTCTAGATTTGGCCTCCGAAGTCCGATTTGGATGAAACAAAAGGCAAAACTGACTTTCTTGGTCTTCCTCAATCCAATGGTGACCTCAGATTTGACCCATCAAGCTTCAATAAAAACCTACAATAGAAAGCTCCAAAATGCAAACCCCAAATAGCATCAAATTTCTCTCAATTAACAAACCAATGATACTCTAATGGCTTTGATACAATGTGAGATTTTGCCAAGATCAAGAGGCAATGGAAAACACAAATGAGAGAAAACAAAAATAGATGATAGGTATAAACTATATTCTATCAAGATGAAAATACTGATCAACTGGATCATCAATCGATCGTTACATACAATGAATATAAGCCTGCTTATATAGGCAAGGCTTATGGATATGTGAGCAAACAAACATGACATGTGGCTCAATAAGAAACAAGGGTAGGTAGGAGAAACAATATAATAGTCCACATGAGGTGGATCACCCACTGAATGTGGAGTGTAACAATAAGATCAACACCATAAAAGGTGGAAATTCTCCTACACACACTATCCCAATGTGGCACAAACACCCAAGTGTCTCATACCCAAACTACTATGAAATGCATGTACCTAAGTAAACTTAAGTAAGGTGTAATAATATCCAAGATTAATAATTATTTACACCAACATTTCTACTAGATGCCCGCTGTTACTTGCTCTCAACAAAACAAACAAAGCGAAACATAACCAGAGTTCAGCATGGGTCAAAGATTATCAAACCCCTTCGAATGTCCCAATCTAGAAGACACCAAAATTTTTGAAGAACTCCTCCAAGAGTGTCAAGAAAGCACTTCGTTTCAAAAACTTGTGGAAAGACTCATGGAAAACAACAAAGAGAAATACCTACTCATGCTCACAAGCAAAGGACTTAAACTCCCTGAAGACTTTGATACTGACATATGTAGAACAAGGTCTCAACATTATGATTATCAAGAATGAAAAAGAGAGGAGGAAGCACGTGACCCTGAACAAAATCTACCAGAATAGAATTCGCCCGAGCAAAACATACCCCAGCACATGCCATTTCAGCTTAGAAACAATGTGAGGGAAGAACTCTTCCCTTGGCAAGAAAATGCACCTTTGATTGCTCTCACTCAACAAATGCAAATGTTGCAAAGACAAATGCAAGACATGCAACAAGGAACAACAATACGATACTCCTTGACTAAAATTTGTCATTATCCTTTTGACAGACGGTTAAACATGGTACGTTTTCCCCCAAACTCAGACATTCCCAAATTTGACAAATATGATGGGAAAAGCGATCCTCATGATTATGTTCAGGAATTTTGTACCACGAGTCTTGAATTTGCCCATGATCACACCTATTTGATGAGGTTATCCCCAAGAAGCTTGCGACGACAAACAATGGAATGGTTATCCAAAATCACACCTCCTATTAGATCATTTGATGAATTAGTCAACAAATTCATAACTCAATATTCTTACAACATTCAACATGCTATCACTATGCTAGATGTATGTAATGCCAAACAGAAAAACAATGAAACATTCATGGTATTCCTTCAACGTTGGTGACATATGGTTTTGAGATATCCTCAAGATGTGCCCGAAAAAGAAAAGATGGAAATTTTCATCGACAACTTGAATAGTGAGATGAGTTACATACTCAAACTTCAATGCATACCATCTTTTGCCAAATTGATTGAAAATGGCATCCAAGTAGAGGAGGCATGTGTCAAGAAAGGAACATTGAAATTCTTCAAAGAAGGAACAAATTCATCCAACTACAACAACCAAAACAATAACAACTTAGATAAATCCAGATTCTAGACCCAAAACAAAAACACTGGAAACAAAGGATGAAATGATCCTAATGATATGAAATCCAAGCAACCAGTGCTAGCATTATCAGGTAAACCTCAAGCTACAAAGAATCCAAAAGGTGCTAACCAAGGTACTAACACTTACGCACCAAATACCAATTAAGATCATCTCAATGCAACCGACACCAACAATACCCAAAGCAATAACACCAATTGAGGACCTAATACAAACTCACGAGTGAACACCGACAACTTTCCAAAATGCATTTACACACCACTAGGGCAATCATTGGAGTCAGCATTTAGAGAACTCCTGGCAAACAAAATTATCTCCTTACCAACAATCAACAACTTTGAACCACAAATCAAACCACCCTGGTGGAATGACTCACACTTTTGTGATTTTCATCACAACAAAGGTCATCAAACAAATGATTGCATGAGACTGAAAAACATTGTTCAAGACATGATTGATAGAGGTGATTTAACAGTCGATGGTCTCAAGACAAACGGTGACCATCAAGCCTTTAAGAATCCTCTTCCAAACTACAACAAAGATGGAGCTTCAACCTCAAACGATACACGTGGAGCTCATATAAATCACATATACAATAACACCATCAATCATATATCAGCCAAGGACAATCAAGTAAATGTCATCACAATCAAAGACAAGCATGAACATGAATCCGTCAACGTAACGACAAGAGCTCAAAAATATGTCTTGAAGGGGCATACGTCAATAGAAAGTACCATACCCAAAATTCAATATAATCTAGTCAGTCAACTGCACAAAACTCTTGCTCAAATATCTATACTGGAATTGCTAAAACTTTCCCCAAAACATAGACATCTTGGAACAAGCTCTACTGGAAACAAATGTACCTCAAGATTTGGATGCTAACAAATTCCAAGCCATGGTGGCTCACATGATAGGGCCTCATAACCTTACCTTTTCTGAGCATGATAATATCTCATTGAGCCATCCACACAATAATCCACTCCACATTGAAGTCTTGTTCTACAAGCATCGAGTTAAAAGAGTTTAATAGATGGAGGAGTTGGACTCAATATCTATACCTTGAAACTTATCTGTGCATTAGGCTTCTCTGAGCAATCTATTGATCCACGCAAAAAGATCACTATCAAAGCATATGATGATAAAGAGAGATCATCCAAAGGAATAGTAATGTTACCAATTCAAGTAGGACTAATACAAAAGGACACTATGTGCCAAGTTTTAGACATAGACCTAACATATAATATCTTATTGGGTCAACCTTGGATACATGAAATGCAAGCAATACCTTCTACTTATGACCAGTGTGTTAAGTTCCCCTACAATGGACAAGAGATTTCTATATCAATGGATCATAACCCATTTCAACACTATAATGCTATGGGGGCAACCCAAGACAACTTGGTTCCACATAATAGAGAAAAACAAAGTTCCTCAGCACCAGATCTCCAACAAGAAAAGTCTAAACCACTATCTATGGATTTAAAACAAAAAACAAAAATCAAAGAGAAAGGCATCAGAGAATACTCTTTGGAACCTTTGTGTTTAGCCAACTTACCGACATCGCCTAAATCTCATGGATTACCTACAACATCAACACATCAAGAAACACAGCCCATCACCAAGTTTGATGGCAAATTTATCCAACTAGACACTCTCACACATGAATCAGAGGAAAAAGACATCCTTAGTTGGCTATACAAGGATGAGGAAGAAGACAGAGCAGCTACTATGGAAGTAGCTATACCAACACACCTGTATGGAAAAGGCTACTTGATCATGCAACAAATGGGATACAATGGCAAAGGACCTATCAACAAGCATTAGGAAGGCGTCACAAAACCATTAGATCCTCCTTCACAATTTAGTAAAGACAAAACATGATTGGGCTATGAACACACTCTACCACCCAGGAAGACACCAAGCAAATACCAAAAACCTCAGTGGAAAGCAAAGAAGAAATATAAGGAGGACTCATGGCAGGAAGCACTATTTGAATTAGCAGAGACACTACGCAAAGAACGTGAATATCAAGAATGAAAGCAACATCAAGAGAAGCCCATCAATCAAAAGAAGGAAGCATCTACTGCCGAAGTACATCATGTTCAAGAACCAGTGTTTGGCAAAGAGGAATCACCTCCTGATAACATCATTCCTCCTCGAGGAGAGACAGTATATGAAAAAATGCAAAGAGTGGAAGCAAGATCTGACACAGAATCAGATAAAACTATTAGAATTGTATCAATCATCAAAGACTTGTTTTCACCCTACAACATACCCGTCCACAACACTGCCAGAATCTGGGATAATACCTCTGAGACTAATTCAAATGACTATGAATGGGGAAGTTGTTCTAATGTTACTGAAGATATTGCTGCAAATGACAGTCATACACCCATCTCTCAAGAAGAACATGACACAAAACCTAGATTACTTGAATTTGGTCCACAAAATATCTATGATGTCAAGGAAAATGAGGAACAACATTATGAGGAAGTCTACACATAAGATGATACCATCAAAGACCTTGACAAAATCCTTAACTTATTTAATATCCCAGCCAACCATGATGATACCTCCATCTTAACACTTACAGTAGCTAAACTTGATCCACCTAATGACTCTTTACCACTTATCTTTCCTGACCTCATAGACTGGGATGAACCTAAAAATCATGACATACCAATTTTACCAAATGACGAATCCATTATCCATTACTTGTGTACCATCAACCCAGAAATAGACTCTACTAGTGAACGAAGTAATGACATCTGCAATCAGGGGAGTGCCAAGTCTCTCAGTCACAAAAATGAATAAAATAAAGGATCTACTACTGAAAACTAGTCAATGGCAGCACTAGATCACAAAAAAGTAAAAACAAAGGATGCATTTGAAGGTGAAAACCTTTTTAAGGAACCTAACAATGGGAGACTTGACACTCTTCCTGAACATTATCAGGAGCGATCACCCATATTGATTGAGCCCACTCAATCAATCAACCTTGGTACAAAATAAGCAACCAAAAACATACACCTTGCAAAATCTTTGACAGAGGAAGAAAAATCAGAGTTTATCCAATTTTTTAAAGAAAAGCAGACCAACTTTGCTTGGTCATATGCAGATATGCCCAGGATTGATCCACAATTAATCATGCATCACTTATCCATTGCTCCAGGAGCTAAACCAGTCAAGCAAAAATTGAGAAAGATGAATCCACATGTAGCACTCATGATCAAAGCTGAGCTAAAGAAACTATTAGACCTCAGATTTATTTGACCTATGGACTATGCTGAATGGATTTCCAACATCGTACCAGTATCTAAACCAGATGGAAGCATCAGGATTTGCACCGATTTTAGAGATGTCAACAAAGCTTGTCCAAAGGATGACTTTCCTTTGCCCAGTATCGACATAATTGTAGACCTCATAGCAGGCCATGCAATGCTATCATTAGTGGATGGTTTTTTGGGCTATAATCAAATCAAGATAGACCTAGAGGATCAAGATAGAACATCATTTACCTATCCTTGGGGAACGTATTGTTGGAATGCCATGCCATTTGGCTTAAAGAATGCTGGGGCAACTTATCAACGGGCAATGACAATAATCTTTCATGATATGATGCATACCTTCATGGAGGACTATGTGGATGATTTATTAGCTAAATCATTTACTCGAGCAGAACATCTAAGCATCTTAGAAAAGATTTTTGATAGATTGGAGAAATTCCAAGTCTGGCTCAACCCTAAGAAGTGTGTCTTTGGGGTTACATCAGACAAATTATTAGGCTACATAGTTTCAACAAAGGGCATTGAAGTGGATCCAGCAAAGGTACAAGCCATTATGGAGATGCCACCACCAAAGAACATCAGCCAACTTAGATCTCTACAAGGATGACCCCAGTCAATCAGGCGATTCATCACTCAACTAGTAGATAAAAGTCTACCATTCAATCATTTACTACATAAAAATGTACCATTCAGATGGGAAGCCAAATGTGTAGCATCATTCTCTCAAATCAAGCAATATCTAATGAACCCACCAGTTCTAGTACAACCAATAGCAGGGAAGCCACTCATTCTCTACATTTCAACAACATATATATCATTGGGGGCATTATTAGCACAAGAAGATCAACAAGGAAAGGAATGAGCTATCAATTACATCAGCAGGACTTTAAACGAATATGAACTCAACTATACATTCATTGAGAAGGCTTGTCTAACAGTGGTATTTGCTTCTCAAAAGTTCTAGCATTACATGCTAGCTCACACAATTAAGCTAGTCACAAAAATTGATCCTCTCAAATATTTTCTCAGCAAAGCAACTCTTACAAGAAGATTGGCTAAATGGGTCATGATTCTCAATGAATTTGATATCCACTACACAGAGCGATGAGCTATCAAGGGACAAGCAATTGCAGATCAACTAGTTGAAGCACCGCTACCGAGAAAATAACCAATGGAGATCAAATTTCTAGACATAGATGTTCTTGCTATCTCCACCAAAAAATGGACCCTATACTTTGATGGATCCTATACTCAACATGGCTTAGGTGCTGGCATTCTGTTCATCACTCCTAATGGGCACACCATACCAAGATCTTATAGGCTCATGTTTCCATGCACAAACAACATTGCTGAATATGAGGTACTGGTTATAGGCATCAAAATGGCCATGGAATGGAGAATCACATAATTAAAAGTCTACAAAGATTCACAACTAGTCATCAATCAAATCAACAATGACTATCAGACGAAGGACAACAAGCTGCTATCATACAAACGAATGGTGGATGATTTCAAACAATATTTTGTACACATCACCTTTGAGAAAATACCAAGGTTAGACAATAGAGCAATTGATGCAATGGCTACTATCATTTCACTACTACAGATTCCAGAGCAACAGAGTCGTTACGAGTTTCTGTTAGAGCAACTATTCTCCCCAGCCTATGACCATTCTGAATCCCATGTTATCTATGCCTTGACCAGTTCTGACTCTCCATTATACAGACCGATATACGACTATCTTAAAAACAATATCCTACCCATTGATCTATCTCGAAACCAAAAACGCAACTTTATCCGTAAAGCCGCTCGTTATACTCTCACTGCTGATACTTTGTACCATCGAGGTCTAGATGGTACTCTTCTTTGTTGCCTTGATCATAATGAATCCAACTCTACTTTACAAAAGCTTCACGAGGGTATCTATGGCACATATTCAAGTGGTCCTGCTTTGGCTAAAAAAATTCTAAGAATGGGATATTACTGGCCGATAATGGGAAAAGATTCTTACCATTTTGCAAAGAAGTGTCCTAAATGCCAAATCCATGACAATCTTATACATGCACAAGCATAGGAACTGCAACCATTCACAACATCCTGGCCCTTTTGCCAGTGGGGACTGGACTTAGTCGATAAAATTCATCCTTCATCTTCAAATGGACACAAGTTCATTATAACTGCAACAAAATATTTTACCAAATGGATTGAAGCGGTCCCCATGACCACAGTGACTGGGAAACAAATTGCCTCTTTTATCCTTAATTATCTAATCTACAGATATGGCATTCCAAGATCCATCATCACAGATAATGGATGACCTTTCAAGAACCAAGATGTACGAGAACTATGTGATAAATTCAAAATCCAACATTGTTTCTCTACACCTTACTACCCACAGGGGAATGGTCAGGACGAAGCATCCAACAAAACAATATTGAAAATCCTAAAGAAAACAGTGAATGATGCAGGCAAAGATTGGCACGTACAACTCAATCTAGCACTTTGGGCATACAAAACTAGCATCCGCACACCTATGGGAGCTACACCATATTCACTGGTCTATGGATCAAAAGCAATTTTACCCCTGGAGGTAGAAATTCCATCTCTCAGAGTCTCTTTGAAAGGCCTCATTCTAGATGAAGAGTATCAAGTCAACCGACTACAAGAGCTAGAACTTCATGATGAAAAATGCCAACATGCCTATACTCACCTCAAAGCATATTAGTAATGCATGTGAAGAAGCTACAATCACAAGGTCATTCCCAGAATTTTTAAAATTGATGATCTAGTACTCAAGGAAAATCCTAGAAATCATCAGGATCGGGAAAAGAAAGGGAAATTTGAACCTAACTGGTTAGGTCCCTATGTCATCATATCAACCTATGGATCATGTGCTTATCAACTAACAACTTCAGAAGGAGATGTGCTCGATGAACCAAGTAACAACATCCATCTAAAGAAATACTACACTTGAGCAGTCTAATGCACAAAAAAGTTGAAAATATCAAAAATCAAGACAAAGAAAATAAGAAGGTACAATAAAAGAAACTGGTGAAAACCTGGCAATAGGCGCTACTATGAAGGGACAAATCCTCTATCTATCTTTACTAACGAGCCTTTTATATACACAATCAAGCACTATCGGTCATCGCCCAACATTTTATCAAAATACCATTATTCCGGACATACTTAGCATAGTCATTATCCTTGTTAATCCAAAAACCATTTCATCATCCACCATGGCTTGGTAATCACTGTACATATCCGCATCAGGAAGTAACATTAGCTAGGGGCAACATTGATCAAACATTCTATCCTAAATCAAAACTTGCAACAAACGCAGAACATCATATCCAACAAACAAATCAACAAATCACAAAAAAAAACATTGATCACTTAAAAAGATTCACAACACATGATGGATGATTTTCTGAAGTATCAAATGTTTGCATCTTGCATGAAATTTTGATATTTTTCCCTTGAACTTTTTGAACTATTGGATCCTCTACATTTTCTCAACGATGCATCAAGCTAGAGAAAGTCATGGGGACTCCAATATTTTTTTAGTTTTCTATCTGTGAGGAGATCACTTGTACTGTGCAAATACTTGTCTCGAGACGTGATTCAAAGCATATCACTGAAGACATGATTCCACTTTGCGCATACAAATGGTTTAATCTTGTTTGTTTATACGCAATCCATACTCAGGTCATCCTGGTTCAATTATACCTTGACCCTTGTGCTATCTTGCAAAATTGTAAATTTTTTCTCAAGTCATTATGGTTCAATTATACCATTATGCTTGTATAAATTTTCAACATATCCCAACAAATCAATGCTCAATGATGATACTTACAAAGAAAGCAAAAACATGTGACTATATAGAGATGACAAATGGAAGGATGAGGATGCTCAAATTAGTTGCATATCATTATACAATTAGTTGCATATCATTTTACAATTAGTTGCATATCATTATACAATTAGTTGCATATAATTTTACAATTAGTTGCATATCACATCATACATCTCATTTTCAAGATACATCTCACAACATATCATATCATACATCTCATTTTCAAGATACATCTCATTTTCAAGATACATCTCACATCATATCATATCATACATCTCATTTTCAAGATACATCTCACAACATATCATATCACACATCTCATACATCTCATTTTCAAGATACATCTCACAACATATCATATCATACATTTCATTTTCAAGATACATCTCATAAAATGATGCATTAACACATCATATTCATCACATATCAAATCACATACATCTAAGCATTGCATCATCATCATATAAACATCAAAATCATATAGAAAGCATCATCCATACCACATCACATGAGGATCAAGGAAAATGGTGTCATATATATCTCAAAAATGATCAATGTGCAAAATATGTCACGTTTGTCCCAAAATACAACAAAATGATCCAAAAAAAATATAGACAACGTCTCTCAGGTATGATTATCTCCTGAGGGTGACGGTCTCACAGTAGATGTCCCAGCACCTGGATTTCTAGGTGGATCCTGTCGAGGTGGCCCAGTCACACCCCTACTCTTTGTCCCTGACTGACTCTGAGATGACTGACTAGCATTAAAGATAGGGGCCCTCTGCTCTTTGGGGACTAGGTCCTGATACAACCACCTATAGTACTCAATCACCATGATAGTGTGTCATACCTCACTTAGTGTGTCTCACATCAGGGCACTTGCTATCGCTCTCTGCAAGCTCCTCTGCTCGACCTTGACGCTCTCTCTCTGTATCCCACTCTATGGTAAGCTGAGTAATCTGATGTTGATGCACCAACAAATGTGTCTGTAGATGCTACACTGACAACTGCAGAGATCTAATCTGTACGTCCTCCCGGTGTGTCAAAATCTGCATCTGGATGGGTACCTGTGAAGTGGTACCCCCTATCCCTCCCCCTGTCCTCAGTGCTGGTGGGGGTAACACATCAGACCTCCTCCTCTGGGCCGACCATCTGAACTCATCAGTCCCTCCCACTACCACTATCACCTCTCCTACCCTATCCTCACCCCAAGCTCCAATAGCCAAGCCTCCTCTCCCTCTATCCACCGTAGCTCACCGAATTGCTCTTTCCACCTGAATCCCTTTGTCACCACCATCTCCACCTCTATCTCCTCTCCCCCGATCTCCTCTCCCTCTATCCCCTCGCCGACCTCGGCCACCTCCTCTACCATCTCCACCATCATCACCTCCACTATCCCCACCTCCCTCATCCAGCTCCTCTCCATCCTCTCCCTGTCTCCCTAGCCTTTTAGGCTACTCATCCTCATCGTCAAAAGCGGGAATCATCTCTGTTGGATCTTATATCCGAGCCACTGCATGTGCCACAAATAGTGTGGTGAACTCCTCCATCATCCCTGCATCCACTACCACATAGGCATAGTCCTATATCTGGCCGGCTAGGTGAAAGAACTCCTCAACCGCCGCTGTGCTATCAATAGTGCATCCCCACTCAGGTACATCCTATCTCCGTCGAGCATACAAACATGATCCTCGTGGAACCCCCTACTATCATCCATACTGCCGCAACACTCAGTTGTGCAGGAATCTCTAAATCACAAAGGGGGTCCGCCCTATAAAAAATTGGGACATGTAGACATAGGGCATCTCCATCCCATCCTCTGCCCATACCTCACACTCCATGTACAGTCTCCAGACGACCATATCAATATCATCTAGTACTCTCCTCCAATGCTCTAGTTTTCCCAGCTTATGCTGGACAACTATCCCTCGATATCCGTATGCATAAGCACATCAGTAGGTCTATCTTTGTCTGCAAGTGGCCTGGCTGTGGGAATATGCTCCCACGCCCATACCTGTAGCAGTGTAACTCTAGCGGATAAATTTCTGTACCCCAAGTAAACCACTTGATGCAGATCCCTGTATAAGTGGGCCAACATAGCTGACCCCCATGTGAATTGGCGACCCTGTGTCACCATGTCCTCTAGGACCAACCCCCATCCTATTGCCAGTCCCTTCGACCTATAGTCGAGATATAAGAAACCACCTATGAACCCTGCCAACACTGATGGTAGAGGAGGGTAATCCAAATCAATGAACTCCTGCTAGGGGATCTCGTATCTGCAAACCATATCATCATGTAATATCCAACGAAAAGCCTCTGTCCCGCCCTCCTCTATCTACTCATAAGGTAAAAGTGCACGTACCACAGGAATCCACAGAATCTGGTAGCAATCCTCAGGTGTCACTGTGATCTCACCTATTGCCAAATGGAAGGTGTTGGTGTCACTATGCCACCTCTCATCCAACACTATCAATAAACCCTAGTTAATGATATACCAGGGCATCTCTAACAAAGAGGATAGGCCACACCTCTCAATGATATCCCTGTCTACCTATGTCAATCATGGTATCAATGACCATAGTCTTGAAAGTCACTCTCGTGACTGAACAACCCCAATGCGCTCCTGTCACAAACAAAACAAGTCCAATAACAGTTTCCTCATCAAATCAATTCATATCAAAATTAAATTCATATCAACTTGAAACATTGAAAATCTAACCAAGTTCCACATCATATCAAATCCATTTCCATATCAAATCATATCAACTTGTAAAACAACTCAAGTTCCACAATCACATCAAATTGTAACACAACTCATGTTTCACATTCATATCAACTTGTAACACAACTCAAGTTCCACATTCATATCAACTTGTAACACAACTCAAGTTCCACAATCATATCAACTTGTCAAACAACTCAAGTTCCACATTTATATCAACTTAAAACAATCATATCAAATCAAGTTCATATCACACATCCATATCAAACATCCATATCAAAATCCACATCATATCGAATCAACATCAACTTGAAACATTGCAAATAAAATCAAGTTATCTCCAAAAACCATATCAAACAACTCATATTGGACACATTATCAAATGACAACAGACACGCAGAATGAAATTTGCACCCATCCCGACAAAACTGGCAAAAACCTACCTATTTTTCTTCATCCAAAATCCTGTTTTACCCAAATTTTTTGCTCATGCGCTAAAAAATCTTATCTATGCGCTAACTGCTGGTCATGCGCTACCCTGTCCTATCAATGCGCTACACCATTAACCCTACGCGCTAGCCTGCACCTATGCGCTACCCTGTCCTATCAATGTGCCACCTAAACTACCCTCTGCGCCACTTCTAGGCTATGCGCTATCCTACTTGGGCCCTGTGCTGTGAGCCTAAACTTACGTGCTAGGTCATACCTATGTGCTATCCTACACTACCCATGCGAGCCCCTGCTAACCCTATGCGTTAAGTCTTTCCTACGCGCTACCCTTTTTCCCCTATGCGCTTCCTTGTGCCCTCGATGCACTAACCTATTTCTATGTGCTACCCTACCCCACCACTGTGCTATCCTAATCTACCCAAATGCTATCCTAGTTCATTAAACTATACATGCTAAACTTCTTATCGTATGCACTATGGTTTTTACCCGATGCACTAAACCGTTAAATCCGCGTGGAAAAATTCAAAAACATGCCTAAAACGAAAAAATAAAAATCAAACAGGGGACAAAAATGATGACTTATCGGTGGTCCATACGTGGTGGGCCTCCGATGCCTCCGAACACGCTCGAATCGATGAGAAGCAAAGGGAATCGACATTTTATTTTTCTCTCCAAGTGTCACTTTCTCCAAAGTCAACAAGCACAAATGAGACAAAATGAATCACGTTTTACCTTTTTATAGGGTAGAATGAAAATTAGGGTTGCGTGGACGAGCACGTAAATTGCTCGTGGTCTCATTTCTAACCCTCACAAACATCATTATCAGGAGATGAATCAACTTATCGCATTCAACATAGACAAAAATTTACAATGCAATCAAAATTATCAACTCAAATCAAATTTTCAAATGTTTGATTCATCTCTCGAGGGGGCATTATCAACATCATTTATCAAATCTAGGACACAACATGAGCATCTCGACACGACATCACACTGATCACAACCAAATCATGACGACACATCATTTTCTTTGAATCAACATGTGCACACACGTCACTTCAAGGAGGGGCAAAATATAGACGTATAAAAATGACCATATTCCTAAATGAATATTTAATGTTCATTTTCCCTCTATTTAGTTAAATCTAATTTAATTAAATCACCCACATTCTTCTATTTAATTAAATAAATTATTCAATTTATTTATTTAAATTCACTTAAGCCCTTTATATCATTTAATTGAATAAATCATTTTATTTAATTATATCCCTTCTCTCTACTTTTAATTAAATTTACATTTAATTAAATAGTTCACCCCAATTAAATAAATCTAATTTATTTAAATCCCCAACTTGCAACCAAATTGAAATAAAATAATTTATTTTAATAAAATCCTATTATCCCTCACCCACTTGCATTTTCCTACATCTCCCACTTGCATCCTAACCCTCTTCCTAAATTCTTCTAGAATCCATCTAATCCCAATCAATTAACCTAAACCCACCAATTATCCCCTTTCCCTAAATTTGAGGAAGTCACTTCTCAAATTTGGAGCAAAGTCTTCAAAAGGCATTAAAACCTTTATGCCTTCAACAAGCTAACTTGTTGAATACCCCCAAATTTGGAAGGACTCTTATAAATTTGTCCCCAAAGTCTTCAAACCATTAATGGTTAACTAACCCTTAGTGGCATGGTTAGAGACTTTTTGCCTAACTTAACCCTCTTCTAACCCAGGGGTCTCATCAAGCATTCATTGCTTTGACCATGGTTATCCCTTTAACCTTTGCACAAGAGTTTACCCCTTGGGTAAAAGCTTTATCCATTGGATAACCCTAACCTAACCTTAACCCTTACCTTCTAAGGTAACCATGAGGTATTCTCAAGCATTTAATGCTTCTTACATCTCCTCTCAAGCAGTCTTATGTTGACAATTGTCACCATTTCATTGGTGGAAATTGTAAACATGGATTGATAACTTTCAATCCTGACCCTTGATTAGATCCTTCAATCCAGACCATCCATTACCCTATTTCTTCTATAAATAGAGCTCTCATTCCTCCATTTTAAAGGATCCAAGCTTTTAGTATCTCATTTATGCTCAATTTTATCAATACATCTAGCCTCTCTTTGTAATAGGAATTAATCTAATAAGCATTTTAGAGCATTTCTATTATCATTAGCTTAAATCATATAACTAGTATATCATTTCAGGATAGTATTGTTACTAATCTTGTCATCTTATAATCTAGTTTAACTCATTTGTAGAATCATGCATAAATAGGATGCATTCATGTTAAAATCAATCAAAAGAATCCCTTGTTCTTGCATTTGTAATCCCTAAGTCACTTTTCTCAGTGATCTTAGAGCAAAGGCATTGGCTTGAGGGACCTTGTGAGATAAAGAACCATGGAACCTACCTTGGGAAGTTGAGTCATTCCTCATGACTCCATAACTTGCACCAAGAAGTCTTGTGGGTGTGTGGACAAGCCCTTTGAACAATATTTTCACATTTTGAGTTTCATCGACACACTTTTCCTGCATACAGTGATGTAATAAAAATTATATCTAAGCATAGAAATTAAAAATTATGTAACCCATAAATCAAAATATCTAGGGTTATGCCAATTTAAAACTTGAGTTAGATTGATGTGATTTAAGTGCATGAATAAAAGGTAAATTGAATCAAATGCATGAAAATATCTGAAAATAAAAAAGTCAGAAGTAAGAATGAGCTATGATGGGTTCACCAAAATGTAATGTGGTGGAATTAGGGATTCATCACTTAGATTGATAAAGCCATTAATTTCACTTGGGGCCAACCTTGCATTAAGTATGGAATTGAATTTGATTGATCCAATCCTAAAAGCGCTAAATACCATTCAAATTAATCCTCCTTGGTTGAGTTAAAATTGAATTTGAATTAGGGTTAAGTTGCAATACTATATCTAAGACAAACAATGAAAAATTGACATAAAATAATAGTAACAAAATGTTCTAGATATCATGTAGATTTGTAATCCTATATTTGAGGATGGAAAATAGATCAAATTATATGATGGAAATTTCAAGTATAATTGTCGTGACCAGGGGGAGCAGGTCGTCCTAGGCCTCTGAATATCAAGGCTAGAAAAACTTGATATTTTTCAAATTAGGATGACACACATAATCCACTATCAAAAGATTATCATAAATTCCTCTGACTGAGGGGAGTTGATCATCCTAGTCCTTTGGTTTTCGCACCTTCAAAAACTGATTCTAATTGTTGTTGTTTATTCTATGATATTTCTTGCTTGTAGTTAAGGAATTTCCTGCACACATAAAATGTAATTACACTTGTTAATGTGGGTTTGATTTAGGTTGAACCCCAGTTTAGGAATCATCCTTGAATTTGAAATGATAATTGATGTAGAATTGAAATGTAATTCTTTCCTTTTGAGGGAAAGGCTAGATGTAATCTAAAAATACTTGAAATTAAACTTGATACCTTGATGAAGCTTTCTTTAATCCTCACACATGGGTTTATAATGCAATATAGGATGTCTTCATAAAAGGTTGATTATGAGTGCTTCAATGCTTAATGGGTACTTGATTGCTTTCACACTTAGGCTTGAATTGATTTTGGAATTGAGAGCTTACTTATGCTTTCCTAGTTATCAAATGAGGAGGGTAGGCTTCCTTTTATACCTAATTGTGTATTAAGTGTTTGAATTTTTTGAGCAGGTCAACACAAAGCCAAATTTCTTGCCCACATGAGATGACCATTGTGAGGTCCTATTTTGCGTCTTGATCGGGAGGACCAGGGCGCCTAGGGCATCTTGGTCTTGTCAATCAATACCCCAAATTAGATAGGGGCTAGATAATGAGTTGAAAATGTAGATTTCAAGATGGTGTGAGTAGCATCAAAGCAGGTTTCGATCATTGAAGGTCGAAATGCCAAGGTGAGGGCTAGGCAAGGACAAAATTATATAAGGATACAATTTATGATGCTACACCCCTTATATAACAATCATCCAAGAAATAAACAACCACTTTAGATGGACAATAGAAATGCTTATGTTTTACAAAATATCCCACCATAAGATTACATTGAGGATAATGGATAATCAAACTATAGAGGAGGAAGAGGATGCAATAGAAGCAACCATTGCGGAAATGATGCTACTTTCTACAAGGCCATTACGATACAAAATATTGGGCCAAGAAGAAGTATCCACTTTGTAGAGATAATTCATGTAAGTTAAATGTGACAAAACAACAGTTTTATCAAAATGCAACACCACAATCAAGAAGTGATGATCTACAAGGGCATAGAGGACCTAGGGAAATAAGAAGTATTCCACTACAATGAGTAAGAGGTTGTAAAAGAATGGATGTTTGATCTTTTTATACATCAAATGAAGTATATTTTAGAGAATAACAATTGCTAACTAAGAAAAAAAAAGTCTAGAAAAAAGAAGAATAAGGCCACTATCCTAACCAAATAAGGAATTAATACTGGAAAGAAAAAACAAAGAGAAATTGAAGAAATGAGTTAGCAATCAGGTTTGGAAGAAGAAGAATATGACTACTTTCAACTGAGAAAGAAATAACATGACACAGTGGTGGAAAATGCAAAGCAACAAGTCATTTGACAACAAATTGACAACGTGGCTTATTTTTTGAATAAGTTATGATGATAAACTATTTGACTTATTTGGCCTAGCAAAAATATTTGTTAGTAAAGTTAAAATAGTTGGGGAATTATTGTAATAAGTGAAAACAAGTACATCAACTTACTGAGGACTAGAACTAGAAGAATGACCATCTCTTAATAACAACAAAGTTAAATATGTGATGATAGATCTAGGTGTAGACCTAAACATAATTCCAATAACCACTTTGGAGAGATTGGGTCAACCCAAGTTGGTCAAAACACCAACAAATATTATTTTAGCAGATGGTTTTGGCATGGAAATCCTAGGAACATGGAGGAACATAGAAGTATACATCAAGGGATATAAGAAAATTTTAGTGAAGTGAATGAGATGAAAATACCGTTTAGTAATTTAAGAGCCTTACTAGGATTGAGATAGTTTGTTAATTCAAATGGGGTAGTAGATGTAAGAAAATAAGAAATATTTTTTCTAGATAAAAATTAGATAGTACACATTCCATTAGGTGAAAGGGAAGATATAACATATGTTGAATAAATTCCATAAGAAAGAGAGGAAGAAAATCCAAGAATTATTTACTCTATATAAAAATTCATGCTATAGTAGAAGAAGAACAAGTAAATTGAATTGGATAGTGACAATGGTAATACAAAAAAGTGATGAAGTTATTGATGCATGGATGAAAGAAGAACAAAAACTAACTTCTCGGAAGGTTTAAAGGTTCTAGATAACATTCATGATACATAATAGGGCTATTACCCCTTCACAAAGAGCCACAAATAAAAAAAAGATACTGTAAAAGAAGAAAAACAACATAAATCATCACCCAATTGCCTTTATATCATACCAAAACCTAGGATATCCACAAGCATAATATTTCAAAAACCATCACTAATTAAAAAATGAAGGGTAGACCTAAGGCATACATTTGTGGAAAGAAAATCAATAATGCACAAAGGAGAAGTTCATTATAGAGCCCTAACTAATTAAACAAGTTTTAAGTTACTAGGAAGCACTGGGTAGGTTTGAGTTTAAATGCCAAATTATTCAACCTAACCCTAGGGATATAAAACACAAGATCGACAAAGAATATCCTAATGATACCCTAACATAATAAAGTCATAAAATAAAAGTATTAAATTGTATCATACAGTAAAAAGTAAGAATTAAATTGTCCAAAAAATAGAACCATAGGAGAATAGGGGGAAAAAAATGGATGAAAGTTGGAAAACTACAATGACATTAAATGTAGTCATCTAGGGAAAATCTATAAATAGATTATGTCTCAATCTGCCACTTTTACTCACTTTCTATTATATTCTTGCTATTACCACACATTGAGATATGTGTCTTCTCTATGAAACCCTAGGAAACATTCATCACCCTGTTGCAAAATTCTGTCTATTAAAAATCCTTGCACCTACTCTTGTAGACATTTCCCACAAGCTAGACCAAAATATAAGAAGCTCCCCTACAAAGCCATGGAGTTAGACCTCATATGAGCATTTTCTAGGGTAATTTCATACATGATTTACATAGAGGATATTAGGAGACATATCCACAACCCACTCATATAAATTGACTACATTAAGTTTGAGGCCCTTAGGATCACTTTTATTTAGCCCAACACAAACACTAATTTTCCCCAATATAGTCACATTTTTAAAAATGAATTGGATGTCAGGAACGAATTTTTGGATTTTACTACACAAGAAGAATGGGTTTGTATAGTTCTCAACCCCTTCTATGATGAATAATTGTACTTGAACCGATCCTATCACATAACAAAGGAGGAAATCGAGGTAGTAATATGACTGTGGGAATAGGGAGAAGTGCTTCCAAAGAAAGCAATCAAGAATATAGAGGCCATAAAGTTAATTGAGCCACTTATTATAGGAGGAGCCTTGACATAATGAAGATAAAGAATCCATTAGTCAATTATGCTACTATGTGCATCACCTACAAGGTCTAGTACAATAACTAAGAGGATTATGCCACTTACACCACCATTCATGCCTCATACTAGATGCTTATAGAGGATAAAAACATAAACCTTTTTGAGGTCTTGCGACAAAAGTTACTAGATAATATTCAACATATAAATAAATCCTATTATCAATTAAGTATGGGGATTTGATTGTATGCCTTACATTCTATGTTGTGCATGAACAACATTCTCTTCTTGGTCAACAATGATTTTATTTTTATGGAAGCCATTGAACCCCAAACCTTTTGAATATGACACATACCTTATCAAGTTACCAGTGAAAAGATAGATTCATATGCATCAACATTATTGAGTCTTCCTAAAGACTGTAAGGCAAAAAAAATCCCTACATATCATGAATACATGGATTCATTTGCCAGGGCCAA
Source organism: Cryptomeria japonica (assembly GCF_030272615.1). Lineage (NCBI taxonomy): Eukaryota > Viridiplantae > Streptophyta > Pinopsida > Cupressales > Cupressaceae > Cryptomeria > Cryptomeria japonica. Next base: position 636,194,844 of record NC_081407.1, read on the forward strand.
GTATGCAAAACATTTGGATAAGATTAGAGAAAAATTGCATGAAAAGTGGGGTATACCAAAGAATAAAACATAAAAACCAAGTGAATCTACACTAAGATGGTCTAGAAAAAATGCACATAGGCACTCCTTCTATAGATTCCACACAATAAGAGAGTAGCCAACCAAGGAAGAGAATACCTCCTACTACACTTCGACAAAATGAGCAATATGAACAAGAACCATCAAAGGCACTACTATAGATGAGTGTGGAGAGAAGGTGGAAAAAGAGAAAATAGACGACATGAAGAGAAGTATCACTGCAAATAGTGGATACTGAACAAGAATAACAAGTAATGCCAAAGGAAATATTCATCATTGAAGTCTTGATGCTGGTGGATGAAGATTTATTGTATAGCAACCTCTTTCAAAAAGATGCTATGGATATGACACTATAAAAGTATAAGACCATGGACATTAAAAAAAAATGACAACAAAATGAGGATTAAATAGATACATGGTAGTATCCAACATAATATTATAAGATCTCGTAGACCAATATTTGGATACGCTGGATAGTGCACTAAATATTAGAAGGGAGAAATCAACTGAAGAAGAAGAGAGACTAAAAGATTTAGCTATTGGGAGATAGCCCCTACAACTGGAATTCCACAAAATTAGAGGGTGTTAAATATATATTGAACATAGTGTTGTCATTGGTGTCAAAGGTGTTGCTAGTACAATATTAGTATGTTAAAGGTGTTGCCAAGATTATCATTATGTTTCCCTTGATGTTGAAGTATGTGGAAGGTTTTTATAATTTTAATTACTTCTACCATGTAATGTTAAATAAATTTAGAATAATGGATGATAGAGATTAGTATCATTTACGGTATCATCATAAACTTGTTTTTGTTGTTTGCAGAGGTCCCAAAGTGTCTATGGTATGATTTTGAGGTTTGTTGCTTATAAATTGTATGTGAATTGGCACTATATTTTGTATCACATTCTATTGTAGTGATGTTTTTGTGACTTTTGGTTCAAAAGATAAGGAAGGATAAACACAAAGATAAATCTATTCAAGTTTTAGAGGTGGAGCTCAAGAAGAAGGAAAATTATGGTCAACAATCCACTCATAGCAGTTAGTTCACTATCTGTGTTGATGTTCCCAATGAATGTGATAGCATATTGTAATATGCGTCATTTGGAGGAAGTGTGTGAAGGTTGTTTGGGACCAGTTTAGTCCATGTTGGGTAGTGCATAATGTGTCACCTCCCTTGGTGTAACATGTGGGCTATAGGATTAATCTGACTACTTGTTTGGTTAAGGAATTTTCTCATGAACGACTTGCAGATATTATAAACATGGTCTAGGATAACTTAAGAATGTAATTAATATTGGAATACATATATATTATTGATCTAAGATAATTACAATAAGTGAATTGGTGGATGTGACAAAATCTGTGCAATATGCTTATTTAGTAGGTAAAAGAGATGAATTAAAGGGTTCAAATCAAGCTGTAGATCTTATATACACTAAGAGAGTGTTTTGATGCATATTGGATTAGACAAAATCTGAAGGTTGAGTTATGAAGGAGTGCATAATATACTTTTGTATCTCTTTTTGGTTGAGGTTGGTGCCTGAGTAGGTGCTTAGTTCTTTGAATTAGAATATTGGTGTCTCACATAGGTTAGTCCCTACAAATCTAATTGGGGATCAATGTCTCCATCTTGGGTTGTAATTTCATTGGAATATTGTAACTCATTTATTATCTTTGTGAGGCTAGATTTGGGCAATAGATAAAAGCAACTATTCTCACCATGGTTTTTCCCTTCTGGGTTTCCATGTATAGCTAGTGTTCTTGTGTATTGATGCGTGATTCTTTTATCATTTTCTTAGCTCGTTTAATGCTAAAGTAAGATCCAGTAATGATACTTATTATGAATTGGATTTGAAGTTAATATTTGACATTTACTAATTCACCCCCTTCTCAATATATCAGTGTGCCTAATAATTGGTATTAGAGCTAAGTCCCTTGGAAGAAACTCAATAGTTTGAGGTAGATCTGGGATGGTACACATAGTTGCTCAAGAAGGTATTTATTCAAACAAGGCACAATTATTTGATGGAAAAAATTATGTGTTTTGGAGTGTAATCATGGAAGCCTATTGAATGGATTTAGGGTTTAATGTTTAACATGCAGTTGTAGATGTCTATGAGATTCTAGAGAATCATCCAGGAGATTAGGCTAGCAAGAAAGCTTGTGATAATAATGCTGAGGCAAGAAATTGTATTTTGTGTGGTTTTTCTAACATTGAGTATGTGAAGATAATGCATTATAGGACAACAAAGGATGTATGGGATAAATTTCACAATATCTATGAAAGAAATGGCAAAGTCAAGTAGGAAAAGCTTCATAAATTTTCAAGAAAAGAAGCAATGTTGAAGTCATCTAAGAAGATTGAAGAATCATATTCTAATGATGACTCAAATCTGAAAGAAGCTAACTTTCTAAGAAAATTGTAAAGAGGTTTTAGGAAGTACAAAGGTAAGTTACCCTTCAAGTGTTTTAACTATGGTGAAGTAGATAATTTTATGCCTAAGTGTCCATAGAAAGCAAGAAATAATGAAGAAAAAGGACATAAGAAGAAATATAAGAAGTTTAGGCCAAAAAACAATAATTTTCAAAAGAACAAGAAATTTCTATTCTAAATAACACAACTCATCAGATTAGGATGATCAACAACCCCTTGGAAGTGAGCATGAAAAGGAAAGAGCCCTATTCATGGTGTTGGAGACTTCAAAAGGTAGTGAAAAGAATGTGAATTTTAAAAATGAAGACGATGAGGTGGATCTTGTGGAAGAGTTATATTGTGTTGACAAGGAAATCAAAAGACTGAAGAAGAAGATTATGGAGGTTATGAAAGCTAAAGATAAATTATTACAAAATCTTGAGATAGCGGAGAAGTTGATCACTAATTTAAAAATACGGATAGAAGAAGAAAAGAGGATTGAAGATTTCATGATTAATAGATTAAAAACAAAAGAGGAAGATTGTGAAAATCTTGAAGTGGAAGTTGTATCCTTGAGAAAGGAATTGGAAAAAGCAAATAGTCAGCTAAAATTCAATTTTGGAAAGAGCACCAAGATCCTAGATGAGATCATAAGTAGTCAAAGACTGTTATCAAGTGTTTGATGAAAGATATAATTATAAGGCAACTGAGCAACCCATGAAAACAAAATGAAAATAATCCAAATGTGTTTGGCTTTGGAATTTCCATATTCTAGCAAAAGGTAGTAGATAATAGCAAATAGGAAGATGGTAGTTTTTCTCAAGTTCATAGACAAAAGAGAAGATCCAAAGGCAAATCCTAAGAGGAAAAGTGTACAATACTAGGTTCTATTATTATTTTTCTAGCTATAATTTTAATTGTAATCATTCTGTTCATAACGTGATAAATCATAGAAGGTTTCTTGTAGGAGAAATTACTTTGTAAGCAAAAATGGATTTGCATCTTTGTTTGACTTCAATATTCTTTGTTATAAGTGCAACAATTTTGGACATATCACAAGACATTGTGGAAGAGTTTTTGTGAATCCTCTTAGGATAGATACAAAAAAGAACGAATCAAAAGACTAGAAGGATAAAACTAAGAAAGAATACCAATGTAAACAAAATGAAGAAAAGTCAAATAGTTTAATGGCTACGCAAAACACACTTCACACCCAGAAAGAAGCTGACTTTGTAAATCATTGATAGTCGATGTTCTAGTCACATGACTATAGATAAAAGAAAGTTCATGAATTTGAAAATTTTTTATGTTGGAAAAGCAACTCTTGGAAACAATTCAATTACAAGATTACCAAAAAGGGTACCTTGAGTCTTGATGGTGGAATAACTAAGACTTATGTGTTCTTTATATGGGAGGTTTGAAACATAATCTTTTGAGTGTGAGTCAGATGTGTGAAAAGGGTCGCAGTCTTTCATTCAATGCCAATGTATGTGAGATCAAAATAGATAGCATTGGTGAGTTGGTTGTGGAAGGAAGTAGGACAAAGAGTGATGTATACAATCTCAGTGAAGTCAATGGAAAGAATTGCTTTGCCATATAGAGAGAAGAAATATGGATATGACATAGAAGAATGAATTAGATCAATTTCAATGATCTTGTTAATATCAACTCAAGGTGACCAATAATAAATATGCCCAAGATCACTAAACCTTCTTATAATAACTACAAACCTGTCATGAAGGAAAGAAAACAAGAGTATATTTTTCAACTAAGGGTATTCGACTATAAGACAATTAGATTTGATTCACATAGATATATGTAAACCTATAAGGAATAAGAGTCTACAAGGTGACGTATTAAATATGATGCTTTTTTCTATAATGACTTGGCTTACCTTTTTAAAGAATAAATTATAAGGTTTTGAGAGAAAAATAAATAAAAAAAATCAAAGTTATGGTAGAGAATGATATTGGTAGGATTATCAAATGTTTAAGATATGATAGAGGTAGAGAGTTTACTTCTAATAAGTTATAAGAATTCAATGAGGATCATGAAATCAAGAGAAAATATGTTGCCCCTAGGACTCCTTAGCAAAATTGAGTAGTGGAAAGATAGAATATAAAAATTGAAGATATGGAAAGAACAATGTTGAGCCAATCTAATCTACTTGACTCATACTAGAGAGAAGTTCAAATTGCAGTCTACATCCTGAACATAGCACAAATTGGAATAAAAACCACTAAGAACACCATATGAATTATGGAAAGGAATACTGACATCAACTAGGCACTTTAGGATATTTGGAAGTGTTACATCAAAAGGGATAGAGATAATTTGGGTTAAGTTTGACTTGAGATCCGATGAAAGTTATTTTACAAAAAGCAAGGATTTTTGAAAGTGTTAATGAGTATTTATGAGAAAATTTATTCTAATAAAGATCCAGATGAAAATAATAGTTATGGATCATTCCCTAGCCTTGAAAGTAAATTTAAGCATATAATTGCAAAGACTCTCTCTAACTAAGTATGTTAAAAAATTACTCTGAAGATCAAATTATTGGAGACGGACAACAAAGTTTAAAGCAGGGGGAGGTTAGAAAAGGAAAATGAACAAATAGACTTTGATCAATTTTAAAATATTAAACCAAGTACTTTTGTAGAAGCTAGAAAAGATGAGGGTTGGTTAGAATCAATTAAAGAAGAGTTAAATTAGATTGTGAAGAATAAGACTTGGGAACTTGTTTCAAGACCTAAGAACAAGAAGTTCAATGGTACTAAATGGGTTTTTAGAAACAAATTGCATGAAGATAGAAAAAGTGATTACAAATAAGGCCAAACTTGTTGCAAAAGGCTATACTCAAGTATGGGTTTATTTTGAAGAGATATTTTCTTTGGTAGCAAGATTAGAAGCAATCATAATGTTTCTAGCACTATCAACGTTCAATAACTTCAAGGTATATCAGATGGATATCAAGTGATATTTTTTGATTAGAGAATCAGAAGAAGAGGTTTACATTAAGAAACAAGAAGGTTTTCAATTGTCTAAGAATTTTAACTTTGTATACAAATTGAAGAAATCTTTTTATGAATTCAAACAAGCCTCCAGGGTATGGTATTTGAGGCTTGACATGTACCTACAACAACATTACTTTTAGAAAAGGATTGCATATAGTAACCTATATATTAAAACTAAAGGTGATCATTAGTTAATTGTTATTGTCTATGTTGGTGATATCATTTTTGGAGGTAGTAGTGAGAAAATGTGCAAGGAATTAAGGGATGAAATACACAAATAATTTGAGATGTCCATGCTTGACAAGTTATCATTTTTCCTTGGTTTACAAATCTCTCATCTGGATAAAGGTATATTCATATCACAAGCCAAATATGTGAAAGAGATGTTGAAAAAATTTAAGATGGAAGATTGCAAACTAGTTAGCACTCCTATGGTTACAAGGTATGAATTGAGTAAAGATGATGAGTCCACTCCAACGAATCATACCTTGTATAACTCAATGATTGGAAGTTTGTTTTATGTGACTTCTTATAAACCACATATAATGCAATTAGTAGGCATAGTCGTAAGGTTTCAAGGAATGCATAAGAGAACTCATGTAAAGGTAGTCAAAATAATTTTGAGATATTTGAAAGATACATTGGATTTTGGACCGCGGTCTGCCAAAAGAAAGAATTTCGGTTTAAAAGAAATACAGATCTAGATTAGGTCAAAAGTATGGATGACCATATGAGTACAAGTGGTGAAACATTATTTATTAGTGACAACCTTGTGTCATGGTTGAAAAACAAGCAAGACTTGGTTTCCTTATCTACAATAGAGGTGAAGTATGTTGCAACAATCTCTTATTGTACTCAGGTTCTATGGATGAAATAGACTCTAAAAGAGAGGAAAATTGAGTTTGATGAGCCCATTCCTATTCTTCATGACAATACAAGTGCAATAAAAATATCAAAGAATTTGGTAATGCATTCAAGGAAAAAGCATATTTCAATTATCATTTTTTGAGAGTGAAGGTTGCAAACAAAGGAGTGATGATGGAGTACATTGAAACAAAGGAGAACATTACTAACATTTATAAAAACCCCTCCAATAGAAACATTTGAATGTCTCAGGAAAAATATGGGAGTGGGAAATCCCTCCTCTTAATTGAAGAGGAAGTACAGGTTCAGGGGGAGTGCTGACTCCCTATTGTAGGAAGACTTTGTGGTCTTGCAGTGAAGTGGAGAATGTAAACAACTTCTTGACCTGTCTCATTTTGGAGGATAGATGGATCAGTGCAAGTAACCGCATGACCCTTTTCCTTTAATTTTAAGGGTGGATAAATACAACCAAAATTCCCTAAAAAAGGAATGTTTTGTAGAAGTTAATATTCTACACAAGGGAGCCTTTGACAGAGTTTGGAATGATGTTCCTAGGGGGAGTATTTTGTGGTTTGTCATAAATCATAAAGGGGGAGATTTTTTAACATGGTTTTGTCATTTATGGCAAAGGTATTTTTAATATAATATTAGTATGTCAAAGGTGTCCAAGATTATTATTATGTTCACCTTGATGTTAAAATATTCAGAAGGTTGTCATAGTTTTAATTACTTCTATTATTTCATGTCAAGTCACTTGAGAAAAATGGAGAAAATAAATTAGTATTGTTTATGGTATCATCATAAACTTGTTTTAGTTTTTTGTGGAGGTCTGGAAGTGTATGTGGTATGTTTCTAAGGTTTGCTATTTAGAAACTGTATGCGCAATGACATAGTATTTTGTACCACATTCTACAACAATGATGTTTTGTGACCCACAATTTGAAAGATAAAGGCTACACATGAAGACAAATATATTCAAATTTCAGAGGTGGAGCTCAATAAGAAGGAAAGTTATATTCAATAGTGTCCTTGTAGTGCTAGTTCACTATCTATGTTGATATCATCGATGGATGCACCAGAGTATTGTAGCGTGTGCCGACTAGAGGAAGTGTGTGAAGGTTGTTTGGGAATTTTTAAGTTTGTGTTGGTTTGTACATAGTGTGTTACCACTCCTGATGTAACATGTGGGCTTTAGGACCGAGCTGACTACACGTTTGGTTAAGGAATTTGATTATTGATGACTTGCGAAATTTTTAAATATGTTCTAGGATGACATAAGAATGCAATTTATATTAGAATGCATATATTATTGATCTTGGCTCATTCCAATAAGTGAATTGGAAGATTTTGAAAAGTTTATGCAAGATGTTTATTTAGTAGGTAGTAGAGATGAATCACAGTGTGTGAACCAAGTTTCAGATCCTATACACATTGAGATAGTGTTCTAATGTAGATTTGATTAAATAGATGTTGAAGGTTGAGTTGTGAATGTCCACATAATATATTTTTGTCTCTTTTTTGTATTTGAGGTTAGTTCCTAGTAATTTGAGATGTTAGTCAACTCTTAAAAAATTGGGAGATTGATGTCTCATGAAGGCTAGTTCCTACAAATTTGATTATGGATTGGTATCTTCACCTTGGGTTGTAATTATAGTGGGTTGGGATTATTTTTGTGAGGCTAGATTTGGGCAGTAGATCCAAATAATTATCCTCATCATGTTTTTTCCCTTTTGGGTTTGCACATATATACGGTGTTCTTTAAGTATTGATATGCCATTGTGTTTATAATTTTCTTAGTAGAATTTAATGCTAAAGTGAGATCCAATAATGATCTTAATGATGAATTGGATTTGAAGTTGATATTTGGTATATGTTGATTCACCTGTAAGGAAGTTAAGTAGCAGAACAACTTCCTACACTAACTTCCTACACTAATCTTGAGAGGAGGGTAATGCAAAAACTTTTACAGATCATTACAATAGTTACGTAAACTTAACATTAATAAAAATAATATCATGTACACCACAACACAATGGTTTACATGGGGAAAACCCTTTCAAGATAAAAACTCCACACTCCAAAAGCAACTCAATATATTATTCAACAATCAATAACATATTACAATATACTTACAGAGAAAGCTCTTCATAGGAGTATCACTAATCAAAGAATCAGAGCTAAATCAATGACCATAATAATTTCACAACCTCTATCTCATGCATCTCATATATAGAAGATACAATACAAGAAACCATAAAATGGTATTACAAAATCATGGGCTAAAACCACCCAATAAAATAGAGCTAAACTTATGTCCATTCTAGATGCCCTATGATGTGTCAAAACAATCATGAACATGTGTTCCTCCCTTTTACAACTCATTTATGTGTTTGATGCAATTTATATTTTCCTATTTTAGGAGTCCAAACTTTCAAAGGCCATAACTTGTGAATCAGGTGTCTGATTGACAAACTATTTGATTTGCCGAAAAGATTGCGAAGTGCTCTATCACCTCACAACTGCTATGTCGGTTATGCTCACTTTTCAAGGTGTTTCAGAGGGTCTAAATTATTCAAAATTAAATTTAAACCTTTCATCAGATCTTCCAAAAATGGAAACTTTAATATCTTTAAAACTAGTTTTGATCTTAAGACAAACATTTATCAACATGGCTATCCAACCAATCCAAAGCTTTGGGCATAATTTCACACCATTTCGTGCTCAAATAGAAACTTACTATAAATAGTAACCTCATGTAAATGCAAGTTTGAGACACCATTTTATCAACATTCTCCCACTTGTCGATCACCTTGTAAGAGAAAAGGGAGTATCAACACAATAAATTAATTTCTAGGGGCCATGAGGTCCATAGACTCCGAACACCATCTAAAATTCTTTATGCTCACAACCTTAGTTAAATAATTTGCAATATTCATCAAAGTCTCTACCTTGACCAAATTCACCCTTCCATATTTGACCATATCTTTGACAAAATGATATTGAACATCAATTTGTTTGATTCGGGCATGAAATGTCGGTTTCTTAGCTAGGCAGATCGCATTCTGACTGTCATAATAAACTATCATTACACCTTGTTTTATTCCAATATCTAAACATAGTATCCTAAGACAAATGGATTATTTATAAGCATACGTAGCTGCCATATACTCTACTTCTGTAGTGGACAAAGCAACCATAGCTTGTCACTTACTCATCGAACTAATTGCACCACCAAATAAAGTAAACACATAAGCACTAGTGGATCTTTTTCTATCAATATCACTTGCCCAGTCTGAATCCACATTAACCATGAATATCAAGGGAAATCATGTCTCTAACAAAATTACCATGATAATATAAATAATAATTTGAGGTACCATTCAAATATCTAAAGACTCTTTTGATTGCATCCCAATGAACTCTACCAGGATTAGAGATATATCTAGAAAGAACTCCCATTGCTTGGGCAATGCATGGTCTAGTATAGACCATAACATTTATCAAACTTCCAATTGCACTCTGGTAAGGCACTTTTCTCATGTCTTCCATCTCTGATGGATATGTAGGACAATTTGAAATAAATGATTTTGTTCCAATTATGAAGGGAACACATAATGGTCTACAATCCTGCATTTTGAACCTCTATAAAACTAAATTCACATACTTACTCTAGGCTAGCCATAGCCTTCTGTTCACTGTATCTCTTCTAATTTCCATCCAAAGAATGTACTTCGCTACACCAAGATCTTTCATTTTAAATTTAGCAGCAAGCTAAGACTTTCGTTCTAAAATCATACCTTTCCCTTTACCAATGAATAACATATCATCAACATATAATGCAATGTACAAGAAATGATTGCCATCAGATTTATAATAAACACAATGATCTGATTTAGAAAGTTCAAATCCTAAACTCAACACATATGTATCATATTTTTGGTACCACATCCTAGGACTTTGTTTGAGGCCATATAAATATTTCTTCACTTTACAAACCAAACTACTTCAACCTTTTACCACATAGTGCTCTAGCTATGTCATATAAATATCCTCCTCCAAATCATCATGAAGAAAATAAATTTTCACATTCATTTGGTCAAACTTTAAATCGTAAGCAGTAGCAATAGAAAGAAAAAATCTAATGGGTGCCATTTTTGCAATGGGAGAAAATATCTCACCATAATCAACACCCTCAACCTGAGAGTAGCCTTTTGCAACTAACCTTTCTTATAATTATCAATGCCTCCATCCGAAGCAATCTTTTTCTTGAACACCCATTTACAACCAACAAGTTTTCATCCTTCAGGAAATGGTACAAGACCCCATGTGTCATTCTTTTTCAAAGATGCTATTTTTTCTTCCATAGAAATCTACCATTATTCTGCATCATTCATACTTAATGCCTCTTCTTCAAATCTAGGTTCATCCACATTAGTATTGAAAGAAAAAATACATCTCCAATCATCAGGCGAATACCTTTTAGGTGGCTATCTATGTCTTGTAGACCTTCGAACAAGATTAGTTGGAGGTTCTTCCTCCTCTTGTGAATATTCAGAGCTAGATGAGCTCTCCTCAACTTCTTGCCTATCAAGTGGTCTCAATTCAACTCTTTCAGGCATAGCAAGGAATTGAAACACATCTTCCTATTTAGTCTATTCTAGCTGCAATATAATAGAAGAAGACTTAATTTCTCTAAAAAATAACACTTCTACTATGTATTACCTTCTATGCACTAGGGTCCCAAAGCTTGTATCCTTTCACACCATAACTATATTCAATGAAGATGCATTTCACAACCTTGTAATCTAACTTTGTTCACTTCTCCTTTGGCACATGTGAATATGCCTCACAACCAAAAACTCTAAGATGTCTCAATGAAGGCTTGTGACTTGACCTTTCTTCCATAGGAATTTTGTCAACAAGATCTGATGTAGGAGACCTGCTAATCAGGTAGCAAGCAGTGGCAATACCTTCAGCCCAAAACTTTTGTTCTAGACCAACACCACTCAACATACTCCTATCCTTTTCCATCAATGTCCCATTCATTATTTCTGCAACTCCATTTTGTTGTGGAGAATACGAAGTTGTCTTCTGATTATTAATGTGATAGTATTTACAGAATATATCAAATTCATTAGGGAAAAATTCACCACGATTATCAGTCCTCAAACATTTTATTTTCTTTCTAGTATGCAACTCAACCATTGCCTCAAATTCTTTAAAATGACCGAAAACTTCATATTTACTCTTTAGAAAGTAATCTCATGTCCTTATACTAAATTAATCAATATATGAAACATAATATGTAGATTTTCCAATGGAAGGAACATCTATAAGACCAAAAACATTAGAATGAATAAGATCCAAAACTCCACAAGATTTATGAAACCTTGAGTAAAACTAAACATGGTTTTGTTTTCCATAAATGCAATGCTCACATAAATCAAAGTCAATATTCCAATCATTCAAACCTTCAACAATGTTTTTATTTTTCAAGGTCTTTAGTCCCTTTTTTCCAATGTGGTTAGGTCTTTGGTGTTAGTCCCAACTGGTGCTGAGAGGGGAGGGGTGAATCATCACTTAAACAAATTTTCACAATTTAACTTTTATCTTAAATCTGAATTCATCTAATATCCAACAATATACTTAATCACTGAAGTAAAGCATGGAAGCATAAAAAGTTGACAGTGACACAAAGGAGTTATCTCGTGGAAACCCAATAGGGAGAAAACCAAGGTGTGAGTAGGAACTCACAAAATTTGTACTCTTCTGGAGTACGCCCGGTTAAGAGCCATCCCTGTTAGGAGATTACAATGACACTGTTAGGTGCCACCCAGTTAAGGGATTTTGAACAAGGCTGGTTAGTGCCTTTACCCTGTTAAAGATAGCCTGGATTTTACAAAAGGGATCTATTAATGTCCACCCAATTAAGGGATTTATGTTGCAATTGTTAGAAAGAAACATATGGATGATCTGCTAAATTAGCTACTGATAGCTTGATCAGATCTCAACATGCATCATACTCAACACACATTGGTTGTGTCTTCTATGCATAGTATCGGTTTCCTTCTTACACCTTTGGCTCTTCACTCAGCCATTCACCTATCTCTCAGCACTGCACTCTATGAATCCTCAAACCTTTGGCTCTACACTCTGTTGGTCCTCTAACCTTCGTCTCTGCACTCTGCCGGTCCTCTAATATTTGACTCTACACTCTGCTAGTCCACTGTGTCTCAACTCTGCACTTAGTCGATCTTCCTCAAACAAACTCTACTATGCTAACACCTCTTAGCACTTCCTCTCTCTCTTCTCTCTAGTATGGATTGCCTTCAACAACATCTCCTTGTTGCAAATTTCACGATCAAAATCTATCTGAAAGAGCTCAATAACTCTTTATACATTTTATGCCGACACCTTCCGATATTCCCTCAATCAGATCAATCATGGATTTAAGAAGATTTAAAATTCAAAAAAAATCTCCCACTTTTTCTTTGTGTGCCTTACAAAATTTTTGCCAAGTGTTCACCCAATTCTTCCACCGCATCTCCCAAAGATAGAAACTTTTGAGTCATGTTCAGCCAATAAGTGCAAACTAGAAAATCCACATGTAATAATGCTTGATTGCATGATAACTAAAAGTGGACCTTACCAACATATAATTTGGCGTAGACACAAGCTCACCAACTCATCCTTTGCCACTGCATTTGAATAACCTATCACTGCTCCAATATTTATGGTGATCACCTGTCTTCCTTCTGTCATACCAGTTTATCGGCATGCCATTGCACTTATATATTACCGGTTCATCCTTTGATTACGGGTTTGTTGTGCTAGTACCAAGTCTCTTCCCCTGTTTACCAATGAGCTACTGGTTTGCATTCAACTTCAAATCTTCTTTCCTGAGTCACCTTTTGTGACTTCACCATCATCAAAGTGACCGATCTTCTTGAATGATAGACCCATTGGTTTAATCTATCTTTCCTTGAGTTACTTAAATCTTTGATCATCCAATACCAATGTTGTTTCCATGTATTGTAAGTCATCACCTTGACTTAACTAAAAAACAACACTACTCTACCCATACCACTTTATTGGTTAGTGTCTTCACCGGTAAGTGTTGAACATCAATGACAAACCTTAGCACATATATTGGTTCTTTGGATCAACCAATTTTGTCATTGCCAACAATCCAACATTTGGTTCCATAACAGTCTTCTCTGCAGGTAACTATGCTTCACAAGAAAGAGCACCGTTAGGTACCCAAAATCCATGTCCATCTGCTAAAGGTGAAACACTCAAATCTTTTGCTGAAGTATCCACAATTTTTTTTTAGAAGAGGTATTACACTAAATAGTGTATGTCTCTAGCTTATACAAAGTGCTGAACTTGACACCTCTAGCAATCACCATAGCACCCTTAATCATCTTACATCCTACATCAAAAAATACTACCTGCACACCCACATCTATCAACTTTCTTATTGATAATAAATTTCATTTTAATTGAGGGATATGCAACACACCACTAATTATTTTTATTCTACCATTAGGAAACTTGATTCTAACTTTACCATAACCAAAAATATCTAAATGTGAATAATCACCCAAGTGCACCTTACCTCCATTAAATTATTCATATTCAGAAAACCAATCTCTATTGGACGTCATATGAAAAGATGAACCTGAGTCAATTCACCACGCATCATTACATGCATGAGTATTCAAAGCTACAACAAATGCATCACCATATTCCTTCTTGAATTTAGAATCAAAATCAAAGTTCTTCTTTTCTTCTTTGCTGTCCTTATGGATGTGACCCGAATTATCACAATTCCAGCAAATGACTTTGGATTTTCCAGGAGATTTTGATCTCCCTTTGCATTTTGACTTATTACACTTCTCATTATTCTTGCCTTTTTCCTTAGGTCTTCCACGAATAGTTAGAGTTTTCTTCAAACTAATGAATACCTTCCTCCACATCTCTTCACCAAGTAGGGCACCCATCACATCTTTGAACTTCAAAACAAAAGAAGTACTACCAATAGTCATAACAAGATAATCCCATGAATCAGACAAAGAACAAATCAAGATCTGACATTTCTCCTCCTCATCCATCTTAACACCAACAAATACCAATTGAGCCACCAACATATTAAATAATTCTAGGTGGTTTATAATCTGTCCATCCTCTTCCATTCTCTAGGAATATAATTTATTCCTAAAGAAAGTTTTATTCAATAAAGATTTTTCTTGATACATTTCAATAAGCTTAGTCCATAACTTCTTTGCAATGTTCTCTTTGTGGACATTGACCAGAACATAGTCTGCCAAACAAAATATTATTATACCATTGGCTTTATGGTCCATAACATCATATTGAGTAGCCATAGTAGGATCTGAGGTTCTTGAGACATTTGCATTAACAACATCCCACAGATCTCTATCTATTAGCATATCTTCCATCTTGAGCTTCCACATCTCAAAATTACTTTCAGAAAATTTCTCCATCTCTATTCTCCCTAACAAACTTACCATCTGAAAATTCTTGCAACAAGATCAAAACTTATCTTTTGCACAATTGCCCACTCAAATCTAGATTAGTTCAAAAAACCCAACAACCTACTAATGAAAACCAAAGGTGATCATGGTCTGATACCACTTATAAGGAAGTTAAGTAGCATAATAGCTTCCTACACTAACCTTGAGAGAAGGGTAACACAATTTTTTTTACAGATCGTTACAATAGTTATAGAAACTTAATAAAAAAAAAAAAAATACCATTCATACCATAACACAATGATTTACGTGGGGTAAACCCTTTCAGGAGGAAAACCCCACACTCCAAAAGCATCTCAATATATTATTCAATAATCAATAATGGATTATAATATAATTGAAGAGAAATATCTTCATAGGAGTACCACTAATCAGAGACACAGAGGTAACTCAATGACCATAAGACTCTTTCACAACCTCTATCTCATGTACCTCATATATAGGAGATACAATACAAGAAATTTTCAAATGGTATTACAAAACCATGCGCTAAAACCACTCAATAAAGTAGAGTCGACCTTATCTCCTTTCTAGATGCCCTATGATGCGTCAAAACACACATCAACATGTTTTCCTCCCTTTTACAACTCATTTATGTGTCTGATGTAATTTATATTTCTTATTTCATGATTCCAAACCTTTAGAGGCCATAACTTGTGAACTAGCTGTCCGATTGATAAACCGTTCCATGCACCAAAAAGATTGCGAAGTGCTCTAGCACCTTGTAACCCACTACGATGGTCACACCCAGTTTTTAGGGCATTTTGGAGGGTATAAAGTCCTCAAAATGAATTTTAAACCTTTCATTGCACCCTCCAAAAATGGAAACTTAAATATCTTCAAAACTAGCTGTGATCTTGTGACGAAAATTAATTGGCATGCTTATCTAGTCAATCTGAAGCTTTGGGGAGAATTTTGCACCATTTCATGCTCAAAAAAAAAATTACTATAAATAGTAACCTCATTTAAATGCAAGGTTGAAACACCATTTTACCCAACATCACCCACCCTAAATATATTAGTCTGACTAATAATATAAATAAAGAACTCTAGTCTAATCAAATATTTGATATTAATTATGAAGAAGCTAGAGGTAAATCAACAATATAAGTAGAGATAAAGCTATAGTCTAGTTTCTTTAGAGTCTTCTCATCTCCATTAGGGGTAGTCCTATTAGGCCCAACAATCAAATACACCTTCTTCCTCCAGCACCTTTCCTATGCAATTCATCGAGGAATTTTTGGAAACATGGAAGAAAATCCAACCACTGGTCTCCATCCAATTGCTTCAACTTCCTTTGGTGGAATCACAAGTTGATATTGGGAACATCCCACCTCTCCACAAGTCCCAATTATGGGATATATTCCATCAAACAACAAGAGAGGAGATCTTAAAACAACATATGAATATCTTTGATTAGTTGGAGGATTTGTAAAAGAAGATACAAAGAAATTTTCTTCATATCCAAGGGAACTCATCTCAACCCTGTTGACACAACTCAAAATTTTGATTAATGTGCTGGCTAATGAATAAAAATTGTAGAAAATAATAATGAAACAACAACTCACCATATAGTTACCAAAGATAAGGATGGATGAGGAAATGAAGAAATGTGCTATCACACATTCTTCCTTGGAGACACAAATCAATACATTAAATAATATAAAGGGGGGCCTTAATGCCCTCTAAAAAAATTTCTACAAGGGCCAAATGTGACAACTCCACTCAAGGGACAAATGAATCAGTCGGAGATATAAACACTTCAAAGAGAGATAGCCTATGATGTCCTACAAGATATATATGGCCAATCCTGGATAGAGATAAAAGCATAAAATGGACAATTTTAATAGTTACAATATTAGAGGGATAAGAGCCATAATAGATTCCACTAACTCATAGAGGTAGTAAGTAAAAAATTGGCTTGTATTACCAGAATCCTTCAAGAATCCCAATAGCACACGTAGAAGTTTCAGATACTAGTTCCACACTTTCAGAGGCAAAGAATTATCTTTGAAAAACCCACTTTCAAACTTAGTAGTTACAATTAGCAAAAACTCAGTGGGATAATTATTTTTCCACTATTGAGGAGATATATAAATACATTCTTCTAGTACAAAAAAATTGACTTAATTACAAGTCAATATTTTGAAAGAGGGATAATGTTGGTAGGAAAGTACAACCATTTAGACATGATAACACAATGATGAACAGATAGTACCAAACCAGTACTGAGAGGGGGGCAGGGGGGTGAATCAACACAGACAAAAACACAATCTTAAACTGGTTTGTCAGCAGACACTTTGCATTGATAGACAAACAGTAACACCGGTCCTTAATCAGAGTACAACCGACAAAACCCAGAATAAATGAGAAAAGTATAAACCGGTTAACACTTATCTTCTCATACAATCTAACACTTCATTTCCATTTCACCCTAATGCATGAACAAGTAATCTACCATCAAAGATATACATATAAGTAGCTAGATCAACATGATTCACTGCTTGACAGAAAACAACATAGCATCACATGAAGAGGACATCACACATGACACACATAATTTTTTCACGTGGAAACCCATTTGGGAAAAACCATGGTGGGGATGAATACCCACAAGCTTATTTTTGAACTCTTTAGAAGTCTGCTCTATTAGGAACCTTGTCTGATTAAAGACATATACAATAGGTTCTGTTAGGAATCGATCTTGTTAGGGATCACCCGGTTAAGGGATAAACCCTGTTAAAGGTTACCTTGTTAGAGGATTTCAAAAACTCAATGGTTTTGAGTCACCTTGTTAAAGGATTTACAGCAAGCCTGTTAAAGCTACCCTATTAAGGGATTTCTCAACTGTTGAAGTGGTTAGAGATCAATAGGTATTACAATGATCTAGTAAAAACACTTAATACCAATGCAGATCTGCTTAAGCTCCTCTTCACCTTCTGCACTCACACTCTGCAGGTATCACTTCTCTCCTCTAGTCTGGCAAGAATCACGTATCTCTTCTCTTGGATACACACACACAACTTTTTCCAACAACCTTAGAAAGAATCACAACATCGACCTTATAGGAAAATAGATAGGTCGGTAGCATAAACCCTAAACCCTAAACCTATTAGGTTAAGGAATTTAAATGGATCAATATTGACCATTGAGCACACTACATTAAATGCAACAATCTTGATCCAATCTCAAGACATTCTCCATCGTTCATTTTCCACCGATTTCATGGCGGTTGATAACTCATCACATGTTGTCACCGTTTATAGACTTCGCACATTCCCGAGGTAGATAGGAATAGTCTCCTTCATGCAAGATCCTTCATGCACACAAGGCTTATGTGGCAACACGATCTGTTCTTCATTATCATGCTAACTCATCACACATAGTCACCAGTTGAGCCACACAGGCTTCAAGCACTTCAGCCAAAAACCCTGAAGTTGAGACTACCAATCGGTAGTCATACAATGCTTCCATGTGCCGGTTCCCATTACCATATGTCGGTTCACCTTGAACAAACACACCACTTCACTTTGGCACAAATGCTAGTTCACAATGTTAAACCGGTTCTCTTCTCTTCATCATATTGACATCAATGACAACACACAATGTCATTATGTCCTCATACTGGTTAACATAACGCCAACAATCTCCCCCTTTGGCATTGATGGCAATATACAAAGATATCTCTCCGCTTCACATCTTCTCCCCCAATTTCTGTAGATATCTTCTCCGCTTCACATCTTCTCCCCCTTTGACAACAATGCCAAAGTGGAGGCAAAAGTTACCCTGTTCCATTATGCTGCTCCCCCTGAGGAGTAGCATCCTTCAACACATCAATCCAAAAAAAGATTTGACTATGGAATACTTGACTGATGTGGAGCATATGCTCTTAGTTTACCTCCTGAAGGGGCAACACCCCTAATTCACCTCTTAAGTACATAAATGTAGCCTTTGGGAGAGGCTTGGTGAATATGTCTGCTAACTGCTCCTTACTGGAAACATGTTCCAGTGCAATCTCTTTGTTCTGAACCTTTTCCCTCAAGAAATGATACTTAAGCTCAAAGTACTTGGTTCTAGAATGTAAAACCAAATTCTTGGAGATATTAATTGCACTAGTATTGTCACAAAATATACTTATCAGTTTAGATATAGAAACTTTGAAGCCATTTAATACATGCTTCATCCAAATTGTCTGAGTGCAGTTCATGAAAGCTGCAACATACTCTACTTCCGCTGTAGACTAAGAGATACAACTCTGCTTCTTACTCATCCATGAGACCAGTCTACCACCGAGAAAGAATGCACCAATGGTTGCGCTTTTTCGGTCATCTACATTACCTGCCCAATCAGCATCTCTGTATACTTTTAAGTTGAAATCCCTGCTATATGAATACCACAATCCATAATCAATAGTTCCCTTCAGATACCTAAGAAACCACTTGACTGCAATGAAGTGGGATTCTCTTGGCCTTTTCTGGAACCTTGCAGTAATGCCAACTGCATGTGCAATATCTGGTCTACTATGCACTACATAATGCAACTTACCAATCATTGATCGATATTCCTTCTCATCAACCAATGCCGAGTCATCTTCTTTGGATAGTTTACAACCGGTCACCATCTGTGTACCAACCGGTTTGCTATCTTCAATGCCAAAGGTCTTCAACACCTCTTTGACATACTTGGACTGAGTGATAAAGATTCCATATTTCATCTGCTGGATCTGCAGTCCAATGAAGAATTTGATCTCCCCTATGAGTGACATCTCAAACTCTTTCTTCATCTCATCTGCAAACTCATGACTCATCTTGTGATCTCCACGAAAGATAATGTCATCAACAAATACCTCACAGATAAGGATATTATCTCCTTCAGACTTCAAGTAGATACTGCTATCTTCACTTGTTCTCTCAAATCTAATCTTCACAAGATGGGAATGCAGACATTCATACCAAGCTCTAGGTGCCTACTTTAGACCATATAAGGCTTTATGTAGCCTACATACCATGTCACTGTCTTCATATAGGGCAAACCCATCTGGTTGCTCTATATACACCTCCTCTTCAAGTACACCATTTAGGAATGCAGATTTTACATCCATTTGATATACTTTGAAACCTTTAAAAGTTGCATATGCAAGAAGCATACAAACTCCTTCCAATCTGACTATAGGAGCAAAGGTTTCTCCATAGTCTTCTCCTTCTTCTTGAGCATATCCTTTGCACACCAATCTGACTTTGTTCCTAATCACTGTGCCATCCCCATTCAGCTTATTTATGAAAACCCATTTGGTATCAATGACATTTTTATGCTCTGATCTGGGTACCAAAGACCATGTACCATTTTTCACTATCTGGTCAAGTTCCTCTTCCATTGATTTGATCTAGTCTTCATCTTTATGTGCCTCTTTGAATGTTTTAGGCTTGAATTCAGAGATCATATATGAGTTTTCTTTGACTTTTCTTCTTGTAAGGATTCTTGCATCCTTATCTCATATGATCTGCTTAGGATCATGATTCAGCTTGACATATCGAGGAATGGTCTTGATGGATTCCTCTTGCTTTTCTTCTTCATCCTCATCTCCATCAGTATCAGCATCTACATCTACCGGTGTAGGAACACTGTTACTGGTACTTGGCTGACTGACAACCGGTTCCCAGAAGGTTGTAACTGGTTCATTTACCGCTTGCTTACTGCTGGTTTCCTCAGTTTTCTCAGAGGTTTCATCAACTCTTACATTGATGCTTTCCATGGTACTCTGAGTCCTATTATTGAAACACTTGAGAGCTTTCCTCTTGGTGGAATACCCTAGGAATATTCCCTCATCACATTTCGCATCAAATTTGCTGTGGTTTTCACTCCTCTTGATGTAACATTTTCTACCAAACACTCTAAAATAGCTAACCACAGGTATCTTACCAGTCCAATACTCATAAGGAGTTTTATCCTTACCTTTCTTGATGAGTACCCGGTTCATTGTGTAGACTGCAGTGCTCATCGCTTCCCTCCAAAAAGTGTGGGCTACCTTTCCTTGAATCAACATGGTTCTGGCTACTTCAACTACAGTCCGGTTCTTTCTCTCTGCTAGTCCATTCTTCTATAGAGTCCAGGGGGCAAACAGTTGCCTCTTGATGCCATGTTCTTCATAATACTTGTTGAATTCACCGGAAGTGAATTCCCCTCCTTGATCAGTCCTCAGGATCTTGATCCTTTTACCGCTTTCCTTCTCCACTAATGCTCTGAAGGCTTTGAACTTTACAAAATCTTCAGACTTATCTTTCAAGAATGTGACCCACATCATTCTTGAGTAGTCATCAGTGATAATCATGAAGCACCTATCACCCTGCACACTCCTAGTTTTCATAGGACCACACAAATCAGTATGCACAAGATCAAGCAAATTGTCAGCAGTGAAAGATTTACCTTTAAAGGTTGAGGAAGACATTTTCCCCAATTGACACTCTCTGCACAAGGTATTATCCAGTTTGCTTAGTACCAGCAACCGTCTAACTACGTTGATCTAAGTAGCCTTTGCAATGTTATCAAAGTTTAAATGGCAGAGTCTCCAATGCCATATCCAGCTATCATCAAATTTATCCATAAGACATGTACTTATATATGCATTTAGCTGAAATAGGTTACCTTTTGTTTGCATGCCGGTGGCCACCAATTCACCATTCTTTCCTTTGATTCTGCACACTCCATTCTTGAATTCCAGAGTGAGGCCACTGTCATTCAATTGGGCAACACTCAAGAGGTTGTGTTTGAGACCATCAACCCAGTACACATTGTCAGCACTACTCTTTCCATTTAGAGAGATGGACCCTCTGCCTTTGCCCATGCATGGTGCATCATTACCAAAGCGAATCACACCACCATCATACTCTTCCAAGGATAGAAACTTGCTCCGATCACCAGTCATATGGTGAAAGAAACCACTGTCAATAATCCACTCATTGGAATTATCAAACCGGGAGACAAGAGCTTTCTTGTCTGACACATCTTCCTTGACAACAACAAACACAATATCTTCATTTTCTTCATCTTCTGATTCCTCATCTGTGGCACCTTCATCAACTGCCACAAAACAGTTTCTCCGATTTCCTCCTTTGAATTTCTTGAACCTTTCCGGTTTGTCCTTGTTGTCGCCATTAGGACAGTTTACAGCTGTAGACACCTAAAATTCTCCAGTCTAATTAAATAAATATTTTATTTATTTAATTACTTTAGCCTAATTCTTCTATTAATTAAATGAATATTTATTTATTTAATTAATTCATTTATCCTCTTCTAGCCTTATTTCTCATTTAAATAAATACTTTTATTTATTTAAATTGTCCTTTTCTTAAATTAAATAAATATCTTATTTATTTAATTGATCCCACTTCCTCTATTAATTAAATGAATCTTTATTTATTTAATTAATTCATTAACCTTTTCTACCGATGACACATGCCATTCATCTCTTAATTCATACACTACCTACCCTCTCATTATTTTCTTATTTTCTCTACCTACCCTTTAATCATAGCCGACCATTTACCTTTTACACCTCTCAATCTTATCCCTCCATTTCATATAGTGTCTTCTATATAAGAGGATACTTCCTTCATTATAAACCCTAACTAATCATTCTATGCATCCTAATCAGTTGATTACCCTCACTATGCATTCAACCCCCCCAACTATGCATCCTGACTGTTCAATTGACTACACTACGCTTTGCACTTTCTTATGCGATCCGTTCTTTGTTGAGCTCTTGTGCACATAAAATCTGAGAGCAAATATATCAAGCAAGATTAATGGAGATATGATGAATGGAGATCCAAACCCTATTGGACATGTGATGGTATAATCTTTGTTATTTCATTTGATTTGCATTGTCTTAGGTAATCTTCATATGTTATGGTGGATCTTTGTTGTTGTTAGGCTAGGGTTTTGTGGTTGAATTCATTTAGTCTTTCATCATTGTTGTCTTCCACTTTTCACCATATACATTTTGGCACGCCCCGTAGGACATGGATTTTTGTTAGATCTGTGTTTTTTGTAGGTTTTCCTAACCATATATTGCTGTTTTGTAAATCAATTTGGAGAATAACCTTGTGCAGCTAGGGTTTTGGACACAAAATCAAGATCTTGGAGAGATTCGATCATATCTCACAAATGACTTGGAAATTTTGTACTAAATGTTTTTTGCAGGTTGAAGACAGTATCAGGAACTCTCAAAGAAAAATTCAAATCTATTGGAGCATATTTTAATTTTCTATGAATTTTTTATGAATTTTCATAAAAAAATAATTTTGAGAGAAAATGAGTGAATTTTTTGGATTTTCTTACATTTTTGGAAATCCCTCATAATTATACAGAGGATCCGTTCTTTGTGATTTTAATTTTGAATCAAAATATTTCCTAAAAAATTGGATCTTTAAAAATTAGGGTTTTTCCTTATTTTGATTATATCTCACAAAAGGCTTTGAATTTTGGCATCAAATTTTTTGGGCAGGTCAGGAAAAATATCAGAAGGATTTAGTAAAAATTTCATATTTTTTGGATCAAATGTTCATTTTATATGAATTTTTTATGAGTTTTCATAAAAAATTAATTTTGAGAGCAAATTAGCGATTTTTTGGATTTTCTTATATTTTTGGTAATCTATCAGAATCATACATAGGATTTGTTCTTTGTGATTTTAAATTTGATGCAAAATCATTCCTTAAAAATCAGATCTTTTAAAATTAAGGTTTTGCATTATTTTACTCATATCTCACAAACTGCTTGGATTTGTTGCAGAAATTTTTGTAAGCAAGTTTGGAAGACCATCAAGACTCTCCAATAAAAATTTCAGATTTTTTGGATCGATTTTGCATTTTATATGAATTTTTAATGATTTTTCATTAAAAATTAATTTTTGGAGCAAATTAGCAAATTTTTTGGATTTTCTTACATTTCTAGAAATCTCTTAAAATTTTACAGGTGTTTTTTAATTTATGATAAATAAGATATTTGAATTGGTCAACAAAGCACATTGTTGAAGGCCCCTATTTCACAAAGTCTTTTGGATCTAAAATTTACCTAACTTGTGTGCTTGCAGGAAGGGGTGATCATTTGAAACAATCCAAACTACTTACAAATCTTTGTTGTAGGACCTTGACAAGGATTTTCTTTTGATATTTATTGTGTGCCTTGTTTTTGTAGATTAGCAAACACTTCAATTGGTGCACTAAAATTGAACTAGTGTCTTTTGTGTCTTAAGCAATAGGCTCTTTTTATTTAATCTTTAGAGGGTCTGTCTCCTCGTATGGTCATTAGGACTACTAGTGAGGAGAGAACGACCCAAGTGGTAGCAAAAGAAAATCCATCTTCTTCCAAACCACTATAAATAACTGTATCCATGGTGAAAACTATGGATAACGTGTGTTGATTAGTTCATACCGACACTATGTCTCCCCATAAACCCATTTGAACAAATTTATTTGATCAGTTGTAGGGCGTAACCCCTACTGGCTAGGAGCCTTCTGTATTTATAGAGTTGAAAGTTCTGCATGTATGGCCACATGAGCGGATGCCCTTACTAGCACCTTTTTGTTTTAGAAGCCAAAATCCTTCTAGTTGTTGGGGCAGGAGGTCGGACCTCTAGTAGTGGCCCACACACATACAGTTTTTAGTAGAGATACAAAGTTCACTGCGAGGAGTTTTCATGGGGACTGATGCTTGGCTACCCCGAGAAGTGAGTGCCGAGGGTGGAGCTAGTGGGGTCAAGCATCTAAGTATCCACTCTGAATAGCGTAGCCTCAGGGGAAACTCCATGTGGGATCAAAAACTATTGTCTTGGCCAGCCATAAGAATTGTGCTTGACTTATTTTGAACAATCAAACATTCAAGACCAAACAACAAAACATTGTGTCTTTTGTGTCTTCAAGTGTATGCAATTTTTTTTTACATCAAACAACACATTTTTCTTTGAGTCATTTTGAGTCTAGACACTTGCAAACATTGAGTCTTCTTCAACATTGTGTCCTCTTGTCACGGAAATACAGTCAAAATTTCAGATTTGGTCACAACCAACAACTTCACAAATTGGAAAAATTTATAGTCCAACAAACAAGAGCAATCAGTTTCAGAGTTCTTGAGCTTCCTAAGCTATCTCTTCAGGTTTTCATCTAGCATTCAACCTATCTTTGGGTCTCACAAAGTCCATCATTGCTTTACACCTTACATTACATTCACATTTGTCTAAACTTGAGTCAAAAGGTCACTTGCTTGTTCTCATCATACTTTGTCAACACACTACATACAACAACATTTTGCTAAGTGGTCCCTCATCAAGTTCTATCACCTTTGGGTCTCATTTGGTCTTACTTAGAGTCAATGTCAACTTACCTCATCAAGAGAAACTATCATCTCTTTGGAAGCCACACCTACTCTACTACATACATACTTAGTCTTACACTTTGGACATTGCAAGTACACCTCATATTCATTTACATTCCATCCAACTCTTGATCTTCCATACTCTTTCCATTTTCATCTAGTCTCACACATCTTGGTCAATACCTAGTTCATGGTTGAAACTCATTCCCAAAAATCTAGGAGAGAAGCTAAAGAGGCTCAAGAGTCCACAAACATGAGTGCCTATGAGTATGACAATGATATCTTTTTCAATTCTGATCATACTACATTACTTGACATGGATGCCTATAGAAACATTCCAAATGTTGAGAACATGGACACTACAAACAACAATGATACACACAATGACAATATGGACAACTTTTTCGTACATTCAACAGAAGTGGAAGACACCATTATGAATCCTCATTTCAATCGATTGGTTGAGGAAATAATGAGGAGAGATAGATAGTATTTTCTACAAGTGATGGCACAAAGTGGAACCAAGATCCCTCATGATTTTGACATGTCTCAAATAATGGAAAATCGACCTTTGCAACAACCTCACTCCAACATGGATCAAAGGAGGCCTAATAGTGGAGGAAATAAAGGACCACATATGGTGCCTAAATCACCATCATCTTTGTTTCAAAAATCAGAGGTCCCTTACACACATGGTCAAGCATATGATACTCACCTTCACAGACCATTATGGAGGTCTTATGCAGAAAAATATCCTCAATCACATATCAATGCTAAGGATCAACCACCAAAGCAATTGGATAGCCAAAGGCATGCTCAAAATTTGGACACAAGGAAACCCCGCGTCAAATTTGGGGGCAACACATTAGAACATGACATGCCTGTAGAGTATGGTATACATGGACAAAGCAGATATTCCATTCCTCACCATGACTCTATACCAAGTGGTCCATATACGCAGTATCATTATAGACCTCCTCCATATGAACATGTGTATGATCAATATCATCCATATATGCAACATGCTCCTCCTCCACCTGGTGGTTCAGGCATGGGGTATGGTCCAAGAAGTTGGTCTCCATAGAAGAACAATTTGGAGCAACAAATCAGGGACTTACAAAAGAAAATGGAGGACATAAATATACCGAAGCCAACATACACAATGAGAGACATATGTCCTTATCCATTTGACAAGAGCATTCCAATGCCTCCTTTTCCTACACACTTTGTGACACCTAAGTTCGATAAGTATAGAGGAAAAGGGGATCCTAAGGCACACATAAGACAGTTTTTCACAGCTTGCATTGAGGTAGCTTCAGAAGAGACATATTTGATGAGATTATTCCCACAAAGCCTAGGTGATCAAGCTATGGAATGGTTCTCCCAACTTCCACCTAGTATTAAGTCATCGGGTGACTTAGCAGAGGCATTTATCCAACATTTCTCCTACAACATAGAGACAAACATATCAGTCACTACTTTGTGCAATAGCAAGCAAAAAGATGGAGAGTCTTTTTCATCATTTTTACAAAGATGGAGGAATCTAGCCAGCAGATGCTCTTGTGAAATTCCACAAAAACAAATGGTAGAAATGTTCACCCAGAATGTTAACAAAGACATTGGTTATGACCTAAGAAAAGCTTGTTTGTCCACCTTCAAGGACGTCATTGAAAAAGGCTTAGCGACAGAGAGGGTCCTAATTGAACAAGGAGTCATTAAGATATTCAAGGAAAACAAAGATGACTTTAAAGGAAAAGATAAGCCAAGATTTTGGAACAAAAACAAGAACACAGTCAATGATGGTGTTGTTGATGCTAATACAGTGCAACCCAAAATCATTTTTTCGGGATCAAGCTCTACAAACAATCAAGTAAATACTCAAACAACTTCCAGATCATGAAGGAAGTACACCCCATTGGGAGAACCACTTGAGTCAGTTTTCAAGAAGCTAGTGGCAAATAAAGTAATCACTATTCCAGATTTTCCTCCATGTGAACCAAAGGTTAAACCAAATTGGTGGAATGATGATGAGTATTGTGAATTTCATAAGAGTAAAGGTCATAAAACAGGAAATTATCATCGACTGAAGAGCAACATACAAGATCTTATTGATAGAGGTGACATTGAGATTGAAGGACACT
Source organism: Cryptomeria japonica (assembly GCF_030272615.1). Classification (NCBI taxonomy): domain Eukaryota; kingdom Viridiplantae; phylum Streptophyta; class Pinopsida; order Cupressales; family Cupressaceae; genus Cryptomeria; species Cryptomeria japonica. The sequence goes on from NC_081407.1 coordinate 636,222,281, forward strand.
CATCTAATCAAGAACATGAGATGTTTAAGGAACCATTCCCAAAACATGACAAAGGAAAAGCTAAAGCCACAGATGACCAGACCAACTATACTAGAGCATCTTATAACTATGATTCAACTATCAATCACATTTCGATTAACAATTATGTCTCTACCATTATCATCAAGGACAAAACACCTGAGAATTCTACCCAAAAACCCAAGATTGTCCTAAAAGGAATTGGATCTTCTTTCGAACCTACCTCTGAATGTAATGTTACAACTCATCGAGGTAAATTCACCTTGCAAGGTTCTCCAGCTAAATCCACTGCTTCGTCATCAACTAAACCTGAGTATGACCTTGTAGAATAGTTAGGGAAGACACCCACGCTTATCCCCATCCTTGAGCTTTTGTGCATATCCCCCACACATAAAGCCATTCTTGAAAAAACTTTGAGAGACACTTCCATCCCCATTGATCTGAACGTGGACCAGTTTCAAGCCATGGTGGGATGCCTTTCCATTCCACACTCCCTTACATTCATAGAAGATGGCAATGCCTCCATGAGCCAACCACATAATGCACTTTTACACATTTACACATTGAAGCCTTCCTACACAAACATAAAATAAAATGAGTCTTGATAGATTGAGGAGCAGGTTTGAACATTTGTACATTGAGCACTATTAAACAATTGGGATATTCAGAGAAAGCTATGAATTCTACAAACAAAATTACCATCAAAGCATATGATGATGAAGAACGTTCATCCAAGGGCACAATCACCTTACCTCTCAGAGTTGGGCCAGTTACAAAGGATGTGGTTTGTCAAGTCCTAGACCTAGATCTCACATACAACATACTCTTGGGATGCCCATGGATTCATGAAATGAGCGCAGTACCATCTACATATCATCGATGTATCAAGTTTCCTCATAATGGAGTTGAAGTGACCATCAAAGCTGATCCAAATCCATTCATATATTGCAACAATCTACAACCTAGATCAGAAATAGCAATACCAGTCAATCGAGAGGCTATTCCTTCATCGACATATGTGGATCCAGAATCCTTGAAAGCTTTTACATCAAAACAAGCATAGATCAAAGAAAAGTTCAAGTTTAAAGACATGGGATGTGGTGAGTATATCTTTCACGTTGATCAACTCCCACTATCTTCTAAGGTATTCACTCAACAGAAACAATCTATAAATAATTTGCAAGGAATTGGGTACGAACCACCTAATGTTGTGGCTACTAAGTTTCAAGCACCTTTTGATATCAATACTCCTAAGAGTGGTTCCAACGAAGAATCTATTGAGCATATTGCCAGCCCTCTTGAGAAATCACATAGCTCTACCTTTTCATCCACTCATTCCATTTCCACTCCACTTCCAGACTTGGATCAACAAGAATTACAAAAGCCCTTACTTATTGGGGATCAAAAATCAAGCTTTGAAAAGAAAAATCTAAAAGTCAAAAATAAAGAAAAGTCCTTTAACTCTTAAAAAATCAAAGTCAAGGATAAAGATCCTATGAAGAAAAAAGATCAAGAGTTGATCTCCCCTAATATCAAAATAACTGGGGGCAAAAGTTCTAAAATTTCAAATCAAAATGCATACTTGTTGATCCTAAGTCTCCATCATGTCATCTTACTTTCACTTCTTTTCACAATCATAAGCCTTCATCACTCATCTACTTGTTCCACACATCCTTTCCCTTCTGGCGATACATCATGGACCTTTAATGGAGCTTCCTCAAGGGACTTTGTTATCAGGGATGCCCAAACTTCTTTAGGTGACACGCATACGAGCCTACGTAGTCCACATATTAGTAATTCTATCTCAATTCCTTCATCAAGGAAGACAGTCACTCGAGCTATACATAATTCAGTCAAGGAACAATGCAACTACAATCATAAAGTTAAGCCTCGCACATTTGAGGTGGGTGACTTAGTTCTTAGAGAAAATCTTAAAAATCAGCAAGATAGAGAGAAGAAGAGAAAGTTCAAACTAAATTGGCTTGGTCCTTACATCATCACAATAGCATATGGATATGGTGCATATCAGCTTTGAACTACAGAAGGTGAACCTTTGGAGGATCCTATCAACAACATGCACCTTCACAGGTTTTACACATAGCTCTTCAAAGTATCCTAATTCAAAATACAAAAAAAATAAATAAAAAAATTAAAAAATACAAAAAAATTAAAAAAAAAACATAAAAAATCATTACTTGGTGAAAACCTGGCAAACAGGTGCCTTGTGACACAAAAAAATTGAAAAAAGTAAAGAAAAACATTTCGTCCAACGATGAAAACCACTTTGGTGGTGCCCTGGGCAAGTACCATGGTGAAAATCGGGTCACCGACGCCATGTGTAGAGACATTGCTCCTCCCTCCTTCATGATTCTCTTTCATCACTTCACTTTGCACACACTCACAATCTATCCATCCATAATAAACTTACCCATTCCCATCATGGCTTGTTATTGATCTACCTAAGATTGGTTAGCCATCCATAATAATCCTTCCTTTTCACCCTTTCCATCCATAATAAATCAGCTCCTATCTGTGGCTAAGATAAATCCTACGTCTAGTGATGGGTGTGGAACTGAGAGCATCACATGTTATGAGGAGTACAATTTCTTCCAATTTTCTTCAATCTATCCACGCATAATCCGCAATAAAACAACATTTACATCGCCAATCCGCAATAAAGTTCCGTCTTCTCCGCAATAAAGTATCAGTTGCATGGATTCAGTCAGTTTCAGATGAGACACAGTAGCAACAATGGGCTTCAAAAAATCAAATCTTTCAACAGACTTAGACAACATTATGGTTCAGTGCTATCTATCCTTTTTGTGAAAGTAAACATTGTGACCACAATCAAATAAGACTTATACAAGTGACAAGAGACACTAAACTTGAGGACTACAATGGATGTTGGTGTCGATTCTTGATTTTCTTTTGATTTTAATTTTTTGGTGACATGTCTTTTAGCTTTTCTAGGATGTCTTTGACTAGAGATTCTATCTCCAGGATGTCTTTGACTAGAAAGGCAAGGATGGGGTATCTTCACCTATTTTTCTTTTGCTGTCTGCGAATTGTCTCTTAGTAATGCTATGACTCGTCCAAGGATACGAGGACATTGTGAGTCTAGTATGAACCGGGGCATTCCTTGTTTGCGACTGTCTTATCTCCATGCAAATGGGTACAATGACTTTCTGGGTCAAACATATGCCTCGATTGTCATAACCTATTTTGCCATAATAAAGCTCAATGATGATAACGCACAAGAAGCTCTTTCACTTTCATATCTTCTATCTTCCATCCCCTTTCTTGATTGACTTTCATCATCCTTCTTGAGTCCGTGTAGCCTGCTATCACATGACTAAGTATAATGACATGCCAAAAATATTTGCATTTCATGTAGTTGCGCCTACATTATCACATATTAAGCATTTCATACATACATATAGATATCACAATTGCATCATATCCTGCACACAACACATGTTAGCACATTTTACATTTTCATCATGTAAATAGTCATTTACATTATCATATTCATCTATATTTCATACATTTGCATTGACATAACATATTAAAAACATAAAAGAACAAAAATTGGCATTTCATCATGTACATATTTGCATCCATATCATAAAATACTGCATAGAAACATACATCATGAAACATCTCATCACATAGGTACACATGCATATAGTTGCCGCAAGGATGGATCATCTCATATATATAATCATACGTGTCATGATACAATGATGTCAACATACATATGGCTACAAAATAACCCGAAGGTGTCATCATACAAAATGGTACAAAACTGATACATAGGGAGCTCTCTAAGGCTATGATGAACTCCCTCCCTCAGAGCTACTTGGCCTTGACAGAGTCTGAGCCTTGGAAGGATCCGCTCCAAGATCATCTCTCCTAGCCCCTGTGTCCTCTGCAACCACCCCTCATGTCACCCTATCCGGATAGAGGAACCCACTGATCACTCCTGCCAGAACTGCTAGTAGAGCCAATCATATAGCTGTCATAGTATCCCAAGCCATGTGTCCTGCCCTCATCTCCAATCTCAAATCATGTAACACTCATCTCAAAGCCTCCCTGTCTCCATCTCAATTGTAAGGTACTAACTCCCCATCGATTGGTATCCTCAGAATCCTGTAAACATCCTCTAAGGTGACTGTCATCTCACCCATCGGCAAATGAAAACTACAAGTCTCAGAGTGCCATCTCTCAGCCAGCATAGTCAGCAACCCCATGTTCGCCCAAAACTCAAGCACTTACAGAATGTATCTTAGACCCATAACCTCAATAGTAGCTCGGTCCTCAAATGTCAGCTCTGGTCGTAATCTCTGCGTTGATGGGAATCTCTCTCGTGACTCCAACATAGGCAAATACTCCTACAGTCAAGCAAATCAATCATGTCAGTCAAAGTGACACTCACTGTTCATTACAAAGTGTTGCTTCTATCCTAGTGACACTCACTGTTCATCACAAAGTGTTGCTTCTACCCTAGTGGCACTCCCTATTCATCACAAAGTGCTGCTCCTATTGGTACTCCCTGTTCATCACAAAGTACTATGTCTTAGTACTCCCTATTCATCACAAAGTGCCTCGATCTATCCTAGTCTTCCCCTAGAGGACCTGCTTGAGTGTATCCTCTTAGCAGCTTATCCAATCAATAGCGTATGTTCATCACAGAACTGCCAATTTGACCTTGAAGACACAAATGCGCCTTCATGACATAAACATGCTTACAGACTGCACAAACATGCCTATTGTGCACAGACGCGCCTAAAATACACAAACATGCCTATGCTCTGCACAGACGCGCCTGTCCTACACAAACATACCCACATTGCACAAATGTGTCTGCACAACACAGACGCGTTTGCATCTGACATAGACGCTACTGAATTCATAGACGCACCTGGCAAAAATGTAGATGCGCCTAGCCAACATGGACACGCCTTGCACCAACGTAGACGCGCCTCGACATTTTTGACATTTTTTTTGACATTATTCTAAAGTGCATTTATTGTAATACCTAGCATGCATTTATGACAACAATTAATGTGACCAAGTACAAGGAGGTTTTAAGGTACTTACCAGCTCTCTTGCATCTGCTGGCCTCTGAAATTGGCGAACGCGATCAAATCTGTGAACCAATGCCATCGCTACTGACTGCTGCTACTTTATTCTCTCTCTGCACTCTATTCTCTTGGATGTGTGGATGACAATGAGGATGTTTTCCCCTCGTGGTCTATCTTATAGACTACCCTAGCCCTAGCCCTCGTTTCTCGAGTCAGTCTTCTTTATCCCGTGACTTTGTAACTCTATTATATCTTGTCAGTCCATTCTAGCCTTTCTTTCTTATCGAGAGATTGTCTGCGATCTTTTCAGACATTTTCATCCAATCTCTTGAGGGGGCATATCATTCCCATCTTGGGGCAACTTTGTATCAGTTCATATTATCTTCTTTGAAATAACGCGACAAGCTGCATTATCTCAAAGAGGGGCAAAATGTAGACACCTAAAATTGTCCAGTCTAATTAAATAAATATTTTATTTATTTAATTACTTTAGCCTAATTCTTCTATTAATTAAATGAATATTTATTTATTTAATTAATTCATTTATCCTCTTCTAGCCTTATTTCTCATTTAAATAAATACTTTTATTTATTTAAATTGTCCTTTTCTTAAATTAAATAAATATCTTATTTATTTAATTGATCCCACTTCCTCTATTAATTAAATGAATCTTTATTTATTTAATTAATTCATTAACCTTTTCTACCCATGACACATGTCATTCATCTCTTAATTCATACACTACCTACCCTCTCATTATTTTCTTATTTTCTCTACCTACCCTTTAATCATAACCGACCATTTACCTTTTACACCTCTCAATCTTATCCCTCCATTTCATATAGTGTCTTCTATATAAGAGGATACTTCCTTCATTATCAACCCTAGCTAATCAATCTATGCATCCTAATCAATTGATTACCCTCACTATGCATTCAACCCCCCCAACTATGTATCCTGACTAATCAATTGACTACACTATGCTTTGCACTTTCATATGCGATCGGTTCTTTGTTGAGCTCTTGTGCACATAAAATCTGAGAGAAAATATATCAAGCAAGATCAATGGAGATAGGAAGAATGGAGATCCAAACCCTATTGGACATGTGATGGTATAATCTTTGTGATTTCATTTGATTTGCATTGTCTTAGGTAATCTTCATATGTTATGGTGGATCTTTGTTGTTGTTAGGCTAGGGTTTCGTGGTTGAATTCATTTAGTCTTTCATCATTGTTGTCTTCCACTTTTCACCATATACAACAGCAATATGTCCTATCCAGTTACAAGAAAAGCATTTCAAATGAAGCTTACCTCTGTATTTGCCTGTTCCTTTAGGAAGTTTCTTGGCAAGGAGAGCTTCAAATGCCATCAGAATCTTCTCATCATCCATTTCTCTGCTCTGTCTTGGTTCACCACTAGTGCTAGCTTCTTTTCCTTTTCTAGATGGTACAACAGAAGCTTTAAAAGCTATTTTAATGTTTTGAACTCTGCCATCAAAACTATTTAGCTCATAGGCTGTCAAATTTGCAATGATGGAGTCAAGGGACTTAGCCTTGTCTATTGATCTCAACTCCTGAATAGCAGCAACCCTTATTGCATAGACCGGTAATAAGGATCTCAGGAATTTGCTTACTATAGTGGAATCTTCTATTTTACCACCTGCACTCTTGATATCTCCAACAACAATTTTGATTCTTATTCCATACTGTTGAATAGTCTCACCTTCAACCATCCGTATGTCTTCAAACTTTCCTCTAAGGCTTTCTTCCTTATCTTGTTTTACATGCTCATCACCACCATAGATATTTTCAAGAGTATCCCATACCTCTTTGGGATTTACCTTATCTTGGACATCAACAAACTCAATGCGAGATAAACTACTAATTAGGGCTTCCATGACTTGCCCATTCTCCTGCATCTCTCTCTTTTGGTCATCGATGTGAGTACCGGTGGGGGCAACATAGATCTAGTGTTGAGCACCCATGCTTCTGATGTATATCTTCATTCTGTCTTTCCATATGCTGAAATTTTCTTTGTTCAACTTTGGACCTTCCCTCTTCATCATTAGACTGGGATCTTTACCTCAAGCAGTTAATCTTATGACACAGAGGACCTGGAAGATGCTCTGATACGAATTGATAACATAATGATGAATGGATAGTACCAAACTGGTACTGAGAGGGGGGTGAATAAATATAGACAAAAACACAATCTCAAATCAGTTTGTCAGCAGACACTATGCATTGACAAACAAATAGTAACACCGGTCCTTAATCAGAGTACAACTGGCAAAACCCAAAATAACTGAGAAAAGTATAAACTGGTTAACACTTATCTTCTCGTACAATCTAACACTTCATTTCCATTTCACCCTAATGCATGAATAGGTAATCTACCATCAAAGATATACGTATAAGCAACTAGATCAACGTGATTCACCGCTTGATAGAAAACAACATAGCATCACATGAAGAAGACATCACACATGACACACATAATTTTTTCACATGGAAACCCAACTGGGAAAAACCATAGTGGGGATGAATAACCACAAGGTTATTTTTGAACTCTTTAGAAGTCCACTCTGTTAGGAGCCTTGTCCGGTTAAAGACTGATAAAATAGGTTCTGTTAGGAACCGATCCTGTTAGGGATCACTCGGTTAAGGGATGGCTAGAATACTCAGTTAAGGGTTAAACCCTGTTAAAGGTTACCTTGTTAGAGGATTTAAAGAACTCAATGGTTTTGAGTCACCCTGTTAAAGGATTTACAACAAGCCGATTAAAGCTACCTTGTTAAGGGATTTCTCAAGTGTTGAAATGGTTAGAGATTAATAGGTATTACAATGATCTGGTAATAGCACTCAATGCCAATGCAAATGTGCTTAAACTCCTCTTCACCTTCTACACTTACACTCTGCAGGTATCACTCCTCTCCTCTAGTCTGGAAAGAATCACATATCTCTTCTCTTGGATACACACACACAACTTTTTCCAACATCCTCAGTAAGAATTACAACATCGACCTTATAGGAAAATAGATAGGTTGGTAGCTAAACCCTAAACCCTAAACCTGTTAGGTTAAGGAAATCAAACAGTTCAATCCTGATCATTGAGCATACTACATTAAATGCAACAGTCTTGATCCAATCTCAAGACATTCTCCATCATTCATTTTCCACCGATTTCATGGCAGCTGATAACCCATCACATGTTGTCACCATTTACAGACTTTGCACATTCCCTAGGTAGATAGGAACAATCTCCTTCATGCAAGATCCTTGACGCACAGAAGGCTTACATGGCAACATGATCTATTCTTCCTTATCATGCTAACTCATCACATAGTCACCAGTTGAGCCACAGAGGCTTCAAGCACTTCAACCGGAACCCTTAAAGTTGAGACTGCCAACCGGTAGTCATACAATGCTTCCATGTGTCCGTTCCCATAACCATATGCTGGATCACCTTGAACAAACACACTGCTTCACTTTGGCACAAATGCCGGTTTACAGTGTTATACCGGTTCTCCTCTCTTCATCATATTGACATCAATGACAACACACAATGTCATTATGTCCTCATACCGGTTAAGATAATGCCAACAATCTCCCCCTTTGGCATTGATGGAAATATACAAAGATATCTCTTTGCTTCACATCTTCTCCACCAATTTCTCTAGATATCTTCTTTGCTTCACATCTTCTCCCCCTTTGACAACAATGCCAAAGTGGAGGCAAAAGCCACCCTGTTCCATTATGCTGCTCCCCTGAGGAGTAGCATCCTTCAACACATCAATCCAAAATTTTTTTTGACTATGCAATACCTGATTGATGTGGAGCATATGCTTTTAGTTTAACTCCTGAAGGGGCAACACCCCTAATTCACCTCTTAAGTACATAAATGTAGCCTTTGGGAGAGGCTTGGTGAATATGTCTGCTAACTGCTCCTTACTGGAAACATGTTCCAGTGCAATCTCTTTGTTCTGAACCTTTTCCCTCAAGAAATGATACTTAAGCTCAAAGTGCTTGGTCCTAGAATGTAAAACCAGATTCTTGGAGATATTAATTGCACTAGTATTGTCACAAAATATACTTACCAGTTCAGATATAGAAACTTTGAAGCCATTTAATACATGCTTCATCCAAATTGTCTGAGTGCAGTTCATGAAAGCTGCAACATACTCTACTTCCGCTGTAGATTGAGAGATACAACTCTGCTTCTTACTCATCCATGAGACCAGTCTACCACCGAGAAAGAATGCACCATTGGTTGCACTTTTTCGGTCATCTACATTACCTGCCCAATCAGCATCTGTGTATACTTTTAAGTTGAAATCCTTGCTATATGGATACCACAATCCATAATCAATAGTTCCCTTCAGATACCTAAGAAACCACTTGACTGCAGCGAAGTGGGATTCTCTTGGCCTTTTCTGGAACCTTGCAGTAATGCCAACTGCATGTGCAATATCTGGTCTACTATGCACTACATAATGCAACTTACCAATCATTGATCGATATTCCTTCTCATCAACCAATGCCGAGTCATCTTCTTTGGATAGTTTACAACCAGTCACCATCTGTGTACCAACCGGTTTGCTATCTTCAATGCCAAAGGTCTTCAACACCTCTTTGACATACTTGGACTGAGTGATAAAGATTCCATATTTCATCTGCTGGATCTGCAGTCCAATGAAGAATTTGATCTCCCCTATGAGTGACATCTCAAACTCTTTCTTCATCTCATCTGCAAACTCATGACTCATCTTGTGATCTCCATGAAAGATAATGTCATCAACAAATACCTCACAGATAAGGATATTATCTCCTTCAGACTTCAAGTAGATACTGCTATCTTCACTTGTTCTCTCAAATCTAATCTTCACAAGATGGGAATGCAGACATTCATACCAAGCTCTAGGTGCCTACTTTAGACCATATAAGGCTTTATGTAGCCTACATACCATGTCACTGTCTTCATATAGGGCAAACCCATCTGGTTGCTCTATATACACCTCCTCTTCAAGTACACCATTTAGGAATGCAGATTTTACATCCATTTGATATACTTTGAAACCTTTAAAAGCTGCATATGCAAGAAGCATACAAACTCCTTCCAATCTGACTATAGGAGAAAAGGTTTCTCCATAGTCTTCTCCTTCTTCTTGAGCATATCCTTTGCACACCAATCTGACTTTGTTCCTAATCACTGTGCCATCCCCATTCAGCTTATTTATGAAAACCCATTTGGTACCAATGACATTTTTATGCTCTGATCTGGGTACCAAAGACCATGTACCATTTTTCACTATCTGGTCAAGTTCCTCTTCCATTGCTTTGATCTAGTATTCATCTTTATGTGCCTCTTTGAATGTTTTAGGCTTGAATTCAGAGATCATATATGAGTTTTCTTTGACTTTTCTTCTTGTAAGGATTCTTGCATCCTTATCTCATATGATCTGCTTAGGATCATGATTCAGCTTGACATATCAAGGAATGGTCTTGATGGATTCCTCTTGCTTTTCTTCTTCATCCTCATCTCCATCAGTATCAGCATCTACATCTACCGGTGTAGGAACACTGTTACTGGTACTTGGTTGACTGACAATCGGTTCCCAGAAGGTTGTAACTGGTTCATTTACCGCTTGCTTACTGCTGGTTTCCTTAGTTTTCTCAGAGGTTTCATCAACTCTTACATTGATGCTTTCCATGGTACTCTGAGTCCTATTATTGAAACACTTGAGAGCTTTCCTCTTGGTGGAATACCCTAGGAATATTCCCTCATCACATTTCGCATCAAATTTGCTGTGGTTTTCACTCCTCTTGATGTAACATTTTCTACCAAACACTCTAAAATAGCTAACCACAGGTATCTTACCAGTCCAATACTCATAAGGAGTTTTATCCTTACCTTTCTTGATGAGTACCCGGTTCATTGTGTAGACTGCAGTGCTCATCGCTTCCCTCCAAAAAGTGTGGGCTACCTTTCCTTGAATCAACATAGTTCTGGCTACTTCAACTACAGTCTGGTCCTTCCTCTCTGCTAGTCCATTCTGCTGTGGAGTCCGAGGGGAAGATAGTTGCCTCTTGATGCCATGTTCTTCATAGTACTTGTTGAATTCACTGGAAGTGAATTCCCCTCCTTGATCAGTTCTCAGGCACCTGATCCTTTTACTGCTTTCCTTCTCCACTAATGCTCTGAAGGCTTTGAACTTTACAAAATCTTCAAAACTATCTTTCAAGAATGTGACCCACATCATTCTTGAGTAGTCTTCAGTGAGAATCATGAAGTACCTATCACCCTGCACACTCCTAGTTTTCATAGGACCACACAAATCAGTATGCACAAGATCAAGCAAATGGTCAGCAGTGAAAGATTTACCTTTAAAGGTTGAGGAAGACATTTTCCCCAATTGACACTCTCTGCACAAGGTATAATCCAGTTTGCTTAGTACTGACAACCCTTTAACTGCCTTGATCTTACTAGCCTTCACAATGTTATCAAAGTTTACATGGCAGAGTCTCCTATGCTATATCCAGCTATCATCAAATTTAGCCATAAGACATGTACTTATATTTGCATTCAGCTGAAATAGGTTACCTTTGGTTTGCATGCCGGTGGCCACCAATTCACCATTCTTTCCTTTGATTCTGCACACTCCATTCTTGAATTCCAGAGTGAGGCCACTGTCATTCAGCTGGGTAACACTTAGAAGGTTGTGTCTGAGACCATCAAACCAGTACACATTGTCAGCACTACTCTTTCCATTCAGAGAGATGGACCCTTTGCCTTTGACCATGCATGGTGCATCATTACCAAAGCGAACCACACCACCACCATTCTCTTCCAAGGATAGAAACTTGCTCCGGTCACCAGTCATATGGTGAGAGTAGCCACTACCAATAATCCACTCATTGGAATGATCAAACTGGGAGACAAGAGCCTTCTTGTCTGACACATCTTCCTTGATAGCAACAAACACAATATCTTCATTTTCTTCATCTTCTGATTCCTCATCCGTGACACCTTCATCAACTGCCACGAAACAGTTTTTCTGATTTCCTCCTTTGAATTTCTTGAACCTTTCCGGTTTGTCCTTGTTGTTGCCATTAGGACAGTTTACAGAAATATGTCCTATCCGGTTACAAGAAAAGCAATTCAAAGGAAGCTTACCTCTGTATTTGCTGGTTCCTTTAGGAAGTTTCCTGGCAAGGAGAGCTTCAAATGCCATCAAAATCTCCTCATTATCCATTTCTCCACTCTGTCTTGGTTTACCACTAGTGCTAGCTTCTTTTCCTTTTCTGGATGGTACAACAGAAGCTTTAAAAGTTGTTTCAGTATTTTGAGCACTGCCATCAAAACTATTTAGCTCATAGGCTATCAATTTTGCAATGATGGAGTCAAGGGATACCTTAGCCTTGTCTATTGATCTCAGCTCCTGAATAGCAACAACCCTTATTGCATAGACCGATAATAAGGATCTCAGGACTTTGTTTACTACAGTGGAATCTTCTATTTTGCCACCTACACTCTTGATATCTCCAACAACGGTTTTGATTCTTATTTCATACTGTTGAATGGTCTCACCTTCAACCATCCACATGTCTTCAAACTTTCCTCTAAGGCTTTCTTCCTTAGCTTGTTTTACATGCTCATCACCACCATAGATATTTGCAAGAAGATCCCATACCTCTTTGGGATTTACCTTATCTTGGACATCAATAAATTCAATGTCAGATAAACTACTAATTAGGGCTTCCATGACTTGCCCATTCTCCTGCATTTCTCTCTTTTGGTCATCGGTGCGAGTACCGGTGGGGGCAGGATAGGCATTCCCAAAATAGATCCAGTATTGAGCACCCATGCTTCTGATGTATATCTTCATTCTGTCTTTCCATATACTGAAATTTTCTCTGTTAAACTTTGGACCTTCCCTCTTTATCATTAGATTGGGATCTTTACCTCAAGCGGTTAATCTTATGACACAGAGGACCTGGAGGATGCTCTAATACCAATTGATAACACAATGATGAACAGATAGTACCAAATCGGTACTCAGAGAGGGGGGGGGGGTGAATCAATACAGACAAAAACACAATCTTAAACTGGTTTGTCAGCAGACACTATGCATTGACAGACAAATAGTAACACTGGTCCTTAATCAGAGTACAACCGGCAAAACCCAGAATAACTGAGAAAAATATAAACCGGTTAACACTTATCTTCTCATACAATCTAACACTTCATTTCCATTTCACCCTAATGCATGAACAGGTAATCTACCATCAAAGATATACATATAAGCAACTAGATCAACATGATTCACCGCTTGACATAAAACAATGTAGCATCACATGAAGAAGACATCACACATGACACACATAATTTTTTCACGTGGAAACCCAACTAGGAAAAACCACAGTGGGGATGAATACCCACAAGCTTGTTTTTGAACTCTTTAGAAGTCCACTTGGTTAGGAGCCTTGTCTGGTTAAAGACTGATACAATAGGTTCTATTAGGAACTGATCCTATTAGGGATCACCCGGTTAAGGGTTAAACCCTATTAAAGGTTACCTTGTTAGAGGATTTCAAGAACTCAATGGTTTTGAGTCAACCTGTTAAAGGATTTAGAGCAAGCTGGTTAAAGCTACCCTGTTAAGGGATTTCTCAACTATTGAAGTGGTTAGAGATTGATAGGTATTACAATGATTTGGTAACAACACTCAATGCCAATGCAGATCCGCTTAAGCTCCTCTTCACCTTCTACACTCACACTCTGCAGGTATCACTTCTCTCCTCTAGTCTGGCAAGAATCGCGTATCTCTTCTCTTGTATACACACACACAACTTTTGCCAACAACCTCAGAAAGAATCACAACATCGACCTTATAGGAAAATAGATAGTTTGGTAGCATAAACCCTAAACCCTAAACCTGTTAGGTTAAGGAATTCTAACGATTCAATCCTGACCGTTGAGCACACTACATTAAATGCAACAATCTTGATTCAATCTCAAGACATTCTCCATCATTTGTTTTCCACCGATTTCATGGCGGATGATAACCCATCACACGTTGTCACCATTTACAGACTTCACACATTCCTGAGGTAGATAGGAACAGTCTCCTTCATGCAAGATCCTTCACGCACACAAGGCTTACGTGGCAAGACGATTTGTTCTTTGTTATCATGCTAACTCATCACACAGTCACCAGTTGAGCCACATGGGCTTCAAGCATTTCAACCGGAAACCCTGAAGTTGAGACTACCAACCGGTAGTCATACAACGCTTCCATATGCCGATTCCCATAACCATATGTTAATTCACCTTGAACAAACACACCGCTTCACAATGTTATACCAGTTCTTTTCTCTTCATCATATTGACATCAATGACAACACATAATATCATTATGTCCTCATACCGGTTAACATAATGCCAACAATCTCCCCCTTTGGCATTGATGGCAATATACAAAGATATCTCTCTGCTTCACATCTTCTCCCCCAATTTTTGCAGATATCTTCTCCGCTTCACATCTTCTCCCCCTTTGACAAAAATATCAAAGTGGAGGCACAAGCTACCTTGTTCCATTATGCTGCTCCCCCTGAGGAGTAGCATCCTTCAACACATCAATCCAAAAAAAAAGCATTCAAATGAATAAGACCAAATCCTAAATGAACAATCAATCTCTCTTATACAACTTGACGCTGTTGACAAACCAATGCAAGCAATAAAAAAGTGTATAATTCTTTCCCTTAAATAGGGTAAAAAAATATGTGAGTGACCCTTTTAGAAATTATAAGTTCTGATTAATTAAGAAAAATAGGTTTTCAGGACCTGAAACATTTAACATAGGAGATTAAGATATGACATCTAAGAGTCCAGAGCATAAAAACTGCTTAGGAAACAACTGGCAAAAAAGCCAGCAAACCAAAAAGATAGCAAAAGATAAAAACAACAAAGAAACTAGGAAAGCACTACACAACTATAGTCTTCAGAAGGTCCTCCGCCTTTTTCATCAACTGGTCATAGGTGGTCCCAACAACTTTGAGATTATCCAGGTCCTTATTAGGTTTCTTTTCTTTCTTTTTGCCTCTAGTTCTAGTTCTGGGTCCTTGAGCATCTCCTGTGCCTTCAGTATCAGGGTCAATATCTAGGGTCTCCTTTTCCTTGTCCAATTTGCTGATGAGAGTATTAGTGTTACTAGCAGAAATCTTCAGGATGCTTAAAATCTATTCTGCAATACTCTTGAGGCAATCCTCAAATTTGCTGACTTTACTGGCAGTGCCCAAAATAGTTTGATCCATATCATCAACAAGAGTTTTCCTTTGCAACAGGTCTTTCTCTATTTTCTCAAATCTAGGGTTGAAGGAGTCTCTTATGTTTTTAGCTTTTGCAATGGTATTTTTCAGGTCCTCAATGTAATCAACCATAGCCTTCCCTTCCCCAATGTTGATAGTTTCTAGAATTTGAATTCTGTGGCTGAGCTTTTTGTTGTCATCCACAACTTTCTTGTAACCAATTATTAGCCACTCTATAGTGTCCATAAAACCTTCTATACCCTCTGGAGGAGGGTTAGGGGGAGGATCAATCTTACCAGGGATATCCTATTCCTTTTTTGGAGTGTCACGAATAGTAGCTGTGTCTTCAACCCTAAGAGCCTCGCCAGTGGTCACCTGCTCCAAGTTCTGACTAGCTTCCAAAGTCCTTTCCTACTTATAAGCCTCTAGCTCCTTCACATTCTCCTCCTTCCTCTTATGCTTGTTTCTAGTCTGTGTGTGGACTTTAGTTTTCTTTTTTAGAGAACCCTGAGGTTTCTCCTTCTCTGAGTCTTCAGAGACCTCCTCCTCTAAGGAAGAGCTAATCTGGAGGACTCTGCCTTTAGGTTTTTTACCCTTTGAGGAAGAAGGTCTTGTTTTCATATATTTCCTCTTCTTACCAATTTCAAAATCCGAAACATCCAAGCTCTCCTTAGAATCACTCATTGGGTCACTATCAGAATCCTCATCCACTGAAAAGATAGTCAAACCCATCCCCCTCAGACTCAATAGAGGGTTGTGGGTGTGCTATTTGATTGGCCTTGAGATGGTCATAAATAAGGACCATTAAGCCTTGAAGCATGGCAGTGTCCCCCATAGGGCTCTCTTTGTAGGCCTTAATAGTGGCAATCATAGAGCATAATAGAAAATAAGGAAAATTAACCTTCTCATCATGCCTAAAATGATTTAGCAAAACAAAATGGTAGCCGTATACTTTAGTAAACCTACCATCCAATATAATGTATTGCATTAAAACAAAGAGGACCTTTTGCCATGGTTTAACAAAAGACCTAGGGGGATAGTAAGTTTTACTTAGCTTCACTAGGCATTTTTTCTCCTTTTCGGTTTCAGGATATCTGTCAATGGCCTCCTTAGAAATTATAAGTTGTCAGCAACCTCAAACAAGAAATTGTGTGAATTTAGCACCAAAGCCCCAAAATTGTGTGCTACACAATCAAATCCATGCCTTGCCTAAGTTTATTAATAGAGTATAATGAATTAAGGTCTATTGGTCCTTAATGTGTCATGATGTGATCCCTTCCTCCATGAAGCACCCTCTATTAGACAATTCAAATACCCAGAAGACAACTAAGAGGGGGGGGGGGGTGAATCAATTGTCTCGGATTACTGGAAGCATTATCAATTAAAAGTTAAGTACCAGAACCCAAAACATTAATACCAGAATGTAGTTAAACTAATTAAGTATAAACAATAATCACAGAATAAATACCATCCATATGACACCAAGATTTGTATGTGGAAATCTCGATACAGGGAAAAACCATAGTGGGAAGCCTACCCATAATCAGATAATGCTTCTATAGTAGTATGTGAATTACAATTGAGGGGCCTACACTTGCAGGAAGGCCAACAACCTAGAGCACACTACTCATCACAAAAGGAGTCTCACTGACTACATGGAAATCTAGACTACAATCCAGAGAAGTGTTGAACCTCAAAAGATAGTATCTCCTATGCTTGAATACAGTTCTGGTTAATCTCAATACCAAAGGACTAAATCCTCTTACATAAAACCAATTCGATCTCCAATGATCAACCAAATCCTCTGACTGAATGATATTACATTATTCTCACATTACATCCCTTGACATTTATCTTATCCTATCCCATGATGATCTACAATGAGATCTTACATCTATATATACAAACCCTTGACCATAAACAATCAGGTCGGCCACCAGAAAATAAACCAATTACATAGTTACAAAATATGTCGACCTTAGACCAAAGAAATAATATCCAACACATAGGACATACCAAAAATGTATCGAGATGTCCAATCCACATGCTTCATTAAATCGGTCCATAACCTAGACCAACTGAGACCCAGTATAGGTCCACATGCTACAAAAATGATCTCCATTCGCCAAGTCTTGAACATGATCACCAACAACATCCAGAAACCATACCGGAAGCTACACCAACACCACTTATGCAATTCATCAAAGATCTTCATCAAAATCTCTGCCAGTGAAACCCTTGCCAGAACCAAAAACCAAGCTTCTAAGCAAATAGGATAACATCCGATCATTAGATCAAAACGAACATACTATATATGAACATGAGTATCATGAATAAGCCAATTCCATAACCAAACTATACCAGAGCCTACTGGATCATGCCGGATCCAAATCAACCATAAACCACTCAACCTATCGGGACCAGAAGGGTGCCTATAAAGCATCCAAACAACTAGTGTTGGCATCACTGACAAAACATCAATGCAACATATAATCAATTCCTCCAAATGGCCAGCAATTTCCTCCTTTGGTATTGATGGCAACACTAGATGTGAAAAACTTCTAAGTACCAAGAAATGCCAAACAAGTCTCCCCCAATGGAAGACAACTAACAATCTCCCACATACAGATGTAGCAATGAGGTTCTGAAATAAAGACCAAACTCCCCCTGTGAATGATATCTCTGTAAAGCTCTGAATTGCACATATATCTCTCCATAATTAAAATCTCTGTCTTTTACTTTTCGTATTAGTATCTCTCCCCCTTTTACTTTTTCTTTTTCACATGAATATCTCTCCCCCTTTGATATCAATGCCATAAATCTGACAAAAATATCAAAGCAAAAAAATAAACCACTGAATCACAAAGTTGACTACTCCCCCTGAGCAATAGCATCCCCACATCAGTGCCATAATGAATGGTATATCTGATAATGCATGTCGGACTGATGCCAAACTGCATCAATCAAGTCTCTACCGGAGGGGTAGAAACTCCCAATCTATCTCTTAGGTACTCAAATGATTCCTTGGACAAAGGTTTAGTGAAAATATCTGCAATCTGCTCTTTAGTGTTCACATAAACTAGTTTAACTTCATTTGCTTCCACCTTTTCCTTCAAAAAGTTGTACTTGATAGATATGTGCTTTGTCTTAGAATGAAATACCAAATTCTTTGAAATTTCAATAGCAACAGAGTTAATTATAGTGAATAACTACCAGTGCATTAAAATCCACCTTTATATCCTTCAGCATTTGCTTCATCCATAAAACTTGTGTACAGTTAGTAGCAACAACAATATACTCAACTTCAACAGTAGATAAAGAAGTACATGATTTTTTCTTGCTGATCCATGAAACCAACTTCTTTCCAAGAAAGAAAGCTCCACCAGAAGTACTTTTTCAGTCATCAACATCTCCATCCCAATCAACATCTGTATATGCACATAAAGTAAAGTTATCATCCTTAGGGTACCATAAACCATATTTTGATGTACCTTGCAAGTATCTAAAAATCCTTTTCACCACACTCATGATTTTCTTTAGGATCACTCTGGAATATTGAAACAATACAAATAACATTCATTATGTTAGGCCTAGTCCGAGTCAAATAAAGCAGACCTCCAATGATAGATTTTTATCTTGTAGGATTTACCGGTGCAGAAATATCTTTTCTTGTCAATTTATCACTTGTAATTGTAGGAGTATTTACCGGTTTAGAATCTCCCATACCAAATTTATTCAACAATTCCTTAGCATACTTGGTTTGACAGATAAAAATACCTTTTTCAGTCTGAGTAATCTGCAAACCTAAGAAATTTTTTATCTCACCAATCATAGATATCTCAAATTCTTTCTCCATATTCTTAAAAAATTCTATGCATAACTTATCTTCACCTCCAAAAATAATGTCATCAAAAAATACTTCAATAATTAGTATATCGTCATCAGTGATCTTATAATATAAATTTCTATCAGCACTAACCTTAGTAAAACCAAGCTTCAAAAGATATTTATCCAACCTTGCATACTAAGCTCTAGGTGCCTGTTTCAATCCATATAAATCTTTCCTTAACTTGGAAACCATGTTTGTATCATCTGATAGTGAAAAACCATCAGGTTGCTCAATATAAACATCCTCATCAATAAACCTATTTAAAAATGCACACTTAACATCCATCTAATAAACCTTGTAGTTCTTATAATCAACATAGGCAAGATAAAATCTTACAGCTTCAATCCTAACTACAGGTGCAAAAGTCTCTCCATAATCAATTCCTTCCTTGTGAGAATATCCTCTACAAACCAATCTAGCCTTATTCCTTATAACTTGACCATCCTCATTCAATTTATTCCTAAAAACCCATTTAGTTCCAATAACATTCTTATTTTTAGGCCTAAGAACCAAAGTCCATGTGTTATTTTTCTCAATCTGAACTAATTCTTCTTCAATAGCTTTGAACCAATATTCCTCTTTACTTGCCGCAATTACAGATACCAGTTCAACTTGTGAAATTAAACATACCATATTAGTTGCCAGTCTTCTTCTTGTCATTACTCCATTGTTCTTATCCCTAATGATCTGATCTTCTGAATAATTCAATCTCACATACCTAGGAGTCCTCTGACTCTCTATTCCTCTTCCTGGTTCTTCAGTTACTGTTGAATTTTCTGATACTGTCAGAGTAACTAGTTCAACTCTCTGTTCTAGTAGAGGTGCTACTAGTTCAGATATAATCATTTCCACTGCTGGTTCCTTTTCATAAACTCTAATTTGACTTCTATTCAACTCATCTACTTTGACATTAACACTCTCCACAATTCTCTGCAATCTCTTTTTATAATATCTATATGCTTTACTTTCATTAAAATAACCAAGAAATATGCCTTCAGCACATCTAGGATCAAATTTTCCAATGATATCATCTTTACTGATATAGCATTTACTACCAAAAATTCTGAAATACTTAATTGTAGGTGTATTTCCAAACCATAATTCATAAGGTGTCTTACCAGTTTCTCCTTTGATATGTACTCTATTGAATGTATGAACTGTTGTGCTCACTACTTATCTCTAGTAGATATGAGGTAGACTAGCTTCCATCATCATTGTTTTAGCAGCATCCAAGATAGTTTCGTTCTTGCTTTCCACAACTCCATTCTGTCGAGGTGTCTGGGGAGTAGAAAATTGTCTTCTTATACCATGCTTCTCACAAAATTTATTAAACTCACCGGATGTGAATTCTCTACCATGATTGGACCTCAAACATTTAATCTTGAATCATGTCTTAGTTTCCACTTTAGCCTTAAAAATTTTAAACTTTTCAAATGCCTTAGATATTTCCTTTAGAAAAGTAACCCACATCATTCTAGAATAATCATCAATGATTAGCATGAAATATCTATCACCTTGAGATTTTTTAACTCTAGCAGGGCCACACAAGTCAGTATAAATAAGATCAAGAACATTATTAGATTTGTCTTGTATACTCCTAAAAAAGGTTCTGACCCGTTTCCCCATTTGACATTCTTTACATACCGGATTATAGGGCTTCACAATCTTAGGTATATCTCTAACTACCTTAGTTGAACTGATTTTCACAATGCAATCAAAATTCACATGACACAACCTTTTATGCCATAGCCAACTCTCATCAATCTGTGTAATCAAATAAGTCTTCTCACCAGAGTTCAAATGCAATATATTACCTTTTTTTCTATGTATTTGGTTGCAATCTCCAAACTAGATCTGTTAATGATTTTGCATTTTCCATTTTCCATCCTTGAACTGTAATTGAAATCCCTTATCCTCTAATTGTCCTACACTCAAATTATTATGCCTTAAACCTTCAACATAATAAACATTGTCAATATTTCTCTTACCATCCAATGATATAGTTCTTTTTCCTTTGATCATACATGCTTTGTCATCTCCAAATCTGACTAGATTACAATCAAATTCTTGCAAAGATAGAAAGTTCCCTTTATCTCCTGTCATACGATGTGAACAACCGCTACCAATTACCCATTCTTCTTTGTATTCAATTTTAGCAGCAAATGCCTTCTCTTCGGGTACATTCTCTTCCAGTACAAGAACATCTTCGTTGATAGCAAGGAACACCCATTCCTTCCCATTGCCGAAACCACTAGCATAATCTTCTACCGGTTCATCATCAGAATCAATAATGCCTTCCTCATCCACTATGTAGTATGATTTATATCTATTTTTCTTGTACTTATACTTGTTCTGATATCTAGGGTTTGGCTTAAAAGATCTTTTAACTCTTTCTTCAAATCTTGAATTCCTTCCAGGACATCTAGATGCAAAATGACCAATCTTATTACATGCAAAACATTTAAAAGGTTCTTTTCCTTCATACTTACTTCCTACCGGTCCTCTAGGTACTCTTCTAGCAAATAGTTCTTCAAGTTGCTCAAAATCATCATCTTCTCTCTTCATATCTTCCAATTCCTTTACATATAAAACTTTCCAATCTTGCTTACCGGTTGCAGATGTAGATGCATGAAAAGTAGGTTCAGTCTCCACAGCTCCAGAAGGTCCAAATTCTTCAAGCTCAAAAGAAGACAATTTGCCAACCAAGGTATCTCTGTTGACAGATGTATTAGCCATTGTTCTCAACTCATTAATAGCAGTAGCCTTCATTTTGTAAGCTAGTGGTAGGGCTCTCAAAATTTTAAAAACAATTTCATCCTCGCTCAAAGTTCCACCACAACATTGAATTCCCATAACAGTCTCATTTACCCTTTCCATGAATGCAATAATCCTTTCATCTTCTTCCATCTTCAAGTTTTCATATCTCACCCAGTAACCATCAAGTTTAGCAATCTTCACTGTAGGGCCAACTTCATTAAGAGTCTCCAACTTATCCCATAGAGCCAACTATTTGCTGATCAGAAAGTGCACACAAGAGGGCTTCTCTTGCTCTATAATCATTCTCAAGCTCCTTATCCAAGTTTTCCGGAGGAGGATTGCTAGATGTCAGATTATGAGGCATGACACCATTTCGTGTAATCTCCCAAATCTCCTTACCAAGACATCTCAGATGAGTCTTCATCTGAATCTTCCATACTGTGTAATTTGTTCCATCAAGCCTAGGAATATCTCTCTAAAAGATAGCTCCAAATGAACTGGATGAACTTGAACTGTTAGATGCCATAGGATCTTCCTCAAGTGGTTAAGCTTTCTGTAGAGAGAACGAAAGCTTTGATACCAATTGTTAGACAATTCAAATAACTAGAAGATAACTGAGAGGGGGGCGGCGGGGGGTGGGGTGAATCAGTTGTCTCAGATTACCAGAAGCATTATCAATTAAAACTTTAGTACCATAACCCAAAACTTTAATACCAGAATAAAATTAAACTAATTAAGCATAAACAATAATCACAGAATAAATACCATCCACCTTAAACCAATATTTGTACGTGGAAAGCCCGACAAAGGGGAAAACCATGGTGGGAAGCCTGCCCACAGTTAGATAATACTTCTGTAGTAAGTATGTGAATTAAAATTGAGGGGTCTGCACTTGAAAGAAGGCCAACAACCTAGAGCGCACTTCTCATCACAAAAGGAGTCTCATTGACTACATAGAAATCTAGACTACAATCTGGAGAAGTGTTGAACTGCAAAAGATAACATCTCTTATGCTTGAGTATAGTTCTGATTAAGCTCAATACCAGAGAATTAAATCCTCTTACATAAACCCAATTCAATCTCCAATGATTGAGCAAATTCTCTAACTGAATGATATTACATTATTTGCACATTACATCCCTTGACATTTTATCTTATCCTATCCCATGATGATCTACAATGAGATCTTACATCTATATATACAAACCCTCGACCATAAAAAATTAGGTCGGCCACCAGACAATAAACCAATTACATAGTTACAAAACATGTCGGCCTTAGACCAAAAAATAATATCCAACACATAGGACATCCCAGACACGTATCGAGAGGTCCAATCCACACACTTCATTAAACTGGTCCATAACCTAGACTAACCGGGACCCAGTATAGGTCCACACACTACAACAATGATCTCCATTCACCAAGTCTTGAACATGATCACCAAAAACATCCAGAAACCATACCAGAAGATCTACCAACACCACTTATGCAATTCATCAAAGATCTTCATCAAAAGCTCAGTCGGTGAAACCCTTGCCGGAACCAGAAACCAAGCTTCTAAGAAAATAGGATAGCATCCGATCATCATACCAAAACCAAATTATTGGATATGAACATGAGTATCATGAATAAGCCAATTCCATAACCAAACTATACCGGAGCCTACCGGATCATGCTGGATCCAAATCAATGATAAACCACTCAACCTACCGGGACTAGAAGGGTGCCGGTAAAGCATCCAAATAGCTAGTGTTGGCATCAATGACAAAACATCAATGCAACACATAATCAATTCCTCCAAATGGCCAACATCCTCTACCTCTTAAAAGTCATTATGTTCATCTATTCCATTTTGAGAGACTTGTACAACTCACACAATCCTCTCTTTAGTGATACCATTACCTGCTCCATGTGCCTTAGTTAAAGAAAAGTGGTTGCAAATGACATAAAACCACTGAATAAATAAAATATTAAGTTCCTTTGTCACCTTTCCCTCAAAATTGTCCCACACTTTCCAACAAAAAAAAAAAAAATTATTACCTTTAAAAGGAGACTATTGAAAGTGTTCATCTCTCTAGTAAATGAAATGAAAACCCATCTTTTTGTTCTCAAGGAAAAGACCCTTATTTGTAAATTCACCAATTCCCTCTTGCATTAGAAAACTATTAAAATCATTAGTGCCCGTAGGATGTACAATAACTTGCCCATATGACTTAAAAGAATAGGGTTGAGCCACTAGGTGGTGTCATTGACATGCACACTCCCCTTGAATGGCATCACCTAAAAAATGAATCATTGCATAGAGGTTTTAATTAGTGATAACTAATAATTTAGTATATAGTATGTGCCCATGATCTTCAATATGATGAAACTAGAGAGAACTTTTATGTTGAAATACTTTCACTTTAATGAGGTGCCCATGATCTTCAACATGTTTTTTTGTCTTTAGAAACACTATTCTTGAAAAGAGTAACACAACTTCAATTAAGATGGCACTTTTACATGTATCCAATTGGAATTCTTGTATAAATATTCAAGGCCATATTGATTATTCAAGAACTACTTTCATATTTTTCCCTTTCGAATTAAAGACACGTAGAAGATAGTCTTTTTATTAAAGTATCACATCATCCATGTAATAGCACTCACACCATATGTTTTGTGGGTTGAATGTGGAAGCTTAATTTTATGAATATTTTGAAATTATTTAATGATATAACATACATGTTGATTAAGCATAAAGAAGTTTTCCATCAAGTTCTATAGATCTTCTAGAATAATCTATAAAAATGATTAGTATAGCCTAATAGGCTCTGATACCATGTTAAAAATTATGATCTTAGGATACTAATAATTATGAAAAATATATAAAATAAATTTATTTAGAATCATACACAATAAATTAACACATTAGACAAGATATACATGGGGAAAACCCTTCCAGGTAAAAAACCTAGAAAGCATCATTTTATCAAAACACTTGCAAATGTAGTCTATCATAAATAGACTAGAGCTTGGGGACACTCCTCCAATACTTCCACATGCTCAATAATACCTCTTGTGCATAGTGATATAACTCACCATAAAGCTCCAAATTCACGCACCTCTCAAATGAGAGAGAACCTCCTTAAATATAGGATAAAGAGTGACTTCACTATTCACACCTTTTCAATAACCTCCATTCATAAATAATTAATAATCTAATAGTTATTATATTATAATTATTTCAAATGGGTTATGCTTATAAAGTATATAATATATAAGGTTTTATAACCTTATATTAAAACATTATAAATAAATGTTATAAGGGTATATGACCCGTAATAATATTATGTTCTATGTCATGCCCAAACTTTTTGGGAAAAAACACAACAATTTTTTTTTTAAAACACTAAATTACTTGTGAACGACGTTCAATTAAGTGTGATAGGTCACTTAGATTCACTATAAGGATATCCTAAATGCCAATTTAATTGAGTCTCTAATGTGAGCGATAATTTATTTATTAATCTCTTAACAAAAAGGGACTTTAGGACTTCTCCTAAGACCCTAAGAAATATAATAATTAAATTAATTAAATTTTAATCCAAGTGTGGGAAACCACTTAATTTCTCTTAAATATAATTCCTAATAAACTATATTTCAATCTCTGATAATTTTGCTGACAATTCCCATTGTCAATTAAAGCTGATCAAAATATCCCAATAAAGTTAATACAACTTTGATATAAATTAATTCACTTAATTACAATCTTCAATTTTAATTATATCTAATGTTAATATTATTTCCTTATATAAATTAAATAATTCCATAATCCATTGAATAAATAATAATACAAATTCATTGTATTAATGTTAATTAATTGAGCGAGTGAATATAAAGAACCCAACGACATTATAATAATTTAATCATTTTATAATTAAATTACATCTAAGTGTTTGTTATCGTATCCATTCACATAAATTCTAATTTATTCTAAGGTTAATACATTTCATTCCCTTTATGAGATAATTATTAAAGTCCATCCTCATTTAGAGTTTATTATAATAGCCATTATGACCTTATAGCTATGAGCCTCCTTTAATTGTGATTGTTCCAACCCCGACATATCAATATTAATATAAATCCCTCTATATTAATATTAATATAACAGTCAAAAAATATATTTAATTGCGGAAAGGGTCATTTTATTGTTTTATTAATGACACAACCCATATTACTATATTAATATTTTAAAAATCTCTCTTGCAATTAATATTAATTTGAAATTCCATGTTTTCCAATATTTATCGTTTATAGATACTTTATATATGTATATGTATATGTTTATATACATATAAATATAACTACATATAGTTTACCCAATCAATTGTATAAAAATTCTTCCTTTTGTTCATTTATATTCTAAACATGCAATTATATATAATTGTATTTATTTACATTTTCCCCTTGTATGTAAATAAATACAATTAAACTTAACTCTAGCATCGTATTCCCTTAGGTTATGCTAAACCCTAATATCATTCTTTAATATATCAATAGTCTCCCATTTGAACTCTTTATTTTGAAAAGAGGTTTCCCTCTAAAACATTATGCAAGATTTATTATTTTACATAACAACCCTAATTTTATTTTTAATTTCCTTAACCCCCCCTTTTTCCATATGCCCTAACTTATTATTAAGTTAGGGCATCACTTATCATTTTCTTACCATTTTGTTGATGTAGGGAGGCTGAAGAAGGGAGCGGTGGATACAATGTTTGTTGCAGGTCAAAACCGTAGCCATGGCGGTGCTTGATATGCTAACGACGGGGAGGAAAAAGGGAATGGGTGGTTGCGGTGGTCCGTGAACCATCGATAGGACGCGACCCATATTATGGGTCATGTCCCACATAGTGGGTCAGAGTCGCGTCCCTCTGTGTAGGTTGCGGCACACAGTGTGTGTTGCTTCCCACGGGAGTGGGCGGAGCCCTCGAATTCCCCATCCTTGAACCCTACGATTTAATTTAATTAATTAATTTATTTAATCTTTCAAAAGCAGTTTTATAAATCTGCTAAATTTGATGTATAATGTGTGTGTGTATATATATTTAAAACATTATTTTTATACAAATGTAATTCCATATTTACATGTTATAGCAGCATTTATTTATTTAGCCATATTTGCATAAGAATAAATACTTGTTTAATATATGAAGTCTTAAATAGGGTTTTAAATATGAGCAGGTATTAGATGTCCTAATGTAGGTCTCTCTCTCTCTCTCTCTCTCTCTCTCTCTCTCTCTCTCTCTCTCTCTCTCTCTCTCTCTCTCTCTCTCTCTCTCTCTCTCTCTCTCTATATATATATATATATATATATATATATATATATATATTCTTCTGCACAATAAAAGATTTATAGAATGTAGTTGTTTCCTGTGCTTTATTTCTTAAACAGAAACAACAAGTAAAATGTGATGACTAGGAATGTATTTAAATATAGTTATTCTCCCATTCCCACTCTTTTTTTTTAAAGTGTTATAACTTAAATGCATAAATCTAACTTTCTTTAACCTTCTAGAGAAGATATAAACTAATACTTTAATGCTGATTTGGAAATCACTAAGATTTCAAATAAATTGTAAGGTTCACAAATATTTCTTTTCTTCCATACTAACTGGAAACAAAACACGTATGTAGTAGTAGAGTTTCTATTACTTTTTTTTTTTAAAGCTGAAAATATTATTAACAGAAATATATTGGATCTAAACCCTTTTTCTTTTCCTTTTCTTTTTGCAAGAATAAATCTGCAACTAATTTCAAATTAACAAAAAGTCCAACAACCACAACAAAGCTTCACATCATCAAAATAGAAAATGGAACTTGAATGCTTCTCTTTCTTTTGATAAAATAAATCTTTGAATATTTTATTTCCTTCCTTCAACATAGAATTACAACTGAAAACATAAATACATCCTTAGCTATGTTTTGCAATTTATTGAATAAACTAACTAAGGAAAGTAATACACTTTTCTTTCTTTTCTACTTTCATTTTACAACAACGAATAATAGAAGAACAACTTTCAAGTCTTTTTTTTGTACACAATAAAGACAAGAATATTATCTTTATTACAACTCTTCCTTTCAGAATTATTCAAGGTACACAAATGATACTCAATCAGAAATACACATGTAGGACACATTTCTTCAAGTCTACCACAAAGATAAAATCCTTTCTTTCTTCTCCTACTTTCAACAAGAAACTTGCAAATAAAGCTTGGAATATGACCATGGAGGCTCACCTCCCATCCCAGGCCTATAAGAGGCCACCCCCAAGCTTGGGAGAACTAGATACCAAATAGGTTACACACACATTTAAACACACATTTTCCAAATTTCAAGGGGAAATAATTCAATACAAAATTACCAACCCAAGCTTAACACATAGTCATCAAAGTGACATTTTACCTTAGGGGTGAAGGTGGACCAAATATCAAGGGGAGATCTACCATAGAAATGAGCTAACAAATGCTCTCATAACATTATCCAACAAATTTCATCATAAACAAAAAAAATCTCTCTCACTTGGTCTTTCATGACCCAACACAAAACCCTTATAACCCCCAATGCAACATGCCAAATCCTCCCCTTATGACCCCCAAAATTTACAAAAGAATAATTTACTTCAAGGACCCCAGATCCTTGTTTTCCCTCTCTTCCCAGTAGAGAGACTCTACACCCTATGACTATCATACTCCCTTCACCCCAAGACTACTCTGCCTTACCAAGGGTGAGTTTGGTCTTGAATCCCATAAACAACAAATTGAATGAAAGACATACAAAAATAATACACCAAATCAACTTGACTCTTAATAACATAAAAACTCTAAGACATCCTTAAACACATACATTTACATTCAGATTTTCACATAAAATATAAGATTACACATCTTAATCCTATGGGTGACAATGCACCAACCTCAACTACTGCAAATGGATTGTGTTTTGATGAGGAGCTTCCAATCCCAACCTAGCCCAAAATACAACCAGCACAAGTCTTCTTACTTAGCTAAAAAATTTCTTCTCATAATACAAAATCCTTTAACAATTCTTGGTCTCCAAAATTGGAGTGGGTGATCAAAATACTAAGTTTGAATCTCTTCCCTAAGTAGGCTCTCCTCACACTTTCCAAATTCCTTGGAAATGATGTGAGATACCAAAGGTCGGTCTTCCCAACCTCTTACATGGTTTCTAAAAATGGAAACTGAAAAAGGTAAGAGAAAGTGGGGAAGAGAAATTATCACTCAAATGGAAGGTTGTCTAACCAAAGAGCAATCCTCAAAAGTTGAATTTTCGTCCATCTTGGAAAATCGACTTTTGAGGTGACTTGACAGTCACATGGCTAAAATTGACCTTTACCTATAGGTATATTATATTGGCCTTCAAAAGTGCCCTAAACCTAACCTTAGGAGTTAGTTTGACCCTCTAGAAACCCTCTTAAAGTTTACCTACGGGTCAACCTTGATTTGACTAATCCAAAGGCTCTCTAACCAAGGGGTCTTTTGGGTAAACTACATGAGGTTTGAAAAAAATGCATAGGTTTATACAATTCCCTCCCAAGGACATGTCATATGCCAACTCACAACACATCACAAGTGTCAAGTGACACCATAAAATACAACACATCATAATTTTACACTTGGACATGTCCATTTAGGGAGAATAAATTAACAATTGATAGCTAAACATACACACAAGCATTTACTTATACAAAATAAACACATTACAAACGAGGTATTGTCTCTCCAAATAGACAAACCTTGTCTTCACTATTGTACATAGGTTTGGCCCTACTTCTCCCGTGTAATTCCATGGTCACATGGGTTAATATCCTGCACATCTCAATTCACACATCAGTAGTTCCAAAATAATATGCATACACACAAGGAAATACACGTCAAACACATGTCATCAAAATATGCACTGCAAGCTAAGATGATTCCATAGCATAGTTCAAGTATTTTCCCAAAAATTCACATGTGATCATACACTCATTTCAATACAAATGAAATCATATAAAACTATCACCAAACAAGCATGCATCAATAGATTATAACATCATTGAGAATAAGTACTAAAATCAAGCATAATGTGGAATACATCATATCCACTAGTTTTCATGAAGATCAGGTGTTAAGAGGTCTCATGACCATGACGTATCAAGGTTCTTTCTTGAAAGATAAGTCCATAATAGAAATAAAATATATTCTTATGATGGGTTCGGGATAGGACCTCAAACCCCAAACAGATATATGATGCATAAGCAATTTACATCTAATTATCCTCAAGGGGTCAACATTCACTAATCTATCCATCTAACATAGTCCGTCATATTGAATCAAAGCATCTTTACTTAGTGTTTCAATCATCCATGCAAACTGTTAATAAGGTCAACCATGGTCAAATTAGGTTAACCAGAGCTTGATCGGGGAGGGGCTGTACATTCTAACAATAATCAATTATGATATCTAGTCTTCAAAAAGCAACTCTTAATTTGGCTTATGACATCCAAATTATACACCACTCACAAAATGTGACAAATTTGGTATACATGGTTAACACCACAAAATGAAATAGTTTAAGTTCCAAATGGAAATACAAGAGTATAGATCCGATTAAAAAATCAATTGTAGTAGCATAGTTTTGTGATACCTTCACAAGTATCATAAATGATATTGAATTACATAGTTATGCTTGAAGAACTCCCAAATCAACACATGAATAACAACTACACACTTAAAAGAACAAAATATTAATCAATCTTCCAAAATTTCCTCAAGCCTAAATTCAATATCTAGATGATAATTCCCTCTCCAATTAAAGGGTTTTGTTCTTTGATCGCCCAAAGCTCATGGGTTTTCATCCTCAAGTCTTCTCCTCCAATGATTTTTCATCCATTGAATAAGTTATCTACAAATATTCAAATATGAGAGAAAATAATTTTCAACATGCCTCCAATTATCTAGACAACCACATTTATACCCATTCAACAAGAGTTTGGTTCCCAAAATGACTATTGAGTTGCTAACTATTGAGCTGCCCTAAAGACCTTTCCATATGTGACAATCACTTATTTGTTTAAATTCTTGCTAGATAACCCAAATGATGCAAATTATAATGCCCATTAGGAGCTCCATAAATATTAAATTTAATATTTAATTACCGCCTTGATATTGTAAATATTTGAACAATAATAAATATTGAATAAATTGATGCTCCTATGCTTGCTCGATTAACCCATAGAAAAAGTAAAAGGGCTAATATTGACCAAAATTCAATTTTAAACAAAAGGGAACATGATAACAAAAAAAATTATGAAATGGGTAAATGATTTACTATCATAAGTAGAAGACTTGTAATATCTAACTAAGCTCACATAATTATTGTGAATACAAATAAAGATAATGCTAGTCTAGTGAAAAACACAAGATATCTAGCCTAGTGTGAACACACTAACACCCACCTAAATACAATTTAAGGAGAAAGAAAAGAGGAAAATTCTTAAATATAGGTTCAACAATGAGGTGTAATTAGGCACCCCTGCACAATATTAATTTATGAAATAATGACAAGATATGTTCCATGTCCTTCCCAAGGACAACCTCCCCCACCCAAAGCACCACTTGAAGCTTAATGCAAATAATCAAGATTCTTTTATTAATCAATTGGATCTATCTAGATGGCTTGTTGGCTTGATGATGATTTTTGTATTGGATGACTTTATGTGTTGTCATTGATGAAACATATATACATACATATATGTTCATATTGACATAGTCATCTTAGTTAAGTCAAACCGGTACTACTCCTAAGTCTATGTATTGCAAACTGGTATCATATGTATAGAGTAAGTCCAACCAATATGAAAGTGTCTAAACCGGTATGAAAGTGTCTAAACCGGTATATGCAACAAAGGCAATCATTTTTAATTAATTCCATTATTACCAATTTCAAGATGCAATGAAGAGAGACAAGGAGGATAATGAAGACAATCATTATATGAGTTTGATGTGGTGAACACTAAACTGGTATCGGTGTTCAAACCGGTTGATGTAGGAGCACCTAGTCATGCTTTACTCTCCATTTTTAGTATTTTCATGTTTAAGTGTTTGTAAGTCTTGTAATAGGTTTTGAATGTTGTCATAGGTTGTTTTTAGTCATTTCATGAGTGTTTGATCTCATTTTGTGCTCAAGAGATCAATTTTTGCTTCTTAGGGCTTGAATTGCCATTTGGAGCAACAAAAGTTATCATTTTGCTTGTAAAAGTTGTCATTTTGGATACTTTTTTGTAAAAAGAACAAAAAAATTCCTTATGTCCATACAAGACTTGATAACTACCTCCAAATAATATATATATATGCCTCCCTCTTCTTTGTATAGGGTTGACTTTTGTACTTTCTAACAAAAATCAATTGAAAGGGCAGCAATTTCATGTTTTTTTCTCATATTTTGCACTCCATTTGTATAGCAGTCCATACTGGGACTCCTCATTTCAGTACTGTAGCTTTTGGGCAGTGATTTTATTGTATATTCAATTCCCTTCATGTAATTAGATTGCAGGTTTTGTGTTTGGAAGTTGGTTGTACAAAAAAAGTTTCATTTTTGCTCCTTGGCTGCCTTGTCAAGGGTTTGGGCCACAAAAATGCATCAACTTGTCTAAATCCAGGTTTGGGCTCCCATGGATGGACTTAGAAAAGTTTTATTGCACTTTTATAGTGTAAATATTTCACATTTTGGCTAGGGTTGTGAGAAAGAAGAGTTTTTAAGCATATGCTAGGAAAATTGATGAAGGATTTGGCTAGCAAAGTGAGTAAGACCAAACTTGTTTGTGCTCAAGAGGTCGATATTGAGCAAGAAAACTTGAGGCAGAGGCCTGAAATAGCTTAAAATGAGTCTTGAATGCATTTGGATCTCCAAACAATGTATTTCTCATCTTGCAAGTGTGTGTTAACTCTAGCTGGCAGCAAGCATACATTTTCCAGATTTATGACACTCAAAATTGGTCTCGATGCAGAGATGATAACTATTTATTGAACCGTTGGATCATTGTGAATTTTGGATATGTTTATTTTAATAAAGTTTTCTAAAAATACACTGAAGTGATTGGACTATTATTTTTTGGTTTGGAAGTTATTAATGTCTGAGTGTGTTGAAGTAGTGGCTGGCAGCAAGTACCCAGTTTTGGGGAATTTAATGTCTTTTGCATCTAAAGTTGATTTATGAACATGTTAATGCTTTGGAATATTGTGTAAAGTGTTGAAAAATTGTTTTGAGATTGTTACAAACCTTGGTGAATTTTTAATTGAAGTTCTAACCCTTTCAAAGTGCAACAAAACAGTGAATTTGACAGTGACATTGCATTTAACAGTCATGTTTCAGTTTGCATAGAAAGTGTTTGATGAAATGCCATGCAAGGAAGTGTTGAAGAAGTGTTATAAATAATGGGTCAGAGGTTCTACAAGACTTTAGAATCCTGGTTTGTGGTTTAGAGGAGACATCCTTTGTTACTTGAGCAAAACCCTCTCAAAACCCTCTTTTCTTGCCTAAAATTGCGGACAGTCATAATACCATCTTCTTAGGAGCTAAAACCATGAAAATATTTGAGATTGGACCTTTTAGAAACATTAAAAATTAGGTTCCAAGGTTTTTTTAACCATCATTTCACTAAACAAGCAAAATCACTCCAATTAGGCCTCCACGGGCTAGTAGCCTTTTAGCCCTATTTTACTAAAAAGTGAACCCGGTTGCCTCAATGATATTGGAACCTTCCAAACTTGTGAAAAATAGTTTAAATACACCTAATGGGTCTAATTAAATCAATAATGACAGTCAAGACACCTTTTTTGGGGTGTGGACCTATGGTGGAGGATTTGAGTAACCTTGAGGAAGCAAGCTAGAACAAAGTTGTATAACACACAATAGGGGGATTGTTTGAGGAGAGGTGTGGGTGTTGAAGATTGATGTTGCCAAACACTAATTGAAAATAAAATAAAAATCATATCCTTGGGTCCACAAAACAAATTAAACCAATTTAGGCTTATTGAGCAACTTCTCACTCAATCTCCCTATCACCGGTTTTCTTGATTGTGTGATGAGTTATCACCGGTCATGATGTGTTACCACCAATCGACATTTTTGGCGGTGATCTTTGACATGTTATGGAAGATTGTCCAGATACACTAAACCTAGGAAATTGTGTTGAGGTCCTTGAAGCTGACATGAAATCTAATGTCTATAAAAAAGGCATTGTGATGAGTTATTTTGACATGCAAGATACAAGTTAGAGTTGATGCGAATTATTGAAGGAGTAATAGAGTATGTCGGTGATACAATATTGAGTGAGAAGAAAAGGATATATACAAGTAGAATGTGCTATTCTTGGATCATACCACCTATTGTTTTCTAATCTCTACAACAGTTAAATCCCCTAACCGGGTAAGCCTTAACAAGATTCATTGTACCAATACTCTAACAAGGTGATCCATTAGCTTGGATTTTAAATCCCCCATTGAGGTTACCTTTAACTGGGTATAGCTCCTAACATGGATTGGGATCTTTAACAGGATTCACTCCCAATAGAGCACTTTGTAGACCTTAACCAGCCAATTACCTATTACTGCAGGATAGTTAACTTGTGAGTTCCATCTCACCGTGGTTTTTCCCAGTTGGGTTTTCCACATATAATTTCTTGTGTTATGGTGAATGTTTTACTTACTGTGAATGTTGTTATAACACTTTGGATTGCATGCAAAGTTATAAGTAAATTGGTTAAATGTTTTTACCAGTATGGGATTAAAGTGTTATTGTTTTTGCTATCACTAATTCACCCCCCATCTCAGTGCTTTATAAGTTTATAAATTGGTATCAAAGCCTAACTTCCTCAAGGCCTAATTGCTTGGAAGGAAACCCTAAAGTCATTATCAAGGACATGGGTTATAGAGAGATGGCTAGAGTACTTGATGCAACTAGGGATGAGCTAGAAACCTTGAGAGGTAGATTCAATTCTTCACAAGTGAAGAGGAGAGCACAAAATTAATAGTTATTGGATATCTTTGACAACATCTCTTCAGATGAGGCCAATATTGATGCACTGGCTGAAGAAATGGAGAAACTGAATGGTGAAAAACTCAGTCTAAGGAGAGAACTTGAAGCTCTTACAATCTATATGAGTCAAGACCTTGAAGCAAGAAGGACAGCTGAAAACCTGATCAAGGAGAAAGATCATGAGATCTTGAAGATCAAGCAAGAGAATGCAGCTTTGCATGAACAATGGCAAGAGGAGAAGGAAGAAAAAGAATCTTTACAGGTAAATCTTGAGATGGAAATGTCTCTTAGAGAGACTCTCATGAAGCATAATTAAGAACTTACCAAATATGTTACTGAGGCCAATGAGAAGCTTGACAAATTCAAAAAGAGATCCTCTATGTTGGATTAATAGATCCAATCTCAGAGAATGAAAGGTGAAACATCTGGATTATGATTCAACACATTTGATCAAGGTGAGTCTTCTAAAACAGAGGATACTTCATCTAAAGACAAATCGATATCTAAAGGTGTGAAGTCAGGTAAGAAGAAGTTTAAACCAGTTTGTTTTAATTGTCTTAAGCTTGGACATACTGCCAATGTGTGTAGAAGAAGATCTAATGAGAACACAAACTATAATTCTAATACTAGATATGTGTCTAGAAGATTTGAAGGTCATTGTTACACATGCAATATGTATGGAGAAAATAACCCAACACCTCACATGAATTCAAGACCTACCGGTGACTAGAGAAGGACTTATAACAACCAAAGAAACATGAACTGGCAAAAACCCTATGCCAACCGGTTTAGTCCCTCTGAGATGGAGAAAGTAGCTAATGTGATTTGCACAATTTGTAGTAACTTTGGTCATGTGGCTACGAACTTTATAAGGACATGAAGAGGTAATGCAAGACCTTGGAGAGCATCTGGGATGGCCTGCTATCATTGTCATAAACCGGGACACATGGCTAAGTTTTGTAGAGCTAAGGAAAACCAACAGGTAAATCACTCTGAAGATCGGAAAGGAAAGAAGACAGTCGATGTTGAAGAAACCAGAGCAGAAATGAATCAAACTTGGAAGAAGAAAAGTGAAGACAAGCCAGCAGAAGAGTCAAACCCTTCATCGAGTGTGGAGAATGCTACATCGACAAACTAATCTTTTCAAATAGGCCTAAGGGGAGAATATAATTAAATCTATTTCTAGACCCCTTGAAGAGAGTATGGTAAGAACATTTTGCATTTTGAGTTGTAAAGTAAGAATTTTGATATTATTGTTAATCAGTTTTCTAAGGATTACCAACCGGTTAATATACCTACCAGTTTAGGCAAGTTTGTTAACTGGTAATTAGGGTTTTTTACCCTATCAGTAGTGAAATAAATGCAGTGGGTAAGTTAATAAAAGGAAATTTCACTAAGTCATTTTTACCCTAATAGCATTCGAAGAAGCATTTTGTGAGCACTTGCAGAGCGAATCAGAGCATTGTTAGTAGATTGAGAATGAATTTGTGCTACGGTTTAAAAAGTTGAATCAGATATAAAGTGAAGGAAGGCGAATCAGGTGTGCAAGTGAGATAACAATAGGGAACCCTAGCAACATGAAGGGAACAAGGTATTTTGATCAATCTTCTCTTGTAAATCAGATTATCTTGAATAGCATCATCATCTGCACCAAAAAAAAGTCTTTTTATCACTCTGAAAGCTATGAAGTCTATGGGATCGGATAAAATAGAATCTTATTGTAGACACTCAAAATTGGTCATCACTCCTACGTCACTAACCTAATTTCTAGCATGTCTTCTATGTTGCATTTGATTTTCATCATATGATGACATTGTATCATTCTTCTAATTCAAATTTTCTATTTTCCTAATCATTTAAATCATTTCATCATTAATCATTCATTTCCTAACATTAATTGAATGATCTTTATTATTTGATTAAGTTCAATCCAACATTAATTAAATAATCTTTATTATTTAATTAAATTGAATTTTATTTTCCTCATAATTGAATAATTTCTTTAAATTATTTAATTAGCTAATTATTTCATCAAAATTTATTTATTTAATAAAATCTTAATTATCTTCTTCCAAAAATCAAGAATGGAAACAAATCTTTATTTGTTTTTATTTAATTAATTTAACTTCTTATTATCCTCATCCAAATTCAAAAATGGCAATAAATCAAGAAAATGATTTTTAATTTTTTTTTTTGGCAAGGTGGCAATGCCACTTGATATATTTTATTAATAATAAATAATTTTTACAATATATTTAAAAACCGGTTCAAACCAGCAAGAAAAACTTCGGTCATTGCTCATCAACATGATTATAGAAGAGAAGTAGTGAACAATCCTCTAGTCGGAGCTAGTTACAAAATAGAGATCAACAAAGGAGCATGCAGGCTCTTTTACACATAGGAGCATGCAAGCTCATTTTACAGAATAGGAGCATGCAAGCTTATTTACAAAATAAGTTCCTGGGATATCTTGAATGCCCTGCAATAAAGAACTCCTGCAATCAAAATTGACATGCCCCTGCACCAAAAAACAACTGCAACCAAAAAATATATATACTACAAAACACAAAGAATTTACAAGAAACCAAGGTTCCAAAACATGAGTAACACCAACGACACGAGATCTGTGGTCCACCATTATAGACAAATGCCAAAGGAGAAGAGGTGAATGCGGAAATGCTAGAGAGAAATGAAGCCCAAAATTTTTATGTTGTAAATGAAAAGAAAGAGGAGATATATCATAAAAAACTGTCAAACCAAATGAAGCGGCGTACAAAGATAATCATGAAAACAATGCTACGTCAAACTTTAAATGACATATGAAGGATGGATTCCCAATGTAAAAATAAATATCTCTAGATTTTGCATCAGAAGAGAGTACCAAACACACGAACAACATCAATAACAACCAACTCATCATTAATGAATGCCAAGTGATGATCAAGTAAAGCAAAGTACCTCAAATCAAAACCAAATAGAATTATGAAAAGAAATACCTCACCAAGAGAAGAGAATATCAACTCGTATAAACGAGCAATCATATAATAAGAAAGATTAAATCCTCAACTCTCTACATGCTATAATTAATAGGTTTGGGAAGCTCATCAAATCACCCCCCAATCGAGAGGAATCAATAACAGTTTTGTCACAACCCATATTAGCAAGGCAATCAACCAATGCATTACCTTCACGATAAACATGTGATATGATGAGGTGCTCAAATGTATCAAGAAGAGTCCATATTTGTTCAAGAATATACCAGAAATGCCAATTATCAGCTTTTCTTGCCTTGCAAGCATTAATGACAATAGCTGAATCACCTTCAATATGAAGGTATTTGAAATTCAAATCCTTAGCCATAACAAGACCTTCTAAAAGAGCACAAGCCTCGGCCATATTATTTGTGCCAGGAGAAATTGGCATAACTTTTAATGCTAATAAAGAACCCAAATGATCACAAAAAACTATCCCTATTCCCGAATCACCAGGATTTCCACGGGAGGATCCATCAAAATTCAATTTACAAAAAGGGGCATTAGGAGGATGCCATTTTATGGAATTTCTATCTACAGGTGTTTTCCGAATCCTTGGAAAGGCGGGTGATACAGGAATAATGATACTTTTCCAAGAAGAGATCATAAAATTGTCCCAAGAAGAGAACTCTGAATTCATGTTAAAATATTTCTGGACATGAGCATTAACTTGCTCAATAATACTTCTTTCCAAAATCCCAAGAACAACAGATAAATCCGATGAGTCACATCTAAAAATGCGCTTGTTTCTTTCCCACCAAATGGCCCATATGACTGAAGAGGGAATTATAAACCACAAACAAGCAAATAGAGAAGATGAATACAAAACTGGCCAAGACTGAAACATGTCCCATAAAGATAAAGGTAAAGGGAATGAAAGAGATAACTTTTGTAGGACAAAATGCCAACAACTACTCATAAACTCACAATAAAGAAAAAGATGATTGACATCTTCAAGAGCTTTACCACATAAGACACAAGAAAAGGAGGCTGCAATATTAAATTTGACTAAACGATCACTAGTCAAAATTCTATTTTGCAACGCGAGCCAAGAAAAAACACTAGCTTTAGGTAATACTGAGTTATTCCAATAGAAAAAAAAGGCATGATGAAGAGCATTTTTATTGGCCATTTGTTGAACAACAAAATATCCTTCTTTAACAAAGTAGTTTCCCGATTTAGAAGGGCACCAAATAATTTGATCTTTGATGTTAGAAAGGAAAGCCACTCGATCTTGCAAAACAAATTTAAAATTTTGAATTTCTTGCAAGGACAATGGTAGAGTAGAGGGATCCTTCCATGAGACCTTGCGAGAAAACAGATCAACACTATCTACATAATCAACCAATCTAACTCCCCATGATTGAGAAAGAACAACTGAAACAAAAGCAAGAGAATCATGCTGCGAAAGAGGGGGAAAGCCATTCCAAGAGTCTTTCCAAAAAAGAATATTCTCCCCTGAATGGACCTGCTAGGAGAGAAAATTAGAGACCACTTCCCTACATGAGATCGTAAAGTTCCAAATAGCAGACCCCTATGGAGGATTAGAAATTGTGAAGATCCTAGTAGGGTTCTGGGAATCCAAATACTTAGCCTGCATAATTTGGCACCACAAAGACTGGGGCTTAGTATACATAGACCAAACTAGTTTGCCCCCAAAAGCCCTATTTCTTTTAGATAAGTCATGAATCCCAGCATCACCAACTTGCTTGGAAAGAGACATCTTGGTCAAAGAAATCAGTGGAATCTTTTTATCTTCTGTCATGTTGTTTTTCCAAAGAAAAGATCGAATAATCTTTTCAATTTGGGAGATGACTGATCTAGGAGCTTGAAGAACTAAGATATAGTAATTGGGAATGGTAGATAGGACCATTTTAATGAGAAGTATCATACCTGAAAGAGACAATCACCTAGCCTTCCAAGCAGAAATACGAGATTTAAGTCTCTCAATAACTGAATTCCAAATAGAAGACTTAGTAGATCCCATAAAGAAAGGAATCCCCAAATAGGTAGAAGGAAGAGAGTCTACTGGGAAACCTAAGATATTCACAAGTCTATCAGCCACCAACTAAGGAGTATTAAAAATGAAGATCTTGGATTTATGGGGGCTAATCTGTTGGCCAGATCCAGCAGTATAAGTATCCAGAATAAATTTAATATGAGTAGTCTCTTGAATAGAAGAAGACCCAAATAAAAGTGTATCATCGACAAAAAGGTTATGAGTGATTGACATATCAGAGTTAGGAATTAATACCCCTTGCCAAAAGCCCAGATCCCTTTGCTTAATAACCAATCAACTAAAAGCTTCTGCCATAATGATAAATAAGAAAGGAGATAAAGGATCTCCTTGTCTAATACCCTGGGTTGAAGAAAAGTATCCAGAGGGAGCTCCATTAATGATGACAAAAAATGAAGCAGTAGAAATACAACTCTTGATCCATTTACACCAGCTTTCAGAGAAACCAAATTTTCTCAAAACTTTGAGCAAAAAATCCCAGCAAACTTTATCATAAGCCTTCATCATATCAAGTTTGACCATAAAAGCTAGGATATTGGACGGATTTATGGAATGTAAAGTTTCATGAGAAACAATTTCTCCCTCATGAGTTTCCCGATCCAGAACAAAACCTCCTTGTTGAGGAGAGATGATATGAGGAAGGAGAATTTTAAGTCTTAAATAAATAGCCTTGGTGAAGATTTTGTAAATAGAGTTGCACAAAGAAATGGGTCTAAATTCAGCAAAAGTTTGGGGATTCTTAGATTTCGGGATAAGGGCAATATAAGTGATGTTAAAATTTTTTAGGATATACCCACCCCTCCTAGACTCTTCCAAAGCCATTAATAAGTCAAAACCAATAAAATCCCAACATTTCTGAAAGAACGAGATAGTAAACCCATTAGGACCTGGAGCTTTGTCAGGGGCCATGGAAAAAACAACATAATGAATCTCATCTAAAGAAAAAGGCCTCATAAGAAAGTCATTATCCTCATGAGAAACAAGGGAGGGGATAGAATCTAAAAGAAAATCCACATGATGATCCATGGAGGAAGAAGAAAAAGAAGGAGATAACAATTCCTTAAAAAAAGACACTCCCTCCTCTCTAATTTGCTGATCTAAATTAAGGACATAACTAGACTTAGAATCCTTAATACTAAAAATTGTAGAAGCAGCTATTTTAAGCTTGGCTTCAGCTTGAAAGAAGGAAGTATTCCTGTCACCTTCTTTAAGCCAAACCTCACGAGACTTTTGCTGCCAATAGATTTCAACCCGGGAGCAAAGGATCTCCCAGTAAGCTTGCAATTTATTTTGAGCATCATTAGTGGAGGAATTAGTGCCATGTCTAATAATCTCCTCATTAACAACCTTCAAATCATTGGCAACTACCTCTTTTTCATGAAAAATATTCTTAAAGACCAATTTATTTCAAGCCATAATTTGAGATTTCACGAATTTCAGTTTGGAATAA
Organism: Cryptomeria japonica; assembly: GCF_030272615.1. NCBI lineage: Eukaryota > Viridiplantae > Streptophyta > Pinopsida > Cupressales > Cupressaceae > Cryptomeria > Cryptomeria japonica. The sequence goes on from NC_081407.1 coordinate 636,263,921, forward strand.
AACTGGAACATCTTGGTCCCTTTGCAAAACGGAGCACTTATCCACCATTTCTTTAATAAAGAAAGAAAATGAGGATGAGTGAACCACATTTTATCAAACTTAAAAGAAGGTCTAACAGAGGGAACATGATCCAATTTATCAAAATTGAGCAAAATTGGGAAATGGTCAGAATCTGAGGAGGTAAGAATCTCAGAAGAAAAGGAAAAGTTGCTCAAATGTAGGTTTAGGGAAATAAGAAATCTATCAAGGTGAGAGGCAATCAGGCATTTAGATCTCCTATTAGTCCATGTGAAAGAACCATTAGAAGGGAAAATATTGTATAATGCACTGTTCTGTACAAAGGAAGAAAAGTCATTAATAACCTTCTGAGATGTAGGATTACCCCCTCTTTTTTCATTCGAGGAAAGGAGAGCATTAAAATCACCCCCAAGCACAATAAAAAAATCTTCATATCGTAAAAACAATTCAGATAAGGAATCCCATAAGTTGGTTTTATCTGAAGGAGAAGTCGGACCATAAATATTAAACAGAACAAAAGAGACTTCAAACCAGTCAACCTTTAACAACTGGCAATGAGAAGCAAAAGATAACATCTCAACTTTGACTAATTTAGGATTCCATAAAGTTATAAGACCACCAAAAGAACCCAAAGAAGGAAAATGAATAGATTTACAAAGGGACCATTTTGAAATTATGTTATCAAAAGAATCCTGAGAAAGTTTAGACTCTTGCAATAAGATGATGTCCACTTTTGAAGAATCAAGAAATTTCTTGATCCTTCCCCTTTTGTCACAAGCATTTAAGCCCCTAACATTCCAAGATAAAATCCTCATTTATCGCAAGGAGAGAAACATGCCCTCCTTGTTTTGACATGGGAAGAAAATTTCTCTATAATAGTGGATTGAATACCAGCCGCAATCTCCTCCTTGATTTTAGCCAATTTTGGTTTTCAACCCCTCTTCTTAGGAGTTTTAACAATAGGGGGGAAACAAAAGGAGATTGCTCCAAGGCTAGCTTCTGAGAGAAATCAAATCCATACACATTAGAAACAGTTGAAGAAGGACTATCAATAAGATTTGCATCCACACCTTCAATTGAATTTGGCTAAGCAGAGGAAACATGACAACCATCATGGATGGGCCCCGAACAGGCAGAAGTAGAAGAAAAAGAAAATTCAGGAAATTCCTTTGCAACAATCTCATCAAAAAGAATCACTATCAAAAATCAAACTATGAACAATTTTGGTATCATCCGCCAAACCCACAAAAGAAGAACAAGGAGAAGAATTAACAAAACAATGGTTTGTGCAACCATTCGAAGGTAACAACAATTTTGGAAATGGAAACGAAGGACAAGAAATTTGAAAAAAACTCGCAGAGGAGAACAAAAAAGGTTCAAAACGAAATTCAGAAGACCAATAATCCTTGAAAGGACTAGGAAGAAACTTAACAAAACAAAACCGATGAATGGCAAACAGAATAGAGAAGAACATGACCAAAGAGTAGAGAAAAGTAAAATCCATCAGAGGCACATCACATACTGTATATCCAGAAAAAGGAACGAGAGATGTAACAGAAAGAGGTAAAGGAGCAGAATCCTTAACATTATGATCCTTTAAAGACTGACGGTCCTTACTTTTTAGTTGCATTTCATCTTTTTTAGATTGCATGCCATTTTTTTTAGCTTTTTAATTGTATGTCAACATTTTAGCTTAATTGCATATCCGCTTTTTTATTTGCATGTTGCTTTTTCCATTTCATGTTGCTTTTCTCCAATTGCATCTAGCTTTTTTTAAATTTACATGTAGCTTTTTTTCATTGCATGTCACTTTTCTTTGCTTGCATGTTGCTTTTTTATTGTTTCTTTTTAGTTGCATGTTGCTTTTTTTGCCTATTGCTTTTTTTGGATCGCATGTTTCTATTTTGCTTTTTGCTTGCATGTTGCTTTTTTTGCATATTGTTTTTTCTACTTAAGCAGGTTTTATGTGTTGCCAATCATTTTGTGCAACACCTTGGAATTTGTTGGGAGAAGACAAACATTGAAACTATTGATGTATTTGTTGCAGGATGCTACCAAAGACATATTTGAAACCATGTGTTTGCGATATCTAGCCTAGTTGCACACTTTGTTTTCTAAGGGATAAATGCACACCATGTATGCCATGCTTTTTTTTCATTTTCTTGTGTGTTTTGACCTTTAGATAGTGGACATGCCTCCCAATTTTCCTAGTACCTTGACAGGCATTGGTGAGAGGGAACGACCCTAAGTGGTGACGGGGTTGAAGACGAACCTCTTCTGAACCACTCTAAATAACTGTGTATGCAACAAAATTTGTAAACAACGGGTGCTGGAATGGCATAGTGACAATTAAATTCGCCGGATCTATGTCCACCCGAACGGATGCCCTAACTAGAACCCTTTATTTGTAGAGACCAAAAATCTTCTATTTATTGGCTCAAGTATTGTGATACGTGCATACTGAAGACACCTCTCATGTACTCCTCAGTTAGAGATAACAAGTTCTTGGGAAGTGATTCCCCTTGAACTTGAAGCTTGGTATGCCCAAGAAGTGAGTGCACTGTAAGGGGGAGCCAGTGCTATCAAGCATCTAGTTCTCTGGCTGAGTGATGTATTTTATGGTTAGAGGATTCAATAGATATTGCCCCGGCCAGCCATAGGATATGTTGTGAATGAGCATGATTGTCTTGGGTCTAAGTCCAAACATCTTGTCTTTTGTGATTGTCAAAAGTTGAATCATATAAAATTGTCACAAAACATCATTTGTCAAACAAGTCCAAACATTGTCCAAACAAGGTTAGTAAAACAAGAGCATTAATCCAACAAAGTTCAAAACATTTTCAAAACATGTCTTTCAAACACATTGAAAATATTTTTCTCAACATTTATGTCACTTAGGTTTAGGTCCTTCATAGTCCATATTTAGGTTTTAGGACATAGTCATTGCACTCCATTCAGTCCATTTCATTGTTAGGTGTCCTCATTTTGAATGTAGGTTTAACACCATTTTCCTAAGTTTTGCATGTCATTATTAGGTCATCTCTTAGGTGTCCTTTTGCATGTCATTATTAGGTACTATCTTAGGTGTTGTTTTGCATGTCATTATTATATATTCCCCTAAGTGTCTTTTTGCATACCAAAATTAGGTCCTCTCTTAGGTGTCATTTTGCATACCAACATTAGGTCCTTTCTAGGTTTGCATTTTTCATAATCATTGTCAAATACCAAAGTTAGGTTTCACCTAGGTCATATTCTTTGCATATCAAAAATTCATTCCTTTGCATATGTCCTTTTGCACGTAGGGTAATATCATTTCAAAGTCTAACCCTAAGTTTGGTCTTAGGTTAACATTTTCATACATTTGCACCTACATCTTTAGTGTCATATAATTGTGTCATAATCAACATTTTTCCATATCATCATATAAGATCACATTTGCATACCCTAGGTCTCTCTTCATAACTTAGGTCATTATCATATCATATTGTAGGCTTGCACCTTATATCATTGTCCTTTTTCATATAGTATCAAAATTAAGTTTTTGTCATACTTGAGGATTCAATTCTTTAGATTAAACCCTAAGTTGTTGTTAGGAAGTCTTGACCTTGTCCAACGTTTTTATTATGTCAACATCATTTTGTCAAACCTATCTTAGTATCCAAGCATATAGGTGAGACATTGTCATTTGTCCTATTGTCATTTTGTCCTTTGTCCTTTTAAGGTCTAGACTTCATTTCAATATCCCAAGGGTCATGTCTTTAGGGTTCCATTTCAAAGGTTGCATTACCATTGCTTAAGATTGCATATTATTTCCAAATTTTTTTTGAAATAATAACAAAAAAATAGGTTGCACTTAGTTTCATAACATTATCAAACCATAAAAATTAAAAGGTCCAAAATAAGAGGTCACATTTTCATTGCATTTAGTTGAATCTAGTTGTCATTCCAAAAATTCAAAAAGGTCCAAAAACATAAGTTGCATTTTCATCCTTTTAGGTTGCATTTTTCAATCCCATTAGTTGCATTGAATAATGAAATGTTTGTTGAAATGAGGTCTCAACCTTCTTATGAATCCATGTCATCACAATTGAGAAATCAATCATGTCAATCCAATCTCTACATGTCTCAGAACTTGGATCAAACTTATCATGATGATTTAAATGTCCAAATACAAAAACTAGAGGAGAAAATAGCTCAAGAAAAAGAGATATTGGAACAAAAAGTGAAAAAAATTGAGAAGAATAGATCACAAATGTCCCAAATGTTTCAAAAATTTCCAGGTCAAAATCCAAATATTGAGCCAATTGATGTAAGATATCTTATCGAAAGATCAAACATACCATCTCTCCTCTCACAAATAGAGATGATGAAACAATTTGAAGAAAATAGACAACAACATTATGTGCCTCAACAATAAGAACAAGAAGGTGTTAACTATCAATCACATTTTCAACCATCACAACCAATTATTCAACAATTCCAACATTTCCAATAGACACAACCAATGGTCCAACATATACAACCAACACAACCAATGGTCCAATTTCAACAATATGTCCAAACAACTATACAATGTCAACAAATGGTTCAACCAATGGTGGAATATCAACAAGTTTAATCAACATATCAATGTCAACAACCAAAACCAAACATTCAAAAACAATGGTTGCATCACACACCAAGCCAAGTTTCAAACATGTTAGAACAATTGAATCGAGTCCAATATCAAAACATGACATCAAACCAAGAAAAAATTCTTGCCAAGCAAGTTAAAAATACAAATCCAATCATGTCAAAACCTTGCAAGGATTCAAATGCGTCTCCAAATAAAGGTGGCCTTATTAGACAAATCTTAAAGAGAGTCCTAAGTGATTTTCCTGAGGATGATCAAAATCATACACCAATGTCTAGCAATGACTCATCCATCCATCAAGAAGTTGACCCTCAAGTGGCCTCAATTTCCCCTCCCATTCCATCATATTTTGAAGTTTCACAAGAGCAATTTACACCATCACCTCCAAATGATACATCAAATAATGCATCCTCCCAAGGGTTGTTTTCCACAAAAATATAGGTTAATCAATACCTTTATACAAATCCCTTGTACTATTTGGAAATGCAATATTTAATGCCATCAAATTCTTTTTTTTAGAGAGTCCCATTCAAGGTCCATCCCCCTCGTGCCAAAGCAATGATCCCTTGCCAAAATCACCCATGCATATCCAAATTCCAACCCCATGTCAAGAGGATAATTTAGAGAATGAAGAAACATGTCTTGAAACAGATCAAGATCAAGATCTCGAAACCTTATCATCCCATCCAATTGTTGACTAGGATCCCATCTTCCCAGAAACTCATGACAATTCCCCTATTCTTTTCCATCCTATCCAAAGTCCTATTGACACTCCATCCCTTGAGCAAGATCAAGATATCCCACTCCATCCAATCCCAAACGATCCCCTTCCATTTCATGAAAAAAATGTCCTTTCAAATCCCATTGACATTCCACTTCCTAAGAAAGATCAAGATTTCCCTTCCATCCTTTCTGATGATCCCATTGAAAGTCAAGAGAAAATCACCTTTAAAGAGGATTCCAATGATCTTCCTCCTTGTCAAGATCAAATTATTCCTTTAAATCCTCCACAAGATCCTTTTGTTCCTCCATCTCCTTGTCTTAATCCTCCATATACACTCCAAGATCTCATTTCTTTTGACGATCCTATTATTCCTCCCATTCCATCTCATGTAGAGCCCATCATTGATCCTAATATGTTGGTGAAAGATGTTCATGAACCCCTGACATTCACAATGGGTTCTTCCAATTTGGTCTAGTTTGATCCACTTCACGATCTCATCATTCCTTTCATTTCATGTCCACCTAATAATGGACTTGCATCTTCCTCTAAAAGCACAAAATATCCTAAAAGTCAAAATATTCATAAAGGGAAAGGGATAGACCTTTATGAGAAAGAACCCCTCCATACCAAAGAATATCTTAAGGGTCATATCTACACAACTCACTCTCAATACGTTGGTATCCCTCCATCAAAATCAAAACATACACCTTCCCCATCATCCCTTCCATCCATTTTAGGGCCCTATATCCCTTATTCAAGATCAACAAAGGCACACATCTTTGAGCACCTTCCATCCATCCAAATGAACTCCATTTCATTCCTATCAATCCATGCATTCCTTTCCCTCTCCAAGAAATTTGGATGCCAATCATAAAAGTAATAAGTCTTGCAATCCACGTGTATTCAAGGATCAACATGTCCAATCTAATCGACATGTCAAACAAAAGAAAAATATGACCCAAAAAGAAAAAGAAATGTCCAAAAGGCCACAAAGGCCCACTGAGAAAAATAAAGCAAAGTCAAAATATATATGGGTTCCTAAATCCCTTGTGCAAGCTATGCGATCTAAAGAACAACAAAAAAATGAAAAATCCAAAACAATGTGGGTTCCTAAGTGGCTCCTTGAAGCACAAAAAGAAAAATACAACTTGGCATCCAAAATTGCTATTCATCCATCCAAATATTTCAAATATATTCATCCATCACCTCCTTCATCCATTTTGGGTCTTGATATCCCAAAATCACCATCCTTTCCTCCATCCAAATCTCACAATCTGAGATCCATTCTTCCTCCATCAATCCACCACCCCTCAAGGTGTGTTCCAATGTTGATCTTGCCAACATTTCCATCCACTGAATCCCAATTATTCCAATACCCTATCCATTATCCAATGCATATTTTCCATCCTTCCATCTGTTTGGTCCAATCCTTTGCATAAATCCTCGCCTTAGTATCATCTCATTTTCCATGTCCTTATCCTACCAACGTCTTTGAGAATACTTTTAAAGGTCATGGTCCATTTATTTTAAGGCTACTATCCAAACAACAAGATGCTTGAGTCCTTCTTCCATCCCCTATCATGTGTCCATTTTCAGCTAAAATGTCAAAATCCAAAAAAAAATTTTAAAAAAAGGAAAGAAATTTTTTTTAAAAAGGCAAAAAAAAAAAATAAAGAAAGAAAAGAAAAAGTAAAGAGAAATAATTCATCCATTGGTGAAAACCTGGCAAGAAGGTGCCTTGGGAAAGTACCATGATGAAAACTTGGCAAACAGGCGTCATGCGTAATCTATGAACTTCTTGCATACCATACTTGGGGGCACGTTTTATCCTATCATATCCTTTTGTCCTTCATTGCTCCATTATCCTATTACACCCCTGTCATATCCTCCATTATCCTATCATCCCTCATGTCCATATTCCCTTTTCCACATTTAATTTTGACAAGGTTTTTGATCTTCATGAGCATCATGCATCTTATTTGTAGCTTTTAGTCTATCATAGCTTTTGGTCTTTATCCATTTGCTTATTACAACCTTTCATCCATATTCCCTGGCTTATTGCAACTTTCTGCCACTATCCCTTAGCCTATCCCGACCTTCAATCCATTTCCCTTATCCATTCTTGGTCTTGCTTATCCTATCCATATCTTATCACTATCCATACACTCTTTTTCATTCCTTGATCTTGATTTGACATAAGGACGCAAAATTTAAACATGGTTTCAAAAACCTCATGACATGTCCCTCATGTCATGTCACTGCTTTACATTTTCATATCTAGTCTCTTGTCCCATCACGCAAAGACCTTGAAAATTGCATCTGTGTTGTCTCCATAATAAAAGGCCTTTGTCTTCCCTCAATCCACCAACATTTCAGCAAGCCTATTTATTCGCTTGTCATATTCCTTGCCTTGCTAGACACTAGGGGCAAAATCATAAAAATCCAAAAAAATCAAATAAAGTCTTGAAAAAAATCTTTAAAAAATTAAAAAATGTCCTGAAATAATAAAAAAACATTCAAAAAATGTCCTAAAATAATCCAAAAAATCAAAAAATGTCTCGAAATAATTCAAAAACATTCATAAAATGTCCTGAAAAAAGCCCTAAAAATCAAAATGTTCAAAAACCCTAAAAAATTTCAAAACATTAAAAATTAAAAAACAATCGCTTTTGTTTCATTTCACCAATAAACTGTCCCTTTTGTACATAGACAAACAGTTAACATGTTACAACACTGTGCTTAACAAATCATGCATTAACATATGAACTTTTCAAACAAACCAGACATTCAAACTAATCAAAATTGTCATGTCAATCAATCAACATCAATATCATTTGTCCTTGTCAATATTATCATGGGTCTTATACAAGGTGTGGTATACTCGAAATAAGACTGTGTCCTATCTTAGACGGGGTACTGCATTCCCTGAAACTAGACAACATGATCATCCTTTTATCACAACACTGTCATTTTGGCAATGAAGATCAAAATGTTTGTTTGACTTGTTTGAAATATGTGAGTCTTTTCTTTTTATTGATTTATTTTTGGCTTCGACCATGTTCCTATGTTGCTCGATGATGTCACTAAGTGATTTAGAGTGGTCGGGATGGCTCATGGTCCTTTATTGTTTTTGTCTTCTATTTGTGGAGTGTTTCATAACATTCTGGGGCAAGTATGTCTTAGGATTTTTGAACCATTCATTGTCTGTGAACATGTCTATCTTACACAAAGGGATTGCATTATCACTCTGGCCTTCATTGCCATGGTGCGCCGCATCCATTTTTCCATATCAAATAAAAGATCTCACCTACTAGTTGCATTTGTGAAAGAAAGATTTCATCACATTAATCATTCTTCACTTCTCATTTGCATTTCTTTTGGCTAACATTTCCTCTATCCCATGAATCCTTCTATCTTTTCATCATGTCGATAATTATCATGCTATCTATTCTATTTGATCAATCAAGAATTTCTTCATTTGATATCAATCAACCCTCTTTCTACAATCCCTTGACATTCTTCCCTTCTTACTAACTTTTTTCTCCTTCATCATATTTTCTCTTTCTAACATTTCTTCTCTTCTTTCTAAGAGATCATTCATTTCTTTCATCCATCAACAATCTCTCGAGGGGGCATCCTACCTCCATCCCTTAGCTTGTTGGGGCATGACTTTTTTTTTCAATTTTCTTTGAAACAACGCTCATAATCACATTGTCTCAAAGAGGGGAAAAAAGTAGACACTCAAAATTGGTCATCACTCCTGCGTCACTAACGTAATTTCTAGCATGTCTTCTATGTCGCATTTGATTTTCATCATATGATGACATTGTATCATTCTTCTAATTCAAATTTTCTATTTTCCTAATCATTTAAATCATTTCATCATTAATCATTCATTTCCTAACATTAATTGAATGATCTTTATTATTTGATTAAGTTCAATCCAACGTTAATTAAATAATCTTTATTATTTAATTAAATTGAATTTCATTTTCCTCATAATTGAATAATTTCTTTAAATTATTTAATTAGCTAACTATTTCATCAGAATTTATTTATTTAATAAAATCTTAATTATCTTCTTCTAAAAATCAAGAATGGAAACAAATCTTTATTTGTTTTTATTTAATTAATTTAACTTCTAATTATCCTCATCCAAATTCAAAAATGGCAATAAATCAAGAAAATGATTTTAAAAATTAAAATAAATAATTATCCAATTTAAATAAATTATTTTCTCATAGTCTCCCAATTTTTAAAAATGGAAAGTATGTCATCATTTGATTTATTTGATTTTCAAAAATCATAATCATATCTTCCTAAAAAATGAAAATAGAAGTAACCAGTCAACTTCTGATTTTCTTGATTCATCTTCTAGGAAAATATCTCTTTAATCTCAATTTAAAATTTGAAAAATGAGATATGCCCAGTCAAAAGTTGCTTTATGCCATTTTTTGAATCCATCTTGATTCTCCAATCTTGTCTTCAATCTTCTATAAATTTATCAATCTTTTCTTATTAGAAAACCACATTTCGAGTATCCTTATGCTATCAATTTCATCATTATCTTGCTTGCAACACACTTGCTTTGTAGGTGGCATCCACAAATTTGAAGGAGAAAGAAGAACAATGGAGGAACAATGAAGGAGATACATACTTTGGTTTGCATTTTATTTTAGTATTTCATCTTCGTGCCTTTGTTGAATGTATTAGGATCCATTTCATTGCAATCTAGTTTTATGGTTAGCTAGTTTAATATTGCTTTGATGCATTCCATTTTCCTAGTTACACTTATAATGCATTGTCTCAAGTTCCTGATGGTATTTTGATTAAAGGAGATTTATCTAGTTACATAGATTGAAAAATTGAGGATCTAGGGTCATTGTCAATCTATTCTCAGCTCAAATCTTTGTGTGATAAGAGCAGAAAAAACAAACCCGAATATATTAGGGTTCATGAGAAAGGTTTTCATAATGCGGTATATTTTCTAGAAGATTTTGAGGAGGAACATGTCAGGATTATCCTTAGCCATGTACATGGAGGGAATATGTATCTTGATAGGTCTCACAATAGCACTAAGGAGGCTATTCATGCAGTAACCGGTTTCTGCCAAACTGGTGAAGTACCAAAACTCAGGACAATCTTAAAGGATATTGTTATTGCATGACGAAGAACACTACAGATGGTCATGCAATTTCTGTCAACAACATTGCAGATCAAGGACTCAGATTTGCAACAATGGTTATTGGCTACCGGATATTTCATTCTAGTCAAATGATCAATGTTCCATCTACTGTCGTGCATGCCGCTTACATGATGATGATAGAGGATGCAGATTATGATTTGTGCGAGGCGATGAGAAGTCAATTGGTATTGAACTTAGAATCAATTAAGAAGGAAGACAGTCCAAAGTTTAAATATAGTCAACTGTTGATTGGTTTAGTTATCTACTTTTAGAATTTCATTCTAGGAATTGGTGATATTCAATGGTCCAAGGACATACCAATGGCAACCCAAATTAAGAATAGCATTCAGGCCATGAAGAACACATTTCCTATTGTAATGAACATATATTTTAATGAATTTCAAAGGAAGATGAACATGAGATTAAATTTATCAGATGAAGTGGTGAAACACTTTGAAAAAGACATTTGTTTCACTATGACTACTGACTTTTGCCTTATGGAGGCAGTTGAACCCAGAGAAGAAGAAATGGAAGAAATGAGCTGTGACTTACTAATCAGTTATGCCAACAAAATTTTGGCATCTCCTAAGGATGCAAAGAAGAAAATATTGGGTACTTATCAAGAAAGGATTGCACCTGCACAACCTAGTACTGCAAAGGAGAAAAAGAAGAAAGTTGATAAGTCAACTTTTGTATCCACCGGTACAAGGGTTACTAGAAGTATACAAATTAAGAAGGAACCAATACCGAAAGTATATGCAAAGAAGCAGACTACAACAAAGAAGAGAGGAAGACATCATCCTTGAAGAAAAATATGAGGATATTGATACTGAAGAAGAAACAAGGAAGATGAAATTGACTGGTAATAAATATAAACTAGTAGGAGAAATTGCTAAACTAAGTACTCCTATTGATGTTACAACATTCAAACCGATGAGTTATTTTGAGAGGACTTTGAAAACATTAGGGAGGAAATGGTTTGATAATATAAAAGAATATTTTGATTCATTTGATGAAGGTCAGAAACAAGAAGTGGTAAAAGAGGTAATCAATTACCTATGTCAATACAACCAGTTACCACAAGATATTAAAAAGGACATTTCTGATTCCCTATATTCAATTATTGAAAATAAATGGAAAATTGTTGTAGAACAGGATCAAGAAATTATTGATATAATCATTGTTCAATATTTTGTTGAGTTATCTCGAGATGAATTGTTAGCATTGCTTGCTAAATACAAAGGACAATTTCATTCCAAAACAAGGAGACTGGGGTTATTGGATGGAAGAATTCAACCTGTTGAAGATGATACTCATTGTATAACTCAAGATATTCAAAGGATGAATGCACTATTGCAAGGATATGATAATAAACTTGGTCAAACTAAGACTGGAGCTCCACCAGAGATGGAGAAAGAAGACATTATAACATCAGATGTTGTCTATCCTTTCATGAATAAGGATGACACAAGCTCCACACTGGTCATATTATCAGTAGATGAAGTTGAAGATATTGATGATATTGTTGATCTAACAGGTAATGACATTGAACCTATTAGTGAAACTGGACAACAACATGATATTACTGATAAATAGGAAGCAGTTGGAGCACCAACTATAGAACAAAGTGTGGATATTCAACCACCACCAGTCAAGGGACACACTTTTGAAAAACAACTGTTATCGGCCTCTACAAACACTCTATGGGAATCGACAGAGAAAGAGAAAGAGAAAAGATAGGAGAAGACAACAAAGAAAAATGATGAAAAGGAAAAAGCAAAGGAGAAGCAAAAAGATGGGGATGATGATCTCAATCAGTATACAAGGTCCAATTGATGTGGACAAATTGAGCGTATCTGAGCTTATGGAGAATTCTTCTGTTATGCAATCTATGGATCAAAAGAACAATATAGGGCTCAAAAGAAAAGACTGAAAGAGAAGAGAAAAGAAGCAAAAACAATTCAGACTGTTGTTGACATTATGTCAAGTCTCCTACCAGAGACTGACACTGGTAATTTTTCTACCCCTATAGCCAATCTTGGAGAGCTAGCTATTGATGCTACTGACCAACTAAAATCACTTGAAGAGGAAGTGCATGCCTTAGCTGAAAAAGGTTACAGAAAGAAAAGGGGAGAGCAATTAGTTTCTAATATTGATAATGGCAAGGTTTCTTTATCTGTGAATAAAGATCTATTGAGGACTGCAATAGAAAAAGGAGGTAATATGGTAGCTGATACATCTAAAGTTTCTTTCTTCTATTCTGATTTGAAGAAAAAGCATGAAGATATAGAGGAAAAAATAGAGCGGATAAGTGGTGTATATAACCTTGTACAGGATTCAACTTTAGATTTTGGCAAATCGGTTGATGCTTTGCAACATCTGTTAGATGTTTATAATTTTGAATAGGTTAAGAGGCTCAGATCCTTGAAATAAATGAAGAACCAATTGTTACCAAAAGTTGAAATTTTATAGAGGGCGTATAAGGATTCTGAAGCAGTTTTGGCTACACCGGAGATGAGCATAGTGGATGCTCTGGAAGAATTTACTACACAAGTTTTGAAAAATTTTGAGATCACTGAAACATGGTTAAAGACATGGGATAATGATCTCAAGTAGTTAAATTTTCATTTCAGTGACATTTTATTAAGACTTCCATTGTAAAAACTCTTATATTTATATATATATATGTAGTTTTTGATGACAAATTTTGATGTAAATGTATGTATTTTTCTTTTCAATTTGGCATTGTTGTCAAAGGGGAGTACAAAAATGTATGTGGTGTAAAATTTTGTATGCACTGTTAAGGAGGAGTCTGTACATTTTTGTAAGCACATTTAGTTGTCTCAAAAAATTTCTAAGTGTTGCCATCAATGCCAAAGGGGGAGATTGTTGGCTTGATGATGATTTTTGTATTGGATGAATTTATGTGTTGTCATTGATGGCACATATATGCACACACATATGCTCATATTGACATAGTCATCTTAGTTAAGTCAAACCAGTACTACTCCTAAGTCTATGTATTGCAAACCAGTATCATATGTATAGAGTAAGTCCAACCGGTATGAAGTGTCTAAACTGGTATATGTAGACAACCGATATATGTAGAAAATACAATCATTTTTGGTCAATTCCATTGTTACCAGTTTCAAGATGCAACGAAGAGAGACAAGGAGGCACATGGAGACAATCGGTATATGAGTTTGATGTGGTGAACACTAAACCAGTATCGGTGTTCAAACCGGTTTTCCTGATTGTGTGATGAGTTATCACTGGTCGTGATGTATTACCACCAACTGATATTTTTGGCGGTGATCTGTGACGTGTTATGGAAGATTGTCCAGATACAATGAACCTAGGAAATTATGTCGAGTTTCTTGAAGCCAACATGAAATCTAATGTCTATAAAAAAGGCAATGTGATGAGTTATTTTAACATGCAAGATACAAGTTAGAGTTGATGTGAATTATTGAAGGAGTTACAAAGTATGTCAGTGATACAATATTGTGTTAGGATTCCCACAGATACTGAGAGGGGGGGGGTGAATCAGTATCTAACCGATTTATAGATTTTCTTGACTTAAAACATGTAGAGCATATTAATACTGTGTACCGGTAAGCAGAAAGTAATGCAATAAATAGAGATAAAAACAACCACACGAAAAACACACCATAACACAAGGATTTAACAAGGAAACCCAGTGTGGGAAAAACCTCAGTGGGATTTGTGACCCACAATATTCACTTACTAGCCAATAAGAGAATATTACTGCTACAAGAGGGGCCTGCACATGCAGGAAGGCCAACTGCCTAGAGCTCACTGCTCAAATACAAAATAGGAAGTCTCACTGACTTGCAAAAATGGATTATACAAATCCAGTGTCTTGTACTACTTCAAAATAGCATCTATAATGCCAGATCCAGTACCAGTTTCTGCTCTGCTTCTTACATAAACCCTTAACCTATAATTTGCATAATAGATCTGCCTTATTTCGCCTAAATATATTCCTCTATCTTACTTACAAATGTTTAATAATGATCTCTCTTATATAAGAGTCATTTTACAACTTGCCAAGTTGTCTTACAATAATTTTTACAAATAATAAACAAAATATATTACAACAAAAATCTTGTCGGCCTTTGTGCTGGTATGCTTCCTTTCATTGTCGGTGTCGGTGATGTGAGTGTCGGTGTAGAGTCTGATCTTGCCAGTGAACTATCTTACTGGTGTCATAGGATTGTAAGGTTGCCATCAATGAAAAAACCTTCAATCACCTACAATGTCTCATTGGAGTATGCATATGCCAACAATCTCCCCCTTTGGCATTGATGGCAACACTCATGAGAAAATTCCAAAACTTGTCATCCAAAAATGTGTACCAAAAATATGTGAGCTCCCCCTGAGTAGATAAGTCTTTTGCTAATTATTTTCTCATACTACTACTCCCCCTTTGGCATTAATGACAAAGGTTATCAAGGTGTCAATAGAGTTGTGGTTTTCTATCTCAACCTTGTAGCTGGGTGGTTACAATTTGAAAGAGATCCGCCAAAACCAAATTTATGCTTTCCATAAACTTCTTATTGTCTTTTATTGCTGCCTCTGTTCTTTGAACTGTACCAGTGAGTTGCTGCATATGCTCTGCTGGTGTTTTCTGTCCTTGTACTAATGCCTCAAATATTTCGTTTCTCAAGGATGCTAGATAGTCTAGCCTTGGACTCAGTATTAGTCTCAGATTCTTAGCCTTGTTTATTAGTCTCTCCTTTTCTCTCTCTAGCTTTAGGTTCTCTTCCTCAAAACTTGTTATCTTTTGCTCAAAAACTAATAATGTATCAAGTGAATTAACAAAATTGTCTGCAAGTTTATTTATTTCTTCTTGTATCTTGCTCATTTTCTTATCTATGTCCACTGTCAAAAATTTTGTCTTGCAAGTATCTTTGTATAGAGTTTTAAATTTCTTTAATATGTTACATAGTTCCAGTAGAAGTGTGTCAAATTCCCTAGTACACTTGATCTTCAAAGAATTTCTATTTTTCAATTTCCAACCTTTCTTTGAATGCCTGTTCCTTTATCTGTTCAACTGTCACTACATTGTCAATAATGTACTTTGACAAAGTGTCAGGTTGACTCAAAGAATCCTTATTATCTATGTTGCATTTTGGAGCTATCATCCTCAAAATTGGGATTGTGTCATCTATAGCTTTATAAGCTTGTGAACTGCAATCAGTTATTTTCTTCAAAGAATCTAAAAGAACTTCAGTTACATTGGTTGATTTGTAGCCTACTGAGGAGGAACCAACATTCTGAATTCCACCGGTGGAGGAAGTAACCATGCTTGTAGTGACCTCTGGTAGGTCAGTTTGTGTTTCCATTTCCTTAAGCAAGGGTTTTTATTTTTCTCCTGTTGCCGGTGGCATTGTTTCCACATGAACCTGTTGTTGTTCTGGAGCCTGTTGCTCTGCTTGTTTCTCTATCTGTGTCTCTGTCTTTTTCCCTGTGATATCATCTGCCGGTTTACCTTCAGTGTTAACAGTGTTATCAGCTACTGATGGCTCACTAGCCATGTCAGTTTTACCAGTTGTGTCCTTGCCTATCACAATGTTGACCTTTTGAGTATCAACATCTACTGTGTATAGTACTTTAGGATTAGGATTAGTATCCTCTTGTGATACATCCATACTTTCATCTGCCAATCGGTCTTTTGTTGTTGTTACCGGTGGAGTAATAAGAGGTGTTGGGGATAAGTTATCTTTTATTTTGATACTAGGAGGTCCACCAATCTTTCCTTTACCCTTATCTTTGTCCTTCTGATAGACTTTGATAGGCTTGGGGTTCCTGTAATCTTCCTGCTTTTCCTTCTCCACAAGGAATATATCCCATCCATTTTCTATTTCTTTTGTTACCTCTTTTACTCTTCCTGCCATTAGTGCAATATGCTGGTGTGCAGTAGAGAATACTGACCGGTTGGCCTTTGCAATCAGATCATCTATTTCTTTAGGAGAGTTGACTGGGTAGACAACAAGTAATTTTTCAATTTTGATCTTCTTGTCAAGTTCTACAATAGATTGTCTTCTTGCTTCTAGTCTCTTGAATAATGCATCTGGTAGTTCATCTACAACTTCCATCAAAAACTTCTTATAGATATCCAAGTGTAAAATAACATTGTTTTCAACTTTCTCTTTGTCATCTGTTGATAGTGTGTCATACAATTTTTCTATGTTCTTGAGTTTTCCTTCTTCTATGATTTCATCCAACAGTCTGTCAATCAGAGCAATGTTTTGTTTAGTCCTTTTCTTCTTTGGTGTTAGCTTTTTCTTTGGTGTTGTCTTCTTTAACGGAGACCTCACTGCCTATTGTTTTTGTCTAGTTCTTCTAGGCGAGGGCGTGGATACCGATGAAGGTTGTCTTTTCCTTACAACTCTTTTAAATTCGGTTGGCTTGTCACTCTCTGAAGAAGTTGCTACCGATGACAGGTGAGTTTCTGGTTGTTGTGCCTGTAACTCATCTTCAGTAATACCAGTTTGTTTCAGTACATCTTCTTTTATAGCCTTAGCCTGCCTTGAACCTCTTCTCACAGTTGCTTCCCCTTTCTTTACTCTCTTCTTAGATGGAATTTAGCTTTCAATGGTCTCAGCACTACCAAATAATTCTTCCTTAGGTTCATTTGGTGCTAAAAGAAGTGCTTTAGCATATGTTTAAATGATATGGTCATCAGTCTCATAGCCCATCTCAGTAACCCAAATTGTTCTTGGGATAACTGCTTCCATCCAGATCTCATCCTTTTTAATTACAAAACATATATCATTCTTGTATTTGTTAACAATTTCCTGTGATAGTCTAATTCTTTTGTTCATTCTGGCCTTTAGTGCTTGAAAATACTCATTGATATTCTTTTCCTTGTTTTCACCCATGTTGTTGAATAAGTCTGATAATTGTTTTCCTACCGGTATGTCAAATCCAAGGTTCTTGTTACCTATACCGGGCACTTGTTTGGTTATATGTAGCATTAAACATATAAGTAAATTACTAGATCTGAATGTTCCTTTCTTATCCTTCTTGATCTTCCCTAAATTGTCAATCAATTCATCCTTTAGCCATTCACATACATCAATTTTCACATTTTATTTTACCATATCATGTGCACTTTTTATGCATAAACTAGAAACTGAGTTAAGTTTGTTTGCATGTGTTGCTTTGTATCCTAAGATCATGCTAACAAATCTAACATTTATATCGGTCACATCATTAACCCTTAGAGACCTTCTGTCGGATGTTGCACCAGTTAAGTTCATTACTAGGTCATTTGAGACCTTCTTTGTTTTGTCTGGTTTGCTACCAGTGGAGGGTAACCCTGTTACAACTTTCACAGCTTCCTTGGTAATTTTATGGATTGAATCTAACCAAAAGAATGCACCATGTACTCTGTTCAATACTATCCTAATAACTTCCTTGGGGAAATTCAGAATGCTAAGGATTTCTGTGAATCCTAGGGTTTCAATAATTTTGTGTTTAGGTTTTACTCTACCAGAATCATCACAGATAATAGATTTGTACATGTCCTTGATTTCTTCATCTCTCAATTCTTCTATATGGAAATGGATATATATTCTAGGGTCTTCTGCATAAACAACTCCTTCGGGAATTTGGGAAAAAGCACCTACATTGTCATCCCTTTTAGCTATCTCGGGAACTAGCTGAAATATGGGCCTAGGGTGTTTCATTACCTCGACCACAGTAGGGTTTGCTATGAATTCAAGTGCAGAGGAGGATGCCATGATTATAAATACCTTTTTCTACCTTAGGAAGGATTGATTGCTGAAGTACTTTGCCTCTTTGCTCAAAATGCCTTAGCTCTAGAGATTTTACGCTCTTCAAATGTTTGAATGCTCGATGAAGTGAAATGGAGCCAAAAACATTAATTTATAATGTCAGTTTTGCCAACTACCATATTTAATGCTTGTCGGTTAAGTAGCCACTTAACATATCTGCCGATATAGAAGTAAATTCAACTTCTTACCATCAACCGAGGGAATAATAGCATATGTCTCATTGATTGCCAAACCCTCAAGGAAATTTCTTCAATTTGATGAAGAGACTCCTACCGGTGGAGTGCTACTCTGTTCTGTCGGTGGAATGTTGCTTGGTTCTACCGATGGAGGAGTATTCCTATCCACATTCATTTTTTATTTCCTGATCCATTCTTTTGAAAATTCTTGCTTAACCTCTTCAACTCTTTCTTTACCTTTCAAACTAGGACCTTTTTTGTCTGCTGGCGATCCTTTACTTCTACAAAATTTAGCAATATGTCTAATTTTGTTACATGCATAACAAGTCACATTATTCTTCTGAATAGCTTTCCCATAACCTATGTCAGTTTGTATTCTGCATTGATTAGATAGGTGTCCAAATCTTCCACAAACATAACATCTCACATTCATTATGCAATTCTCAGAGTTATGACCAATTTTGTTGCATTTTGAACATTGATCGGTGGGGGTGTTGATATTCTGATAATTTCTAGATCTACATTCATTTTCTCTATGACCATACTTGTTATAGTTAAATCATTTTCCATTAAATTTATAAGCAATAGGTTGTCTTACCGGTTTTCTATGATCCTGTGTGTTTGCAGTACCAAAGCATTCACCAACTTCAAAGCCAATTCCAGAAGTGTCACCTTTAGGTTTTTGATTCTTCAACAAGTTACCAAGTTCCTTTGAGCTTTTCTTGAATTTCTCTTTATGTTGATTTGCAACATCTAGTTCTCTTTCTAAGACTTCTTTCTGCCTCTCAGTTCATTTGAGTCATTTTGAGTGTGCATCAGATCTGTCTTCAACAAATCATTTTCATAATTGAGTCTTGTGTTTTCATTTGCAGCATCACTTAGTCTTCTGGTCAAATATTCTTCACTCTTCTTTCTATCTTCAATTTCTTTACAAAATCTCATAGTCATATCTTGCATCTCACTCTTTGTTGTCATGTTCTCTTGTTTCATCTTTTTTATCATATCATTAAGAGTTTCTTTTTCATCATTCTCATTTTGCATCTTTTCACAAAGTTCTCTTCTCTTGTTTCTTGAAATAGTAAGATTTTCTTGAAGTGCTTGAATAATATCCCGAGTGGCCTTTAGATCATCTTCAAGTTTGATATTTTTCAGTTTTTCTGCATCATAGTCTGAGAGAGCTCCTTCAAGTTGCTTCATCAAGTTTTCCATCTCTACCGGTGTCAAGATCTTCCTCAAGCTGTTAGGCTTCTGAAAATAGAGGACTAATCTCTGATACCAATTGTTAGGATTCCCACAGATATTGAGAGGGGGGGGGTGTTGAATTAGTATCTAACCAGTTTATAGATTTTCTTGACAAAACATGTAGAGCATATTAATACTGTGTACCGGTAAGCAGAAAGTAATGCAATAAACAAAGATAAAAACAACCACATAAAAAACACACCATAACACAAGGATTTAACAAGGAAACCCGATGTGGGAAAAACCTCAATGGGATTTGTGACCCACAATATTCACTTACTGGCCAATAAGAGAATATTACTACTACAAGAGGGGTCTGCACATGCAGGAAGGCCAACTGCCTAGAGCTCATTGCTCAAATACAAAATAGGAAGTCTCACTGACTTACAAAAATGGATTATACAAATCCAGTGTCTTGTACTGCTTCAAAATAGCATCTATAATGCCAGATCCAGTACCGGTTTTTTCTCTACTTCTTACATAAACCCTTAACCTATAATTTGCATAATAGGTCTGCCTTATTTTGCCTAAATATATTCCTCTATCTTACTTACAAATGTTCTATAATGATCTCTCTTATATAAGAGTCATTTTACAACTTCCCAAGTCGGCTTACAATGATTTTTACAAATAATAAACAAAATATATTACAACAAAAATCCTGTTGGCTTTTGTGTCGGTATGCTTCCTTTCACTGTTGGTGTTGGTGATGTGAGTGTTGGTGTAGAGTCTGATCTTGCTGGTGAACTATCTTGCCGGTGTCATAGGATTGTAAGGTTGCCATCAATGAAAAAACCTTCAATCACCTACAATGTCTCATTGGAGTGTGCATATGCCAACATATTGAGTGAGCAGAAAAGGATCTATACAAGCAAAATGTGCTATTCTTAGATCATGCCACCTATTGTTTTCTAGTCACTACAGTAGTTAAATCCCCTAACTGGGTAATCTCTCACAAGATTCATTATACAAATCCTCTAACAAGGTGATCCATTACCTTGTATTTTAAATCCTCCATTGAGGTTACCTTTAACTGGGTATAGCTCCTAACAAGGCTTGGGATCTTTAACAAGATTCTCTCCCAACAAAGTGTTGGCATATGATGAACCAACATGTTGATATGATGATAATGTATGTTGTCATTGATGTCAATAAGTGTAAGTGAACCAGTATGTAGATTGAAAGAATTTGGTGAACCGGTATGAAGAAATACAGTGAACTGGTGTCGAGGTTTCACTAAGTGTGACTACCGGTTAGTAGTCTTAGCTCTAGGGTTTCCGGTTTGGCAATCCAGCTTGTGTGATGCAACCGATGAGAGTTTGTGATGAGTTAGCTAAGAAATGAGGATGAGATCGAGGTGCCATGTCAGCTTTGTGCATGTGAAGGATTTCCTTGAGGATCTTGCATGAGAAGATTGACTGCATTAAAAGTCTACCTCGAGAATGAACATTCTTCTTGGCAGTATGAGAAGAAAGCATGATGAGTTGTTGATTCCCATATGTGGTGAAGAATGAATGATGTAGATTGTCTTGTGATCTGTTTGAGATTGTATCACTCTATGAAAAGTGTTTGGACGGTTAGGATTGGACTGCCTGTATTGTAAACCTAAGATGCTTAGGGTTTAGGGTTTATGCTACCGACCTAATTGTTGTCTATAAGGTCGATGATGTTTGTTATTGTAAGTTGTTGGAAAATTTTGTGTGTGTATCCAAGTGATGAGATACTTGCCAAACCAGTGAAAGAAAATTGCAGTGTGATTGCAGAAGTAGAGGAACTGAAAAGGATCTGCCTTAGCATATAGTGTTGTTATCAGATCAAAGCTTTACCTGTTGTCTTCTAACCATTTCAACAGAAGGAAAATCCCTTATCGGGTAGCTTTAAAAGGCTTACTGTAAATCCTCTTACTAGGTGACTCAAGTTTATTGAGTTCTTTAAATCCTCTAGCAAGGTAACCTTTAATAGGGTATATAGCCATCCCTTAACCGGGTGATCTTTAATAGGATCGGTTCCCAGTAGAACCCTATTGTAAAGTCTTTAACAGGACTAGGCTCCTAACAGAGCAAGCTTCAAAAGAGTTCAAAAATAAGCTTGTGGGTATTCATCCCCATCATGGTTTTTCCCATTTGGGTTTCCACGTGAAAAATTTTTGTGTCATGTGTTGTGCATTTTTCATGTGATGATTAAGGGTTCTTTGTTTGAGTGATTATGCATGCAGAGTTATTAGGTTATGGTAATACTGTTACACCACATGCATATGTTTATTGGTGAAGTTGTTATCAAGTATTGAATGTATTTGAAGTGTTCAGACTTATTAGTCTATGATGTCTGAAGTCTTACTGTGTTTAACCGGTATTGCCATGGTTAAGTTCAGTAATGAAGACAACCAGCTAGTGTTGTTTTAGCTTGATAAGTTGTTGGAAAGTTTTTGTCTGTACTGATTCACCCCCCCTCTTAGTACTAGTTAGGGTATCTTATGTTCATCATTATTCATCATAGAGCACTTTTTAGACCTTAACCAGTCAGTTACCTATTACTGTAGATAGTTAACTTGTGAGTTCCATCTCACCGTGGTTTTTCCTAGTTGGGTTTTCCACGAATGATTTCTTGTGTTGTGGTGAATGTTTTACTTACTGTGAATGTTGTTATAACACTTTGGATTGCATGCAAAGTTATAAGTAAACTGGTTAAATATTTTTACCGGTCTGGGATTAAAGTGTTATTGTTTTTGCTATCACTGATTCACTCCCCCCTCTCAGTGCTTTATAAGTCTATTAGGGCTATCTAAGCGATATTATGAGAATGCATTTTGTAACTTTCATAAATATAGTGAACACAATACATGCAAAATTGCATGACATTGAAACATAAAGCACAAGAATTGATTAATAATAATATGATAAGTGTTGGTATTTTGGTATGGTTTTGTCGTTGATGTCAACACCTGCTAAATACACCTACTTTGGAGATCCAACAACATTCACCGGCAATCAGTAAACTATTCAAACAATCACTGATATATGGTTAACCGGTAGAATATAATGTTCACCGGTACCTGCAATGACATGGAAGACACTTGGTAATGTCGAAGACATCATGTGGACACTTTTCCTTGAAGTAATATCATTGGTATATTCTTATTTGCATATTTGCTTTTACCGGCAAATAGGTCCAGGTTATCTAGGGTTACACCGACAGGTTTATCTTTTCCATATCAGCATGGCACGCTATGGAGATGATTTATTATTGTTATAGAAGCATTAAGCTGACATGTTCAATCGGTTATTGCATCGGATATTGTATTATTTGTAAAATGTTTTATTGTAATATCTTGTAGAGCCGACCTACTAAAATTGGTCTTAGGGTATGGTATAAATGTAAGATCTTATTTGTAAGATCAAATGTGGAATGCGGAAAAGATTTAAGGAAGGATATATGTGAGATCAAGTAGAGATATACACAAAGACATCATTTGAAGGTGAAGTTAGGTTTTTGTAGAAGCGTATCAGCATTACACCGGTACTAAATCCAGCATATGAAGATGCTATTTTGTGCAGTACATTCTCATTGGATTTAACCATCCAACTATAGTCAGTGTGACTCCCATTTGTGTTTGAGTAGTGAGCTCTAGGCTGTTGGCCTTTCTGCATGTGCAGACCCCTCTTTGTACACTTACTATCTGTAGTAGTATCATCTAATTGTGGGTAAGGTTTCCCACCGTGGTTTTTCCCCTTACAGGGTTTCCACATACAAATATTTGTGTCATGTGTTGTGGTTGACTTTGTGCTTATGTTTCATGCATTAATTCTTACCGGTACAACATTTCCTGTTAAAACTATTTACCGGCACATTTAACTGTCTTATCGGTATTAAGCATTAAGTTGGTTAATAAGATTTTGGTTTGAATTTATTAGACAACTGATTCACCCCCCCCCCCTCTCAGTTGTCCTCGGGACCTACAATAAGGTATTAATGATAGGGGCAATCCTTTTGTGGCTCATCCTAATCAAAATTTATTTTTTTACAAATCATTTTCCATCAAAATCAATCAAAGAATGTGGATATTTACCAAGTAAATAAGAACATAGATGGTGATATGACACATAAGCATATGGATAGTGATTATATTCATGTTTGAGTATCATGTTGGGCTTCATTTAAATTCACGTATGAATACTTCATTTCATGGATAAAGTTGGTAGTAATAAGTATCATATTGGTCTTCTTGTATGGCTATGCCATACTGTAGAGATACTTCTTTTCATGCTACATCAATGATTCCTTTTTAAAATGATATCCCTCAAAAATAAATATTATGGCCAGTTGTATATGTATGATTTGATACATGGATGCACACATGATAATATGCTTACTGATTGGAATAGTCAATTTAACATATGTGTTGAAGAATTCTTATTTTATTTGTAATACCCTAAAAATGGTCATCTAAACCATGGGCCCCTAATCTCGACTACATCACCAAGGTCCTAACCAAAGGCAATTGAATCAATATCGAGCACCTAATTAATTAATTCCTCGATCATCAATGTCAAATGGCAAATAAATCATTCTAAATTTATTAAATGTTTATTTATTTAATTAATCATTCCAAGTAAATCATTTTAATCAATTAATCTCTTTTTTTAATTAAATATCCTAGAATATTTAATTAATAAATAATTTTGCCATTAAATCATAAAAAAAAAGGAATTAATTTTTTTTAAAAAGAATTAATTTGCAAAAAAGAATTAAATTGAGAAAAGAAATCAACTTGAGTTATTTCTTTTTCTAATTTGAGATAACTTGAGAAATCTCAGAAAAGAAAGAAAAGCAATTAAATTGAATAAATCATTTCTCTAAATTTAAACTCAAAGCAATCTTGAGGAAAAGAATTTAGTTGCATTAAAATGGCTTTTTTCTAATAAAATAAATCTTGAGCAAATAAAAGAAATATACATGGAATCAACTAATTTTATCTCAAGTGCATGACTTCAATTGGTTTTATCTCCAATGCAAACTCAAACTTATAATCCAAATGCATTAAATCAAACTTTATTGAATTTATCTCAAGATCAACTCAATCTTATCTCCTCTGAAACTGAATCAAAGCATCCAATCATCTCAATTCACTTGGATTGTTCTTTCTCTTGAGGAATCTCAACCGCTCATCATTAATCAATCTTGTTTGTTGGTCTCTCTTTGGTTTCTCTATAGATTCAACCTTTCATCTCTCAATCAAGACACCCTCGAGATTTATTGTTATTATGTTGTTTTTGCTCTAGAGTCATTGACAATATTGCATATTGTGATTATTGCATATTAGTTTAATAATCATTGCTTGCATCCATTTAGCTTAATTTTGTGCTCATATAGATTAAATCCTTCATCTTGGTGTAGTCTAGTCACTGGTATTGCTTAGATAAATTTGAGAGCAAGTCTATACTCGCATCTTTTAGGAGGCAATAGGTTGATTTGTTATGGTTTTTACATTAATTGATTATATCTGTCTAACCATGCATGCAATGATTTATTGAAGTGTTTGTCTCTTACAACTTACAGATTACCACTTTTCACACACACATTTTTGGCACCTACCGTGGGGCAGAAGATTACAATTTTGGTGTTGCAGATCACTTCTTTATGTTTTTCAAATTTTGTTCATACAATTTTTGCTAAAACTCATACAGGTTTTTTTAGGGGTAGTATGAATTTATGTGGCATATCCTATGGTCTATTGGGAACCATCGTACAACTCTATGAGAAAGCTCGTTCGATTATCTGTTTTCTCATATGGCTCTATAAGGTTACTCGTATGGTCTATTGAGAATCATTGTAAGACTCTGTGATTTTACTCATATGATTTTATGTTTTCTCGTATTAAAAACAAAGTAATTTTTAGGGTTTTTCTGATTGGATTTTGCTGATACTAATGCTAACCCTAATCTATTTTCTCTCTATTTGCGATATTTTCACACCCTAACCAATTTATGTAGAATGATTATCCAAGAACATGCATGTCTCTCAAAAATGATATGACTACTGATTCATTGTTTTTGCAATTTGCCTAAGGAGATTCAAGTAAACTTTGTGTATTCTTAATTGTTTTCTAGGCACTTAAATTGCGATATAGTAAATGAATAAATCTATTTTTTTCGTGTTTGAGAAGAGTCTAAAAGGTAGGAGAGTATTCTCTTGTCTGTATAGACAATTAGAAATATAGACCCTTGAAGCTTTTCTAGTTTGAGATTTGTGTTGTTTTTAGTGAGCCTGTCACAGTGGGAAAAAGTAATCACCTTGTGAGAATGACCCAAGTGAGTACAACTAGACCTAAGCATTCCAACTCACTATAATAAATAGGCCTCTTGAGATTAAATTCTCAGAGGATGGAGTTATTTGAGTTTTCTCTTTGATAACTCTCATATCGGGCATTTTGTAGGGCCTCACAATCTTAATCACGCTTGCATGACTACATCTTGTTTAGATACCTTGTCAGAATATAGGCCTCAATCATTCTTGTGCGACTTCAAGGGGTAATTTGAAATGAAAGTCCTTATTAAGAACTTTAAGATAGAAGCTACCTGGTTCACCTCCAAAAGGGGGATAATCTTTGTGCAGGAGAGATAGTAACTCTCCCAAGATACTTGCCATATTGTGCCTCATTAGCATTTGGATTCAGCTAATATGGTGTTGAGAATCCATTACATGAGACTCAACGGTCGTATTTTGATTAGCTATTAGGCGTGTACCTAAGCTTGCAAGCAAAGGTTTTCTCTCTCAACCAACTTCCTTACGATTAGCATGTTGTGCTTGAAGTCACTTTACATATTGCGTGTTTGTTGTGGCTTTGTCCTTGAAACTAAAACTGAAACCATGGAACTAGAGAAAATAATCAAAACATCAAAAACTCAGTGGTCAAAACTCTTTTCTTGTCAGAAACTTGTCCCTGTCCAGTCTTGTGTCGTACGAGTCTTCTAGTTTGTCATGCTAGTCTTTGAGAGTTATTGTCTAGTTAACCTTAAATTGTTGTATGAACCATAATCTTAGGGGTTCATATTTGCCCATTTGTCATACTACTGAGTAGGAATTGTCATCTGGTCATATCTAAATTATCGTACAAGTACAGGCATTTGATATAACTTTTTACCAAATTAAGGCAACAACTTGTACGAGATTTCTAGTTTGTCGTCTGGTAGCCCATAAATTATCATCTGGTTCATAATATTTTGTCATACAAGCCTTTGATTTCATCAATCTAGGAGCCTATGTTTTTGTGTACCTTTTTTAGATTTTTCATACTTGCCTGATTAGTCTTGATACACCACAATGAGCATATATCTGGTCTTTTTCAGCCTGAGCATAGAAATATTGATAGTGTACCCCTATCATTGTGTTACATGATTTTGTTGATTATACCCTATCTAGTTCAATCAATCATCCATCAATATGATTAATTTGATCCGCTTAGATCACGTCTTATACAAGATAGATCATTCCTGAAACCAGACTTGGTCTCAATATCTTCATCCAATTATCACCTCAAGCAAAAAAACTAGCTCCGATTTTATCTTGACATCTGTATCACTTCTAGCTCTCAGTCACATCAATTGTAAATGCCTGTTCAAACTAGTAGCTCTTCTAAGAATTCCGACAAAAGTCAGAGACAATATTTTTCATTACAAACTAATTCATTCATTCAAGAAGAACTAATCTCTGACAAACCTTTGTCCGAGCAAGTCAACTAATTTTTTATCAACCCTTATCTTCCAATATGTTTGGGGAAAGACAAGAAAAAGAGGCTTCTAAACACAGTGCTTCATATAACATTAACACTCAAGATACTGATAGTGACTCCTCATCTAGTGACTCTGAACCTGAAGAAGATACTATAGTTAAATGTCAAAAGGACAAGGATTTCAGAAGAAAGATGAAAATTATCATGGCCCAGGAAAAAGAAGAATATTTTCTAGAATTGGCTAAACAAGAAGCTAGACTTCCCGTCGACTATAACATTGAAAGCCTTATCACTAAAGAAGAAGATACTTCATTAATGTTGGTAACCAAACAATTGCAAGCACTACAAACTAAGATCAAAAAATGAAAGACAAGGATAAATCTTTTGTGCAGTATTCCTTAGACACAATCTTCCCATTCCCATTCGACAAGAACCTTCACATGCCTCCATTTCCTTTAAGAGTGGAAATTCATAAATTTGACAAATATGACAGTAACTCAGATCCTAAAGACCATGTTCGAGAATTATGTGCTTTATGCATGCAGTTCATGCACATACATATATATCTCATGTGTCTCTTTGCAAGAAGTCTAGGAGGACAAGCCATGGAGTGGTTTTCAAGCCTACCTACAGGAATTGAATCTTTTGAGGAGCTGGTCGAATTGTTTCTCCAACAATACTCCTTTAAAATTTTCCATCTAGTCACTATGATTGACCTCTGTAATACCAAACAGAAGATAGGAGAACCTTTTCTCACTTTCCTTCAATGTTGGAGAAAGATTGTCTCTAGATATTCACGACCCGATCATGAGAAAATGGACATCTTTGTTAGAAATTTGGTTCCTGAGTTAAAATATAATATTAAAATTCAAGTATATCCTTCATTTAATAATATGGTGGACAATGCTCTCAAAATTGACAATGTGCTTGTAAGGAAAGGAGAGATATCAACTTATAAGGAAACACAACATGACTCTAGTTCTAAAGAGAAAAACAAACATTGGAAATATGGCAAAGATAATAACAGAAATGTTGTGAATGATGGAGTAGTTGATATTGTTAAACCAAAACCAAAATCAATAGTATTTAATCTAACTAGTGGTACACAGGTACTCAAAGTTGCTCAAAGTGCTGCAGAAAACCCTCCTAAGAAATTGAAAGAGTGGTTTAAAGATAAGCCTTGGGTTTCAAAGACTAAATATGATTTTACTCCTCTGAGAGAATCCTATGAGTCAACTCTGAAGACTCTGTTGGCAAATGAACCAATCACATTGCCTGATAACTCCAAACCATATGATCCTAAATTCAAACCCAAATGGTGGAGGGAAAATGATTACTGTGAATATCACTAAAACAAGGGTCACACAACTAATAACTACATGAAACTCAAACATGAGATTCAAGACCTTATCGATAGTGGCAAAATTGTTGTGGGAAATCATACAGCCAATTCTGATCATAAAGCTTTCAAATATCTGTTGTCCTCAATTTTAGCATGGCCAAAATCATGAGGCAACCCTACGAAACTGGTCCATTTCATACCTCACATCCTCCAGGAGAGCTTGACCGACTCCATCGGTTAGCTCCTTTGGCTTTTCGCCTTTTGTTTTTATTTTTTTTGAGTTTTTTTATGATTTGTAGTTTTGCCTGCAGGTCGGACTTTAAAGTTCAACCTGCAGGGTTCTCTCTTTTTGAAGGAATTGCACATCGGACTTTAAAGTCTGATGTGCAAAGTTTTGGTTTTTCTCCTACAGATCAGACTTTAAAGTCCGACCTACAGGGCTTTTGCATCTGCACATCAAACTTTAAAGTCCAATGTGCAGGTTGATTTTGCAGTAGGTTGCATGTCGGACTTTAAAATCTGACTTGCAAGAGTTTTAATCTAGCACGTTGGACTATAAGTCCGACATGCATGGCATGCTTAACCATTAATGAGGGTATTAATGGTTAATTTGGGGGTTATTTATTAGAATTTAGGTTTTAATTCTTCATTTCTTTTGGCAATCTTTTCTCTGCGTGTACCCTCCTGCTCCTTTCTCGTGATTTTGTTCCCAATCACTTCACGAAGTCATTAGATTTTCTTCAATCAGACCGATTGAGGTAGGTATTTTCTTTTCTTCTCAAGTTTTTGCATTAGTTCTTTCCTTTCGTTTTTCATTTTCGCATTTTCCCCTTTCCTTCAAGGGCGAGGGCACACTGGACTTTAATGTTTGATTTCCCTTTGATCTCTTGGTCTATTTTAACCCACCTGCATGTCGGGTTTTAAATCCCAACATGCAGGCTAGTGAATTGAGATAACTCCCACATATCAGACTTTAAAGTCTGATATGAGGGAGATACCCTCTTGCTAACATGTCGGGTTTTAAAACCTAACGTGTTAGCAAGAGGGTTAAACCTCACATTTCGGACTTTAAAGTCCGATATGTGAGATGAGTTTGTCTGATTGACATATCGGGTTTTAAAACCCAGCATGTCAATCAATTGTCCTTCCCCTACACATCAGACTTTAAAGTCTGATGTGTTTGCCTTTTGAACAGTTTTTCACTTGCACATCGAACTTTAAAGTCTAATGTGCTAATGACTTTTTTCCAACCTGCACATCAGACTTTAAAGTCCGATGTGCCGATAACTTTTCTCCAACTTGCACATTGGACTTTAAAGTCCGATATTCAAGGAAGATGTTTTACCCCTGCACATCATACTTTTAAAGTCCAATGTGCAAATTTTGACCCCTAAGGTGCAGGTTAGACTTTGTTCCCCGAACTGTTAGTTTTTGAAAATTTTGTTCCCAAGCCTGTTCTGAGTCTGATTTTTTGATCCAGTTGATAAAATTTGGTTTTCTGATGATGATGACTGTCAAAGAAGCTAATCTTTAGTGTTGAATGTAGTAATTTACAAATGTCAAGGCCTCCTCATGACAAATCAGAACCTTCTCCGAGTCAATTGGAATCCTCACTAGGCAAATCATCTGTAAAGAAGATGAAGTGCAAGTATGATAAATATTGAAAAAGTACCCAGAGAGCTCAGTAGATTCCAACATCAAGGAGATCAAAGATACGGAGATTGGTCATGTTAATATGGAGGAGTTTATTGATTGGGTTGAGAAAGCTCCTTCCCACCTAACAAACTTGATCAGATCTGAGTTACACAAATATACTTCCTTCCCAGTCACAACTCATTATCCGGATTTTGTACTTGCATCGGTGGATCACTTTGATCTAAATATGAGACAGGTTAAGGATGCTGATCAAAATGTGGTCATGACATTGGACAATGTTTTCTTTAACAGTGTATTCAAGGGTTCACTAGTCGAGGAAGTGGCTGACATTTCTCAAGAAAGTGCTCAAGAGTACTATGAGAAAAATGAGGTGAAATGCAAAAAAGTAATTAATACAGTGTACCTCTTTGCTGCCAGAAATTCCACCACCTCAAGATGGCCTAAATATTTCCATAGAAGTGACTTCAATGAGGAGTACAATGATATGGTCACCATGTTGGCATGGGTGAAAGGTTTGAAAGACTCATTATTTCCAAAACTGGATGTGCTATTATATGAATATAATCAGAAAAGGAGCTGCCAAGATTGATTGGGGTGAGCAGATCAGTGAAGCACTCTGTGCATAGTTGAAGGAGGTAAAGGTAACATTGAAATTCTATATGACCTCATACCTAGTATATGCAACTGCTTCTATGAAGCAATATCTAGGTTTATCTACAAAAGGTGATAGGAGGTTAGTACCTGTCTGAGAATACTATGATCAACTCACAATCAAAAACCAAGGAAGCCATTTCATAAGAGTCAATGACGCTTTCTTTATTGTGTGGAGGTGCATGTTTGATAAATGTTTGCAAAAGAAAAGGTTGTCAGAGGCAACATATAACAAGGTTTCTCATTTCGGATGCATTTTTCTTCAGTTTCCAACATTCACTTACATCTGGATAGGATGTTTCTCGGGTGAACCTTTCATTTTACCAAGGTATCCTTCTGACAAGATTATACTCATGGAGTTATGTCGGCAACTAATTTATGTGCATGAAAAGAAATCACAAGCACATAAGATTGGAGTGAAGTTACCAGAATCCATTGGCTGGTATTCAGTTTTGACCAATCCCAAGGCCAAGAACATGGAGGAAGAGATGCAATGGAATACTATGAGGAGATTCAAGGCACAAAATAATTTTGATTTTTGTGGCATGAAGAACAAAATCGGAAGGAACTACACTCATGTTTTTAGGTTTGAGGATGTATGGGTAGACTACCAAGATGAAGAAGACATAAGGAGAATGGATTTTAGTCATCTTACCTTAGAGTAGATTGAAAATCTAGATTTGGCAAAAATCCCAAGACCATGGAAGACATTGATGACATAGTAGACCCAATCTTTTATGAAAAGAAGATTGCTAATTCTCCACTCCCACTAGTGCAATGGTCGAAGAAGGAGAGTAAGTCTATTACTCAAATAATTTCCCCCATTTTGGAAAAAACCAATGCATGGTTGATAAAGAAGAAGCTTAGAATGAAGCAACTTCCTGCTAGTTCCGCAGACGATGACAATAGTGATGGCCCGATTGGTAAGACAACTACAAATGAAACAAGAACCAAGAGTAGACCATATCAAAAAGCACCATACTTGGCCCTTGCAACATAATCTAAGGGGAAAGGACCCAAAATCAAATTCAAAATTAACGGGTCCAAAAAAGGTGAGTCATCTTCAACAACACAAGAGACAATCACAAAGGAGCTTGAACAATAGTCTGCTAAAGAGATGGAGAAAGAAAAGGAGCCGGAAGAAGGAGAAATTCCTCATCAAGAGGAAGCATAGGTTGAAGAGGCATCACATCATGGCAAGATTAATATCCCTGCCACCTCACAGGCACCAACCTATTCAAGGGTGTTTATCCATTCTATCAAATTTGACTCAAATCAAGAGGATGAGGAATTTGATGATGAGGAGTTGGATATTGACATGACACAGCCAGATGTTGCTCACTAGTTTTTCACATTAACCAATTTCTCTAGTTTGGATGATATTCCTTCATCCACTATTGAATCTTCGATGCTGGATTTTACTGAAGCTATGAAATAGGCATTTGTAGAGAAACAGATGGTAGATTTTCCTTCCTCCATGATCATAATAGAAGTTCCACCTCTGGTGAGTATTGAGATATTTTCCACTGCACCTTCCACTCTCCCATCTATGGCTATAACTAAAGGGGTGTCAGTAGTAGCTATTGTTACTACATCAGCTGGCATGTCACTGGATACTTCAGCATTGATAACAATGACAACATCCACAACCACTGGAAGTTCAAGTCTGTTAGCTCCTGAAATACCAAGTGATACTCAACAAGAGGCTACTACTCCACTTGCCAATCCAGAATTACAACCTTGGATGGAGGTAGTAGCACCCAAGAGGAAGAAATAGTTAATTTCACTGATGAGTTTGATTTTGAGTAGTTGGTTCCCCCAAAGCCCAAAGGTACAAAAAAGTCAAAGACTGTTTCTCGAGTGTTAGTAGGTCTAGCTACTAAGAGGAAATATGCTAAGGTCATGGTACCATCATTAGATAAGAGTAAGTATAAAATACAATCTGAAGACTATACCATGAAAACTGTAGAGCTTGGAGTGGAGACGCATGAGAGTGTTAAGTTGGATTCTCAAACTACTTTTAACTTTTTGTTGTAGAGGTTTGATAAGGAGAGGGATGAGAAGAATGAGTTAAAACAGAAGTGTGAGAAATTGACCAATTTTCTTCTCAAAGTTACACAATCTTCCCAAGAAATTGAGCCCATTGTTTCCTCAATGGATACTGAAGCACTTAAGAAAGTTGAAAAAGTGGGAGCCAAGGGCCAAGTGGTGGACGAGTGGATTGCACAGTTGAAATCAGAAGGGTCTCATCTTCTAAGTTCAACAATTGGGTTATTGGCTGAATTTGAAGTAATTAAAAGTCGAATGCAAAGTATCAAGACTTCGCTATCTCAAGAAATTGAAGATAATGAGAGAAGTGCAACCCTTCGGAGAAAAATGGAGGACTTCAAAATTGACATCCTCGTGGAGAATAAAGTAGTTCCCACAAGAGAAAAATATATCCAAATCTTGTCATTGTTGTCTCACAAGAAAGAGACAATAAGATTGATGATTGCAGAGCTGGATCAAGAAAGGAAGTAAGGTGATGATGAGATTGATCTCATTTCTGCCAGAATTGTTGACATTCCTTGCTATCTATATGATGACAATAAGAATATTGTTACTAGTGACACCATCACATAGGAGTTTCTTTCTCTAATGGATCACTGCACAAAACAAGATTTCTCTCTAAGTGCATTTGATAAGTTACTAGAGATTCAGGTCAGTTTTGAGGTCCTTGCATCCATGCTAAAAGATGGAAAAAAGAAATACGTGAAGGATGAGGATGCAATTTCCCATGTTCATGTTATCATAGATTCTACCCCAATACCGAACAAAGTTGAGATGGAGGCCATCCTGACTAAGTTCAAAGAATTCCACAAATCTAATGAGGAGGAGAAAGATGAATAAATTGTCCCCTTTTACATATTCTTTTCATATAGTTGCATTAATAGATGCTACAAGTTTTCTCGCAGCTGCACATTTTTTTCTGCTTTAGTTAAATTCAAGTGGGGCTATGCAGTTGAATTAGTCAATTGTACCCACATTTTTCTCCATTTGTTTCCTATTTAAGGAGGACCCTCATTTGTACATATTTATCTTTTTTATTCTTAGCAAATTTCTGCCAAATTTTTATCTCAATTAAGACTTTGTGCTTTTGATATAAAAAAAGTGGTTTCAAGGAAATAAAGATAACAGCTCTCTAGTTTCCAAACTTTTCTTTGGACTCAAGTTTGTGATTATGATTGGAATCATTCTTATGTTTAGTTCTCATAATCGTTCTTTGTGATCTTGAATCTTTTGGTGAAATTGTTAAGTTTTATTAAAGAGCTTTCCAATTGTACAAATAGACTTTGTGCTCCTTGTATATTTGAGAAATTTTTTGATATTAAGTGATTAGTAGTAGGCTTTGTATTGCTGTTGTTACTTGTGTATACACATAAAATTGGCTATGAGCGATTAAATAAATATTATATATTTATTTAATAGTTAATCTTCTATTAAATAGTTAATTTGAAAAGATTAATTTATTTTTCATTTTTCGTGTCTTTCTATTAATTAATTTAATTGAAATAATTTATTAATTAATTCATCTATTCTATTCCTCTAAATAATTAAATATCTAATATTTAATTATCCTTTTAACCAAGTTAATTAAATATCTAATTTTTAATTGTCTCCTCCAATCAATTAAATATCTAATATTTAATAGTTATTCTCCTATCCTATAGTCTCAAATATTAAATAATTTCTTAAATTATTTAATCTTTCTTAACCAACTCACCTTCCATCCCTACTTCATCTTCCCTTTGCCAACTCATCCATCATGTGGCTAAGGAAATTAATATTTCTTAAATATTAATTCATCATTTATCTTCAACCACCAAGTTCAATGAATATTGTGTACGTACAAATATTTCATAACCATCTTCTATATTCTCTCCAACACCCCCTACATCTTAGGAAGGACTCGAGTCCACTTGTCCTCTCCTACCTAAATCTTTTCCAACCATCCCTAGATTCCCTTAGTCAACAACCCAGTCAAGGTGAGATGAGTGACACTTGTCTTCTCCTTCCCCCTTTCTCTCAACCTTCACCCTTGCTCACAGCCATCCAAATCTACATATCTGATCATGATCGTTGATCTAAGCCACATCATCTTATCCTCTCAAAGTCTATAAAATCAAGAGCTTCAATTGAAAGAGAGTTAGAATTCAAGTACATTTTCAAGCAAATCATTTGTAAAACTTATGCATCTGTGAGTTTTAATCTTGAAGCAAATAGCAATTATCATTTAGCATAATCATTTTAGCATAATCATGTAGTGTTGCATACCATAGCATTTGTGAACTATCAATTATCAGTCCAATCTTCATATGCCATCTTGGAAGTTATCAGTGCATTGTCTAAGAGCACACCATTTGCAACCAGAAACAATGGAGTTAGGACACAATGAGACATAAACCATGAAGGTAATATTAGTATTTTTATTTCATATGTATTTCATGTAGTTTCATTGGTTCGGTTTGAATTTCCTGTAGTATTTCCATTGGTATTTTGTGAAACTAACTTGTTACAGGTAGCATCTAGATGATGAAATTCAAGTCGACACATTCTGGTGCCCACTGTGGGGCTCATGGACCTCACATATACCTTTAAAAATCTCACAAATGTAGAATTAACGCATTTGTAATGCACGCAAGTTAGCACATTTGACAGATGGTTTAGTGCATTTAACAATTGTTTTAGCACATATGTTCTATAAGATAACACATTTGAAACAGAGTGCAATTTTTTTAATCAAATCTTGAAATTAGGCTTGTGCAAGGGTAATATATATGGAATATAACATTTAAGTATAGGTGGCATTTCCTCTTCTCTTTTCTCTTTCTTATACTTTAAGTTATATTCCATATATATTGTCATGATGTTTGAGAGGGGTTTTAGACCTCTAGGAGTTATAATGCAAAATCTAGTTTTTGGAAGATCCTTCAAATTTCACACTTAATAAAATTTTAGGGCATTTCAGAATCAGGAGTGAAAATTTTGTAACCAAGATTTTAAATTAGGCTTGTGGAAGCCCACCTAAGGTTTTGGATTTTCACTAACTTCTTTTTTATTGCAGGTTTCTAACAGTTTCTTGCAGATTTGGAGGAGTTAAGTCGGGATTTAGTGATTTCTTTTTAGCTTTTTCAAAGTTGGTTAAAAAGAACTCATATTTCCTTTTGGGTAAAAATAACTTCATTTTTCAATTTGGTGTTCTAAAAAGTACCTCACTTATTTTTGGGCTTTAAAAATAATCACATTTGCAAGGTAAAAAGAACAACAAATCAAACATTTACTTTCTTGCAAAGTTGGGATTCACACCTCAAATTTTGGGCTCTAAAAAGAACAACAATCTTTCATTTTCTTGCAAAGGTAAAAAGCACAATCAATCTTTTTTTTTTTGCAAGTTAAAAAAAAATCAACTTGTCCATTCTTACAAAGCAAGTTACTTTTTGCAATGATTTTCATTTTGTTGACCAAGATTTCTAATTCTTAGTTCAAAAAATTATTTTCTATGTGAGGCTAAAATAAACACCATGCTTGTTGGAGCAACATCTCCAAATAGAGGATAGATCATATTTCTATGGAAAGTTAAAAAGAACATTTATATTCCATGTCTCGAAAGTGGTAGGTATATGCTCTCCCCTTAATTGGGTGATCAAAAAGCCAAACCCACTCTTTTATGCTTTCTTTACTTTCAAGCAATTAAATCCTTTAGAGGGCCTACCTTCCCGAACTACCTTGAGGGGGCTAGTGAGAGGGGAATGACCCAAAGTGGAAATGGGTTAATATCGAGTCCTTCCAATCCACTCTAAATAAATCGTGTTTGTGATGAAAGTCACAAGCAACATGTGCTGATAAGTTCATACCGACACTATGTTTCCCCATAAACCTTATGGAGTGTAACCTATATAGGTTGGGAACCTTCTGTATTTACAGAACTGAAAGTGTCACATGTATGGTCACATGACTGGAAGCCTTTACAAAAAACCACTTGTACTAGTTGCCAATATCCTTCTAATTGTTGGCTCGGGAGGTCAGACCTCTAAAGCCGCTCACACACATACAGTTCTTAGTAGAGATAAAGTTTTCCATGGGGAGTTTTCATGGAAAATGGTGCTTGGCTGCCTTAGAGAAGTGAGTGCCGAGGGTGGAGCCAGTGGGCTCAAGCATCTAAATATCCGCTTTGAATAGCATAGCATCGAGGAAAACCCCATGTGAGATTCAACAACTATTGTCTCAGCCTGCCATAAGATTTGTACTTGCTTGTGCATTTTTTTTATTAAACATTATGTCTTCTATGTCTATAACATGTTCCAAATGGTCAAAAATTGAAGAAAATGATCATCTAAGAATGAGCAAAAAATCCAACAAATTGCTGGAAAAATTGATCAAAAGGGTGATACAAAGGCTTTCCAACATTTGAAACACCAGATCAAACTAAAGTGTCAAAACATCACTATCGAAATACTTCTTGAGTAGATTTGTCTCTAAACCATCACGTATTTTCAAACTAGCTCAACAACTGGGTCACTAATCCAACAGGCTATTACCAAAAGGTTTCTATAAGCATAAACATTCAACAACCTATCAATTCAAACATCTTAAGTGCAAAAAAAGCAACATCATTGTCAAGTCTCTCATCAGGATAATCAAATCCTCTATCATGAAGCTTGATCAGTCTATACTAGGTTCATAATCTTGGATATATCTTTCCTATTTTGAACCTAGGTTATATCAAAATCAGAATCGCATCAACATTGGAATCAAACAAACTTGTAAATTTTCAGATGCTTATATGACTTTTAAGTATCACCTTAATAAAAGAAAACCCAGTTATAAAGCTACTCAGAAAAGAATAAGATTCTTGTATCTCAATCGCAAGATCTTATTAAAACATAGGACATTCCTACACCGTTTTCCTCACTACTTACGTGGTTGTGGTACAGAGTTTGATGGAGAAATTTTGCAAGGACGTGTTTTTCAACAAAGAGATGCTTTATCACAACGAACAAACAATAGCGGTAAAATCAACAAAGCATATCTTCCTAAACCAATAATCACCTATTGACTTTGTCCTTTGGAAATTTCTTTTTTTTTGAAATAATCACATGCCAGTTTGGACTAGAGCTCAATACGAACAACTGAGAAAACAACAAATGGAGGAAGAAGATAATCCTACATTCCAAACTTTTGGGTTTACCATTGTTGATGAAGAAGCAATCAATAGCACTATTAGAGACCTTGAGCAAGATTTCAAATTTGATAGGCTAATGGAAAAATTGTTGGCAAAGCAAAAAGAGAAATATCTCTTGGCAAAATCTAGAGATAAACTACCACAAGACTTTAACATAGAAAACTTGAAACAAGATGTGGAGGAAAGTAACACCCAAAACATAGATGATCCAAATAACAAAGATTTGAACAAAGAAATTCATGAAGAAACAAGGAAAGAAAGGGATGACACAAGAAAAGTGTGTAGTGATAAAAGAACTCATGAAGAAACAAGGAGAAACTATGTGGATAATCCATTGTTAAACCTTACTCAACAAATGCAAACTCTACAACAACAAATACAAGACATGAAAAATGGAACAAGCTCCAAGAAGTATTCATTAGAAGATATATGCCCATATCCTTTTGATAAGAATTTGAATATGCTACCATTTTTGCAACATTGCGAGATTCCTAAATATGACAAATACGATGGAAAATCTGATCCTTAGGATCACATTAGGGTTTTTTGTACTATGAGCATGGAATTTTCTCATGATGAAACTTACCTTATGCGTCTTTTTCCTAGGAGTTTAAATGGGCAATCAATGGAGTGGTTTTCAAGATTACCATCCGGAATCAAATCTTTTGAAGAACTTGTGAATAGATTTATTTCACAATACTCCTACAATATAAGGAATGAGATAACAATGCCGGATCTATGCAATATTAAACAAAAGAATGGTGAATCCTTTATGATCTTTTTACAATGATGGAAACGCATGTTTAATAGGTATCCCCAAGATGTACCTGATCAAGAAAAAATAGACATATTCATTGATAATCTTATTAGTGAAATGAGTTATCAACTAAGAATGCAATGTCCTCCCTCTTTTTCCAAAATGATCGAGAATGGTTTGAAAATAGAGAATGCGATGGTAAAGAAAGGAGAGCTAAAACTTTACAATAATTCCTACAACAACAACAACAACAAAAATGACAAACCCAAGTTCTGGTCAAAGAATAGGAATGTTAGCAATGGAGGAAATGATGATAATAGTGCTACAAAACAACAACAACCAATCTTTAATCTATCAAGTCAAATCCCAAGCAATAACAATCTAGAAAATAATAAAACCAAGTCATTTTTCTCCAATCCTCGAAGGAAATTCATAAACATTGGAGAACCTTTGGAATCAGCGCTAAAAACTCCGCTTGCCAACAAATTGATTGTTTTACCAGAAGCAAGAAGTTATGAACCACCAATCAAGCCAAATTGGTGGAATGACAATCATTTTTGCAATTACCATCAGAATAAAGGACACCAAACAAATGATTGTCAGAGATTGAAACACCTTATCCAAGATCTAATCGATAATGGAACCATCACAGTGGATAGCCATAAGACAAATGAATCACACCTAGCTTTCAAAACTCCACTTCCAAATTATGACAAAGGTGAACAATCTCAATTAAAAGATGACAAAGGAAAAGCCAAAGTGAATTACACTTATACATATGATGATGTGGTAAATGTTATCATTGTTAAAGATAATCCATCTTCAAAGCCAATAAATGTTATTATGAGAAGCAAAGCAAAGGTTACCTTTCCAAGTATAACAAAAGACCCAACATCCACTTCACAACAATTCAATTTAGTAGAGAAATTACAAAGAATACCCGCTCAAATATCAATTCTAGAACTTCTCAAGGTTTCACCTATGCATAAGGAAATTTTGGAGAAAGCTTTAGTGGAAACAACAATTTCAAAAGATTTGGATATAGATTAGTTCCAAAACATGGTAGGACACCTTATAGCTCCTCATTGCTTATCATTTTCTGAAAATGATGACGCATCCTTACAACATCCTAACAATGCTCCCTTACATGTTGAAGTCACCATCAATAAAACTCATGTCAAACGTGTACTCATATATGGAGGAGCCGACTTAAACATTTGTGCATTAAGTTTGATAAAAGCTTTGGGATATTCAGAAAATGCAGTGGACCCGAAAAAGAAAATAACCATCAAGGCTTATGATGAAGTAGAACGTTCTTCTAAAGGAACTATTGTGTTGCCAATGAAAATAGGACCTATGGAAAGGAATACATTGTGTTGGAAAGGAATACATTGTGTCAAGCTTTAGATTTGAATCTCTCTTACAACATTCTTCTAGGAAGACTATGGATTCACAAAATGCAAGCAGTTCCTTCTACATATCATCAATGTGTAAAATTTCCTCATGAAGGACAAGAGATCACTATAATTACATATTCTAGTCAATATTGCAATAATTTGAAGCCAACACAAGAAGCAAGAGTTCCACATAACAGAGAATCAGTATATCCTACCAAAGAAATTCAAGAAAAGTTATGGGAAACTTTTGAGGAAAAGCTCAAATTAAATAATGAAGGAATGAGAAAATATTCTTTGCATAATTTTCCACTTTCCCCTAAGTCATATGAAAAGCCTATAGATATTCAATCAAAGACATCAGAAAGATCAAAACATGTGTTTAAAAAAACATTTGTTAGTGTTGGAACTCTTGAAGAAGAAAATGAAGGCAAAGACATTCTTAGTTGGTTGTACAAGGATGAAGATAAAACTATAGCAACAACAACAAAAGTCAATATTCCCATTAAATAATATGGAAAAGGTTGTGAAATCATGCAAAAAATGGGATATGAAGGAAAAGGACCAATTGGTAAGTGACATCAAGGTATTTCAGCTATTTTTCCACACTCACAATCCAAAGAAGATAAATCCAGGCTTGTATATCTAAAATGCAATCAAAAGCAACATAATCATCAACAACAAAAGTGGAAAAATAAATCAGTCTCTAAAGAAGAAAATTTGCAAGAAAAGCTACATCAAGCGACAGAAATAGTAACCAATAAACAAAAGAAGCAAGAAGAACATGAAAAGCAAGACAAGGAGATTACCATCAAGGGTAAAGAAAAATCTTGTCAACAAGTTCTGGAAATACAAAAAAATGCAAAATCTGAACAAGATATTCCAGAAGCAGCAAAAATAGGGATGGCAGAAATCAAGGAACTCTTTGCACCATACAACATTCCTGTATGGTATAGTGGAGTAGTCCTAGATCATGATTCAGAGATAGATTCAAATGAGTATGAATGGGGTCTAGATGTCTTATCTACTACATCAAGTAAGGAAAACAATGAGGACCAAGCAACTATCATGAAAGAAGACTTGTCTATTACAAAACAAAAGATGGAGTTAGAAAGAAGGCAAGAAAAACTCAGAATTCAGAGAAAAGAGGTATATGCAAAAAGGAAAGGGAATGACAAAGACAAAGAGTTAATTCCATAAGAAGTACAAATAGGGATAGATCAAGCATCCGAAAATATAATATTTTCATCAAAAGAGGAACAAGATGTATCCAGATGTGGCAGAGCCATAGAAGAATTAAGAGATAGTCAAGTTGGATTGACTATTAGTCCAGAAGAAGTTGAGTTTGAAAGGAGACAAACTCTAACAAAAGAATCCTCTTTATCATGTACACAAGTATGTAAACTCCAAAATGCAAATGAGGTCAATCAAGAAGGAATTTGTAGTATTAAAGATGCGTGTGTTGATATAATCCATCCATTTAAAGGACAAACATCAGTTGAAGAACCACTTGAGTATGAACTACAAAATACTAATACTGATTTTGTTAGAACTAATTGGGAGATGCTTGGGAAAGACAACTCTCAAAAATGTTTAATCTATGACAGTACCTATTCTATGCCAAAATATGATCATTATGTCGCGAACGTTGAAGCACATAATTATGACAGTGATTATGATTTACCCCTTCTTCATCCTGAACTAATTGATTGGGATAATTTAAACAGCCCTGAACTGAATGTCTTTTCCAATGATCATGACTTAGTTGTGTACCTTAATGTTGTCGAACCCATCACACCTAAGATATATTCCATTGCAGAATCAAGTAATGTTTCTTGTAGTCAAGAGAATGCCAAACTTTCTAGTCACAAAAGTGAAATAAAATAAGGAAAGAGACCTATTGTTGAAAACTATTTCATGGCAACACTAGACCCATCAAAAGGGAAAATAAAGGACGTATCTAATGGTGTGAACCTCTTTGAGGTGCCAAAAGATGGAAAGTTTGACATTCTTCCCGCATATTTTCAGGAGAGATCTGCTATCTTGATAGAACCAATAGAAGCAGTAAACATTGGTACAACAAATGATCCTAAAATACTTCATTATTCTGCCTCATTATCAGAAGAAGAGAGGAAAGAATACATAGAATTCTTTAAGCAAAGACAAATAAATTTTGCTTGGTCCTATGTGGATACACCAGGACTTAATCCAGATCTTATCATGCATCATCCTAATGTGGATTTAAAAGCAAAACTAGTTAAGAAAAAGCTAAGAAAGACGCATCAACACATTTATCTTCTTGTAAAAACTGAGTTGAAGAAACTATTAGATGTGGGTTTTATAAGACCTGCTGCTTATCCAGAATGTGTTTCGAGTATTGTACCAGTGTCAAAACCAGATAAAAGCATAAGAGTTTGTATAGATTTCAGAGATCTAAATAAAGCATTTCCAAAAGTTGATTTCCCGCTACCAAACATTGATATAATAGTGGACTTATCAGTAGGGCATGAGATGTTTTCATTAATGGATGGGTTCTCAGGATATAATCAAATAAGAATCACACCTAAAGATCAAGAAAAGATAGCTTTCACCTGTGCATGGGGAACTTATTGCTGGAATGTTATGCCATTTGGGCTTAAGAATGCAAGAGCAACTTATCAAAGGGCCATGACGATAATTTTCCATGATATGATGCATACAGTTATGGAAGATTATGTTGATGATATACTTGCAAAATCCCATAGAAGATAAGAACATTTGAACATCTTAAGAAAGATTTTTGAGAGGCTGAAAAGATATCAATTGAGATTAAATCCTAAGAAATTTGCATTTGGAGTAACCTCTGGAAAACTTCTTGGGTACATTATATCAGCTCGTGGAATTGAAGTAGATCTTGAAAAGGTCAAAGCCATCATGGAGATGGAGTCACCTAGGAACATA
This sequence comes from Cryptomeria japonica, assembly GCF_030272615.1. Lineage (NCBI taxonomy): Eukaryota > Viridiplantae > Streptophyta > Pinopsida > Cupressales > Cupressaceae > Cryptomeria > Cryptomeria japonica. The sequence continues at coordinate 636,307,416 of NC_081407.1, forward strand.
AGTCAATTGCGATCTTTACAAGGAAGATTGCAATCAATTAGGAGATTTGTCTCTAAGTTAGTAGATAGATGTCTTCCATTCACCCATCTTCTACATAAAAATATTCCATTCAAATGGGATCTAAAATGTGAAGAAGCTTTTTTGCAAATAAAAGAATATCTTATGAGTCCTCCAGTACTGGTATCACCAACAAAAGGGAAACCATTGTTGCTCTATATCTAAGCAACAAATGTATCATTAGGAGCTCTCCTAGCTCAACATGATGAAGAAGGAAAAGAAAGGGCAATATATTATATCAGTGGAACACTTGTTGGTTATGAATTAAATTATTCTTCAATAGAAAAGACATGTCTAGTAGTTTTATTTGCAACTCAGAAGCTGCGACATTATATGTTGATTCATTGTATAAAACTAATAGCAAAGATAGATCCCCTCAAATATTTGTTGAGAAAGTCAACCTTGATAGGGAGACTAGCCAAATGGGTTATGATACTGAGTGAATTTGATATACAGTATGTTGATTGAAAAGCTATCAAAGGACAGGTCATCATTGATCAATTAGCCAATGCACCTTTACAAAACGACATGGCTTTGCACATCAAATTTACTGATCAGATATTTTGACAGTAAGTACAAAATTTTGGGAATTGTAATTTGATGGTTCTTATACACAATATGGATCAGGCACATGAATGTTTTTCATCACACCTCGGGGACACACAATTCTGAAATCATATAGACTACGGTTTCCATGCACCAATAATACTGCAGAATATGAAGCATTGGCTATTGGGCTTAAGATGGCCATTGAATGGAATGTCAAAGAACTACATGTCTATGGTGATTCATAGCTTATCATCAATCAAATAAATGATGAATATCAAAATAAGGATGATAAGCTCATGCCATATAAACAACTAGTAGAGGAATTTAAAGAACACTTTAAAGAAATATCATTCACCCAGATTCCAAGAAATGAGAATAAAGTAGCAGATGTAATGGCTACAATAGAATCTCTCTTGTAAAATAAGGAGAATCAACATCGTTACGAATTTCTTGTGGAAGATGTCTTAACCCCTACCATTTAATCCCAGCATACTTATCGAATTTGTCATATATCAGGAACCAGTCAATCCTCATATGGTCAAACTTATTAGTATTTAAAAGAAAATATCCCTCCTCTTGACTTATCTCACAATCAGAGAAGAAATTTTATCCGTCAATCCTCTCGCTATACTATTATTGCCGATATCCTATATAGGCATGGTCTAGATGGTACTTTGTTGAGATGTCTTAAACAAGAAGAATCTGAGAAAGTTCTTAATGAAGTTCATGTAGGTATTTGTGGCACACACTCAAGTGTTTTAACATTGGCTAAGAAAATTCTTCGTATGGGTTACTATTGGCCTCCTATGGAGAGAGATTCATTCACATATGCTAGAAAATGCAAACAATGGCAAATCCATGGGAATCTCATTCATGCACCAGCACAAAAGTTATATCCTATGACAGGATCATGGCCATTTTCTCAATGGTGCCTTGATTTGGTAGGAAAGATAAATCCCTCATCTTCTAATGGACATAAGTTTATTCAGATTGCTACTGAATATTTTACTAAATGGATTGAAGTAGTGCCTTTAACAACAGTGACATGAAAACAAATATCATCATTCATTTTGAATTATATAATTTGTCGCTATGGAGTTCTTATGACCATTATCACTAATAATGGAAGACCATTCAAAAATCAAGATGTGAAGGAGCTATGTGAACAATTTCATATCCAACATAGGTTTTCTATTGCATATTATCCACAGGGAAATGGTCAAGTTCAGGCATCAAACAAAACTATCTTGAAAATCTTGAAGAAAACAGTCAATGAAGCTGGAAAAGACTGGCACATTCAACTAAATCCTTCTCTTTGGGCATACTGAACTAGCATCTGCACTCCAACGGGGGCAACTCCACATTGTTTGGTCTATGGATCAAAAGCCATATTACTTATATAAGTAGAGATACCTTCTCTACAAGTATCCTTAAAAGGTCTTATACCAGAAGAAGAACAATGAGTCTCTCAACTCCAGGAACTTGAACTGATTCAAGAACGTCGCCAAAATGCAACAGATCATTTGAAAGTATATCAACAAAGAATGGCAATAATTTATAACCATAGGGTCAAGCCACACATTTTTTAGATTGGAGATATAGTTCTAAGGGAGAATCCAAGAAATCAGCAAGACCGAGACAAGAAGGGAAAATTTGAACCAAATTGGCTAGGACCTTTTGTCATAGTAGCAACATATGGATCAGGAGCATCCAAGTTATCTACCCCTAAAGTTGATTGGTTTGATGAACCTATCAATTCTATCCATCTCAATAAATTCTATGCTTGAGATATAAAGTCCTAGAAAAAATCAATAAAAAGCATATAAAGTCCTAAAAAAAAACAGTAAACATCCAAAAAGCAAAAAATCCCTAAAAAGCATAAAATAAAAAAATTAAAAAAGAAGAAAGAGAAAAAGAGAGAAAAGTGCAATAAATTTAGATGGTGAAAACCTGGTAAACAGGTGCTATCTACAAAGTAAGTTTCTCCATCTATGAGATTGCTTTGCGCACCAAATCCACTCCATCATATCGCATCTATCGCTTCCATCTATCCTATCACATCCATTCCATCTCTCGCATCACTTTCTTTGAACCATTTCATAGGACATATGCAACTTACCAACAATTATCAATCTTTGACACACTTGTCGTAGTCACTATCTTAGATTTTATCAAAATCAATCAATCTGCATTTGTATCCCACTATGGTTTGGATCTTGATCAATTCATATATCCATAATAAATTTTTGTTTCCGCTGGGGGCAAAATCCTAATTCCTTTCGCTAAGGTGATCTTTTAAATCTTTGAAAATCTAAAACATTCGGAAAACTTAGAAAAACCAAAAACACCTAGGGTTTTGAAATAGATAACGAGCAACAAAGCAACAAAAATTAAGGCATTTCATCAATAACTGAATCATGAAACTCAAAAAACTGAAGAATCAATTAGCAAGTAATAAAGGATTATCAAAGATCATTCATCAAGATGATTATATCAGTTAATGACCATAAGAACATGTGAATGACATACAAGATTCAGTGTTTATATCTCAATTTTATTGCTAATCATGTACTCTATGCGACTCAAGGATGTCCATGACTAGAGAAGATATGATGGGGAATGATTATTATTTTTTTTATTGTTGTCTATGGTTTATCTCTGACTACGGTATGTACTTGCCTTAGGATATGATTGGAAAAAGATCAAGGAGGAATTTCCAAGTCATGCATGAAAGGAGATAACCCTTATCTATTTTGTGAGCAATACTCAGGTCATCTCGATCCATTATATCAAGTTGCTTGTATTAACTTGCTATATCAAAATCCATGTAAGAAATACTCAGGTCATCTTGAATCGTTATATCAAGTTGCTTGTATTTTTCTTACAACATTTTAAAGCTCAATGATGAAATCAAGCACTGTTACAAGATCACATATGAAGAATGGCAGTATCATTTTTAGTTAGATAATTTTAGATTAGCTCATTATTCATTTTCATTATAAGCATTCATTGCCAGTTGCATTATAAGCATTTCGTTTCATTCATAGATCAATGGTCATAAATCAAGATTGAGTATACTTGGACAAACAAAAATAATTTGCATTCATCATAAGTGCATTTCATTAATCATGTAGTGTATCATCATTATTATTTGCATTATCATTTCATCTCATTTAATTGCATCTTTTCACTTAGACTCATAATCATATAGTCAATCAATCATTGCATTTGCATTTTCACATCATTTTCAAATTGCATCAAAAATCAAAAAAATTTGAATAGCATATTGCATAATCATTCTTTGAATTTCCATATAGATCATTGTATCATTTAAGTTAAAAAATCATTTTCATTTCCATCCACGGTATTCAAAATCAAAAATCAAAAAAAGAAAACAATCATTGCATCATCTAGATCATTATCATAAAGAAAGGAAAGAAAAATGATCATCATATCATCATCCATCTAATCACTGCATCCATATAATCAATACATATAGATCATAAAATAGAGTAACATGCATAATCAAAATCATCATTATATAGAGTCCATGTCTGCATATAGATCATCATAAAACAATAAAAGTCCAAGTATACAATGATATCAGATAAACAATACAAGTTCCTCCAAATCAAGTCACGGTTGTCCTGTACCACTACCACCTGACTCTATCCATCTTTGTGGTTGTGGGCGAGAAGATCCTCCAGATGCCTGTCTCCCATGATGACCACTCCTCTGAGGAGGTCCCATGACTCCACCACTGCTAGTATCCATCAACATGGTGGTATGATAACTACTTGCTCTTTGGCTCTCTATGACTACATCCTCATATAGTTGTCACCAATGGGAAGTCTCCTTCCCGACCTGAACTAGTGCTCTAACAATGTCAGCTGAGAGAGTACCTGATCCAACCTACTGAATATGATCAAGAAGACCCTGAGTATCCTATTATCTCCTAACAGCTCTATCCCTCCTAGCCATGAAATTCTATACATGTGCTCAAGGCTGATCAATCTGTGCTCTAAGATTATCACTGGTCTCCTGCTTTGGCATATCATGCTCTGGTGCATCCTGCTCTGGTGCATCCTACTATGGTACATGAACCCCAATCCACTCATCACCACCTCCCTGTCCACCTGTTGGAATCTCAGTCTGAGTAGCTCTCAAAATCCATCATCTAATAAGTGGAACATGATCCTCTGGATCCTCATCCTCTCCACCATGAGCTACAACAACCCTAGGGTGTGGCTGAATTTGACCAAAATCAATGCCTCTCCTGCAACCCCCATCCAGTCCAATAATCCTACCTCCTCATGTCATTGGCAACCCTCTCAGTGATCTCATCCCTGCCCTGCCAGTATCCCTCCCAATCTGTCCAACATCTCTCCCACCCATAGGATGTGGTCTCCCAATCCTGCCCACTCATCCAAACGGTCCTCCACAGACTCCCAATCGACCTCCTCTCCATCCAGGTCTCCTACCACCCTCACCTTCATCCCCACCCTCATCTCCATCTCCCCCAACCTCCTGAGTATCTCTAAGCTCTGGTCTCCGTCTCCATCTTCGTCTCCTAAAAACTGGATCATCTGAATTGTCATCCTCATCTCCTGAGCTAGGAGGAGGATCTGCTAGATCAGTAATACGAGGACATGGATGTGCTAGTATATACTAAGCATACTTTGCAATAACACCAGGATCAAGAATGTGCAATCTCATATCATAAGCCACTCTCAGAGTAGCAAGAAACTCTGCATGAGCAATCTCAAATGACAAAGAAGGTCCCCAATCTTTCCTATTCTGTACCGTCGAGCATATATCATCACACCAGTAGGCATAGGCTAAATGATACCAAACTGTCTAAGAATGTGACTAATCAACTGTCGCTCGATAATAAAAGGATTCCGACCAATGAGATATCTACTTTGCATAATAAATGGTAATGTTCTTGCATCATCCATCCAAGGCTCACAATCAACATATGGTCACCAAGTAATACTATCCAATGAATCAAGCACCCAATGCCAATACTCCATCTTACCCAGCTTATGCTAAGTAAGGATACCTGCATATAGATACACATATGGCTACCTCTCTCCATGAACTTTGTGATGGATAAGCTGAGTAATAGCAATGTGCTCCCAACACCAAATTTACAATAATGTGCATCTTGTAGACAAACTAGCACTCTCATCATACACCACTGCATACAAACACCCCAAGCATATCGAGTCCGATGCTGCATCATACTCTAAAGAATCTCACCCCATCCAGCAACAAAACCTCATGATCATCTATCAAGACAAATAAATCCTCCAATCAAACCAACAAGAATCATAGGGAGAGTCTCGTAATACATAACCATATCCTCCCATCGAATCTCTCCTCTAGAGATGCTCTCATTAGCAAAAATGGCTCTGCAAGCCTCTGTCCCAACATGATCCTGAAAATCATACTGTACTAACTTGGCAATCATTGGGATATGCAGAATCCTATAGACATCCTCGAGCGTCACACTAATCTCACCCGTGGGCAGGTGGAAAGTGTTATGCTCATTGTGCCATCTCTCGGCTAACGCAATCAACAATCCTCTATTATGTGTAATCTCAGGCGTATACTACAAATGGCGTAAACCGCATGCATCTATATGTCTCACCTCTGCCTGTGTCAGCTTTGGCACTAAATGACGTACTGCCGAGAATTTCTCCCGAAACTAGAGAACATCAAGTTTCTCCAATTTTACCAAGAGAATTAGATCAATCATCACTTATCTATCTATCAAATCAAATTGAAGCAACTTACGCTATCAAATCAATCAAATCAAACTGAAGCAACTTAAGCTATCAAATCATTTTAAAACCTATGAATCATGGTTTTCTATCAATCACTGAGTTCAATCAAAACTCTACTAAGCTCTTACATCAGAAACTAAATCGGTTTTGTAGAGCTAATCTATCAAAAAAAATCAAATCGATCTATCCAGCAACATCAATCAATCAATCAATCAAGTCCCTATTCCTCATACACGCACATCAAACAAGTTAAATCTAATCAACAAAGTGATTTTTTAGCTTTTGCATCTATCAAAAACATCAATTTAGAACATGTGCGCTATCCTATTGAACATAAGCACTAAACAAAGCATATGCACTAAATTTTTCAACAAACGCGCTAACCTTAAGCACGTATGCGTGAAACATGCAAAAGCGCTATCACACAATGCATATGTGATAACAAACAATTCATAAGCGCTAACCTATGCATATGCACTAACATCCTTAACATATGCGCTAACAAAATGAGCATAAGCGCTATCATGAGAAAATGCACTAAACCTAATTGCATATGCGCTAAATCTAAATGCAAAAGTGCTAACTAAATACCGAAAATTGAAAAAAAAATTCAAAATTCAAAAATGTGCCTAAAAACATGAAAAATTGCACGACAAGTTGAAACAAAAGCTCAGAACAAGATACATACCAACAACCCATACTCAGGAGGTCGCTAATATCGTCGAACACGCTCAAATTGATGGTTCTCCATAGGAATCACCATTTGGCCACCTCACCAAGACAATTTTATTCACAAGTTGATGAGGATAACAATGAAATTAAAATTAACCTTGGTTAATTTTATATTTACTATTTGAAAGAGTAATTAATGCTATTCAATGGGGCAATTTAATTTGTTTTTTTACAAATGAATTTAATTGACAAACTTTTTATCAATTATCATGAGATCCATCATTCAAACTAAAGTTTTCAACAATTTCACGATCAATCTCCTGAGGGGGCACACAATCATGATTTTTAATCTTCGTCAGGCGCACTATCGAGACTTGATTTAATCTTTGAAACAATGTTGTCTTGACATTATTTCAAAGAGGGGCAAAATGTATACACATAAAATTGGCTATGAGCGATTAAATAAATATTATATATTTATTTAATAGTTATTCTTCTATTAAATAGTTAATTTGAAAAGATTAATTTATTTAATTCATTTTTCGTGTCTTTCTATTAATTAATTTAATTGAAATAATTTATTAATTAATTCATCTATTCTATTTCTCTAAATAATTAAATATCTAATATTTAATTATCCTTTTAACCAAGTTAATTAAATATCTAATTTTTAAATATCTCCTCCAATCAATTAAATATCTAATATTTAATGGTTATTCTCATATCCTCTAGTCTCAAATATTAAATAATTTCTTAAATTATTTAATCTTTCTTATCCAACTCACCTTCCATCCCTACTTCATCTTCCCTTTGCCAACTCATCCATCATGTGGCTAAGGAAATTAATATTTCTTAAATATTAATTCATCATTTATCTTCAACCACCAAGTTCAATGAATATTATGTACGTACACATATTTCATAACCATCTTCTATATTCTCTCCAACACCCCCTACATCTTAGGAAGGACTCGAGTCAACTTGTCCTCTCATGACTAAATCTTCTCCAACCATCCCTAGATTCCCTTAGTCAGCAACCCAGTCAAGGTGAGATGAGTGACACTTGTCTTCTCCTTCCCCCTTTCTCTCAACCTTCACCCTTGCTCACAACCATCCAAATCTATAGATCTGATCATGACTGTTGATCTAAGACACATCATCATATCCTCTCAAAGTCTATAAAATCAAAAGCTTCAGTTGAGAGAGAGTTAGACTTCAAGTGCATTTTCAAGAAAATGATTTGTAAAACTTATGCATCCGTGAGTTTTAAGCTTGAAGCAAATAGCAATTATCATTTAGCATAATCATGTAGTATTGCATATCATAGCATTTGTGAACTATCAGTTATCAGTCCATTCTTCATATGCCATCTTGGAAGCTATCAGTGCATTGTCTAAGAGCACACCATCTACAACCAGGAACAGTGGAGTTAGGACACAATGAGACATAAACCATGAAGGTAATATTAGTATTTTTATTTCATATGTATCTCATTTAGTTTCATTGGTTGGGTTTGGATTTCCTGTAGTATTTCCATTGGTATTTTGTGAAACTAACTTGTTATAGGTAGCATCTGGATGATGAAATTCAAGTCGACACAACTTGTAATTTAAATAATTGGGAATTTATACTTGAATACTTTGGGCTGCAAGTTAAGTTTCTTATTATTTGTAATAATTAGTTTAAATTAGTGTTACATTCAAGGGAGACTTTATGCTTCTTGATTGTAAGTGTCAATATAGTTTGATGGATTCATTTTTTCATTTATTTGAGTACCAAAATATTTAGAGAATTGTAACAAAGTGGAGGGAGAATACATAGACTCTGAAAGAAGAGAGTTATATGCCCAACACTTACCCACAAATTTTAATTTCTTGTTAATTAGAGAAGAAATTTCAAAGGGAACCTCCCTTTGATGAGAGGCGAGATTAATTTCTCAACATAGTTGTGTGTGAATCATATATTTTGTCTTTGGTACGCTGGTGACAAAATATTCACCCAACAAGATCCCTTGCCTACTTATGAGCAAAAAGATTCCTCTAAATCCAAGGGAGGTGCCAAGGTAAATTACACATATAAAAATGACAATCACATCATTAAAATGCTTGAACCCTCTGAATCAGAGCATTGCAATGTAATCATAGTTAAAGAAGAGCGAAAAAATGAGAGAAGCAAACGACGTAACCCATGCTCAAGGAAAAGTTACTCTCAAAGGAGTTGGTTCCTCATCTTCCAATCAGACATCATCAAAATTGCCAACATCTTCAAATAAACATCCAGCTACTATCACTGCTAAGCCTTCTCCATCTAAACAACTGGTTTCACCATCTTCTTCTGGCTATAAAATTGTTGAACAGTTAAAATGAACTACTGCTCAAATATCTATTCTTGAATTGCTTAACATCTCTCCTGCTCATAGAGAGATTCTAGACAAAGCTTTACTTTCTACCAACGTCTCTAATGACTTAGATCTGGATCAGTTTCAATCTATGGTGGGTCATCTAACCTCACCTCACTACCTGTCCTTCTCTGAACAAGATGATAATTCCTTGAACCATCCACATAATCAACCATTATATATTGAAGCCATGACCCATAAACACCAAGTCAAACATGTTTTGATAGATGGAGGTGCTAGGCTAAACATTTGTACTTACAATCTACTCATACAATTGGGATTTTTTGAGAATGATATAGATCCAAGAAAGAAGATAACAATAAAACCTTATAATGAAGAAGAGAGAACCTCTAAGGGTCTGGTGCTATTACCAATCAGGGTGGGACCTATGGAAAGAGATGTTATTCATTAGGTACTTGACCTTCCTCTATCCTACAACATCTTGTTGGGTAGATCATGGATTCACGAAATGCAAGCAGTGTCATCTACATACCATCAGTGCTTGAAATTTCCCTATAATGGAGTTGGTCAGTGTTTCTACCAATACAAGATACACCTGTAATGCATTAAAATAGTGTATTGATACTCTTGTTCCTCACAACAGAGCAACCTCCATAGCTCAAAGTTCAGAAACTATGATGAAATACTTGAAAAAGAAACTAAAAATCACAAGTACTGGCATGGGAAGATACAAGATAGAACCTGTACTTTCACTAATGAATCTTCCTCCATCACCTAGACAGTCTAGAAAACCATCTAAAGCTATGAAACCACAAAATTCACCTACAAACATCATTTATGGTGGTACTTTTGTGCAATCCTTTTCTTCTCTTTCAAATGAAATATAAGAGGTAGTTGTTCTGGAATGACTTTACAGAGGAGAAAATGAAGATAAATAAGTGCAATATTGTGAAATTTCTCCTGAACAATATGGTAAAGGCTATCGGATAATCCAACGTATGGGGTATTCAGGTACAGGTCCTCTGGGAAAATGACAAGAAGGAATTATAGAACCCATCAAGCTACAAACCAAGTCTACAAATGACAAAATTGGACTTGGATACAATCTATATGTATCATCAAATCAAAAATAAACTTCTCCTCAACAACCTAAGTTGAGGAAGAAGACACTACATTAAGCATCACAGGAAGTAAACACGCATGAAACTTAGGAAGAGTATGAGAAAGAACAAGAAGAACTAGAAATTAAGAGAGAATAAGAAGATTATCAACAAGTTCAAAAGTTATCAACAACAACAATACAAGAAGTAGAAATTCCAGAAGAAATGAGAGAACAAGTGGAAAAAATCAAAGAAATGTTTGCACCATTAAACATTCCTGTCACATATATAGGAAGAATGCAAGAAGAAGATTCAAAAACAGACTTGAATGAGTATGAATGGGGTCCAAAACCTTTATCAAATGCATGTATTGAAGAAAATTGTGAAGAACCTAATCATACTATAGATGAAGCATGAGAGATAGCACACTTAAAGCTACAATGAGAACTAGAGGAAATTAGACTAAAAATACAAGAAGGTTATGAGCAACAGCTAAGAGAAGAGAAAGAAAAGTAATATCGCTCACCTATTGTATCTCCATCTAATGAGATTAAACAAATTAGATATGGGAACACAACTGAAGAACTCAAGGCAAGACAATCAAAACTAGTCATCAGTCTAGAGGAAGTTGAATGGGAAAGAAGACAAAGACTAACAAAGTCATCAAGGCTATGTGAGAAGGTATGTCAACTACAGGTGATCATTGAACCAGAACAAGAAAGAACTTGCAACATAAAAGATGTTGATATTGATACCATACATGCTTTCACTGAGACACTTGAAGAGAAGTCAAATGCTTCATTTTCTGACTCTGATCAATCTAAAATAAGATCTATCTATGACATTACCTATTGGACACCAAACTATGACTACTTTGTCATGAATGTTGAAACTCTATCTGAAGAATCTATCACTATTGAACCACAATACGTAGTCAAGGCTGAAGTAGAAGAAGGTTCTAGTGGTAGGTCTACTGGGTTAGACTCTCTAAATGCTAACATAAACTTCGATAATCATGTTATAACTGTTGGCATTGTGTTGTCATTGATGTCAACTAGCATAGAAGGACAACCAGTATGGGAGTATTGTTGACATGCAGTCATTGATGTCAACTAGTGTTGCAGGTCACCGGTAAGGAAATGGTGTCAACTGGTAAGAGTTGTGTTGACAATGAGTAGTTGCCAACCGACAAGCATATGACCAATGTACAAGCAATATGAGCAAGATGTTGGCAGTTGATTGTGATGAAGAGGCAGAATGTTACCTAAATCACATCAACACTAGAGGAGAAGGATGTACAAGTCACTGATATGATGTGTGGATGCAAAACAATAGGACTCCCACCAGATAAAGATGCAGTCACCATGTGAAGAGATGACTCACAATGAATGTGCCCGCACAAGATCACATGTGTCTATTTGAAGATATGTTGCACAAATAGGGGAGCCTGATGAGTGCATTGCAGGATGCAGATGATAAGGATCCACTACCACCAATAAGTGGAGATTATCGCCTATTAAGCTAAGTATGCATCATAGTTTTGTGAAATAAGACAAAAGAGTTAAAGGCAGGTGTTTGAAGGCTCACATTGGATCTACTAGTGAATCACAAAGATGCCTCAAGAGAATGAAATCAGGGATATGCATTATATCGACAAAGAAGGCATGATATGTTTCCAGAATAGATGAAGAGTAATGAGTTTGTCACTTTGACAATCCAATTGAGATATGGTATGGGCTGATGAAGAAGAAGGCAAGGCGAAGCAACTACAGAAAGGGGACAATGGCCGAATTGAAGATGGATTTAGTTGAAGGTTGATGACATGGTGTCATCAAGGTGTTTACCAATGTTTATGTCCACTGGTAATATGGACAAGGTGCAGATGCAGAAGACTCCCATATGATGAAGATATGCATAAGGTAGGTTAGCAAGGGTGTTGACCGGTTGAGTGTTCCACCAAAAGAGAAGAAAGGTGCATGGATAATGACAGATTGGTTAAGGGTTTAACCGATGGGCATAATAGCCCAGTAGACGAACATGGTAATGGAGTTGGTCGGTGATGTCATCCATATCAAAATAGATGATCCAACAAAGGTGGTTGCCGACACAGTTTCCATATGGAGGTGAAGTGGCATAAATGCATAGGTCGGTGTGTTGAGTTGGTGAAGTGTCAGGCGGTGAGGTAGATGGCGACAGGTCGATATTTATAGTGACTATGAGATTCACAAGATGCATAGTAGAGGTTTGCAGCTCGAGGTCAAATGGACAAGAGAGATCCAACACAGTCTAGTTGAGAAAATTAGGGAAGGTGAAGAAAAATGAAAAACTATTCTTGGTGATCAACTAAGAAATCCATTGACAAGTTAATATCAAGATGCTAAAAATAGAAGGTGTGTTCTAGAAGATATGACAATGGCGGGGTTGATTGATGAGTTATAGCTCATCAATCTAGGTGATTAGATTGGATGAGATCTGATTGGATTTGGTTTGTATCAAGGTTGATGAGGAAACCCTAACCACCTAAAATTTGAATTGTCTTTTGGTGGGAAAAATAGTTTATAAATATGCAAGACAAAATTGTTGAAGGTTGCTGCCAAATGAGAGAGTGTTGTTGCATGTGAGAAGTTAGTTAAATGATCAATGTGTATCAGAGGAGAGAACTGGTAGAGAAGAAGTGCAAAAGACTACAGAGAAGGAAGGCATAGAACTGACAGAGTGTAGTACCGGTGGAGAGAAATGGTGTAGCGGAGAGAAGAGAGAATAGGTAGAGTGCAGAACTGACAAAGAGAAGAACCAACAGAAAAGGAGAAGAGGTTGAACAGACAAGAGTGCAGTAGAGAGTAAGGTTGTAGCAGTGTGAGGGTTAGCAGAAAACCGATAGTGAACTGGGTAGAAGATCCATTAGAGAGATTCGCAGAAGTTACAAAATCTATTTGTAACAAGACTATTACTTTTGTATTTGAAAATACTTATTATAGACCATTGAGTTGGAGCTCGGTGTAGGGGTTCTAGCTCCTTGGATTGGTGCCCTAAATCAAGGGTTCTAGCTCCTTGGGTTGGTGCCCTAAACATTATAATCAAAGATTTATTGTGAAGTTGGATTGGAGCAGAAGATCTCTAGCAGCATTTCTCACCGAGGTTTTTCCCATCTTGGGTTTTCCTTGTATATGCTGGTGTTATGTGATGTCTCCTTTATGTCTGAGTTCTTTTGAGTTAGTCTCCCCTCTAACCGATAAGTTAAATTTATGTTAGATCTGATAACAGGTATACACACATACGATAGTTAAAGGGAAAAGTTTGAGAACCACTGATTCACTCCCCTCTCAGTGGTGCATTGTATCTAACAATTTGCATCAGAACAATAGGTTCCTAGTTGATAAGCTTTCTCTAGCTTGGGTAGATTCTAGCTTAAGGACACAATGGTCTATTTAGTGTTAATCCCTACTTTGGTATTTGATGGTTCAAACTATTCCATTTGGAGTTGTAGACTGGAAATCTACTTGTCCTCCCTAGGGTTTAATATATGGATGTCTATTGTAAATGGCTGCCCTAGTAAATTTAGTCCTCCCACTGATTCTGATGCAGAAAGAAGAAACCGGTATAATGTTGTAGTAATGAAGGAAATACTCTATGGGTTATCAGATGATACCTCCTCACAGGTGGACAGATGCAGATCAGAAAAAAGCTTATGGGACAAACTGAAGAAGCTCTATGGAAATGAGCCTACTACTGCAGAACTAGTTTGTGAAGACAAGATGATAAATGCATCTCATGTATCTATAGATGATGAAGGCAAATCTGTTAGTAATCACAAAAATTATGAAGAAGGAACCCACCTCTTCATATCTCAAGAATCAGAAGATGAGAGGCACACATCTGAGAATGATCATGTAGATCACTCCTATTGACAAGATGTGTTTGGCAGTGATAGTGAAGGGGAAGAAGAAGAAGAAGCAGAAGTTGATCTTGAAGGAGAACTTGTAAATGCACTGAAGAACTCATTAGAGTGAGGAATGAGTACAAGTTATTCAAGAATGATACTAGACTGAAGCAAAACCGATTGATTTAATGCCTTGAAGTATTTGAGAAATGTGTCTTAGAGTTGAACACTCAACAAAATGACACCAAGGAGTGTCGGTGTAATGATCTAGCATCTGAGCTAGAAGTCAAGAATAAAGAATATCAATAGCTAGTTGGAGAAATGGAGATTCTCCTAAATGACCTTGATAAATGTAAGGATGAGTTCAAGGTAAGAATTTAGTTTGATGGCAGTAGTGATGCCTTGGACAAAATGTTGAAAAAGAAAAGAGCATGCCAAGGACATCAAAGGATTAGGAAGTGGTGTTGGTGAATGCTCCACTAGCAAGAATGTCCCCCACAATGATATTATGCTCGTCTCCTCAAATGGAGAGAACAAGGGATAGACCTTCATAGTTGGAAATGCTCCCCGGTAGAAGGTTGTTCTAACCACAACTAGTGAAGACGTGTAGAGAAGGATGAGGACCGGTACTGCAAGAAGGAGGAACAATGTAGATCCCACAGGAAAAGGGAAGATGGGAGAAGACATCTTCATCAGAAGAAGGAACAGAAGACCTCCTACCAGTAGAGGACAAGGAAATGCTACCACCCACAGGACAAAGAAAGTGTGGGAGAAGAAGAGATCAGATGGAAGAACTGTTGAGAATGGACAACCTAGGATCCATCCCTGGAGAAGCAAAAATGGATATGCTAAACTAGTAAGATCTCCACATGCAAGGAAGAATAAATTTGTAAGTCATATGCCATCCTTCACTGGTTATTGCTTTGCATGTAATGGCTATGGCCATAGGGCAGAAGAATGTACAAAGGGATTTAGAAGGATTAATCTAGGATCTCATAGATTTCATGAAAATGAGAAAAATGTGTCAAGGAACAGATACATGCATATCCCCTCTCCCGTTTATGCAAATAATTTTTGTTATAACTACAATGGAATTGGCCATAGAATTTATGAATGCATGAAGAAGAATCTGCAGTCATGTGGAAGCCGATACAACAATTATTCTCAACATGGAAATAGATACAGAGCATATGGAAGTCAAAGATCTACATGGAACCAAAGGAGAAATGTCCTTGCAAGATCAAGAGGTCCACCAGTTTTAGTTGCCAATCACAACAATATGATCAGAAGAAGATGGTCTAACTGGTATGTTAGAGGGTTCCCCAGTCATGAGGTTTGGATGGATGTTGTGCTATTATAGCACTGCCTCCGATTATGATGCAAAATCTGGAATTGGAAGGACCCATCAACAAAAGAAGGTAAGACGTACTCCCAAGACTGAAAATGGGAAGAAGAATGTAACCAAGAAGGTATGGAGGAAGAAGCAAGAGGATGCAACCATGGACCGACAATGTGCATTCAATGCATAGGTGATATCACCTAAGGATTAAAGGAGATGCAGGACCTTAGGGGGAGTAATACACTAAACTTATCATTCAACCCCTCATTGGAAGAGGACACATGGAAGAACAAGCTGCTACCAGTATGAAATAAAATCAAGATGATAAGTGTGTGTAGTGGCGGCCTTGGAAACACACCTACAGATTAGAGTTGGATCACTACTACATGTGTCAATAGATGCATATTAACAATTGGAATGAGATGCAAAGTGACATAAAATGTCAGGAGTTACAGGAAGGTGCTCTAGTAGTGATGATGGACTAGTATGTACAGGATGTTATCCGTATGAATATTGGCAGGTACTTGCAGGTTATGTAAGACAATGAGGTTTGAGATCATTGCATTAGCCCCGGTAACATGGAATGAGGAGTTTATGTCTCAAGTGGTGTTGATAAAGACCTAAATGACATATGTTGGCCCAGTTGTTGATCATGCAGCCATGCATGTTTTTGGGCTAATTGGTTTATTTTATGGCATGATAATGATATTGTATGGCATTGTCCATATCCAAGATCATGTCATAGGTTGTGGTGGATTTCATGGAGCTGAAAGATCATCACATGATCAAATATGCACAACTCAACCAGTTTAAAGGGCAAGATGACCCTGGTATTGGACCTCATAGGCAATGAGGACTTGAGATGTATAACTCAGGGGGATTTCAAGTGCTTATGAAGTAGAGTCGACATGCTTGAACTTGTGAGTGTACTATTGTGTACTGACTGCCTAATCTGTAGATGATGAAAATTATTGTAGGAATACCTAGGAGAATTTCATGACTAATGGTATCTACATTTCATTTGGTGGGTTGTATTCATAGTACAATCACACTTGATTCTAAAGCAATTTGGGATCAAATAGGAGGTGCTCTAGTCTGACCGACAAGTGAGTAGTATTCACTGACATATCCTTCTGAAATCGAGTGCTTTAACAATTAGTATCAAATTTGCATGCTCAATTGAAGTCATTTAATGGTTGAGTCCTCCATATAAAGTATTGTGACTTGAGAAGTTTTAACGAATGATGGTTGTAGAAGGAGATGAATCCAATAAAGAAAAAGGGGAGAAATATTTTTGTCAGTGCCTGATAGATACAAGGAGTGAAACCCTAACAGTTCCCTTTGCCATTATTTTAAAAGGGGGAGATGGATTCTGTAGTATACCGCATACTACATGTGTGAGAATCCATGGATTATACAAAGGGGGAGAGAGACTATGTAGTATGTCGGATACTACATGTATTGACATCAATGCCAAAGGGGGATATTGTTGGCATTGTGTTGTCATTGATGTCAACTGATATAGAAGGACAACCAGTATGGGAGTATTGTTGACATGAAGTCATTGATGTCAACTAGTGTTGCAGGTCACCAGTAAGGAAAGGGTGTCAAATGGTAAGAGTTCTATTGATAGTGAGTAGTTGCCAACTAGCAAGCATATGACCAATGTAAAAGCAATATGAGCAATATGTTGGCGGTTGATTGTGATGAAGAGGTGAATGTTACCTAAATTACATCAATTGGAGGAGAAGGATGTATAGGTAACCGATATGTTGTGTGGATGCAACATAATATAACTCCCACCAGATAAAGATGCAGTCACCATGTGAATAGATGACTCAGTGAATGTGCCCATACCAGATCACATGTGTGTGTTTGAGATATGTTGCACAAACAGGGGAGCCACATGAGTGCATTGCAGGATGTAGATGACAAGGATCCACTGCCATCGGTAAGTGGGGATTATCTACTATTATGCAAAGTATGCATCATAGCTCTGTGAGATAAGACAAAAGAGTTAAAGGTAGGTGTTTGAAGGCTCACACCGGATCTATTAGTGAATCACAAAGATGCCTCAAGAGAATTAAATTAGAGATATGCACTGGACCAATAGAGAAGGCATGATGTGTTGCCAGGAAATATGAAGAGTGATGAGTTTTCCACTTTGACAAACTAGTTGAGATATGGTATGGGCTGATGAAGAAGAAGGCAAGGTTGAGCAGCTACAGGCAAGGGACAATGGCTAGATTGAAGATGGAGTCATTTGAAGGTTGATGACATGGTGTCATCAAGGTGTTTACCAATATGTATGTCCACTAGTAATATGGACAAGGTGCATATGCAAAAGACTCCCATCTAATGAAGATATGCATGCATAAGGTAGGTTAGCAAGGGTGTTGACCGGTTGAGTGTTCCACTAGAAGAGAAGAAAGGTACAAGGATAATGACAAACTGGTTAAGGATTTAACTGACAGGGATAGTAACCCAGTAGAGGAACACAGTAATGGAGTTGGTCAGTGATCTCATCCATATCAACACAGATGATCTAGCAAAGGTGGATGCCAACACATTTTCCACGTGGAGGTGAAGTGGCATGCATGCACAGGTCAGTGTGTTGAGTCAGTGAAGTGTCAGGCGGCAAGGTAGCTGGCGACAAGTCGATATTTATGTTGATAGCGAGATTCATGGGATGCAAAATAGAGGTTTGTGGCTCGAGGTCAAATGGACAATAGAGATCTAGCATAGTCTAGTTGAGTAGATCAAGGAAGGAGAAGGAAAGCAAAAAACCATTCTTGGTGATCGACCAAAAAATCCACTTACAAGTTAAGAGAAGGATGTTAAAAATAGAAGGCATGTTCTAGAAGACACGACAATGATGGGATTGATTGATGAGTTACAACTCATCAATCTAGGCAATCAGATTAGATGAGATCTAATTGGATTTTATTTGTATCGAGGTTGATGAGGAAACCCTAACCGCCTGAAATTTGAATTGGCTTTTGGCGGGAAAACTAGTTTATAAATATGCAAGCCAAAATCGTTGAAGGCTGTCGCCAAACAAGAGAGTGTTTCTACATGTGAGAAGAAGTTATTCAAGTACTCAATGAGTATCAGAGGTGAGAATGGGCAGAGAAGAAGTGTGGAAGACTGCAGAGAAGGTAGGCATAGAATAGGCAGAGTGTAGTACTGGTGGAGAGCAGTGGTGTAGCAGAGAGAAGAGAGAATAGGTAGAGTGTAGAACTAATAAAGAGAAGAACCAATAGAGAAGGAGAAGAGTCTAAACTGACAAGAGTGTAGTAGAGAGTAAGGTTGCAGTAGTGTGAGGGTTAGTAGAAAATCGGGAGTGAACTGGGTAGAAGATCTAGCAGAGAGATTCGTAGAAGAGTTACAAAATCCATTTGTAACAAGACTATTACTTTAGTATTTGAAAATACTTATTGTAGACCACTCAATTGGAGCTCGGTGCAAGGGTTGTAGCTCCTTGGATTGGTGCCCTAAATTAGGGGTTGTAGCTCCTTGGGTTGGTGCCCTAAATCAGGGGGTTGTAGCTCGTTGCGTTGGTGCCCTAAACATTATAATCAAAGATTTATTGTGAGGCTGGATTGGAGAAGAAGATCTCTAGTAACATTTCTCATTGTGGTTTTTCTAATCTTGGGTTTTCCTCATATATGTTTGTGTTATGTGATGTCTCCTTTATGTGTGAGTGCTTTTGAGTTAGTCTCCCATCTAACCGATAAGTTAGCTTTCTGTTAGATCTGATAACCGGTATACACATATAGGATAGTTAAAGGGAAAATTTTGAGAACCACTGATTTCCCCCCCTCTCAGTGGTGCATTGTGTCTAAAAATTAGTATTAGAGAAATAGGTTCCCGGTTGATAAGATTTCTCTAGCTTGAGTAGATTCTGGCTTAAGGATATAGTGGTTTGTTTAGTGTCAATCCCTACTCCAGTATTTGATGGTTCAAACTATTCCATTTGGAGTTGTAGAATGGAAGTCTACTTGTCCTCCCTAGGGTTTGATGTGTGTATGCCTATTGTAAACTACTGCCCTAGTAAAGTTAGTCCTCCCACCGATTCTGGTGCAGAAAGAAGAAGCTAGTGTAATGACGCAACAATGAAGGCAATACTTTGTGGGTTATCAGATGATATCTCCTCACAAGTGGATAGATGTGTTGGCATTCTACAGTCATATGAGAATGGTTGATGTTGTCATTGATGGAAACCAACCGGTATTAGGTCTCTACACATACACCGACAACAGGGTCCACACCAATACCATCTACCGACACTGGCAAGCATATTCACCTGCATCCAGATTACACTGGCAATGTAGTATACCGGCACTCGAGCCGACATGAGACAAGTTTTGTTTATGTGAATTGTTTTGTAAATGTAATTAATTATTTGTAAGCTGACTTGATATATTATAAAGAC
Source organism: Cryptomeria japonica (assembly GCF_030272615.1). Lineage (NCBI taxonomy): Eukaryota > Viridiplantae > Streptophyta > Pinopsida > Cupressales > Cupressaceae > Cryptomeria > Cryptomeria japonica. The sequence continues at coordinate 636,327,596 of NC_081407.1, forward strand.
TCATATATGTATGAGATCTCATAGGTCATTTTATATAGGAGGAGATTAGTGTATAAGGTGATATAGTGGACAGGGAAAGTTTTTTTTGTTAAGGTATCTGATTGAGCTTAAACTGGTACTGAACGAGGCATTAGAGATGCTATTTTGAGTAGTACATTGTATTGGATTTAATTATCCATTTTGTATTCAGTGAGACTCTTCTATTGAGCAGTGAGCTCCAGGCAGTTTGGCCTTCCTGCATGTGTAGGCCCCTATTGTAAGTAGTATTTATTCATATTGGCCAGTGGGTAAATATTATGGATCACAAATCTCACCGAGATTTTTCCCACACCGGGTTTCCTCATTAAAATATCTTGTGTTATGGTGTGCATTTATGTTGTCTCTGTTATTTCTGTTTACTACATTATTTCTTGTTTACCGGTACATTGTTTTGGGTTGCAAAGTTATAAATAAGTTCAAATATAACACAAACTGGTTAGACACTGATTCACCCCCCCCTCTCAGTGTCTTTGGGACTGTCATTGAATCTAACAATTGGTATCATAGCCTGGTCCTCTATTTGAAAAAGCCTAATAGCTTGAGGAAGATTATGAAATCGGTACTGGCGGAGAATTTAAGAAAACAGTTGGAAGGAGCTCTTGAAGATTTTGAGGTATTAAAATTGAAGAATATCAAACTTGAAGATGATCTGAGGACTCCTAAGGAATTCATTAAAAGACTTTAGGAGAACTTGGTTATAGCACAAAACAAGAGGAAAGAACTTCATGAGTAAATGCAGAAACATGATGATGACAAGGAAACTCTTAGTGATATTGCAGACAAGTTGAGACAAGAGAACACTAACATGAGGAATGGAATGCAAGACTTAACCATGAGGCTATGTAAGGATCTTGAAGACAGAAAGAAGAATGAAGAAGACTTGACTAGGAGACTTAATGATGGAGCAAATGAAAATTTGAGACTTTGTCATGAAAATGATATGCTAAAGATAGATTTGATTCACATGCAACATGATAAAGAAGAGCTTATGAGACAAATTGGCATTCTAGAAAATGAGTTGATCACTGCAAATGAACACAAAGACAAATTCAAAAAAAGTTTAGAAAGACTTGATGACATGCTGAAAAGACAAAAACCTAATGGGGATACAATTAGACTTGGATTTGAACATGGAGAAAGTTCTGGGACTGCAAATAACCAAGATCATAGTAAACTGGTAAGACAACCTAATGCTTATAAATTTAATGGGAAATGTTTCAATTGCAACAAATTTGGTCATAGAGAAAATCAATGCAGATTTAGAAATAATCAGAATACAATTACCCATCGGTCAATGTTCCAAATGCAACAAAGTTGGTCATAATTCAGAAAATTGCAGAATGAATGTGAAATGCTATGTTTGTGGTAGATTTGGGCATTTATCTAATCAATACAGAACACAAACTAGCCAAGGATATGGAAAGGCTATTCAGAGGAATAATGTAACTTGTTAGGCATGTAACAAGATTGGACATATTGCAAAATTTTGCAAAAGCAAGACTATATCGGGGAACAATAAAGGATCTAGTGTGAAGGGAAAAGAAAAGGTAAATGAAATAAAGCAAGAATTTTCAAAACAATGGATTAAGAAGGGAGACCAAAAAATTTGATGAATCTATCTCTACACCGGTAGAACAGAGTAACCCTCCACTGGTAGGAGATTCCTCATCTGACTAAGGAATAATCCTTAGGGGGTATTGCAACAAATTGAAATTCATGCATTCTACCCTTGCTTGATGGTAAGAAGACACATTTCTTCTTTACCGGCAGATATGTTATGTTCTCACTTAACCGGTGAGCATTTAATGCAGTTTTTGAAGAAATTTTTGGTTATATAACACCGGAAAACCCTCATTTTGACTCACCAAGCATTCAAGCATTCAGAGAGCGTGAAATTAAGCAAGGGAAATCTAAAGGTGAAGCAACAAAGTGATTTTCAGGCATTCAAGGATTTCAAGCTAAGAGATATTTATCTTTCAAAATGGCATCTTCATCTTTTGCACCTGAATTTACTGCAAACCCTATTGTGGTAGAGAACATCAAGTGCCCTAGACTTGTATTCAAGATTATCACTGAAATTGCTAAACAAGATGATTCTATCGGAGATTTTTTGAAAATTCCAAAGGGTGTCACTTTTTTCGAAGACCCGAGAATCTATATCCACTGCAACATAGAAGACCTAGAGATTGAGGACTTGAAGAAAATGTTTAGTGATGTTATTACTAATGAGAAAGGTCTGATTAAACTGGAGCATAAGATTATTGATGTCTTAGGTTTTGTTGAAATTCTAAGCATTCTTGAATTTCCGAAGGAAGTAGTCTGTCTTGTGTTGAACAGAGTCCATGGAGAATTTATGTGGTTAGAGTCAGTTTGCAAAATAACCAAGGAAGGAATTAAGGTAGTTACTGGTTTACCCTCAACCGGTAGTAGGCCTGACAAAACCAAGAAAATACCTAACAAGGGTGTGATGAGCTTAACCAGAGCTACATCTGACAGCAGATCCCTTAGAGTCAATGATGTTAGAGATGAAAATGTGAGATATGTGAGTATGGTACTTGGGTATAGAGTAACACATGCAAATAAACTAAATTCAGTTTCTAGCCTTTGTATTCACAGTGCATATGAGATGGTAAAGAACAACACTAAAATTGATGTTTGTGAATGGCTTAAGGATGAATTGATAGACAACCTGAAAAATATTAAAGGTGATAAGAAAGGAACTTTTCATTTTGGCAACCTACTTATGTGTTTGATGCTTTACTTCACCAAACAGATACCTGACATTGGTCATAAGGATTTTGGATATGACATCCCGGTAGGAAAATAGATTCTGGAATCTTTCACCGGTATGGGCACTGACTGTGACAAGATCATCATCGATTATTTCAAAACTTTTTCAACCAAAATGAAGGCAAGAGAGAGGTTACCATAGAGTATAGTTGACAAGTATGATAAGCAAATCTGCTTTTGTTATCAAACATGATGAGACATGGATGGAAGCAGTTAGCCCTAGAACTATTTGGGTTACTAAAATGGGTTATAAAGTTGATCTATACATTCTTGAAACATATGCAAAAAAACTACTTGAGGCACCTAGAGAACCATCTGAAGAAATTTTTGGAAATGTCGAAACCGTTGAGAGTGTTGTTTCTATGCAAAAACAGAGAAAAAGAAGAGAGAAATTTATTAGAGATGCATCCAAGATGGCAAAGGAAGTTAAAGAAAATATAATGAACATAAGTGGTATATCTGTCAGTGAACTGGAAGGATTGAAACTAGAAGCTCATGTTTCACCGGTTGTCACTTCTTCTGATACCGACAGTGGAAAGGCAACTGAGTTTAAGAGAGTAGAAAGGAGGAAGAGAAAACCCTCACCGGTACCTTCTCCTTCTCCCAAGAAAACCAGAACACTAAGGAAGAAGTAGCAGGCAGTTAGGGAACCTAAGAAAAAGCTCACATCAAAGAAGAAACAAACACCAGATACCACTACCTTAGAAGAACTATTGAATGAGATAACAAAGGAAGGAAATCTGATTAATGTAAGAAAATTGTATAACTCTCTTAAGGATTCTGACAAGGAAACATTAGAAGAGAGAATTATTTTGCATTCAGACATATATAAGAAAGTCTTGATTGAAGTTGTAGATGATTTGCCAAATGACTTGTATTTGAGATCAGAAGCAAAAACACTATCAGTAATGGAACTTGATAAGAAGTTGAAAGTTGAAGCACTATTGGCAGTACATCCTATGAATTCAAAAGAGGAAATTGATGAATTAATTTATGAGGCAAACTGGTCATTTTTTGTCAGTGGACACCAGCAAGTGAGCCTAATGGTAGGGAGAGTTAAGGAGATTGTTGATGAGACTGTGAACAAATGGGATATATTTTTTGTGGAAAAGCAAAAGAAAGAAGAAAGGAGCAGACCAAAAATGGATAAAAACTTTAAAGTATATCAGAAGGATAAGGATAAGGGTAAATGAAAAGTTGGTGTTCCTACAGTAAAGATTATAGATAATCTTCCACTTCTAGCTCAGGATATCCCATCGGTACATACAGTTAGTCCACCGGATATGGGAGCTGAAAATGTTACTCTTGATAATACTAACCCAGATTCTGAGACTCTTTTTTCTATCAGCGTTGATAAAAAGAATATTAACATTGTTGTAGATAAGGAGACTATAAAAGTTAAGGCAGATGATGTTAAGGACAGTAAGGTCTCTGAGATACCGGTACACACTATTGACTCTCAGAAGACTGAGATACCAACATAAGATAAGGAACTAGAGACAGAGAAACTAACAGAGGATAAAGACACTAACACTAAGAAACCATCAAAAGAAGAGGTACAAACACAAACAGAGAAATCGGAAGAAAATGTAAGTAAAGAGGAATCAACTGATGGAAATAAGGAGGAAATAGTGAAGGTTATTGGAGAAGTATCTGTTGAGAAAGCTACTGCTGAACCAAGCACATATACAGGTGAATTTAGACCTACCAATGTGACAAATGTTCTTTTGGATTCTATCAAAAGGATAATAGATTGCAATGCCTTAGCATTTAAGGCTATTGATGACTCAATACCTACCTTGAGGATGATTGCACCAACATGTAAGATAGAACACATTAACAATTCTTTAGGTAAATTGAACACATTGTCCAAATTCATTGCTGAAATTGTCATAACTATTGATAAGGTGAATGAAGAAACAGTTAAGGAGAGAGTTGATAAAGAGAAGAGTGAATTCTTTGTGAGCACTATTAAAAATTGTACAGAGCACTTAGATACACTGCTACTAGTACTCAATTCTAAAATTTTGGAGTATACGAAGTTGTATAGAGAAGCCTTTAAGCCACACTATTTGACAGAGGACATTGATGAGAAGATAAAAAAGACACAAAAAGAGATTGATGAATTAGCAGACAATATGATAGGTTCTTCGGAACTTACATCACTTTTTGAATAGAAAATGATAGTGTTTGAACAATAATTGGAGAACGTGGAGAAAGAAAAGGCAAGAATAAGGTTGAAGGCCTGGGAGCTGAAGACAAAACTTGGTCCAAGATTGGACACTCTTATCACTCTGGAGGTTGAATTAACTAAGGCAACAATCCCTGGAGAAAGATTACTGGAGCAATAGATGCTCTATCTCACCGGTATGATCCAGTAGACTGAGAAAATTCTTTTTGACAATAATAAGTTTATGCAGAGTTTGAACTTAGTTTTGGGGGATATCTTTCAGATTATAACCAACTAGTTACAGACTTTGAGGTAGAATTTTTCTACTCTTTGATTCTTTTTTGACATCCTTTTTCATTGATGTCAAAGGGGGAGTAGTGAAGAGAAAAATATATGCACAAAGGAGATCATCTACTCAGGAGGAGCACACTTCTTTTTGGATTTTTCTCATGAGTGTTGTCATCAATGCCAAAGGGGGAGATTGTTGGAATTCTACACTCATATGAGAATGGTTGATGTTGTCATTGATGGAAACCAACCAGTATTAGGTCTCTACACATACACCAACAACAGGGTCCACACTAATACCATCTACCGACACCAACAGGCATATTCACCGGCATCCAGATTACACCGACAATGTAGTATACCAACACTCAGGACGACATAAGACAAGTTTTGTTTATGTGAATTGTTTTGTAAATGTAATTAATTATTTGTAAGCCAACTTGATATATTGTAAAGACTCATATATGTATGAGATCTCATAGGTCATTTTATATAGGAGGAGATTATTGTATGGGGTGATATAGTGGACAGCGAAAGTTTTTTTTGTTAAGGTATCAGACTGAGCTTAAACCGATACTGAATGAGGCATTAGAGATTCTATTTTGAGTAGTACATTATATTGGATTCAATTATCCATTTTGTAGTCAATGAGACTCTTCTATTGAGCAGTGAGCTCCAGACAGTTAGCCTTCCTGCATGTGCAAGCCCCTATTGTAAGTAGTATTTATTCATATTGGCTAGTGAGTAAATATTGTGGATAACAAATCCCACTGAGGTTTTTCCCACACTGGGTTTCCTTGTTAAAATATCTTGTGTTATGGTGTGCATTTATGCTATCTCTGTTTTTTTTTTTTACTGCATTATTTCTTGTTTACCGGTACATTGATTTGGGTTGCAAAGTTATAAATAAGCTCAAATATAACACTAACTGGCTAGACACTGATTCACCCCCCCCCCCCCCTTCTTAGTGTCTTTGAGACTGTCATTGAATCTAACAAGATGCCAATCAGAAAATATATTATGGGACAGACTGAAGAAGCTCTATGGAAATGAGCCTACTACTACAGAACCAGTTTGTGAAGACAAGATGAGAAATGCATCTCATGTATCTGTAGATGATGAAGGTGGATCTGCTAGCAGCCACAATAATGATGAAGAGGAACCCACCTCTTCATGGATCAAGAATCAAAAGATGAGAGGCACACATCTGAGAATGATCATGCAAATAACTCTCGTCGACAAGATGTGTTTGGCAATAATAGTGAAGGGGAAGAAGAAGAAGAATCAGAAGTTGATCTTGAAAGAGAACTTGTAAATGCACTTGAAGAACTCAGTAGAGTGAGGAATGAGTACAAGTTATTCAAGAATGCTTCTATAGGGGATCAGAACCAGTTGATCATATGCCTTGAAGAATTTGATAAATGTGTTTTAGAGTTGAAGACTCAACAAAATGACACTAAGGAGTGTCGATGTAATGATCTAACATCTTAGCTAGAAGTCAAGAATAAAGAATATCAGTAGCTGGTTGGAGAAATGGAGATTCTCCTAAATGACCTTGAGAAATGTATCATCTTTCAATTGCTCCTGGAGTCAAACCTGTTAAACAAAAGCTCTAAAAAATGCATCCTCATGTTGCATTGCTTATTAAATCTGAGCTAGAGAAATTACTCAAAGAAGGATTCATCTGAGCAATTGATTATGCTGAGTGGATATCTAACATTGTACCTATTTCCAAACTTGATAAATCAATCCGTGTTTGCACAAATTTCAGATATTTAAACAAGGAATGTCTAAATGATGATTTTCCATTGCCTAACACTGACATGATAGTAGACATGTCCACTGGTAATGAAATGTACTCTCTAATGGATGGATTTTTTGGCTACAATCATATCAAAATCGTACCCGAGGATCAAGAGAAAAGACCATTCACATGTGCCTAGGGAAATTTCTACTGGAATGTAATGCCCTTTGGCTTAAAGAATGTAGGTGCTACTTATCAAAGACATGTAACTACAATCTTTCATGACATGATGCACAAAAACATGGAAGACTATGTCGATGATACCTTACTCAAATATATGAAAAGGTCAACAAATCTCTCAGAATTCGGTCTAATTTTAGATAGAATGGAAAAGTTTAAACTCAAACTAAGTCCTACGAAATGTGCATTCGGAGTTACATCTAAAAAACTCCTAGGATACATTGTTTCAGCAAAAGGGATTGAGGTTAATCCAGAAAAAAAAAATGCCACCTCCAAAGAATGTCAATCAAATGAGAACTCTCCAAGGACAACTCCAATGAAGAAGAAGCTTCATTTCCCAGCTAGAAGATAAGGCTCAACCATTCAAAAAATAATTATGGAAAGGCATTATATAAAACTGGGATAGAGAATGTGAACAACACCTAAAGAAAATAAAGGAATATCTTACTAATTCACCTATCTTAATGCCACCAATTCAAGGCAAGCCTTTGATTCTTTATATATCAGCTACCAACACATCACAAGGGGCACTTTTGGCTCAACAGGATGAGAACAAAAAGGAAAGATCTATATACTATATTAGTAGGATGTTGGTGTCCTATGAGATGAACTACACTATCATTGAGAAAGTTTGTTTTGAATTGGTCTTTGCATCACATAAATCAAGACATTACATGCTAGCACATTCTATTAAACCGGTGGCTAAGATTGATCCTCTGAAATATCTCCTAAGCAAAGAAACACTTATAGGGAGATTGGATAAATGGGTTATGATACTCACATAATTTGACATCGAGTATGTAGAACACAAAGCTATCAAAGGGTAAGTTATTACAGATCAACTTGGTGATGCTCCACTTGAAGACAATCAACCTTTGAACATAGAATTTCTAGATGAATCCATAATGCATCTTACTCAATGATCCTAGAAAATGTTCTTTGATGGACATTTTACACAACAAGGTTTTGGTGCTAGAATCCTTTTTATTACTCCTTAGAGATACTCAATTCCAAAGGCGTACAAGATCCTCTTTCCTTGTACCAACAATATTGCAGAATATGAAGCCTTGGTAAATGGAATCAAGCTAGCTATTGAATGGAAAGTTTTTGAGCTATACATCTATGGAGACTCTCAGCTGATAATCAACCAGATCAATGATATATATCAAACTCAGGATGAAAAATTGATGTCCTATAAAATAAAGGTTGATGACTTTAAAAAATACTTTGTCTTTGTTTCACTTCAGCAGATTCCTAGATTAGCAAATAGAGCAACATATGTTATGGCTACCACAACTACAAGAAATAGAGTTTCGCTATGAGTTCTTGGTGGAAGAGCTTCATTGTCCTGCTTATGATTCCCTTGATTCCCATATGGTTTGTTATATCATTGAACATGACTCATCTCGCTATAACCATATCTACTCCTACTTACATGAGCAAATTATCCCAGATAACCTTACTCATAATCAGAAAAGAAACCTGATCTGAAATGCTTCACGGTATGTCATCATCGCTAACAATCTGTATAGGCAAGGTTTAGATAGTACTTTTATTAGGTGTCTAGAACTTGAAGAATCCTCACATGTGTTATCTTAAGTCCATGAAGGTATTTGTGGATCTCACTCAAACGGTGTAATTCTAGCTTAGAAACTACTAAGGGTTGGCTACTATTGGCTAGATATGGAAAAAGATGCTCTAAAATTTGCTAAAACTTGTCAAAAATTCTAGATGCATGGGAATCTCATACATGCTCCAGCAAGAGAGCTAATACCTTTTATCACACATTGGCCTTTTCAGCAATGGGAATTTGACCGCATTGGCCAAATCTATCCCACATCATCTAATGGATACAAGTTTATCATAACTGCCACTGAGTACTTCACTAAGTGGGTTGAAGCAATTCCACGAATCAAAGCAACTGGCAAACAAGTGGCTATGCTCATTCTTAACTATATCATCTGTAGGTATGAAATCCCCTCTTTAATTGTGAGTGATAATGGGGGGCAATTCAAAAATAAGGATATAGATGAACTCTGTGACAAGTTCAAAATCAAACAACATTGGTCTTCTATATACTACCCTCAAGGTAATGCACAGGCTGAAGCATCTAACAAAACTTTGCTGACCATTTTGCACAGAACAGTCAATGAATTTGGAAAGGATTGGCATCTACAACTCAATCTAGCACTATGGGCTTATAGAACAAGCATCAGAACACCTACTAGAGCTACACCTTTTGATTTGGTGTATGGGGCCGAAGTAGTCTTTCCTATTGAGGTTGAAATTCATTCTTTGAGAGTTTCTTTGCAAGGTCTTATCATTGATGAAGATTGCAGAATATCTCGATTGCAAGAACTCAAATTGGTGGATGAACGTCGGCAAGTGGCATTTGATCATCTGAGAGCTTACCAAAAGAGAATGTCTAGAGGCTATAACAAGAAATTTTGACACATAAAATTTCAGGTTGGTTGGAACCATTTCCTTGTCTATATTGAGTAACTTTCTTTATTATACAATCTGGATGCATGCTTAATTTGTCCTAGGATATGAACGATAAAAGGGTCATTGTGGACAAGATAATCAATATTGCATATGAAAAGGAAGGAACTATGCTTTGTTTGGTGTGTTTGCACGCAAGCAACATTCAGGTAATCCTGGCTCTTCATGCCTTGGTGCTTATGTTCGCTTGCTAGATCAAAAGGACATGACATTCAGGTCATCCTGGCTCTTCATGCATTGGTGCTTATGTCTATCTCCAACATTATAAAATGCTCAATGATGATAAATAAGCATACCAAATCCAATGACTAATTTTTAGGTTGCATTCATATTAAGCTTTGTGCATTTCAAGTAATTATAGAATGATAACATTGTTCTCTTCATGTTTTGAAATGAAGTTTGAATCTGAAACGATCATCATTTAATTTTCAAACTTTCTTTGATTGACACAAAAATTGCACTCTTAGCTAAATTGAACGTCCTGAGTCCATTTTCAGGATCGAAATCGAAATCTGATGTCAAATTTCTAGTCAAATTCTCACAATGTTGACCACTTGGCACTTCCATCTTCAGGTCAATTTTTGCATCATTTTGTGCTCAAATATTTTTTGAATCAACTCCGATTTCAAATTAATTCTTACATTAATCTTTGTGCTCAAATTATCATCACTAAATCAGTTTATTAAACAAAATTGCCTAAAATCACTGCGATCCCGCTATCTTTCGATTTCGCTCCTGAGGGGGCATACTCATTATATCTCTCATTATTAGTGATTACATCATCAAAACTCAAGAAAATTTCCAAATCTTCATCAAAAGTTGAGTAGAAAAAATTTTCAATCAAAGATTAATCAAATATCAATCAAATCAAATTAACTAAAACTTTGTTGCTAGGAGCATCTTAACTACATCACATCATATCAAGTTGAGATTCTTTGATGTCAAATAAAACAATCTCTAGGGGAATATCATTTTTTGTCCTCATCTGAATCAATTTTCAAATCGGTGTTCAGTAATCATCACATCAAATCAAGCTAGACATTCTATTTTGCTAATCGGTTCTTGTTCAATCAAGTTCGGAAAGGGTATTATCTCTTTGCTCAATCGATTCTAGTTCAATCAAGTTCTAGATCGGTACCCGTTTCTTGATCCATCAAGTTTAAGATCTATATCTCTCTCTTCATCAGTCCTAGTTCAATCAAGTTTAGGATCGGTATCGCTTTAATCAATATGTTTAGTTGCATCGCTTCAAATCAAGCTGAACATTTTGCTCTTCATCGGTTTGTGATCCATCAAGTTAAGAAATGATATCTATTTGACATCAACTATTCTTTGAATCAATGCATTGCTCGCACATCATTTCAAAGAGGGGAAAATGTAATACCCTGAAAATGGTCATCTAAACCATGGGCCCCTAATCTCGACTACATCACCAAGGTCCTAGCCAAAGGCAATTAAATCAATCTTGAGCACCTAATTAATTAATTCCTCGACCATCAATGTCACATGACAAATAAATCATTCTAAATTAATTAAATGTTTATATGATTAATTAATCATTCCAAGTAAATCATTTTAATCAATTATACTATTTGTTAAATTAATTATCCTAGGATATTTAATTAATAAATAAATTTTCCATTAAATCATCAAAAAAAAGAAATTAATTTGAAAAAAAAAAATTAATGTGCAAAAAAAAGAATTAAATTGCAAAAAGGAATTAAATTGAGAAAATAAATCAACTTGAGATATTTCTTTTTCTAATTTGAGATAACTTGAGAAATCTCAGAAAAGCAAGAAAAGTAATTAAATTGAAGTAAATCATTTCTCTAAATTTAAACTCAAAGCAATCTTGACGAAAAGGATTCAATTGCATTAAAATGGCTTTTCCTAATAAAATAAATCTTGAGCAAATAAAAGAAATATGCATGGAATCAACTAATTTTATCTCAAGTGCATGACTTCAATTGATTTTATCTCCAATGCAAACTCAGACTTATAATCAAAATGCATTAAATCAAGCTTTATTGAATTTATCTCAAGATCAACTCAATCTTATCTCCTCTAAAACTGAATCAAAGCATACAATCATTTCAATTCGCCTGGATTGTGCTTTCTCTTGAGGAATCTCAACCACTCATCATTAATCCATTTTGACCATTGGTCTCTCTTTGGATTCTCTATAAATTTAGCCTTTCATCTCTCAATCAAGAAACCCTGAAGATTTATTGTTACTATGTTGTTTTTTCTCTAGAGTCATTGAGAATATTATGTATTGAGATTATTGCATCTTAGCGTTTTGCATATTAGTTTAATAATTATTGCTTGCATCCATTTAGCTTAGTTTGCTTAATCTTGCATCCATTTAGCTTAATTTTGTGCTCATATAGATTAAATCCTTGATCTTGGTGTAGTCTAGTCACTGGTATTGCTTAGATAAATCTGAGAGCAAGTCTATACTCACATCTTTTAGGAGGCAATAGGTCGATTTGCATGGTTTTTACATTCATTGATTATATCTGTCTAACCATGCATGCAATGATTTATTGAAGTGTTTGTCTCTTACAACTTACAAATTACCACTTTTCACACACACGTTATTATAATCTTCAACAATGCAATTACACACATTTAGGAGTTTCTTTGAAAATGGCCAATGGAATATTTTTTAATACTTTTAATTTCATTATTTTACCTTTACAAGAGTGTCTTAAGGAGGTGTTGTTGACAATTAACACTCATTCGATAAGGTTCATGGAATCATGTGTTGTCATTGGAGGCAACTCATCATCTCAAGGTAAATGGTTTCATAGTTTGGTTAACTGGCATACATTGCACTTAACCAGTATTGGTATTCACATTGCTTTACACTGGCACCGACACCGACACCGACACCGGCATTCACTTCATACCCGACTAAGTCTTGATCCTGGTAACATGTCCAGATCCCGGTAATGTGTATATGGAACTGAGAAACAGATAGGACCCGACTAAGGAAATATTTTGGTCTCGATTATGTCTTCATGGATTTTGGTGGTAATGTGTGATGGCCGACATGGTCATTGGATTTATGTTTGATTTTCATTATCTTCCTGTAGCCGACATGTTAATGTTTCTTGTTGAACCCAACAGGGTTAAGTTAGATGGATATTTAAGAAGATCACTTCAGAGATAGATCATAAATGTTAGATGGTATGCGAGCTTTTGATTGTGAATATTTCAGAGTTTTGGTATGCGATTGGAAGTGACTATGTGTAGTTTCACGTACACAACTTAACTGGTAATAGAACAGAGTATCAGAGAACCAGAATACAAAGGAGGTTATCAGAGAATTCACTGAAATTTATACAACATGGTCAGATGTTATTTATAAGTTCATTCTCACTTGTAAATACTTTGTAGTGTTTTATAAGTCAGTGAGACTTCCTATATTTTGTGTTTGAGTAGTGAGCTCTTGGCGTTTGGCCTTGCTGCATGTGCAGACCCTCTTATGTAATATTTGTATACCTTGATCAAGTATATAGATATTGTGGGTATCAACCCCACTGCGGTATTTCCCTTTGTAGGGTTTTCCACATACAAATCTTGGTGTTATGGTGTTGCCTTTCATTGTGTTATTTTGTTTATGTATTCTAATTTTATTTACTATTAAGCGGTTAATAAAGAATAAGTTCAAAACTAACTTTATCGATAGAACATTGATTCATGTTTCCCTCTCAGTGTTCTTGGATTCCAACAATTGGTATCAGAGCTTGGTTCCTTGGAAGAAGCTTAACCACTTGAGGAAGATCCAGAATTTGGAATCAATGGAAACCGGTCTGCAGCAACAACTTAGACTTGCTCTTGTGGATCTTGATAATGAGCATATGGAGAATAATAAACTGAAAAAATGAATTGAAGCAAGCCCATGAACACGTAATTTCATTGCAAGGAAAGCTTTCAGTTGTCAAGGCTAAGAGAAGATAACTTTGTGATCAATTGTAAAATCATAGTAGTGATGAGGAAGATGCTATGAAGGATCATTGTCAGAAACTTACTCAGGAGAACACTATCTTGAAGAATGAGATGCAAGCCCTAACTATGAGGATGTGCAAGGAGATTAAGGATGAAAAAAAAATGAAGAAAACCTAGCTCAAGCATTGAAGGATATATCTGAGGAATGCAACTAATTTACTCATGGAAATGATATGCTGAAACTTGAGTTGACCCAGTCTTGGAACAATGAACAGGAACTTGAAAGATAGATTATTATCATGAAAGATAATTTGGTTATTGCAAATGAGTACAAGGACAAGTTCAAGGATAGCTCTGCTAAACTTGATGAATTGGTGAAGAATCAGAGAGATGCTAATGACAAAAGAGGTTTTGGTTATGAAGAAGGAGAAAGCTCTGGTACTGTACAACAAGATACATCAACTGGACAGAAGCAAAATCATGTCAACCAAAACCAAAAATCACTGGTAAGATAACCTAATGCTCACAAATTCAATGGCAATAAATATGGTCATATGCCTAGTCAGTGCAGAAATAGAAATAATCATAACAATGCATCATTCATCGGTTTCGAAATGTAAGATGCCATGCATGTAGTAGATTTGGACATATGGATAACCAATGTAGATCAAAAGGAAATCAAGTAAATCAAGGAGTTAACAAGGCAGTACAAAAAAACAATAGTCTTTTATGTATGCAACGAGATTGGGTACATTGCTAAATATTGTAGAATTAAGAATCCACCAGAAACTAATGGAAATGCATATGAAAAGGGAAAAGAAAAAGTCAAAGACAGTAGGAAACAACATGAGATGAGATGGGTGAGAAGAATAGATACACCATCGGCATAAAAACTGACAGAGTCATCAGGTCCTACATCGGAAATATATTCAACTGATAAATAAGGCACTCGACCTTAGGGCTAGGCAAATCATTTAAGATCATGTAGATACCCCAGATTAGGTCTGTAGTCAGAATATTCTGATTGCAGATGAATAAATTGAGGAGATTTTAGTGGTTTATTGGAATCCACTTGCAGGTCATGCGAACTGATCAAGCCTAACTAACATCATTTATTACAATGAAAAATCAGGGCTAACTGTGAGATTTTGCCAAGATCAAGAGGCAATGGAAAGCACAAATAAGAGAGAACAAAATAGATGATAGAAATAAATTGTATTCTATCAAGATGAAAATACTGATCAACTAGTTCATTAATTGATACATACAATGAATATGAGCCTGCTTATATAGGCAAGGCTATATGGATATGTAAGCACACAAACATGACATGTGGCTCAATAAGAAACAAGGGTAGGTAGGAGAAACAATATAATATTCCACATGAGGTGGATCACCCACTGAATGTGGAGTGTAACAACAAGATCACACCATAAAAGGTGGAAATTATCCTACACACAGTATCCCAATGTGGCACAAACACCCAAGTGTCTCATACCCAAACTACTATGTAATGCATTTACTAAGTAAACTTAAGTAAGGTGTAATAATATCCATGATGAATAATTATTTACACCAACAATAACAATGATAAAAAGGGAAGTAAAGTTATTTTCTTCACACAACAATCGAGTATTCAAGTGAGCGAATTTCCAGAGCATTTCAGATTTCCAAAGTGAATTGAGCGAGCACTTTCTTTCGATGGTGTCTCCCAAATCTGCAATGTAGGAGTCCACAAACAAACCTGCAATGTCTGTCAAGTATGCATCCCAATCAACTGAAGCTGGAAGACATGAAATATCCTACTGCACTGAATCATAAGAAGGCAAAACTATTGCACTAGCTACATCATCAGGTGCAATAGGTGGTGTGATATCAATAAAAGGAGATGAAATGCAAGGCTCAAGAATGGGGTCACATGTGAGAATCCCCAAGTTCAAATGCCCAAATTTTTCCTCAAAATCTAAATCATCAACATAGGAAGAACCAACCTTATCAATAGGACCAAAATCTGAAAAAGAGTACAAACGAGACGCATGATCAACCACCCTAGTCGCAATGATAGCTCCACTCTCCAAGTCTCTAATGATAACTGAATTAGGTGTGAACTCCATAGTTTTCCTATCTGCCCCATGTGTGATTTGATAGATGGAAAGAAGATTATTTGTCAAGTGGGGTACACACAACACATCAGTGAAGGAGTTATCCCCAATGGCAATAGATCCTTTCCCAATTACATCCATGTATGTATGATTGCCCATCAAAATCTGTGGCATGCGGCAAGGTTCAAATGTAGAAAACATAGACTGCAAAGATGCCATATGATGAGAAGCCCCTAAATCTAGAAGCCATCTCCCTAAATCATGAATTGTAGTAGCACAAAGAGCTTGTCCCTTTCCTTTATCTGTCCCAAAAGAGTGATCCTTTCCTTTATCCTTGGAAGAAGAAGCCGATGTAGACATCCTAGAAGGTAGGTTGATTCTATTCTTCTCAACAAGATTCTTCAACTCATCAATATCCTTCTTATAACAATGATGTTCATCATGTCCTGACTTCTTGCAATATCCACAAAAAATATTGTCCTTATATGATTTCCTCTTAGGTGAGAATGGTGAATCACCTTGTTGTGGAGAGGAATATTGTGCTCCATCTTGTTGTGGTTTAGACTTACGTTGCTTTTGATTCTTGCCTTTTCCTTGATTACTTTGATTCCCTTTGTTAGCCACCAAAGCTTGTGACTTTGAAGATTTGAGAATCCCCATCGTGGTCAACTTAGATTGCTCAAGTATCAACATCTCTATGAATGAATCAAATAAGGGAGAAGTGTATGAGGAACCTTGAGCTAACCTATGGGTGTGAAAGCTAGATACAAAGGCTGCATACTCTGAAAGAAGCTTGTCCAACAAGTTATAAACCAATTGAGCATCCTTTTTGTCAATTCCACAATCCTTTAGCTTTTCTCTTAATTCAGTTGCTTTTGTGACATAATCTTGGATTGTATCAAAATCCTTGGGATCCAAAGTTGTGAGTTCACTATCAAGCTTGTAGCCCTTAATCTCATCAACTTGACCATACAATTTCTTAAAAATATCCCAAGCCTCTTTAATTGTTGTACACTTATCAATGTGAAAAATGAGGTCATCTGATACATACTTTCTAAGAGTTCCAAGTGCCATAGCATTCTTAGTAAGCCATTCCATTTGAGCATTAGGATTAGCCTTAGGATCAGGTGGTGATGTAATAGTTTCATTTACATAATGAATGAGTCCTTTTTCCATTAGTTTACTTCATGCCTTAATTTTCCATGATGCATAATTATGAGTTAAAAGTGGAAATTTAGGAGAACCATAGCACCAAAATGAAAAAACACAAGATAGAGAGAGGCACAATCACACAAGACACCCCCCCCCCCCAAAATACTCAATCAAGAAATCCCCCCAAAATGGTGATTTTGGCACTTTATACTTAGTGCGTATGCAATGGGCCACTTGAAAAACAATGCAAATTGGACTTTTGATTTCAATTTACAACTTCTCAAAATGAGATCTAAGAGACTTCAACAAATACTGCTAGTGATCTAAACTAAGATCCAAGCAAAATGCAAGTACCAACTATGCCAAAAATGGCCAAATACTAAAAGTACAATTTCTATTTAAAATCACTGCAAACAAATGGTAGATTATGAAAGTAGATGAAAAAATATGCACTTTCAAAAAAAATGGCACCTGAAAAGGAGTCCATATGAGCCCAAACGAAGCCTCCAAAGTTGTAAAAATCAGGATTTTGTGATTTCTGAAAAACCTGTATCTGAAAATCAGAAAAATCCTGGACCACTATACAGATCACAAAATTCTACCCCAAAACAAAAAGAAATGCTCAAAAAAAGGAGTCCGGATGAGTGAGATATCACTATTTGAAATTTGTCTACAAAATTATAATTTCTAGAAAATTTTCGTCACAACTTCAAACTTCAAATGCCTCTAGATTTGGCCTCCAAAGTCCGATTTGGATGAAACAAAAGGCAAAACTAACTTTCTTGGACCTCCTCAATCCAATGGTGACCTTAGATTTGACCCATCAAGCTTCAATAATAACCTGCAATAGAAAACTCCAAAATACACAACCCCAAATAGCATCAAATTTCTCTCAATTAGCAAACCAATGACATTCTAATGGCTCTAATACCATGTGAGACATGGACTAGCTCTGATACCATGTGAGATTTTGCCAAGATCAAGAGGCAATGGAAAGCACAAATAAGAGAGAACAAAATAGATGATAGAAATAAACTGTATTCTATCAAGATGAAAATATTGATCAACTGGATCATTAATCAATACATACAATGAATATGAGCCTGCTTATATAGGCAAGGCTATATGGATATGTGAGCACACAAACATGACATGTGGCTCAATAAGAAACAAGGGTAGGTAGGAGAAACAAAATAATATTCCACATGAGGTGGATCACCCACTGAATGTGGAGTGTAACAACAAGATCACACCATAAAAGGTGGAAATTATCCTACACACACTATCCCAATGTGGCACAAACACCCAAGTGTCTCATACCCAAACTACTATGTAATGCATTTACTAAGTAAAATTAAGTAAGGTGTAATAATATCCATGATGAATAATTATTTACACCAACACTAACAATGATAAAAAGGGAAGTAAAGTTATTTTCTTCACACAACAATCGAGTATTCAAGTGAGCGAATTTCCAGAGCATTTCAGATTTCCAAAGCGAATTGAGCAAGCACTTTCTTTCGAGCAATTTGATCTCTCAGTAGCATTTTCAAGGTATTTTTTGTGTTTGTTGAAACCCTAGCTTTTGTGTTTGGTTGCAATGGCTTCATCTTCATCCAACATTGATACTCCCTTGGTGGTTGAGATTAAGAATCACCGTCGTCCCATTTTCAAGAAGCATCCATACAAATCCCTTTTGGATGAGCCATTAGGTACATTTTCACAAGTTTATCATGGAGTTCTTCATATGGAGGATATTAGGGCATACATCCACTACAACATTGAATAACTTGGATATTATGAGTTGTCCTGCATTTTCACTGAAAACCTAATTTCTGACAACCAGCTGAAACTGAAATTTGCACATTTGCAGAGGAAGGGTTTCACACAATTTATTTATTTCTCGACTTTTGATGAGGCAGAATGGGTACGCTATGTTTTGAGCCGCATTCACAGAGAATTCATCTGGTTGGCCCGGTCATACAATATTAATCAAGAATGTCACATGTATTCACAAAATCGAAGGCATTCCCGATACTATATGTAAGTTATCTCACACTGAAATGAATAAACTTACTGGCATAACTTTTGATGGAAGGTCTATGAGGGTAGATGTTGTCAAGGACGTAGATGTTAAATTTTCAGCAATGGTTATTGGTTATAAGGTTTATCAGTCAAACCGGTTAAACTCTGTAGTCGACAACAATATTTTGGTTGCTTATCAGATGGTAAAGGAGGATGTCCATTATGATCTCTTCAAAGTAATGCTAAAGGAACTCACGGCTAACCTATAAAATATCAAGCAAGACAAAAAGAATACTTTCCCATATGGCTCCTTCATCATTTGTCTAGTATTTTACTTTTTGGGCATTGTTCCCGGTTTTGGAAAGACCCAATCAACTTTTGATCGCTTGGTAGCAACCCAGATTGCTCAAATTTTGGATAGACAAGGTGATAAAGATAAGAAAGCCAATCTATGGGCATTTTGAAAACATTTCAGGAGGAAATGAAGAATAGGTCTCGGATTCCTAAATCTATAGTTGAGAAATACAAGAACATAATTTTCTTTATGGTAGATAAAGATGAATGTATGATGGAAGCTATACAACCCAAGACTATATGGATAATGCCTATGAATTATGAGGTTGAGGAAGCTACTTTGGTTGCCTATGCACAACATTTTTTGTAGGCACCGGTAGATGAAAAGGAAGATAAATTTGGAACTGCTAAGGAGAAAGGACTTAAATTTCATTAGGAATAGGTACCTTTGACAATCCAAAAGAAGATGACCCAGCTAGCAACAGAGTCATTGATAAGTGAAGGTGTTGATAGATCTAAGGTTGAGGAGCATGTTAAAATTTTGGAATAAAAAAGGAAGAAAGAGTTGAAACAGAAGAGGAAAGAGGAAAGGGAAACCTGGAAAGAAGCTTAGGCCACACCCAATGTGGTCGTGGTTACATCTAAGACATCCAAACAACGAGAAGCTTAGCCTACCAGTCAGACACCGGTAGAGCCACCCAAGAAGAAACCTAAGGTGACCCAACAATATATGACTATTTCTTCTTAAACAAAATTAGATACTAAGATCAAGGAGGTTCCCAAGGGGAAAGGCATTATTTGCTAGAGTAGTAAGGGAGAAGAAAGGAGAACAAAAGTCTGAACCTATCAGGGAGACTCCTCAGAGGCCAAAGATCACCATTGTACATAAGAGAAAATCCAAATCAGATGAGCAAGCTAAATTGGAATCTAAACGGAGAACCGGTAAGAAAAATATGAATGCACAAGATTTGATTGAACAGATTGTAAATGATGGTAATTTAGATAACATTTCTTAAATCTTTGACAATTTTTGGTGATGAAGACAAGAAGCAAATAGAAGAGGCTATTCTTTTATATGTTGATTCATTTAGTAGGGCATTGATAGAATTAGAGAAGGTTTTGCCTAAGGAGTTATTTGATAGATTAGAGGTCAGAAAGATACACGCTCAGTCTTTGGATAAACAGATTAAGGAGACTGAATTGGTCAACCTTTGTCCTTCTATAACCCCTCCGGAAATGGATGATTTAATCAATAAAACCGGATCATTAAAATTCAATCCCAAATTCAGAGTTAATAGTCTCATGTTGGACAGACTTGAAGAAATCAAAAAAGAGATAATTGATATATGGGTGAGAGTTCTTTTGGGTCTTGCCTATGAGTTAAGTTCTAGTTTTGTACAATCACAGAACATTCAGTTACCTAAGGATATGAAATCGGCTAACAAACCAACTGTAAATACTGAGAAATCCGCTAGAACTCAACCAGATACCACTGTACCAGTTACTGAGTCCCATTTTGAAATAGAGGAAATCCTGATAGATAATGCACAGATAACAAAGGATGCAGAGGAAAATATAAATAAGGTTATAGGTGCAGAGGATTCTAAATTTTTGGGTGAGGCACCAAGTGGCGATTCCACCGATGTACAAGAGCTAAAGGATACAAAAGGTTATCTCTCTGGCTAATAAGGGTAAGGAGACTATGGTGGATCTCTCCTCTGGCTTGGCAATTGACACTTCTGCCATAGTTAAAGGGAATTTACCACAACTTTCCATCAGTTTTGACAAACCATACCATATGATGTCACTGACAGAGAAGATTTTGGCAGCGGCAGCTCTTCAGGCATAGGCTACTTAGGAATTGGCTCAGGAAGAGTCAAAGGACAAGAAATTGATTGAGCACAGTTTTGAGGTTTTGGACCAGTTAGTCCCAAAATTTCAAGCTTCGGATGGTGCAAGCTCTTCAGGTAAATTAGAGGAAATATTTGATTTTATCCCTAAGAATTATGATTCTTTAATGAAGATTTCACTAATAGAGGCTAAAGAAAGTTTTGTTGTTGCTCGAAAGTTAACATTTCTACAAATGATTGTGATGGATAAGGAGAAAATTCCGACTTGTTTGCAGTCCATTGATGTATCTTTGACTGAAGGAGGTAATTTTTATAAGACTTGTCTAGATTTTGATAAGCTAACTGGATCCATAGACAAGCAACTGTCTAACTATAGGAAAAAATTAATTCAAATTTCTAACTCCTACAACCCGACAGTTAATTTGACAAATTCTTTGGATGGTCCAATTTTTATGGTTATGGATCAATTTTTTAAATTGGAGAAGGATAGGGACATAATAATAAGGAAAGAAAATGAGCTCTAGAATCAGATTGGTCCTCGGCTTGATAATCTGTTATTTCATAAAATAGAGTGTATTTCTAACTTACAGAAGGAGGATCCCACTACTTCGGAAGAAATAGAATATCATGCCAGCATCTTGAATGGATTCATCTCCATTATTTAATCTCTTAAGAATGCTTGGGATACTTACTTTTTATTTTTGAAGAATATGTATGCAGATATTTTGAAGTTTGTATAGAACCGGCTCATGTCTATAACTGTGCCGAATTCTTTGTGGGCACCCCGCTTTGTCATTGATGCCAAAGGGGGAGTAATAAGTGAAAAATGTTTATGTTTCTCAGGGGGAGCTTCAGATATATATTATAGACACATGTACAAATCAGAAGATTCAAATTCAATGGTAATTTCAGGGTTGGTATCATTTTTCACATGAGTGTTGCCATCAATGCCAAAGGGAGAGATTTTTGGTAATTGACACTCATCTAATAAGGTTCATGAAATTATGGGTTGTCATTGATGGCAACACATTATCTCAGGGTAAATGGCTTCATAGTTTGGTTAACCGACATTCACTTCATACCCAGCTAAGTCTTGATCCTGATAACATGTATATGGAACTCGGTAATGGATAGGACCTAGCTAAGGAAATCTTTTGGTCTCGATTATGTCTTCATGGATTTTGGTGGTAACGTGTGATGGTCGACATGGTAATTGGATTTATGTTTGATTTTGATTATGTCTGGCAACTGACTTATTTATGTTTCTTGTTGAAGTTGACATTGTTAAGTCAGATGGATATTTAAGAAGATCACTTCAATGATAGATCATATATGTTAGATGGTATGCGAGCTTTTGATTGCAAATATTTCAATGATTTTTGGTATGCAATTGGAAGACTCTATGTGCAGTTTCACGTGCACAACTTTACTAGTAGTAGAACAGAGTATCAAAGAACTGGAATACAAAGGAGGTTATTGGAGCATTCACCAAAACTTATCTAGCCTGGTCAGATGTTATTTATAAGTTCATTCTCAGTCGTAAACACTTTATAGTGTTCTGTAAGTCAGCGAGACTTCCTATATTTTATGTTTGAGCACTGAGCTCTAGGAGGTTGGCCTTTTTGCATGTGCAGACCCTCTTATGTAATATTTATATACCTTGATCAAGTATATAGATATTGTGGGTATCAGCCCCACCGTGGTTTTTCCCTTTCCAGGGTTTTCCACATACAAATCTTGGTGTTATGGTGTTTCCTTTCATTGTGTTATTTTATGTATGCATTCTAATTTTATTTACTGTTAACCAATTAATAAAGAATAAGTTCAAAACTAAATTTACTGGTAGAACACTGATTCACCCCCCCCTCTCAGTGTTTTTGGATTCCAACAGGGGCCAATGTTATGTAATGCTATTCCTACTTTATATAGACTTTTTATTTTACTTAGGAATCCTTGGCTTGAGATAATAAAAACAATTCTTTCTAGGGTGCATCAATGTGTGAAATATGCTCATGTGAGAAAAATGGTAAGAGATAAAAGAGATTCATAAGAGCTAATTTTAGATTTAGGTCATTTTGCATTCAATATATGAGCATTATGATTTGGTTAATGACTTTTATTGTTTTCGTTTAGATGATAAAAAAAGGAAATGATATACAATTATGAAGAAACATTTAAAAAAATAAACAATGTATTCATATTTGCCTCCATAACGTAGAACATCATAAGAAACTAAATAAGCAAGGCCTATAGTATATCAAGTGGCACATCATGCACCTCCCAAGCGTGAAGGTTATAATATTTTTGAGAATTTTAATATTACAAGAGATCCACATCTTTCATCGTTGTGTGGAAAAGACAAAAATAAATATCGAATGATAAATAATAGGGATACTTACATTTTCTATAGATACTTGTACTATATGGATCATAAAACAAGATTGACATGAGCAATGAGTTAGAAAGGAAATATTAGCAATAGCACTTTCTTCAAGTATTTTTACTATAAGCATTGCTTCATATAGGGATGTCTTTATTTGAGGATGTAGATATGAAACTATTGCATTATTGATTAGGATTTTGATGTGTGTTTATACATGTACAAATATACATATAAAAATTTGTATATAAAAAAATAAATGCTATCCAACAAAATGCTTTAGGATAAATTAGTTATTAAAATTGATAAGTACCTTAATACCAAGAGTTGGGACAATAATTCTTTGTAATTGTATTTGAAATAATTGCATAATTTAAAATACATATATAGCTATAATTAACTCTTGGTTAAATGTTTCTTAAACTTTGTTTGATATTTTCAATTGATTCTTACCTATACTATAAAATAGGATGTCAGATGATCACATATGTATTAGTACATATTTTATGTGACCATACGGATCACTTCTATGAGTGTAGATTTCCCCTACATAGTTGCAAATTTTATTGCATAAATTATAGCTCTACCCCAAGCCCACAAATTTGAAGTTTACCTATGAACATGTGTTTCTCTAAATCTTAGATCTAAAACTATCTCACCTTAATACATGTAACTTGCAAAAAAAACTTTAGTGTTTGCAAATGGGTTTACAAATGATTGGAAACATTTATTTTTGTGTAGCACATGGATAACAATTTAATTGCTTGAGACAATGATTGAAAACAATGATCAATCATGCAATATGCTTGAGATACTATGAAAATAGCATTTCTCTAAAGGATTTATTGCTAAATGATAGATATATGTTAAATGTTTCTTATATGTTTGAACTGAATTAGGGTATCTCCTTTAATAAAATTATAACATAGTGTATAAGTAAAAATGTTTTGTGCTTCAATTCATCTCATCATAGGAAAATTGGAGAGAAATGTTTGGCCCAAATGTTAAAATTTTAAGATAGAAAACTAGGCTAATTCTTTGAATAAAAAAAACTTAGGTCAATTATGCAATTAATAAACTTGACCCAAGTTTATGAGTGAATAAACAATAGAATGATTTGTTGGACATTGTTGCTGCTAGGATATGTTGTTGTCATTGATGTCAACATATTCCTATGATTTATTTCTCTAGTGGTTGCAAATTGGTTTATTGGGATCATGGTTTTCTATATGGAGTATTTCTAGTATCATTATGTATTTATAGTATCATTATATCTTTTTGTATTGATTTCGGTGATCCGGGAGCCTACTTGATAATATCATGTGATCTGGTTTACACTTTGGTTCTTCTAATCAATACTTTGCAGAGTTCAATATTTCCTCTTGTATATTCCAGTGTGATAAGATCTTGAGTTGCGATTTTAGGAGATTGTTTTGGATGATCAAGTGTATCTTCATTTCAGATGGATCATTATTTGGTGCTATGCAAGTTATCTTTCCTCGTGGCAGTTGTTGTTTTAGTGTTCCTGAGTTTTAGATGTTGATCGATGAAGATTTGATAAGTGGTTTTGGTGTAGCTATTATAGATGATTCTAATGTGTTTTGTGGTGTTTCCTAATCATTTCCTATTTTTCTTGGCGATCTGAATTGATTGTTGTGTGATTTTTTGGTGATTTTCATGATCTGGTGATGTTCTTCGTGTTATGTGGTATTTTGGTGGTGTAACATGTTGTGGTTGGTCTTGGCATGATTTCCAATGGTGATGAGAGTTTGGAGATTATATTTAGGTCCATGGTATGCTATTCATATCAGTATACTGGTTTGTTTGTTGATTTATGTATCGTGTGATGTAATTTTGTAATTAGGTGTTATGGGTTTGGCCGACCTTGTAGTCAAGGTTGATGAATTATATAAATGGGTGTGATATTCATGTAATTTGTGTATCAGTGTTGTGTTTGCATTATCATAGAGTGGTGTATGTGGTGCATAATAAAATTTATCCTTCGGTGTGGTGTATTCAAAAGAGATTTGTGTAGGGTAGACAAATGTGCTTAACAGAAACTATCATCGAGCATAAGGAGATGTTAATTTTGCAATTCATGTAATCCAAATTGTAGTTCGATCATTATTGTAAGGTATTTTAGTGTCATAAAATTGCGACCCTAAAAAATTTATGACTACATTAGGGTCCTCACGCATGCGAACTTGAATCCTCTAGCTTGATCGGAGACCGAAGAGTGCTAGACTTGTGAAAACAACTTCTTCCTTGGCCTCCACATCACTCTATCCACACTCTTCACTGGAGACAGGGGTAGGAAAGGGACATGGTGCCCCTATCCCCCCTTGAAAAGGGGCATGGTTCCCTTGTCCTCCAAGGATAGGGGCGTGGTTCCCTTGTCCTCCCAGGACAGGGGCATGGTTCCCTTGTCCTCCTAGGACAGGGGCTTGCGCCCATGTCCATACCCTATTTTGGGGCAAGACCTTCTTAGAGCATGCATTGTGGGTTGTGCAGTGAGTGGGAAATCTACCCGATGTCAACCTCTCATGAAATTAAAATCCTTCAAACATGTATTTAAGGGGGCATTCACTCTCTCATTTGTAGAGGTTGGATAGGTCAAATTGGAGATATTCAAGTTGCATAAGTGATCAAGCATTCAAGCATTCAAGAAATCTTTTCTAGCATTGAGCATTCTCAAGTCTCCCTTCAAGGCTAGGTGTTGCATTCAATTCAAGGATTCAACCATTGAAGAGGAGATTGATTTCAACATACAATTCCATACAAGCATTTCTATCAACATTTATACTACAACCTCCCTTGAGGTGATCTACAATTCAATTTTTCATTTACATCTACTTGCAAGTACTTTCTTTCATTACTTGGTTAATTCCAAAACTGGGGTTGGACCTAAAGGAAAAACCCCAATCCCAACACATTTACCTCTCTTTTATGTGTGTAGGTTGTAGGTGCACATCTGTACTTTCAAATTCAGGCTTCATTTGCAGAGGTGGAAAAACCCTTTTCGTTTCGCAGATTTTTTGGAGGACCGTGTACATTCCCACCATGGTCCGGACAACTTTTCATCAAATTTGCAGGGCGACTTCATCTTGACATTTTATTGCCAAATCTAGGTGCACAACCTCTTCTCATATTCTGATCTCAAGTTATAATCGATTCTTTTTCACTCTTTCACTACATAATTCAATCAATTCCTTTCCATTTCAAACAAGGAAGAAGGGATCATCCTAACATTCTTAATTCATTCAGAATTCAAGCTATCATATTTGTGTGGAGATTGAATCTAGTGAATTATCACTTATCTTCCTAATGTAATGGTAAAAGTGTTTGAAGGATAATCAATAAGTGAAACTCTCATCTCTCTTTGAGGGAAAGGGTTAGTTTTCCTCTTGATGTATCGCTCATCATTTTCCCACCATTACAGGTAGTGAACCTTCCCTGAGGGTTGGAGCCTTTTGGGCCTTCTTATTTTGAGCAATGAACTCTAGGAAGTGTGCCCAAATGCATGTGCATTCCCCATTATAATATTTACACATACTACTACAAAGTATCATCTTATTGTGGGTAGGTTCCCATTGTGGTTTTTCCCTTAACCGGTTTTTCCACGTCAAATCTTGGTGTTATGTGTTGTGGTATCATTGTTCTTATCTTTATTGTTGTTTCTATTTCTTAGATCTGAGATTGTGCTTAATTGTTTTCAATCGGTAAAAATTGATTCACCTCCCCTCTTAGTTTTCCTTCTTCGTGCTGCCAACAAGTGGTATCAGAGC
The DNA here is from genome assembly GCF_030272615.1 of Cryptomeria japonica. Taxonomy (NCBI): domain Eukaryota; kingdom Viridiplantae; phylum Streptophyta; class Pinopsida; order Cupressales; family Cupressaceae; genus Cryptomeria; species Cryptomeria japonica. The sequence goes on from NC_081407.1 coordinate 636,354,911, forward strand.
TAGATCCTTTGGATGAAGCTTAACTGCTTGAAAAGATCTAGGATGAAGACTTATGTGTTTAAGAAGGATAGTCCTAGATTTGATGGAAACAATTATAATGTCTAGAAGGACCAGATGGAAGATCATCTGAAGTCTTGGTGAAGATTATTGGAAGATTACAAAGAATGTTTACAATGTTCCTCAGAATGGACTGGTTACTGCTGATGAGATCAAGGAAGTTGAATATAACATAAGGGATAATGAAGCGTTGCTGATTTCTTTGACCAATTCAAAGATGACTGATGTGATGGGACTTCAGACTACACATGAGATCTAGAAGAAGCTGGAGACCTTGCATGAAGGAGATGTGCAAGTTAAAGTTACTAAGTTGCAGAGTTTGAAAGGAAAGTATGAATCATTGAAAATGGGAGAAGATGAGAATATATTAATCTTTATGGATAAGGTGAATGATCTTGTCATGAATATCAGATGTGCTAGTGGAACCCTTGAAGAAGATGATATTGTTGCTAAGGTGTTGAGATATTTGCCTCCTTCTTACAAACATAAGGTAGCTGCTATTGATGATATCCAAAGTGTGACTATTGTGACTAGAGACATGTTGGTTGGAAAGCTTGTTGTATTTGAGTTAAGTGAATTTGGAGAATCACATGGGAAATCTGAGACTGCATTTAGAGCCTCTGTATCCAGGAAGCTGAAGTATGATCCAGGAGAAAGTTCATGCTGAGTATCCAGATTTGAAAGAGAAAAGAGAGAGATCGAAGAACAAGAGAGAGAGTTGGATGAGTTTGAAGCACTTATTGCTCAAAGACTACCTAAAGGAGCCAGTAAGTATGATGGGAAGTTACCTTTGAAATGTTTCTCTTGTAATAAGATAGGACACTTTGCTTCTAGATGTCCTAAGAGAATGTATAGATATGATAGGCATGAGAAATTTGATAGGAGTGATAGATTTGATAAGAATGATAGATATGTGAAGCATGATACGTATGATAAACCTTACAAGCCCTATCAGAAGTACAAAAATTAGTGGATATGCTACTATGTTGTTGATGGAGGTGTGACTGATGAAGAATTTGACAATGGGAATTCAAGAGATGAGTTTGTGTTTATTTCTATCAAAGAAGATGATCTGGTACCAATGAATCCTACAAGACGCATTGTTGAGGAGAAAGCCTTGGTTGCTAATATTGAAGAAAGAGATGAATGGGTAATAGACAACAGTTGTTCACATCATATGATAGGTGATAAAAGAAAATTTATTAGTAAGGAAAGGTAAGATGGTGGTATAGTGAGATTTGGAGATGATAAAGTTTGTGTGATCCGAGGTAGAGGTTCTATATATTTTGATGGTAAGAATAACACTGATGATATCTTATATGTTGAAGGATCAAAGCATAATATTTTGTGTTGGTCAGATGGTTGACAAGGGATATGATTTGCAATTCAGTAATGGTAAATGTAAGATCTTAAATGGCTTCGGTGTAGAGATTGCAATAGGGACTAAAACTAAAGGTAATATCTTTCACTTGAATGTTGGTGAGAAAAGTTGTTTGCTTAGATAGATGAAAGTTGGTTGTGGCATAAGAGGATGTGTCATGTTAACTTTGATTATATGGTAAGAATAAGTTCTACTCAAGTTGTTAGAGATCTTCCTAAGATTGTGAAGCCTTCTAATCCGGTATGTAAAGAATGTCATTTGGGGAAGCAAACTAGAACATCGTTTTAAAATAAAATTGTATACATCTAATGGACTATTAGATCTTGTGCATACTGACTTGTGTGGACCTACTAGAGTAAGAAGCATGCAGGGTGATAGGTATTTCATGTTGTTGATTGATGACTATTCAAGAATGATGTGAGTGACTTTTCTAGGGGAAAAATCAGAAGCATTGGAAAATTTCAAGATATTCAAAGCAAAGGTGGATACTGAGACTGGATTGAAGCTGAAATGTTTGAGATTTGATAGAGGAGGAGAATTCACATCCGGTGAGTTTGATACATTCTTTGAGAGAAATGGAATTAGAAGACAGTTATATAACCCTAGAACACCTCAGTAGAATAGAGTTGTTGAAAGGAAGAAGAGAACAATCTTGGATGTTGTAAGAACAATGTTGATTGAAGGAAATGTTGCACAAATCATTTGGAAGGAAGTTGTTAGCACTATTTTTTATACATTCAACCAGGTGCATATAAAAGGTGATTCCAGTAAGACTCCTTATGAGTTATGGTTTGGTCATGTTCCTACAGTTAGATATTTCAGAAATTCTGGAAGTAAATGTTATATCAAAAGAGATGAGGATATAGGAAAGTTTTATGCAAGATGTGATGAAGGAATCTTCTTGGGATATTCAACTAATAGTAAGTCCTACTAGTGTTACAATAAGAGGTTGAGAAAGATAGTGGAAAGTGCAAATGTAAAAGTTGATAAATGTCTTGGTAAGAAGATCAAAGCTTGCAGATATGAGATTGATGAACAAGGCATTGCTTCTAATCCTACATAGACTGAGATTCTATAGCAGATTAATCCAGTAGAGATAGTTGATCTAGTTATTGTTACTACTAGTGAAGGACTTCAAGATCCCAAGAACTAGAACATTATGAAGACTCTGAGGTATGTGAACTTGAATCAATCTGAAAATCAGATTATTGGTGATAAGAAAAAGGGTGTAATGACTAGAAGAAGAATTGTTGCTAAAGATATATGTTTGATTTCTAATATTTAGCCTAAGGATGTTGCTGAAGCATGTAAGGATGAAAATTGGATAAAATATATGGAGGAGGAGTTGAATCAAATTGAAAAGAATAACACCTGGGAGCTTGTTCTAAGACCTAGAGACAAAAATGTGATTGGCACTAAATGGGTTTTCCAAAATAAACTAAATGAAGCCAGTGAAGTGGTAAGAAATAAAGAAAGATTGGTGTGTAAGGGATGCTCTCAGATGAAAGGTATTGATTATGAAGAAACTTTTTCTCCTATAGATATGATTGAAGCTATCAGATTGTTACTTATAAGAATTTCAAAGTTTATCAGATGGATGTCAAGTTATCCTTTTTAAATGGAGATCTTGATGAGGAAGTCTACGTTGAGCAACCGAGTGGATTTTGTTTATCAGATGAAGGTGATATGGTATGAAAATTGAAGAAAGCTCTGTATGAACTGAAGAAAGCCCCAAGAGCCTAATAAGCAAGATTAGATGTCACATACCATTTTTATCATTATTTAACTATAATTATTAATTTGAGAAAATTATTTATATTTTATGTTATATGAATGAAATGGAAAAATAAAATGAAATTGAAACTTAAATTCAAATTAGATTGGAACTGGAAATGGAAATTTAAATGCAAAAGAATGAATTATATATTTGTTTGAAGAATAAAGAGTATTCATTCTTTTATTGAAGCTAGAGTGTCTACATCTTTACATTTAGAAATTCAATATTTTAAAAGAGATAATTGTATTTCTATATGTAAAGACAAAGACGCTCTAACTTCAATAAAAGAACGAATACTCTTTATTCTTCAAATGAATCTATAATTCATTTAATAAATTAATTCATTTGCATTTAAATTTACATTTCCAATTCCAATCTAATTTTAATTTAAGTTTCAATTTCATTTTCTTTTTCCATTTCATCCATTTAACATAAAATATAAATAATTTTCCTAATTTAATAATTGCAATTAAATATTGATAAAAATGGTACATGACATCCTTCCCCACTTGGAAGAGACATCATCCCAATGTCTTCTTAAATATCAATAAGCAAATAGTATCTCAAACATCATAAAATAATAACCACACATCATAGTCTCCAATCAAACATGTCAATAGCATCCATGCTATCCAGGTTCACAATATTTGAACCAATAAGACTATCAAAGTATGTCATGTAATTAAGAAAATACTAATCTATGAAAGAAAATGAGGAAATTGATGATCAATCATCTTAGAATCCTCCCATGTAACACTATCCTCAGAATATGGTTACACTGGACCTCATGCTTAGTGAAATCTCTGCTACGTAGCTTCACACTAGGCTAATCTAGGATTCGGGTGGGCTCCACTAGCACCACCCCTAGATCTTGTACCTGTAAAGATCGCCAGTCAAGAATATGAGATGCATCAAGATGATATGGTTTCAACAAAGAAACATGGAAAACATTATGGATTTGAGCTAGATCAAGTAGTAAAGCTAATCTATAAGCAACTAGATTTATGACTTCTAGCACATCAAAGGGTCCCACATATCTCAGTGCCAACTTTGATGATTTCCCGAATGAGATAGAGCTCTTGTGAGGCTTAACCCTCAAAAAGACTTTATCTACCACAAAAAACTATCTTAAAGTCTTGTTCCTATCAGCATAGCTCTTCTATCTATCGGTTGCCTCCTTCAACGTACTCTTGATCAACTTCATTTGCTCATCCAATTCCTTGAGAAAATCAAGACAATTGATGATTCTATCTTCCATCCTATCCCAACTAATGGGTGTGCGAAACTTCCATCCATACAGTGCCTCATAAGGTGCCATCCCTAGTGATGCATGTAATGAGTTGTTATAAGAAAACTCAACCAATGGCAAAAATTCATCCCACTTGTACTGTTGATCCATGCAGTACATCCATCGGAGATCCTCCACTACTTGATTAACCCTTTTTGTTTGGCCATCTGTTTGAGGATTACATGTTGAACTAAAATTCAATCTATTTCTTAAATATGCATTTAGTGTCGTCCAAAACCTAGACGTCATCTTGGTATCCCTATCAAATATAATGGTTTCTAGTACACCATGCAATTGGAATATCTCTTGCACAAATTTATTTGCAAGAATAAATGATCCATCCCTGAGATTCCCAAGTATGAAATGTACAAATTTTGTCAAATTATCAACAACTACTAAGATGGTATCATGCTTGTTCTTTCTCATAGGTAATCCTTGGATAAAATCCATCCTGATTACTTGCCACTTATACTCAAGTATGACAAGTTGAAATAAAAGTCCTATTGGATGAACATGCTCAGATTTCACTCGCTGGCATTCCAAATATTGTGCCACATACTTGATCACATTTTTCCTGAGTTTATGATAAAAGTACAAAGTTCTCAACTTAGATACCATCTTTGTAGCTCCAAGATGTCCTGAGTAATGTGTATTGTGTCCCTCATGCAATATCATCTTCCTTAAGTCTCTACCTTCAGGAATATACATTCTCCTTTGGTATCTCAAAATATCATCATGTTCCAACACATATCCATCAAATTGATGGTTTGAAGTATCTACCTCTAAGGATTTATGAACCCTTTCATAATGTTCATCTCCTGGAAGATTCTGTAATACTTGTTGCTTCAAATTTGACCTTGTTGTAACCATAGCAAAAAGATGTCTTCTTCGATTGAGAGAATCTGCCACTCTATTTTCATTTCCCTTGATATATTCAATACCAAAATAATACTCACTAAGTAATTCAAGCCACCTTCTTTTCTTTGCATTAAGGTTAGGTTGTATGGAGATGTACTTTAGTCCTAAGTGATCTGTCTTCAGCTCAAATGCCTTCCCTAGAAGATAATGCCTCCACATTTGTAATGCATGAATAATATCCAAAAGCTCTAAGTCATGTGGTGCATAGCTCAATTCATATTGCTTTAGTTTCCTAGACTCGAAAGCAACCACTTTTCCTTCTTGCATCAACACTGCTCCTACACCTTCACTTGAAGCATCTGTAATCACTGTGAAGTGTCCATTAGGATTTGGTATAGTCATGTTTGGTGTTGATGTCAACTTTTATTTTAGAAGCTAAAATGCCTCTTCACACTTCTTAGTCCATTCAAATTTATTTTCCTTATTTTAAAGAGAAGTAATAGGTGTTGCTATCCTAGAAAATCCTTCCACATACTTCTATAGTATCCTACAAGACCCATAAAAATTTGAACCTTTGTAACATTCTGAGGTGTTGGCCAACCTACAATTGCCTCTATCTTTACAAGATCAACATAAATTCCCTCTGCAGATATAACATGGCCTAAATAGTGCACCTTTTTCTTGAAAGAAAACACACTTTGAAAACTTACCAAAAAGCTTTCGATCTCTTAGTCGTTGCAAGACTATTCTCAAGTGCTTCTTATGTTCCTCTCCATTCTTGGAATAAATCAAGATATCCTCAATGAATATAAGCACAAAATCATCCAAGTATTCTTGAAAGATACTATTCATAAGATTCATGAATGTTGCAGGAGCATTTGTCTTTGGGATATCCTCTTCCTTTATCCTCAACTGGTGGTATCTTGAACTATTGTCAAACTTAGAGAATAAGTGTAATTCCCACCAAAATACCCTAGAGAATTAAACCATAATTTGCCAACAAATGGAGTTATTTTTTTTTCTTTTAAATTAATCTTCACTACAACGCTGATACTAACTTTTAGTTTGCATCATTACTACCAATAATGCATCATTAAATTTATACATGAACATAACCATGAATCATATTACGCAAGAAGAACATCTATTTAATCATTAAAATAACTACATAATAAAACCATATAATGCATCTCTATTCCCTGGGGTATCTCAATGTCACTACTTGACATTAAACTAATACATCACATATCCATCTAGAACACCATATACTATCATCCAACTAAACATTTACTTCTCATGCAACTATGACAAAACATTAACACATATGCATAACTTTATTCCCTTTCATACTCTTTCTAGGGTTCATTTTCAAGTACCAATTGAATGTTTCTAATACCCATCTTTACACATTTGAACACTTAACATATCATGAAACTAAATGAATTTATTCTTCTTTTACTAATGGTATTTGATTATTTCCTTAAGCACAACTCATCAAGAATACTATCCATAGCCATATGCAAGATCATAGCAGCAAGTACTTATCTACATCCAAATAGGATTTCAATCTACTAAATAGGTTCGAGAGTCATATGATTCTACAATCTTAAATACAATATGATATTTCAATCCCCTAATTTCAACATAGGATTTCATTCTCAACATGATAAACATATCTATAACATGAACCACATACCATTACATCATCTTATAACAATAGCATAGTTCTTCTATATCAAGTTCATTTACATAAGAGCACATGGAGCAAGCACATAGTCTCTTTTCTACATCCCATCCTAATGCTTAATAATACAAGTTACATAGACACATATTCATATTCCTCATTTACAAGACATCGTAATATGGTAATATCTCTAATACATAGAAATCAGCACCATGGGACAACCACATAATAAAGAGCCATATTTTTCTTACGAACCACAACTACTCCCTTAACTTCCATATCTCAAGATATCTAACATTGGAGATTATCTTTCAAATAAAGACATATATGATAATTAACATAATTACTACTATCCATAAAATATACTCAAGACATAGCATACATATCTCTAAATCATTTAATTCCTTTCTAATCAAGAACAACATCTACAATAGAATATCTATTTACATCAATCTTATTCAATACATTTCATTCATAAATCATCCTACTACATGTTCTATAATACATGTTCTCAATACGTTGATTACATAGTCTTCTTTACATTTCCATATTTCATAAAACATGATATCAATTCTAATTACATAAATATGCTCCAAGAATCCAAGCTTATGATGAGATACTATAGATCCAACTCTACACACGCTAACATCCAAGAAGAATATCCCAATGGTAGAAGGCATCAAACCACCTAACCATGTGGAACCAACTAGGAACCACCCCTTGTGCTAGGAGATGACATAAGGTTTCCACTCACACTCAAGACCTAAGCTAACACCTAACAACCACAGGATACGACATGACACTACAAAACTCCAACATAAGAAATCAAAATAAATCACATGGCTAAATCAAAGTAATCAACCTCCAGAGGCACAATCAAAAACAAGGCATATGGATAATGGACACATGTGGGGTAGAGTGTCATCACATGCTAACCTCATGTGGCATCTGTCTCCACCTTGGAGTCACTCAAGGGAGATTGAGTATACCACTCCAACAGTCTTCCCAATCTAGGATCCCAAAAACCACCTCCCTGGGTCCATCCAATTGGAGCATACAACAACATATTCTTTATCTTGATTAGGTGAATTACTAATTGCCCAAGCCACTAATCAATTATTAATAATGTTATCACTTGCAAATTAAACCATAAACTCTTTATGTGGTTCCATCAAGTCTAGACCCCCTCCTAGAGGCCTAATTCTCAAGACCCTGGTCCACACATGCAAGATCCCACTCTCCCAACCATGGACCATAACCATAGGGTAAAACACAACAAAAGACAACACAATAAAAACATGAAGCTCAACATAGAAAGCATCCAAAAGTCATTTAAAAACTTATACAATTGAATCACAAAGATAGCTAATGCCAAAATTCAATAATAAATAGAGCCTCAATAATGTCAAATACACATAAATAGGGGAAATAAATGAATCCAATAACATAAAATGATCCTCCACAATGAGGCACAACATAACCTCTCGTTGGAGATACAATTAACCATCCTCAACAACAAGGAATCACTCAACTTGCTAGAGAAACATATCAAAACCTCAATAGACAAGCACAAAACCACTTGACACATCAAATGAATGGCACAGTGCCCCAAAACCATCAAACATAACAAATGGATTCACACATATCACAAATGAATGGCACAGTGCCCCAAAACCATCAAACATAACAAAACAAGCCTCTAGAATGAAGACCAAGCAGAGAAATCAACTGAGGGACTCAAAAACCAACCCATAAATCTACTGATACTAATTTGGTGCTATTGAAGCCCAGAGTAGTGATATTGTAATAGGGGACCAACTCATGGAAAACAAGATACAAAGATACTCAAATTTGCCCAAATTCGGGCATGGGCCTCACAATGGCATAAATACGACCTAGAAGTCACTAAAAGCCAATAAGAAACCAAAACAAAGTCTTGTTAAGGCCAACAATACAACACATCCAAGAATTTCAACTTGTATCGATAATAACTTGCACATAAATGATTCCATACATAGCCACTCCAGATCTAATCAAACCAAATGGACACAAGACAGGGTATGCAAGAACAAATAAACCTCACAAAACCAACTGTTACCACAATGCATTCACAGACAAATTATAACCAACATATCAACATACACAAATGCCCTTTTCCAAAAATACAACACACAAATTCATAAAATCATATATAAATCTTTTTCCAAAAATCTTACTCCCAATTACGGATAATAGAATAATCATTCATTCCTAAATCTCCCCAAACAATCTTTTTAGTAGTCACAAAGAAAACAACTCTTTTCAAAAATCAAAATGCAAGAATGGAAAAAGATCTCCAACTTGGAAGTAGAGTGATGGTATTGCAATCGTAGAAGAGAAAAAATCCAAACCAGTAACATTTTCAAAATCCAACCCAACCAAGTAATTCAAAAATCTAAAATTCGCAGAAAGATATCTAGCATGCACAAAAATGCTCACAAAGCCAATAAATATAATCTCATTCAAAACTACAGAAGAATATCCACCAATCAAAATATTCCAACAAAATATATTCTATACCAACCCCCCTTCCAAAAATCAAGGTAAGAATACTAAATAATATTATTTACTTACCCTCAAAACTCAACCAATAAAATAATAGGGTAGGTATAAACATAATATTTAATTACTCAATTAGTAACAAGAGAATGTAATAATAATATAATAAACAATAATAATAAATTAAAGCCTAATAAAATAAATCAAAGGCAATATAAATAAATGCTCCAATTAAATATAAAACCACAAATAATATAAATAAACAAACAAACAATTAAATAATATTATCCTCACAATCACAACTCCCAAGAGGGCCAATCATAACAAGGGGTAGGTACATGAATAATAGAAAATAAATAAAACAACAATGCAAATAAATAAATAATCAAAATAATAAATAAATTAGATAAACAATAAATAAATAAATAACCAATAAAGAAGATAAATAAATAAATGTATAGACAGACATAAATACCCATCCAATAATTAAACAATAAATAAATAAATAATAATCCAATAAATCAAAAGCTCAAATAATAAATCAAAACCAATATAAATAAATAACCAATAAATAGATGAGCCAAAAATAAATAAATAAATAATTAAATGTACAAATACATATAAATGCTTTAGCCAATATAATTTAAACTCAATACTATAAATATCCCCCACATACATATAAAATAATCAAATAAAGAATATATAAATAAATGGATGTACTGATAAGCATAAATACTCAACTAATATCTGATTCATTGACTAGGTTTTAAGTTGGAATAATTTGTTTTGGGTTATAATTTATTGACAACTGATTCACCCCCCCCCCCCCCTCTCATTTGTCCTTCCCGGTTCCTAATACCTGAGATTGTGGCTCGGTTCCAGGTAAGATTTCAGTAGAGAAATCAAATTCACTCTTAGGTGGTAACTCAGTAAGATCTTCTGGAAAAATATCCAAGAACTCTTTGAGAACTCGATAATCCTTAGGACTCTTCTTGGCATTATCCAAGTCACTTACAATGACATAAAAAATGGAACATCACTTCCTTTGTGCTTTCTTGAGTTTCATGGATGAGATGTGTCTCAACTCAAGAGGCTTTTGAGACCCATAAATCTCAACTGGATTTCCATAATCATCTAAGCAACTGACAACTTTCTCCTCACAGTTTACTAGAACTTTATGCTCAGTTAACCAATGGATACCTAAGATCACATCATATGATCCTAGTGGTGCTACATATAGATTAACCCAAGTTTGGAAATTAGGAATCTCTAAATCACTGTTAAATAGACATGAATCTACCCTCTTCTCTACTCGATTTCCATATTGAACCATTTATGCATGTGACATATAATGAGGTCTAATATGTAATTTAGAAACTACTTTAGGATCAATAAAACATTTAGTGGCTCCTGTATCTATCAAAATAGAAACTGATTGACCAAAAAGCTTACCTATCGTCTGGATAGGTGAAGCCTAAAAGTTAACCTGGAGGTTGTCAACTGCTGCATTAATCTGATGTTGTGAATCTCCTTGTTGATTCTCTCCTCTCTAAGTTGTGGAATGTTGTAGACAATTTGAAGCATAATGATTTCCCCCACAATTATAGCATCCATCTCTAGGTCATGGGTGTCCACCTAACCTATTCCTGTCAAAGTTCTGCATGGTATTTGAGCTAGAGAAGTTGGTGTTATTGTTCACTTTCTTGTTTCCAACCTGATTTACTCCTCCCCTATCCTGAGGATTAGCTCCTCTTTTTAGATTCCTTATCTGTTGACTTTTGTTGCCCTTCTGATTATTATTGTTTTGAAAATTCTTGTTCCCAAAACTTGGTTTAATATTCATGATCTTCCTGAAATTTGCCAACTATTGCAACTTTTGTTCTTGTTTAGTATCTTTCTCAAAAACTTCATCCATAGTCAATGGATTATGAATATCCACTTTAGCTCCAATGTGAGTCCTCAAACCTAAGATGAACTTCTGAATG